>NC_090930.1:673739890-674989890 GCF_040938575.1 Ambystoma mexicanum | reverse complement strand
AGCATGCTTACCAACACATACACCATCAATGTGTCTCACACCTGAGAGGACTCACATGTGGCAGCCACACTCCCATGTTCATACACATCCCTACATGGCCCTACATTAACACATGTGCAACCTGCACACTACTGGCACAACACGACACGCACAGCATACCATCAACATGCATGTACACTTATGTGATGCTGGAAAAGCATCGGAGGGACAGGGCCTCCGTATCCTTGTCCTTTACTGCTTTTCATTGTGTGTTTTGTCGTGTTTTCCACGCAGGAGTTCATGTGGGACTCCGGCGGTGCGGCTCTCTTTCTTTTGGTTTGGTGAACAGACCTGTGGGATACCCTTATGGCACCCCTGGGTGGGGGTACAACCCTGTGCCCCTAGTGTATGTTTTTCGGCACCTGTGGGTGGCCCACAGAGCAGGGTATGGGCTGGTGGCAGCTCCATGCTGAATTTGACAGGTGCGCGGAGTATCCTCCATTTTGGGATACCCAGGCCCTGCCATTGGGATCATTTGATTCCTGATGGAAAACAAGATGGCCCCGGTGGCCTCTTGCTTTCTATTACCCATTACCTTGTTTTCCCAAGGTCCTGGGAAGCCCTGACTCTGTCCCTTCCCCCTGACTGGCTGTTGGGTGGAAGTGCCATATATGGTGTTGTTGTGAAGGCCCAGTCAGACTAGCTGGAGCCTTCCCGATGATCTATGTTGTGGGTACCTCCTGTGGTTAGGACCTGGGTGAATAGAGTGTGTGACGAATATGCATTCTGTGTTGTGGGTGTCTAGTATCTGGTGATTGACACAATGACTGAGACAACCCTGCCCGAAACCGGTATGAATGCAGCTTGGAGTGTTGAATGGCTCGGTACTTGTCCCAATACACATAACTTGTTGTGAGTGTCTGGAGAGAAGTGAATGGCCTGAATACCTCGTGTGCCTGATTGGCTGCCTGCCTGCATGAATGCCCGTAGTCATGATTGATGCTTGAGTGTGACCCAGCGGAATGAATGGGAGATCGAACAGTATATCTGGGGACCTCTCACTGCTAGGAATCGTGTTCAGAAGCTGAAGTCCACTATGACGAGTAACTGGATTAACTGACGCTTGACCTTGAAGCCCTGCTGGACGAGAAGAATTGCTGTTGCTCTCCTTCACAATCTGAAAGCTGCTGTGCCTCCAAGGACTGACCCAGAGAGGACCTGGTAAGGCGCCCTCTTCCTGAGCTACGAGGGACCATCGTGCACAGCTGATCTTTGCCAACGCTCCCTCGTAGACAGACCTTCGACAGGCTGCCGACCCGATACGGGGACTGCTGCGGAACTCCAAGGAGAAGCACCCGGACTGTTGTCCGCCACTGTCGACAACCGCCGTCGTCGACCGGAGCCGCTGTGCTCCCGTTTGCCTAAGAACTTCAATTGATCATCAGACGCTCTCGTCTGCATCGGCATCCGCTTGTCTCCTGCTGGAGAAGGCCCGACAGTTGATGCGCCGAGGAGCATCCACCGGTGGGTTTCCCGCCACCTACAGACCGCAGAGACACCAGCGACTCAACGCCCTTGCTGGGCCACAGTTTTTCACCATCTCTTTGCGGTCCAGAACTATCATCACCGAGGTTCCCCGCACGCCTTTTCCTTGCAGGACGTCGACGCTCTGTCATCGACGAGCACCGCTAGGAACGAAGCTGTCACTTCCCTGCCGTAGTTCACCCGGTTTACCGTCGGATGTTAGACGACCCGTGACCCCTGCCTTAAAGGGAGGGCACTCAAGAAGGGCCGTCGATTCCCCGACACCGAACGCCAAGTTCCCCGACACCTCTCGACGATCCGTGGCTCCCGCCTGAAAGGGAGGCACTCAAGAAGGATCGGTCGGCGGATCGTCGGAGAACTCTACTCCACCAGGTACATTGGGGGGGTAAAACCTTAATAGGAAGAAGTAAGACTATCGAACATTATATGGACTGGGCTTGTGCTATGTATCTTTTATTTACAGGTTGCCCAGGTGGCGGGATCTCCACACAGAACTGTGCCCAGTGGTAGGGGTCAGTATTCTGCCTACTGTTTCAACCATCTTGCATTCTTTCCTATCTCTATTGCTGGTTTCCTCGTTATTAATCTGTGTGACATTTTAACCGTACAGTTGATGCACTTCAATGAGATTTGAGAACATTGGTGGTACCACTTTAGAATTGTATATATTTATCATTATTGACTTCCGAGTACAAAGTGCGTTATTGTGATCGTGTACATACCTTTGAATATTAATTATATAAAGACTGTGTTTTCAGTAATACAGTGTGTGGACATTCCTTTGTGGGGGTTCGGAGACTACACTGTACTTAAGAACCAGCCTGCATCACCTCCTGAGAAGCTAGGCCTTGATTGCTTGTCCATTGCTACCTTATAGAGAATCTTGGCTGGGGTCCGCTGTGCCTCTCCGCTACCATATAGAGAGCGGAAGTACAGACACCCCCCACCAGTCCTTTACAACTTACCGCTCGACTCCAGACGGGTCTGCCTCTCAAGGATCTGGACATAGAGCGCTGGGCACATGCGTTCCAGGACCCTCATTTGATGGTCTGACAGCTGGCCCCGGCGCCCCTTGGCATCCGCTGCCTTAGCGAGGCGTCGGGCCTTGTTGAGGGTCCTGGACCTGAAGTCCTCACAGCGCTTCTTGACATGTTGTAAGACACGGACTGCCACCCCCTCCGCATTGATGGCAGTCACGATGTCCATCCAGATCCTGGTCCGTCCTTCCTTGTCTGCACGCAAACTTCCAAAAAGGGCATCATACTGCCCCAGGACTTGCTGCACCAGGACGCCAACTTCGGTGGTAGTGAAGTTGGTGGCCCTCTGCTTCTCTGGCTGGGGGTTGCCAGTGCTGTAAGATGGTGTAGTGCTGGACATGGCAACACCAGAGGCAGGAGTGGGTGGGCAACTGGGTCCTGGGGCTGGGCTGTGGAACGATGGATTCCCAGTCGGGAGTCTTCGGTTCCAGCAGGGGTGGTCCCAGCAACTACACCCCTGGCTGACGTGCAGGCAGCAAATGGCAGGGCACGTGGGCAGCAGGGAGTCAGGCAGCAGCAGATGGCAGGTGGGAGCATGCTCGGGGCTCTGGGGGGCAGTAATGTGGTCTTCTGCGCAGGAGCGTGGTCTTCCGTGTGTTTTCGCGTGGCTGGCTTGATACATAGTGATTTGGCACATGAAAAAATTGCACGTCAGCGTGTAATTCGAGGAAATGGCCTTAGCGCGTAAGTGCGCCAGCACATGCACGCGATTCCATTGGACCAAAGGCCCTTAGCGCGTAAGCGTGTATTACATTACGCGCGCGGGCATTTCCCTCATAGCACGTGATGACAGAGCACACGTGGAAAAACTGCACGTCCGAGTGTCATCGCATGTAACTGGAGGAAAGCGCCCACGTACACGCGTATCTGACGTCTATGTGTAGGCCGGTTTAAAAGCTACGTGTAGGACGCCATTTCCTTGTACGTGCTTTTCGTGGAGAGCGAGTGGGTGAAATCTGTACTTCTTGTCGGTTCACACGCGATTACTTCACAGCGTATCTAGTTCATACTCACTGTTACCTCTGACAGCTTTTTTCTGATTTTTTGTTGGGCCTGTTTCCTCTAACAGAGTTCACTTCTCCTTTTGTCCTGTCTCCTCAGACAGCGTACAAATCTTCTTTTGGCGGGGGTGTTGCCAACGCGCGTATTTTTCACGTTCTTTTCCCAGGCAGACGGTGAGTTGCGCACATACTTAGCAACTGTGCTTGCCCCGTGTGTCGCGTTCCCCTTCAGTGGTCATTGTAGGCTGCGTGTATTACGCATACGCTTATTTTTGTGTTTCTGGGTGCCACAGCGTAGTGCGGGTTCATTTTTTCATGCACGTGGTCTACGAGGGGTTGCGTGCAGGTTAATATTTGATTTTGGGCTGCCTGTGCGTTGCGTGACCTGTCATCTCCCCCAGGGGTCACAGACAGCCTTGTTAGAGCACTAGGGTACGAATTCCATCTGGTATCCTACCCCTTTGACCCCCAATTGCCCAGGACAATAGTTTACTGCAACTCCGATACGCACAACAACATCAGTGCCATGGCTGGGAGGCGACCAAGCGGTAAGGGAGGCAAAGGTGGCCGACCCTCAAAAGGTGGGCACGGTGGGTGCAGTAGGGAACGTGGCTGCAGGGTGCCCCTATATCCCCATGTGTGGAGGAACAATCAGGGACACCCATGCCCCCCCCATGGTTGAGGGAAACATGGCTGAGACCATCCAAGCTCAGCCCCTGTTGGACCAGCCCATTGTGACACCTGACCTGGCAAAGGATGACTCCCTCGCTGACTTCCAGGTCAGCAAGTCTACGCCACGTGTGGCGGTGCAAGTTGTTGTCACCAATCCACGTGGATCTGGGGCAGCTATGTCATCTGCTGCCCCAAGTATGCAGGGTGGGGAGGCTGCAGGGGCAGCTGGAGCTCCATCCGCCCCAGCTCTGACTCTCCCAGCCAGGACAGTGTCAGTCCCGGTCCATCAAACTGACGTTCCCCCTGCCAATATTACCCTGCAACCAATGCCTGCATCAAGACCTATGGTCATTGTGCATTCCCACACTCCTACTAACCAGTCCATCGGTGATTCTGCCCCTACTGACCAGAGCGGCGTAAGCCACTCTGGCTCTGCTCCACCTTTAAAGAAGAGGAAGAAGGGTGCTCTGGCACGACAGGCTGAGACCCCAGACATGGCTACACACTCCGATACCTCAAGGAAGCCTTGCTTTAATGATCCGGAACTTGATGCACTTGTGGGCTATGTGTCGGCACATAGCCACGAAATGCTGGTGACTGCAGGGTGCAAGACCACACCTGGTCAACGTAAGGCACACTGGCAGACCATCGCCGACCGCATAAGTGCCCTTGGATTTGTGAGGCACACAGTTGATGATTGCTACAAGTGGTGGAATGACCTGAAACGCAGAGCAAAGAACAAGCTGGCCTCAAATCTCTGGTGACTGGCGGTGGGTCTCCACAAGAGGACAATGAACTCACTGAACATGAGTCTGTTGCTGGGGCCTTCATCACAGAGGAACAGATCCAAGGTGTGGGAGGACTACCTGATTATGATGCATTGTCCGGTGAGTGCCCATGCATTTGTGTGTAATGCATGTGTATGTTGTTTGGGTGATGGGTTCTGATTGAGTGCCAGGTGAGGGTGTGTGTGCCTGAGTGGTATGGGTCAGCCATGTGCTTCATCCAAAACATTCAGCGGCCTTGGATTTGGGTGTGACAGTATCCCTTCTGCCCACATTAGTAATTTGGCTCAACATTACGGCAATTGCCCTTGAAGTGGCATCTTGCAACAACATTGTTTGTATTTTTCAATGTTCATTCAGGCTGATTGTTTCAATTCTACCACTTTTGCGACGCATTCCTCAGCCCTATTGTCAAATTTGTGACATGCTTCTGTCATTGATGAACCCCACATTGGCCCACATGCGTTACCTTGTTACATGAATGATTTGACCATTCAGGCTAATTGAGTATTGGCCTGATCACATGAATTTTTGGGGCCTGTTTGAATGTGGAACATGATAGTTCTTTCCTGTCATGTTGAAGTGCACAACCATTGATGTGTACATCGGCCTGCAATCACTGTATTTTTGTACACTCGATGTGTTGCAGTGTGTGGCACATGCCTATTTTGTCACACTATGTATCATTTTTCATCTCATCATGTCCATCTCACATGGATGGCTGACAGTATTCATTCACTGACATATGGATGTACTTGTGGAATGTACCATGGCTATGGTACATGCCATCTGTGTGATGGCATTTGTCATGTATGTGTATTGGACATGCCACTCACAGGCCAATGTGTGATGGCAGTGCTACCCAGCATGCAGCAAATGTGTTGCTCTTCCATCTTGGTATCATCAGTGTCTGCCTTTTGCCTCCCCTTCCAACTCAGTGACAGTGCATGCATGGGAGGGTTAGAGTCATGTGGGACATGTGTAAATCATGTACTGGTTCTGTAGCTTGTCAGGCCTATTTGTGTGCTATGGTGCTAATGCCTGTTTCCATTTTTTGTCTTTCATGTTTTTGCAGGGGATGACGCACTTGATGCTGTTGAGGTTGAGGAGATGGTGCAGACCCAGGAGGAATCTCAGGCACGACCAGGCACCAGTGGGGGACATGGTGTGGTGGTGGGCGAGAACCCAATCTTGCTGCAGAACATTCTGTCGAGGGGTGCCTCTGGGTGCACCTCCCCAGACCTCTATTCAGGTGCTGATTCGGATGATGAGACCTATGTGCCGTCGCAGGTAAGTGTTTCTGGCAGGGATTCTGTTCTGTCCAACCCACCTGTACCAGGGGTAGAACCCTCTATGGGGATGTCAGTGTTGGTAAGTCCGCCTTTGGCGGTTACGGATGCAGGGTCACACTCCACAACATCTGATCCTGTTCCTGGGCCAGCAGATAAGAGGGGGAATGCAGTCCTGCAGCCTCAGGCAGTGCCGGCACAGCAAGGCGCAGATCGCCTTGCCCCAAACAGGTGTGGTGCCCGCCGATGCGGTGGCCATACGCCACCAGGCAATACCGCATGGTAACAATCCATGTACGGTATGGCAACCCAACAGGCAGCATCAGTTGAGATGATGGCTCAAGCAATGGAGAGGGTGGCCATTTCCATTGTCCCCCCAGAAAGGCAGATGGAGCAACTACAGAAGGCAACAGACTCCATTTGCCAATCACACAGGGAGGACATGTTGGTGTCCAACAGGGACAGACGGGCAGCACTGGAAACTCTACGCCAATCGATATCAATAGAGTCCCAGGGCCACAGGCAAGCCCTGAGGGTAGAACTCCATCACCTCAGGGAGACTCTTGTTGACCTTGAGGCTTCCACTAACCTGAGGACAGAACAGCAGCTGGAGCGGCTCACACGTTCGCTCTCAGCTGAGATGCAGGCAACTCGGGAGGAGATCCGGGCATCACGTCAGGTGCTGCTTGGGGATCTCCGCACTATAATCCTCCAGAACGAGACCTTTCACACCCACATGCCTGCTGCCATGGAGGACCATACCAGGGCTTTGCGTGGGCTGCCTCCCATAGCACCACCACCTCCTGTGGCAGCACCACCTCCTGTGGCAGCAGCAGAGGGTGATGAGAGCGACAGCAGCAGTTCTCCCACAATGGCATAGCCGTGCAGGCCATGAGCCCATGGAGGTGTTTATTTTTCCCAACATCCACACAGGTGGCTGTTGGTGCGCCCCCTGTCCTTGGACCTCCTGGGTGGCACCCCCCCCACCCCTGGCCCCCACATGGCCATTTAGATTTTTTTTTTTTTTACAGCGTGTTGCCTTGTGTGCTCCCGTGGGCATCCACTGTATTCCGGCTGGGCACATGCAGGCTTGTCCTGAGTTTGGGTTAGATGCTTGGGTTTGTGAGACACACCCCCCTCCTGCTTCCCGTTTCCATGGGCTTGCAAAGGGTGTGCCCAAGTGACAGTGACTTACAAGGTGACGTAGGACTCCCATGAGCTGTGTGGGCAGTCTGTAGTCAATACTGTGTGTACATTCCTAGTGGATATTGTTGTTGAATTGTACACTGCATGGTGTATTGCTATGTGCTTGTGCATCCATGTCTTTCGCCTAATTTGCAGGTTAATTCCTTATGTCTTCACAAGGCCGTCTACTTTGGAGATGGAGTTCATGTCGTAAGCAGTGCACTTAGACATTTGCGTGGCAGCAGCACTGTTCAGTTGGAAGTGGCCGATGTGCTGGCATGATCAGGTTGTAAGATTACCACTATTTTAACTTAGTACTGTCATGTTTATGCTATGTTTGAGGTTGTGTAGCTGCATTGTATTGTTTGTAAGTATTTGGTCATGTGTGTTGTTAGTTCTACATTACTGGGAGCATATTGTGTGTGGGCAGTTTCCATTAGGGACACTGTACTTTGACACTTGTGTCATGTTTTGGGTATTGCTTTGTTTGCTCTCACATAGCATGACATGCCATGGTGTGTTGGGTGGCGGTGCTGGGGAGGGGTTGGGTGACATGGCACTGTTGTCATGTTGTATTTTGCAAGGGAGTAATGATTTTAGCAGCATAGAAGTGTGTCTTTTGATGACACAGCATTGGTGGTGTTTGTGTAGGTTGGGATGCACACAATGTAACACTTCCAGATGACCAAACTCAGGCTGGTATGGTTGTGACAGTTGACTGTCCCCTATGTCATCATCATTGATTGCCAGATGGTATGTGCCAGGGCTGTGTGCACTCCACAGGGGTGTGATTTTAGGTGAAGTAATTAGCCACCAGCTGCGTACAGGCTGCCTCACCCCGTGCCCTTTCCCCTCCCATGCGCAGCGGGCGTGCATGTGGTTGGGGATGTGGGGGCACCACCATGTCCACAGGCAGGCCCCGACATGTTGCAACGTTGTGCAGGACACATGCTGCCACCATGATCCTGCACACTACTGGGGGAGCGTATAACAGCTGCCCGCCAGAGCGGTCAAGGGAGCGAAAGAGTGACTTGAGCACTCCGAATGTGCACTCCACTATGCCCCGGGTTGCAATGTGGGCTGTGTTGTATCTTACCTCGGGTGGCGTGGTGGGGTTCCGAATTGGCGTCATCATGTGGGTGCTCAGAGGGTAGACATTGTCCCCTGGGAGGTGGTGATGGGTATCATTAGTGGAGTTGTGTCATTGCTCAGTATCTGACATGCATGCATGTGCTGTGGCATTTATACTCACCGAGCAGCCATGTATCGCCATGTCGCCCAGCTTCTAGGTCCCGGTTTAGGGTTGACATTCTGTAAATAAAACTGTCGTGGGTGGACCCTGGATTGTTGGCATATACTGAGGTGATGATTCCCTTGGCATCACATACTACCTGCACGTTGATGGAATGCCAGTGCTTGCGGTTTCTATAGATGTGCTCTGATGCCCTGGGGGGACATAGAGCCACATGGGTGCAGTCAATGGCACCTAGCACTTTGGGGAAGTGTGCCACCCCGTAAAAATCCTGGACGGCAGCCTGCCTTTCTGCAGGTGTTCCGGGCAGGTATATGTGCCTGCGGACTGATGGGCGTGCAGTCATGATGGCCAAGACATGGTGTAGGCAGCATGACTGCGTGGCCTGTGACACCCCCCCACTATAGCAGTTGTCCGCTGAATTGATCCAGTGGCCAAGAAGTGCAGTACATTGAGGACCTTATGCAGGGGGCTGAGTGCTTGGGAGCACAGGGTGGGTGATGTGAGGTCATCCTCCCACTCACTGACCAGGTCGAGTATTATGTGATGTGGAAAACTGTACCTTTCATACACCTGGTCATCAGGCATCCCAAAAAGGCTGGTTCTGGGCGTAAAAATTCTGGGCCTGACTATCCTCCTCCTCCTCCTGCGGTATCCCACAACCACTGCTGCTAGGAACAGTATATTCATCCTGGCGTCTGTGCTTGTTTGTTGTTTGTGCGCACTTTTATGCTGCGCGGGTCCATGTACGCCTGCTTCCTGCTGGCGTACGTGTTTCCTAATTAGCGCGTCTTTTTTGGCGCACGCCTTAGCCCCATTCGATTGCATGAATACATGTTTTGAACGTGCGTGTGGGCGTTCCGCGCACTTGCCTCCTGTACTTCCCCCGTGACGCCCACATTTTCACGAGTTGTTCCCCATTCCACGTGTCACGCCCCCTGTTCCTCCTCCTTTTGTTGTGTGCGCCGCGCTATGTGCGATTTCGCTGTGCACGTAACGCACGCTGTTTGGAGACGTGTGAGCCAGCGTGCGCCATGCAGAATTTTGGCGCACATCCTGGGATTTACATGCGCACGGACTTCCATGAATCACTGTGCGTGGGTTTTGCTGCGATTTTCGCACTGGCACTGCGATTTGCACGCTTTCGCACACTTGCGCTGAAAATTTCAGCGCACATTAATTCCATGAATCGGCCTCATAGTTTCTCTTAGTTTTATCCGGGTTAGCAATCAAGGTTTGGGTGATTCCCCTAAACTCAATAGGAGGTTTTTACACTTGTCTTCCCATTGGATCAGGCCTGGTTCCTTGTGTTCAGCTAGTGTTTTCTTCAAATAGATGACACCTCCTTCCGGTGGGTCATCAATTCACTTTCGGAAAAAAGAAAGAGACTTCCACTCCACCACTGCTGCCAGGGATGTCAGGCCCAATTCCATTCTGACCGCTTGTATGGGGTACTTTTGGGTAATCTGAGTGTGCTTTTCCAAAATATCCCCTCTAGCTTCTGCCAGTTCTTCAGGTTGAAGTTCAAAGAGGTTTCTGCCCCATGTTTCAGAATCGGGATTACCTTAGATCTGTAGAACTTGATCAAGGGAATTAAAGAGAATCCGCAATACCTCTTGAGCATAATCTTCCTAAAACCTGCCAAGTTTTAGCATTTTTTTTTACAAGAGCTTCATATCGTGGTGTATCGATCGTACTAGTGTTCAAACAGACCACAAGGTAAGTGAGAGAATGAACCACTGGAATCTTCACGCCCGTTAAGGACCAATTCAGCTGTTTCGCTCTTAATTGTCCTTTACATAGACCCATGGGCATTACTTATGATTTTTGAGGGTTCCTTATTAACCCATTTTTAGCTATATAAGATTGAAGAGCAAGCAGTTGCCTTTGAAGCCCCACCGGGGTCTGGTCAATGAGGACCACCTCATCCGCATGTAAGAGTCTCCCCAACTTCATATTTGCTAAGTTTGGTGGAAAACATCTTATGTTGTTAAATGCTTGATCAACGTCAGAAATAAAGAGGTTGAAGAGCTCCGGGGACATCGGACACCCTTGCTTTAAAACCTTGTTTTTGCTGATGGATCTTGTTAGTAGGCCTGCTTTATTAAGTCTTATTTTGACTGAGGGGTCATAATGAAGATCCTTAATTGGCACCAATAATGATTTAGAACAACCCCATTGTCGTAATTTGGACCATAATAATGGGTGTGAAACAGTGTCAAATGCTTGCGTTAAGTCATTGAACGCAATGTAGAGTTTCCGTTCTTTATTCCTCTCAGTCCGACACTTTAGAAGATTTATAATGAAGATGTTTACACTGGTGGCAATGCCTTTTACAAAGCCGATTGCCAAATATCCATGCAGACCGATAATCTGGTCCATTGTTGTAATGGTTTTAATATTAGAGATGCAAAGATTTTTCCGGGGGCATATAACAAGGCAATGGGACGATAATTAATCGGCTCCAACCGACTAACCTATTTATGGATAGGAATGATGATAGATTCTTTCCATGAGAGAGTTATCTTCTGTGAAGTTATGAAGTGAGAGAATAACATTTACAAGAACTTAGCCCAATGATATATATCCTGTTTGAGGGTCATGTTGCTTAGCCCATCTGGGCCTGAGGCTCTAGAACTGGATGATTTATGGATGATACCTGTGATGGCATCTGCTGTAATATCAATCAAATTCGAATTTGCTTTTCCTGTGCACAGTGTAGAGACTGATTCTGAGGAAAGATCAAAGAATGAACTGAAACAAGTGATCCCCTTATCCAACGTGATAGGGTTCATAGTTAGTTGTCCCTGAGGGGTACCCAACTGATTTATTAATCTCCACATCTCAGATGTATTTGAGGATCTTAAAATGCCTAGCATCTTCTCAGCATCATTCCTCCACAAAGGGCCTCATTACGAGTTTGGAAGTAAGTAACTGTCCTTACCGGCATGGAGCAAATACCATATCCGTGTAGTAAAGAGCCCGCTAATAGAGGGCTATTACGAGTTTGCGGGCACGAGCTTTGCGCAATGCCAGTAACGACATTACCGGCATGCCGCTAAAGTCCAAAAAATTGACCTTAGCGGCATCATGGAAAGCGCTGACAGCACTACCGGCATCAATGGATATGGCATTAGCGTGCACCGCTAATAGCGGTGACCTCTATTAGCGGTGCCTGTAAATAAGCGGAACGGGAAGTAGCATCATTGCACAGGAACGGGAAAGAGCATGGCGGCCATCTTTAAAAACACAATCCATTGCCATCCTTAGCACCCAGGACCTGGAGCATATTGCTGAGTACATAGATCAACCTCCAACAACTATATATGCCCAAAGCAGTTAAAAAAGGCACCTCCCGCCAGCGCAAGGAGCGATTTAACGAGGATGAGCTCACCATGTTGGCTGAGACCATGGCTGACAATGCCAATGTCGTGTTTGAGGCAGTCCTTAAGAAGAAGGAAATTTGGGAACTAGTCGGCCAAAGGGTGAGCGCGGTAGGCAACACCCCCCGCACCACAAAAGACGTCCGTAAGAGATGGAAGGACCTGTGCAAAATGGAGCCAGCCCATCCCCCCAGCGCACATCTGTCGACTCATATCACGAAACCACTCTGGAGCAGTCTGGGGGGAGTCCATACAAGGGAGCATGAGTCCCATAGAGGACCCAAATGCAGTTGCTCATGTAACACATGCACCCTCCACCTCCACTGGTCTATGGGCGATCCAGCAGGCAGGACACGCTGTGCAGCGGCCGGAGGAACTCACTGCCCTGGTGGGACAGTTTGTCAGAGACAGTGCCCAAGCAAGGCAGGAGGGGCGCGACTACACCGCCTCCCTGAGGGAGATCATCGTGGAAAACAAAAATAGATTGTGTGAGGAGGTGTCTGCCCTGAAGCAGGTCCTCACCCGCATTGCTGATTCAATAGAGGCTGAGCGTCAAGCCCCTAGAATGGAGCAGGCGGCCACCCCATCTTCCTCAAGCTCCACGCAAACCAGCCCCCTACGAAGGTCTGCGCACACCCTACACCTGTTGGACATGCCGCCACCTGGTGCATGGAGTGGCAGGATGTAGACGGGGCAGCCTGATGAAGGCAATAGACAATTGCTTGGATACCATGTGTGGGGGAGTTGTGGGGGGAGGGGAGGGGAGGGGCTGAGGGTGTGTGGGGGAGTTGTGGGGGGAGGGGGGGTGAGGGTGTGTGGGGGAGTTGTGGGGTGAGGTGGAGGGGGGTGAGGGTGTGTGGGGGAGTTGTGGGGGGAGAGGGAAGGGGTGAGTGTGTGCGGGAGTTGTGGGGGGAGGGGGGTGAGTTTGTGTGAGGTGGATGGTTTCAGCACTTTCATATTTTTTGGACAGTTAAATACACCTGTTGTGTGAAAAGAATTCTTGAGTGGACATTCCTTATTGCATATGTGTCATTTATTGATATACAGTGCATATTGTACATGCACTCCCACACCCAGTGCCCTCTGTCTGACTTTCATGTCAGCCTCTGCTCCCATGTGTGTCAGAAATATTGTGCAATCACTGACTGACGCACAGCACGTCCCTCTTGTGCATCGGCACCGCGATGATGTGCACCAACATCTTCTTCATCATCTTCATCATCACCAAGTGGTTGCAGTTCAATGTCAGGGGGCAGGGGCACGTTCCGTCGGATACACATGTTGTGCAGCATGACACATGCCATGATGATCTTTGCCACCTTCTCATGCCTGTAGTGGAGTGGCCCACCTGACCGGCTAAGGCAGCGAAACCGTGCCTTCTACAGGCCAAAGGTCTGCTCGATGACAACACGGGTACGGGTATGGGAACGATTGTAGTCCTCCTCGTGCCTGTTCTGTGGGTTTCAGACAGGGATGAGGAGCCACGGCTTCAAGGGATAGCCACTATCACCTGCATGAGAGGCAATAATAGGTATATGTCAGTCGAATAATGATGGACAGCTGTACTGGTGACACATGCCTGCAGATTATCGTTGGTCCCATGAACATGTCCCTGGTTGTATGCACACAATTTTAATGCTCTCAATGTGTTCTGTGCCATGGACTTATGGGGTGGGTTGCATCTCCAAGATGATACATGGTGTATACTGCCTTGATGTTGCTCATGCATTGTGGATGCATACTGCTGTGTTTGTGTCAAATTTGTGATGTGTTGTGTTCTGTATGATTTTCTAACTGGCAGCGTTGGCAGTAGGCTCTGCAATATTAGGCATTCAGTGCTGATTATTACGATGGTGGCATGCTGCACTTCTGTGGTGGTGGCAGCCCTGTGACAAGCTGTGGATTCCCTTGGTGATTTTGTTCAGTGCACTCCCATGAATGCTTGTCCTGTGTAGATATTTGCTGCTGACATTTACATAGTGATTATTCACAGCATGTTGCTGGATTGTGTTATGCAGGATGAGGTACGATGATGGGTGTTGGACGTGTTGTGGCATGTGGGGTGTTTTTAAGTTTGGCAAGTTGTGATAGGTGTCCAACTATGGGATTTGGTTATCATGTTCAGGTAGGGATGTTTTGGGGAACAGTGTTTTGTGATGTGCACATTGTGCTGTCACATCAACAATGACACCATGGTGGTATGTGCATCTCTCCCCCATTTCACTGACATGTGCCTGTCATGCAACTTACCAAGCAGCCAGGCACGTCGTTCTGCATGTCGCTTGATGTAGCATGGTAGCATGGAGTACCGGAGGACGATTGAGTCATAAGTTGATCCGGGATATCGGGCACAACAATGTGTGATGATCATGCTGGCGTCACATGCCATCTGCACATTGACGGAGTGGTATTGCTTGTGGTTGCGGTACACCGCCTCCATGGCATGCAGGATCACCAACTCCACGTGGGTGCAGTCGAGGGCACCTATACAATTCGGCATGCCTGCCAGTGCATGGAAGCCAACTTTGGTATCAAAAATCTCCTGGGGAGTCCGTGGTAGGGATATGTAGTCCCTTGTGTGCTTCAGGAGGGCATCCAGTACTTGGTTCAGCATACGAGAAAATAAGGGTTGTGATATGCCATGCATGTGCCCCACTGTGTGCTGGTAGGTGCCTGTGGCAAGGAAGTGGAGCACCAACACTACCTTGAGTACAGGGGGGATGGCAGTGCCTATTTCAATGAGGCTGACAATGTTGTCATGTATCATGTCCACAATAGTGGTGATAGTGTCCCGGTCCAGACGGTACAGGGTGTGGATCTGCTCAGGGGTTAGGTTGAATGGACTGGCTCTGATGCAAGGGATTCGGGGCTGCCTGCGTGGTACCACTGGCTGCACTGCTGGGGCATGCTGGGCCTGTCTCACACTCCTTCTCCTTCTGCGTCTCCGCTGTGGTGCCTTCTGTTGTTGTTGTTGTTGCTGGTGTAGCAATGCAAGCATATCCTCCAGCCCCAGTATTGCTACTACTAGTGGAATCATTTTGGTGTGGGAAGGGGTGTGGTGTGAGGGTGTGCTCCTTTTGTGCAGGCCCAGACTCCATTGCCTCCAACTGTGCTGATTATGTGCACCTGAGGCAGTTGGGAACACTGCGCATAGCATTTTACAGTTGGTCCGCGATGCCGGTTTTACTGGCATGCCAGTATCCCCTATTAGCGCCTTCATGATGCCGGTATTTGCATGTCCGCCTGACTTGTGATGTCCTCCCATTAGCGGCATGCCGGTATTGCCGGCCTGAAGGGCCGCGTGCCTGCTCCCTTGCCGCTATTAGAGGCACCGTTATTAGCGGTGCCTCTAATTCCGGGGTCTTAGGTCGGAATAGCTCGGAGCGGTATGCAATGCCGGTAATCCTGTTGCCGCTTGAGTTTTTTTTGTTTGACCACCAGTTTGTCGTAGACATGCCGATGTGCGGCCATAGCCAGGCAATTTCCTCTAGCCCTCACCTCAAAAACTTTGAAGAGGCTCAGATAATCTATTTTGTCATATGCCCCCTCTGATTGTATTTGTCTGACCGTGGAGGATAGTTGATCAATCAGGCTGTTCAACTTCTGTGGAGGGATTTTGGTTCTATTCCTTCCCATTGTTACTTCCAAGTTTAAGAGATTGGAATAGTTGTTATTATTTTCGACAGACATCAATGTAGCAGAAAGTAAATTATGATCACTGTCCTCCATATGCTCCACTGACAGCCTATTTGTTGTCGACATCATCGCACCCGAGATACATATATAATCCAACACTTGGCCTCCTTGCTTTCCTTTCCTAGTAATCTTTGCCTGGATTTCCGCAATGGTGTTACCATTGAGTATAATTTGATCTTTAGAGTCAGCAGTTTGCTTCCATATATAGCCTCTTTTTTCTGCGTCCTTTGCACTAATAGAATCATGAATTATGTGATCACCCCCTTTGTTTATACAAACGGAGTTAAAATCGCTGCATACAACAAACCAAGGGTCAGACCATTTTAGTCTGCTTTTATCAATCCATTTTTCTACCTGCAGTGGAAAACTTTAGCTTGCCATGCTTGCTGGATTCCAATACAGGTTGAAGATAATCATGATTTTAAAATGGTTTACGTTTTCCAGTCCAATTTGCCAACTAATATTTGGATCGGGGTGTTGGAGATAATTCTTCCAGTAAAGCAAACTGGAGTTGGTTTTTAATTAAGACTAAAAGGCCCAACATAGGCCTTCCCTTTTCCCCTTTGACTACAGGATTTAGATGGCATGAATAGCCCTCTACTAGCGGTGGAGTACGCAGCCAAGTTTCCTGAAAGAAGTAAATATCATGGTCCTTGATCTTATCACCCCCATTAGTAAAGAGGTGGGTAAAGCCCCTAGTGTTCCAACTCGCTATCCTAAGGGGCTTTAACTCAGCTGATGTCGTGGTCTATGGCATTTTGATCTTGTCTGCCACCAAGCCCATCAGCCACTTCCAGTTTTTTTCTGTGCCTTTTTGATTTCAATCTATGATCTTCCTTTCTCGACCATCTTTTGTCTCTATCAGAAAGCTTAGTATAGTGGCTTCATCTACAGTATACTTAGTGAAATCCTTCCTTGTCTTCTATCCTACAGCTCCTCCTATCCTGATCATTCCTTCCACTGGAGGATTTACATACAGCAGATCTTTTTGGTGACCACCGACATTGAATAGCTGACCTTGCTGATCGCTGGCGATTATAGTTGTCTCTGGAAGTAATATGTAATATTTTGGGTGGACGTAGTGTAGTTTGCTGCTCTGTAAGATCAAACCCTAGCAGTCTCAATTGGAGTGCTTCTTGTTTTAGGAGTTGCGATGTCAGCGGTGTTGTAGGATAGATAAGGACTCTATCTGATCAATAATCATCCACAAACTCTACAATAGCCAGGACATTTGATGTGAGGTGCCTTAAGGAGGGCATATGGTGAAGAAGTGATATAATGTTTACTCTATTGAGAATCAAACCATCCATTTCAGGTGACACCCTCTCCAGCAATAGGGCATCTTGGTAGTTACTATTTTGTGCCCTATCCAAGTCCCATTTTTTCCCACCCATTGCTCTCCTCTTGTTTCAATTTCTCCTCTTTTCTTGTTGGTCGACACAGAAGTTTCAAGGGCGAGATTTGATATGGCTTATCTTCTGTTACAGATTTATTAGTCTCTTCCGTGAATTTCTCTTGACAGTCATGCACAGGTATTATCTTCACTACCTCCTTGTGGTCATTATTTGGTAGATGAGTTTCCCTCTTATTTTCCAATATTTTCGGGAGTACCATTTTGGTCGCCACAGAGGTTTCTGCCACCTTGAATGGATTTTTTGGCAGCTGTTGGATTCCGTCTGATTGCTAAAACACACCTGGAATTTTTTGTTTTATCACATGGGCTTGCTTTATTTCTAGAGACCTTTCTTTGATATATAAATGAGTAGGGCCTTTTGGTTTCCCATGCCATTCAGGCTTTTTGTTGATATCCATAAAATCATGTAATTCCTCCTCATTGATAAACTCCTCCTCAATATCCTCACTAGCTGCTTCATCCATTGTATTGTCTTCAATTTAGTAGGTCGATAGGTCAAATAAATCTATTGATTTGGAACCCGTTTTTTCACTCAGCACCTGCTCTTGATCCAGCCTCCCTGTGGGCTCTTGGGAGTTGAAGTTTAAGAATTCTTCTCTTGTGTCTAGCCCCTGTTTTTGTTCGTTAGGGGCTTCTGATAATACAGAAGTGACACTTTTATAATACAGAAGTGAACCATTATCTGATTTTGGTTCTAACCTTGACAAACCTTTGGTAAATATTGGGCATAGTTGTTTTTGAGAATTTTGAAGTTGGACCAACTGACGTCTCAGCTCTTCTCTCTGTTCTTCCAATTCTCTGACATTCCCTTGGGATTGTTGTCCAAAAGCTGCTTGTTAAATCTGAGTATTCGATGTCTTCTCTTCCAGAACTGTCGGTTTCCCTATCATTTTTGTGAAACCTTTTCCTGCCCTTAAGTCCAATATGGCTTCTGAGAGTCTCGTCTCTGTCAGGTCAAATGGGTTTCTAGTAAACTCCACTGTTTTCTCATTCAGCCCCCTCATGTGCACTGAGTGTAAGTGTCTTGAAAGTCGCCAGCCTTTTAATCAGGGGGTCTAAAATTGAGTGGAGTAAAGCTGCAACTTTTGCCTGACTTGCATGCATATCTTTTTGTATCGCAGTAACAAAAGCCTCCACAAATATCACTTTGGAAGTCAACATGGTCAGCACTGTAGTTTGATCCTTTAATTGATCAGCTACTTGTAGGTGCAATTTATAAGAAGGGTGCCAAAATTGTTGTTAGCATTGTAATAATTGTGAAGTCTTTGTCCAGATTTACTGGATTTCCTTTCTCTGCGGTCAGGCCCTTCTTATCGACCTCCTCAGTTTGAGTAGAAGCTTCCTCCCATGAAATAGTATTTTTAGAGAAGGACAAGTCAGTTAAACTCACAAAGATTTGCACATCACCACCTGCAGGCAGACAGGTTTGATCATTGACTACAGGGCACAAGAGGTCACATTGTTTATTCAAAGCATCCTTCGATACAGAAACTCCCTGTTTTTCTTCCATTGTGTCACTGGAAAGATTCTCGATACGTCACTTAGCTGATCTTCTTCTAATTCCAGAGAGGAGGCAGTCTCTGGCAAAAGCTGGTCCGATATCTCAACTCCTTGGTTGCCCCTGAATCTTACCACGCCTGAATGGAGTGGTTGAGAGTCTGTGAACTGATATTTGTCATCATAATTCGGGATCAGCTTTGATAGACCTCTTGGCTTCCAAATAGTCTTTTCCAGGAGATGGTACGGTATAGGAAGCTGTTTTCTAGGTGGAATGTGACCCGTTTTTACTTTACAGTCTGCCATCAGCCAATGTTTCATTAAACATGGTTCAGAGCCTAGGCTGTCCTTGGCAGAGCCGCCAAGGATGGAGTTCCTCGACACCCCAATTCCTAATCCTTTATCACCAAGTTGTGTCAGAGTGCTGAAACTTGTAGAGCCCACAGGGATTTTGATTACGTGGGGGTCCGGCCAGCCACAAGGCTGTCCGTCAGCCACCCCAGATTTCGTAAATCTTTTAAAGAGTCATCCTGCAACTCTGAGTGAAGAGCAGGGTTAAAGGAAGTAATGTGAGTAAAAGACATTGAGGTTTCACAAGCTTTGTCAAAAGGTGGTATTTGGTCGTCTTTGTAGGGCTCTTTTTCCAGCAAAGATGGTGTTTGCAACGTTATATAGCATGTTCAGTTTGGACAAATGTTTTATCTAGTACATGAAGCATGTCCATATTCGAAGATGCGGAACTAGAAGTTAATGTTAAAGTTGGCATTTGTGTTGTTGATGCCTATTTAATTTCTTGAAACGTTTCTACCAATGCTGGCACCGCCTGCATGAAAGGGGACACAGTAGTAGCTGTTATATTGACATTTACAGATTCGATCGAGGAGGGGTGCGGGTGACTGCCACTGCCAAAATCACTCACCTCGCATCCCATTTCTCGGTCCTCCTTCCATATACACTCATCCCCCGGCAGGTGCTCCATATTTTTGGAAACCGCCTCAGACACAGACGTAGTGAGGCCACCGCAGATAAGAAAATCGGGCTACCGATCCGCTGTTTCCATATGGCCCAATCTCGTCAGGGGAATTGAGGAGGTTTGTTGTGTTAAATACAAATGAATGCTCGGACTATAGTGCTACACTCTAGCCAAACACTCGGCCAAACACTCCGCCACGCTCCGCTAGTGGCGGGTGTTTTGTGCTGCTGGCTCCTCCTAACCTCCAGCAGTGACCAGAATGAACAGAGTGAACAGACTCTGGCAAAACGGCAGCACAGTCTCAGGAATCAGTAAACTGGCCAACACTCGTTGAAACACTCCGCCACGCTCCGCTAGTGGTGGGTGTTTTGTGCTGCTGGCTCCTCCTTTCCTCCAGCAGTGACCAGCATAAACAAATCGAACAGACTCTGGTAAAACAGCAGCACAGTCTCAGGAATCAGTAATCTGGCCAACACTCGGCCAAACACTCCTGTTATGCGTGAAGACGCCTCTACATAAATAAATAATGGGCGCCATTTTGGAATGCAGAAACCACACAGTAAAATAGAAGGGTTATCCCTGGATTATTAGATCTAGTAACCATGCAGTTTAAGGTAAGAAATAAAACTTAGGGTGAATAGAATAAGATTCAAACTGTAAATCTTTTTAATTAATGAGGTTATTAAGCAAGAAGAACATATCCTCTGAGACATCCTATTAATTGTATGGTTCCAGGATTTTGAAAATATTACATGGCTCCTTAGTGAGCGCTGTCACCATTAGGAATATAGATGATGGTGAGTCAGAATAAATGTTCTTGTCTAAAGCATTGTACAATAATGAAAGGAGTTTCAAATGTTTGTGTGTGATTGTGGTGCAAAGGGAAACTTTAATTTCGACTATGTGTCTTAATTTGTTTTACTTGACAGATTATTTTATCTGCTCTATTAATCAACTCATAAACCCTACTGAGGATCCACCAGAGGGTGGTAAAACATGTGTAGAGGTGTTGCTGAAATTCAAGACAATCATGTATACATTTGATTCATGAAAGGTACCCACTAAGGAGGTGGTTACAATCTGATTTTAGAAATCTTTAAACATATCTTCTGATTATGAAGATATGAATCATAAAACAAACAATAATACAAAATTGCATTTTTTTTTTAAATGAATCTTGAATTGATTTATTGAAAGTTGAAAATTGAGCTTAAAGAAATTGCCTATTAGGCGCTTTTCTCACTCATTAACTACATATTTTTTTACAATGTAAACCTAATATAAACCCTTAAAATAAAAGTGAAGCAGATGTGTGTCTTTATCTTTTAGAACGGAAAAAAGCCATTACTCTTTGATTTTATTCTGCATGCATTAATTGATATAGGCAAGCGCTTGTGCCGTGGGTGGTACAAAGGCCACATGTGTGCGGTTCAGTGATCTGGGTATGTTGGTGAAGCACAGAATCACATAATTTAGCCTTGATCTGGGTGAGGAAAGTAGGATATGTAGGGAAGGCTATGTTGTGGCACATCTGTCTGATCATGGCAGATGTGACCTGTGAGATGAAGCAGCACTGTGTGATCTTATGTGCCAGAGCCAAAATATGCTGGAAACTACAGCGAAAATAAAGGCTGTGAGGCACTTCATCAGGGATGGCGGTGATGGTGTCACTGTTAGGCTCCATGCAGCACTTGATTTGTACCGGGAGGCAAAAGATGGTAGGCATGTCCACGAAGTAGACAGTGAGTACCTGATGGTGGGAGATCATGGGCCGGAATACCCTTTGTGGGCATGCACGTCAGACTCTCCTACCCCTTCTGTCCTGATGTGTTGCTGTGCTGGGTGTATGTATGTATGTCAGCTTATATAGCGCCGGCAGCTCGCAGGCATCAGGGCACTTTAACAGACAACACATACTATGCTAATGTGCAACTACCCTTATGTTAAATATTCTTAGTCTCAGGGTGCCGCAAGGCAGTGGGACGCTAATCACCTAAACAGGTGGGTCTTGAGCTTTTTTCTAAACGTCAGATGGTTGTCTTCCAATCTAAGCTCCAACGGGAGTCTATTCCACTGCTGTTCTGCCAAAACTACAAATGATCTGCCCAGTCCAGTCTTTATCTTCTGTTTTGGTACTGTGAGCAGGCTTTTACCTGCCGACCGTCACTATCTCTGTGGATTGTAAGTTTCAAGTCGATTTTTAAGATAGCTGGGGGCTTTTCCAAATAGGCACTTATGTACCAGTGTCATAGCTTTAAACGTTGTCCTCTCTTTTACCCTAAGCCAATGGAGCAATCTTCTAGACAAAGTAACCTGATCACTTCTCCTTAGTTTCTTCACAATCCTCACTGCATCATTTTCTATTACTTGGCACCTGTTCAGGTCTTTTGTAGAGGCACCTATTAGCAGGGTGTTGCCGTAGTCCAACCTCAACAGAACAACAGCCCTATCAATTTTTGCTGTGTTGGTTTCATTTAAGTAGGGTCTGATGACCTTCATAAAACGCAGGTAGTATGCTGTATTTTTATACAGGTAATTCACTTGTGCTTCTGAGTTGACTGAGGAGTTGACCATCATCCCTAATGTTTTGACATGGTTAGATACTTGGATTTTGGTTTTATTTATGTGGAAAGTCTCATACTCATTCCCTAGCTTAGCTATTATTCGACTGGACCCAAACAGCATAAGTTCAGTCTTAGTGTCATTGAGACACATCAAGTTTTGCTGCATCCATTCATTGATTTTACTGTACACTTTTTCGATCTTTTCACTATCCTTGGCATGAGTTCCTTCTATTTCTATGATGAGGGTGCTGATGTTCTCGCTGTTGGGCTACCTGGAATGGGAGCTGATGTTCAGGTCTACAGGCTACCCAGGCTGGGGCCTGGGGCGCATGCTAATAGGCTGACTGTGCTGGTGGCTAAGGGGCAAGGGTTACATGTCTTTTTACTGAGGTATTATATACCAAATCACTTATATATCGAAACATGTACCTTGAAAACCTGAATATTTAATCATTATTTTTTTCTTCATTTTTTGGGGTTGTGAGGATCCCCTCCAAACCCCAGTTTGCGACCCCTAAAAACCCAGCCCATTCGTTTCCCTAAAAAGAATTAACCCTTTACCCTTCCATAAATATATTCGATATATAGGTTTTCAATGTATCTTTTTACATATATAAGTGATTTGGTATGTCATTTTCGATATAAAGACTGTAGACCAGGTGGCAAGCTAATGGGCTGGCTGGGTCGAGGGCTGGAGTACCGGATGATGGGCTGCCTGGTGGGGTGCAAACTGGTGGGCTGCCTGGGCTGGGGTGCAGACTGTTGCTGGCCCACCACTGCCAGAGATTTCATTCCTCTTAGCTGTCTATTTGTATTGACAATTTTACTTCTTAGTATAATAACTCCCTAAATCTCTAAAACACATCACACCCACCACCCATTACATAACTAACTTGACATAAAGCACGACACAAGACAAATAAACTGTTGACAGTCTACCATCTCTCCACATCACCCTGCAGACACCAGAAATGCCCACATACAATCACCCAAAACAAATGACTATCTACCAAAAGGAAAGGTAGTGGAAGTTGAGATAACATCCAATGCTATGCTCTGGACAACCTTGCCACTTCTATGTTACTTACAATGTTTTCCGATGTGCTCTGAAACTGCCATTGAGCTGTGCCTTGAAGCATGAACATCTTTGTGGGTAGGCAATGTATTGAGCTTGGGTGAGTTTGAGGATGGCCCGTGTATTGGATTTGGATGTGCTTGAGTGTGGCCAATGTGTTGAATTTGGATGTGTTTGAGGCTGACCAATATGTTAAATATGTTTATAATTCAAGGCTAATCATTGTGTTGAATTTGAATGTAACTCAATGTTAGCCAAGGCTCTAAATTCATATGTTTCATGAAAGGAGCCAATGTATTGGATTTGGATGAGTTTGAGGGCAACCAATGTATTGAATTTAGAAGAATGTGATACAACTATCCATAAACCCACTAACAAATCTCAAATATTCTGCCTACTCACCCTAAAACAAAGAACAATATAAAACATACCTCTACTGCAACAAAACAATACACCATAACAAATTACAACAAACTACACACACCACAAAACACCAAACTAGAAACCAAGGCAATCACACAAACTACGCACACACATCCAAACACCAGGTACAACACAAAAACCACAAAATATCTAATTTTTCGAACTGAAGCTACCAACAGCACAGCAAAGCCCTTGTGTTTTCCCTCTCAATCCCACTAACAAAGCCCATGCCAGCCCTCCTTTCATTTCAGATCTGCCAGGGTGCCAAGAGACCACGTAAGTGGCAGCAGCGCATGATACAAGACCAAGTAACATAACGTAACATAATCTGGTGTTTTTAAAGGCGTGCCTGCTGTTTTATATACTTTTCTTGTAGTGACAACACCTTACTTGGAGGCTCCTTGTAAGTGTGCATTGTTGTGACGGCTGCATGCCTTATTGGGATGATTGTTGCCTGCTGCATGCATGGCTAATGTTACCATGGCAATTGCACCTTCTCTGAGCAGGTGCACTTTTTGGAGTAAATACTGGAGTAACAATATGTGCAATGTTTCACCTGTGTAATTTCAAAGCGTACATTTCACACATAAAACCATGGTGTGATTTATGTTGGCGGTCTCCGATGGGCCGCCTCCGTGAGCCCCCCACCCCCTGTGGTAAGTAGACACAGAGACGGAGATGTTGTCGGTGTGGGCTCCCCGGTGAACTGACGTCACCAGGAGCCGCCCCGTTTATTTAAACTGGCACGCGACGGAGTTGACGTCACTCCGTCGCGTGCGTACCCTTAAAGGGGCAACGCCACACTCCTCCTTTTCCATAACAACAAATTGGAAATAGGAGTACTTAACTAGCACACATCTATGACACATATCACTCTATAAGTTTCAACAAAAACCCCCATTTATTGACAGCCACCCCGGATCCCCCGTTTGTACCTGTCATGGCCTGACCATTAGTCCCCGGTCAGCCTCCCAGCTCAGTCCGTAACATAGTCACTGAGACGGGCAGGTTTCCCACGCCCTGATCTCAGGGGGTACCTCCTGCCACCGTCCCTGGCTGGTGTTCCTGGACCGGGTCCGCCTCGAGCGGGTGATTCCACTATGGCGCGTTCTCCCCCACCTTCATCCAGAGCGCCTTCACCTTCTCGGTTGTCCGGGTTGTCCACTCTGGGGTCACCAATCTTCCTGAAGAACGACGCATTCCTGGTTACCGATGAAGTTCCATCCGATGCAGTCACCATTGACCCTTTTACGGCCACCACGTCCAGGGGGGCGGGTTCATACGTGAGAGACAGTTTTCCATGAGGGTGACGATTTCTTACCAGCACCTCATCCCCCAGCGCGATGTGTGGGGGTCTGAGCCCCCTCCGGATGTTCTCCATCTGTGTCCTGACCTGTCTGTCCTCTTCCACCTGCTCATTGTCGATGACGGCGGGGTCTCTGTCCCCCACCTCCGGTATGACATCTCTCGGGCACCGCTGGAATAGTGCTTCTGCCGGAGCCACCCCCGTAGACGAATGAGGGGTGGTGCGGTACCCTCGTAGGAATACGTACAGAGCCCTCTGCAAACACTCCCCTCTTCCATGGGCAATGCGGAACACCTTGTTGAGGGTGCGCATCATTCGCTCGGCCTCCCCGTTGGCGCGGGGCCACAGTGGGGTGACCCGCCGGTGTTGAATTCCATACTCTTTCATGAGTTCTGCAAAACTCTCCCCCTGGAATGGGGCTCCGTTGTCCGAGCACAGCACCGAGGGGAGGCCATGAGTGGCAAAGATCTTCTCTAGCGCCACCACCATGTTCTCAAACGCCACTGAGTCTATAAACTCAACTTCCGGGTACCTCGACCACTCGTCTACCACCACTAGAAAATGCGTGCCTCTGGATGTGGACCCGGAGTCGGCATGCACCACTTCCCATGGTCGAGTCCCGCGGGGCATTGCTTCAATGGATGGTTCTTTCTGGGCCGGGGCCGCCGCCTGACACCACACACAAGAGGCCACGAACGCCTCCACCTTCCGCTCCAACTCAGGAAACCACACCTTCTGACGGAGGCGAGCTTTGGTTTTGGGGGCCCCTTGATGACCTTGGTGCGCCAGCGCAATGACCTGTGCCACTTTGGCCTGGGGCACTACGATCCTTTCCCCTCTTAGCAGTAGCCCCGACTCGGAGAACGTTAGTTCCTCTCTCACTCTCCACAGAGTCTCATCATCTTTTTGGCGAGCCGTTCCCATAAGAAAACGTTCATAGTCCGCATTGGCCATTGGCAGAAAATGGTTATGGAGTGCCTCCTTTGCCGCAGCAAATGATCCGTCCACCGGCTGCAGGGATATAAATACCTCATGCACCGCCGGACCAGCCGAGTACAGGAGGGTGGCCAGCTTGCCGTCGTCCGTTGTTTCCATTGTGGCCCTGAAATACATCTCCAGCCTATCCATCCACATCTTCCACCTCTGTCCCAGGCCCGATGGAGCACCCGAGATATCAAACTCAGGCATTGGCTGTAGGGACCCCGGTGGTTTCGGCGGAGGGGCAGGTGGAAGCACAGGCGGTACTGGACCCACAACAGCAGGAGCAGCAGCAGCATCCTGGTTCATGGTGGAAAGCGCACAGGCACCCCACAAGATTGGCAAGAAAGGGGCCGCAACTCACCACCAGCCGTGATCTTCGTGAAGGTGTCACTCCAGCCAGCATGCAGACAATGATGTGTCCAAAAATTGAGTAGAGGAAGAGACAGACTCCTAGTGCAGCAGCAGGCTCCCCATGGAGTCTCCCTGCCTCTGCTCGACGATAATGGTGAAAATTGTCAAGGTTTCCTCATGAAATTGACATGTGCTGTGTTCAGCGACCATCCGCCGCTGAAGTTTCCAAAAATTAAGCCCGGATGGCTCACCGACGCTTCGTTATGAAGCCGTGAGTCTCCGAGGCCTGTTTATCAAAATGGCCACCAGCCGCGTGCGTCGCTCCCTTCTCTGCGGTCGGAGTTCGTTGCGCGCTCACACACGATCATCTGCGCTGCGGCGAAACTCCCCCGCGTGTCCCAGGAAGCGATCCCGGTCTCGTCGCCACTGTTGGCGGTCTCCGATGGGCCGCCTCCGTGAGCCCCCCACCCCCTGTGGTAAGTAGACACAGAGACGGAGATGTTGTCGGTGTGGGCTCCCCGGTGAACTGACGTCACCAGGAGCCGCCCCGTTTATTTAAACTGGCACGCGACGGAGTTGACGTCACTCCGTCGCGTGCGTACCCTTAAAGGGGCAACGCCACAATTTACATTAGGACGTTACACATTATTTTTACGCTTATGCCTACTGTGATATGCCTGTGTTTGCTGGCATAAAGTTACATGTACGGCACCAGCATGTGTCAGTATGTAAATTCAAGGCCTAAAAACGTTACACCTTGAAATCACGCAGTGATTTTATGCTCCGGGGATATTCAAAATGAGCTCCATTCTCTGAAATTGTTCACAGATTAGTTATTTATGCTACCAGGGTTTGAACCTTCCCAATCCACCGAACAACAAATTGCAGTTCAGGAACATTGGATGACAATTTAGCAAGTCCCTGAAAAAGATATGAATGCGAACATGTAGTGTGCTAATCCTGGAGTCTGTGGTGGGCAGCGTCCATTACTGAGCCTCATTGTCTTCCTAACCAAACATTGCATAGTATATCCAACATGGCCGCCTTCACTGCTTTCTTCTTAGGGGAAACACTTGTTCATGACTTCTGCTCAGTCATTCTTCTGCCAGAATTCTCGTCTAGCAGTAAGTCTTGATATTGGCTTTTATGATTTCATAATTACGACACCATATTTCACTGTTTACCGTTTATTAGGTTTCATGCTGTTCATTAAGGCATTTGCTGAGCATTTATTTAAACTTTTTCCCAGGGAGTTTAACAGAATACACAGAAAGAACAGATGTACACCTTTTTATGTGGACTGTTTAGACTGTTTATTTCACTCTCACGTATGTCGCTATGCTATATTATTTAACTTCATTGTCACTCAACATGGCAACTTAGTATTTGATAGCGCAAAAAAAGCAAACGTTTGAAGGCATGAACGTTAGAAGTGCAGTCATAAGGTGACAGGAAAATAAGCATGCGCTGGTAAAACCAATAGATTGGGCTTTTCTCTGAGCATTGCAAAACTGAGTGTGCGAGGAGTAAATGAAAGAGGGCTGCAGAAGGAAAGAAATGCAGTCAGGAATGAGAGAAAGCATCGGTAATAACTGATGGCAGGAGTTGTGGCGAGATTAAGGGGCAGTGAGAAGTGAGGTTAAGGGGGGGTAGAGGGTAGCAATACAAAAAGGTGTAAAGGGATGTACATAGATGACATTGCAGGTCCTTGTCTGAGGATATATGGACAAGGAGGGGGAGAATGGTGCAGAGTACTGGGAGAGACAAAACAACAGCTAAAACGTTCTTTTTTTCAATTCAGGAAAATAACAACAAGCATGTATCAGTTTCTCTTTTCGTATGTTTTTCTTGTGTTAACACCTACGTTGGTGGACAGACTTGGCAATTAATGGCCTGCCACCCAAAGCCAAATTAGCTCTAGCAAAGTGAAGGCCTCAGCAAGGGCTGTGAACCATAAATAGACAAGCCTGCCCTCAAAGGACGGTGCTAATTCTATTAGCACCATAGCATGTTGTATGTGTTTTTAATAGTATATTGGGCGTATGGAACGTGGTAAGGGTTCAGGAGTGAGCCCTTTATCCCTGTCTATGGTGACCACAACAAATTATTATTATTATTATAAATAGTAGTCATAGTATCATTATTATTATTATTATTATTATTATTATTATTATTATTATTATTATTATTATTATTATTATTATTATTGTATTTATTGAGCACAGAATTTGCTCCGAGAAGCAACAGAGCGCTTTACAGAGGAATACATTACAGATGCATAACAGAGTCCTTTTCAGAGATAACAACAGAACAGATATTTAGTGACGGTAGGATACAGAGGGGAGTACAGTTATATCGGGTGGTGGGGAGGAGAGGGGCGGCCGGCATCTTGCGAGCAGGTAGCGCAAAGGTCGATGTTACGGCCTAAGTGTTGAGGAGGACAGACTCCTTGAAGAGGTGGGTCTTCAGTTCTTTTCTGAATTGTAGGAGCGTGGGGTTTAGCCTGATGCTGTCATGGAGCAGGTTCCATAGTCTTGGGGCGTAGACGGAGGAGGCTTGTTTTCTGGCCCTTCCATTTTTGCAGTGGTCGATTTCAAGTCTGCGCGTGTCCTGGCTTCTGATGGAGCACTGTCCACCGGAGATGCTGAGTTTCTCCACGAGGTAGCTGGGTGAATTGAGGGTGACTGTCATATAGATGATGCCACAAGACTTGAAGGTGAGTTGTGCGTGCAGTGGGAGCAGTGAAAGTCGGCGAGAGTCAGGGTGATGTGGTTGTATCTGTGTATACCCTTGATGAGGTGTGCAGCCACATGTAGGACACTTCTCAGGGGCCCAAGAGAGTACAACGGGAGACCTTAGCGGAGTGCATTGCCCCATCCATGTGGGATAGGACCAGTGCTTGAACGGTGGATCTAAAGCTCTTCGGAAGGAGGAAGGGCTTCACTTTCTGCAGGAGAGAGAGCTGATACCAAGCTGTCTGAGTATTCTTAGCTATGTGTGTGTTGCAGGAGTCGTCTTTGTTGATGTGGGACCCGAGGGAATTGGAGGAAGTAGGAAGATTGCATTGGAGTATGGCTCCCCAGAGATTATGGCAGCAAGGCATAGGTGAAAAGTGTGGGAAAAGGGTACAGGCATGATGGGAGTAGTGGGGACTTCAGGATGGGGTGGGTCAGAGAATGAAGGACACGCGAGTCCATGCTGGACATAGGTGCCCATATCATGGGGAAACCAGCAGCTCACTTTGAATTGGGACTTTCACTTGCTGTTCACATACAGCATTGGGGGGATCTGATTGTCTGGTTTCCCTGTGTCAGGTGTGAATGGTAAGTAAAGCAAATGTTACCAAGACCCCAAGAAAAGTGGAATGGGCTAAGGCAAAGTGATTAATGGTCAGTGAGCACCCAACAAAGTTGACAGCGTTTTTGCAAAAACGTGAAACAGTTACTGCTGGATTCTGTTTCAGATATGTAAATCGCAAATCAGAGTGTGTTCTTGTTTCATTTATAACATTGAAATCAAATTTTCTGCAGAAACTGCAAACTTCTTATTTTTAAACTTTAAACACAAGCAATACTTTATTTGATATAAATTATGATACATATTTTCAACAATGTCACTTTTAAACATCATTGTTAGTTTTTACAAGGGACATTTGTTTCTCTTGTAAATAGATCTTACTGCTGGTCAAAATTGCACAAATTGTGCATTTATTTGATATAAGCAACTCAATTGCTATTTGTGCAATTCAATCAGCATTTTCAACCCTTATGTCTCACATCCAGTTAGTTTCCTCCCCTTTTGACTTGCACTACTCTTCTGTAGCTCATAAATAATTCCTAACCTTTCACATGATACTGTGACGAGCCCTAGAACTAGGACTAAGACTACAAGGAAGATTAAGATTGGGACAAGGATTAGAAATGTGTGAGAACAAGGGTGTGACAATGGTTAGGAATGTGTCAAAGACTGTACTTGAGACTGAGTTGTTATTAGGATTTAACAAAGAGTTACAATGGATTGGTGAATCATGAAATCTTACCATCCATTCCAAAGTAACAGCTCCAGTGGGTTGGGCAAGTGATTGAGTTTCTAACAACCAAAGAGTTTGAAAATGGTGCTCTGAGAATGATCAGCTGAGACAATTTTGGAGGTAAAAAAATCCTTCTTATCTACTTTGGTGAGCAAATATTGGCTTTATAAGTAGCTCTCGCTGATGTTAAGCTATTATAAATTGAGTCTGGTTTTTTTTCACCATTTCTGCCAAACCTTTCTGGTGTTACAGTGTTGATTACGGAGTTCAGTCAAGAACCAGGGTTGATGGAAATATTGAATTACCTTAAGGCGGGTAATACAATATGCTATCTTAATCAAAGTGTTGTAGACTACATCTAAATTATCACGGTCATTATATAAACGGATGGAATCAAAGGCCGGATTTATCAAAGGAATTGGATTTTAAAAGATAAGATTGGTGAGTTTGTATATGTGAGAGATATTTTACCCAGGAATTACAGGTATTTAAAACATGTTATTGGAAGTAATTAGACTTATGATCAAACCAGGCAAAATCATTGGTAGAGGAAAAAGTAATGGGGATATGTTTTAATAAAACTAAGTCCAGTTCAAAGTCTTAAGTGTGCTGAGGGCCAGTATTGAGTATATCAAATCTAGTTTCCACAAAATTCAATATAAAAGTCAAATGAGCGACATGAAGATCATACGCCCAAATGTTAAAATGTCTTACTACCAGACATTTATTGACAGAGGTAGAAAAGATTTGAAAAAAAACAACTAGTTGTTCAACAGAAACATTTTTGGATCATAAAGCAAGACAAAAAGAAACATCATCTGTAGATGAATGATTTAGTTTACCTGGTAATAATTCAACAGAAGATATTTTAGCTGAGTTTACTATGTGAAGATTGAGGTGGTTAGTATACAGTATATCAAAGCCACTGCATCTTCTATATATCCTATCTAGGTGGACAAGAACATATCCTGGAGGGGTGAGATCAAGTTTAGAATGGCCATTGTCCTCATTTAGCAGGGCTTCTATAATAAACATAATACCACATTTAGAATCAATGATAAAACCATAGACAAATTAGTACGCGCAATTGCAGATCGTGCTAACTACTTGAGAAACTGGTGATCAAGAATACTATAACCAAAACCAAGTAAACAGAGTATTCAACAAACATAACTTCTAAAGCAAGTAAAGCATAATTTAAGGGTGAATTATTTGAAGACATGAGTGATTTCTCTATCAATGATTACCGTTGTAGTGTGCTCCTCTTGACACTGGTTTCCTGCCCTGGTTGATTGTAGATCCTTTGCTAATTGGCCAGCCATGTCATCCCCTGTTGTTAGCTACTTGCCCCCTTGTCTCTCTGATTCCATCAATGATTACATCCCACAGTGACTTGTAAGGTTCTCTGTTGCTTTCCAAAGCTAGGTCTCCCCTCAGTACATACAATAATGAAATAATAATAATTACATCTGGTTAAATAAATTGCCATATTTACTTTACATCTGATCAACAGCATAAACCTGTTGTTTTGGAAGAGATCAAGTAAAATTTGAAATAGATAGGCATTGGAAAACTGTTTCATTTATACGGATCTATGTGATCACGGTTCCACCCATAATGTCAACTTACATAATGCTGAGTCCCATTATGACGCAGCGCAGTGATCACATAGATCACTGTGACCTACATCCCCCTACCATGTACATAGTTGGCAGCACACACAAACGTGTGCAGGTGCCTCTCCTCTATCCCTGAGCATCAGTTATCTCCCACTAACTATTCAGGTTCCGTTTTCCTTTTTTTTCTCACTTTTATTTCTTTACTGTCTCCCGCTACCATCTAATGGAAGCAGGAACACTCCCGCAAACCCGACCCCCACTGCAATTACAAAGGAAAGCGGGGGACACCCTTGCAACCTCTGCTCCCCTTAGTCGATGTAGTGGGGGTCGGCATTTCAGTATGGTGCAAAGGCACAGTAAATGAAATGCTGCAGTGTTTGGGATGACATTCTGGTGAAGTTCCATTTGTACCATACATTCTAGATACTATGCATATACATATGTCAATAACCTTGAGGATGGTGTCCTTAAAATAATCGTTTCAAGCTATTTAGACTTGTCATTGGCACTTCTAAGTGATGGATGCTACGGCGATTAACAGTACCCAGTCCATATCAAAGACCCAACTATTATTGGTAATTTTAACCAACCAAGGTCAAAGATCTGTTGAGGATTTGGAAAGATAATTTTCTTAGTGAATCATCAAACTTTTTTTTTTCTTCTTTGTTTCTTTTTAAAATAAAACTTTGTCTTATACAATGCAGTGTTCACCCCTATCTGGGGTACACATTTAAATTGATCAATTGTTTGCCATTGTGATTTTAAACTATTCATATAGAATGATTTTCATGCATAAGAATATGCCTTAAAAAGTCCCAGTGAGTCAGTTATTTATGAGGTCAAGACCTACATTATGAAACATGAGCAGGTCTATCTGAAAGAGAGTTGATGTTGCTTAGAGTTCTGACCAAGGAAACCCAATTTCCTTGGAAAGGGAAAATGTGTTTGTAGCATGCTAGCCATTTTCTAAGGACCCCATCAGGGTGAGTTAGCTAGGTAGGAACTGGTTTACAGGAACAAATGCGAGTGTTTACAAAGGAGCTATTGGCATATAATCATCTATCTGCCCTCCCATCCCCATTATGTCTCCCTGAGGTCATAGACAATGTCATTATAATTGTTCTTTTACAACACGCTTAATACCAAGACCAGTTTCTAAGTGCGAGCCCGGGATCCAAACCTGTGTTGCAATGCGTTGTCTTGCTTGTGTTGCCCTTGAGCTATCCTCCCGACCTGACATGTTATGTATAAACTGTAGATACAGTGCTTTAAATTGCTCTTTAATATCAAAGCCTGCACAAGAGATTGTGGTGCATAGCCACAATGGGGCAGATTTTGAAATATGCTTTCAGGAGTAAATGTGACTTTCTAAGGTAAATAGTACTACTGATTTGGAAATGTGCTAACCTCAAAGGCCAAGAAAACACCTGTGTAGCTGGCGTAGCGTAGGGAAAGTGTATGTATACGTGGATAAATACCTGTTAATGAAAGTGACTGTTGAACAACAAACACAGGTTGTTCCAAGTGGTTTAGCTTGGCATTGTGGGTGTGTAAAGAATGCGTGAGAATCGGGTATATGTACACATCTGCCAAAGTGCAATTTATCATTTATTAACCACATTTAAAATGCATGTTAGGAGTGTTTGTGTACCCAATAATGTCGCAGCTGGACCGTCTGGGTTTAAGAGTTACATGTGAGGTGTGAATGGAATTGGCAATGTATGCAAATGTGCGGGAAGTGTGAGATAAAAAGGGGGTATGTGGTTTAAAAGTAAAACAAATTTAAAAGATTGCGGCAACTGCCAGGGGTAAAAGAAGGGAGAGGGGAGGAAGTGTGCAGTGAACAGGGGGACTGGGTTGGGATAGTCCGGGAAAGGGATCCCAAAAGCAAGTGTTGGCAAAGGATGCTGGGAGGTACTGGTGGGTGGTGGTCTGGTCCCTGTATGACTCTGAAGGGACCTGGGCCCAGTCGCAGCGGCAGGTGAGAGAGCTGAAGCCAGAATACCGAAGGATTCTGGCTGGGAGAGATTTTGGGAGAGAAAGCTGGACGTAGAGATGTCCCTTGCCCCAGATAGCCCTGTGCATGATTTTGAAAGGGTTTTGAATTTGATTCTTGCAGTCACCAAATTTTGAAAGTGTTTTGAATTTGATCTTTGCAGTCACCGTGAGCCAGTGGAGAGATTTTAGGGGTGGATATATAATTCTTGCAGTCCTATTGTGGATTAGTTGGAGGGGGTAAAGGGAGGAAAGAGATAGGTTGAGGAAGAGGCTATTTCAGTAGTCAAGCATTGACCTTCTGGTGAAGGTGAGGAAAGGTAGAATTCACCTGAGAAGAAGAAGCTGAATGTTGGATTCCTTGGCAAGGTCCGTAATGTGTGGGGAGAAGGAGAGAGAGGGTGTGTTGGGGGGACCCAAGGAATCTGGCCAGAGAGTGAGGTGGAAACTAGGAGCAGGCATCCCAATGAGAAGGATAGATAGAGGTAGTGCCTCCAAATGTTTGTGGGTGAGTCCCACAGTGGATTAGGGGGCTAGCACCCCGAGTACTTGTGGGTGAGTGCCACAATGGTGTAGGGAGGTAGCGCCTCTGAGTGTTTGTGGGTGAATGTCACAATGGAGTTGGGATAGTGTCCCGATATGGAGTAGGGGCAGTGTCCTGAAGAAATAAAGTGTTGGGATAGCGTCCCAGGATTTCTTTTTTTTTCTGAGTTGCGTCACTCAACAAACAGATGCTCTGTATGGTTGTTTTCTGGCATGGAGGTCTAAATGAATATCTCCTCCCTGTCAGTTTGGTGCACCCAGGGTGCGACCTATTTTTCAGCTGTGAATGATTGTTGTGTGGCTGAAGTGTGGGTGTATCTGTGTTGTGGGTGTAAGGAAGGAGATGTTTGCGAAGTGCTTGTAGGTGGCGTGTTTCATATGTGTGTGTTGTCATTGGAGCGGAAGGAGATATTTTGTGAAGTGCTTGTCCCTGTTTGTGAGAGCTGGTGATTTCATGTGGAATGTTTGGAATGTTTGGTGTTGAATGATGTGTAAGGATTCCAGTCATAGTGAGTTAAGTCTGGTGATGTGATCCAGTGGTTCTGTTCAAGCTATCTTGTTGCAACTTGTAAAAAAGTTGTCTAAAGAAACCTAAAAAGACTACAGAAGGTGCTTTTTAATCTGTCTTGCTGGCGTTGAGGCAGAGATCATTGGAAAAGCACCATGCCTGAATAGCAGTCAGGCAGTCAGATATAAGGCAGAAGGAGGGGAAGCTAGGGTTAGGCAGCTGGAAAGAGAGCTGTGTGTCTTCTGCATAACACTGGAAATGAGTGGAGTAGGTGAAGATCAGGTGGGCTAGAGGGATCAGGTGGGTGTTGAAGATCCAAGGCGATAGGATAGATCCCTGAGGGATGCCACATGCATAGAGTGAGGTGGAGGAGAGAAAATGACATATTTGAACTTGGGAGGGTTTGTTAGAGAGGAAAGAGGTATGCCATGCCAGTGCCCTGTCCATGATGCTTAGCATATCACAGAGAAGTCTTATGAGCATGGAGTGGTTGACAGTGTCAAAAGCAGAGGAAAGATTGAGGAGGATCAGAACAGAGTGTTAGAGTCCAGATTAGAGAGTAGATCCTCTCAGGTATTCAGGAGAACAGTTTCAGTGCCTCTGGCTGCCCTGAAAGCAGACTGGTGGTCATGGAGGCAGCCAGCAAATTCAGTATGGAGGGTCAGTTGGGGGATGACCAGATTCTCCATGAATTTGCCAAAGAAAGGGGTGATAGAGATAGGTGTATAGTTAGCCAGGCAAGAGGGGACAGCCGATGGACTTTTTAGGAGAGGGGGAACAAGAGAGTGCTTGAGGGGTTGAGGGAAGAAGCCAGTGGCAGAAGAGTGGTTGAAGAGGACAGCCAAGTCAGGGATGAGAGTGTCGATGTTGTCCTTGATGGTTCCGGAGGAGCAGGATAGCACCTGTTTAAAGGAGACTTTCATAGAGTGGACAACTCTAGAGATCTCATCAGGTGCATTGAGAGAGAGGGAGGAGAGCATGTGGGAAGGCCGGGAGCGTGGTCCGAAGAGGTGAAAGAAGGAGGGATGTGGGATGGGGGAGCAGATGACAGAATGGACAGGAGTTCAATTATTTTGGAGTAAATGTGGGAGGCCAGTGCAGAGCACACGGCCTGGTAGGGAGGAGGAGAAGAGCAGACTGCAGAAGGATTGGTGAGTTCCTTGCAGATTATAAAGTGTTCAGCCGTGTAATTTTGGAATGTGTTTTTGCTTACTGCATCTGTGGGCATTTTACCTGTAATTCTGGAAAATAGAATCTGGGTATTTTGGAATGTGCTTTTGTTTACTCTATCTGTGGTCTGTTTTTACCTTTAAGTTTGGCAAACTGAATCCTACTATTAATCGATTCCCTGTTTTTTCTGGATTGGGAAATTCTAATCGCAGTTACTTGCAATTCAGTTATGACAATCGCTATGACTTGTACCTTATCCTGTTTCACTTCTGGTTGTTGCACCTCCAAACTCAAATGCTGAATTGTTCAGGCTTCCAGCTGCATCCTGTAACCTAGCCCCTATCCCTGTTTAGCCTCTTTTCCACTGTCTTATCTTCTGCATTTGACTCTTCATGATAGTATTTGCAGTCCCCTCATCTGCTCCACACCACACCCCACTTTTTTGCAACTATGGTACTCTCTTTATCTCTCCTATCTACTCTAATTGCTACTCTATCACCTTCACTTCCTTTCTCTCAAAGCCTGGAAGGGGGCTAAAATGAGAATGGGGAATGGTTCCTGCAAGGAGGACTTACCGGGTCCTCCTATGTCGGAATGACCCGGTAAGTCCCCATTGCAGGAACCCGGTAATAGGGCCCGGTTTGGAGGCAGCCATGGAGCTAATAGCTCCATGGCTGCCTCCAAACTCGTAATGAGGCCCCTGGTCTCCAATCCAGGATTGCTTATTGCGGACACCTATGTCAGGGCTCTCAGCCCAGCCTCCTCCTTCTTGATAGGCATCTTCCATTTCTCATTAATTCCTCCCTTCTCCGGCCACCCCTCTGGCCTCATCACCCCCACCGACGGGTGTACCCCACCTCTGTGCCCCTGCTCATAAAACCTTTAAAAGCGGCAATTAGCTTCACTTAGCTATCCTTAATTCTTGCTCTGCTGTCAAACATTCTTCTGATATCTGTTACCTCCTTGAAGACTTTGACCTCGACATCCTGGTTAAATGCCAGCCCTGTCACTGCTTTTGAAACTCTCCATCCTGTGGGCTACAAGATCCTCTCCAAGCCCAGGCCTAACCGGTCTGGAGGCAGAGTGGCTATTGTCTACCCTGAAAGGGTCCCTGCTACCAGACTCTCTAACCGCTCCAGGAAACAGGCCCATATACAGTCCTGCATTTCTGGAGCCACAAACAACATGGCTGAACTTTTCAAAATCTGCAACAAACTTGCCAGTCCTACTGCAGTCTCCACCTCTACTCATCCTTCTCAGGCCCTCTACACAACATTGGGCATCCATTTCACAACCAAGACTCAGGATATCCTGTCCTCTTTCTACTCTACCTCCCTCCATCCCCCGCCTGCCTGCAACCCCCCCCACCTCGTTCACTTTCCACTACTATCTTCCTTTTCACTCATAGCACTTGGTGAGGTCACCAAGACAGTCTGCTCTATGAAAGTCTCCTCCAAACAGGTGCTTCACTGCTCCTCTAGAACTATCAAAGATTGCATTGCCTCTCTTGCTCCCTCCTTGGCTGAGTTCTGTAACCACTCCTTTGCCACTGACTCCTGCCCTTCCCACCTCAAGCACTCCCTTGTGCACTCTATGGGCCCTCCCTGACCGGCTACCTACTGCCGTATCTCCACTACCCCCTTCTTGGAAAAACTCCAGGAGAAGTTGGTCATCTCCCAACTAATTCATCACACTGAATCTATTGGCTGTCTTCACGACCACCAGTCTGGCTTCAGGGCATCTAGAGGAACAGAAACTGCTCTCCTGAAGACGCAAGATGACCTGGTTTCAAACCTCAACTCCAACTCTCCTTCTGCCCTTTTTCTCCTCGACCTGTCCTCTGCCTTTGACATGGTCAATAATTCCATTCCAATAAATAGGCTCTGTAATACCCTGGTTATCACAGACCAGGCACTGGATTGATTACCTCTTTCCTCTCGAATCAGCCTTCACAAGTTCAACTTGGCCCTTTTCTCTCCTCCACCTCACTCTCGTCCTGCAGCATCCTTCAGGGCTCTATCTTCTTGCCATGGCTTTTCAACATCTACCTTGCTACCCTTGCCCACTTGATCATGTAATTCTCTCCTCATTTACAGTGTTTTGCTGATGACACATTCTTCTGATATCTGTTACCTCCTTGAAGACTTTGACCTCGACATCCTGGTTCAATGCCAGCCCTGTCACTGCTTTTGAAACTCTCCTTCCTGAGCGCTACAAGATCCTCTCCAAGCCCAGGCCTAACCGGTCTGGAGGCAGAGTGGCTATTGTCTACTCTGAAAGGGTCCCTGCTGCCATCATACCCACTCAATCCTACTCCTCCTTTGAATGTCTTGTCTTCAAACTTTTTATTTCTCCTACCCTTTCGCTCACTCTTGCTACAATCTACAGGCCTCCTGGGCCGATCTCCCCTTTCCTCTCTTAGTGGGCCGATCTTGCCTCCTCTCTTCTGACCTCTTCCTCTAAGCTTCTCCTCATTGAAGACTTCAATATTCATCTGGATTCTATTGGTTCGACCACTCTACTCTTTCACAACCTCTGTGACTCTCTTTGACTCAACACCCTTCCCTCTGGTCCAACCCATTCAGCCGGGCAGACTCTGAATGCGCTCATCTCAGCTGATACATCCTTCTCTAACTCTATCACTATTCCTCTTTCCTGGTCTGTTCATTCTCTCCTCTCCTCCCATCTGGAGCTCCTGTGCCCCACGGCAAAGCCTATGCCCGCACTGCCAGTCTCCTTCTCTGTTATTCGACATATGAAGCAAATGTGAGCTGCTGTTGCCGACTCACTTAACACCCAGCTCCTACTATTCACTCTCACACTGACTCAGGTCTTCGCCGCTCCATCTCTAACACCCATGACATACTTGCCCCTGCCAAGAGGATCCACATGAAGCCAGCTTCAAAGTGCAATAGTTGGTATGATTCTAATTTAGCCTTGTTGAAATGCAAGTGCAAAGCTGTGGAACAGAAGTGGCTGGCTTCTAGCACATCCTTTGACAAACTCTCAAACACGTGTGTATGAGCGCTATACAAATAAAATATCATATCATATCATAACTGGCCTGTCGCCTACTCCAAAGGCAATACAGACTCTCTAACCTTGCTACCCTTGCCCACTTGATCACGTAATTCTCTCCTCATTTCCAGTGATATGCTAATGACACACAGCTTTCCTTTAAGCTTCCCTCCTCTCCTCTCCCTTCTGTCTCTTTCCTGACAGTCTGACTGCTATTCAGGCGCAGTGTGCTGCTAAAGATCTCTGCCTTAACGTCAGTAAGACTGAGATCCTTCTCATTGGGATCCCTATTCCCTCCTTCCTGCCTACACTCTGGCCACCCTCCTTGGGCACCCTCCCATCTCCCTTGTGCGAGGCAAAAAACGTGGGGATCATCTTCAACTCCTCTCTCTCCTTCTCACCTCATATTGCTGACCTCGCCAAGAAGGCCCACTATCAGCTTCATCTCCTAAGAGGCATTATCCCTTTCCTCACCTTCCCTCCCAAAACTTAACATCTCCAGAGATCTGGTTCTCTCAAGGCTTGAATAATGCAACAGGCTCTTCCATAATCTGCCTCTGTCCTCTCTCCACCCTCTTCAACTAATCCAGAATAGGCCAGCAAGACTTATCCTTGGCCTCAAGCCCAGGGACTTCATCGCTCCAACCCTAACATCTCTCCACTGGCTCCCTGTGGTTGCAAGGATCAAATGTAAAACCCTCTGCATCAGCCACAAGACTTTCTGGGGCTTGGGACCTCCCTACATTCAACTCTCTCTCCCTAAATACCTCCCTACTAGAGTTTTTTGGTGCCCTAGCTCCAACTCTCTGCAGATCAGATGTTTCTCCAAGCAGAGTGTGTGGAGGGTAGATCTCTCTCTTCAACAGGAGTCTCCCTCTGGAACAGCCTCCCTGCCCCTATTCATTCCATCTTGTGCTAGATCTCCTCAAGTTCTGGAACTGCTCAAGATCTTCCTTTTCACTTACTCCTTCTTTCTCGCACTCCCCTGCTAGTCTCCTCCTGCTGCTACGACTGGATGCCAGTGTCCCATATGAGTCTCCCTGGGGCCAGGCAATCCTTCATCCATTCTTGCCCTCTCACCCCTTCCTAACAGCAGTTGCTCTTGGGCTCCCTTGTCTGATTAGTCTTCCAAGGCTGGTCCCCCGCAGCCTTCACTATTACCACCCTGCCCTTGGCTTTCCCTGGCCCCAGCTCACCTGGGCAACACCTAGCACTTGCCCCGCCCCCTGGGCCCCCTCCTACCAGCACTTCTCCCCTTCTCCCTCCCACCATCCCATCCCTTTTTCCTTGGTCTTCCCCCTCCCCTGCACTTCTTGATACTGCATTTGCACGATCCGAAAGTTACATGCCCTAATAGGACTGTTATTGTTTTTTTTTCCTATGTCTCCCACTCTTTTGTCTTGTGGCGCCTTGATACACGTTCGTCTGTATAGGTGCCCCCTATAGTGTGTAGGTTCTGATGACGTTTTTTGTAAATATATACGCCTGTCTTTGCTATTGTCAGACAGAGCGCTCTCGGAGTTTGCAGAGTTCTTTGCATGCCCTATTCTGATTGATAAACTCCCATTTACGCTCACCCGCACTTGTCTTGGCCTTATTCCCATTCTGGGAGAGTCCATCATTGTCTCTCATTGTGTGGAGGATCGTGCTGGTTGGGGACGCTTGCCTTCACCAAATAGGACTGTTATTGTTTTTTTTTCCTATGTCTCCCACTCTTTTGTCTTGTGGCGCCTTGATACACGTTCGTCTGTAGAGGTGAGATGCAAATGTTTAATAAGTAAATAAAACAACCATCAAATATGTTCCACTATATGAAAATGTATGCAACGTCACACCAACAAGAAATAGCAATAGATCCCAACCTCAAACACTCATGACCCGGAGCTGGAATAGCTGTGCTTCCACGTCTCCATGGTGAAACTCTTAATCTTTCTCCAAATGCTCAGGTTTTCTAAAGCATTGAATGATTTTAACATGAAATTCTTCAGCTGGAAAAGTCATTAATTGGCGGATCATTCATGGCAGTTAATACACAATTTGTTCAATCAAAGCGCAATTCAAAAGTTAAATATGAGCAGCCGTGCCAATCACTTGGCAATGAGGCATGCTAATTGCTGATGTTTGGCCGCCCGGTCTTTTGTACAGTATGCTTTTCAGTGCACGAGGTGGATGTGCCTACATAGTTGCTGTCATGCTGTTTCAAATGCGAGCTCATTAAAGTGCTCAGGAAGTAATGGGAATCATTCTAAATTCATTCTGAATACCATGATGTCCCATAAAATGTTTCATTTTTTTCCCTTGTTTTATTATTTTTTTTTTTTGCACTTCCTATGGACTTTTCAATAGCCTGGGATAATTGAATGTCGAATATCATTCAAAGAGGCAAAGTTGAATACAATAGACGCTATGTACAGTGAAAGCAAAGCATAATACATTCGTTTGTGTTCATGGTGAGTAATCAAATACACTGGCTGTTACCTTTCTGAAAATGGCACATCTTAGAAACACTGGGGGTCATTACGAGTTTGGAGGCAGCCATGGGGCTATTATCTTCCTCCAAACTCGTGTCCGGGTCCGGGTTGTCGGAATGGGGACTTTTCAGGTAATTCCAACCTTGGAGGACCCGGTAACTCCCCATTCTGAAACCCATTTCCCATTTCCATTCCCATTCGAGCCCCCATAGAGCTCAATGGGAATGGGGAAGGAGCTAATAACGGGTCCGCAAATAGAGGGCCCGTTATTAGCTCCCTGGTCCCTTAGCGGCTCCCACTAACAGTGGTCGAAGTGAGCGGGAGCGATTGGGAGCGGTGCTCCTCAACTTTTTTTAGTTAATGTTTACCATTCCTATACTTTTATTTTAAAAAGAAACATTTCCGGAATGGTTTCGTTTTAAAATAAAAGTGTAGTAAAAAGTTGAAACCTTCACTTTCAGTGCTCTGCACTGAACGTTCCCTTAAACAGCAGGTGCACGTTTTTTGGGGGGGGTGTATTGTGTGCGGGAGGTGGTGTGGTGATTGGGTTTGTGGGGAGTGGGTGCAGGCCAGCTGGGAACATAGTTCCACTATTTCTTTTCGTACACTTCGAACACTGCCCGTGCCCACTAGAGGCGCCTGGTAAAAACAGCCAGCCTTAGTGGGACCCGCTAAGGGACCTCGGAATGCGGCGGTAGGGGGTTAACCCCTTACCGCCACACTCATAATGAAACCCTCTGTCTTTGGTAAGTGGAACCGTAATATTGGCACTGCTATTCTACCTTCAGTAAACGAAAATGAAATGGATGTAACTTTTCAAAGCAATGTTTGGGAATTCCTCTTCTTATCATTGAATGCCATTATCCTTTAGCAATGTGTCCTAAGAGGATGTATAAACAACCTGAAGAGTGATTGATGGATGGTTATGAATTAAGCATAACCCTAGACCCCGCTCTGTGCAATCATCCAAATCATCGTTCTTCAGCCTGTCATGCCATTACAGCAGGAAAGATACTATATGCATATGTGTTTCGATTTAGCCACAAAAGGGGCAATCCAGCATACAAGTGCTAGGTCCCATATCTTCTGTACAAGCACCCACAGAAATGCGTCAGTATCCTTGTTCGTTATTCGTGAGAAGAAAGTTGGGTTCTTGGAACAATCTGCCAGGAGCCACATTGTGCTATAGTCATACCACTAAGGGTGACTTATACAAAGCTTGTTTTGGATTAATCGTAAGCGTTGGTTCTACTTAAGGCACGCCCCAGACCACTGCATGCAAATCAGGTTTGGTCCCAGCCAAAAAGGGATGGGTAAGAAGGCGTGTAAAGTCTAAAGCACTGTACATTGCATACCGGGCTTTCTTTCTCAACAGCCGACTTTTCTTCAGTCAAAACGTATTCGCTACACTTTCTTTGCCCCCTGCGTTCTGCTTCTGCTAATTTGATGCAAGTTCCACTCTTCTTTAATATGCATACAGCAGGGTACTCTTTTTCGGTTTTGGCCCCTGCATTGTGGAACTCACTGCCTGTCTACTTGCAGGAGATTTTGAACCACCTGTGTTTTTGGAAGGCTATCAAGGCTGTCTTGTTCTAAGCAGGGTGTCTGATCCGTTTTGGCCCCTTTCTCCTTTTTGACTGCTAATGCCCAGATGTCTTTTTGGCCTTGGTTGTGCTCAATAAATCCTTTTACATTACAACAAGTGTTTCACAGTCTTAGCTTCTGATTCGCCTAATGTGCATGCTTCATCAGGACCTCTCAATGTTTGCCAACAATTTTCTTAGAACTTTCTTAACACAGGGATTGGAATTCCATTGAGTTAGAGTAGACACAGATGTGGGTGGTAGGTGTTGTGTCCAGAGTGGTGTTCTGGATGACTTAACGTACTTAATACTTGAAAAACACGTGTTTGAGTTCATGTGTTTTCTATGAACTCGGTTAAGCATTTGACAATGGCTTGCATGATGCTTGCTTGTTCTACTGCAATTCTTCTTTCCTGTGCAGGAAACGCTCCACACAGCGCATCCCAGGGCGCACTATCATGGTCTACACAACAATATTATTTGAACTATTGTTCAGAGCATATTATTGTGTTGGAGGGAAACGTGCCCATATGGGCTTGGGATCAATGGGAAGAAACTACATTAAAGAAATATTTAAGAAAATAGTTTACCCTCAAGTGAAGAACAATAAAGGAAGCAACAAATACTTAATTGGTGACAAATCGTTCTCCATTAATGTGTATGATAAACAAAAATACATTTAGCAATTACTCTGTTACACTCAAGCAATTCTGCTGAGAGTGGCCATTTGCTGAGCTTGAGGACAGCTTTTTTGGTTGTGCGAATTTTTGTGGCACAAACCACATATTTGGCAAAATCATTCCTACAAGAGAGAGAGGGGGAAATGGGGCTCTGACTTGAAAATGTCTGGTTGGCATAGCAATCAGCAATGCCACTGAATTAAATGGCCAACTCACTAAATCTCTTTTTCCAAACTCCTCTGCCGTATTTCCCAATGAGGAGCTCTCTAACAAGATTTGCTGCAATCAGCAGGTTTGTGAGAAGCAAGTCAGCCGGAATTTCCATTTTCCAGCCATGTAGTGATGGGGCTATTTTGGACAAGTTCGCATACAACTGTGCTTTTTCGGGCTACTTTCGACAGTGATCCTTTGTTTTTTGTACCCGAGGCTGCCTCGCCAAGTGCTGATTATTTGCTCCAGCATGAGGTAAGACCATTTCATCTTTATCCTGCTTAACAATTACCAACCAAACTGTTTTGTACTGCTTCACCATTATAGCTGTGTCTGTGTCCTATTATGGCACATAGGATTTGCTTGAGTTGACCCTTTGTTTGCTTTCTTTCTTGGATGTAATTGATTCTTATCCTGTGATGCGATTCCGGGGATAGGAAGCAGCATGACTGAATGGGCTGTTTTCATGTAAGTTTTGTGTGATTGTCTAGATGTGTTTATAAGCTGCAATGAAAAGCCTTTTCGAAGGACGGTTTTTATTTATGCACCTGTTATTGCTGTCAAAAATCAGAGCCCGCTAAGTGTGCAGGTCATTTACCCCATAAGCAGCTGTTTGCTGCTCTGGGACATTTCGAACAGGGCATCGGCTACTTCTAAACCCAGACACAGGGTGCGATTGCCCCTCCCCCGGCTGTATCGATGGCCCTTCCACCCTGCCCTCTGAGTCCTGGCTCCTGTGGAGTTTCCTTTTCTTGCAGGTCTCAGAGGTATCCTGAGAGGAGAGCAGGCACTTTGCCAGAGGGACCACCTATCCCCACTCTCTATACACTACCCACCCACCCTACCCACAGTCTCTCTACCCACACCCACCCTCTCTACTCCCACCTTCCAACCCTAGCCCCACTCTCTCTACTCCCACCGACTCTAGCCCGTTCTCTCTACAAGCACCCACCCACTCTACCCCTGCTCTCTCTACTCCCACCCACCTATCATACCACCACTCTTTCTACTACCACCCACCCTTCCCCTGCTCTCACCAATGACACCCACCCTAACCCTGCTCTCTCTATTGTCACCCCCCAACCTGCCCCCACCATCTCTACTCCTACCCATCCACTCCACCCCTTCAGTCTCTCTACTCTGACCCACCCTACCCCACTCTCTCTACTCCCACCCACCAACCCTACCTGTGCTCTGTCTACAGGCACACACCCACCCTACTCGCACTCTACTCGCTCTACCCCCACCCTACTCTCACTCTCTCTAACCCCACCAACCCACCGCAAAATGTCTCTACCACCACCATCACTCTCTCTATCACCACCCACCCTTCCCCTCTCTGTACCACCACCCAGCCTAGCCCTCTTTCTCTACTCCGCCTACACCCTTTATTCCCCCACCCACCTTACCCCACTCTACCACCTCTATTCCTCTACTCACATTACCCACTCTCTCTAATCCCCTCTGATCCAGCCACTCAATTTGTCTCCCTTGCTCTATTCCCCTCCTCATTCTGCACCCCTTATCGCATCCTTCTTTCAACCTTTGCACTCGCCTCCTTGCAGCCAGGTGCCTATTAATGCAACATGCAAATAACATCAGTAAACGCCAACACTATTGGCATTGCCAATGCATGTTTTCTTTGGTTCTTGTTTTAGGAGTATTGTCACCCAGTCATGAGCACTAGTTCTAGGATTTAGGATTTTGAGGTTTGACAGATTTCAAGTGGGACATCGCTTTTATTATATATTATTAACATTTATCAAAATCTGTTATTGTACTTAATGCTGTGTATTTGTAATCATGTTCTGTTTTATAGGCACACAAAGTCTTTAAAATAAAATAAAATTAGTCGTTAAAACTTCGTATTGTAGCCTGTGTTCCATCTGTGTTCCATCTCTATTTAAGAAGTTCATAAATATGTATGTATCTGCTTGGTCAGAGATAATCACTTTGCCTATATCAGCTGCACAAATATCATTGAGCATGTTCTTTGAGATTAAAAATAGGTCTATACAAGAAGAAAGTAAATTGTTTCTCTGTAGAGTTATGATTCATCGAGGGGTCCTCCAAGCACCAAGTGGCCCTCATAGATGCCCGTTCATAGATCTATGCTCTGCATGGACTGGGTCAAAAAAACTTCCCCTCCAATTATTATGATTCCACCATTCAAGACACCTGAAGTTGCTCCAATAGCGTTGATAAAGTCACCATAATTTGCGGGCAGAAAAAACGTATTGCTAGTGATTAAGAGTTTTTCCTTGAAAGTGAGTCCGGTAACTGCGTTCCTCCCATCTTGGTCGATTGTTTGCTCTTCCAATAAAAACAGTGTTTAAAAAAAAATCGAATTGTCAGGCCCTACGATTTAGAAACACAGCATCTCAAAATGCAACTGCTATGTGACAAGAGACAAGAGAGTGTTTTTCTTGTAAGAGGAGCAAGTCAGCCTTTTTCCTCAATACATACACCTATGTTTCCTCTTCACTGGACACTACAGAATGCCTTGATATTACATGAGAGTGCCTTTAAATGTATAACCATTTGTGACATAAAGGCCCTGCTTCACAGAACGTTTTCCAATGGGGTTTGCCATTATGAAACACGTCTTGAATTAGGCCCAAAGTGTCAACAACTTTGCCTCATATCTTACAACTGTGAGGAGACATTTCCTCTAATATGATATGATAGGTTATTTATAATGTGCTTAATATCCAGAAGTTTCTAAGCACGGACCCGGGGATAGAACCTGTTGTGGGATGTACTGACCCACTAAGCTCTGCCCTGCGACATCACTGTGTGCTTGGGGCACCAGAACTAGCAAAATAGCTGCTAAAACCCCTATGCGCGCTAAACCTAGGAAAATTGCGCTGTGAAACCGGAAAAGATGGCTGCCAATCTATATCGACTGTGTCAGTGGTGGAACAGGAGACCACACTGCTGAAACCTGTCATTGGGCTGCCCACAGAGTGCAAATGGAAACTTCATGAAAGGCAGTGCTTTATTGCAAGGAAACCCAAAGGTGCTCTGAAATCCTTTTATTCCTTGGCTGCTGAAATTGCAAAATAATGGTTCATAAACATCAGAAAATGACCAACATCCTTGTTGGGTGTTACCCATCACCGTATTTAAGGAATCCACAAAAGCACACAATGTCAGGAAAAGCAGACTCCATCATAAGAATATCCACATTAAAAAGTGTGCTTGTCTGTGAAAATCTTTACAATATGGGCACAGTACCATCGGCTGCCTGTGTGAGAGCTGTCATTTAATTACACTGGAAGCTTAAACTTGTTCAGTTAAAATCAAATTGTTCTAATTAAGTGACTTGCCATCAAGAGCAATATAGGTTGCAACTATTTAATCTCTATGTTTAAAAAGACTGGAATTAGAGATCTGTATGCCTGTTTTGAAAAATGTAAGTTTATTTTTCAACTAAGAAAAATGTAACAATTGACTTTAAAGTAAATGTGATGCAAGCCAAAGAACTTCAAAGCAAATTCCACAGTTTGCCCCAACAAAAGGCATCTCTCCTGCTTCTCATCTGGACCAGGAACTCCCAGTCAGGTGTTAATGAAGAGGGGAGGGGATTTTGCTCTGCTGCTCCTGGGAGAGACAAAGGACTCCCTTGGATGAAAAGAATATGCAGATGCAAGTGTCAACAGAAACCCCTGCTAGAGGAAAGAGGCGGGGATTGCTCTTGACCAACCAAAACTTTGGGGGCGGGACAGACAGTGTTGTATATTCTGAAAACACAAACAAGTATATTTTTGAAAAGGACTGAGACAGAACTGTGCGAAATTGTAAAAATTGTAAAATGACAGTATTTTTAATATGAAAATTCTGGTCACGTTTTAAAATTACTCAGAACTCTGTGCTATGTTCAGGGACAAAACTACAGAATTTGTGGTTTTGTAGCAATTGTGGTGATGCCTGAAAGCAGAAAGGCCCATTTCCAAAGCTGAACCATTCTCAGCTTGGCCTTTGAAAAATCCTGAAACCATATTTTACCCCAGACCTCTAAGGGGAACCCAAGAACAGCCTGGCTGTTCTGTGCTGCTTTCTAGCTAAGAATGTTTGCCAGAATCCAAAGATCCAACCCAGTAGAGCTGAGCTGTGACCACATAGCTGCGGACCAGAACCAGAGCCTGTCAGATCCATTCCAATCCTGCCGTACAGTGTCCAGAGTGCCATGCTGATTGCAGAACCAGAGTGCCTTGAGTCCAGTCCGGTGTGCTAGCAGAATTCCAGTCAAGAAGTATCTTTGACCAGATCTCGGACGGGTCCATTCCAAACATTGGTAGTCAGTATCCATAGCATAGGATTGTCCCTAGCATATGTATTATCCATAAGTCATCCTATCCAAACCCATTCTCTTATTTCCCAAACTGCATTGTTAGAATCTTTTGTTTTACCTGAACTCTTTCTCTTACCCTATACTCCATTGTAATAGTAGTGTTAAAATCATCTATGCGCTAATATATTTTCTGAAGAAAGGCGAGCGTCTCGACAGGCCAAATCAACCAGTGATATCCTATGCTGGTGGCTGCGCTGTTGTGTAGTTTGCGGCTTCATAGTCTACCCCTAGTGTAAAGAAATCTTGTTTGTCATTTTAAAAAGCACATCTTTCTTTGGCAAATTTTGAGTCTTCCTGAAAAAACGACCTCCACAAAAACCTTCATAACTTGTAATTGAAGCCAACATCCTCAGCTTTCCAACAAACCCAAAACCGTATCCCAACTCCTTAAAGTTATTCCGCAATCGCGCTTACCGCACGCAGAAAAGTTTGCCGCAAATTTTTCGTTTGGCTCAAATCTATCACGTTTGAAATAGCTGTTCGTTGCATATGACCTCAGAATTAAGTTTGCAACCTGCTAGTTATTCAATAATCATTGATAGTGTTTGTCTGAAACTATAAAAAGCAGCTCCCACTAGTATTGAAACCATTTTAGTGAATTAAATCCATCTTCAGTGTTTTTACCATTCATGCAAAGCCAACTTTAAAACCGTTTTGACAAGTTTGTAATCATTCCTGTTTCTCTCTCTGTGTTTGCTGGGGGGAAATTGGGATTGATACTATTTTGTTGAATTCTGCATTCCTGAAACCTGTTTTCTCTCCTTCCATCGCTTTATATTACATATTGGGGGGATTGAGTAGTGTGCAGGGGGAAAGAACAATCACATTGAATTTTTGATTGAACCCACAAAAGTATTATTCTGTGCTGCATTATTTTTCCTATCATTACTCCTTCTGATTAAAGAGATTGTTTAGCGTGACATCACTCCATTGGTGATCATTCTATAACCATTAAAATAGTGTGACATATATATTGTGAAATACCTAAAATAAATATTGTTAACTTTGCAAAACAGCCTGCTTCCTGGTTCAGTGTGGCTGGGGGGGATTCAAAGAGAGGGGCGTGATATAAGGGTACATCATTCAGAAATAAAAGAACTTATAGACATAAATAAATAATTAAGGGTTTCAATTGTGCATCACATGCTAGGCATTGACTTAGGTGGAGTGCCGGGTTGAAATCACTTACACTGTGCTGCTCCGTGACATCTTGCTTCCAAGGTGAGCACGTTGCACCTGAGCTATCCCCCCGAGACGAATACGTCTTTGTTGACAGAAGATGGTAGAAATAGGTCATTCCATCCATGCCATGTTTTACTTGAACAACTGTCTATCCAAAGGTTGTCCTTGCAACTGAGAGATAAAGCAGTACAACGAGACAACGGGAGCTAAGCAGGAAATGGACAAAGTGTAGAAAAACCTACACTGACGAATAAGCCTGTTATTGTTTCTCTGTACAGTTTTGATTCCTTCGGGGTCCCACCAAGTACCAAGTGCCCCTCGTAGATGCCCGTTCATAGATGTGAAACGATGCCACTGATAGGCCAAAAATCTAATCTCAGGTTTTTCAGATGTTCACAAAATAATCCACATGCTCAACTTCCACTGACTCCCTACACAGGAAGTGAACTCTGCGTTAGAATTAAAACACACCCTGTGCCAAACTTTGTATGCTATGTAGAGTTTCACCTTGAAATGGGGATATATAAAGCCCAAATAGCAGGAAACCAAACACTACTACTAGAGTAGCACAAATGTAGCCAGACGTGACTAGCCAATTAATGTAAATTACTTTTATTTCGCTTTGTCACTATCATCAATCCTAGTGCTATTAGCGTGCAAACACTGGCAACCCAACCAGAGATTAGGCAGGATTCCATTGGAAATATGAAAAAATAATTGTACTTAATAGTCTATCTCCTGTAATACCTATGAACTACTTTGTGACTGGTTTTCAGGAAATCAGTCTTCAGCTTTGTGGTACCTTGTGTGGCAGCCATTGAAGAGTGTCTGTCCAGGTGCAATATATATGCATTTTAGGATATTATAGTTATTTGTCAGCCCGGACCAACTTTCTAAAAGCAACCCCATGGTAACAGACTATCTTTTAGAGAAGATGCATCGGCACCATGAGCATTCAATAGGTTTGCAAACTCCAGGTGAACTTGTGGTGGCCTTTTGGGTCTCTCACTATGAGTAGCTAGCCAATCAGGAGCCTCTACTCTCAGGATGAATATCAGGCTTATTCGTCAAGTTCTTCCAGCCAATGAAAGACCTCTCAGGGCTAATTCATTAAATATCCTCGGCCAGTCAGAACCCTTGAATCTCATAAAGGAGATTTGTTTGGCCCATTATAAAAGGCCCACCGACCTTCCATTTCCTTTGTGGATTTTACTAGGCTCCAAGGAAAGGAGTACAAGGGGCAGGTTCACAGTCACAGGGTGTTTGGAGGGATTTACAAATAATTTTGCAGCAGTGTTTTGAGCATTTTGGAGGCCTTATTTCGGTTTGGTATTGGTCTTTTGTGTAGTTTCTTGGTGTTTTGTTTGTTTTTGTGGCAAATGTTTTGTGCACCATAATATCCATATTTGCTCAGCGTGTGATAGTGTCTTATTAGTTATGTCTCATAAAAAGGAACAATACATCTTTGTTGTTTCCTCTTTTGCCTTTCCCCTATCAAAATGTAATAAATCAAAAAAGGTTTCCTTCACCTAATCCTAATTCCTTGTGTGTATAGTGTACATTATTGCAGTATTTTTGTATATTATGTACTGGTAGTTTTAGTAGTTTAGTAGAAAGATTGTTGACTTGGTATGGGCTCTGGCTCTCTCAGGGTACTTTGAATTCACACTGTTTGTACTCAGGTTGTGCACACGGCTCATAGTGTCGCCATTTGCAACACTTGTCATGGCATGCCAGCTATGGTTGGAGTGGAAGAAGGCTGTGGTAGAGGAGGGGGAGGAGGCAATAAGAGTGGGAGAGAAGGGAGGGCCATTTGAGGAGACCATGGTGAGTGTTAGCACAGAGCAGAGATGTATGGGCCTCTTGTTGATCGCGTATTTATCCCACAGGTTGGACCGCTGGTGAACGTTCAAGTCAGTTTCAGCATTCACACTAATTGAAGGTTAGTGACACTTTCCCAGCATATTGATTAGAGGCATTACGAAACAGTAGAGACATTTCATAACATGATCTCTATCACACTGATTTGTCTTTTCTTTTCATTTTCTATTGTTATTTTTTGTTCCGTTTTCTATTTTTCTATTTGCGATATACATACTACTCGAATGGCAATTGGGTAATGTATGACTGCGATTGTTTTTTTACATGCATGAATTTGATAACATATGCTTTGAATATGTTAATGTGATAATGTTTTCTTGCTATATGATATGGTGATTTTATTAATAATCCGTTCCTGATGGTATTTTGTTTGGTGTTGATTATGTAATGACTTTTGTGACCAATGATTGTATGTATAGGTGTAATCACAGGACCCGAGGAAGGGTTTCGACCCGAAATGCATAGGCCATACATGTGATTAGTTCTGCCGCAACAATTTGATTTGAAGATTGGCGTATTTTGTGAATGAAACTTCATTAATTAAAACTTTAGAAAAAGAAATTACCCTTGCAATACATTTACTTGAGCTATACCACTTAATAGTGGCATAAGGGTGTGCAGCCCGCACCGCTGGCCACACGGCTAAGGTCTCTTTACCTCATTGTCCATTAGGTGCCATATCACGCAGACACTTTTTTCAGTGGGTTTGCACCCCAAGCTGGATAAACTGCACTTATACAATCGAATAAAACATGTTTTTGAAATTCAAGGAGTGCCTGACTCACCACCAGCAATTGGGCCTCTTGTCGATACCTTCACAACTATAGCCACAGGTAAGGCAGGACAATTACTGGATGCCCCAAAGAAGTTTGGGAAGCAAAGCCTCATGTGACATCCCCAGCAGAGGCAGGGGAGGCAGGGTTTAATGTTGATGCCCCATGGTAGATCGAGAGTAGATCTATGGAACTGATCTATCTGTTATAGCACCGGAAGAGTAATATAGATGTAGATCATGAAGATGCTCCGACTATAGAATGGAATGCAGTGCCTCTTGTTGATGCCCCAACAAAAGCAATGGACGCAGTGGAGGAGCTGCAGGCATATTCCTCATGTGGGAGGAGGGGGCCACTCCAGCAGCAAGGAGGAGTAGGGGGTGGCTCCTATTGGGGTGGGGGGCATAGAGGAGGAAGTGGTCCCCACCCACTAGGGTGAAAGTGCTGCAGAGGATGAGGGGGAGGTCCATCAGGAGGGGCTCCAGTGGAAGACCAACCTGTGGAGGGGCTGCAGCCGGTGGTGGACCTACCTGTGGGGGAAGGAAGAGCAGGTAGAGAAACAGGGTGGTGGTGTACTGAAGGAGGAGCTTGTAGTGAAGATGGCACACCGAGAACAAGAGGAGACCCAGTGGGTTGTGGTATTTCTGTAAAGCCCACATGATCCACCTATGTGTCAACTATTTTCAACTATCACCAGGGAAGACATCAGGTGGAAGGCCTTGAGATCTTCTGCAATGTGGAGGGCTGTGCGAAGAGGGTGAAGCAGAACCTAAGTGGAATGGAAAAGGGTCATGCCTTATGGCTGATGGACATGAAAGACCAAGTACAATGGTGAAAAAAGAAGGTGTACCAGGAGCACACTGTCTATGTCACCACAGAGGTTGTTAGTGACCATGCAACCACCACTACACCTTACATAATTGAGGGGTCTAGCACATCCCAGACCATGGGTGCAGCACACAGCAACATGATGCATGCTGTGCCCAAACCCCTGCATCTATACAGCCTGTACCTTTGGTGCCAGTGGCCTGGGTAACAGACCTCTGTTGGCTGCACTCCCCTAACAAATGGTCAAGACTGGTGTGCCACCATCATTGCTCATATTTGGGAAGGATCTACTAAACTACATAATGGGGCAAGGACAGACCTACTGCCTTTATTAAGGGCAGTATGCTAGTCGGAAGAAGCTGCACCATGTGGTGGCCAACAATTGGAGGCTTATGGAGCTCCACCATTCATCCCTCCTATAGTTGACTATGCAGTGGGAAAGCAATCAGGAAGTCATGGGGAGAGACTGGCATCACAGGAAGGCTCCCAGACTGCAAGAGTAGCAGTGGTTTGTCGGAGGGCAGCATAATTTGGGGATATGCTCTGTGGGTGTGCTTGAGAACTTTAGTGGGAAGCTGCACCATTCTCAAGATCTTGAGCAGCTTAGTGGATGGCCACACCCTGTCACATAACCCAAGAACCTTAGTAAGAGAATTGCACTGTAGGATAACCTGAGAACCTTTTGAGGTGGCTCCACTCTGTAGAAGAACCTGTGAACCATAGTGGGTGACTGCACCCTCTGGGAAAACCAGAGAACCTTAGTGAGTGTTGAAGCCCTGTGAACAAGCCAGATAACCCTAATTGGTAACTGTACTCCCTGGGAGATTCTGAGAACCTTATTGGATAGAATCGCACAGCCTCAGCACCTGAGTAACATAGTGGATTGTTGTACCTGTGAAAGAAGCCAAGAACCTTAGTGGGTGGCTGCACCCTGTTTGAGAACACGAGAACCTTAGTAGGCACCTGCACTCTGTTTGAGAACCAAAGCACCTTAATGTGTGGATTTTCCCTATGGGAGAATCAGATGTCTTAAGTGGATGGCTGCTCTCTGTGAAATACCCTGATAACCTTAGTGGGTGAGTGCATCCTTCCTTTGTTGGAACCTCAACAATTTAGTGGGTGAATGCACCCTGTGGGAGACCCCAACAACCTTACTGGTTGGCTGCACCCTGCTGGCAAATCAGACAGCATTAATGGGTGGCTGTGCCTTGAGAAAGGGACAGAGAGCCCTAGTGAGTGGCTGCACCCCATGAGAGAAACGAGAACCTTAGCTGATGACTTGTAAAGCCCACAATAACTTAACTGGGTGGATTTGCCAGTTTGGAGAATGCAAACAACTAAGTGTGTGGCCACTTATAATTGGAAACATGGGTGCAAAAAGAAACTCACCAGGTATTCAATGTTTCTTTCTAATCTAACTACCTATAGATTGTGATGCAATGTTGAAATCAGTTCCTCACTAGCTGTGATGCATCAGTATCACCTGCCAACATATGGGCCCTCGCCTTGTTGGTCAGATTGTGCTCCATCAGGAACACCAGAGAGGGAACCTCACAGAGGCATGCATTTTAATGGCTGACCTGCTTGTTGTCTTCCTAACAAATTTGTAGTGCAAAGTAGATATTAGTCAGAAGCTGCCACTGACATGGAGTTAAAAATTGTGCAGTATTCTGTGATCGAATTAGACTGCTTGTGTAGTCAGTCCAACATGTGCAAAGTAGCATTGCAACTGGTTGTCACTGATGTCTTCAGGTTCTGAAGTAGTAACTGTGTTGGCACCTGAAGTTGGCATAGTGACATTTTGGTATGGAAATCCCAGCTGAAATGGCAGCTGAACTTATGGGACACAACAACAATTTGGATCACAGCCTCGCAATTTCTGGAAGAATATATGACCATGAGGCGAAAGGACATGTTCAAAGCAGGGGACATGCATTGTTTTGACAATGTATAAGCCAGTGAATACATTAGAGATACCTGGTGAGAAATTGCATATGTCTGCCTCCCTCTTCTATTACTCTGGGACCTCTCTTGGCTGTTAGAGGAGGAAATCCCTCCCAGTTTGCTGTGAGGGCCATTTAGTCAATGATCTGACCACTGACTCTTGGGCTCCATGTGCTAATAGCCCCGCAAAAATATCACCATACAAAAATATCGGCATATTTCTGTGGCGATATTAAGCCATGGAATCTGCAGGAGACAAAACTGCAACTCCCCGATAATTTTTTTAATGGAGCGGGGCACACCCCCAGACCCAATAACCCCATAAATTATCCCCACTAATAATATCGCCTATGGCCTTACCCCATGGCCATATATATGGCGATATTATTGGTAGGGATAATATTACCTGATACCTGACTCTTGTAGTAGCAACCTTATTGTAGCCATAACATCTTCTTACAATTCTTCTACTGCTTCATGAGAGAAGACACCTCAGCCGCAAACTCCCCAGCAGTGATCAACTTTTTAGGTAAGGTACCAGAATCCATGGTTTTCCACAAGGATTAGAGCAAGGAATGTAGTGACAACATTATTGCCAGGTTAGTATCAAGCAAATGATATCCTTCAAGGAACTTGTGATCTTTTTGGCCACTTTCATAACATTGCCATCATGCAATTGGGGGTCACTGCTAAGTACAACTGGTGCATGGTAATATTTTATTTTTGCTGCTTTCCTTCCATAGACTTCGAAGAGGCACCCTCTCCTTTTGCTTTGGTTTGAACCATGTTCTGACTTTTTGGAGGTAAGTCTGCTTTACTTTCCTTGCCTGTTTGCTCAGTCATATGGGGAAATTGACTAGTCCAAAAGATTATCATTATTGAGAGACCGCCAAACTATAAGTTTGTCGGTAGGGGCACAGAACTCCCATCAGGCCTGAACTGCCGTGAGTTCAGGCCCCTACCGGCATGCTTTTCCCTGAAGCACCGACACCATTACTAACAGTGCTGGTGCTTCAGGTTTCCCATTTCCATGGAATCCTCTTGATGGATTTCTACCGCCGTCTATGATATCAGCACCAGGATGTCAGGTGGCTTAAATGGTGTTACAGGGTTAGCAGCAACTCGCCAGCTACCGGCATGTTGTACTGCCTACCTTATAATGAGGCCCATCTCTCTTTGTGAATTCTTGTATTGTTACAATTGCACACATCTCCTGACATGGAAGTGCAGTTAGGATACTTTGGGCCTCATTACGACCCTGGCGGAGTGGGTTTACGCCAGCGTTATTCGCGGCGGACCCATCCGCCCTACTACGAGTTCCCGTAGCGCCATGGAGCGTTTTCCGCCTGGTTTTTCCGGGCGGAGAAATCCATGGCGCTACGGGACCTTGTTGTTAATTACGCCACCGTATTTTACGGTGGCGTAATTAACGCCTTCCCCACTCCCATTATACCCTATGGGGCAAAAATGGGAATGGGGAAGGGTAAAATGGGGGATGGGGATTTACCGCCCCGCCAAGGTCGGAATGGGGCGGAAAATCCGCCAACCCCCATGGCGCTATCGGCAGCTTTCCGCCGTGCTCCATGGTGCATTTTGCACCGCGATTTCCGCCAGGGTCGTAATGAGGGCCTTTGTATCTTTGCATCTTTTTATTTAGTTACGTTTACAATGTGCCTAATGCAAGCTGGTGGCAGCTCTGATATTTTTACCATTTTGTGACATTTTACATTTGCATGTACAACAAATGGCAACTAAAGGTGTCTAGCACCCTAAAATGGCAGTGTCACGGGGATTTTCAATTGTGCTGTGGCCATGTTCTTCTTTTGTTTTCTTCCTGCCTTATTCTCAGGTTAGGAAATGCCTTATATGAAAATCCTGTTCCTGGGAAAAGCTGTGGCTTTTGTAGGCTAAGGGTAATTTAAATGTGTGCCAGAGAAAAGGGCTGGGGCTGTCTAGTCCCACTACCCATCCCTGGTTACTGAATGACTGTTGCTGAGCAAATGTGGTGACCAATGGCTATCCATAATTGGATAGCTACTGGCTGTTTGAATGGTGCACATCCTTACCATTGGTGGGATTGATCCAAGTCTGAGTCTTGGATAAATGAGGGGATCCTGCAGCTGTTCATCACATCACCATTGGAGCCCAGACGTCTAGGAAGAATAGCAGCCCACTGATGACCTGAGGATGACCCTGACGAGTGTCAACTCCAATGCTGCCCCACTGAAGTCCTATTCCTCTGTCCATATATAAAAAAGGCCTGTGTGTGCTTTGTCCCCTGGACTGGCATCCATCTCAAATTTGGGTTATGTTGTGGATTGTCCAGCCTGATGCTGCCTCCGTCTCGACCCTTGCTCAAGGATCTGTACCTGCTGAGCCTTTCAACATGTCCCTGGACCAAGCTCTCTCCACTAATAACTCTCTGCAGCCAAAACACATTATGAACAAAGCCTTGGAACTTAGCAGATCTTCAGCGTGTGCCACAATTTGCCTGCTCCTTTATTTTTAGCCATCCCACACCAGGGGAAGCTGTGCTGGGTGTGCTCCTTTGTTTGCCACTTGAAGATTCCCTGTCGCTGCCTGACTGTAGTGATCTGCATTAAAACATGTTGCCTTCATTTTCGAGAGGAGTCCCGTGGCTGTCTGACCTGCAGACGTTTTCACCTTTGCACATTTTGATGTTCTACTGGAAGCTGTTTTGAACCGATTTCTAAGCACCGCGGTCCACTGGAATTAAATCCTGTGACGTAACATTTGCAGTCTAGTCAACCCTCATGAAAGAAACAAAGACAGAGGAAGAAGCCTGCAACCGATTCTGGAACCTCCACAAGTGGTCTCCAGAGAACTCTGAGCCATGGGGTAAGTCTACATACCTGTTGTTTTTCTCCCATATGTCTTCCATAGGCTTATAAGGGCTTAAAATCCTGACCCTAACTCTTACCGAATCTTTGCTGGTGGAATCTAGGTCAAGGACCCCCCAGGTTTGACCTAGTGTGTTGAGATTGAGTTGAGTACTTATCTGAACTGTATCTAAAATGTTTACTCATATTAATCATAACACCTGGGACTACAAATCTCTTTATATACTTACCTGAAAAGTATCTTCTTTGGAAATGGTGATTTTTTGACACAAGGCTCCAAACAATCTTACGGATGGGCTTCCAAAGGATTAGAGGAGCTGTTCTGTGATTATTCTAAAGAATTATTTATATTTCAATGCATATGAATAATACTTATCTGTGTTTCACCGGTCATTAACTACAAAAGCTGGAGACCAAGTAAAAATATCAGGTCACACAGTCGCTCTCAATGGGGCCCAACCTGGGCAGCTAGTTATTCAAAGTTCAAAAAATAGTTTGATCCGGTATCAAAGGTAATATACTTGTTCAAAAATTAAAAGAGTCTGTTGGTTGTTTATATCAGAAATGGTAGTTTATCGAAATCAATTCAAAACAAAGCTATCACTAATATCTTCTTAGTGAGGAAGCAGTTGCCAAAACCCATATATAGTACATACTTAATGCGCCAATGCATTTCGGAAATCATTTCCTTCTTCAGGGCAAGTCAAATGGATTCAAAATCAGTAACATAATGCAACAATATCAACATGATGAATGAACTAAACAGATAAACATACATGAATGTAAAAATAAGAACAAAAATAAATATAAAAATGAAAACATACCAATCAGTGGTAATTCCAAAGGAGATTAATCAATAAAAAACAATGACGAAATCATGATTGATTTATCATGTAATAAACTGACAGAAAGAAAAATATGTAAAACCTAGTTTACCTTTATGGTGTGGCACAGAAGAGAACGTTGGCTGTTCAAACCGAAAATAAGAAGGGCCAAGGGTGCCGTAGATACAGCGGCTGTAATGTTAAACACGCTTGTGTTTACCAACGGTAGATCATATCTGATAACGGGAGAAGATCAGGTTAGGTAACGTGGTATGGCCAGCACAGATGACAAGAAAAGGATTGAAGAAGTGTGCTGTTATAAGATCTGGTACCTTTCCGCAAACGGAGCGTTGGAGACCTCCTACGCGCCGTTTGCAAGGCAGTGAGTGGGACTGCCGTGTTAGGCCATTGCCGAGACAACAGCTTTTTTATGTTACATGTGACCACCTCGCGCTGTTAGGAGGCTGGTGGACACGAACTCAAGTGTCTTGCAGGTGACAGCCTGCATGGATCGCAAAACCATTAATTTTAGGGGCATGCCTGCAAAACATTCTCATTTCTAGTGACTTAATATCAAAAGTCAAAAAATATCAAAAAATAAAAATAGAAAAAATATTGCGAATGCTAACAGGGGCCCGGTAATATCAGGAGCTGAATAAAAAATCTGTGGTGATGTCCCTTAATTATATAGTGATGAAAGAAAGACCAAAAATGGACATAAAACAAATAAACACCATATGATAAGGAAATGAACATAAAAATAAACATAAACAGACCGTATGATGAGGGAATAAACAAATTCAAATCTGTTCAATTAAAGCACTACACAGCGGTAGTTAATGCACTCAATAATGTACATATGGAGTTCAGCGGACATTGTAATGATAATCCACAAATGATGGGACTTCTTGTAATCCCTTTGGACAACCTTGTCGTCAAAGGTGTCACCCTCAGGCAGCACCTTGGGTCCCAGACTGGAGTCCGGGACGTACGGCAAGGTTGCTGTCGGGTAGCATAGGAACTGAAATTTGATTAATTAGAACAACCAAGTCACGGGAGGTGTCGCCAGGCGGCACCTTGGGTCCCTGACATGAGTCGGGATGTGCGGGAAGGTTTCTGTTGGGTAACATAGGAACAGAAATGGTACCAAATACAGAAACATGTAGTCAATTACAATTAGGGCAAAAACAGCACGCAACACACATGGAGTGCACCAGGTCATCAAAGTAGGCACAAATGTTCTAGTATTTCAGTGAGTTTTAGATGTAGCAATGGTAGTTGATTTCCTCGTTCAGACCATTCGGGACCAGACTACAGAGTTTGTCGATCCAGAATGTCTCCCTGCGATTGAGGCGTAAGCCTAGATCCTCGTGAGGGTTGTTCCTGGTCAAGACCTCTAAAATCACAAACTTAATTTGCGAAAGGTTGTGGTTATTTTCGGCCCAATGTCGGGCCACAGCTGAGTTCGGGTTAGAATTCCGGATGCAGGAACGGTGTTCGTACCAACGTGTTTTGGCTGCTCTGAATGACTGGCCCACATAGTATTTTCCACATGGGCATTTAATGCCATATATGATATTGATGCTGTCGCAAGTTCCAAATGTCTTAAGAAAAATCTTTCTGCCTGTCCGTGGATGAAAAATAACATTCCCTTTGATCACAGAGTTACAATTAATACAGCATAAACAGGGGAATGTACCAGTCCGTTGTGTGATCAATTTTTTAGGAGGTGGTCTCGTATGTACTAATTTGTCCCTGAGGTTCTTGCTTCTCTGAAAGGCAAACACCGGTAGGTCATTGAATAGATTCTGTACTCTCGTGTCGTTCTTGAAAATGCCCCAATGTTTTTTGATTGTCTTCTTGATTTTGTTGTTTTGAATGGAGAATGTAGACACATATACTGGTGATTTAAGCTCCCCAACTGTTCTTTTCGGAGTGGATAAGAGAGTTTTGCGGTCAAGAATGTTGACTCTTTGAACTGTCGAGTCCAATTCTTCTTGGTTGTAGCCCCGTTTGAGGAATTATTCTTTCATCTCAAGTTGTTGCAGGATATCGTCTTCAGGATCACTAACGAAGAAGTTGGCTAAATGGCAGGTTCCTCAATAAACTCGGTTGATGGAAGCTAAGGTGTTGTTTTTCATTATTTGCACATCGAGAAAGATGATCTTGTTGCGTGATGACTCCCTGGTGAATTGCACACGTGGATCAATATTGTTTATGTACTCAAAAAAATCATTAAATGCTGTCTCTGTGCCTGTCCAAACGCCAAAAATATCATCAATATACTGAGTCCAAAGGTGAATATCTTTCTTCCATTCTTGTTTGCTCAATATATGATCCAGCTCAAATTTATACATAAAACAGTTGGCGTATGTAGGAGCCATGTGGCACCCATTGATGTACCAGAGATTTGCAGAAAAAACTGGTTGTGATAATAAATTGTAACAGAGTCAGAATAAATTATTTTTGTGCACGAACATCTGGTGATTGAAGTAACAACCATTCAATTGCTTCAATCCCGAGGTCATGTGGTATGGAAGTATATAGACTCTTGGCGTCTATGGTGAACATCAGTTGGTTTTGTTGGAAGGTGGTAGAGTTACGTTTCTGAAGGAAATGAGTTGTGTCTCGAGTATAGGTTGAAGTTTTCTGTATGAGTGGTTGGAGAAAAAAGTCGATGTAAACGCTGAGTGGCTGATTAATGCTGTCCATCCCTGCGAATATTGGTCTCCCAGGGGGTTTGGTGGAATCCTTGTGGATCTTAGGAAGCGTGTAAAAGTTTGGAATTCTGGGGTGTTCATTCAACAAAAACTTGTGTGTATGTTCATTTATCCAGTCCAATTCTAATGCCTTGTCAAGGAAGGTAGTTAAGTTGTTTTTAATGGAGATGGTGGGATCATGATCTAATGTAGCAAACGTTGTATGATCTTGGAGTTGTCTCTTGCATTCTGAATAATAATCAACAGTATTGAGGATGACAAGAGCACCTCCCTTATCTGAAGGGCGAATTGTTATTTTTTTGTCTCTGTACAGATCCTTAATGAGCCTCATTTCGTGTGGTTTAAGGTTCTTATATGGCGGGGTTCTGTAACTGATACGTTCAAGATCTTGAGTAACAAATCTCTGGAAAATGTAAATAGAGGGTAGATTAATGGGTAGTATAAATCGGCTCTTAGCTCTAAATTCCTGGAAGTCGGGCATGCTGGTGTTACGCTCACCTGGTTCCCACGGGGGCGTCGACCGGAACTGGGCCGCTGTTGTTTCCACCAGCGTGACGTGTAGCGCCGAGATGACTGACTGGACTGGCCCGCTCAGCCTAGTTTGTCTGGCTCGCAAGAATATTCTTCTGCAAAGGAGAAGAGGAATTAACCACCCGTGGAATTTGAGTGTCAACCCACCTTCACCACTCCGTTGTCTTCCCACAGATCACTCTTGATGTCCCATCCTTAGTCTCACATGATGGTTTGGAAGGATGAGCTCTCCATCCTGCGTCGACCGCAGGGGCGCGTTGATGACCAGTTACTTCACTGGCGTAGAGGAATTGGTGAGTTCCAGTATTGACTCTAAAGTCCAATTGTTCATAAGAGTTCAAATGTCTGATCTTCACTCTGTCCGATTCCTTGCAGATTGCCGATTAATCCACTCGAAGATTTCCAAATGGCACCTGGTAAGATTCAGGTAAATCTATTGTGGTTTTCCCCTTGGGGGCCGGGGTACGGCGATGAAGCAGAGTTGACTGTGCCGACCCGAGATGAGGTGAGACCCCCGTGGTAAATCAGGTAAAATTTGTGGGGGGTAACTGGTGTTGTCTTTGCTTTCTCCCCTTAGGGGCCGGGGTACAGCGAAGAAGCAGAGTTGACTGCGCCGATCCAAGATGAGGTGAGTACCTCCCGTGGTAAATCAGGTAAGTTCTTGGAGGTAGCTTGTATAGCCTTAGAGAGTCCCCTTGCTCACCTTGCTGTCTTTGTCTCCTTAGGTGTCGGAGGGCGGCCGCGAGATGGAGAGAGCATGATGGAATGCTGAAGTACTGCCAAGCAGGTGAGTTCAGCGCGGCGCCGTAGGAATGCGAAGCGATGCTTCAAAGACTTCTGTCTTTCAGTTCCGTGGCGAAATGGATCAGGATTCAGGTAAGAATTAAAGTTAAAACTCCTGTTCTAACCTTTATCCTTCTTTCTTCTTGTTTCAGGAGTCCCAGGACTGAAGCGGGCGTGGCTGAAGACTGGAGCTGCTGAAAACACGGTGAGCGTTACGCTGCAGCAAGCAGAATAACGCGAAGCACGTGTGGCTGTCCGGGCGTGGTTTAAATAGCCTTGGAAGAAGATCCAGGTAAGTATTCTTCCACAGCCCCACCCAAGTAACAAAATAGACCCTTCAGTAAAATAGTCCCTCCTAAGCCTCATTTGGCTTGAGTCTTCATGCAGCATGGTCTGCCTCAGGTGAGTATGCAGCATGGTCTGCTTCAGGTAAGTTATCAATAATGAGCCTGGCACCCATGGCACCAGGACTGACTTTATCTTTATGAGGCTGTCGTCATAGGCGCCAGGACTGCACCCAAACAGCCCCTAACTGGGGCTTTTGGGCATGCTCCAAGTGGCATGATGCCTGCTTCCGGGACTGCTGGGCCTGGCATCATGACAGCTGGTTGGTTTATCAAAAGTTTCCAAATCTTCAAAGAACACTTTCAGTTTAAGCTTCCTTACAATCCTATATAGTTCAATCTTACTGTTAAATAATGTAGTGCCATAGGTAGGGATGAAGCTCAATCCTTTTTGGAATGTGTCTTCTTCGAGCTTGTTGAGTATGCTGTCAGAGATGCTGATGACTAGGTTTTCCTTAGTTGTAGATGTGTCTGTGGTTTGGGTCTTAGGTTTCCTCCTCCCCCTGTGGGGGGATGTTCTACTGGAAGCTGTTTTGAACTGATTTCTAAGCACCACGGTTGACTGGAATTAAATCCTGTGACGTAACATTTGCAGTCTAGACAACCCTCATGAAAGAAACAAAGACAGAGGAAGAAGCCTGCAACAGATTCTGGAACCTCCACAAGTGGTCTCCAGAGAACTCTGAGCAGGGGGTAAGTCTACATACCTGTTGTTTTTCTACCATATGTCTTCCATAGGCTTATAAGGGCTTAACATCCTGACCCTAACTCTTACCGAATCTTTGGTGGTGGAATCTGGGTCAAGGACCCCCCAGGTTTGACCTAGTGTGTTGAGATTGAGTTGAGTACTTATCTGAACTGTATCTAAAATGTTTAGTCATATTAATCATTACACCTGGGACTACACATCTCTTTATATACTTACCTGAAAAGTATCTTCTTTGTAAATGGTGATTTTTTGACACAAGGCCCCAAACAATCAAACAATCTTAGGGATGGGCTTCAAAAGGATTAGAGGAGCTGTTCTGTGATTATTCTAAAGAATTATTTATATTTCAATGCATATGAAAAATACTTATCTGTGTTTCACTGGTCATTAACTGACATGCTATTCTGTTTATCCTACAGTGAATGTATATATCTGTTTTATAAGGATTGTGTGTAATAATTTTTGACAAGACATTTTATCTGATTCGTGATTAATCGCAAGGCCTAATAAGTAATTGTATTTTTATACTTACTGTCTAACTGGAATTACTGATGCTCTTCTCTGTGGACTCATTTTAGCCCGAAACCACTCTCACACCCTTTCTGAGATGAAGCCTTTCCACTCTGCTACTTTAGCTTGATTGGGTTTGTCTAACCTCTACGTGTCTTGCCTGTTCACCATAATAGGATGACTTCCCAAAATCCCTGCCAAGGCTGATTTTGTAAATTCATCTTATCAATGCACCAACGGTAGAGCTTGGAGTCCCATTCCCAAAAACAGAAAAAGTAGTTTCCGGGGTAATTGTGAGGTTTAGTAGAGGTAAGTTGCTTGTCTGATGGTATGGAGAGGAATGCACATCAGAACTTTTTACAGAGGTAAGTCAGGGAATAGAGAGAATTGGCCTGGTGGTCCCATGGAGCATCTCTCAAAGGACAATGTGAACGTGTGATTTCTATGATTGAAAGACATGAATTACATTGGGACACATAAGACATATAAAAGCAAGAGTGCAGTAAGCAGAGTGTTATTGTGCTGAAGGGCGCGGCTTTAGCTCTAGACTACTTTAAATAATAGTGTGCTTTTCTGGCTCTTTAACCCAGTGGACAGTACCATACTCTGGAGGCAGCGCGAAGCACATTGCACAGAGTGTAGTAAGCAGAGTGTTACAGTGTTGCAGCGTTTCGGTCACTGGGTGATGGCAGAAATCAAGGGTGATGCATCTACGACTTCAAATTCCATACAGTGTGGGATATGCCAGGTAAAGTGTTAGGGAGAATACCCCAGAATGGCTAATTTCCCTTACCTACTGAGTCCCTCAGCAGCTTTGCTGGATTTCTGGGATTTATTTTCTTCACCTGGTAGGAGTGTGAACCCTTTTTCCCACTCTTACATGTGTTTTGCTGTGTGTGTTTAACATTTCTATGTTCATACACTGTGGAGCCTCACCTATTCCACAGGCATCATCTTTTTACTGTGTGTTACATAGCACATTCAGTGCAGTGACACAGGGTTGTCTTTTAGACTTCCCAACTCAGACTCCATTTTCTGGGACTGACTACTGTCTCCCAGAACATATAAAGTTACCATTAACTTTATTAGCCTCTGTAAAACCACAGACCCAGTACACACCATCTTACATGTTGTACTGGAAATGGTTAATACTTATCCCTTTTTGTCTGTTCCTCTTGGAGCATTGTTTCGTTCCCTTTTCATCAAGACTTTGCTGGTGGCAGTGTTAACTACCCTATTTTTCCCACCGCGGTTATCTTAAATAACCTTGGTATTGTTTTAGGCTATCTTGGTAGCCTCGAACTTAAACCCGCTAGACGATATATGTTTTATTACGGTTCTGGCTGGGTTTATTCGCCATTTCTTTCTGTAAAAGTCTTTCTCGTGTTTTACTCTGCGCGCCAAACCAGGTTTGGTTCCTTTGTTCACTGTCTTTTCGCAGGCTTCTACGCAGAAGCCCTCCTTAGGCACCTGTATGTCTGGGGGGCCAGGATGTGAAAGAGGGGTTTAGGAGTCCCTGCACAGTGTCTCCTGGAGACCCATGTCGCATTCTGGCATGATTGGCTGTAGTGACTGTCCTGTGTGATTGACAGCCAGGCTGTGTGAATGGGGGAAAACTGCATAAAAACCAGGTCTCTGGGTCTGGAAAGGCAGAGTCGCCACTGGAACAAAAGAACCGAGGAGGAGCTGACGGAAGAGGGCCCCTACCATGAGTGAACTGCCCGGTGAAGCCCTGCTGCAGGTGTGAATCCTCGAACTCCAACGACAGAGAAGATGCTCCAGGAATCTTCTTCCCCTGAGCTGGTGGGACCAACCAGTTTGCCCAAACTGCAAGCCAGGGCTCCCTCCTCTGGCCGAATTCGCTGTTCAGAGCTACAGTGGGCCGGATAGCCAGGAAGGTCGGACCCTGCTTGGTTTTTAAGGAGCACAGCTTTTATTCATTGCTTTGCTCTGCTGCTGGTTTCTTCCCTGGGTAGTGCAGGACCCTCCAGTCTTTCTACTTTGTGTCAGTCCGACAGTCACTTCAGGAAGCGTGAGCCTGCAGAAACTACCAGGAACATCTGCCTCAGCTACAGCTTCTTCTCCATTGAAAATTAATGTTCAAATCCGGTTGTTCGTTTCGTTCAGCCGCAGTGAAAGTGTGTGAAATCTTTCTCCAATGCGAGGGCTTGTCCTTCTCTACTCTTTAACCTAACTTTCCTGCCGACCAACTTCTTCCGGAACTCTTGGCAAAGACTTAACCGCAAACTACCCTGAACTGTGTCATCTTGAGCAAAAGCCTTTTGTTCTATTGACTTTGGCCCTAATCCTTTTTGATTTGATTCTATCACTGTAGTTACTCTTTCTAGATTGCCCTGCTTACCTACCTGTTGGTACTATTCAATTTCGCCTAACTTTGTATTTCCCTCCCTTTTACATTTCTGGAGTGCCATTTTGCTCCCACTTAATTTTGTGAATTTAACTTGTCTGGAATCTATTGTGAGTGGTATGATGTATTAAGAGTGTGATTTGTAGACTGCTTTACTTTAGTGAAATGTTATACAACTCATGTTTAAATAAAAACATATTATTTTACTCAGAAACCTTGAGTCAGTGTTTGTTTGAATTATAGTAATTGCTGTCCTTTGTGTAACTATTAATACTGCTCACTTGCTCTTGAGATAAGTCTGGCTGCCCAGCCATCGCTACCACTTTTACTGTGTAGTACAGGCTTGTACCAAAGGTGAATTTGTACTGTCACTTGTAGTCTTAATTGTGTGTGGTGTTCCAAAAGGGTACTGCATATAATTCTGCCTAACATAAAGTCACAAATAAATCCAGGATTTACAACTTTAGAAAGGGCAAGCCACATGGTAAAGCAGTGCCACATGCAGACCATGGAACAACAAAAATACTCCTGATAACAATGTATTTTCCCCAGGTTGGACGAGGGGGTGCCTGTGGCTGAACCCATGTCCCTTCTCGCATTGGGAAAAATCACTGACTACTATCAGCCTAACCAAGCGGCCAAGTCCGTCCTACTGGAAAATGGCAACAAAGCCGTAGATGAAATCCTAAATGGAGACATCAACAATAATTCACTCCTCTTGCTTTGCTACACCCTTCAGGCCGCTTCAGGGTCTAGTGCCGGAGAAAGTGACTCAATTGTAAACACCGGTGTCAGGACTTAAATCTGGAAATAATTTCGATACCACAGCACACCCCTCCCATCTACTTTCCTTATGTGTTTCAGGATGGGAATCAGCATCTCTCAGTCTCTCCTGATTTGTTTCCACACCCTATAAATGGAGACATTCTCCAAAACATAGCATGTAGTAGTAACGAGCAGATCAAATGGACACACATAAACTTCTACAGGGGTGGTGAACTTTGCAGTAAAAATATTGCAAACATTGTGGGGCTTCATTTTGGAAGGACTGTAAAAACAGGCCAGAGCCATAGAGTCCCTTGATGAGCTATTGCAATGTTTGGGGTGTATCAGGCTCTCCGATGTCAACTCAGCATTGGAGCTGAACAACCCACAAACCACTGACTGCCCTAGCAAAAACCAGTCTAAAGCTATACCGCCTGTGGCCTCGAATTTAATGGAAGAAAACCTCCCTGAGTCCTCCATCTACATGTCTAGAGAGACAAGAAGTTTAGCAAAGCAGTCAAAAACCTGGAACATAGCAACCCTAAATGGAGACCCCCATTCATTGATAAAAGTAGCAACACCTGAACCCCCTTAACTCCACGATCATATTGAAAGACCAAAGAAATATCGAGGCTTAGTACCACAGAATGAAATACGCCAATCACAGGTCTAAATATACAAGTATCTTTATTTTCTGTACAGAATTCAAAGAAAACTGATAGCCATCTGGCTCCCAACACCTCGCAGTGTGTACCAGCAGACACAGTGAGGGGTGAGAGTTCTGGACATCCTAACACGGGCTGTTTTATAAATGTTTCCAATCATTGTCCAGCCCCTCTCCGAACTAATAATTTACATGCTAGGGTGCATGCCCAGTTCATATGGCAAATATGACAATATTATTTTACAGATTTAACAAGTTAGCTTGTCCATGAAGATATAATGGTAATATTGGGTCTCCGGCTCATAGTAAGCCTAGTTTCAAGAAAGAACACTATATATTATAACCAAAGCACACGGTTTGAGTTTGCTCTACATTGTTCCGTTGTTTAGATGAGGATGAGGCTTGTGAGCACAGACAAAACTTGGATTTCAGTTCATATGAGTCACATGGTTTCTTTGCATAGAACAGTCTGCTCTTGGTCTGCCTAAATGTTGACACAACTCAAAGTTAAAATCAAAATGGCGGATGATTCTTAAAATGGCAGCAAACTTGATCATAAATCGGAGCCTTTCAACGCGCTTTACTGTGCAACGTGAATGGGCTTAGGCCAATATTCATATCAAGGCGGCATGATACGAATACAGTTTAACAGACCCTCCTTTTGGCCTAAGCCAAGAGCATTACTCAAGCATTCACTTTACTCAAAACCCCACGCCTCAATGTCCATACATTCTGAATCACATTCGTCAGAAATATCAATCGCCATAAGTTCCTTGATAGTAATATCCTTCATTACTAAAACATTAGTAGTTTCCTTGGACACATGTACCTTTGGTCCTAGTGTACCTATCGTTTGTGCACAACATCCTCCTAACATTGAACATATGGCAGGGAGACATTGTACACAACAACAAAACAATAGAACACCAAGAACTATCATTAGGACTGCAAAGAGTTTCCAACCCCACTTTCGTAGTAAGTCCCAGAACCAGGCACTAAGATTCCAGTTTCCCTTGGGGACATGTACTTCAGTACTCAAGGTATGCAGATTTTGTATTGCCTTGAATATGGTAGGGGAGGAGTCAGGTGCAAAAACACAGCACGCGGATCCCACCAATTTACATACCCCACCACGCTCAGCTGTGAGGATGTCTAACACCATCCTATTTTGGAGGACCACTAATCTAATTGCCTTTTGCTCCGGGGTCATTTTGTACAGAATATCAGTGGTCCTATTGATGGTCTTTTCCAGTACCCTTGCTAGTCTTCTGATTCCCTCGGAATGCATTATCTGTACCCAAATTGGAACAAAGGATTTTGCTACATCACCCAATACTTGTGAAGGAGTATGACCATTCTCATCCCGCCTTGGACAAGCTCTAGAGACTTCAGAGGTGGTTGCCATGTATACCCCTGGTAACAAGATACCCAAATAACAAGTACCCTGCCAATCTCTGGGTAACCAAGGATAAGCTTCATTGCCACAAACAAAGTAAACGGGGTCTCCTACATGCAAGGTCTGTCCTATCTGTTTAAATTCACAATGTTAGTACAACCCTCGAATGTACCCATTGGCTGAGAACCTTCCCTTTGTATACAGAAGGAAACAGAGTCAGGCTATGATTAATAGTATAGGAACGAGGCATGACATCCCGGTTGCCTACGGGAGCCATCTTGAAGGAAATCAGTGATTGTAAAGGTCTAGAGAGTCTATCAGAAGGCCAATAGAAGCAACATTGATTTTGCTTCTATTCACAAAGAGGGGACATTCCAAAGGTATTAGGACTTGTTTTTCAAATTCATTTAGATTTGTCCCATTGAAGTTCCCAGAAATACTATAATTTCAATGACCAGAGAATAATGCCCTGAGTAAGGTGTAGCATGCAGTAGTTAAAGGAAGAGGATTAATATACTAGCCCAGTCCCGTTTCCCTGAATTGTGGCAAGTGTGAACACACCCAGCAATTTGTTCTGTTCAGAATCGCATCGGTCGCATTCATGATCATTAGGAGAGTGTTATTATGATAACCCTGTCTATGTTGGGAGTCTCGAGGGGGAAGAGTGTGCAGATGCATGAAAGGTGGAGACACAGTGGAGATAATTTCAGTGGGTAACAAAGTCTCAAGTCGACGCACCCTTTCCATGTACCAGAACCCAAGCACAAATATAACCATTAAACAGACCAGTACTGTGATTAAAAAACAGTGGGTCTGCAGGGACCATGATCTTTGATAAACAGATTCTTTGTCAGCCACAAGACCAATAGCTTGCTCCACACAAGTGGATATAGGAAGGGTCATTGTTTCTCAGAGTCTGTTCAGAAGCCTCTCCGTTAGGATCTTTTAGTTCATCCGTCGGTGGCTCCTGACCACGTGGCCTATCTTGCTTGAAGGTAACTTTGCCGGTCCCTGCCTCTTATTCATTTTTTAGCGAAAGAGTTAAAAGGGACTGGCTGACCAATGATTCTTTGTGGGCACAGCCGATGCTGTGCTGTGAGTCCGGTGTCTCGGATGCAGATCGTACCTCAAGACCCCAGGTAAGGTGTGATCTGCGAACAGAGTGTCGTCGCTTCCTGACGGAAGTGATGAAGCAGAAGCAAGATTGCTCAATGGTGAAGAAAGATCCAAAGAAGAACTTGAAGGCAAAGCAGCAGTCTCCCCAGGCCCCACGGACTCAGGAAGGATTTCTGTGGACAAAACAGGCTTGTGATGAGTATCAAAGTGAACAATCGCCTTCTCTTCCCCTTTGTCGTGGGGCAGAGGAAAAGGTATCTTCTTGATGTGCGTTGCGTGGATCCAGTGTTGTTTCCCTTCCACATGTACAGAGGTCTGTGTGGCCAAGAGGACGTGGTACGGTCCTCTTCAGCGAGGTGCGAGACAGGAGGCTCTTTCAAACGATTTAACGAGCACCCAATCGCCAGGTCGGAGTCGATGAAATAGACCCTCGTATATAACTGGGAGGGCTTCTCGCACCTGTTGATAAATCAAATACAAGTTTTGAGTGAACTGGTCACAGTACTCAGAAAGGAGCAAATGCTCTACATCTTTTAGCCGCTTGGGTTTAGGTACATTCCAAATATTGGCTGGTATCCCCATGATTATCTCATAGGGAGAGAGCCCTGTTCTGCAGTTGTCCATATAGATAATAAATCTATCGGTAAGGCATCTGGCTATTCGCACAGAGTTTCGCCATCTTATTCTTCAATATACCGCTATGGTGTTCTACAAGTCCGGCACTCTGAGCGTGTCTGGCCAAATGGAACCGTTTATCGATCTGTAATCCCGCGCATACTTGCTGGATGACAGCAGTGATAAAATGTGGACCATTGTCCAACCAAATGACTCTCGGCAAACCAAACCTAGGCAAATATTGCTTCAGCATTGTTTTCGCCGTTGTCATTGCTATGGCATTTTTTAAAGGAAAAGCTTCAACACATTTAGTGAAAGCGCAAATAACTACTAGAACATACTTATAATTCTGACAATGCTCCATTTCAATAAAATCAAAGTGTATAACCTCAAAAGTCATAGAGGGGGGGGGCAAAACTACCCCTCAGTATTGATGTACCTTTCCCAATATTATGCTGTAAGCATACCATGCAATTCTGGACAAAACGCTTAGCAGTTTTCGAGATATTTACATTCATCCAGAAAGGTTCTAACAGTTTACAAATCTTTTTAGCACATATGTGAGTTGTACCATGAGCCATCATAACCATAGCAGTGACAAAAGCATCGGGCAGCATCCATTTTTGTTTTCCATTATCTACCCAACAACCTTCATCATCTAAACTTGCTGAACCCTCAGCCCACTGTTTAAGTTCGTCTGGAGTAGCATCAGCCTGAATGTCTTTTATACAAACAATTCCTACGCCTATCACAAAAGTGTTACTGACCTCTTTCGTTATATACATTTTGGAATGCAAATCGGTAGCAGTCTGTTTGGCTATTCTGTCAGCAAAAGTGTTTCCTCTCCCCACATCATCTGTTACTTTCTGGTGTGTTGCGCACTTCATTATCGCTAACTGAGTAAGAAGCGCAAGTGCTGAAAGTAGCCGAACTATCAAAGTGCCATGTTGTATCTTAGTTCCATGTGAGGTCAAGAAACCTCTCTCTGCCCATAATCGACCAAAGCTGTGAATCACTGTCTGTAAATATATTCACACTAAGCCCTTCGGAAAGTTCACAAGCTTGAGTCAATGCAATAATCTATGTGGGCTGCGCGGAAGTTATGTGGAATTCTTTTGGTTTCAACAATAGTGCTTAATGCAGTGATTGCGTAAGCAGCAGTGGATGTACTATCTGGAAGTTTGAAACAGGAGACCAATCGCAAAACAGCTCCCCTTGTGGATCTTTTAACGGTGTATCACTTAAATCAATTCTGCCTTTAGTTTCTTGCTCTGTGTTATAGAGGCAGTCATGTGACATCTTGTCACTGCAAGCAATTTCTTGCGGAAGAGGCAATAGTTCAGCTGGATTTAATGAGCAACATCTCTTAATTTGGATATGCGGTGCAAATAGAATCAGCTTGTATCTTGTTAATCATGCTGATGTGAGATGTTGCCTTTGCGTTCTGTTTAATAGAACGTCTACAGAGAGAGGTACCATCACAGTTAAGGAGTTACCCAGCACCATACCCTCACTTTGTATTACTGATGCAGCAGCAGCAGCAAAAACTCTCAAACATCTCGGGAATGCACATGCAACAGGGTCAAGCATGGAGGAAAAATAACCGCACAGTCTATTCCTCCCTCCATTCTCCTGCGTTAACACAGCCAAAGCGCATCCATCACATTCATGCACATACAACACAAAGGCCTTGTCAAAATTTGGTGTGCCCAAAACTGGTGCTGAGCTCAACGCAGCCTTGAGCAGATCAAAAGCTTTCTGGCAATCCATGTTCCACGGAAAAGGCAAAGAAATGCCCTTCTTTGTCAATGCCAACATTGGTTTTATCATTAATAAAAAGTTAGGGATCCACTGTCTACAGCATGAAGCCATGCCTATCAAGGCTCTGACCTCTTTCTGTGTATTTGGGACAGACATGATAGAGATGCTTTGTATCCACTCAGGTGTCAGTCTTCTCACCTCCTTTGACAGGAGATAGCCTAAATAGGTGACCTCCTGTCGACAATATCGAAACTTTTTTTAATGAAGCCTTATGCCCATGTTCTGCTAGATGGATAAGCAGCAACACAGTGCCCTCCTTGCAAGCAACTTCTGAATCTGCACCTAAAAGAAGATCGTCAACATACTGCAAAAATGTACACGTAGAAAGCAACTCAAGTGTATCAAGCTGTTCCTTCAAAGCTCTACTATAAATGCTTGGACTCTCAGTGTACCCTTGTGGCACACAAGTAAATGTAATAGAGCATCCCCCTAGGGTGAACGTGAACAAATATCTACTGTCGACATGTACAGGAATACTAAAGAAAGCATTATTTAAATCCACAACACTAAAATGAGTTGCTGAAGCTGGAATCATTGTCAATATAGTAGTCACATCAGGCACAATCGGAAATGGTGGAGCAACAATCTTATTGATAGCGCACAAATCAATAATAAAATGGAAAGGAATTGCATTATTCCACTTTCTTATACACTGGTAAAATCTGACTATTACACAGACTTCCTGCAATTTCCTAAATCACTCCTCGATGTACAAAATCAGAAACTATACTCTTTAAAGCTTGCTCACCATCAAATTAAATCTTATACTCTGGAATACGTGGTAGTTTAACACCTGGTTTCAACAAAATTCAATTTGCAAAATACCAACTTCATTATCATAAACCGCCCATAAACATGCCGGAACCTTATCCAATTCAGTCGGTAAAGGCCTAGCTAAGAATTGTGAAGCAGAAGTTCATTGAGGTGAATTCGTAAAATGCCCTCATCTGGAGAACAGTAAATTACAGCATTCAATTCTTTCAACAGATTCAATCCCAACAAATTTTGTCCACAATTCGTCGTCAAAAGAAATGGACATGAATCGGTGAATGGTCCCAATGAGATCGGTACCGGCAGAGAAACCGGACTGACCACTGGCGTTCCTGAGAAACCTACAGAAATGTTGTTCTGCCCTGTTAGTGGAATATCTGGAACCTGCGAATGATCAAAAGAACACATCTGTGCTCCTGTATCTATCAAAAATAGATGCTTCCTATTCCCCACCTTCATTTCAATGTAGGGCACTTTCTGATCGATGGGAATAGGTACTGGTTCCAGACTCTGCTTCGAGCTGTCCTAATACATCATCAAATGCAAGATCCTTAGCAAAATAGATAGTCGAAGGATTATCAAAAATGTTCCCATTATTGACACTATGCTGCTGACTATCCTGTGAAAATGACTGGTGATTCTGAGCAAACTGACTTCTACCAGGACCCCCTATCCCAGGACGGCCTCTGGATCGTCTAGCCATGGTAACATACGTTTTATTCGATCACTCCTGAAGGATCGGGCATTGTGCTCGCCAATTACCTTCTTGTCTGTAATAGGCACATTGGTTCATGTGTATTGGATCCATTTGTGCATTACTCTGTGGGGCAAACTGACCTCTAAACTGTGTATTCCCACCTCTGGTTCCTCTTACTATTTGCTACAACAATACTTTTGTTTTCAAGTATCCCTTCTTCTTTTCTATCCTCTCTTTTTCATATTTACTCTATTTTCATAATACTGAACTATATGCAATACTTCAGACTGCGATTTAGCTTGCCTGGCACTTTCGGAAGTCATAATTTGTGATTGGATATCAGGCAACAATCCACACACAAATTTGTCTACAAACAGCCTTTTCCCTGACTCTGTCTGCCAGTGTCAATATCACCTGTGGCAGTTTCTCACCAGCATTCCTTTCTCCATCTATCCGTACCAAGTTAACTCATGTGTCACCCAGTCCTGCCTGATCATCTACAGTTCTAATCTGTTTCCATAAATCAGCAGGTAGGATCACAGGGACCATCAAGTCTATATCACCCAGCGTGAAAACTGACGAATGCAAGACAGATTCAATTTCCTTATAAAATCCTGTTGGATGCTTCCTGATATCTGGAATTGTTTGTCTAATGGTATTCACTTCCTGTCTAGAAAATGGGACATGAACAAACTGTGAGACATAATGAGCTTCAATAGTAGTGGCTGCTGTGCCTGTTGCGGCATTAGCTGGAATGTCTACTTTAGGAACAAATGTCGGAGGAACCTCCCTCATTGGCAATTGAGAAGTAGGCAATTCTGAACATTCATTAACCAGTGACAAAGTAGTCAAAGCAGTATCGGGCAAAAATTCTCTCTTATAAATGACCATCAAATCTGTGGGACAACAAACCTTTTTCTTCATAAACTTATCCTTAAGGTACTCTACCATTACCTGTAAAACTTTCCTCTGCATTGCCGGAACATACTTACTAAAAGTCTTATACTTCAATGGGAGAAATTGAAATATCCAAAATCCACCTAAGCGCGCCTCTTGTGCAAATACGCGTCTCTTCACTCATTGGTTTACATGAAGGAAGAAATTGTGTCTGCACATTTGAGACTTCCAATCTATTACCATCTATTTCATCATTCTGTAACCGATCTAACTCCCTTTTAAACTCAAATACCCTCTCAACCTGCTCATGTACTTTCTCTGCAGTGTCCCTTGAGCAAGCTAGGACTTTCAAATCCCTCAACCCCTGCGGGACATTTATGTCTGTCAAATCACTCCAAACATCAGCCAAATGCATTCCCTTCTCCTCTATCAGAATATTCTGTTCAGGATTACTTTCTGGTCAGAAATCGCAGTTAAGACAGATGATGTTTCACCTTTTTCTATATATTTCTTAGCCCATGCATACAATTCTCTTTTTCCAGCTTTAGATACTGTACTGCGAGTCACTATTCTTGAATCAGCACTCGCCCCTTCAATCACTACAAGTGGAGCAGAACCACTGGGAAAAGAATGTTCAGACAAATCTTGTACAATAGAAAGTGGAGACACTACCGCTGGTGGTAAAGAAGGAATTAAGGGAACAGCAACTGTCGGTAAGAGCAAAGATGCAGAAGGGGAGACAACAACAGGAAGAGGAGCAACAATTGGAGGAGGAGCAACAACAGGAGGAACAGGAACAACAATGGGAGGAGGTGCAACAGCGGGAAGAGGTAAAACAGCAGGTAGAGTCACATAAGGAGGTGTTGCAGTAGCAACAGTCCTATGCTCATTCAATAGTTTATCGATCAGTTCGTCTGAGGTATGAAAATCCTGAGACGGATATATTCTCTGTATTCCAACTTGAAAAGCCCTATCCATACTTCTAATAGATTCCGACTGTTTCTGTTGATAATAAAATAATGCTTTTTCACTGTAAGACATATGTCGACGTGCGTGTTTCTCTTTACTCTTAAGTTGCTGCATGGCTTCCTTTCTCCAATCCTTAATTATATCAAATGCTGAATGCCTAGCCTTTTTCTTCAACAATATAGACTCTAGGTACTCTATACGGGTAATTTCAAAACTACCATGAACTGGCCACTGAAATTCAGAAGCATGTCTAGTTTTTCTGTGCCAAATATCATTAAATACAATATTATTTAGGCCGTACTTACAGTACATTAAACAAGCCGGTGAGCCAACAGGTGGCGCCGGTTGGCAACGTCTCAAAGATTGTCTGTCTCTGCGGAATAAAACCCTGAAACGGGCAGACAATTTTCCAGGCACGTCAGATCACTGGTGTTACCTGGCGTCGTTTGTACTCATGGGGCAAATCTGCAACCAATATCAGGATTCTTAGGAATCGGGGCACAACCTACCTTGATTTCAAAGACTAAGGAGGTCCAATTGGATTACAAAGGATCCTCGTGTTTGGAGATTTCAGCAATGAGCCCGCCTCGATACGGGAACCTTGTCAAGATGCCCTCTCGAACCGCGTGCTCACCGTTCAGGGATTGGATCATGCAGTACTGTCGAGGTGTCACATCTCATACAAAGGGGTGCCCTTTTCTCACTCTGCGATCCCGTTCTGATAGCCACATCTTCTTTTCAGCGAGATGACATCAATCTTGAGGGTCCCTATTCATGTGCCATCTGAAAGACCAAAGAAATATAGAGGCTTAGTACCACAAAATGAAATACGCCAATCATGGGTCGAAAGATACAAGTATCTTTATTTTCTGTACAGAATTCAAAGCAAACAGATAGCTATCTGGCTCCCAACACCAGCAGACACAGTGAGAGGTGAGGGTGCTGGACATCTTAACACGGGCTGTTTTATAACGTTTTCCAATCATTGTCCAGCCCCTCTCCAAACTAATAATTTACATGCTAGGGTTTGTGCCCAGTTCATATGACAAACATGACAATATTATTTAACAGATTTAACAAGTCAGCTTGTCCATGAAGATACAATGGTAATATTGGGTCTCTGGCTCATAGTAAGCCTAGTTTCAAGAAAGAACACAATATATTACAACCAAAGCACACAGTTTGAGTTTGCTCTACATTGTTCCATTGTTTAGATGAGGATGAGGATTGTGAGCAAAGACAACACTTGGATTGCAGTTCATATAGACACAAGGTTTCTTTGCATAGAACAAATAGTCTGCTCTTGGTCAGCCTAAATGTTGACACAACTCAAAGGTCGCTCAGCTCGGCTGTAGTTGAAAACACAGTCCACCATTTTAGGACACAAAATAAGAGTTAAAATCAAAATGGTGGATGATTCTTAAAATGGTGGCGAAGTTGATCAGAAATCGGAGCATTTCAACGCTGTTTACTGTGCAACGCAAATGGGCTTAGGCCAATATTCATATCAAGGCGGTATTATACAAATACAGTTTAACAATATCTTCTGAACAGTGGAACAATAAGAAAGAAAATGAAAAAGTCACCCGTAAGTGAAAAAGACTACGTACCTTAACAAGCTGCCTAATTGGGGACAGGATTTTGACTGGTCAACCCTCAGGGAGTAATGAAGTAAAGCCACCACCTGAGGTTTTCCACCACCGCCAGTGTCTTTCCAGGCAAATTACACCTGCTGTGGTACTGCAAACCCAGCCACAATATGGGTTCAGATCACTTCCCATGCCCCTAGCTCTAGTGGTAGCATGTGAAAACCCTGAACATGACTCCCCTATTATGGACGTGAATTTCTTTACAATGGGTCAAGCGCCCTCGACCTTCTCAGATAAACGTACTAACAGATCTGACTTAATGACAGTGTTCTATTCTCTTCTGACATCAGTTTTGTGGAACCAGTGGCCTCAAAAGGTGTCCATGTCCACTGTGTTACCCCTGAAGTCTCAGCCCTTATCAGAACACATCGGGCATCCATCTCAAATGTGGGTTATGTTGTGGACTGTCCATCCCACGTACCCCAGTGAAACAAGATGATGTGCAGACATTTTTGAAGGTTGCAAAAGGTGGAGGGCTGCTTCAACATCTCGTGCTATTGGGAAGGGGCAGCTGTCAGCAACCCGTTGGAGGATGCATTGTGCTAGGAATGGTTCAAGGAATGGTTCAAGAGATTTTTCTTAAAGAACCTGGTTGATTCTAAATGAACACTGAAGCTAGTAACCTGGAAAACCAGAGGCCACAGTCATTTGTTGGACCCCAAAGGCTCTCCTCCCCTCCTTTATGAAAATTACATAATATTCCTACAAGAGACATGGCTCATGAGAACAATTAATCTAGCAGGATGTGTCCTGTTCCAGGAATTGGCTGAGAAGGGTACACAGAGCCACCCTTTTGGTGGTTTATACGTAGGAATTAGGCAAAGTTTACTGTGCATAGTAGAAGATTGTTGGTACTGAAAACGTGATGGCTATAGAGGTGGTGGTAGATGTGCGGAAGTACCTATATCTTTGCTTCTTGTTAACGTATATGTGTCCCCTGCTATAAACAATCTGGAAGTCATATTTGTATGTATCCATTCTGTGTGTGCATATTGGCTGATTACAGCGGACCATGGGCCTCATTACACGGTTGGAGGTAACCATCCCTTACCGCATACCGGGTCCGGGTAGGCGGTATGGGGACTTACCAGGTCATTCCGACCCTGGAGGACCCGGTAAGTCCCCATTCCAAAGACCATTCCCCATTCCCATTTGAGCCCACAAAGGGCTCAATGGGAATGGGGAAGGAGCTAATAACGGTACCACAATTTGCAGTACCGTTATGAGCTCTGAAGTCCCTCAGCGGGTCCTGTCCTTAATGCCTGGTCAGACCAGGCGTTAAGGACGGGACCCGCTGAGGGACCTCGTAGTAGGGCGCTAAGGGATTACCGGCACCGGTGACCTTACCAGTGCCGGTAATCCCTTAGCACCTACCGTGTAATGAGGCCACTTAAGTTTATCCTAATAAAGGGGAGCATAAATGCTTGTTGTAGGGACCCAGACAGGGGCGGTTCCTATAACTTTGTCAGCCCTTTTAATGTGATGACGAAAAAAAGGGAGACAGCAAGGGGGCAAAATGGCTATCTCTACTTAAAGAGTGGGGGCTGACGATGTTGAACGGTAGTGCCTCAAGAGATAGCCCAGGCCAGTGCACCTCGCATATGAATAACAAATGGTCAGAAAGTAGGGTCCTTAGTGGTCTGTGGCGCAAACTTTAGTGATCAGTCCATCCTGGCACTGACCCTGTGTATGGGTGACTTGTGCAGGAGACAAATTGGTGGTGGGGGAGGGTAGAATAAACCACTCTGGAAATCGGATATGTTGGACCCCAAAAAGTATTGGAAAAGCCACAAGGTTGGCACATCAGCTCTTAAGTAATGAGTTACCAATGTTCGCCTTATATAGCGTACCTGAAATGGGGGAATGTTTGAGTTTACTAGCGTCTGAGTCTGGCTCCCTCAGCCAATGACAGTTGGCGATATATGCCTTCAAGCATAAGAACACCTTTGACATCGAATTCTGAGAACCCAAGCAACGGTTGCAAAGTAACATCATAAAAGCAAAACAGGCTGGTGGTTACAGGTGGCAAGTAGAGGCATGGATAAATAAGCATAAAAACAAATAAAAAAAGTGGTTACATAGAAGGAGATATGCTCAAAAGCACGCCCAGTGGCAACACATGTTCTCTGCCTTATGTAGTAAAAATTTGGTAACTATTGTCTAAGGCTAAAGGGGATAGCCATTGACGATTAGTCAACTCTGTTTTGACAGAAAATTAACTGCTTATAATAAATCAAAATGTGTACAGCCAGCTATCGTAGTCTGAGAATACAGGGGCGGTGACTATTGGCCACTGAGTGTTGATATTGAGGATATTTATAATACCATCACACACCTTAAGGTGTCACGAGCGTTTGGACCAAATGGACTGTTCAATGCCGTACTCAAGGCAAATCCAACTGAATGGGCTGAGATTCTTAAAACTCTATTTGGCAAGGTTTGTAGAGAGGGTGTGCTCCCCAAAACAGGGCAGCAGGGTATCCGGCCCCCTGTTTAGAAAACAGGGGATAGAGAGCAGCCTAAAAATTAGCAGCTGCTCTCACTCCTCGATGTTACAGGAAGATTGTTTGCATCATTTGTGTTGGCGCCAATGCAGAAGTGGGTTGATCAGTGCACTCAACTCAAACTGGTTTTTGTCCTGGGTCAAGTACAACACATGACATCAGGATGGTAGATTTGATGATCCAGAAATCTGTCAGAAGTGTCAACCCAGCACTATATCAAATATTTGTTGTCTTCATTGCTGCGTTTGACTCTGTCAACAGAGGTGCGCAATGGCAGAAGATGGTCACGCTGGGATGCCCAGACTGGCTGTTGGACATAATAATTCGTTTGCACACGAATACTGGAGTGCAAGTCTGACTGGACGACACAGGATCCTTGTCAACGCGCCTCGAAACACTTGTGTATAGGCGTGTTATAAATGCCATATCATATCATATCACTGGTGAATATTAACAGGGGAGTCAAGCAAGGTTGTGTGCTGGCTCCTCTGTTGTTTAATCTTTATTTTAGATCTCCCTAAATCAGTTTTGTCTGAAATAGGCAGCCCAGTAAAAATAGGTATAACCTTTGCAACTATTTTTTTATATGCCGCCGACCTGGTCTTAATGGACCGTACTATCAGTGGCGTGAAAAGCAAGTTTAGTGCCCTTTTCAAATATGTCCTCAAAAATGACTTAGCCATCAATATGAGTAAGACCAAACTGATGGCCATATCCGGTTTAAAAATTCACTGGGTTAACCTAAAATTTGATCTGTGAAAAATGGAATATGTGGGCTGTTTTATCTACTTGGGCCTAGAGCTGTCTGCCCTTGGTAACTACCACACTTTTGTCGAAGGTTATAGGCGCAAAACAAGTCAATTAACTTATGTTAGCAACAGATTTTCTAGACAGACAGCAGGATATACTATTGAGGGAATACTCAAACTCTATAAGCAGAATTGTGTGCCTGCTATTCTCTATGGGCTTGAAGCACTCACCATGAGGGAACTATCCTGGTTGGATGCCATAGAAGGTACTTTTTGGAGAGAAATCCTGAGCCTGCTGCCAGCTACATCCATGGCCTATCTAAATCTTGGATTAGCTTTGGTTGCCCTGAAGGGTATTGATTTGCAGAGGGACGCTCTATATTAAATCAAGGATCAAGCCTAAGTGTCCCTTGCTGGGTATATTGGGAAAAAGTTATGACATTGTACAAATGGGATAAACAAAAACAAAAGATTACCATAGACTGAATGAAGAATGTTTCCAATTGATCGAGTGGTTCCCTGACTTTAAATGGGGCATCCAATTTGAGATCTTAAAGAATATCTATACTAAGAAGATGGGACAATGGGACTGACTATGTAACTATGACCATCTTGAAACACTGTGAAATTATAAGCACGTAACTGGTGTCGTATACAAATACCTAAGGACCCTAGCCTTTGAAATTACGAGTCCCAGCCCAATGGTATGGAGCTTTAGGTTACACCTTCAAATTAATCAACTTCCACTACTTACAGTGCAGGGCGTATATGCAAAAATCCCTTCTGAGCAGTGAACCTGCAGTTCCTGTAAAAATCCGGACATGTTGAGACGTCTAGAGACGTTTTAACTCAATGTGTCGCCAAGAGTATGAGATGCTTGTGCATTCTGGGGCATTTTCGGAGTCATTACGATTCCAGTAAAACTGACATTTCTGGAATTACTGTTTGAACACAGACTCCGAACTGGTCCAGATAGCACTATATCGTCTTTGGTGTCGGATTAAAGTGTATGTGTGAAAGTAAAGGTGGGTTTAACCCCTCCCTTTCCTTTTTTCGTTTAGCCGCAAATACATACAGTTATCTAAGTGACAGTTACAATTCTAAGCATGAGTTACAAACATAAGATGTTGATTGAAGTAGAGAGCAGTAAGCACGTTTGTCTCATTCTTTGTCTGTCTTAAATTGCCAGTGTGTTTAAGTATTATTATCACTTAAATATTTATTTATATTGTTTTAACTAAAAACAAATTAAATTAAATTAAATTAAAAGCAAGTTCACTGTAGAGCATACCTTAGGTCACTTAGGAACAAGTCAGAATAGGTGTCACTTCATAAAGATGACCTTTGAATGTTGATTAGTTTGTGTTGACTAACAAGAATGCTCTTTCAACTTTGTGCAACATTTCTAATGCATGGCCAACCTTGTCTCCAAAAAGCCTCTCACCTTCGAAAGGTGCATGGCAAGGATTTTTTTGGTTGTCTGAAAAATCCGGGAGACTCATACCAAGGATGGTGCCTCATCATAATCAATGAGGCAAGCATGTATGTAGCATGTCCTGCCCTGATTGAATAACATGCATGTAGCCATCATAATTCCATTGGTCTGTCTGTTTGACGCCCCCCCCCCGCTCATCAGGTACACACTGCACCATGACTTTCCCCAACACCCACAAATAAAACTGGCATCTGGACACATTGGTAAATGCATTAATCGCTCTCAACGCCAACAAACCTACAGAAAGCATCTTCATTTGCGTTTATGTCATTCTTTCTGATTCAATCTGTGATAGTCCATTACCAGATTACATCACACTATCAGTTAATTTGCCAAAATGGCTGTCCACATATCTTGTATGGCCTCTGTGTTCACCCTATTCCCTTACATTGCCTGAGGGCATGCCCAGGGGCCTCTTTTTACTTTAAAATGGTCATCAATATGCCTCACATTCTGGCAACCCTCACCATTTAGGATGGGAGACTCCTGAAAAGTGCTTTCTTTGAACTCTCATTGTTGTCCCTGCTGTTCTCTCACATATGTTTTCTTACTCGTACTATATCACACCATGGGCCTCATTACACGGATGGCGGTAACGATACCGGTACCGGTAAATCCTTACCGCCTTACTACGAGGTCCCTTTGCGGGTTGGGGGATTTAACGCCTGCTTTTTGCAGGCGTTAAAATCCAACCCGCAAAGGGACCTCGGAGCTAATTACGGCACCGCAAAATTGCGGTGCCGTAATTAGCGCCTTCCCCATTCCCATAGAGCCCTATGGGGCAGAAATGGGAATGGGCAATGGTGGAAGGGGGAATTACCGCCCCGCCAACCTTGGAATGGGGCGGTAAATCCCCTTTCCGCCAAGGCGGTGCCAGTATTTTACCGGCATGAGCCATGGCGCTAATAGCGCCATGGCTCACCGCCTACCGTGTAATGAGGCCCCATATCTTTTTTTGTTTTTTATTTCTTCCTATTACCCCTTTGTTTCTTTCCAGCATGTATCCCCTACCTTTGTCTCTCTGTCTGTTTCCTTCTCTTTTTCTATTCCTCCCTCTAATTTTCTCTCTATCTATCTGTCCCGACCCCCTCTCTGTTGTTATGATGTTCCAGTTATTGCACATAGGAACATGGATTTACAAAGGTATCTTGCCATTTTCATTAGGGGTTGGGTTGCCTTCAACCACACTGGATCATGTAAGCACTAGATCAGACCTCCTTTCTATGGAATGTGCTGTAGAATGTCAAGTGTATGGTATATCTTACCACCTGCAATTTATATAGATCCTTTCTGAACCGACATTTTCATGATACACCACATGCACATAGTCATGAAATGATCATATACTATGGGTTACACTTATTGCGTGCTTTACAGCCAAGATCACAACGCACACTGGAACTTTTAGTTATTCTTTCCCATGATAAGATTGGACCTGGTCTAAGTGTCACTCGTTTAATGTGGTTATTTGATTGCTGTGGATCGATTTTCCAAAGGTAAATTAGGAAGCTGGATGTTATTTTAAACTTACTTTTTACATTATTGCAAAATGTGACAATACTTTTAGTTTCTATGGTATGATTACCAGGTGAGGAAGGGGAATCTTCACAATAAGCATATACCACACTTCACACATTCTATCTCCTGAGGTGTCAGCTCTGCTCTTACCGCTTAGTAATGCCCCACTGGGCAACCGACAGGGCCACACCTGGTTACCAAGGCTATCTACTTACACCCACATCCAAGTCACTATTTTGCCCGAAAAGATGTTTGCTCCAAGTAACGTTAGAGTTTCTACATACAGATGCATCTTTTCCTAGTGCACGATATACCCACAATGTAAAGGCAACCTTCAAATCACATTGCTAAGACTTTTCATGCCCAGGCTCCTACCCTTGCTTGCTACATTAAGCAGCCGTATTGATGAAATAATGAAGTACTAACAGTTTGTTTTTCTCTCCCCCGTTTGCCCCCCGCACCCGTTTTTCTTTTTCGATAAATGCTTTGGTCTCCACGAGGAATAGTATCCATCTGGGTCCCCCAAAGCCTCTATCCACCAGTTACATCATGTATAGAACACAAGGGCAAGCATTATTCTGAAAAAGAACAGATACAATCATGTTTCCCCTGCAATGGATACACTGCAACGGTCACCAGAGCAACGCCATATCGAATTCAAAAGCCTTTGTTTTGTGTTCCCTCTAGCCAATACACTTAAACTACATATATATATATATATATATACCAGGGTGGACTGGCCTATAGGGCACTCTGGAGATTTCCCTGTGGGCCTCTGCACCCTGGGCCTCTTTTGTGTGGTATTTCCAAATTTTCTCATAGGAAAAACATTGGGCTTGCTGTAAATGTCTCATATGGGGCCACTTTGAACTTTATTTCCAGGGCCTCTTTTGGTCCCCAGTAATTATTTCCAGGGCCTCTTTTAGTTCCCAGTCCAGCCCTGTATATATACCTGTAAGAACTTTAAGATGGAGTCTGGACACGTTGGTAGTTGTTCCTACATATCGCAGAGAATGAACAGGAGGCCGCACATTGTCAGTTCAGGCAGCAAAACAATGGAATACTCTACCACACCCGCGTCCGCGTCCGCTTCGGATAGATCCTGATCTATTGACTTTTGCAAATCGTTAAACATATATTTGTTCAATCTATCTTTTGAGATCCGTTAAGACAGTGCTAAAATACGCTATGCGTTGATGGTGCACTTTTATAAAACTACCTACACACGACAGCAATACCCAATACCAGACGGATGCAAATTGTAGAGGGCAGTGGGGGAAAGGCACAATGCCAAGAGAACCATTTTAAAATACAGTTTGAGACAAAACCATGTTTTCTTAAAAAACGTACCATTACAATGTCCATTATTTTTAAACTGATTATCAAATTGTATTCCCCATATTCCAGATCCAGCTTGCAGCAGGCGTGTTCATGTTTGAAAAAAATGTATTTTTGATGCCATCCTAAAACATTTGAAACTATGTGCACTAAAATCGTGAAATCCGCGTAGTTATATATTCATGTTAGGCGATTGTTATTTGACAACACTTATTCTAACATAAGGAAACTCCGAAACATTTTTTTTTTCTAATGTACAACAAGCATTGGCAATGAAAACATTTTGGGCGTTTGTGCAGGCACGGCAAAGGCACTTGCCAGGAAATGCAGTAGTGGTATTAACTGGCCACTGATGGTAGCAGGAGTAAAATGGTGTGAGTACCTGGGCATCCAATATTAGTGCCTGGAAAATGCCTAATACATATGCACAAGCCAAAACTGTTGGCTTTGCCAAAACTTGATTTAACAGGACTTCAGTGAAGGACATAGTGATTATTAAAAGAGTGGCTGAAGGCAGACCTGATTAAGATATTTTTATCACACTACTAGCACGTTACAACTCCAATTAAGTCAATAATGTTTTGAAAAAACCAGGCAAGCACTTTCAGTGCAACGTTTGATGGTAAGGCTTGATTAAAAAGTCCAGCTCAACGAGTTCAAATGGGTAGGTGTTTTGGCAGGGATGGGCAGGAACAGTGTGGGAATGGCCATAGTGATTAGCATTGCTATGGCCAGTCCATGAGTGGGAAAAACCTAAAACAACACCTACAAGGTGTGTGTCCCTCCTCATATGGCATTTCTCCCTAATGCAATCGTTTGGGTTTATCACCTAATAGCCCAAACTAAATATAAAATCTACATAATGAGTAACAATGGTTAACAATGGTTAAGCTCCAAACATTTAGGGCCCGATTCATGAAATCTGTAGCAGAAATAGCACAAGTGCCGTGCGGCAAGAAGAACCCTGCGCGAGCCGTGGCACAGAAAAAATATTGCGCGCTACTCATATTCATGCATTCCAAGACGCACTACTAGCCGTCGCGCAAGTCACAACAAGCTGCATGAGGAATGCCTAAAACATGCCCCCATGCACACCAAAAATCAAGCCAAAGGACTAACATAGGGCACGCCTCTGCACCTCCCCAGGCCCAGCATCCAGTACCCCAGCGAAATTGCGCGCCTCACCTTGCAATCCCAGGCCGCACCCCAGAGAAAATGCATGCCCTCCCTCGCAAGCCCAGGCTGTACCCCAGCAAAATTGCACACCTCACCTCGCAATCCCAGGCTGCACCCCAGAGAAAACTCGTGCCCTCCCGCGCAACCCCAGGGAAATTGCGCACCTCACAACGCAATCCCAGGCTGCACCCCAGAGAAAAGGCGTGACCTCCCTTGCAAGCCCAGGCCGCACCCCAGGAAAATCACTCACCTCGCAATCCCATGCCGCACCCCAGAGAAAGCACATGCCCTTCCTCGCAAGCCCAGGCCGCACCCCAGCAAAATTGCGTGCCTCACCTTGCAATAACAGGCTGCACCCCAGCGAAATTGCACCTCACCTTGCAATCCCAGGCTGCATCCCAGAGAATACGTGTGACCTCCCTCACAAGCCCATCCCATACCCCAGTGACAAGGCGCCCCCCCATACAAGTGTAGGCTACACCCCTTACAAAAACGTGAATCCCCTACACCCTCGGCACCCATCCAGTCTACATGCCCCCCTTCTGCACATTAACCACTGTAGTCCACACACCAGCCCCCAGGCTCTCTCACATTTGACACCACCCACTTGCAGTCCCCTCCAGATGGGACACTACCCCCATGCCCCTCACCTGCGGCACCACCAACAGGCAGTACCCTCCATACTGTACACCACCCACAGGCAGCCCCCTCCTGACCAATGGACCCTTCATATGGTCTCTGTGCTCTCTCCCTTCTCCTCTTCTCCCATTAATGGTGGCACCCATTGGGATGTCCTCTTGGCCCCCTTCCGCTCCTCTAAGGCCATCATTAATGTCTACGCTAATGGGACCGTCTTGGTCCAAGGCCCTCAGGCCAACCTCCACCTATTTGATAGACGCTTCCCGTGCCTCATCAACTTCCTTTCCTCTCCTGCTGTCCCCTCTTCTCTGTCCTCGGCTACCTTGCCTCCACCCTCTCACCCTGCCATCTCTCTGGCTCCTTCTTCTTCACCTCTACAGGGCGTACCTCTGATCGGCACCTCTCCCCTGAAGTCCTTCAATGATGGCAACCTACTCCACATTGCCACTCTCAACTCTCGCTCTGCGGTCAAACATTCCTCTGATATCTGTCGCCTTCTTGAGGAACTGGACCTTGACATCCTTGGTCTCACTGAGACATGGTTCACGGCCAGCTCTGTCACCAGCTTTGACACACTCCTACCTGACGGTTACAAGATCCTCTCCTTGCCCAGGCCCAACCGTGCAGGGGGTGTGTGGCCCTTATCTTCCCTGAGTGGATTCCTGCCACTGTCACTCCTACGCAGACCTACTCCTCCTTTGAATGCCTTATCTGCCGACTCTCTCTATCTCCTAGCCATTGCCTTACCGTGGCTACTATTGGCAGCCTGGTCAAATTTCCTCTTTGCTCTCTGAGTGGGCTGACCTCTCCTCCTCACTCCTGTCCTTAAACACTCAACTCCTCTTTCTTGGAGACTTCAATATCCACCTTGATGCCTCCTGTCCTCCCTCTAGACTCTTTCGCGACCTCTGCAACTCTCTCTCACTCTCTGTTCTCCCGTCTGGGCCGACCCATTCTGCAGGGCACACTCTTGATGCTCTGATCTCTTCTGACCTTCCCCTCTATGTCCCTTTCTCCACTCCTCTCTCCTGGAGTGATCACTTTCTCCTATCCTCCCACCTAACCCTCCCTACCCCACAGGCAAAGCCACCCTCATCACTGCCACCCACCTTCGCGGTCATCCGACCCATGAAGCGCATGTCAGTTGAGGCTTTCACTACCATCTTCTCGCCCCCCATTCCCCTTCGGCTGACTCCCACCCTGACACAGCCCTCTCCACTCTCCACTCTGCTTTATCTGATACCCTTGATATCCTTGCCCCTGTCATGAGAATCCGCCTGAAGCCCAAAGCCAAATGTAACTCCTGGTATGACTCAGATCTCGTCACCCTTAAACGCAAGTGCAGGGTGGCAGAGAGGAAATGGCATGCTTCATGTTCATCCTCTGATAAACTGGCCTGCCGCCTGCTCCAAAGGCAATACCGGCTCTCCGTTCTCACTAAGAAGAGAGCCCTTATCCAAGCTCGCGTCTCTGCGGCATCTAACAATTCGGCCAAACTCTTTAAAATCTGCAAGGAGCTGGCCAACCCTGCTGCAGTCTCCACCTCTCCTGTCCCCTCCCAGGCCCTCTGCACGGCACTGGCCTCTCACTTCATTTAAAAAACTCAAGACATCCTGTCCTCACTCTCCTCCTATCACCTCCCCTCCCCTTTTCCCTGCTCTCCCTCTGGCCTTTCGGCAGCCGCCCTCCTTCTCTGCCTTTCCCCTTTTTTCTGCTGACGAGGTTTCGAGACAAGTCCGAGCTATGAAAGTCTCGTCAAAACAGGTCCACCCCTGTTCCTCCAAAACTATCAAGGACCACATGGACTCCCTGGCGCCTGCCTTGGCTGACTTCTGCAATCACTCCTTTGCCTCTGGAGTCTTCCCATCCCCCCTCAAGCACTCCCTTGTGCACCCCCTTCTTAAGAAACCCTCCTCCGTCCCCTCCTGCCAAGCTACTTATCGCCTAATCTCTATCACTCCCTTCCTGAGCAGGCTCCTGGAGAAACTGGCCATCTCCTAGCTTAATCCTAGCTTAATCCCCATGCTGAATCTGTTGGTAGTCTTCATGACCATCAGTCTGGCCTCAGAGCTGCCAGAAGCACGGAAACTGCTCTCCTGAACATCCGTGAGGACCTGCTCTCAAACCTTGACTCTAATACCCCTTGTGTTCTCATCTTGCTTGACCTCTCTTCTGCCTTTGACACTGTTAACCACACCATCCTGCTCAACCGTCTCCGTGATAACCTGGGTATCACTGGTCAAGCTCTGGCGTGGCTGTCCTCCTTCCTCTCCAATCGACCCTCCCAGGTCCAACTGGGTTCCTTCCTCTCTGACATCTTTTTCTCAAACTGTGGTGTCCCCCAGGGATCTAACCTCTCCCCCTGGCTGTTCAACCAGTATCTGGCACTTCTTGCTCACCGCATCGCCGCTCTCTGTCCCAACTTTCAGTGCTACGCGGATGATACCCAGCTCATTTTCAGGCTACCCTCGGCCTTCTCTTCCACTTCCCTCATCTTTTACTGTCTTTCTGCTATCCAGGAATGGTGTGCCGCCAACGACCTCTGCCTTAATGCCAGTAAGACTGAGATTCCACTTATCGGCACTCCCACTCCCTCCTTCCCTGCAGCTCTCTGGCCGGCCTCCCTTGGCCCCCTTCCTGCTCCTACCTGCACGGCAAAAAACCTCAGGGTCATCTTCGACTCCACACTCTCCTTCTCTCCTAACATCTCTGACGTCTCTAAGAAGTCACACTACCAGCTACACCTCCTCAGAGGTATCCTTCCTTTTCTCTCCTTCCCCCAGAAGCTCACTGTCTCCAGAGCTCTGGTTCTCTCTAGGCTTGACTATTGTAACAGCCTCTATCTAAATCTTCCTGCCTCTACTCTCCGCCCTTTGCAACTCATCCAGAACAGGACTGCGAGACTTGTCCTTGGCCTCAAGCCCAGGGACCGTATCTCTCCAGGACTGAAATCACTACACTGGCTCCCAGTGGCTGCAAGGATTAAGTTCAAAACCCTCTGCATTGTCCACAAGGCCTTCTGGGTCCTTGGGCCAAAATACTTGCAACTCTCTCTTCCTAAATATCTTCCTTCTCGAGCCCTTCGCTCATCCACCTCCAACTACCTCAGGGTCAGCCGCTTCTCCAAGCAACGAGCTGGGTGTAGATCTCTCGCCGCAGCAGGGGCCTCCCTCTGGAACAGCCTTCCTGCCGCCCGGAAGCACCTCAAAACCTTCCTCTTTGCCTCCGCTTTCTCTCCCTCTCTCCCCTGCTAAAATCACTGAACCTGCACTGAATCTGCAACTGGGCCACTCACCGATCTCATGTCCTGGCCCAGCCACTCTTCCTTGCACTGCCTACATGCACTACGGGACTGTCTCTGTATTCTACAGCCCCTTCTCCCGGCACTTTACTGGCCCTATTATTTATCTTGTATTCTACTAACCATGTACTGCACTTCCCCTCTCCCCTTCCCCTGCACTTCTCCCAGTCCCCCTACCCTTGCACTTGCGAGATCTGAATGACACCTGGCCTAGTAGGATCGTTGTCTGTCTCCCTTTGTCCCCCCCCTGCCTCATCACGCCTTGAAACACTTGTGTATAGGCGCGTTACAAATGCCATATCATATCATATCATATCAGATGGGACCCTCACCCCACAGGCGGCCCCCTCTGGAATGGACACCGCCCACAGGCAGCCCCCTCCAGACTGTACGCCACCCACAGGAAGCCCCCTCCAGCTGCGACACCCCCATAGGCAGCCCCCTCCAGAATGGACAACACCCACAGGCAGCCTCCACGAGACGGGACATCGCCCACAGGCAGCCCCTCCCTGACTGGACACCACCGGCATTCCCCCTTACCTGTGATACCATGCACTGGCAGCCCCCTCCAAACTGGACACACCCCACAGGCAGTCCCCTCCAGAATGGACACCCTCCCAAAAGGCAGCCCCCTCCAGACTCGACACCACAAACAGGCTGCCCCCTCCAGACTGAACAGCACCCCCAGACCCCTTCACCTGTGACATCACCCACAGGCAGCCCCCTCCAGACTGTACACCACCCACAGGCAGCCCCTCCAGATGGAACCCCCCCCACAAGCAGGCCCCTCCGGACTGGACACCCCCCACAGGCAGCCCCCTCCAGACTGGACACAACCCCAGACACCCTCACCTGAGACACCCCCACAGTCAGTCCCCTACAGACTGGACATCCCCCACAGGCAACCCCCTCCAGACTGGACACCACCCACATGCAGCCCCTCCTGACTGAACACCACACAAAGGCAGCCCCCTCCAGACTGGTCACCACCTCCCAGCTCCCCCTCACCTGTGACACCACCCACAGGCAGCGCCCTCCAGACTGGACACCCCTCACAGGCAGCCCCCTCAGATGGAACACCCCCCACTGGCAGCCCCCGCCAGACTGGACACCACCCACAGGCAGCCCACTCCACACTGAACACCACACCTCTCCCCCCCTCACCTGTGACAGCACCCACCTGCAGCCGCCTCCAGACTGTACACCACCCGCAGTCAGCCCACCCCAAATGGGACACCCCCACAGGCAGTCCCCTCCAGACTGGACAACACTCACAGGTAGCCCCTTCTAGAACTGACACCACCCACAGGCAGTTCCCTCCAGAATGGACACTACCCCCAGCCCCTCTCACCTGTGACACCACCCACAGGCAGCTGCCTCCAGACTGGACATCACCTACAGGTGGCCCCCTCCAGACCTGACATCACCCACAGGCAGCTCCCTGCAGACTGGACACCACCTCAAAGCCCCCCTCACCTGTGACACCACCCACAGGCAACCCACTGCAGACTGGACACCCCCCATAGGCCGCCCTCTCCAGACTGGACAACACCCACAGGCAGCGCCCTCCAGACTGGACACCCCCACAGGCAGCACCCTCCAGACTGGAAAACACCCACAGGCAGCCCCGTCCAGGCTTGACACCCCCCAAAGGCAGCCCACTCCAGACTGGACACCCCTCACAGGTAGCCCCCTCAGATGGGACACCGCCCACAGGCAGCCCCTCCAGACTGGACACCACCCACAGGCCGCTCCATCCACACTGAACACCACCCCTCACCCCCCTCACCTGTGACACCACCCACCTGACAGGACAACACTCACAGGCAGCCCCCTCCAGACCTGACACCACCCACAGGCAGCTCCCTCCAGACTGGACACCACCCACATGCAGCCCCCTCCAGAGTGGACAACACTCACAGGCAGCCCCATCCAGACTGGACACCCCCACAGGCAGCCCCCTCCAGACTGAACAACACCCCCGGGCAGCACCCTGACAGTCTGACACATTATCAGTTGCTCACTTGAACATCTGTGGTCTGACAGCACCATGAATTGCAACACCAACATGTAGTCCACAAATCCAACCAACTGGAATCACCGGAGGTCCATCCATGAGTGGAGCATCTCCTCATACACCCTTTCAGGCCTTAATCATCCCCCACCATACACATGTGACAAGTGAGTGCAAACACATGTGCATGCTGTCCATGGCACATTGCCAAGGCATCAAAGCACAATGACAGAATGTGTGCCCACGAAAGAAACAAACATACCAAAAGTTGTTGCAAGATCCTCAAACAATGTCCAGGCATGTCACAGCCTGAGCATGAGAAGGCTTGGTGGCAAAATACCTGTCAGGGAACAATCACTTGACAGGTCCATGCATGGGTGATGGTAGGGCAGTCGGAGTGAGGATGATTCACTGAGACTGGTGAATTGTTCAGCCACTCAGCAAGATCAAATATGGGCCACTTCTTCATTCCAGTGATAGAGGTTGAGCAATACATGAGAAAAGGCATTGTGTCACTGCAACATGTGTTTTATACAGCAATGACAAAGTAATGTGCTGTGAACGTGACTATGGAACACTGCCACAGTGAGCCCACCTCCATCCACCCCAACCACACTGATGCCAAAAACAGAGTGATACAGCACAGGTAAATGCTAATCCAAAAATACAGTGTAGACCCAGTCGTCTGATGGACTCACCACCACATGTCAGGCACATGTGCATCCTGCCATCTGCAACCATCCCTGCAACAACAATACACAAGCATGCACGCAACAAGACGCATAACTTGCAATGCAGAGATGCACTGTCTGAAATTAGAGCTAGCAAACAGGCGAACACACAAATGAACTGCACGAAGCATGGAATGTAACAAACAGAATGATGTATATTAAAGAAGTATGCACAAACATAAACTTCGAATGAAGGTAAAAGTACTCCATGTTAAATATGTACAAAAATCATTTCCTTAGGTCTAAACAACTATATACAATAAAAACGGGGAAGGAATGTCTCAAAAGTCTGGGGAAAATAATAAAGAAAGAAAGGAAACCTACACCTAAATAACTATGTACACAATCAGCGGGCTAGTCCAACTCCTTGCCAATCTCACTTAGGCTCTCTACCAGGGCTGAGTCCAGCACCATGTCCTCACTCCTCATGCAGGCCTCTGTTCTTGCCTGGAGGGCTTGCAGGGTCTCCAGCATCTTTGTCTCTATCACCTTGGCATCCCTGCATGTGGCTTCCCGGATGGCAGCCCACCTCTTCGCCCAACACAGCACAATCCCAGCCATGGCCAACACAATCCTCACTTCCTGAGCCCGCAGACTCTCTTCTCCGATCTGCTGCCCATATCTCCGGAACACGGAAGACATCCTGTCCCTCAGGTCCAGGTGCGCCTCCCACCTCACACTGTGCACCTGCACCCTTTGGATGTTCTGCCCTGAGAAATGTAGCGTCCTCATGGTTGCCACTTGCTGCCACTGTGCCCGGGGCCTGCTTTGTATGTACGCTGTCCGAGCTGATGACACTACCACTACGGCCCAGGCCCTACTTCTGGGTGCCTGCTGTCCCTCCATTGCCGGTGACCCTGTCAGTTCCTGGGTAGGCAAGTGACCACTGCAGCTGATTGATCTTGCACTCCCAACTCAGGCAGGGATGTTGGCTACATCAGATTAGGCAATGTGGGTGGGACTGGTGCAGAGGGGGACCTGGTGGTATCTGGGACTGGCGCACACAGGAGGAAGATGAGCAGGGAGTCGTATCAGTGAACAGCCCATGGAGCACAACACAGAACAGGCATGTTGCAAGCCAGGTGATGAGGCAGCATACATCACTGTGATTATGTGCAAGCAGACGGGGTGTAGCCAGTTGTATACTAATTGACCTTTTGACAATTTACCTCGGGAGAATTGACCTCGGGAGAATTTACCTAATTTAGAAGGTCAATTAGGACAAATAATGGGGGGAAAACCCCTGGATCTCCCTGCACAATCCAAAACCCCTGGCAACCCCCAACCCAATCCCCTTATATTATTTATAACCCAAAACCAACACAATAATTATATAATATAACTAAAATAATATAAAGGTCAATTGTCCAGAAGGTGAATTAGGACCACTATAATTAGGTCAATTGTGCAAAAGGTCAATTGTAAAAGGTCCATTTGGGTAATACCGTGTAGCCTGCACATCATCACGGATGATGGCTGTATGCCTCACCACCCTGGCCTACATCAGTGGCACATAGTCCCGGATGACAGTACCAGATGGTAAGGGGTGTTGGGTCTGGGTGGAGGCTTCCTGGCAGGCACATACAGCTGCATCCGATGGCCCAGGAACTAGATTTTACACAGGCACATCCATGGTGGCCTGCGCAGCCTCGTGCCCATGCGACAGGACTGCAGTAGACACGGCCACCTCAACACCCCCACCTGACCCCATGGGCTGGGCTGCAATGGCCACCCCCCTCTCTTGCCAACCTGGATGAATCCGGGGTGTCTTCTGCCATAGATGGCCCCTATGTGGCATCACCTGTCCCCAGCACTGTTGAGGAGTCCACCACATGGATACTCAGCAGTTGACTCCAGATGTTCACGTAACTCACAGACCTGGGTGTGCAGCACCAGGTAAAACTTCTCCAGGACCCGCATGTTGGTTTTTTGACATGCAGCACCTGCGTGCACGGTGCAACTCCGCGCTGGCACCAGCCTGGATGTAGTGCAGGGCCATGCTGTGGGTCCTGGATTTCAGGTCCTCCCAGCGCTTGGGCATGGTCTTAAAGGTGCGGGATGCCAGCCCCTCCGCATTGATGGCACCCGTTATCCCATCCAAGATCTGTTGATGAACTTCCTTGCCGTGTTGCATCACTAGGTTGAAGAGGGCATCATAATTCTCCAGGACCTTCTCCACCAGGATATTAACTTCCCTGTCAGTGAAGTTGACATCCCTCTGCCTCGCTGACATTGGGTTGCCGCTCTGGTCTGAAGATGACGGTGCAGACATGGAAACCCCCGAGACAGGTGTGGGTGAGCAAGGTGGACCTGGAGCTGGGCTATGGAGCAGTGGTGGTGGTATTTATTTATTTTTATTTTTTACATTTGCATAGCGCCCTTGGGCATCGAGGCACTGTTACTTGTAAGGAGCTTAGTTACAAGGACATAGTAGTACATGTTAATTATATACAAATATACATTTAGACATTTACACATGTATACATCCTTATCTTTCAGGGATATGTCAGGCTTGCAGTGTCGAGGTGGAAGGTGGTGCTTTGGTGAAGAGCAGCATTTTCAGTGCTTTGGGAAATGCTAAGTGGGTGTTTTCTGCTCGTAGGGGTGATGGGAGGGCATTCCATTGCATGGCTGCTAGATAGGGGAAGCTAGCGCCTCCTGCTCTGACTCTCCTGATTTTGGGCACTGTGAGCTTGTTTGTGTAGGGTGTTCTGATAGGTCTAGAGGAAGCAGTGAGGTGAATTCTTTGCAACAGGTAGTTGGGACAGTTTGGTGGATACACTTGTGCATCATGGCAAGGGCTTTAAAGAGTATTCACTCTTTGACTGGGAGCCAGTGTGCCTGTTTCCTGGTGGCAGTGATATGCTCTCTTTTGGGAATGCTGATGGCTGCACATAGGGCATTGTTTTGAATTACTTGTAATTTTTCAAAACAATGCCATGGTGGGAGTTCGATGAAGCAGCTGAGGTGGTAACAGGGCCAAGGACAGGAACATTGGCAATGGCTGGACAGCAGGTACTCCAAATGCAGTGCAGGTGGGTAGCAGGTACACACACTGGACAGGCAGCAGCAGATTGCTTAGTAGGAGGCATCACAGGGCAGTAAGAGGCAGGTAAAATGGGTACTTTTGAGCCTTTCTGGACCACCGGAGTACGTCTTCCATCACATACACTCCCCCCTCACTCTAATTGCCCAGGACAATTGGTTGGTGTGCCTTCCATTGTTCACTTACACCTGGAAGATGAGTGGAAAGGTCCCAAGAGGGAAACGGGGCAGAGGTGGCTGGCTCAGTGACCTCCTGCGTTAACAGCTGTTCCACACCCAAAGATCCAGGGACCTCCTGTGGAAGCAGCTGTTCCAGGCCCAAGGCTCCATGGACATCCTGCAGAAGCTGCTGTCCCAGCCCTGAAAGTTAAGGAACGTGCAGCTGAAGCTGATGTCCCAGCTCCGAAGGGTAAGGGATATCCATCGGAAGCAGCTGTCCCAGCATGGGTGCAATTTTAGGGGGTGCGGGGTGTTTGTCCCCCCCCCCAACTTTCATGGCACAACATTTTCTTCCCATTCATTTGGCTTGGGCACCTTTCTTCAGATGTCATGTCCCACCCAACATTTTCTGCAAAGTTAATCCACTGTGTCCCAGCCCCAGGGGGTAATTCCATGTACCCGGCCACTAGTGGTTCGGGATCTGGAGCCCAGAGTGGTTTCAGCCACACAGGGTCAACACCATGTGGCAAGAAGGCAAAGCTTGCATAGCAGGAACAGGCTCAAGCCCATGGCATGGCACAGGACACCGGCACGATGAGGAAGAAGAACTTCCATTATGAAGATCCTCATAGACTGTGTGACCGAGCACCACCATGAGATGTGCCTGCAACGGGGGAGTACACATCCACCTGTTCATCGTATGGTGCATTGGCAGCATGTCATGCATGAGATCAATGCCTTAGGGTTTGAGAAGTGCACTGCTGCTCAGGTAGTGAAGTGCTGGAATGATCTCATCCAAACTGGATGCCTACCTTGCCTCTGCTATAACAACTGGGAGGGCACCAGAAGACGAGGAGCTCACCCAGCATGAAGAGACTATGAACCAATTAATTCTAATGGAGCAGGTGCAAGGCGTGGGAGGCCTGCCAAATTACGGGGGGAACGTCCGGTGAATGACCAAGATTGTGCATCCTGAGTACGTGTAGTGGAGCATAACCAAGATGTGTGATTGTGTTGCACACCTGGCTGCATTTGAATGACTGCCCTGGGTGAGCCATGTCGTGGTGTACTGACTCCTGTTCAGCGTACTCAAGAGGCGATACAACCCATGTGTTCTACTTCATTTGAACATTGTTGTGTGACAGTACTCATTCCCTCTAGCATACCCACCTAACATCTGCAACATGATACAACAATGTGCCCTCTTGTTAATTTCATTCTTGCCAGACATGTGATTTTGTCTGAAAAACGAGTGACACTTTATGCACAGCAGGGTATAGATTCTCTATTCACACATGTACTTACGTGCTTCCATGCTATATAGAGCATCCAAGATGACAACCAACACGCCTCACGGCGTGCCATGAGTGATTGTGCATATGTCTAGACTGTGCATATCCCCATTGCTACTATGGAAATGACCACTGAGTCAAATCATTGTGAGGCCTGATCCCTGTTACCCTCCCACACTCAGCAAACACTACTTGGGTCCATGCTCCTGTCCCTCTTGTGGGTCACTGTACCTTGTTCCTATCTCCTCTTCACAGACCTTGGCTAGGTGTTACTTTTACAGTCATACTTCAACAGGGAATGTTTCCTTTTTTCCACACTTACTGCATATTCCCATTGTGTGCAGTCCCAGTGCCAGGTCAACACTGGTGTAGCATGTGATGGATGCAGACTTGGATGTGAACATGTGTGTTTGCCTGTTGACATGTCATTTAATTGCACGTCACAGAGCCACAAGACCATGCCCATTTCTCTTGAATTAGTCAACAGTTTGCTGTGCCATGGGCCACAATGTGCTTGAAAACAACCATGTTTGATGGCCATGTGTCCACTGGCAGCATGACCCTGAGCAGGGAATGTTATTGCCAGTCTGCATATGCCATGATCAGATGGCTTCTTGTAGATAGTGTTTGGATGCTGTTTTTTCATGTTGACATGTCCTGCATTTTGCTGCTTGACAGCAATGTAATACACACGTTTACTGTAGACACGCTGACTCCTCATGTCTTTTTCTGTCCATGTGCAGGTGAGGAGGCACCAGATGTAGAGGAGGAGGAAGAAGAGGAGGAAGAGGATGAAGAATAGTCTGTGGCGATTCAGACCACCAGTGGAGGACGTGGCATGGCAGGTCCTTAGAATCCACTGGTGCTACAGACCATCCTGGGCCTTTCTGTATACAATTCTGACTCTTTGGTCTCCAGTAGCTCTGATGCTGAACCAGATGTGCAGTCCTCAATGCTGGCGGAGGTGAGTGCACAAATTGTTGGAGCAGTTGGGACCCGTGTGTCTGCAGGGGTCAGGTGCCTCCACAAGGCAAGTCAGTTGTGTCACGGCTGTCTGTGGTGGTTATGGATGCAAGGCCATGCTCCCATGTATTGGTTTCTGGTCCTTGGGTAGATGTCCTTGGGAAGGTTGCAGTCTTGCAGCCAGAGACAGTGGTATCACAGTAAGGGCCATGTTCCCTTGGGTCAGGCAGGCATGGGCACCACACACGTGAGGGACATGTACAGCCTGGGCAGACTGAGTGCGAGCAGCAGATTTGGCATTCTGCACACTGACAGGGTGCTGCCTATGAGAGTTTGGCTGAGGAAATGGGTAGGATGGCCAGTTCCATGGTCCCACCAGCAACACAGGTGGAGCAACTGCTGCAAGTAATGCGGGCCACATGCCATTCCCACTGACTGTACATGGAGGGCATCTTCAGGAGCCGATGGGCAGAGCTGAAGTCTCTGTAGGCATCCCTGCTTGCAGAGGATTGGGAAAACACGGAAACCCTGAGGCAAGAGTTGGTGGCCCACAGAGCTGCAATGCATGAGGAAGAGGCAGCCACCTGGAGACTTTTCCAACAGGAGATGCTAACATTGAGGCCGAATATCTCAGAGGAACCTCAAAGCTCTCAGTGTGCTAGTACATCCATCAGAGTCACACATGGCCGCTACCACTGGGGACCAGGCCAGGGCACTCATAGCCAACCTCAAACACCACTACCGCCTTGTGATTCTACCCAGGATGGTGGTGCCAGCAGAGACATGCCTCCTGGACCACCATAGCCGTGCGGTCTGTGAGCCCATGGAGGGTATTTTTTTTTTGTTTTACATCCACCCATGTGGAAGTAGACATGCACCCTGCGCCTCCCCCCTCCTGGGTGGACTTCCCCACCCTGTCCATGATGGACATTTTGGATTTTTTTCTTTTATTTTGTGATACTTTTTTTCACCCCAGGCCCGGAGGTACGCATTTTATTTTAGAGTTGCCCCTTCCTGGTTTATTTTTTATTGTTTTACTTATTTTTTCCTTGAGGTGTGCTGTTAACACTAAACGCCATGACGTTTGCAGTGGTGGACATGCAGGCATGCATAGTGAGGTCAACTTGCTAGTTTGCATGGTGGTGCACAGGATGGCATGTGCAGGTAACTATGGTTTCTGTGTTCCCTCACACATGTGTGCTGTTTGAATGGTACTTCACCATTTCTGTTGTATTGTTTTCTTACATGTTGTTTCAGCAATCCATGATCTGGCAGTGACTGCTGTCCAGCAGGAGACACCCTGCACACTTTGATGTCCATGCTCCCCATGCCCACCACAAGGCACTGTCCCTCCGGTATCTAATTTGGAGACATAGTTCTGGATGAAGGTGATGTGGGATTCACACCATGCTGACACATTCAGCGGGTAAGCATGAGCACAGTCTTGCATGTTGAGCATGCATGATTGGTCACTGTGTTTGCTGCATGTGTTACTTAACTTATATGTGCTTTGCATGCTAATATGCTGGTATGGTTATTTAAGTGGTACTCATGTCACTGTGTTACCTTCCTTGGTCAATTCATCTATGGCCACACCTACTGTGGTGTAGAGCATGTCATTGTCCATTTCCAATCCAGGCAGTGTACTCCTTGATGTGGCAATTACTTGGACTTCCCTCTCCTCGTCACTCTCTCTCCCTCTCTCTGTTGTGGTGTGCTGCACTCCTGGACAGATCACAATCTATGTCCTATGTCCTTTGGTGCTCCTGCAGTGGGTGCTCTCTGCATAATTTCAGTATCAAATCATGTGTTGTCATGGATGTGCATGTTGTTTCTGTTGTTACTATGCATTTGATTGCATTTAGGGGAAGCGTCTCCTGATGGTGTGCATCGTTTACATGGCAGGTGGGTTCCCTGCAGTGAAGGGCATTAGCAGACACTTGTGTGGTGTTTTCATGGGAGTCTTGCACTCTGTGTGATCACTTGGGAGTGACTTGTCTTGTGGGGCACCAATACTTCTTCATGGGTGTATGTTTCACAGGGTATGCTTCTGGTGATAGGTCTGGGCATGGTGTTGCTTTGATGGATTGGTGGGGCCACTGGTTTCATATTATAAATTGTGGGCGTTCAAACTCTGTTGGCCTTTCATCAGTGTTTGTGAGTGGGTTGCATGGCTGGCTGGTTGTGGCCTGTGACAGGTGTTGATGGTTTTGCTGGTGTGTGTCTCATGGCACTTCGAGCATGTGTAATGAGTGACACTTCACATCCCTTGCAATGTCTGTGAATGTATGCATCAAGCATGATCCTGCTGGGAGGGCAAGAGGTGAGTGTTTGTGTACTTGCATTCTTGTTGTTTGCATCACGGCTGCACTCTACAAAATGTGCAGCCAACTTGCCAACCCATCCGCAGTTGCCCCTACTCCTTCACAGTCCCTTTGTAATGTACTTGCATCTCACTTATTTTCAAAAAGCTGGGACCTACTCAGAATCCTTGTGACACGCGCTTCAAACACAACCCTCCCGGCACCCCTACCACTCACCCTCCTCCTTCCTCCTTCTCCTCCTTCGCTCCTTTCTACCTAAAAAAGTCACCAGAGTAGTCACCTCCATGAAGGTCTCGTCCAAACAGGTGGGCCCATGCTCATCCAGAACCATCAAGGGCAACATCTCCTCTCTGGCCCCTGCTCGTGCTGGTCCTTTGCTGCTGGTTCATTTCCATCCTCCCTCAAGCACTCCCTTGTGCGCCACGTCCTTACAATACCATCTGCAGACCTGTCATGCCCAGACAACTCTTGTCTCATTTCAATTACCCCATTCCTGGGGAAACTGCTTGAGAAGTTGGTCCTTCCCCAAATCAACACCCATAACATACCTGTTGGCAGTCTACATGTACACTAGTGTGGATTCAAAGCTTCCTGAGCCATGTACACTGCTCCCCCGAAACACCCCTGAAGAAATGCTTGCATTCCTCAATTGTTAATCCCATGCTGTCCTCATCCTCCTTGATATCTCATCTGCATTTGACACAGTGAACCATTCAATCCTCATTAAAAGGCTGCATGATACACGTGGCTTAGCTCACTCCTAACCAACCATTCCTCTAAAACCATTCTGAGCCCTTTCTCCTCCCCTACTTCCTCCTCCACCTGTGGCATCCCCCAGTTCTCCATTCTTTTGCCCTGTGCCTTTAACATATATATTACCCTGCTGCAACGCTTCATTGCCTCATTCTCCCACACATTCCAGTGCTATGCTGATGATACACAACTCTTCATCAAAGTTTCTACTGACACATTTGCACCTTCATTCATCCATGACTGCCTATCCGCCGTCCTGGCCTGGTGCACTGCAAATGACCTTGGCTTGTATGCCATCAACAACGAGAGTCTCACTACTGAATCCTCTGCAGCCTACTTCTACCCCTAATTCAGACCTTCCTCCATGGGCTCACCCCTGCCCCCTCCTCAAAAGCCATCTTCGACTCCACCCTTTCCTTCATCTCTCATATTCTGGACATTGTCAAGAAGTGCCACTTTCAGCTCTTTCTTCTCAAAGTAACTGTACCCTTCCAAACAGTACCCCAGAGACTCAATGTTACCCGTGCTCTGGTTCTCTTCAAGCTACACTCAGGGCTGGTCTTACACCAGATTGCACCCCAGGCGGAAAGCATCGTTGGCGCCCCCCCCCATTTGTCAGAATGCGCTCCTCCTCCCCCGACTGGCTCACATCACTCCCAAACCACACCTCTGTTGTGCGACAAAACCCCTCCTCAATATGAAAAATAATTGCCATATAATGACGCTAGTTTCATTACAGAAGAATTCAAATGTGAAAGCACAGCTGTTGCTGCCCAAGTAAATGGTTTTTCTGTCACCTGCTCTTAGGGAAGCAGTTTCAAACTATCCGTACTGGCACACTGCACTGTGACCAGCCTGCAGGGGTCTGAGGGCCCACTGACCACTGGCCCTGTGTTTCAGCCAGGTGTTCTGTTCATACCACCTCACATGTATTTCACAAGGGGCAATACTAGACTAACCATATGAATAATGTTCTGATAGTAGGTTATCTTTCCAAGATGTGACAGATGGAATAGTGAGGAGAACGTGGTTTTAATTTGTTTCAGGTGGCGACAACTCCAGGCAGTGATATCTCCCAACAGACATACCAATACGCTGCACAATGTAAGTGACTTCAATGCAGCACTCCAACTAAGTCAATGCCTAGTCTGGGATGCCCAATGGAAGCCCTTATTTATACATTGTTATGTCAAAGTTCTTTAAATCTGGATAATGAACCCTTATATAATGCCCCTCTCTTTGAATCCCCCTGACCTCACTGAGCCAAGAAGTATGTTTGTTTTGCAAATTAAAAGGTTTATTTGAAGAATTAAACAATATATATATCACACTTATGAACAAAAGAATATCTGAATAGCACACTTATGAATATGGACGGTAATCAACAAGGGGTAATATTACAAAATTGACAATCTCTTTAATCACTTAGGAGTATGAATATGAAGGATACTGTAGCAGAGAATACATTATATGATTCAAGGAAATGCAATAATGGGAAAGAATGCAACCCAGAAATAACTTGATATGATTTCAACAAAAGACAACATGGCCACTTTTTCCCCTGTGACTACTCACTCCCCCCTATGCAATATGAAGAGATGTAAATGAGGGCACACAGGTTTCAGGAAGACAATCAAGAATGCAGTTCAATCCCAGTTCCCCCAGCAAGCTTAGAGAAAACAGGTAGGATTTTAAAACACAGGCACAAATACTTTTGAATGGGATAGCAATGAATGGGAAAATATGCCAAAATTATTTAAATTCAGGATAGGTGATAGTTACTTTGGATTGGCTCAGGTCAACACTAGCAATGATTCATGAATGATTATCAAATTGAAAACGAATTTCAGCAATAGAGAACAAGGAGCAGCTATTTTAACAGAAAATTAAATTGAGCCAAATTGCAATTCGTGGCAATTTTTCTGCGTGTGTAAATCGTGATTATGGAAAAACTATAATGAATGTCATTTTGGGTTTGTTGGAAAGCTTAGGATCTTAGCTTTGAAATGGCAGTTCAATTTCGCTTCTAGGACGTGCAGTTCAACAGTTCCAGATGTTTTTGTGAAGGTAGATTTTCAGAAATAAAGTCAAGATTTCAAATGACAGATTGTGCGTTACAGATTTGGAATCAACAGGATGGAAACACGATTCTATAATGTAGTTCTAGACAGGTTGAGATGGATGGAAGAGGATTACTTTAAAATAAGAGATTGGTTAAGGACAGTTCTAGACTAGATACTCACTCCTAGGCTTTGGAATGGAATGGGCCTCGTCAAAGATCTGGTCAAGGGGTTTGGCTTCACTCTCGCCACCGGGCAGGACAGGTACTGGATTCTGCTTTCAGCACAGCCTCTGGTCTGCTCGGTCGCCCAGACTAGTCTGATGGGTTCTGGGTACAGCTCTGCTTTCTGGGTCTGGACCTTGGTTCTAGCACAGGGTTCTTGGCTATAATAGAACAGCTCAGCCCGGCTGTTAAATGGGAGAATTAGGTTGCTAGATTCTGCAGGCCTGCTGGGAAGGGTTCAGCTTGTGAATTAGGCCTCTGCTTCAAGGTTCTAGAGTTTGGGTTCTAGAGTTCTGGTCTCTGGATCTAGATCTGGAGTCTGGGTTCTATGTCTGGATATTGTCTGGATCTGGTCTGGCAGAGTGCTTCGCAGGAATCGGTGAGTAGTGGAAAAAAGAGTGTCCTATCTGGGTCTCAGCAGTTCCTATTTATGTGTTTCCAAAGTGGGTGGGTAGGCTGATTCTCTATGCCCAACCCACTAAGGATATGATAGGTTAGAGGATTCTCTTTCCCCTGTCTGGAGAAAAGATCAGCGTGTCAGAATGAGTCATGTTTATGGCTTAACTGAAATCCCTCCCCTTTGCTGTTACAGAGAAAATCAATTTTACCCAAAAAACATATTTCCCAGATACACAACTTGTTCATAATACATATACACATCACAGAATACTTAAGGTACATTCTTGTCCAACTCTGACCTTCCTAGGAGCTTTAGTTCCGAAATGACAGCTTATTTGCGCTTTTGGTCAGTTTCCCAATATTGGTTCTGCACCAAATTTTACACAAACATACATATCCTCTCTGGGCACATTCCTGTAAATTCCTATGTTCATAGCAAAAACACTGCAGCTGCAATATTAATAATTCCAGGGTTTGGTCTCAGAACATCACACAGCGTCTAGCTTAGTCTTAAATTGTGGGTGAATTTTTCATTTTAAGAATCCCAAAGTTTCATATTTTTGTTAGCTTGGTAAAATTTGTTATACACAATTTTCTAAAACATATATTTTCTGGGATACCTGAATCCACAAGGGTTTGTCCCGGCCCCTAGATCTGGCTGCCTCAGAGGTCATATGTCCTGTCTCTCCCAGAGCAGTTTTTGACCAGTCACACCCAAATCAGCATGTTCTATTCATCCCAAAGAATCCATTGTCTTGACTGAGAGCATCAGGCCAGGGTGCCTTGGCTAGTTCCTGTTCACACCAGTCTGTCAATCTCTTATCCAAGGGCAGGGGAGACTTCCTTTGTCCAGGGAAAAGGTGTGAAGGGTTTCATGGGAAGCAAGCCTTTTGGAGTTTTAACTGCATCAAGTTACTTTCTGATCAATTTTAACATAGTTCCTTGTAAAAAAAATAAATACATTTATAAACTCACAATAAGCAACATATCTTTAAATCAGGTCTTTTTCAAGAATGAAATCATTGTGTGGCACTCTATATGGCATTTTGATGGAATTCTCCTCTTTGGCATATTTATCTTCTGAAACACAGCTCTCCTGTCAGAATTATAAATCGCCAGCACCTGACAGAGGCGAGTAACGGTACTACACCAATTTTGACAACTGTCTTTCCATCAAACATTTTTTAAAGTGGATTTTGTTCTAATAACACATGATTCTTTCTGACATTGGATTTATGTGGATTCTTGCAGTATAATGATGTGGAACACCCAACAAGGAGGTTGGATCTTTTTAGGTGGTTTGTGATTTTAGCAAATTTGACTCTAAATAAAAACAGATTTTTGAGACAGCTCTGTATTCCATGGCAGAGATTTTGCTCTGTGAGCAGCCAAAGGATGGGTTTTGGCAGAGGTCTCCGGTGCTCACTAAGATAGGCAAAAGTGCATGGCAGCCTATTTTTCAGGTTTTCACTGTACATTTTCTGGTGATTTTTGGCGAGCAGCATGCTTTCCAGTAGCCATTATGATGTTTCGGCTGCCAGCAATGCCTAGTGATGTTGCAGGGCTTGGATGAGTGGGTTGAGACATCCCACAACAAAAGGTGAAAATTCAAAATGGCCCAGAAAACAGAGGCACTTTGACAGCACTCAGGGTCTGCGGAGCTAGGCAAACACACCAAAACAAGCCGGTTCCAAAAATCTCCCGGAGACTGGCATATTATGTCGATAAGTATAACCTGGCTGGCTGGCTAGCAGTACATGTTGCAAACTTTAGTCTGCATGCCGTGCTCGATCTCCAGGCGCTTGGAATTCCCACCTCCCACTTGAGCTGGCATCCCTTCATCATTGCCAACAAATGCCCAGTCCTTAATATAGGTCATACATAAAGTAAGAGATAGCCATCTTAAGACAACTGAGCATGCTAGAACGAGCGCAACTAGTTTTAAAATAGATTTGATGACAGACATGGACAACATAATGGCAAACTATATAATGACGCCAACCGATTTAGCCGCTCCCATCATGCCGAGTATAAAGCTTATTAAACGTAGCCCCTATACACAAGACGATATCACCACTGCCCCTATATGCCGAGTAAACCTCATCAAAAGAACGCAAGTAAGTAGAGGTCTCACATGCATCACATTTTCACAGTTCAACAACATCTGCAGTTCAGTGACCTAGTCCACCTGGGTGCCTAAAAAGATACTGTTTTTTAATGTCACATACTTTAAGGGATTATGCATTGCCTATTTTAATTTTTGGGCGTTTTACACAAATGTGCATTATTTTTTTGTAACATAGGCAGCAATTAATAATGTGAAATATGCAGTTTAGCTACCTGTGGTGGGATTACTTTTCAAAAGGAGCTCTATAAGAGCAGAGGGATAATAATAATGATGACTTGGTGCCATACCTGCCTAACTTCGGGACTTTTCCCTGGGACTCAGGAATTTTAACCATTTCTGGGTCTCCGGGAAAGACCCTGGAATCTCAGGAATTTTGGTGGGGGACAGCTTTCACTGATTACTTTTTTTTTGTTTTGTAATGTTATGCTTGCATGACTGCACTGCCATGGACTCCCTGCCTGAGTGTGGCTTTGTTTCTGTAATAATGACTGTAACGCTTCCAGCACATTGGCAAAAAGAATGCAGGTGAAGCAAAATAACGCACGTTTAATTTGCTTCACCTTTCATTCTTTTTTGCCGACTTTCAATGAGAACGCGCGTTTCTTTTGCTTTTGTTCTTTTTGCCCAGGTTAGGGTGGACTCGGCCCCATTGAACCACAGCCATCAAGTTTGCAGTCTGGACAACTCACCACTGTACTACATAACCTGATGAAAAACAACTAAGGTGAAATGTCCAATTTCGGTACTGCAAATTTCAGGGAAAACCTTTGTATTGGTTCTTAGAGTTTACATCTGCACGTTTTAATGTGTTGATTTTATGGAAGGCGAATGCCTTTTGTCCTATGCAATTTGGGTGGTTGTGAAAAGACAATTTAATGAAATATGCATATTTCAATTGGAACTGCACATTTCTGACGTCACATCACATTACAACAGAGTTTACCTTTTTAACATGTGGGCGGAGGCATGTGAAAATGGGAAGAGTTTTGTGTAACTGTGGGCAGTGCATACATCTCTGGAATTTTGATTTTCAAATGTAGGCAGGCATGCTTGGTGCACTGCCGTAGCGTTTTTACACTTGATTCCAACTTCCAAGCGTTGCGCTCTAATAATGGACGTAGTCTGCCTTAGGAGTGGGCAGGCATTGAACAGGAAGCCGTGCCTTAACCATGTTACCTGCCTTGTCCCTGTTTCGGTATGGGGATACACTTAGGGGGAAACTGCCCAAGTTTGCGTACAGCTGGTAAACAGTTGTGAGGGGTCAGGCCAGCCGGCTGCACAGCAGACAACTTCTCTCAGCCTTAACTCCTGATTAACCACCCATTGGCTAATATTGTGAAATGCATAAAAAAGTGCAGCCGATACATGCAACAAAATCATTGCCTGGCTAACCAAATGCCCTGCTTTTTAGTACCCCCTCTCTTTAGTTAGCATTACTTTAGTCAAGCCCATGTATATACAGGCATCTGGTTTAATGGACAGCGGAACAAGGGGAGAACTGGACCTAACTATGCAGCACACGGGCACACTGAGGCCTGCATGGATGGAAATAAACTTGCATACGCCTTAATCTACGTGGAGGAGTAGGCAAATGTTTGGAGCAATAAACAAAATCAAATGCTGGCACACAGGTGGCAAGATTAGATACCATGCAGGAGTGGGTGTGTGCAGGGAAACATTTGTCTTGAAAGGCATACAAAAAGCAGCACAGGTGCAACTGGGAATAGCCTCAAACAACTGCAGAAGCCGAGATTAGGGATTGACCGTAACATGAAGGTGCACAGCAATAGCCGCAGATGCCATAAATGAGGCCCAGGGCATTAAGCAATACACAGGGCCTGCGTTTTGGGACAATTTGTGGAAAAGGGATCTTTTAACCTTTTGATCCACTAACACTGGTCAGACCTCCTAGTTGCACCAAGTCAAACTGGCCCATATTAGCTAGCCATTATGCCTTGCCCCAAATGGCGTGTAGACACGCGAAGGAAGAAATGCCATTGAGAAGATGAGCATGGAGTAATTTATGGAGATGGCCACCAGTAGTACAGCAGACGCTTCAGGGTTGTTGGGGCCTGTGAGTTTATGAATGCTTGTTTCCTTAATGCTAACTTGCTCTTCTCCGGCAAGCCCTGGAAACTCACTCAATAGCAGGAGAGACAACACAAATTCTTGTGCTGACTCAACTGGTGGCAAGCAGTCTGCGCTCCCAGGTATTTTGCCCTGGTAAATCCTCTTATGGAGCTCGATCACTACCGGGTGTGTTTTTAAGTTCTACACACTTGTGCTACTAGTGCACTTTTGAAGAGATTGTTTGCCTCCAATCTCTGTCAAAGTGCACTAGAGCACTGGGACACACACACAGAGTCGGGCCAAACAAACACTTACCTGATGTGCTGCTGGCTTCACCGGCACTCGCTCCTCTTTTCCCAATGGTGGGGGCGCCAGCCAGCCCCAATCTCAATCTATCAGTGTGCGCACGCAGGGCGCACATTGCCTGAGGGCACGCTGCACCTGCGGTGCGCCCATGCGGCCCATGGGCCTGGCAGGCGCCAGTGGGGCACGGGGCGGGAAAGTGAAAGCAACAAAAATGTTGCTAATTTATTAGTCAATTGCTGCACGGGGTCCCTGCCTGAGGGCAAAGGGTGCAGCCTGAAGCAGCAGTAATACAACACGGACGTGAGTGACATTCATTGTTTGTTTTTGTTTGTGACATTAATCATTTTTTATAATGTCAGGATGACATTATAAAAAATGATTCTGAATGGGCCTGGCTGAGTGCGTTTGGCATGTCTGGCAGGACTCAGAGCACCGCCGTGTGGTGCCCCCTAGTGGCTGATAGACATCAGGCAGCCGCCTGAGCTGCCTGACGCAAAGAACGGCCCTGGCTACACTACAGCAACAGTCTCCTCCTTAATCTTCATTGATCCACCCAGTGACCCCCTCCAGCTTACTAAGAATAGGGCAGCAAGATTTATCCTTGGCCTCAGGCCCAGGGACTGCATCTCTCCTGCCCTATAAAGCCTTCACTGGCTCACAGTCTCAGCACAGATTAAATCGTAAACCCTCTGTATCATCCACAGGGCTATCTGGGGCCGGGTGCCACTCTATATTTAACACTTGCTGATCAAATACTCCTCTTCTAGGCTCATGCGTTCCTCTGGCAACAACTCACTTCGTGTGAATCACTTTGCTATAGAAAGGGGGTGTTGGTCGATAGGTTTCCTCAGCAGGCTGCCTTCTGTGTAATAGCCTCGCTCTCCGTCTGCGTCTTGAGTAGGACCTCGTTAAGTTCACAATAAGCCTCAAGTCCTTTATCTTCTCCTCTCTTCCCTGTTAAACATACAGTAGCATTACTAATGTGCAGGGCCCTTATGTATCCTCGGGGCCCTAAACCCCCACATCTATCACCCAAGCCACTGTGTACATACTGCACTTGCTAACGCTCAGCCTCACCATGGAGGTTGCACTTACGTTTATGTTTTCTTTTGTTAGCACGTCACCCCGAGCAGTTCTCCATGAACAACTCTGAACCTTTTCCCTTACCACCCTCCCCAGTACACTTGCACGTTGGGAACACTCACAATGCATAGTAGGTTCGTCTCTCCTCCCAGTTATTGTCATGATGTGCTTGTAATATGGAGTCTATTGTTTCTCTCTGTTGTAATTCATTGTCTACCATCCCCTGTCCCCACCCTGTTGCCCTATGTGCGCTTAGAGACATTTTGGGTAATTGTATAAGGGCCTAACAAGTGACCAATACATACGCTTTTAAAAAATGTGCTCCCATAACTGTGTCAGTGGATTGTCCAAATACTACGTCAGTGATGGAATGCCTTATCATATCATTGGTAGTCTTCATGTTGACTGATGCGTGCATTGTGTATGTGCCATTGTCTACTGAATGGGGATATGTGACATGCACATTTGCTGCATGTCATTGGGAGGACAGGCAGTGTGTGGGATGTTGTTGTGTGTTTTATGTGTTTGATTTGCATGCAGTGTGCAGGTGTTTCTGCATGTGTGCTGGGGCACATGTTCATGGTTGTCTTGTGAGTTGTTGTTGCATGTGTTGTAGGTCACTGGGGGGTGCCCATGTGTCTTGCATTTTTTGGTTCATGGCTGTGTTATCTTCACTATGTTTCATATTGTTCATTGTCTGCAGATCCTTCCATCAGGGAATGATGGCTATTTCATGGGATAGAAAAATGTACGGTCAACTGCGTGCCTAGGCGACAGGTAAAATGTTCATTTATATTGATCGTTATGGGATGTTTAGGAACTTGTGGGTTAATACTGCACTGCTTTTCTACACCCTACAATGGGGACATGCTTGTGCGCATCATGCACAATCTAGGACATTTGTGCAGATATTTCCAATTGTGCTTGTTGAATTTTATGTCAATGTAAATAGTTGAGGCCATGTATGGCTTGCAGCTCAGACATGATGTTTCAGGATTTATTGATGCTTACACATTTGACTGGTATGTTAGTTACTTAGATCCACCAGAGCAGAAGGGGACCACTACAGTGGGTATGGTGAGCTGTATAAATATCCTTTTACATTACATATGGGATGATTTTGGTGACACAGAGGTGATTTAATTCAATGGTTGAAAACACAAGATGACATTTATTTTAGTTCTAAGGGACACACACAATTTAACACTTCCAAGGGCACTTTCTCAGGTGGTTCTGTGGGCACAGTGTATTGGCCCATTGTCATCATTGAATGGCACCTGGGATGTAGGGGGATCGTGGGCACTCCACAGGGCCGGGATTTTAGGTGAAATATGATTGCACAAGCTGGGTTTGTGCAGCCTCTCCACATACCCTTTGCACAACTACACGCTAGTGGTGGGCCTGTGAGTGTGGATGGGGTGCCACCACCATGTCCACCGGGATACCACGCTGTGTTGCAACATTGTGCAGGACACATGCTGCCACAATGATCCTGCAAACTACTGGTGGTGCCTATAGCAACACACCACCAGAATGGTCAAGGGAGCGGAAACGTGACTTGAGCACTTCGAATGTACGCTCCACTATGCCCTGAGTTGCAATATGGGCAGTTTTGTATCTTATCTCGGCATGTGTGTTTGGGTTGCATAGGGGCATCGTTGTGTATGTGCTCAGAGGGTAGGCACTGTCCACTCTAAAGTTGAAAATGGTTGTCATTGTCATTTGTTGACAGTGTCTATTGGTCTGTGTGCAATATGCATGCATGTGCATGGCCATTCAAATTCACCAATGAGCCATGTATTGCCATGCTTCCCAGCTTCCAGGGCCCGGTGAAGAGGGCACATCCTGGCACATCCTGCTGCCATGATAGTTGGCATACACTTCAGTAATGATGCCCTTGGTATCACACATAGCCTGAACATTGATGGAGTGCCAGTATTTCCGGTTGCGGTAGATGTGCTCTGTTGCTTGTGGTGGACGTAGAACAATATGTGTGCAATCAATGGCACCTAGCACTTTTGGGAAGTGCGCCACCCCATAAAAATCCTGGACCATTGCTTGCTTTCTGCAAGTGTTCTGGGCATGCAGGTATGCCGGCAGACAGAAGGACGTGCAGTTATTATTGCCAACACCTGGTGTAGGCAGCGTGATGTGCAAAGCCTGTGAGATGCCACCGACTATGGCGGTGGTCCGCTGGAATGAGCCAGTGGCCAAAACATGAAGTACAGTGGGAACCTTATGCAAGGGATCAGTGCTTGGGAGCATGTGGTGAGTGATGTGAGGTCATCTTCCCACCCCGTGACCAGGTCAAATGGTGCATTCATCATGGCTGTATAACTGCTTTAGTTGATCGCACATGCTTTTCATGCATTTGTTAGTTTGCGCATTGATGTTTACACCTCCTATCGCGTCGCATAGGTGTTTTGGGATTTGCGCATGGTTTTTCACGTGCCGGCGATACCTGTTCAGTTCCATGAATACGTTTGTTTTGCGCACGTATGGGCGTTGCAATTGTTTGACGGTGGTACATCCCTCGTAATGCCCACATTTTTGCTTGTTCTACCTCATTCCACGTGTTTCGACCCCTTTGTAGGGGGCTGAGCTGTCGCAGCCGGCCCTTCTCTTGGAGTCTTGCGCAATGCTTCTGTGGGGTCACAGTGACGTGTTGGACCGGCGTGGATTGTAAGCCCTGCACATTGTGTTCCATGAATCAACGAACGAGGACTTGCGTGTGATTTCACCCGCAAGTCCCGTTTTTGCAGCGCAGATTATTCCATGTATCGGACCCTCAATGTCTAGGTTTGAGTAACTCTTAAGATCTATCTGGTTCATCACCACTAGGACCTATCCCTGGCATTATAAGAACAAAAGGCACAAGTCACATACTCGACCATGCCTATTTCACAATGCAGTAATGTCCTTCTACAGAAGCCACATATGTTACAAAGCACCTAATGCTAATTTCCTTTGCGATATTTGCAAAGTCTGGGTTTAATTGCAATAGTAGGAATATGACTTTTAATACCATAAAAGGATTACATCACATGTTTAAACCTAGCAAAATAGCGATGCTTTCTGGGCTATCAATGTTGCATCTGTTATATATAGGGGCATTCACGCCTTTCACCGACGGTTTGGTTGATGCGCCGGCGGGGAGCTGATTTCAAATGACTGTGAAATGCAATTCTAAAAATACATAAATCATCTGATTGAGACATTTATCAATGTATCTCAATGGATGGCCCGACCGGCTGCAGCCGCATCCCACACATAGACAGTCACATCCCACATTCCTTCATTGCTGAGAATTTAATTTATTCCACCGATTTAAAACACCATTCTGCTGATAAGGAGAGACACATTACCATTAAGAAAGAAAAAAAAAATTCTATTGAGTAGACAAGCCAAGCATGGAACATTTGCAATAAGAAAGTTCAGTCCTTCAGGGAGATGGGAAGGGTATGCTCGAAAAGCACTCAGCTCAACTCTTAAAACCTTATAAAATCCAGTACTGCAGCATGAAAGATACAGCATTTACCTGCACCCTTCCTATTTTAAAAGGACCTAAATTGCATTGATACAAATGAATGGTTCTAGTACCTCACACACTGCAAAGCGTCCAAGGGGACGGAAAGTCATACACAAATGGCTAAATCGTGAAGGACAAGAGGACCTGGGACGATGCAGAAACATTTGCAACCCTAATTGTCCCTGTGTCTACAAGAAATGCTTTTACTAGAATGATCATCGTTTGCAGTGATTGAATAGCCTTCTTTTTCAGGGTGTCTGCTTGTCTCCTTCACGCCTTTGAATTCCGTGGTTCGTGTGCCATGCATGTGTTAGGTTAAAACGAAAAAAAAAGATGTGTACCATTATTCTACTAACTGCTTGCTGGATGTTCATCTGTCGATTGATCTATTCGGAACGTATCCTGCATATTTAGTAGTGGACTACACTCTGAGAGAAGCAGGGTGTGCATGTCAATGACTGAGAGCGAAGCTGTATGGGAAAGTGACTGGTGGATGAACGGGACTACATCTGTGCATGCATGCCAGACTGGGCTCACAGGGCAGTGTAGCATAGCATGTTTTACTGACATTTGTGGTCCAATCCAACTTGATTAGTGTTATCACGTGGAGGAAGGGATGGGGGTTAATTCTGCAATGGAACAGGTAGCCTGGACGCATCATGTCATTTTAATAGCATGTCTAAATCTATTTCCACGATATATTTCCACAAACTACTCATGTAGAATTGTCGTTTGCCACTTGTATTTACCACTATCTTCCAAAATACGTATCTATGCTGTTTCACTTTTATTTTAGTTTTATCAGCGTGCATCTTTGATTTTAGTTGAACCGTACAAGCTACATTTAAAATGCATAGTCAGAATCATCACGAAATATATGTAAAATAACCACCATCATAACGCATAAAATCATCCATGTGTCACATAAAAAACAGCATATGTAAAAGCATCTATTTAAGTGAACACTGTTATCTTTTCGCTAAAGGCTAAAGCATTTAGGACCCGATTCATGGAATTATCTGCACGGAAAGAAGGGGACTTTGCGTGCCAAACTGCGTGCAAAATCCTGTTTGGCGATTCATGTAATCAATTGCGTTGGAACTTTTTTATACATTGCGGGTACTTTGTGCAGGCTCAGTAGGTCTCTGCGAGCAGCAGAGTGCCTTGCGCGAGACATCCCGCAGAGGACAGAGAAGGGGGCCAAACTCATAAAATGAGGAAGAACAAGGGAAAATGGGGGCAGTACGAGGGACGGCCTGCAGGCAGTCCATCGCACAGCCACTACTGTGTGGAACGATACATATTCATGGATCCGACCATGCAACCTCTCTGCAGGGAAATGGCCATGCAAATCCCTCATTTGGTCCGCCACCGGAAGGCAGGCGTAACGCCACATGCGCTTAGGAATCACTGCGTAGAGGTAAGATCAGGTGTTGGATTTAGGGGTGCATGTATGCAGCCCGAGTTCTGAACTAACCTATGGGTACACGTACGTAGTATATTGGGGTGCACAAATGGTTTACAGGGGTTCACATGCAGATTTTCCGAGTTCTACCCGAGTTACAAAAATCTTTACGCATGTCGTCAGGGTGCCGGTAACAGTTACAGTGGACCCTGCTCATGGTCCCCGGGAGACAGGCCCGCCTGCGGGGGAACCAACGCACTGTTTTGATGATGCATGTATTTGCGCCTGAGGAGCACGCAAAGGTAGCGATTTCAGGTTGTTTTTGCTTTGCATGGAGGCGTGCCAGGGGCGTTCTGGCTGTGACTTGCATATTTGGTTACTTTGAGCGAACAATTCCATGAATACGCAGAGCATGCAGCAAAACCTCTGCGCACAGGCTCACGTAGAGTCGTTCTCACCGCACTGACTTTGCCGGATCTTTGCGCACTATTCCATGAATCACGTCCTCAGTCTTAGTTGTACATGTTTTAAAGAAAAAAGTCCTCTCTCATTGTCAAGGCACACAATAAATCATTAGATGCTTCAGGGTTCATTTTCTTTCTTTCATAGTCTACATTGTCTACTATCATGAATGATGTGTTCTCTGGGATCGATTACTTCTAGCATTAGTAATCTGTTCAAACCAGACACCATACATTGTCTACACTTATTTGTATCTGGGAAACAGACAAATAAATGGATGCAACAATCTTGGATTCGAAATGTGTTATGTTCTAATACCCATATTTTTAAAAATATTTCTTCATAAACTCAAACATGGTCACAGGTCACTATTTTTCTGCCATGGCATCTTTACCTGGATCATGTTAACTAGAATTGTTCTGCCACTACAAGACTTGCATCTTCGGTCAGTTAAGAGCATAGCTCAGGGTCAAAGTAAGTCATGCATTAAGTTCCCAATAGCTATTGTTTAATCGCAGCAGTTTCACATGTAGCACACTACACCCCTAAACAAAACAAATGAATGCATAATATTGTCTTTGTTGTGTCCACAAATGGCCACTCATTACCACTATGACATCATTGCAAAAAGCAGTGATGAAGAGGTGATCTGATAGAGGCTACATCTTGTATGTTACATGCTCAGCGACTAACTATGCTCAGAAATTAAGCAGGGATGTCAGGTGAGTGGGCGCTATATATGCCTCTTTTACCATTCTGCTATATTCCAAGCAGGGAATAATGGAGGAAGTATCACCAATTGCTTTCTTGCCAGTTGTTGTGCCTCCAAGCCAAAGTTGAGTCCACTTGGATTTCTAATGAGGATTTGAAAATTAGGGAGTTCAGAAGGTGGGAATTCTAACCCCCACATCAGTGGTAGGCCACCCTAGGAGGCTGTAAATGTGCCTCCAAGGCCTCCAGCACGTGCTTCTGGCCTCTGACCCTGCATTATCCACCCACACGCCCACTTCTCCTTATTCCTCACCACCTCCTCACTCCTCCTGTGCTAGCTCATACCTATCCTTCCCACACATCTCGTCTCTGCACCTGCCAGTCCCTGCCAATGACTACCATGGAAATGGAGAAGAAACTTGGATTAGTTCCCTTCTCGATTTTCCATGGTGACCATTTTGTTTTGTAAGTTGTGTTAACTGGTCAAACAGCACTGTGCCATTTCCTAACTTTAAAAAAGCTATTAACCCCATGGACATTATCCCACACTGCTAACATCTATACACCCCTTTGCGGGGAGCATTCCTGCCATGCAAGGGCATAAGGGACACATGGCATTATCTGATGATAATACCCTCAATCTGAGGGTTATTGCTTTAATAATACCACATCTACCCACTCTGTAATTTAGAAGATTAGCCAAAATGGCAGTGGTATCTGCAACTGATTTTGGCTAAATTACTGCAGCTAATTCTGGAATGCTCGCAATTAGGGCCAAGATCTTGACCTTGCTTAGAGCGATGATGAAGAGGTAAGCTGATATATGCTAGATTTTGTATCTAGCTGGCTCAGCGAACGACTGACTATGCTCAGAAAGAGATCAGGGAAGTCAGGTGTCTGGGAGCTAGTGTCGATCTGACTCTGTCCACCTTGTCAGTGTCTAGTTGAATGCAATCTTACAAAATGATGTGCCCTTAGCACTTCAATGTCCGCGTATTAAACGTTCGTCTCATCTCAAAGATAACTGAGTAAGGCATACCCTTATAGGCATGCCATTGTATTCCTCTTGTGAAGCCTCAAAAGCAAAATGTCTTCTCTGCAGTTTAGGCATCCTGAATGGGTTGAATGGCTTTTTATTTATGCCTGGAACCAGGGGAGTTGTTAGGTCTGGAAAGGACCCGGGGCTACGCTGATGTTGGAAATGTTGGGACTGGGGGCTAGCTAGTCTTTTGGCTGTAGCTCCTGAGATTCTATCCGGGGCTACACCCAAAAGATCAGGGGCAATAGCCCCCTTAGCCCCCCCTAGCAACGCCCCTGCCTGGAACGCATACCTCTGTATCCATCTAGTTCCTGATACGCAGATGTTTGAATCAGTGTAGATTCTGGTATCTTCTGAATGTGGTAATGTATCAGGACTCAGGGTTTTATTCCATTTTGTTGAATCCTTTTAATAATTAAATCTTAAAAAATATAACTCTAAGGAGCCAATGGGCCTCATTACGAGCTTGGAGGTAGCCATGCCGCTTTTAGTGGCATGGCTACCCCCAAACCCGGTACCGGGTCCAGGTCCCGCAAAACGGGATTTACCGGGCCATTCTGACCTTGGAGGACCCGGTAATTCCCTTTCGGGGGATCCGGACCCGGTACATTTCCATTCCCATTCGAGCCCCTATAGGGCTCAATGGGAATGGGGAGGATGCTATCAACGGGCCCGTTAATGACCGGTCCGTTGTTAGCATCCTGGACTGCTAGCGGGTCCCGCTCTGCACGTCTGGTCTGGCCAGGCGTCCAGCGCAGGACCAGCTGCAGACCTCGTAATAGGGTGGCCCAGAATTAAAAGTGCCAGTCCTTTACCAGCACTGTTCATTCAGCTGCGCCTATGTTGTAATGAGGCCCAATGTGTTTTATCATTGTATCACAGAGCAAGATGCCTGTTTTCTCTGTATCAGTTAGTTTGGTGCTTACATCGAAACAGAAGCATCTTTACCAACTTGAATCACTTTTTTCATCACGTGATAATGGGAGACACCAAGGAAGAGGGACCCCAACTGGTGTAATGTAGTCTTGGTCCTGTAATGACAGCAGTTCCAGTTCAACTTTCATCTGAGCATTAAATGCCATGTCTCGTTAATGTTGCGCTTCCATTTTCAAAGATTCATCAAGGTCCTGACTGATTAGTTAGCCCATCAACTTACCAAGACCTTTCAACAGCACTGGGAAGACATTGAGCCTCATTACGACCCTGGCGCTCCTGTAAAGAAGGGTGCCGGTACGCGACAGGCATCATTAATTACGGGATGCCTGATTACGAGGTCCCCTAGCCGGACACGCACAGAACGTCTGGTCATGATCAGACCAGACGTCCTTAGCGGGTCACGCAAGGGGACCAAGGAGCTAATAACGGGCCCATTATTAACAGGCCCGTTATTAGCTCCATTCCCATTCCCATTAAGCCATATGGGGCTCAAATGGGAATGGGGATTGGTTTTGTGAATGAGGAATTACCGGGTCCTCCAAGGTTGGAATCACCCGGTAATTCCTCATTCACAGAACCCGTAGCTGGAACCCGGTATGGAGGCAGCCATGCCCTTACTAAGGGCATGGCTGCCTCCATACTCGTAATGAGACCCATTGTCAATTAGGGCATAGCCCTCTCCTGGGTTTCATTCCATGAGATGGCAAATTATATGAATTGAGCCTATCTGCACCCCTGATTTGAAACTTTGTTCATACCCTGCTCAGTACTGAAACTCGCCCTAATGATCCTTGCACCACAGCATTATGAGGAATGTTCTTATGCCAGCGAGAGCTTACTCTGAGACATATGAATATATATTTGTATGAAAGGGACTCAGTTCACATGTTTACAATGGCTAAGTTGGCAAATGTGCACATCACGTTCCCTGTAGCGCCATGTCTATGAGCATCTGGGTGAGGATGCCCCTTCTCTAGCAGCAGCATTTACATCTCTTTTATGTGTTTGATTCCTTTCCCAGCACAAACATATTACCACTTGATTGTTGGCTGCATTACCTGATCGTGAGACAAAGGTATCTTGCTCCTTGGCCATCTGAAGTCCTAGATCTAACATTACAGGCCCATGTATTTATTTATTTGAGGTTTTTGGTATGTTTTTTGTTAACAACTCTCTGCCACCTTGTGGCCACTTTACAACACTGTTGCCTTTTGATAGATAGGGTTCCATAAAGTACCTGGATAGAATTGGGCATTTGGGCAAATAAACAATCAACGCAAATGCCTACTTTGGCATGCACATCAGATGGAGGACGGTTCCGTATTACAAGTCAATTGATTCATCGTCTGCCCAACGACACATTCCTGCAAGTGCAGTGAGTGTTCATTTGTTTACAGATATTGATGGATTTAGTTTAACAGCATTTCTCCCCATTCCACTGATTTTGGGCAAGGAATCTGTCACCTGTTAAAGTTGTTGAATTTAAAGACCTGAGGATAGTCATTGAACAATAGCAATACTGACAATCTCCACCATAACCATGACCATTACCATGACTTGGGCTTCGGAGCACAAAGAAGAATGAAGTTTACACTGTAATATATTGAAAAAGAAATCATGACAACATTGAACTGGGATCTAGGTACTTCAAGCAAGACATATCTGCTGCAGATGGCATGATGACCATATGATAATAATGCAAAAATGATTGAACCACACCGGTTTGAATTTGGCCACTCTGCATTTTAAGCATTTTAAGCAGATTTAAATTCAGTTGAAACCATATTATCACCACAATAAGCTAAGATCCGGTTTGCTCTCAACCCATTCACTCTTTTCTGCCTCTCATTTTACCTAGTCAGTCATTCAATTTTATTTTGGATTCCTCCATTTACAAAAACTAAAACAATCATTAAAACATACATTGCAAACCAATCGAAAATCATCAAAAATCTATACTTTTGAAACTTTAAAATTAATACCCAATACGCTTTCCGTTTATAACCAGAAACAATATTAAAAAATGTCATTTATTAAAATGACCAGCACTTATAAAAAAATTCAACAAGATTATTTAAAAATAAATCTTTGTCACAGCTTTGCAGCATTGCATGTCCTTATTCCATTGGCTTTAAAACACAGAGATCAATATCTTCTTTGTATTTCTAATAATTATGGACATATCAAAATAAAATGTACTATGTCTTCCACACATGGCATTGCACATTTGCATCTCACATCAGCATATTTCCATTTAGCTCACTGTCTTAATGGGAGGCGATTTAGTCAAACAAGCAATACCCATCATCTCCGAAATGGAGTTGCTACCTTCACAATCTCTTTGGTGTTACTCTATTCCTGTTTTTCCAACTCGTTTCCCCTTATTACCTTTCCCAAAATATGTTTAGCCATTCGTTGTGCTCCTCACAGATTATTTAAACAGACCATTGTCACACAATTTTGGAACTCCTTCATACCATCTATATTTTGACTGCGCTGTTGCCATTTCAGATAAGGCCATATTTTAAATTGTATTAACCGAAGGCCACCGCTCATTCATTAATCAGAAATTCACATATCTTATATTGGCTTCTAAGTCAATAGTTGGCATTCCCAATTCTTGTATCGGTGCACTTGCCGGTGTACCTGTGGGTAAACCTGTAATCTGCCTAAATAAACGATTACTACCTAGGATAAAGGCACATCCTTGAAAAGCCATTAACACTGTGGAATGCTTTTTAAATTTAGTTCCTGCGATACCTATTGGCCCGTGGGTTAACTAAAAATAGATTCTGTTTGGCCAGTTTGGGTAGACATGGTCATTTATTTTAATAATAACCTGTCTAGCAGGTTACCCATATTCTAAAAAAACTCAATGATTTCAAGGTAATTTGTGTATGTGTAAGCATGGGATGAAGACTAAATCTATTTCGGGGCATCTGTTTTTGCTTACACAATGGACTGTCCAAATTCAAATTAAAACTGACATGTATTGCATGGTACCAGGACTTATAAAGCACAACTGAGGCCCGTAGGCGTCTAGACGCTCAGCAGGAAACTGACATTCCAAAAGGGAGAAAAGCCAATTGTGCAGAGGATTGCGTTAGAACAGATGGGTTTTAAGTGCCTTGCTGAAAGGCATATACTCCTCAATATCCTTAAAAAAAAAGAGGAATCCCATTCCAGAGAGTGGGGGCCAGAACCAAGATGGAACAACCCACCAGTCAAGCATGCTCATAACAAGGCCCTTTAAAATCACCAGGGAAGACTATAGGTAGCGCCTGTGTCATGGAGAACCTGATGTGTCACACAAGAGATTTAAACTCCACTCGGGCCTTCACCGGCAACAAGTGGAGTTGTCCTAGCAGGCCCACAGACAGGGTCAGTCTGAGAGCATTTATACTTAGAACCGATGCACCCATTGTTTCTGCAGCCCCAGAGAGACCCCGTTACAATAGTCCAAAGACCCAATGATCGCAAAGTGACTACCTTAATCCGCCAATCAACGGGAAGAAGAGGAAATATTTTCCTTAATACTTTGAGTTTTACCAAAACCAGTATTGCAGACTGTCACAATCTGGGCTTTACAGGAACCAGAAGGAAGGAGCCGTACCCCTAAACCATTCACATACATGCTGGGGATAGGGCATCGGCCAAGAGAGTCTGGCCTACACTGGGAGGTCCAGGTGTTAATAGCAGTATGGGGCCCAAGCACAAGAACTGTGGATTTTTCCTCATAGAGCTTCAAGCTATTAGGAGACATCCATCTGCCAACGGAGGATAAGCAGTCTCTCAGTTTACAGGGAGGCCCATTATGAAAGTGAATCACTGACTCTGAGATAAGAACTGCCAAAGGACGGAAATATAGATTGAACAAAAGTGGAGAAAGAGCTTACTCTTGCACCACCCTACAAGAAAGAAAGGAGGGAGAGGAGCGACAAGTCTGGAAAGAGACAGTCTGAGTCCTACCTGCAGAAAATGAGGTGGAGCAGGCCAAAGGGACCCCCGAAATCCGTGCCTGCTCCAGCCGGGTCAGGAGAATGCCATGATCCACTGTATCAAAGGCTGCAGAGAGGTTGAAAAGAATCATCACTCTGACCCCTCCATGGTCCTGAAGCAGAGCTAGATCATCCAAAAGCGCGATCATCACAGAGTGTCTTCATAAAGATCCCTCTACAGCAAATGTTATTAAACATATCTATGTTTTTAGCAGAAACATCCTTTCTCAATCTTTTCTGAATACATGCAATCTTCCTCTTAGGAAAACATGTTACTCACAGAACATTGCTTTCTAAATTATATATATGTATATTATAAAAACTGTACTTCAAGTTACATTATGTACTATCAGCATAAAGAATACATGAAAAAGACAATCTTTGCTTTGTTTGCATATATAGAAATTGAATGTTGGAATACATATTTTACAGCAGGCCTTGTTTATCATGAGTTCTTGGCATGTTACATAGCATGTTTTTCTTTTCTTAGAAAAAAGAAAGTAGCTTGTGAATTGTGTTTTCTTATTTTGCTTGTTCAATACTAATGACTTGCTATTTCAATATAAAAGTATCTTTCTGACCTCTCACTTAGTAGAATACATTAGATATGATCAATTAATACATTATCGATCCCTCGCTTGTGCATATGCTTCAGGAGGGGAAAACATTAGGGTAATGACATTCCCTAAGATCTTTTTTAAGTTTCCCAGTTGAACTATGGTTGAGAATGGAACTTTTGTTTTATCAATTCCTTTTTTAAGTCATTTTTTCATTTGAATAATAAAGAATTGTTTTAGTCTTGGTAATGATTGTTTGTTCTTCATGTTCTAGAGACAAAAATGCAGTTGTTCTTCTGGGTCAGGTTTCCTCATCCTAGGTCTACCTAATGTCTTCTTCTTTTCCATTGCCTCCATTTCCTTCAGATTGGTAGGTTTCCTTTCAGTGAAGGAACCACCAGTGAATCCTCCGGTATTGGTATCCAGTCTGGAAGGTCTTATTATTTGACTAAGAGAGAGGGGTAGAAAGGCTGGTTAAGTTGACTCATAATGACACAAATGTCCGCTTTCCTTAGGCCCCATCTTTCCCCCACCTCCAACACTGTAACTAATCTTGGTTGCATTATGGACACAGACTTGACAGTATCACATCAGCTCTGTGGTAAAGTGTTATTACCTACCCATATGCATCCTCCACTTTCTCTTCCCTTACCTCAACTTCCCACAAAGAGACACTGAGATCATTCCTATCATCCTTTCACGTCTAGACTGTGCTAATAGACTCTACCTTGGGGCTCACACATCGCATCTAAGAAATCTCCCAATACAAAACACTACTGTGAGGCTCCTCCCAGTCCAATACCCCAGAGATCAAATCTCTCCTGCCCTCTGTGTCCTTTATTGGCTTCTGATTGGACAGCGATCAAGGTGTGCATCACCCATCGAGCCTTCGACAACAAAGGACCGGAATACCTGCAGCAGAATTTCACATGCCACAGGCCTAACAGAAACCTCAGATCAAGATTGGCACATCTTCTCATCATTTCAGTGACAAAATATTGGTTCAACCACCCACAATTTAGAACTAACTCCCATTAACCATCTGCTGAATAGAGGACCACCTTGCCGCAAGATGGCAATCAAAACCTGGCTCCTCCCTTTGACACTCCCACACACTTAATCCAGATCTCACAAACAACTCTTGCGCTACCTGCCGCCCACCCTTCACCACAAGACTGGGCACACAAGAGGAGTCAGTTCGGGAGATCACAGCACTCCTTACCACACCTACACAGTTCTTCACACATGACTAAATATATTATGCTTCAGTTAGACCTTCGAGCTACGCACTATTTGTTTATCACCCTCAACCACTCAGCACAATGACCCTTAAAATACAGATGAGGCCCATCCAAAATGTGGTCCACCTGTTCACATAACTTTGGTCTTTGACTCTCTGACAAGTTGACATAGCATTTGTCCTCACTCCTTTTTAATATGGGCTGCTGCTAGAGACATAGACATTCTCTACCTACCTTTGATCTACCTATATATACAAACTTGCATTCTTCCACTCCTTCATTACTTTCAATGGGCCTCATTACGACCCAGGCGGTAAGTTACCGCCTGGGTCGTAACTTTACCACCATGGCGTAAACTATGTTTACGCCATGGTGGTTGGCGGACTTACCGCCCCATTCCGAGGTTGGCAGGGCGGTAAGTCCCCAATCCCCCTTTACCCTTCCCCATTCCCATTTTTGCCCCATAGGGCATAATGGGAGTGGGGAAGGCGTTAATTACGCCACCGTAAATTACGGTGGCGTAATTAGCATCAAGGTCCCTTAGCGCCATGGATTTTAACACCTGCAGGTGTTAAAACCTCCATGGCGCTAAGGGACCTCGGAATCAGGCGGTAAGGGTCGGCGCTGTTTACGCCGCCGTAAACCCCTTACCGCCTGAGTCGTAATGAGGCCCAATGTAGACTATGGTCTTCTGAAGGGCGTTCAAACTCACAGCACTTTTGAGGCCATACAAATGGCTTCAGACGTTATACAAGTAACACCTAACATGCCATAACATAACATAGATTTATGTTTGACTCTTTTTCCTATCGTCTAATCATTATCAACACATCTTACTATCAATAACTATATACATTCATCCCTTCATTAAATCATTCTGTATTTTTTTTTTTATTGTCAGTATAATATAGTCAATAGACAGTCGATACAATGGTTAAATAAAAAAGACAAACAGAAAAAAGAAGACACAGTATACAAATGAAGAGTCGAAAGAGAAAAAGTAATTGCATTTCATCAAGCAATTTGGAGATAAAGTCGCAACATTTTTTGAGATGATATATTAGGTTTATTTTCCTTTCATTAATTTTTGCCAGATATCTTCAGGCTTCAGAATGTCTTGTTCCGAGTTGCCATGTGCTAAATAAGCACTTTGTGTAAGTGTAGAAGGTTATCACAAGCTGTTAAAAGTACTGAGCATTTTTTAGAATATCACTGCCACATAACCGGAAGATACGGTCTGATCTAGGAATGCCAACGTCTCACTCCGATATTTTCCCAAGTGTTAACCTGGTAAAATTTGATCTTGATGTACATCCATAGATATGTATTCTTAAATAAGAAGAGCATATATGCTGGTGCAAATGTGTATTTTTGACGATTGCTTATACAGGCGTACTATTCATCTTAGTGGCCATGTCCACCTTATCTTGTTCAAAAGGGTTTTTTTATGTTGTTTTTTAAATGACTTTTGACTCGCATTGAGAGGATACAAGGAATGTGAGGGCACCAGAGCTTGGAGGCACTAAGTATCTGATCTATAGCACTACCTTTCATGAATACCTGCTGAAGATGGAACCCTTTAGCAACCGGAAACAAAAGTGTTGACTGGGGTGTTGTAAAATTTAAAGTGGTAATTAAGAAGCCTTGCGGTTAAGATGGCACTCACCCTGCAGATGTTAAATTCTAAATAGATATATTCAATGGGGATTTTTACTGGAAGCCTAAGTAACGATTTTAAGGTTTTTCTATTCAAGTAAGTCCATTTCTCTATGCAATTTAGATCCCCAGATTTCTGCACCAGACATAAAAAAGGGCCAATTTTGCACTTGAGGACTTTTAAAATGGCTTCAACAGAATAGCTGGCGGGTTTTTGTGTGAAAGCTCTAATTGCACCACAATGTTTTGCTACAGTGATTTTTGTGTTGTTTAGATGCTGACTCCAATTTAATTGATTAATAATAATTCACAAAAAATTTAAATTGCATCATAACTTCTCCAAGTTTCCCATTTAATCGCCCAGTGTAAACAGTTCCCATTATAGTTTGACTGGGATGAAAGCACATGATTTTAGTCTTACTGATGTTAATTTGAAGTCCGTTAAGATCAGCATAATCCTTAAGTAGGAGTAATTGTGTCTGTAGTCCCTTCAGAGTGCTAGCCAGTTAATCTGCTTGCCCCAATCTAAGAGTACAGGAATTGGATGAGGAAAGGGCTGAAGGCAAGTCAGAAAGATAGAGGTTAAACAGGGAGGGACCATGGATCATTTTAGAAGGTTAACCTTTGTCGTGTTTTAATTGTCTTGTCTTTTTCTTTTTTGTTGCACTTTGATGCCTGCGGGCTGCAGCGTGGTACACACCGATAAATAAATACATAAATAAACAAAATGGATACAACCCTGCTTCACTCACACATAGGTAGGTATTCACCCAGTAACCTCTCCCAGTCTAGTTAACCTGACCGGGACGCTAGTTGCACTATGCAGGCAGAGCGATGATCATTATCAGAAGACGAGGGGAAATGCTCCAACCTACAAGCTTATTCCTTGGCAAAGCTCTCCTGACCAAATCTAATGCTAAACTGAAGTCAACAAATACTGTAGACAAATTGGTTTTGCATGTTCCATGCCTGTTGAATAATGGTAGTTATTGCAAGGATATTATATACAGTGCTGGAATTCTTCCAAAACCAAATCCGGTTGGGAGGAATGATGTTATTAGTAGTGAGATGTTCAGCTCATTTAATGAGACATGTGTGAAAATGTTTGCATGGGCGTCTAACGTTGCCAATATCCGATAATTATGTGGATCAATACATGCTCCTTTTTTGTAGAGCCGAACAATATTGCTATTGGTCAATGTATTGGGGAGAATATTGGAATTGCAAAGAGTCATGAAAAGTCCATGGAGAATGCTGGCCCAGCAGCCAGGGTTATTTTTCAGGAATTGGTTGCAAAGTCTGTCAGGTCTGTCAGGACCAGAGGCACGAGAAGACGTAGAGCTCATAATAATGCAAGCCATCTTGTATGTTTGCAATGAGTAGGTATATCTGTGTCTACTCAGGTCAGGGATAGAGTGTTCAAGTGGTTTCCAGCCGATTGTCTGAGCAATCTGAGTAACCAAGGAGCTTGGGATGCTCCGTTCAACAAGGTGAGGGATGTACTAGACTCATTAATACTATTCCGGAACAGTCTGGAATCGTGAGATATAGGAGAGAAGGCCAGGTATTGCCGTAATGCTCTATTTAACCTGTACCAATGTTGCCTGAGCAAGGGCTGATATTTTGCTTTTCTGACACAGACATCAGTTGCATGATTTTCAGTGATGTGATTAGCCGCAACAACGTGGCGAAGATATAGCCTTCAGAGCTTTCTGGCATTAGCAATTTCTCTTGCAAAGGGTCTACAATGAGAAAGTTTTTGGTTAGCAAATTTATGTTGAAAACTCTGCAGTCGCTGACATACAATACGTGCCACAGTGGCTTGTGTTAGCATTTCAAAGTGTGCAATGTGAGTAGTGACAATTTGGAAAGAACCTTCACGTAAGGTCACTTCACTAACAGTGCCAAGTGGATCATTGTCCCGTCCATTGACCAAAGTATTGGGTTTGCCTAAGTTGGATTCCATCTCAGTCTTTTGCAGCCACAACTGACTTCAATATTACCAATGTTATCTTTCTTATACATTGGTTCAATATAATTTAGTGTAGTAAGTAATGGGAAGTGGTCACTTTCAGATCCTGATAGGATCTGCATGTAATTCACTTTCTGGTATATATGGGTATTAACAAAAACATAATCAATAGTTAATGCACCATTTCCTGACACCACGGTGTGTTTCCCCAGGATGTCACCTGGAAAGGGACCCTTTAGCATGGTGTAACACAAAGGTATAATAAGGAGGCCCAATGCTGGCCTTTGGAGTCATTTGATTTGCCGCAAGCTTCAGAGAAGCTATTAGGCATACGGTTAGTGGGATCTCCAGTAGGGATTTTGCCATTAAAGCCACCAACAATTATGACTGGTGGACATCTGAGAATTTATTGATTAGAAATTCAATAGAACTCAAAATAGAATTGTGTTCAGTCCCAATGAGGGATTAATAAATGTTGATTACTAAAAATGAAGAAGTAGTTGCCCGTCTAGGAGCCCAATTTACCATTCCTGCCAGCACATATTACACTTGAGTGTTGATCTTAGTAATGTTATAGTGATTATCAACAATAATTAATAAACATCTCTTTGGTCTACCTCTGGCCTGATTATGTCTTGTGTGCGACCATGGAAATATAGGTTTTTCCAAAAGCCAAGTCTCCTGTAATGCAACTACACAGAAGTTCAGAATAAAATCCATTATCTGTCAGGTTCTGTGTAGTGCAAGAAGCCTCGATTATTCCAGGAAAATATATATAAAGAAAGGTTAAGGCCTGCTAAGATTTAACAGTTGAAGGATTGAGGAAAGCCATTGTCAGTTCTGAGTTGCATAACATTATTTTCCTTCAGGGTGGATGCATATTCACCCGTCTCCTCCCACCGGAGTCAATTGCGATAGTGATTGTATCTGCTAAACAGCTGGAGGGAGCAGGGATGATCTCTGTGGTGTGTGCTATGTGAAAAGTTAGATGATAGTAAAGGAATAGGCCTGGTACATTTGCCAAACTTGCTGTCAATGTTCAACTACAAGTTTCTAAGAGGAATCATAACCTATAATTTACCAGATCAGCACAATGTAACATAACTAAATCCAATGCAGCAATATTATAAAAGTGAACAATCACGCTAAAATAATAACAGTCATCAGGTTTAAATACAGTCGCAATATACTCTGATTGCAGGCATTCAAGAGAAGGATGTCATGGAATAACTGCAGCATCATTGATCAGTTTAGGTAATAATCCTGACATGGACAAAAAAGACTCCTGATCTTTAGGGCCAAACAATCAACACCCCTCTTGTTCAATAATTGACATTGTTTGTTGCCTTTAACCATATAGTGGGTTAAAGTTAACATGATTGGTCATAGTCAAGGGTTTAGTGCATCGTTAATATGAAAATCAGTGAGTCCAGGTACCACAACGCTAGACACAGTATCAGGTTTGGGGACCCGAAATAGATTTTACAGATCTTCCAGTTAAGTGAGTCTTCTGATTTATGTCAAGTCTTACTAGAGTCCCCTTTCTAACCAGATGTAAAGTGCCCTTGTGAGAAGTAAGAATTCTCGGGCCAGTAGGCCTTGTTAAAAATGAACAGATATCTTTATTTCTGGTGACTTTGTTAAAAGGAGTATTTTTTAAAACAAATACTGAGCACTTTATCCTTTGCCTTTTTATTTTGATGGGAAGAGATCATATAGTCTCTGTTCATTAGCTATTAGTTGAATAGTGCTAGAGTTAACTGAGCCTATGGGATTAGGCTCAGTGGGAAAGTTAAACAAATTGTTGATTTTAGTATTTTATTTCTTTGTGTGTGCCTTTTTTATTTAATATGTTTCCCTTATTTCTAAGAAACATAGCACTGGGATAGGAGTGAATTCATCCTTGAAATCATTGCTATCAATGATAACACAGTCTTCAGAGTGCAAAGCATTGACAGCGTTGTTATTGCCAGATAAGTGTATTACAGGTGCAATGCCTTCTAAGATATCAATAATGTGAATCGTGGGGTAACAGTGTGACGTGTCATTGTGGGTTTGATGATTATGATTCACTTTGATAGTGGAAACAATGTTACATGCCACATTTGTGATTGGTCATCTCTGGGTTAGTAAGAACATACTTGAGTTTAGGAGAGTAGTATTTCTAGTCAAGGTAGTTCAAAGTTCCTAACCTATTGTAATCGGGACATTTAGAAGCCATTCGAAGGCTTGATATTGTGTGCCTGAGGAGGTGGTATTCACTGTCTGATTTTCTAAAGTGACATTCTGGTTAGGAGATAACATGGAGCAGGAAGCATCAACAATCAGAACATCATCTTCTGAGAAAGTGGAATTAAGCAGCAGTAGAGCAGGTATACACAGAAGACTTCTGTCCATTAGTTCGACTGCATTGTGGTGAATGCCAATAGCAACTTCCTGTGTGCATGTTTGATTAGAGGAAATAGATGAAGGTAGTGTTTGGTTAGTGGGATCCCTTATGGCCATGTCCCAGAATTATTTTTGCAATTACTTTTGGACTCTGTAGTCTTAGTAGATGTAGTTAAAAAAGATGATTATGTAGAATCTAAAATGGAGTAAGAGTTCTGTGAATTGTAATACCTTTTGTGAATTTAGTGCCTAAGCAGGCCAAAGAAAAGCAAATGTGGTGGTCTGGTGAGTCGATCAGTGTAGGTACTGTACCCTCAACAGTGGAGAAGAGGTTGGTGATTATAGTAGCCGTGGGATAGGTAACTTTGAAATAAGTGCTTTGATGGTTTTGGCGGCACATGTTCTTAGGTGTCTTAGGTCATATTTACGTGTATTTCAGTCCAATAGTACAGTTGAAGGCGTCCTTACCCTTTCATTGTATGTAGGGGGGAAGTCTGTAGGTGCCTGATGCAGTGTTCTCATTGTGACCACCGATGACGTATTGTCTTCCGTAGTCTTGTTGCAGGTTGACGGCTTCATGGCGATCTGGTTCACGCACAGCACACATATTTTTGTTACTCTGATGAGTCACCGCTTTAGAAGGGACATGGTGGTTCAAAGGGATTTCCTTACCCAGCACTCGCCAGAGTTGGAAGCAGTAGTTCTGAAAAAGCAGAACGAAGGTGAGTTAAATGATCAGCTAAATCATTATTACATTTGTTACTTACTGGTTCAATAAAATTTGTATCCATTTTTCTTTTTGAATTTCCATCCATATGTTTCCATGGTATTGTCCTCCATTATAGATTTCAACTGGTTTCCCAATCAGTCTCAAAACTGAAAGGGACGCAAGCTTTTCAAATGGTTGCAATGAATGGAGATTTTCTCACTCATGTCCCTTTTTGGGATCTGAATTGTGTAGGTGAAAGAAGAGAGCTGGTCAACAATTTCAAAGTATCCTTTTGAAGAAGGCAACACTTCTCCGTGGGTTGGTTTCTCTGGAAATTATAGAGATAGACCTTCTACCCATGTCATATTCTCTTTCTGTGGATTGTATGTCGTAGTATGATTTCTTCCCTACAGCAAACATAACAAGATAAGATTGGGCATAAACTAATGCATGCTTTAAGTGCTTTCTTATGGTCTCCATGTACTCATAGGGGTTGTTGTAGCCCTGAGTCAATCAGGCATTTCTTTAAGGTTTCAACAATTGATTTATTAATTCTCACCACACATCCACTGGATGATAGGAGGGAGGGACTGTGGAGTTTCCTTTTTACATATAAGATTTTGACAGCTTAGTCATCAACTCACTAATAAAATGACTACCTCAATCATCAAAGTGGCTGCTGTTTCTGCCTTATAATTTGGAGCAGGTAAGCATTAAATCCACATGTTAAAGAGGCCTGTCATGGACATAATTAATCTCCAGTACATTCAATTTTGCATGTAGATCAGCCCACTGTAAAACCATCCCTCCTTTCTGTAAAGGTGCCTAGTGAGTGGGAAAACTCAGTTGTAACTGAGCACATACCAGAAACCCCTTACATGTGCATTAAAATCTTAACCCATGTGTGGCCAGTAAGCAACCTCATCTGTGATCTCCAAAGTCTTTTGGAATCTCTGATGACCGTCCGTTGCTGCATCATGCTTACACATTTTGTTTGGAAGATAGGTAAGGTAGGTACTACTCAGCGATCATACCAAGATACTAACAATTAGTCTGGTATTTTTAACATTTTCTGTAATTTCATCAAGACTCTGAGATCTCCACTCCCCTGGTAGTCATGCTCCGAATGAGGAAAGCTAATTCGGTGTTGCAGTTATTTGAAGAATGTGCCATTGGCAGGATCCTCCTTTTCAGCAGTGATGTAGACTGAATCTGGTGTATGCATACCCGTTGAGCATCTCATTGTTCACTGTTGGTCCAGGTTTGTGATCTGGTCACTGCCTTGTCCTCGATTTCTTAAAGGAGATGTTGCATATTTACAAAATCACTGAGTAGGGCTCCTGATTTGGCAAATTGGGCAGCCAACTAATTAGCAGTATTGTCTGGATACTGTATTATGGAATGATCTTAAATTTTCTGATGGACATGTTCTTCGGCATCACTGAATCGTCAATGGTCTGGATCAATCCACCATGTTTTAATGGTTTATTGTTCACACAAAATATGTATCTTGTTCCAGTTAATCAGATGTTCCACAAACCCATTTCGGACATAGTCAGAATCAGAAATAACTACAAGTTCTGTGAGGTGGCGGTTTGTGACAGCACTGACAGATTTATTAATTACCATCAGCTCTAACACCATAATATTGTGCGTCCCAATTTTGTAACCAGCAGATGGCTATGGGGATCATCAACTCAAGCATTCCCAAAGCAGCCGCTAATTCTTTACCCATGTTTTTTTTCAAATATCACACAATTTTTAATAAATGAGCCAGATATGTGATGTCATCAATGATGTCATCAATGACATTTGTGATGTCATCTTTGATGACCTGGGTGTTAGTCTTATCAGTGCACGGTGGTGGCGCGAGTTATGGTTGCTTAGCTTACTATAACTGGGGAATTTCTGAAATTTTTCGGTTTTACCTGTAAGCATAACGTCCCTGTAACAATGTTTTTCCATTGAATGTAATAGGTGTTTAATAATGCAACTTAACCATAACGTCCCCTTAACTAAGTTTTTTCATAGAATTTCCTAGGTTTTTACTAGTGCAACTTAACCATAAAGTTCCTTTAACAGCATTTTTTCATTGAATTGTATACGTTTTTATTGGTGCAACTTATAAAACATCCCTTTAACAAAGTTTTTTCATTGAATTTCATAGGTTTTTACTAGTGCAACTTAACCATAACGTCCCTTTAACAAAGTTTTTTCATTGAATTTCATAGGTTTTTACTAGTGCAACTTAACCATAATGTCCCTTTAACAAAGTTTTTTCATTGAATTGTATAGGTTTTTATTGGTGCAACTTAACCATAACGTCTCTTTTACAAAGTTTTTTTTCAGAGAATTCCATATTTTTTTACCAGTGCATGCTATTTTCCTACAATTTACTAATATCATACTTACCCCATTTATTTGTTAAATGTTTTTTATTAGCATTTGTATTGTACATTGCCAGTTCAGTGTTCACTTAGCAGCATTGGTGAACATGTACATAAAAATTGAAAATAGCAATAACCTGTGTAAAAACAAAACAAAACAACCAGTCTTCACTTGCAGGGTTATCATGTTGGGGCTCCCAGCCCCGCCTACTTAACAGTCCAGGCAGCGGCAACTTTTGTGCGGTGTGCTGACCAGCTCTGTCAGGTCTAGTTGCCCGGTTACTGGGGTTCAGGCGTTATCAATGATCAACTGCATTTCCAGTGAACAGGGGTCTCTCACGGGGGATTGTCATAGATGAGTGGAACATGTCCCAGATTAGGGCCTTCCAGTCCTCATATGCAGGGCTTGCCTCTCCTCCTGCTTTAGCCACTCCCACTCCCGAGACTATGCTTTCTGCCCGTGTCCAGTGCTCCAATTCCCTGTGCCACTTGTCAAACTGCGGGCCCCTTGCAGATTTCCATGCCATAGCTATGACTCTTTTGGCTAACACACACACCATATCCAAGAGTTTCACTACATGTCTCACTTTACTTATCCTTGGGTAGGCACCCAGGAGGCACTCTTTCGGAGATCAGTCACACCTCACCACACCCGCTCTTCTACAGGTTTGTTCTATTTTGGACCAGAAATTCTGTATCTTCAGGCACCCCCAGAACATATGCGGTATTCCATCCCCCTCTGAGTTACATCAGGGGCGCAGGGTGTTTGTGCTCTTGCTGAATTTGGCCAACCTCTCTGGTGTCATGTATGTCCTGTATAGGATCTGTAATTGGCTTAGTCTGAACTGGGCATTCCTTGACACTTCTCGGGGGTATACTAGGATTCTCTCCCATTCCTTTTTCATTATACTGTTCCCCAGGTCTGCCTCCCACCTTTGCTTCAGTGCGTCACTTTTAGGATTGGGCCTGTCCCCTAAATGAGCGTAGAGCCTGGACACTGGTTTCCATCCATCCCCCAGATTATACAGTAGTGTTAACAGTGGTTTATAGTCATAATGTCCACCTCACACAAAGATACCATGACTACTTGAAAAACTACTGAGAGAACTACTATGGGGCAACACTAGACATAAGTTGTCCCTTAGTACACTAATGCTACCATATATAGCAGGCAGAGTCCAACTGCCAGACCAGGAAATATACTTTATGGTGGCTCAGCTGAGCCACATGGCCAAGTGGCGAGCACACAAGACTACCTCGGAAACTAGACTGCTTAGACGGCTAGTGGCACCGGCGAACTTGAAGGAGGCCCTATGGGTCCCGGTGGGATGTCTGGGGAAGACCCTGATGATAGTAGAACTGGGCAGAAAAGTTTGGGACATGGCTCTGAAAGTGGCAGGAGGTGCACACCCCTAATCCCCAGACATCACAGTTGCAGCTGGGGTATGCATGGGCAAAGCAGACCTGGCTCTGATGAGAAAATGGGAAGGACACGGCATTTACACCTGGGGGACACATACGAGGATGGGGACTTCAGAGACTTTGAGTCTATGGTGGCGAAAGAAGGACTACCAAAAGGCCAATTTCTGTGGTATAGGAGAGTCAGGAAGGGGGCTAGGGCGAAACGGAAAGAGTGGCCGGAAGAACCTGAGCCAGACCCACTGTTAACGGTGTCCAGTCATAATATCGAATGTAATAATTTCGAAAGTCAAAATGTCGACGAATTGATGTTAATACAAGGTAAGTGTTTAAATATGTTTTATTATGCATTTTTGAACATTGCTATTATTTACTATGTTTTATTAAGTATTCTTGAACAGCAATTGCATATTCCATGTAATATTTTCCTTAATTATATATATATATATAAGTTAAATAAATATATATTTATTGTAAACTTCAATTATAAATAAATAAATAACAAATTGCAAACTGATAACGTTGAACATTTAGTATACTTTTTTTCCAATAGATGGCGCTATTGTTTAAGAAATGAGAATGACCATTTTGTTTATGTATGGTAATTGCATGCTACGTAAGGTTGCGTTACTCTACGTATACGTAGGCGCCATTTTTAAAGTTCATTCGTGCAGCGTTTCCATCGCGTTCGGGTCTCCGTGCTTTCGTGTGGATTTCTTTTTGGATTTTCAAGGTTTTTCACCCTTTTCATGGATGCAATGGAGTTTTTTTTTACTGGATTAGATGGATGTTTTGGTTTTTCCGAGCCATGGATTTTTTTTCGAGTTGGATCAGTGATTTTGTTTCACGGACTTTCTTGGATCTTCAACTTTTTTTCCTTTCCGGATTTCACTGTTATGGATCGCACATGTGGATTTCTTTTTGGATGGTGATTTTCCCTGGCTAGCTTTTTGGATTATGGGTTCCTTGGATTTTGCTGCTTGGTGCTATTTACGGGTATCGCTTGGATTTGTCATGGTGGATTGGTGATTTCTTAAAAACGTGAGTACCTTTAACATTTTAAATTATACGCTATTGAATCTAGGTAGTTGTCTTTGTCATTTTCATTAAAATTTTGTACTATTTGCTCAAGGCGTTGTTCATAGTCTCTGTATTTTTTCTTTTTTACCCCTGTGTTTGCGAGTGAAATTGCTTGGGAGACTCGAAATTCCTGATGTGATTGTTCTTTGTTTAATTCTTTCAAAAAATGCCACAAATTGGGATTACTTGTGTTGAAAGTTTTATTAATACGGCTGTGCCATCCCTCAAGTGAATTGTTTGTTCTAGGTCGCCCTTCCAAGGTTGCTTTGTAGCAATTCCATAAGTTTATATTGTATTTTGGCCTTCTTCTGGTGCCATTCCTTGTTAATTGTCCAATCCATGTATTTTCCATGTAATCTAACATGTCCGAATTTTCTTCCTCATGATTTTTAAAATAGTCAGTGTCAAGTAAATGTTCATAGTAATGTATAACCTGATCTTCTTTCACAAATGCTAATCCGAATAGTTTTTTTATGTTATGTTGAAATATGCTGTCGTCTGTGTATTTACTACTTAGTCCAAGTTTTTGTAGTTTTTTCCATATCGACTGAGTAAAATGGAAAAAGCAGCCTTGTATGCTAGAATCAGTGTATATTGAAGAAAATGCCTTAATCTGTGCTAATTCAAAATCCATGATTATGTTCTTGGGTTTTGAATTTGGTAGTGTCCTTGATTTTGTTCAACATGATTCTGTAGGTTTCTTCATTTTTTTTGGGCATTAAAACATAAACAAGTGGAATTAGTTTGTTATTTATTGTTCCATGTAGTGAATAAAATTGTTGGAAGGGGTTCGGGCAGGCTTTGAAAGTTGCGTCACCTTGCCACTGGGCACTTTCACTTAGATGCTTGAAATTGGTAGCAGTTGAAAATATCAACATTTTTTCGTCTCGTACATCAACGGTAGAATGGTGGAAATTTTCTCCATTAGCTGTCACTCTAAACACTTCTGGTATGGTGATGTCATTGTATGTTGTAGGTGCTGGTGGTAGATTTTCCTTTTGCTGTTTCTTGCGGTTTACTGTTCGTTGCATATGTTTTTCACTAGGCATCTGCGCAGATATGTGTGAAGGTAACGTGTCGCATACCGTTGATATTACCAAACCGCTTGCCTGTCCGGGGTGTTCTATTGCCTTTCTTTTTAGCTCGTGGAGAGTTTGTTTTATTACTATATTTGTCTTGTCCGGTAGATGGTTGTGTTCTCCCTTTATTTTTGTATTGGAACATTCAACTATAACTCGTGCGGCACATTTTGATCACCCATATTCAATGCACTTCCAGTACGAGCGTTCATTTTTTTCCAATTCCTTACTATAAATGTAACCGTTCAAAACCAGCTGTTTTCCGCCTTTTTGTGAGGTTATGTATTCAACCCCTTCTGTCATGTTCAATCTAAAATAACGGAAAAAAATGTTTTACTATGTTTGCCATACACTAATAGTAATATATTTTACGATTTAAATATCTAGTCACATATTTTTTTTTTATATTACCTGATTGTTTGCCTGACGTAGCCGAATCGAATCCACGTTAGTTCACTCTGACTCTGGTCCTGTCAGGTAATGACAGTTGTCCCCAACCGTCATCTGTTCCTTTTGTGTTTAGGCAAGGTTCTTTACTTGTGGGTGTCACATATTGGCTTAACCCTTACGACTCCTGATTCTATGGGGTTTTCGTTAGTCATAATGTACTTTATTTACACATTGGCAAAAGGTTATGTGTTGGTGGTCGAGAGGAGGGTGGGAGAGTTTCGGCGTAGAGGTAAGGGGGGGTTGGAAGGAGGTAACCCCCCCCATAAAAATGGACGATTAGCATTACTTCACATTGGTATGTTAGTATTATCGTTCGACTTTTTTTTCGACATTTTTGTTTCGACTATTTGACTTTTCCTATTATATTTATATATTTTCGACATTTTTGTTTTGGACATTTTTTTTCGACATTTTTGTATTTCGGTATTATGTTTTCGACATTATGACTATAAACCGTGAAAAACATATGCAACGAACAGTAAACCGCAAGAAACAGCAAAAGGAATATCTACCACCAGCACCTACAACATACAATGACATCACCATACCAGAAGTGTTTAGAGTGACAGCTAATGGAGAAAATTTCCACCATTCTACCGTTGATGTACGAGACGAAAAAATGTTGATATTTTCAACTGCTACCAATTTCAAGCATCTAAGTGAAAGTGCCCAGTGGCAAGGTGACGCAACTTTCAAAGCCTGCCCGAACCCCTTCCAACAATTTTATTCACTACATGGAACAATAAATAACAAACTAATTCCACTTGTTTATGTTTTAATGCCCAAAAAAAATGAAGAAACCTACAGAATCATGTTGAACAAAATCAAGGACACTGTACCAAATTCAAAACCCAAGAACATAATCATGGATTTTGAATTAGCACAGATTAAGGCATTTTCTTCAATATACACTGATTCTAGCATACAAGGCTGCTTTTTCCATTTTACTCAGTCGATATGGAAAAAACTACAAACACTTGGACTAAGTAGTAAATACACAGACGACAGCATATTTCAACATAACATAAAAAAACTATTCGGATTAGCATTTGTGAAAGAAGATCAGGTTATACATTACTATGAACATTTACTTGACACTGACTATTTTAAAAATCATGAGGAAGAAAATTCGGACATGTTAGATTACATGGAAAATACATGGATTGGACAATTAACAAGGAATGGCACCAGAAGAAGGCCAAAATACAATATAAACTTATGGAATTGCTACAAAGCAACCTTGGAAGGGCGACCTAGAACAAACAATTCACTTGAGGGATGGCACAGCCGTATTAATAAAACTTTCAACACAAGTAATCCCAATTTGTGGCATTTTTTGAAAGAATTAAACAAAGAACAATCACATCAGGAATTTCGAGTCTCCCAAGCAATTTCACTCGCAAACACAGAGGTAAAAAAGAAAAAATACAGAGACTATGAACAACGCCTTGAGCAAATAGTACAAAATTTTAATGAAAATGACAAAGACAACTACCTAGATTCAATAGCGTATAATTTAAAATGTTAAAGGTACTCACGTTTTTAAGAAATCACCAATCCACCATGACAAATCCAAGCGATACCCGTAAATAGCACCAAGCAGCAAAATCCAAGGAACCCATAATCCAAAAAGCTAGCCAGGGAAAATCACCATCCAAAAAGAAATCCACATGTGCGATCCATAACAGTGAAATCCGGAAAGGAAAAAAAGTTGAAGATCCAAGAAAGTCCGTGAAACAAAATCACTGATCCAACACGAAAAAAAATCCGTGGCTCGGAAAAACCAAAACATCCATCGAATCCAGTAAAAAAAAACTCCATTGCATCCATGAAAAGGGTGAAAAACCTTGAAAATCCAAAAAGAAATCTACACGAAAGCACGGAGACCCGAACGCGATGGAAACGCTGCACGAATGAACTTTAAAAATGGCGCCTACGTATACGTAGAGTAACGCAACCTTACGTAGCATGCAATCACCATATATAAACAAAATGGTCATTCTCATTTCTTAAACAATAGCGCCATCTATTGGAAAAAAAGTATACTAAATGTTCAACGTTATCAGTTTGCAATTTGTTATTTATTTATTTATAATTGAAGTTTACAATAAATATATATTTATTTAACTTATATATATATAATTAAGGAAAATATTACATGGAATATGCAATTTCTGTTCAAGAATACTTAATAAAACATAGTAAATAATAGCAATGTCCAAAAATGCATAATAAAACATATTTAAACACTTAACTTGTATTAACATCAATTCGAAAAAAATCGAAAAAAATTCGACATTTTTGTAATTCGACATTTTTATTTTTGACATTTTTTTTTAGACATTTTGACTTTCGAAATTATTACATTCGATATTATGACTGGACACCGTTAACAGTGGGTCTGGCTCAGGTTCTTCCGGCCACTCTTTCCGTTTCGCCCTAGCCCCCTTCCTGACTCTCCTATACCACAGAAATTGGCCTTTGGGTAGTCCTTCTTTCGCCACCATAGACTCAAAGTCTCTGAAGTCCCCATCCTCGTATGTGTCCCCCAGGTGTAAATGCCGTGTCCTTCCCATTTTCTCATCAGAGCCAGGTCTGCTTTGCCCATGCATACCCCAGCTGCAACTGTGATGTCTGGGGATTAGGGGTGTGCACCTCCTGCCACTTTCAGAGCCATGTCCCAAACTTTTCTGCCCAGTTCTACTATCATCAGGGTCTTCCCCAGACATCCCACCGGGACCCATAGGGCCTCCTTCAAGTTCGCTGGTGCCACTAGCCGTCTAAGCAGTCTAGTTTCCGAGGTAGTCTTGTGTGCTCGCCACTTGGCCATGTGGCTCAGCTGAGCCACCATAAAGTATATTTCCTGGTCTGGCAGTTGGACTCTGCCTGCTATATATGGTAGCATTAGTGTACTAAGGGACAACTTATGTCTAGTGTTGCCCCATAGTAGTTCTCTCAGTAGTTTTTCAAGTAGTCGGAAGAAGGAGGCCGGGATGAGATAATGTACATTGGGGAAAAAGTATAAGAACCTTGGCAGCACTATCATTTTGACCACCGCAGCCCTGCCCATTACAGACAGTGGCAATTTGGACCAGAACTTTGTTGATTTCCTTATCCCCTGCACCGCAACCAGGGAGTTACCCCCATGCACCTGTTTGGGTGTGGGCCAGATGTTAACCCCTAGGTATCTAAACGTGTGTGGCTTCCATTGGATTCCCACATCTGGAAGGTCTGCTTCTTTGTACCCAGCCAGCCTTGCCAGTGGGAATACGCACAACTTCTCCTTGTTAAAGGCGATCCCTGACACCCGGGCAAAGTTCTCTAGGACCTCCACGATTATTGGTACGTTAAGGTGGGGGTCCCTCAGATACAGAAATACATTGTCTGCGTATAAAGAGACAATGTGATACTCTCCCCCTACTCTGATGCCAGCATCGAAAAACTGTTTCCTCATGTATATGGTTCTAGGCCCAAGATATAATGCATTGGGGATAGTGGGCAAACTTGCCTGGCGCCTCTCTGGATGTCAGCAACAAAAAGGAGTAACAGGGGATACCAGGTTTACCTCAGTGCTATGATCTGACCTGGAATATACCAATATTTCTACTTAAACAAAAAAAGATCATAGCACCTTTGTTTCAGTGGGTGAGCTCTGAAAATGGACACACGTCTATACAACCACCACCTCACACAAAGATACCATGAGGTATCATTGGATCAGAATACATAAGCATGTGATGTGAAACAATTCAATTCACTTCACTACAAATTCAAAATGTATGACATTTTTATTAATTCATACACAATTATTATAACAATTTCCTTCTAAAAATCATCAAAGTGCCATAACAATTGCACCTCTAAAATGCTGAGAAAGATAGTCAACCTATCTACTCATACACATAACTCTCACACAATCCCTGAAAACATACTCCAGACATACTCATTCTTACACAAACAACCAAACAACCTTACATCACTCTTATCTAATACACTAATAACATCACAGTCTAAAAAATAGAGACCACACTCTAAAATACAATCTACTGTCATATTGGTAAGGACCGATAGATATTCACAGAGAAACATAACACAAATATGGAATTTGGTCAAATCAATGCGTTTCACTGTGTAGTACGTAGTACAACCTACAACAAATTCAGATTCCCCAACCCAACATATTTCTTTCCGTACATTTCTAATTTTGTGGAAATTCTTCAAGGGTAAGTAGGTCTGGGATTTTCAAAGAAAGGCACATGGACGCACAGACGTGTAGACAACATCAGAGACTCACCTATAATTGAAAACAGAAACACACTCAATCGGGCTGTGTACATAATTATACCGACTGAGACATAACACTACCACTGAATAAATAAGCGGTGTGTAATGGGGGGCATTAGACACACTCCCTCATGGACTGATCTTGTTCCAATAAATGGCACCGTTGTATATCTGTCATGAAAACAACAAAAACAACGGACCAAATTGTAAGGCTCAGCCACACTATACGAGATGTAATAGACACTGTCTATAGTCTCACTCTATTAATGATGTATAATCCTGCGGTACAACTAGTGCTGGTGCCGCTGCACATCATAATGATGCATGTAGCCCTGGCAAACTGGTTCTCGACAAAACAGTACATCTCGTTGAAACACTTACTGCTGCCGATTCGGAAGTCGCTCCCCAACACCGGATGTGTTTCCAGAGACTGAAAGTATGTGCCCGTTCAAGACATATACTCCTCACGTGATACTACCACGTCATGACGTGATAGCAACGTTGCACATGATGAAAAACAAAAACGTGATACCCACAACGTCATCACGTTGTCTCAACGCTCCGTAGCTGCCTCGCACTAGGAAAGACACTGTGCCTAAATGCCGGTGCAGACATGCCTGTTGCAAAAACTGTTGTATTGTGCCTGACTGAGGTGAGGTAGCTTGAGATGTCATGTGGAATGTTTATGTGTGGATGATGGAATATTCTGAGTCAGTGTTCTGTGTAGAGGCGGTTACAGCTGGCTAGCCCTGGGTGATGGGAGCCGGTGTTGAGTGTGGTAAGTCCTGAGATGATGAGTAAATTGTTTTCTATGTTACTTGTGGTATTTATTGTTGATTTCCTTGTATCCATGGGTTCAACAGCTTGTTTTGGGTTAGGATGTTTTCCTTGCTATAAGACCGTTTAGTTTTTACCAGTCATTGAGGCTGGCATTGGCAGTGCGTGGCCACCGCTCCCAATGTGTTTGGAAGGCTTGTATATCCTGGTCTGGTGTAATGAGTATGGTATTAAGACCATGGGTGTTTGTGATCTCAGTGATGTTGTATGTTTCCACTTTGTGAATCCCTGTTGTAGTGAGGTTGTGATTGTCTTTTTGGAGGCTTTGAGGTCTCGGTTCTCTAGAGTGGCAGTCTAGAGGCCTGCTGGGGTTCCAGGGTGGCAGCCTGGACACCCGCGTTGCTGTAGGCGGGGGCAGGTGGTAGGAGGTGTAGCAGTCTTGTGGTTGTTCAGGAATGTAGGTGAAGTAGCCCAGTTTCAGGGTTGGCCAGGTCCTGGGGTGAGAGCCTAGCAGGGCTGGACTGGGAACTTAAAGAGGTCCTGGAAATAATTACTGGGGACCAAAAGAGGCCCTGGAAATAATGTTCAAAGTGGCTCCATATGACACATTTTCAGCAAACCCAATGTTTTTCCTATGAGAAAATTTGGAAATACCACACAAAAGAGGCCCAGGGTGCAGAGGCCCACCGGGAAATCTCCTGAGTTCCCAATAGGCCAGTCCACAGTTGCTTGTTTGTGGCAGGAACAGGCAGATGGATGACAGTATTTTTGTTATTGGTACATGGAATGTAGTTTGTCAGGGTGTGATGTTTTGATGGTTGGGTTTGACCGTGGAAGTGTATGTATGCCAGTTGAGTGTTACGTGTGCGTATATATCTTGGAAGGTGGTAGTTGTGTTGTTCTGGTATGTGACTTGTTCTGTGCATGTATGGTTTAGTAAAGGAGGGAGGTGTGTTGTATTGTGCCTGACTGAGGTGAGGTAGCTTGAGATGTCATGTGGAATGTTTATGTGTGGATGATGGAATATTCTGAGTCAGTGTTCTGTGTAGAGGCGGTTACAGCTGGCTGGACCTGGGTGATGGGAGCCGGTGTTGTCACAGCTTATGTCTTTTATGTCTTCATGTGGATATGTAACTAAGAACTTGGAAATAAACCTACATGAAGTGAACTTAAAGAGCCTGGAACCTGCTTTTTAACAAAAACATCATCTATTATTTATTCAGCAGCGCTATCCGATGGCAAAAAGGCTAAATGAAATATACATTAGCCAACACATAGCAAGATATAGATACTGGGTACATAGAAAAAGATCACCTGGACCAGGGCCCTCTAAGGGCATCATACCAATCAAGAATGGACCTAATTCTATATATTCCAGTCCATCTGTTCATTCAGGCCCAGAAGATGACTCTTACTCAGAAAGATAAGTCTCATCTCTTCTCTCGACAGAATTTGCTTAACAATGGAGTTGTTGTTTGTTGTTGGTATCTTTTTTAAAAAATTGTCCACCTCAGGTCATTACAAGTATGGTCATTCATGATGAAATGTCCAACCATAGGGGCCGTTAGGATTCTATTCCTAATGCAATTCCTATGTTCACTTACACGGATCTTGATCTTCTGTTCCGTCTTCCCAATGTATAATTTGGGGCACGTCTCGGTAACCTGATGTCTACCTCAGTGGTCCTATTAGTAAATTGACAACAAACACACGTCCCACAAGGTGCATGTCCTCTCAGTTTTGCCAGACCCCATTGCTCCGTAATGGTGGTCTGGACATTACGCCTGTCACTCACATCATTCCTACTCACCAGTTCTTTAATGTTGTGTCCGCGTTTAAAGGCACAACTGGGTGTATTGATGGGTATTTTGTCCTTTGCTAAAATGTGCCAGTTCTTCACAATCTTGACCACCTGATTGAACAGGTGATTAAAGGTGCTCACAAATACTACTAATGTATCCGGCCTGGCAGGTATAGGTTTTGGCCTGTACTCTAACAAAGCCTCCAGATGGTTATTGGATGCTCTTTTCAGTGGATACTCTTTTCAGTGACTGTTTCACAATGTTTTTGGGATAGCCACGCTGAATAAGATTGTGACTCAATGAGGCTGCTTCAGACAAAAACACATCCTTACTACTACTGTTATGCTTAAGCCTCAAATATTGGCCGAACGGTAAGTTATCTCTCAGGATTTAGGATGAAAACTATCATACCTGAGAAGGGAATTGCGATCAGTAGCTTTGTGAAAAGGTTTAAGCTCTAACCTATTGGTCAATCAATTTGAGACAATAGTGAGATCTAAAAAGTCTATCTGTTCTCTATGATAATTCAAAGTGAATTTCAGAAAAGGATTCATCCTGTTCAACCATTGGAAAAATGCCAGTAGAGTGGTTTCATCTCCGTGCTACACCAGCAGCACGTCATCGATGTACCTATTCTACACGGTAATGTGTCAATTAAAACTGTTGCTATCACTGTAAATACTCATGTGTTCAAAAAAATCAACGTACAAATTAGCCAGTTCGGGTGCAGTGTCACTTAATGCGGTGTGCCCCCCTCTCGCTCATGCTTGGTTCTTGCATAGCTGGGTTGCTGTGCGATTTGGTGGGGCTGGTTAGTGTTTTGGTGTCCCACTTGGTGTGGGGGCTCGATTTTTGGGTTCAGCCTGTCCTGCCCGTCGTCTGTTCCTTGCTTTAATATAGCACTTTGCTCCGTGGGTGGCTGCACAGGTTTGTGCCGGTGGCCCATTCACCGTGCTCACCGTGTTCACCTCCCCAAGTGCAATGCCTGCAGGCCCATCGTTGTCTGCCAGGCATCCGCCAGTAGGGACAGCGTGGTGCCTGATTGTGCCCGCTTTGTAACTTGTATACTCCTTACCCGGGGCTGCTGCTCCCCCAGGCGTTGCCCCGCCATGTGGGACCCTCACTCGATCACACTGTTTACCCAGCTAGCTAGCAGTTTGATGTCCCATGAGGGGCAATGTATTTGCTACGGTGGCCGTTGCTCCAGTCAGCTGGTGTTGTGGCCGCAGTCCGCCCTTCCCAAAAGATTAGGTCTTTTATGTGGCCTGAGGGCCTCAAAGGGTGACTCTGCCCAGGGCGTTCTTCATGTCCGTCCTGCTGTCCCCAACCGCTGCCAGCCCCCTCAACACCTCTGGCAGGGTGATGCTGCTGTAAGGCGGCCGGCGGTCCACAGCCTGCAAGGCCACCCCACGTCCCTGGGATTAACAGCCCCTGAGGTGCTTGTGCTTCAGCCGGGGCCCCGAGGTCTCACCTCATGTCTGGTTTGTCTCCGGTCCAGCCGCGGGTCTCGTGGGCTCACACCGTCCTCCGATGCTGCCGTCTATCAGGGCTGTCGATTCTGGCGTATCACTGCAGCGGCCTTCACAGAAGTGCCAGCTGCTCTCGATTGTGTCTGCAGCAGCCGGTGGAGTCCTTCTCTCCTTCTGCTGTAGGGCAGCTCAGTCCCCAGCCCTCGCTCCTCTAGATGTCCAGGCCATCTCCACCAGCCCTAGGGACGTTGAGTCGGTCCGCCCGCGATCTCAGGCAGGTCCACTGTGGCAGTGCTTTTGCCTTGCTCACTCCCGGGACTTCGCTCACTGTGCGCTTCTCTCCCGCTTCATCAGCCTCAGGCCGCAGCACCCACCATCCACCATCTTTGCTGTCTCAGGGGCTCCGTTTCAGCCGCTCGGCTTGATGGTTTGCAGGCTTTGATTTGCTCTGTGTTTTTCACATGATGTGCAGGATTGGTTCCACTGTGTGAACTTTCGCTGATCTGCTCTTTACTCAAGTTTTGCCATAATTTTCAAGGATCAGAAATAGGATCACGATGGGAGCTCAGTGCCTGCACATCTTTACATTGCACGCTCAGGCCATGCCCTTCCCATACTTTACCCCATTATACCAACATTTGTGTCCAATTTACCACATTTCACCTCCTAGCACCATTTTTAACACTTCTATACTTTATCCAATATTTTTGCTTCCGTCGGCATCCGCGAACATCTGACGTCGCTGTGGACCTTCCGGACAGTGCCACTTGACCATACATAGGGCCTGATCACGACTTTGGCGGTAACGCCGACGGTATTACTGCCGGTGGTATTAGCCCTACCGCCGAACTCCCCGGCGCTAATAGCACCGGATCACGAGTTTGGCGGTAATGTAATTCCCCATTCCCCATTGAGCCCATTCGGGAATGCCCCATTCTCCATTGGGCTCAATGGGGAAAATTTGCACTCTTACCGCCGGCGTATTTCATGCCAGCAGTAATAGCGCAAATTTTAGGCGGATTTCCCCCAAGCCAAGAGCTAGGGCGAAATCCGCCGAAGTCCTGATTTGGCGGACCCTTAAATCCGGCGGTAATAGCGCGACCGCCGGATTTAAGGGTTACCGCCAAAGTCGTGATGAGGCCCATAGAGTCAATCCATTTTTCCAAAATTTCCATTATCATTTTTTGTTATGCTAATGGGAATAATGTGGCGTTCATCCCACGTTCCAGGGACTGCAACTTGGGATAACGGCCCGACAGCCCAAGTTATCGGCCCAAGCGAAGTGTGTCTGTGTGTGCACTGATGCCTGCGGGCTTCGGCGCATTATAAATAAATAAATAAATAACGAGACCATTATCCTCCATTGCAGCCCCTGCAATGGCAGATAAAGGCCATTAGCACTCCTGGTTCTCAAAAATAGGCTGAATGGGGAAACACTTTGCGCACGGCTACATCCCAAACGGCTGGACAGATTTTCACCAAATGTGCGCCAGGAGCGGGGGCTTGGGCCACAAAGCATGCTTTTGTGTGTTTGATTGCAATCCGAGCAGTATTTGTTTTTCAAAACACAAAAATATACTTCCCAAAAAATAAGCGATATCTGGGTCTGCCCCGCGGACCCATTTCCCTGTTCGCTCTGTGGACCGATGTCTCATTGGCCTGCGGTACGCCATGCTGTCCACGAACAGTGGACACGGCTGGTGGTTGGATGGAGGGAAGCGTGCTGTGCATCAAGGTTTTTGGGAAACGCCACCATGGTGTATCGGAGGACAGTGTTGCGGTGTGTGTGGCAAGTGTCTACAGTACTCTGTGCATGGCTGGGCCATTTGTACGTAGCAGTGTGCCTACTCAAAATAGTCACATGAGGAACCACTACGCAGTCCTATTTCCCTATTCACAGCACGGGCAAAAGTTTGCTTGCACTGCAGTGTGCAGTGACAGGATGTGTGAACAGTTTTCCATGCCGGCGGCCTATTCTATCGGGAGACAATGCGGCGGCAAAAGGATTTGAAAATCATAGTGTACAGCATCTGGTGGTGAGAAGAAGGGATGGAAAGGGTGCGGGAGTGAGAGGACCTTCACGTGATATCTATCAATATACAAGAATACAGTGGTGTGACAGCGGTACCCGGTGACAGGCACATTTGCTGAAGGGGAGTGCATTCCATGACACATGACAATGTAAACATAGCGTGTACTATGGTGTGCTTGGCTGCATGCCTGCAGCCGTACCACAGAAAATATGTGTACTGGTTGAAAAGGTAAGTGCACTGGGTCAAAGTAGGTTCCACATTGTTGCTTATTGTGTCTCATTTGGCTGTAGTGCACATAATGTTGGTTGCATGTGTGTGGTGATTGGTAAACCAACCTACAGTTGTTGCTGTATGGATAGATATGGTGCAGTGAGCAGTACCCAGTGTGTCCACTGGGTGTATTAACGGAATAGTTACATATGGAAGAGGTCCCGGGGTAAATGTTTCTGGTATATGCTTGTTTAGTGTCCATTGCGCAGATTAGTAAGCGTTGCCACGCAGTATGAACCATTTATGTTATGCGCATACTAGAGTGGAGGGAGTAGGCTAAAAGTTGTGAAGATCATCTTGTTTGGTTGGCATGCTTGTTATGGTTTCTGATTGAAAGTGGGTAGCGGTGCAGAACACACTGGTATTTTACTGCATTACGGTAAGTTGAACATGTGTCATTGCGTCTCTGCTTTATGGTGTGGCTGTTGGGTGGAAGTGCTGATGCGTATGTTGGCTTTGTGATATTTGGCACATGCGTAACTGGTCGCTTGCATGGCTCTGTTGTGATGTGCCAACTGCGGCCTAGGCCCAGACTGTTGGGTGTATGGCCGAATGCCATGCACACAGCAGTGGAGGCCTCAATCACAGCCTCCACAATATGATACAGCAATGCAGTTGTTACTGTGCATGCTTCTGGAGTTGATGAGTAGCACACAATGGTCGCGGAGGACATTGTGCACTTGGTGAAACAGCAGAAGTGAGCTGCTATGCATACATTACCATATGGTACACATGATTGCCCCTGTTGCACAATAGGGGGCCACATCTCACCATCTGCATTTGCTATGTGTAGGCCCTTATAAGACCGTTCCTTGACAAAGCCTTTTACCACACTGACCTACGAAAGGAAGTCAACAGAAAGTTGCGAATTGTAAAATGTACACAGCCGCTCACATACCGGAAAGCACAGGCAACACAATGGGCCTCATTCCGACCCTGGCGTTAACCAGGGCGCTATTAGCGCCTTGGTTTACGCCGTTATCTTTCCGACTCCGCCATGGTGAATGGCGGAATTACTGCCCCATTCCAAGGTTGGCGGGGTCGGTAATTCCCCATTCACCAAGGGCCCTTCCCCATTCCCATTTTTGCCCCATAGGGCTCAATGGGAATGGGGAAGGCGCTAATTACGGCACCGTTAAGTACCAACCCACAAAGGGAACTCGGAATAGGGCGGTAAGGGTTTAACGGCACCGGTCTCGTTAACGGTGACCGTTAAACCTTACCACCCTACTCGGAATGACCCCCAATGTAATTGAGCAACGTATGTACAGATGTGGCCAGGGTTAAAGTTGGCAGGCCAATTGCAGGCGGGGCCTCATTACACATGAAATGAGAAGTAAAACATAGGTTGCACTAGGGTGTTCAGTGTGTGGTGAGGCCTAGCGGTCAAAGATGGTAGACCAATGGCAGAAGGGGAAAACAATGGAGAACACATGAAAAGTGGAACCTATACTGCAATACGGTGTGTTGCGGGTGCTAAGCTTGTAGACCCGTCCATGCATGGGTGGCCACCTTGCACTGGGAAAAGAGTGGTGTGGGGTGAAGATGGTTTTACAATCTTGTCCTTGCTGTGCGTATTGTGATCATTGCATAAAATGTTGCTTTTATGGTTATGGGGATTAGTTGCAATTATTACACAGTGTTGCATATGCTTAGACCTGATGGAGTGCCGACTCCTCCAGTGTGTCCTGTGGGAGAAGTGTTGAAGAGGTGGATGCTTAGAAGTGGCTAGGGGTGACCTGCATGTACCTGGTCGCTTGTTTCACCTGCATAAATCTGTTATGGTGAGCTGGGTGTGGACAAGGGCAACTGTTGGGTGTATACCCAAAATCTTATAGCCCGTAGGGTAGTCTCCGAATAGGCTAAGTTTGCGCAATAGTACGCCACCATAAAGCTGACTTGCACTTTTAAGCATGCATGTCTCCGCTGGTGGCGATGTTGGAAAAAGTTTGTGCAGGACCTTGTATACGTGGTTGAACAGCACAAGTGACCTGAAATGTGTCTGGTACCTTATGTTACCCATTATGCCACCACCTTTCACATTAGGGAGCCACATGGCGCTACTTGAGGTTGATATCAGTTGCCTTTACCACTTCCCGTCATATGTTATGTTTCTGGATTGTGGTATGTGGGAAATGTTCTGTTTCATGAGGCCACTATGTTGTGCTGGGTGTAGGTAAGGCCTACAGTACTGGTACATGGCCAAGGGTGGAGGCCATTGGTTATGCACCCAAGAGCCTATCCCTTGATGACAGCCAGAATACCATACTGCAGCCACGTACAGTTCCTCTGTTTGTCTCCAAGGATGATGACCTTTGAATAATGGGTGTGGAGAGCATTTCACTCTTGGTGGAAGAACCACAATGAGGTGCTATGCCTTCGCAAACAAATGCTGTATGTAAATGCATGTGCTGCACATTAGGCTGTAATTTGCCCACAGCTACAGGTTGAGTGGTGTTTCATAAACAGAAGCATGTGTGCAGTGTTGGGATGTTCAGCATCAACTATGACAGCATTAAGGAGCAAGATTTGCACTGGGTGCAAGAAAATTGAATTTTTGTGCCCTCCATTGGCAATGCTGTTTTTTTTTTTTGCCACTCTGCACGCAGCTTTGCATACAATCCTGTAGAACTGTAAGAGAATCGTTGATGTTCAGTATGTATGTACAAGTGTGAGGAGGAGAAGGGAACAGGAACGCATCAAAAGACATACAAAACAAGAAAATGTGTATGCAAGCATGTACATAACAAAAACAGGACAAATACAAGTATTAAAAAAAAACATTTATTTTCTGAGACAGTACTACAGACCCAACTCCTTATCATGTTTTACAATTACCCTCAAATGTCAAGGAGGCAGGGAGCATGTTGCAGAGGGAGGTCCCAGGTGAAAAAGCACATCTACCAACAATTGTTTTTTTGCACAAGCGCGTGACCCTGAGGGAGTTTGGAAACGGATAAGGGAAGAGCTTGCGCATGCACATATATAGGGAGTTAGATTTGAAGGTATTGTGGTCCCAGGGGCCAGAAGGCCTCCTGCATAATGCATAATCTTCTCCCCTTACTGCTTGCAGCCACTGGAGCTATTGGCGACATTTCAGTGCAGGACAGATACCATCCCAAGTCGCGCACTCCTTTTCTGGATGCGTTTCAGAGGGCGGAGAGTGCAAGGGCCCACATTTAACAAGAGCCTGCTGTAATAGTGCAGCCTACCCAGAAGTACAGCTGTCTAGACAATGATCTTTTGGAAAGTTGCTTTCCCTGGATACGACACAATGCTTCTATTGATGCCATTTTTGTACACTTTATGTAGGAGGTGGCTTAGTGGGGAAAACATTTTGCACCATTGTGGGAAGGAAAGAAAGGAATTCCTGTGTGGACATTACACTGTATGATATGGGTCAATGCGAATGTTGCAAGCACATATCACTAACCTGCCACTTCATGGTAGGGGGTGGGAAAAAAACAGTATGCCTCCAAAGACCGTAATGGCCGCTCAGGGCAGATACCGAATGCAGAGGTACTTATAACACAGTAATAGGCATAGTGCAGAAACATTTTTGGTACCTTATATTTGTGGTAATGGGTACGCAGGGGGATAAATGTAGCAGCACACATTTTGAAGTGTATTACCGACATTTGTAGTAAACGTGCTGGCAAGTGACAGTACAGTAGCAGGCTGATTTTCTAATGATACCTATGAAGTGTTGTGCAGCACAGCCAGTGTTAGATGGTAATATCTTCAACGGCATTGGTGGAATCGTGTGTGCCCATTTACCCCTACCCAATGAGGTGGTGCTGGATAAAAGGCAGTGCAAAGGGAAGAAGGACTGGTAATGGTTTCCTGGGGAGCAGCCCTTTCTATAATTTGGGAAAGGCACGTGCGAGAATCTGTGCTTTTTACGTTGTTGTACAATGAACATGGGAGTTTCGGCATTATCCAATCAGATACTGTGGGTGTGGTTCACTGGAAGGGGTGTTCACACTGCTGTACATTATTCTCTGCGTAATGAGGCTGGCTGACATGGCGAAACCTATTGTGTTGTCTATAGGTGATCCCTTTCTACTACATCTGCATGAGTATGCCCTGGAAAGAAACTTTAATGGGAATTTTCGGGTTGGAAGGAGTGGTCGCATTGTGGAACGGTGTGTACGAGCGCAGTTTCGCCGACATGGATGCACTTTGCAAACACCTGGCAATTTGTGGTAGAGGCAAATTGATCATCATCCACAACGGGAGCATGCACATGCGTTCCATCACTTGTTTAGGCTTGTTCCATCTACTAAAGAGGTTGCTAAAGCTAGTGAAGAGGCTTTTTACCCACTGCCAAGGTGCTGTTTTCATCGCTAACACCACGAAAAGTGTGGGCCACTGATCATTGATGTTGTTCCAAGCAAGACGCAGGAAGGTGTCCCATCAACAGAAGCATGAATAATTGTTTGTCCGCTGGTGGGATGTTCTTCTGCAACAATTACCGCAGATTTCTTCCAACCAGATGGCATTTCATTGTCGCCCATTGGTAATGCTATTTTGTTTATCAAAAAAGAAGGAACGGATAGCTTCCGTCCCTGAGTGAGCTCACTCATAGAACCCTTTCAGGGGTTTCAAAATAATGCTCCAATCAAATTAATCACTTTCATGACGCTTGTACACAATTGCGTATTTCTGTGTAATTTTTCTCAAATCTCATTATTTATTCTTGACTCATCAGTGTTTATACAGTATTAGCCATATTACATATCTCACATTTTGTTTGGGATGTTCTCTATGAAGGGCAATTCGTTAATTGGATGTATGGATGTATTTCAACATTTTGATTGGATAATTCTTGGTTGATGGAAAATAGTGTTAATAGCCCTGACGATGGACGGATGTCCGAAATGCATTGGCTAATACTGTATAAACACTGATGAGTCAGGAATAAATAATGAGATTTGAGAAAAATTACACAGAAATACGCATATGGTGTACAAGCGTCATGAAAGTGATTAATTTGATTGGAACATTATTTTGAAACCCCGGAAAGGGTTCTATGAGTGAGCTCACTCAGGGACGGAAGCTATCTGTTCCTTCTTTTTTTATATTATTATTACCTTGTGCCGAGGCTACAGGGTGAGCTCCCATAAATTATTGTGAATAACGAGAAATAATTGTGAATTACTAAAGCAAAAGTGGTGCCCACCCTATCCCTTGTTTCTGTAATGCTATTTTGTTTGCCTGTCTACAAGATGCGGTGAAGAGTTTGCTTCAACAATGTCTGCACAAGAAAACAGAAAAAAAAGGAAAAGAAGGTCTTCCTCTAGAAGCCTTTAAAATACAAATCCTAACAAAGCTCTTTTAAGAGCCGCCCCTTATAACAAACTTCCCCTATCCTGGTTGCACGTTATTCCCTCACGCTTGGACGCAGCACGAAAGCCACATTCAGACATTTTTAGGATGGCGCAATGGAAATGCGACTATGGAGCCATAGGGATTGAGCAATAACATATCTAGGTGGGCTGTGAATGCAGAGGACTAGTGTGCAGACCTAATACTGTTACATGCAGACCTCTTCATTGTCATTGGTGGAAGTGTGTGGAACCTTTTAACAGTACGTAATGGCGGTGTGCTGCAAAGAAGAAACTGGAAATGCTAGAAGAAATGTTTGTGCTTCGTTTGGGCAAGGCCGAAGCTGTACTTGGGTACACGCACATGCGTATACTCTCTTTTTCTGGAACTTACCAATGACATTGCGCCATTTGGGACTATTGCTCCTATGGTTTGTGGGTGCCACCAGGGCCTGTACATAATTTTCACAACTACTGTGCATACCTAGGCACAATCACATGGCTGGTACTAGTTGCAGACGCACTGTAGGTGAGCAGATGTGGTGCCCCATTTGCAGGGCAAACCTATGAGCTGCACACCGCTGCTCAGAAAAGGCGCAAGCACATTACACAGCAGTTCTACTGTTTGCCTTTTGGGCTGATTGTTGTGGAGATTTTTCACGCAGAAAGCAGCCATACATTGTTCGGAAACATGCATGCATGTGCAATGGAACATAGCAATGTGTTTGTAAAACTGCCCTTTCCAAAAAATACTGCGTACATTGCTCAACCCTATGCTATGCTGCTGTCGGAGAGTCCGGCTCTTGCCCCTGAACTGAGTGTGCATGTGCATCGTCAGTGTGATCGCCTGGTCAAGTTGGCAATGGTGTTGTTACGCAGCTCGAAAGGCACATCCGGCGACTTTGCGTCTGGCACTATGGAAATGGGACTGTACAAGCACAGGGATTGCGAAACTACGTTTGTGGTTGCGGTGTGTACGCAGAGGGCTGTTGTAAACATCTAATACTGTTACATGGAGAGCTCTTGAATGTTATTGGTGGAAGCGTGTGCAGGTTTTTTGAGTTTACATTTTTTTTATTCATCTTAAATAAGAACACAATGATGTACAAGAAATCGGTGAAATGCGGAAAGTACCTCAAATATTCAAAGAACATGTAAAAACCGAGTACAACAGAGTCAATAAGTGTTATTTAAATCTAAGTCAATAAACATATTGGAATTGTGTAAAGGGGAGATGAATAGAGTATGCAATGTTGCTGTGCTGCAAAGAAGACACTGCAAAGGGAAGAAGTAATCGTTCATCTTCATCGGCCAAGGCCATCGCCATCCTTGGGGAAATGCACGTGCGCATATTTCTTTTTTCTGCAAGTTACCTATGACATTGAGACAATGGGGACTGTTGGTTTTGCGGGTGTGGGTGACAGGATGGGATGTTCATCATTTTCTCCAATACTGTGCGTATTCAGCCAGAGTGAAATGGTTGGTTGTAGTTGCAAATCCACTGTAGGACACCACTTTTAGCCAATCCATCATTGCAAAAAGTGAAATATACCCAATTTGTTCTAGACAAGGTTTCAAGAGACAGTCTTGTACCCCAACCTACCCAGGCATGTGACATGCATTTGTGACATACTGCTGAAGAATATTCAGAGGCCCCCCACAGTTTTGTGTACTCTGTGCGGTATGACTGATTGTATAGAGAACTGAGTGATATCTTATAAAAGTCGCTACTGTACTTTGCACAGACCCCCACCGGTGTATGCGTACCTTGTGAGGTCTGAGTGACTGTTTACAAAAGTCAGTGATGTCTTATTTGAGCCTTCATGCACCGTGCACAAACCTCCACTACTGTATTTGTTCCTTTTGAGATCACACTGCATGTGTAGGAAAGTGAGTGATATATTATGTGTTATTTTTTTTTTTATTTAAGGATTTCCAAAGTGCACTACCAGCCCAAGAGCTTCGAGACGCTGTTCCATAATATTGTCTTACTTACATGGATTTGTCTTAGTTACTTAGGGATACTTGGCTATTGCTTACAGTGATATCATTTTACAGAGACCTTATACACAATGCAATCCTTTAGCCAATCCGAACACACAAGAATACAATCAATGTACTAAAGGAAAGCAACTTTACAGCATAAACTGTCCTAGCAAAGAAATTCCTACTCACGGCCACCAAGGAAGGAAGCATCTCCTTCTTCCTCTATATCAAAGAAACATTGGATTATGAAACACATTCCATTCAACTAGTACAAAAAGCATTGATAAATTGTCTGGTGAAATGATAAAAGAAGCTAGGAAATCATACGTAGGATAAATCAACATACGAGTACTTTGGACCTCCTGAAGATCCATACTTTGCGGTGAAACATGTGTAGATGACTTATTCTTGAATAACTGAGGACTGTTTTCTGGCATGATCTTGATGTAGATGTGTCATAATGTTTAGTTACAGATTGTCCCAAATTAACATACTTGTGCTTCTTTGGCAGTAGTTGGAGTGGGAGTCAAATGAAGCTCCTGCTAACTGTTGAGTGTTAAGCTAGGCAGGCCCCTCTCTGCTACAAGTAGCATGTACATTGCTCCCAGCTCCCCTGATTTTGGGACCCTGTATTGTATGTTTGTTCTTATGTTGGCTCCATTTCTATAATGCTTACTTATTTCATTGCAACATTACAGTTTGTAACACCAAGTACACTTGTTTTTTGTTAAAATGTGTAGCCTGTGTTAGGCCTCTACAAAACAAAATCTGTTTGATGTCAAGGTACTCTTTGCTATTTAAAACGTCACTGCATTTACCTACTGAGTACAATATTATCACTTTCTTTACTTGCTTGTGTTTACTTACTGACATGTCGTTTGATTTACCAAGACCTTTCAAAATCATTCATGTATATAGAAGTAGTACATGTGTCTTGATCGCATACATTGTTCACTAGATTTCATCGATTTCTAAAAATCCAAAGTGAATGATGAATTATATTGTTGTTATTGATATGTTTCAAGAGGAAATCGTGTTGTGCTGAGGAAGAAACTGGTGACACTATGTACAAGTCACTCATTTGATACTTCTCTTAATCATGATGGGTCAGAGAATATGGAATGGAGCTCACCAGGCACTCCGCACCTGTGATCTCTTGAAGGCCATATGCCAACTGAGGTCATTTCCTGTGATGTCATAAGGTGAAAGGTAATGTGAAATAAATTCCTGTGATGGTATGTACTGTCATTTCATTGCGTGAAGTTGATGTGGCATCATTTCCCGTTATGTCATCAAAATGGTAGGTACAATTATTGAAACGTTAACATCCCTACACATTTTTGGGCACAGATTGCTGGCATGTATGATTTTGGATGAATGTCCGCTGGACACATTTTGGGCGCACTGCATTGTGTGCATGAGCTAGGGTGCACTATGCACACTGTTGCCAATCTTGTACACACTAATAGATGCCGGCTAGTTATAGGGTGCACCAGCTCGAATGCTTATTTGCATACCTATCTGTAGGACGTGGGTGCACGCCCCGAGCACATTAACGTTTCTTCGCATATGCTGCAGAGTGCTGATGTTAGCAGGTCGCAGAGGCACATATACACATGCCTGCACTTGCAGTATGCACAAACGTTCGTTCCCACACGTATGCAGAGCCTGCTGCCGTCGAACGGATGTGTCCATTGTGGTTGTGGGTATTCCGTACGACACTTATGTTTTGCTTAATTGCAAGCAATGCAAGGAGGACTGGGTGCTGCTGAGTCAGAGTGCAATTTCAAAAAAAAAAGTACATCACCCAAACATTTAGCAACACTATCATTATTAATGTTAACTTTTGCACATTCCTTCAACCCATTAGGGAAGAGGTAGCACAATTCCATACTTATTGTGGGGAAATTCAGATTTCTAGAACTTGGTTGTGTAGGGGAGGACTGGTCCAGGAGACCCCCCTCGCCTGCGCTTTCTCCCCAGGTGAGGGCTATGGCTCTTTGGGCGTCCCCTCATGCCACCCGGGCCCAGGTTATGGAGGGTTCACCCACTGGAGACATTGCCCGCACGTATTGATTGCCCACATGTATTAAAATTTAGCTAGGCCCAGAAACCATTTTGTCTGGTAAAGATGGTGTGAGCTCAGCACACTGTAGCGCGGCCCCCACCCTTGGAGAGTTTCAGTCATCCCTGTTGCCGCAGCACCCTGGCAGATCCGCTGCGAGCACGTTCCCACGAACAAGACGGACATGAGCTAGCGTAATACACTAACATTGTAACAGTTCACCTCCCGCAGTGTATCATCGCTCCCAGCATGACCCGGCCAGCAGGCCTGGGCAATGAAAAGAACAGTAAAATAGTCATCAGATGGCAGACAGTCTTTATATATTAATGTTGAGACCACTCGCAAAGTATGCTTTCTTCCACAAAATCCCTTATATTACAAAAGCCTGTAAAATGTATAAATATAAGAAAGCATGCTTCCATGATATAAGCGATGGCAAGCCCACACCATTGCAGTTGGGTGCTAATAATAAAGGAACGCACCAGGAATCTATTTGTTACGTGTATCACTGGGAAACTTACACCCCTTGGGCTTGCGCCATAACTGAACTAATGCTGCTAGAGGACACAAGAAGACGAATGTAACCATACAGAGGGCCCATGTGAAGGATGCACGAGAAGGCGCATGTCATGTGTGCATGTCTAGGCCCCACATGTGCCACCACCGTCACGAACAGTGGCGGGTTACTTTCTATGTTCTCCACCAATCCTAATTCAACCTCACTTACTGCAAATATATATGCATATAACTAAATACTGTACTTGTTAAAACATAATGTATGAATAAGGTGCTCAGACTGGGTATAATCGAGACACATCCAGCAAAGTTTAAATGCATGTTTTGTATTGCTTTGAATAAGTATTATAGAGTGTTCAAATGTTTGTGATGTTTTTACCTAAATCGGCAACACACGAGGGAGATACCTTTGTGAAATACGTGCAAGGCCATTCCCCCTCCCACCCTGCGAAGGCTGCCAAGGCATGAGAGCAGAGGCCGCGCCGCGCTGCTTTACCTCCCCCAACCAGACTGGAGCCGCTTCAAAGACTTGTAACCCCCTCTGTAGCACCCAAGGCCGCCGCCCGCCACCTGCATTATTTACAGCACAGCAGTAAACCTCTACCTGAACACACGCGCCCCCTCGTAAACCTCACAACCCACCGGACCATCTCAGACTTATGGCCCTGTGCAATCAGGACACCCAACACTTTGACAACACACAGCGGAACATCCATAACAACTTCTAACAAGGCAGAAAGACCTGTACCGCCCGTCCCAGGCCCTGAAGCTTAGCCCCTCGACCTAAGACCCCGGTCAACAGGACACTGGTAACCATGTCTTGACGTATTACCTCCAGACCCCTCACAAGGTGCATTCCTCCTGTGTTGCATTAACCTGTGGTATAACCTATTGAAAGATTTACTAAAGAAGATAATATTGAAATGACTGAATGACTGCGGTGTGCATGGCCTAGGGCAAATAAGTCAGGAAAAGACATTCATCTCTGACACTGGCCGCGATGGCACAACAACACCGCCCGGATGAACTCTGCCACCCTCCCAGGCCCAGCCCAACCCACGAGGCTGACCAGTGACGTCTTCCAGCCAAAGCCAACCACATCGCAGCAGCACCTATAGTTAGTCGTCGCCACCCAATCCCCTTGAACTTGTGCCCCCTATAGTGTGTAGGTTCTTATGACGTTTTTTGTAAATATATACGCCTGTCTTTGCTATTGTCAGACAGAGCGCTCTCGGAGTTTGCAGAGTTCTTTGCATGCCCTATTCTGATTGATAAACTCCCATTTACGCTCACCCGCACTCTGTCTTGGCCTTATTCCCATTTTGGGAGAGTCCTTCATTGTCTCTCATTGCGGGGAGGATCGTGCTGTTTGGGGACGCTTGCTTTCAGTTGTTAGGGCAGGAAGAGATTTGATGTGTGACCCTCATGTCTCCCATGACACGATTTTTGAGTGGATGGCGGCCTGTGACCTGGGGAAGGAGTATACGTACAGGTGTGCCACAGCCATTTTATTTTGTCCAAAACATTTGTTTGTACACATTTTATCTTAAGGCTTTATCGTATAATACTTTATAATAAACCAGCTACTATCTGTATATGACCAACAGATTTGTCATGTACTAGCCTCACAGATTGCACTAAGTGCTTATATGAAATTAAATTACAGTGGTGAACTTATGAAGGCAAACTATTGTTCTTAACTATTTTTGTATTTCTTCATGAATACAATATGTGACATGCAAAAAATTTGGTGAAGGCATGTTTTCTATTTTAAGTGGTTTGAGATAGAGTAAGCACCATATCTGTTGGCCTATAATTGAGTGGATGAGAAAGGGGTAGGTGATTTCACCTCTTCACTTTTCAGCTACACACCTTGTAAGGGGGCACAATTGTTTCCCATTTCATTTACTTTGCTGTCCAGCCTCTTCTTTTTGCTATTTGCACAGTTTATTACTTTTAATATGCACAAATGGTGTTGTGGAAGGATTGCGGCTTCTACTGCCTTGCTTTCCTTTTCTTTCCTTTCCAATATGTTTTCTTACGGAAAACAGAATGTGCTTGCTGTACATGTAGGAATGTGTAGTACATAATGTACGCTTCACACTACAGTGCGTACCAATGGGGTTACTGTACAAAGTCATTTAGTTATGAAGGACATTTCTTTCCTGCAACTCGACGGTGCTTGGCATTGCCGCATTTCAAAAACACACGTTACACACATGTACTATTGCATACTGCAACACCTGTGCAATCATTAGAGACTGTTCCACTTCTTTACTACATTGTACCGACATTTTGCTGTAAGTTCTTGCCAGTCATTACTCTGCCCCTTACCTCCTTGTTCCCATGTACAGTAGCAGTGCGGTACGATTGTTGAAGGGAGATGTTAATTCTGTTGTTGATGCATTCCCTTATGGTGTTTTCCCAATGTCTTTCTCCTGTGTGCTTTGTACATACACATTTTCAACACCTTCTCCATTTTGTCTTGCCATTTTTTTGCCATTCTGCTGTTTTCATAAATATTTTGCGTTTGGTGATTGACACCACTATGTAAGAGAGCAGGTGCCTTCCTGAGCAGGTTGCATGCCACCCAATGTGCGCAACCAGATGCATAGTTTGCGGCTGCTGTCTGCATTACCATGCTGCCAGCAGTTTCATTATCTTGGAGAGTTCGGGCCCCATTACGAGTTTGGAGGCAGCCATGCCCTTAATAAGGGCATGGCTGCCTCCAAACTCGGGTCCGGGTCCAGGTTTCCTGAATGGGGAAATACCGAGCCATTCTGACCTTAGAGGGCCTGGTATTTCCCCATTCAGGGAACCCGAACCCGGACCATCCCCATTCCAATTTGAACGCCCATAGGGCTCAATGGGAATGGGGAGCATGTTAACAACGGGCCTGTTAATGACGGGCCCATTGTTAGCATGCTGGCCCCCTCACGGGACCAGCTAAGTACGTCTGGTAAAACCATACATCCAGAGCAGGTCCCGCAAGGGGACCTCGTAATAGGGCGGTATGGGTTTCACGGCACAGGGAGCTCTACCGGCGCCGTTAAACCCATACCGCCAGGGTCGTACTGAGGCCCTTTGTCTTTACAAACTAAGCATACCCTGCTAAAAACCAATGAAATTCACTGGCAAAAAACGTTTTTAAAGGAACGTTATGGTTAAGTTGCACTAGCAAAAGCCTATGCAATTCAATGGACAAACGTTGTTACAGGAACGTTATGGTTACAGGTACAAAAAGAATTCACAAGTTATGCTAAACTAAGCAACCATAACTCGCGTCACCAGTGTTCACTGCAAGGACTAACACCCATGACATCAAAGATGCCATCACAAATCTCATTAATGACATCACTGATGAAATCACATGTGCATTTAGTTTTCATGGGAAGCCTCCACAAGGGATTGTTATTGTTTCGGTGGCAAAAAAACTATGCACCATCATTGGATGAACTACCAAGAGAGAAGTATGTCATTGAGCAATGCATAGCTATACGCACCATTGTATTACACACTTCTTTGCTGTACAGGAACCAACTCATGTGGAAACGCAGCCATTCTCTGCACCATGTCACATTGAAGTGTACTACTGGAAATGTTCTCATGTCCCATAGTGACATCATGAATGCTTTCGTTTTACAATTTTTTGTAATGTCAAACATGTAGGAAGCATCTACCATTCTCTTAATAACTACATAATTGCACTACTGTACAGGAAACATAAAGACACCACAATGCATACCAATATGAACATATACACGGAAAGTAAAGTAAGCACAAAAAGAAGCATAACATAACTGATTACCTTCATGATTAACTTCATGCACTGAAATGCTTGCTGTGTTTTACGCTTTCTTCTTCTCCTATGTGTATATGTATGATATCATATGCGTGTACTCTAAGGAAAGTAGTGTAACAACATATGAGAAGGGTGCCATACACAAAGACAGAACCTTTTCAACTTTTACTTATTGACTGTTAGTAAAGAAAAGCACCTGGCCTACTTATGTCAGTGAACAAACAAAAGGGAGCCACACCTATGATATCATCAGTGATGTCATGAATGAGATTTGTGATGGCATCTTTGATGTCATGGTTGTTAGTCCTTGCAGTGAACACTGGTGGTGCGAGTAATGGTTGCTTAGCTTACCGTAACTTTTATATATGTATGAGTTTAACGGCACAGGCAGCTCTACCGGCACTGTTAAACCCATACCGCCAGGGTCGTAATGAGGCCCTTCGTCTTTACAAACTAAGCATATCCTGCTAAAAACCAATGAAATTCACTGGCAAAAAACGTTGTTAAAGGAACGTTATGGTTAAGTTGACCTAGCAAAAACCTATGCAATTCAATGGACAAACGTTGTTACGGGAACGTTATGGTTACAGGTAAAACCAAAAAAAAGAAATTGCAAGTTATGGTAAGCTAAGCAACCATAACTCGCGTCACCAGTGTTCACTGCAAGGACTAACACCCATGACATTAAAGATGCCATCACAAATCTCATTAATGACATCACTGATGACATCACATGTGCATTTAGTTTTCATGGGAAGCCTCCACAAGGGATTGTTATTGTTTTGGGGGCAACAAAAACTATGCACTATCATTGGACGAACTACCAAGAGAGAAGTATGTCATTGAGCAATGCATAGCTATACACACCATTGTATTACACACTTCTTTGCTGTACAGGAACCAACTCATGTGGAAACGCAGCCATTCTCTGCACCATGTCACATTGAAGTGTACCACTGACAATGTTCTCATGTCCCATAGTGACATCATGAATGCTTTAGTTTTACAGTTTTTTGTAATGTCAAACATGTAGGAAGCATCTACCATTCTCTTAATAACTACAGAATTGCACTACTGTTCAGGAAACATAAAGACACCACAATGCATACCAATATGTGCATATACACGGAAAGTAAAGTAAGCACAAAAAGAAGCATAACATAACTGATTACCTTCATGATTACCTTCATGCACAGAAATGCTTGCTGTGTTTTACGCTTTCTTCTTCTCCCATATGTATATGTATGATATCATATGAGTGTACTCTAAGGAAAGTAGTGTAACAACATATGAGAAGGGTGCCATACACAAAGACAGAACCTTTTCAACTTTTACTTACTGACTGTTAGTAACGAAAAGCACCTGGCCTACTTATGTCAGTGAACAAACAAATGGGAGCCACACCTATGATATCATCAGTGATGTAATGAATGAGATTTGTGATGGCATCTTTGATGTCATGGTTGTTAGTCCTTGCAGTGAACACTGGTGGTGCGAGTTATGGTTGCTTAGCTTACCATATATATATATATATATATATGACAGAAAAGGGTGTGAGGGGCGCACTCTGGGTCCCAGCTAGGTGTACCATTCCACAGTCCAGTTGATGTTCTCCTCCTAGCGCGCTTTCTTGCCTCTTGCAATCATCAGGGAGGCAGTCTGTTCAGGTGTTTGTTCAGGTGTTGATGGTTACTACCAGTGATGGCCTCAGGGAATTCTGGTTGCTGTAGTCATTCAAGTGGCCAGGAAACAACTCACCCTCCAATTACAAAGTGTAAAACCCCAGTTGGGGGGAGGGGGGAAAACCAACAGTGTGGCTCTCCTGAGTAGGGGCATGTGTCACACCGGTGCCGCCGCCTCTGGAGCCCGGGACTCCCAAAGAACATTTGACAGAAAAGGGTGTGAGGGGCGCACTCTGGGTCCCAGCTAGGTGTACCATTCCACAGTCCAGTTGATGTTCTCCTCCTAGCGCGCTTTCTTGCCTCTTGCAATCATCAGGGAGGCAGTCTGTTCAGGTGTTTGTTCAGGTGTTGATGGTTACTACCAGTGATGGCCTCAGGGAATTCTGGTTGCTGTAGTCATTCAAGTAGCCAGGAAACAACTCACCCTCCAATTACAAAGTGTAAAACCCCAGTTGGCGGGAGGGGGGAAAACCAACAGTGTGGCTCTTCTGAGTAGGGGCATGTGTCACCCCGGTGCCGCCGCCTCTGGAGCCCGGGACTCCCAAAGAACATTTGACAGAAAAGGGTGTGAGGGGCGCACTCTGGGTCCCAGCTAGGTGTACCATTCCACAGTCCAGTTGATGTTCTCCTCCTAGCGCGCTTTCTTGCCTCTTGCAATCATCAGGGAGGCAGTCTGTTCAGGTGTTTGTTCAGGTGTTGATGGTTACTACCAGTGATGGCCTCAGGGAATTCTGGTTGCTGTAGTCATTCAAGTAGCCAGGAAACAACTCACCCTCCAATTACAAAGTGTAAAACCCCAGTTGGGGGGAGGGGGGAAAACCAACAGTGTGGCTCTCCTGAGTAGGGGCATGTGTCACCCCGGTGCCGCCGCCTCTGGAGCCCGGGACTCCCAAAGAACATTTGACAGAAAAGGGTATGATGGGCATTTAAGGGGTTCATTTTATTTTAACTCCAATTTTACATGATAAAATAGGTGGAAATTCATACTCTGTTCTGTATTAAGGATCCAATCATGTTCATACAGTTTCTTTTTAGTCTTCCCTGGATTACTCACCAATTTCTCAACATTAGAATCCACCAGTAGCAATGGGTTGGCACATCTTTTTATCCACTGCATTAACACTGTACAATAATTATTATCTAATACCTCGTTTATATTTTCAGATAAACTGTCTGCAGGGCTACGGAACGCCTTCCTTCCTGTACAATTGGAGCTGCTTCCAATTAATGCAGGCCTGGATTAAGATGAGACCTAATTCATGCCTATTGACAATAATTGAAACCCCCTGCAGTAAGCCACAGCAATGCTGCCAAATTGTCCCAGTTCACATTCACCAAAAATCTTAATAGAGAAGGAACCAAAACATCTGTCGACCATTCACATTTGTGCAGCCATCCTCTTCACCGCTGTTAGATCAAGGTTTTCCTCTGCTCCTGGCAGATAATCTACCTTATAACTTCAGTCAAAATATGTTTCGGGAGGGGAAGATATACAGCCCACACTCTCTTGGTGTTAGAGGAAGCTAGGCAGACTAGATCCGCTAGCATGGATCTGGGAGGCTCAGGGTACATTTGAGGAGATCTCGATCATGAGAATAATCCTGTTTTCAAAGGCACCTGTATCTGATGGTTGCGAGGGTACTCATCCAGTTTGGCTTTCTTATCCATTTCAGAATTCATTTGCTGTTTACCATGGATTTTATGCTCTCTCAAATCAAATAGGCTGGCCAGGCTATGTTTGGGTATGTTATTGTTAAAGTTAATAGATCCGTTTTATTGTGTAATTCTTCTTCAGGGGACTCTCTTGCTGGCTAATCTGCACAGCGGCATCAACCGTGAATAATTATAGGAGGGATCTATTCCATGCCAAGACACTGGTATCTATTTGAAGGTTATGCTCCAAACAGAATCCAGATTTAGTGTTACTTATGAGGATTATCTATGCATCCTATATCCGGACATAGGAATACATTTTGATTGCTACTGAATACAGAGAATGGATACTCTAACGTGACACACTTATACTATTACGGGAGATATGACGCTCAATCGCTCAAGCTTGGTTGCATGACAATATTTCAATCCTACTAAGGAATCAGAACTACTGACTTTCGTGTGAGACTTGAAAATGACCAGGTGGTCGAAACACATGTCGGCTGTCTACAGTTGAAAAATAAACATCAAATTCTCTATTATCTGATTCATTTCAGTGATTTAAACTTGACACTAGTGGACTGTTGTCAATTTGATTGGTGTTTGAGCACGAGTTACCTTCCCAAACCCAAAATTCACTGGCTAATCTGCACTATATACAAGTTTTTAAAAATCTTTTACATTTTTTTAAGGCCAAGATCTCTTGGTACAGCTGTACATTTTGTTGAACTTCCTACTGTCACAGGATCAGTAGGTCAATCCTGTCAGGAGGGGATGGGGAACCCTCTCAACCTAGGCCAGGTGGCCTACCAGGGTGGAAACCAGAGCCAGTATTACACCAGAGGGGAAATGTAGCAGTTTGGAGGGCCCTGATTCTTCTCTACACTTTGTGTTGCCTGCCTGTTTGACACAATTACCACCTTCTGTTGCCCAATACATAAATTGCACAATGCTCACCAGTCTGTCTCTATTTCCCCTAAACAAATGCATGATCTGATGGGTGAAGAGGGAGAACTCGACACAACCAGCAAAGAGAGCCAAAGTCATTTAGGCAGCAGAAGACCTCAGCATGCAGAACAACAATCTCAGCTGTCTACACATGCAGTTTCCTACCGGTGACTGTGCCCAAGAGTCAAGTGTGGAACACTCCACACAACAGAGTGGCATGAACATCCATAAACAATAGACTGTTACCTGCTACCTGTCTGCAGAGTGGCCCGTTTGTTCACCAGACATTATGTGTATGGTTGGAAGAATTTTCTTGAACTGTTGATATTGAGACTTGGTTTCTGTAGTGGGATGCACACATTAGACAGTAAGGTGTTGGTTAGTGAGAAAAGGTGGTTCTTGGATATGAGTCTGCATGGTTGGCGTGTGTGACTGATAGAGTAGGGAGTGCATGGGAAGGTGAGTAGAATAGTGAAAGGATAGTGACTGTTGGAGAGGGCATTGGAGGACAGTAGGATTGTAGATTAGGGAGTATTTATTTACTGTACATTTGTAAACTACTTATACATCAAGTAAATTGTGTTTCAAAGTGCCCACAGGGCAATCGGGAGGGAACATGGAAATGAAATGCAATTATAATAACAATGAAGAAAGAAAGAGGCGGTCCTACTAGACCTTTTGAGCATTCAGAATGTGCAAGTGCCGAGAGAGAGGTGGGTGAAAGTGGGGGGTAAGTGTTCAGGAGTGCCATGAAGGGAAGTGCTAGGGTACATTTGAGGAGATGCAAGCAACTGTTAAGTACCAGGCAGAGATCATTTGGTACGAGTGGTCAACTGACAAAAACAATAGGTGCAGGCCTGTGAGAAAGCACGGGCCAGTGGGGGCCCAGCAGCAAGTGTTGCAAGTGGGCTTAAGCTGAACGCTATTGGGGGGATGTCAGTGCCAAGAAGGACACATAAGGGCACTGGTCACCAATATAAGCCACTGTGGGGTTAGCAAGGCAGGGAGAAGGGGAAGGAGGAAGTGAAAAGGGAAGTCTTGAGGAGCTTCTGGAATTTGAGGAGGTCCGACTCAAGGTGGAAAGGAAGGGGGAAGGTGTTCCAGAGGTGGGAGCCAGCCGAGGAAAGAGATTGGCCACCAGTTTGATGTTTATAGAGGCGCTTGACATGCAGAGAGTTGGTGCCGGAGGAGCGTAAAAATCTGGAGGGAGAGTATTTAGTGAGAGCCAGTTGTAGATAGCGTGGTACCTGTCCCCAGACAGCCTTGTGAATGATGCAGAGGGATTTGATCCTTGTAGCAACCAGGAGCCAGTGGAGAGATTTTAGGGCTGGGGAGATGTGGTCTCTTGGATTGAGGCCAAGGATAAGTCTTGCAGCACTATTCTGAATAAACTGGAGGGGTTGCAGAGAGGAAGAGGGTAGATTGAGGAAGAGGCTGTTCCAGTAGTCCATCCGAGAAAGTACCAGAGTTCTGGAAACATAATATATTAGAAGGAAACCCTTCACAAAACAATTACTCCCTAGGGTAGTAATAGAAACCTCTACCTTCAAGAAGGGATTATAGAGACAAAATACAATAGCACAAGGTAGAGAAAAAGTAGGCAGCAGCAACCAAATATTATCACAAAATACAGCTTTTATTAATAATTATTAAAAAACATCATAAAAAACATACAGATTTTAAAACCTAGTAAAAATAAAGTGCAAGTGACACCAAACTAAATACTCACAATCAAATTGTAACAATTCATCTCTAGTCATTCAATAGACTAGGTACAAAACTCCTATTGACACTTTAATGTAGTATATAGAGGAGGAAAAAATATCGGTCAATGACAACCCAAATACATAGACCAGTAGATCCAATCCCTGGTAGTATGCCTCGACATGTTTCAGTTCATGTGATTTCTTGAGAACTTTCTTCAGGAGGAATTATTTTGATCTGTCACTTTCTTTTTAGCATTCACTGCAGCACTTCATAAATCTAAAGTGCTCAACCCAAAAGGAGGTGCTGCTAGCCTTTAGGGTCGAAGTAGTATAGGGGAAAGCTGGACAATGTTCCGTCTTCAAGCACAAAATGCACCCAATGAAGATTTAAATTCTCAAGGTAAAGCAAGTGGTGCCAGAAAATATAGATCTGATCTTGGCGGGCAATGCAATCAGGGCGTAATCCTTTTCAATCCTCTCCATACAGTTTAGAGAGAATCAGAATGGGGGATAGAATCCACTGCGCTCGCGTTGGTTAAATACGTGTCTAGCGCGTCCCGCGGTATGCAAGGAGTGTACTCCAAAAGGTTTGGTTTTAGGAGGTAGAATGAAAGCATGCCCTAAATCCCGAAGCAGAAAAAGCGCGTATGTTTTTTGAATTATAATTCAATTCATCTCTAGTCATTCAATAGACTAGGTACAAAACTCCTATTGACACATTAATGTAGTATATACAGGAGGAAAAAATATCGGTCAATGACGACCCAAATACATAGACCAGTAGATCTAATCCCTGGTAGTATGCCTCGACATGTTTCAGTTCCTGTGATTTCTTGAGAACTTTCTTCAGGAGGAAGTATTTTGATCAGTCACTTTCTTTTAAGCATTCACTGCAGCACTTCATAAATCTAAAGTGCTTAACCCAAAAGGAGGTGCTCTGAATTATAATTCAAAAAACATATTTAAACAGCCAAAGAAATGAAAATGCAATTCTATCAACATTTCCTATTCTTAATAAACTTAGATATTTTATATTTTTTCTATTGCAAACTCATTTGCTCCTGTGCTTCCTCTTGTGCTTATTGAAGGTGGGACTTGACCAAGGTTTAGGCGTCCTCCATGTGCTCTTGGGTGTTTCAAACGAGCAGGTAGTCACTGGTTTTATAATTATGAAGATCTTTCCACTCTTCTCTCATTATGTCATGTACATCTTTGGGGTTGTACCCATATACCACCTTGAAAGGAGAGAATCCAGTGGAAGCTTGCAGTCATTTATGTGCACCAAAGAGAGCCCAAGGTATTAAGTCAACTGTCTTTTTCCCCTGGTGGTGGGCCAGTCTTTGTAAGATCCTCTCAGTGTCTGATTGAACCTCTTTACTAGTCCATTGGTCTGAAGAATGTATATGAAGGTAACTAAGGTTTTTTACTTCATGAGCCCATTAATATGGACATGTAATTGCTGCCCTGGTCAGTCAATATTTCTAGAGGTAATCTCATCTGAGCGAAGAAAGGGATAAATGCTTCAAGGACCACATACAGGGTGTTTCTCCTCAGTGGAAAGCCTCTGTTACCTGGTTGCATAATCCATAATAACTAGGATGTGCCTAGTTGCTGGTGCTAGATGGCTCCAATGGTCCATCTATGTCAATACCAATGCAATGGAAAGGTATCTCAGTAATAGGTAGGCTCTTCAAAGGGGCCTTTGGAATGTCACCAGGAGAGGTCTTCTGACATGTGGGGTATGCTGCATAGAAATGCTGGATACACGCATAGATGCAATGACAATAAAATTGACTAAGCAAGTTACTCTGTATGTTCTCTAGCCCAACGTGTCAAGTGGTCAAATTTGAATGTGTCATCTCTATCATGGTATTCTGAAAGGGTATTGGGATCAGTATTTGGCAGCGGGTGATCCCTTCTCCATTCAGGTTTATAAAATTACTCTGTAGAGGAGTCCCTTCTTTCTATGAAGTCTGGGGACTTCATCGTCTTGCTTCCTTTTTCTGATTCAAGGGCTTTCTGAGTGTGCTACAGCAACAGATCCACCTGTTTGGGCCTCTACAAATTCCAACAATGTTGTCCCTGCAAGTCTTATCAAATGCTGGCCCTCTCATTGGGTTCTGATCATTTCTCCAAATCCTGCTTCAGCCCTCTCAGTCTGCTCATATTTTTCCATCTCTGGGATGAGGATTTACTTACATACCAATTTAGCAATCTGTTTGCTAAGTTGTATGACATAGGCGTTGTTCACCAGTTTAAAGAGAATTGGCCTCATTATAAGTTTTCCGGTCCAGGAATGACGGTACCGTTAAGCTTGCCGGTTACCGTAATTCCCAGACCGGCAAACTACGAGTTGTGCTTGCGGGTGCCTTCTGCCCACCAGGTTGGACCTGGCGGGCAGAGCAGCACCCGCGAGCACAGCATGTCAGATGTGTGATACACTGTTCATAACGGTGCCGGTGCATCCGGCTTCCCCATTCTCATTGAGCCCTATGGGGCTCAAATGGGAATGGGGAGGAATTTTTCCCAGCCGCCAGGAATGGGCAAATACTGTGTCCGGTAACGCCGTTATGACCCGTTAGGTAATTGCCCATTTCTGGGAGCCAGATAAAATAGAATATCGGCGGCAGCCTCGTATTGAGGCCCAATCACTTTAACATCTCTGTAGTTTCCGTTAATAAAACCTGCTCCAACATCAAGTTCAATGTATTTTATTGAATGATATTAAAAAGCTCTTTGCAGGACTTCTTCTTATTGCAGGTAGGCCAAACTACTGTGTTTCCTAGTCTGATCCCTACACCTCCCTTGGGATCCCATCACCCTGACCCAGGCTTCCCTGACACCGAGCCTGATGTGTAGATTGAAAATTAGAACTCGTACAACCTAGTTGCTAGCCTAAAATCCAGGAGAGGACCTAAAGGCTGTAGACTTCTCTAATTTACTCCCCATGAGACTTTCCTGACCTCTCTGGATCTTAACCGGTAAGATCCAGTAGGGCTCAAAATGGTGCCTGTATAGGATGACCCCCCTCTTTCTGTTCTCCTCTCACTCCTTTACCAGCTCTCACTACTCATAGCTCTACCTTACTTTCTTTTCTCTCCAACTTCCTTCTTCCCTCCTCTTCTCCCTACTGCTGCTCTTTCCAGGTCCCTTCTTGTTGTCTCCACCCCTGACTCTCTCCTAACACCTCCCCTAACACCTTCATTATCATTCTGCCATCTACCTCTCCTTTCTCTTCCTCTGTCCCTCCAGTCATCCCAAACTAATTATCCCTCTCTCTCCTTCTCCTTCTCTATGTCTCTCCTCCTCTCCAATAATCTCTGACATTTCCTACTATATTCACTCTACCGCTTCCCTCCTCTAGCAAGCATGCCCTCCTTTCTCCAACCTTCCCTCTCTTTCTCCAACCTTCCCTCTACCCCAAATACTCTCACACTCTCTCTCTTACTCTATCTTGTCTGTCTCACTTTTGCCAATTTACCGCAACACGTACTCCCACACGCAATCTTGCGTTCTCAGCTCTAGTCATTCTCTTCAGTTTCCTATAAGTGGTCACTCATAAACCACGTCAGGAATTGGAATTAACACACTGACATAGCGTATCTACATAACTTCACAACAAATACCCTGCTCTTCTTGCTTTCTCATGTCTCACTTCTCCAGCTCGTTGTCAGTCCTCCTTACCCTAAATCAGTCAAACCAATCCTATTACAATCCAGGTTTTCATATAGATTTATGAAGCCTGCTAAATCTCTTCCTCAAATCAACACATTTCTTGTTGGCGAACCAGCGACTTTGATGTGCTTTTGCAAAGGTAACTGATATTGCCTAACCCTCCAAGGAAAGCTGGGCTATTGTGTTGTCTAATGATCTTCCTACATATAGTTTGTTTAGCTCATAAATATCTACCAGTTTCCCTTAGCTCTCATTGCCATATGTTTACCCAGGTGTAGGCTAATGAAATTTGGGAAAGTAGCAACAACTGATTTAGCTCACTGCGTTTACAACCTGTGCCCAGCAAACTATCTGCAAAAGTCATCAAACGTGTTCACTATATGTTACCAGGGACAATGTCCCTATCCTAGGGTTTCATTTTTTCATTCATTTCTTCTGGAAGTAATAGTGTTGGGTCACTTCATTGAATACAATTGATTTAGATAAACATATAGTAAACGAAACACCCAGGGCTGGGTTGGGGTCTCCCCTGTGACATGGGGTCATCTGGTAACCTTACCAAAAAGGTAGCTGACCATAAGGCATTTAGAAACTTCTATACCATAGCCGAAGCCTTATTAGAGCAAAAAGGTGTTAAAAAGAAAAAATTGACCACCTCACAGATAGGGTTCAGTGAATGATATTGCTACCTTTATCTGAAATCTAGAAGGTCTATGAGCAGGCCCGGTTATGCTTGTCAGCTGCCTATACCAGAAAGGGGCACCATGGGTGCTATTTAAGTCCGCAGTAGATACAATCCCACCATATTTAAAGGTACATTGGCACCTAAATTGTACTTCACCTGGATATTCTTGCTACGGCCCTGGCTCTTACAAACATGTAGTCAAAATGTTAGAGGTAGGGGAGCCGAGGTTTTATGGGTAGGGCTGAGCCAGGGATGAGCCTGGGGGGTCAGGCCTGGCTCTAGGAGCCCCCCACGGGCTGAGCCCGGGAAATGTATTCACAGAATGGGTGGAGGGGGGTTGTGAGTGCAAACATCATGGTATATCCTGCCTTTACTAGACCCTCATGATGCTGGCAGTTAGGTGGCTGGAATGCAGACGCAGAGCTTGAGCTCAGAGCAGCTTGCCACCATCAGAGGCACAGCTAAGGAAAGATGATTTCTACAGCAGGTTGCTTGCCTTTATCATCTCAAAAACGCCTGAGGCAGGTCAGTGTGGCCTCTGGGTGTTAAGTTTGCGGGTTAGCCGAGACACGCCGGTGACCCTGTACTCTCCACCCTCTTCCCCCACCGCCTACTCCTTCATGTGATAGTTAGCTCCATTGGCAGCCTGATGACTCCCCTTTGAAGCCCCCCCTCCTGGTGCATGGGGAGGTAGGTTCCTCTGCTTCGTGTTTTGGCACATAGGTGTTAAAAGCCCCTTTGGCCAGGCCTGCTGCAAGTGCCGAAATGGCAACCAGAGTTATCCCTCTGCCGGTCTCCCAGGCTTACAGCTTTTGGACCCCTACCTCCATGGCTCTCTGAGCCATTACTTGTCCAAAAGCAGCAAACGCGAGCGCATGTATTTTTTTCTAAGTGAAGGAGTGAGCGAGCACCCGGTGGGGGTCCCACTCCTGTGTGTGGGCAATTGCTGGCCCAATTTAGGGTTCAGGCAGAGCTCAACAAAATGTCTGCATTGAGATGCAGTTTTACAGCAACTTAATGTCAATTGTTCAATGAATTCCGTGGCACGCATTCAGACATACATTACGGGCAGGTATTTACTCTCCACTTTCTTCCATGAATTGTGAAGCTGTGAAGCTGACGTCACATCGTTTGCCAAAAGGCAGTAAAAAGTTTAGAAAGCCTGAGAAGAGCCAAAAACCAGCGAGAGAAGGCAACAAACATAAGCACAACTGTATTGGCACTTTTGTTTCCGTTCAAACACATGGTAAATGAGCAACATTCGGCCACTCAACCAAGTGCAGCTTTGGCAGCATTCCCCCAACACAGTAGGCAAACGCTGAGAATATGTGATCAGATAACAGCATTTTGTACCATAAAACTAGAAATCAATACATCAAAATACTTTTTGGAACACTCATTATAACTGAAAAATGACCTAGTGACAGTATTTCAAAATAAAGCTGCAACAATATTTCCATCCCCATAATTTAAAAATATTCTGAAGACACCACAACTATAAAATAATAAATTCGAAAAACCACACTTTTCTAATGTAGATCTTGAATCTATTAATCTGGCTTGCAAATAATTATCAGTTATGTAAAATATTAGGCCCACTCAATCCACCAGCATGCCTATAACGTAACTAACCATGATAAGTTCTCTCTCACATGTAAATAAATACATACCTACAGCAAATACAGTATTTTAGCTACGGATTGAGTTAACACACTCCTGGGTTTGCAAGTCCAAGTTCAATTGCAATGGAGCGACATTTTCCTATTGCTAAACAGAAATGTTTGCAATACATTTTGGCAACAGCATAAATGCAAAAATACTTTGACACTAGGGCATTGGTAATTGTTGGCGGTCTCGTGCAGGCCGCCTCCGTGAGCCCCCCACCCCCTGTAGAACAGAGACACGGAGACGTGGATGTTGTCGGTGTGGGCTCCCCGGTGAACTGACGTCACCAGGAGCCGCCCCGTTTATTTAAACAGGCACGCGACGGAGTTGACGTCACTCCGTCGCGTGCGGACCCTTAAAGGGGCAACGCCACACTCCTCCTTTTCCATAACAACAAATTGGAAATAGGAGTACATAATTAGCACACATCTAGAACACACAACACTCTGTAAGTTTCAACAAAACCCCCATTTATTGACAGCCACCCCGGATCCCCCGTGTGTACCTGTCATGGCCTGACCATTCATCCCCGGTCAGCCTCCCCGCTCAGTCCGTAACATAGTCACTGAGACGGGCAGGTTTCCCACGCCCTGATCTCAGGGGGTACCTCCTGCCGGCGTCTCGGGCTGGTGTTCCGGGGGAGGGTCCGCCTCGAGCCGGCGACTCCACTACGGCGCTTTCTCCCCCACCTTCATCCAAAACGCCTTCGCTCTCTCGGCTGTCCGGGTCGTCCACTCGGGATTCACCAATCTTCCTGAAGAAGGACGCATTCCTGGTCACTGATGACGTTCCATCTGATGCAGTCACCATTGACCCCTTGACTGCCACCACGTCCAGTGGAGCAGGCTCGTATGTGAGTGACAATTTTCCATGGGGATGGCGATTTCTCACCAGCACCTCATCCCCAAGAGCAATGTGTGGGGGTCTGAGCCCCCTCCGGATGTTCTCCATCTGCGTCCTGATCTGTCTGTCCTCTTCCACCTGCTCATTGTTGATGACGGCGGGGTCCCGGTCCCCCAGTTCCGGTATGACATCTCTCGGGCACCGCTGGAATAGTGCTTCGGCCGGGGCCACCCCCGTAGACGAGTGAGGGGTGGTGCGATAGCCTCGTAGAAATACGTACAGAGCCCTCTTCAGACACTCCCCTTTTCCATGGGCAATGCGGAACACCTTGTTGAGGGTGCGCATCATTCGCTCGGCCTCCCCGTTGGCACGGGGCCACAGTGGGGTGACCCGTCGGTGTTGAATGCCATACTCTTTCATGAGCTCTGCGAAGCTCTCCCCCTGGAACGGGGCTCCGTTGTCCGAGCACAGCACAGATGGGAGACCATGAGTGGCAAAGATCTTTTCCAGCGCCACCACCACATTCTCAAATGCCACGGAGTCTATGAACTCAACTTCCGGGTACCTCGACCACTCGTCTACCACCACAAGAAAATGCGTGCCCCTGGAGGTAGACCCCGAGTCGGCGTGCACCACCTCCCACGGCCGAGTCCCGCGGGGCATTGTTTCAATGGACGGTTCTTTCAGTGCCGGGGCCGCCGCCTGACACCACACACAAGAGGCCACGAACGCCTCCACCTTCCGCTCCAGCTCAGGAAACCACACCTTCTGCCGGAGGCGAGCTTTGGTCTTGGGAGCCCCTTGATGACCCTGGTGTGCGAGCGCGATGACCTGCGCCACTTTGGCCTGGGGCACCACAATCCTTTCCCCTCTCAGTAGCAGCCCGGAATCGGAGAATGTTAGCTCCTCTCTCACTCTCCACAACTGCTCGAGAGTGACCCGGGCCTCACACGTTCTTCGCTCCACCGCCTCCAGCACTGTCTTCCAGGCACCCTTCTGCATGGCCTCCCTCAAGATGGAGAAACACTCGTCATTTTTCGACGCCGCCTCTAGTTCTTCCACCTGCATGGAGTTGGGTGTCGCAGTCTCTACAACTAGGCAGACGTGTTCGTCAGCTTCCTCCGCCGACGCCGACTCCTGCGAGTCGTTCCTGGGGTGACGAGATAGGTAGTCCGCCGCATTGTTGGCGCCGGGACGATAAGTCAATGACACCCCGTACTCCAGCAGGGCGAGCATCCACCGCTCAATCCTTACTGGCGGGCGAGATGACGAGCCCGCCATGATCGGCAGCAGCGGCTTGCGGAGTTATCACCTCAGTCAGCCTGCCGACAATGATGTGTCCAAAAATTGAGTAGAGGAAGAGACCCCTATCTAACCAGCAGGCTTCCCACGGAGTCTCTCAGCCTCTGCTCGACGAAATTAGCATAAATTGTCAAAATTCTTCCTTGAAATTGACATGTGCTGTGTCCAGCGATCATCCGCCGCTGAAATGTCCAAAAATTAAACCCGGATGGCTCACCGACGCTTCGTTACGAAGCCGTGAGTCCCCAGGGCCTATTCACCAAAATGGCCGCCGGCCGCGTGCGTCGCTTCCTTCTCTGCGGTGTTCGGAGTTCGTCGCGCGCTCACAATCGATCATCTGCGTCGCGTCGGAACTCCCCCGCATTTCATGGAAGCGATCCCGGTCTCGTCGCCACTGTTGGCGGTCTCGTGCAGGCCGCCTCCGTGAGCCCCCCACCCCCTGTAGAACAGAGACACGGAGACGTGGATGTTGTCGGTGTGGGCTCCCCGGTGAACTGACGTCACCAGGAGCCGCCCCGTTTATTTAAACAGGCACGCGACGGAGTTGACGTCACTCCGTCGCGTGCGGACCCTTAAAGGGGCAACGCCACAGTAATCACACTTCCACTGGTGCAACGTTTCTGCAATCTGTCCAAGTGTGCATTGCAGGGACTGCATATGATGATCAAACATGTTTCCATATATAGCTGGACTGCTGCAGAAATTGTACTTTCCATCTACAGATACTCTGACTCATTGTGCCAAGTGCAATTAGCGCTAGAGCAGAAATTGCCCTCTTATTCATTTAACCCACGTTTGCACCAGGGCAGAGTTGCTCAATCATGGCATAAAATATGCCGCCTTAATAATTTCGGCACTAGGATAGATCCATCTCAGAAATAGGATGCAAAATCCCAGTGCACGTGCTTTGGGTGAAATACATGGCGCCAGGCATGATAAAGGCTCTTTGTTCACTGCACTATCCAACCAGTGAACCTTTCTATTGGGAGAGGATTGCCCCTAAACAAAAATCAATTGTAAACTACTGCAATAATCCAGCACGTAATAGTAAGAGTTAGTTTGTTATATATCAATGGCTACACAACGTTTTCCAGGTGGTTATTCAGTTACTTAAAGGGGTTGTTATAATCCAATACAACCACATCAATGGTCAAATGTACCTTGTTTCGAAAGCTGTTACCTAAAGGTTAAACTGAAATCTTAAACACATGTACTTAACTCACCGAAGAATAGAACCTACGATTTAAACTGTACTGAGTACACAATCTATGCCTTGAAGTGAAATGCTCATGTTGTAGGAGCAACTTGGCTTCTTTGGTATCCAGACAATAGCTGCCATTACATGCATATAAAATGAAGACAACTCATGGGCAACGACACACAGGGACATAATTTCACCGAAATGCCAAGGGTAGCCGAAGTGACATTGCACAACCCTTGACCTCTGATGACATCACAGGAACTGATGTCATTTGACCCCACCCCAAAGTGACATTACGGGAAGTGATGGAACATGACTTGACAAAACAGGAACTGGCATCACATAGCATTGTTCCTAAGTATACTACGAAAAATATGGTTACGATATCACTGTAAAGTGATATACATTTCATACAAGAATGGATCACCATATGTATTGTTAATATCAGTGTGTATAGGACCATGTTACCAAATTACTTTGAATGCAAGCAAATGTCCAAGGCCAAATTATGTTATTATATAGCACTTACGAGTAAGGGCTTTATATAGAACAAATATACATACAATATCACCCAACCTGTGTTGGTACTCATTTATTGACCTAGAAGGATGAAGGGCTGCGTTGCCTTTGCCGATCGCAGCAGTGAGCGCTCAACCCACTGATCTATGTTCCCAGCTGTAGCTATCTTACTGAGTATAGTAAAATGAGCAATTACACGTCTGAATGTTCTCAAAGTCAGACAGCAAATTTTATTCTGTAGTGGATACCATTAAACTGGTTGCAGAGATTTAACAGCAGGCCAGTTCATCTGCAGTTCTTGTGCAAAGGTATTCACATGTCAAGCCTGCATGGATGTACTTTTCAGGCTTCAGAGGTTGGCAAAATACATATCATTGGGAGAGTTCATGACTGTGTATTAAAGAATTTAGAGTAGGACAGGGAATGCAGCACACTCACACGGCATCCCATACTCTGGACGCTCGTTACCTCATACATTGATTGATTGATATTTTATTTCTATTGCGCTCGTACACAATTGTTTCAGAGCGCGACAAGGCAACGGAGGGGAACAGGGGAGAACAAAACAGCGATCTTACTAGGCCCAGTGACATTGAGAACGCGCAAGTGCATGGGAGAGTGGGAGGGGAAATGTGCATGGAAGGGGGGAGAGGTGGAAAGTGCGAAGCAGAGGAGAAACAGATAAATAACAATAAATAAATAATAAAGGCAACAAACAGTGGTAATGCACCCAGCAATTTGCAAGTGCTAGGTTTAAGGCAGCAGACAGGGTAGGAAGAAAAAGGGGGGGCTGTAGGGGACAGATACAGACCCCAGTGCAAGGGGTGGCCCGGAGGCAGTGCGGGAGGGTGACAGGATGAGCAGGTACCTGGGCCCAAAAGACAGAAGGTGGCCAGGTGCACAGTGCCAAGAGAGAACAGATCAGCAGGGGAGAGGGGGAGCGAAGGCAGAAGAAAAGCAGAAGGTCTTGATTTGCTTCCGGAACCGGAGATGGTTCTCCTAAAGTTTTAGAGTGGCAGGGAGGCTGTTCCAGAGGGAGGCCCCAGCCGAAGACAGAGATCTACCCCCAGCTCGTTTCTTAGAAAAAAACGACTGACCCTGAGTGAGTAGGAGGTAGAGGAGTGAAGAGCTCGAGAGGGGAGGTATTTGCGGAGGGATAGCTAAAGGTATTTTTGACCCAGGCCCCAGAAAGCCTTGTGGACAATGCAGAGGGTTTTGAATGTAATCCTTGCATCCACTGGGAGCCAGTGAAGAGATTTCAGAGCTGGAGAGATACGATCCCAGGGCTTGAGGCCAAGGACAAGTCTCACAGTCCTGTTCTGGATTAGTTGCAGAGGGCGGAGAGTAGAGGCAGGTAGATTTAGAAAGAGGCTGTTACAATAGTCCGAGCTAGAGAGAACCAGAGCTTGAGATACCATGAGCTTCTGGGGTAAGGAGAGGAAAGGCAGAGTACCTCTGAGGAGGTGCAGTCGGAAATGTGACTTTTTAGAGACCTCAGAGATGTGGGCGGAGAAGGAAAGGGTGGAGTCAAAGATGACCCCGAGGTTCTTAGCCTCGCAGGTGGGGGTAGGAGGAGGGCCAAGGGAGGCCGGCCAGAGAGTGAGGGGAAAGTATGGTGAAGGTGTGCCGATGAGGAGGATCTCCGTCTTGCTGCCATTCAGACAAAGATCATTGGCGGCACACCAATCTTGAATGGCAGTTAGGCAATAAGAGATGAGAGAGGGAGAGGAGGTGGCAGAGGGCAGCCTGAAAATGGGTTGAGTGTCATCAGCGTAGCACTGGAAATTGTAGCAGAAAATGGCAATGCAGTGGGTGAGAGTTGCCAGGTATTGGTTGAAAAGCCAGGGCGAGAAGTTAGACCTCTTGGGAACACCACAGGTAGAGAGGAAGATAGATGAAAGGAAGGACCCAAGTTGGACCTGGGAGGTTAGATCTCAGAGGAAAGAGGTCAGCCAGGCCAGAGCCTGATCAGTGATACCCAAGTTTTCACGCAGACGGTTGAGCAGGATGGTATGGTTGACCGTGTCGAAGGCAGAAGAGAGATCGAGGAGGATGAGACAGAGGGAATGTTAGAGTTAAGGTTGGTGAGCAGATCTTCACGGATGTTTAGGAGAGCAGTTTACGTGCTTCTGGCAGCTCTGAAGCCAGACCGGTGGTCATGGAGACAGCCAACAGAATTGGAATGAAGGTTAAGCTGAGAGATGGCCAACTTTTCCAGGAGGTTGCCAAGAAAGGGAGTAATGGAAATTGGGCGATAGTTAGCTGGACAAGAAGGATCAGCTGTGGGTTTCTTGAGAAGAGGATGCACAAAGGAGTGCTTCAGAGGGGAGGGGAAGGATCCAGAGGCAAAGGAGTGGTTGCGAAAATCAGCAAGGGCCGGAGCGTGGGTGTCAATGTGGTCCTTGATGGTTTTTTGAGGAAAAGGGATGAACCTGTTTTGAAGAGGCTTTCATAGATCAGACTTGTCTAGCAACCTTGTCAGGGGTGAAAAGAGGAAAGGACGAGAAGGATGGTGGGAGGGTGGCTAAAGCAGGGTCAGCAAGCACAGATGGAGAGGGAAGAGGAGGAGTGTGGGTGGAGAGGGTGGACAGGATGTCCTGGGTTTCTGAAATGAAGTGAGAGACAAGGGCATTGCATAGAGCCTGGGAGGCAACAGGAGGGGTAGAGACTGCAGCAGGGTTGGCCAGCTCCTTGAAGATTTTAAAGAGTTCGGCCGAGTTGTTAGATGCCGCAGAGACACGAGCTTGAATGTGGACTCTTCTTGGTGAGGACAGAGAGTCGGTATTGTCTTTGTAGCAGGCGACAGGCCAGTTTGTCAGAGGATGAACAGGAAGTCCTCCATTTCCTCTCAGCTGCCCTACACTTACGTTTAAGTGTAGCTAGGTCAGAGTCATACCAGGAATTGCACTTGGCTTTGGACTTCAAACGGATCCTCATGACAGGGGCAAGAACATCATGCAAACAAACATCCTGAACAGCATGCTAGGGGGATAGGAAAGATAGATACATTACAACAAAGAATTAATGGTGGCACAATGAAATCAAGGGCCACTTTATGTGCTATGGTCAAACATGTCTACACTGTACATACACTTTTAGGCACAAGGATTCTGTCATGTGACCGAAAACAACTAGATTGAATTTTTTGTGATGATTGTAACAGAGACAAGGCAGAAAAGAAAACGTGCTAGAACAGTAACTTGTGAAAAGCAAAAAACATAGTTTGATATGGATGCCTATTCTACTTTAAATTCTTTTTGGAAGTGTGTGTCTGCATTGTGAATTGGAGGTGTTTAAGAACAGGCTAAATCAGTTAATCGCCCCCTGAAGTGTGCCTGAAATAAAACTTTAATGAATCTAGCAATTATTGTATTGAATTCCAGAAAAACAAAGTATTTGTTATAACTATTTATCCCTATTTAGGGTCAGTGCTCAAAGTGTTACACTTATGGAACTTTCTGTTTTTTTAATAGGCCTGAACAAGAAAGTAAACAAATCGAGAAACTAAAAGTCACATGGCACTGGACACAGCTCAGGAGGTTCCATTTAAAAACAAAAATATGTATATATATTTTTTAAGGGGTAGAAAGGGGACCATAGGGGTAGCAAGAGGGACCTCAGTGGTCACAGCTACGACCCAAGGCGACCCCGAAATGACATACCTGATAACACACTTGACATTTCTGACAGACTACATTTGACATATTTGAACACCTCTAACAACAAAAACACATGCCACAAGCTTTCCAGAAAAAAATAAACTCTAATGGCCATTCTGTTGCTACTGCCATAAAACAGCATTTCACAATTCAATGACAGGTGCCGGCCATATTAGAAACTCAACAAGAAGGAACAGAAAAACAAACTGGCTAAAAATAAAACTAGATAATAGAAATCTTTATAAGCAGTCTTCAATAAACTGGTAATGGCTGTCATTTTGAATACTTACTTTATGATGCCTCCACTGAGGCTCCTGTTGCTCAGGTCAGTAATTTCAAAGCAAAGCAGTTAACGTTCAAAGCATTGTAACTGTGTGTTCGGGAATAAACAGCTATTTAAATGACCTAAAGTACAGCAGGTGCATCAAAATAATAGACAGCAGAGAATTTCAAACTGGAACAATGAATAGCGATTCTATTCTTGCTATTATGAAATCAAACACCAATTACTTGCAAAGGCACCACTGAAGAAACGCTGAAGCAGATTTTCATATGCTTATATCATGCAGCCTTGTTTTAAAATGTTCCTAAGCCATATAGTTTGCAACATAAAACGTGATTTGATATTCAGGAACACTTAGCCCACCGGAGACGAGAGTGAACATTGACTGAAAATACCTTTTGATTTATAATACATGAACAAAGCTTCACATAGGCGTTGACTTTCAACGAACAGGTACATTCTCATGATTACATTTCTGAGGGAAATTAAGTCAGCTGCAGAGGTGTCAGTTATGCAGTACCTGATGATGCAGCATGCCCAAGAAATTCTTTGGAGGAGTACATTTAAAAAGTACCCAAATATGCAACTTGATTTTTATGCACAACCCAAAACATTAACTTCACAGCAGTCCGAAAAAATAAGATACGCAATAGACTGCATTCTCAGCGGACATAAATACCCCATGGACTAGAAATGTTTCATTAAAGTACATGTAGCCAAAGATATCATTTATTTTATTTACACTTTAATACAGTGCAAGCCATATCCAGAGGGTCGTACAAATTGCAAAGGGAGAAGGCAACAAAGAAGTCACAATATTTTTGGAACAGGATAGAAACATTAAGATACAGAAAGGATAGGGGAGGAGGTGGTCTGTCAGGATTATGTTTTGGGAAAGAGGTGAAATATGAAGCTTTTGTGGAAGGTGACAATCTTGTCTTGTGACGTCTAACCTGAACTCCCTAGGGGCATCCCAGTTAAGGTCAGAAAAGTAAAGGGTGAAGACCAGTATTTGACAGGCCTCTTTGATTCTTCAACTATAAGACTTTGCTTTTGCGTTTCTACCTGCTGCACCTGTGAGTACCACCAGCATGCTAATTACTGTGCTCTATAGCCACTCTGTTACTCACCTGTAATGCATTCACACCTGCTGCTCCTGCTGCTCTTCCTACTCAACTCTCCCTATGCTTTCTCCAACCATGCTTCAATTTCATCCTTTCCTATCCCTATCATAAAATTCATGTCTCAAAACTCCCACTAATCCATCTCTCTTGCACCTCCTACTTCTAACAAACAGAGCTGATAAGCAAACCACACCTCTCCTGATACCTATCCACCCCACCTCTCTTCTTCTGGCACTGAACGTCTCTACTATTCCTTATCACATCAACTGAACATTGCACTCTGGAATTCTCTGTCTGTATGCAACAAAACTAACCTTACCACAGACTACTTTCATGCCAGCTGTCCTCCCCAGATCTCCTCGCTAAAACCTGAATTTCTCCATCTGACACATACACAACTCCAAAATATCCTTAATTCGCTCTCCTTGTCTAACGGGCAGAGGTGGAGGCATCGGACACCTACTGTCTTCCTGCCTCATCTCCTCACAAATCTCCAATGACATATGTTACCCTACCTCTTTTGAATTCATCATCTCCACTATTGCTCCACCTCACTCAGTTCACATCATCTCTATCTACTCCCTACTGGTCTCACTGGGCCATTCCTGCATGAACTTGGGCAACTCCTGATTCTCATTCCACTAAATGTCACTTCATTATTTTAGGTCACTTTAACCTTCCCTAACCAACAACTTCTCGGAAATCTGAATTTCAGTCTTTTCTTAGTGACCACGCTCTCCACTTAATCAAAACCCTACCAACCCACACCAGGAGTAACTCTTTGCATGAAGTATTCGTCTCCTTCTCTCTCTCAGTCCCTAATAATACTATCAAACTATCCCTATCCATCTGATCATGCCTATTGTTTCCCCAACTATCTCCTTTCCACCCTCTGACCTCTGTTCATCACTTGCCTCACCTATTACTAAAAGAAAATCACCTTATGCCATTATGCCCATTCTCTCTGGCCTATAGTTCTACCTCTCCTCATTCACACATGATGCCTTTTCCACTATCAATGCCTTCTCCAGCTTCCAATACCTTGTTTATGTCTCATTTGCCTCTAACTTCTTACTGACAACTTTCTCCCCTATCTTTCAGCATCCTCAACCATGGGTCAGCCCATTCATACACTGTCTCTACACAAACATGCATTGGATGCTGTGTAAATTGAGGCGTTTGTACTTGCACGAGGTCCTGCAAATCTACATCTCTCTTCTGAACTCTCTTAAGTCCTCTCTTGATAGAGCGAAAAGGGAATTCTACCTCACACTCATAGACTCTCACTCCAACCATCCTCACCGGCTATAGAGCACTCCAAACTGACTCCTCACTCTTCCTAAAACTATGACTATCAACTGCACTCTCACAACTGATGCTGTAGCTAAATACTTTGCTGCAAGCATTTCCAAAATTAGAGACTCTCTCCTACCCTTCCTTACACTCCCTCCTCTTATAATCTATACTCTGCCTACTCTACCATCATCCTCTATCTCTATCGCCCACTTAAGTCACAAAAATACTAAAGAAGTCCTTTCTCTAATGAAGAAGGCTAACCACCCTTTCGACTCCACTTGCTTTCCGCCCATTTTCAAAATGTCCACGATCATCCGTCACCGTAAAAAAGCAAGGGGCTGACCCAAACCTTTCAGCGAACCTTTGTCATGTGCCTCTCCTTCTGCACCTTTCTTAAGTGCTGGAAAGGGTTTTGTTCAACCATATTACCAATTTCCTAGACAACCACAACCTTCTATACCCCCTACAACAATGTTTCCACTTCTATAACTACCGAAACTGCTCTTGTGAATGTCTGCACCTTCATCATCTCAGCTAAGCACTCCAACCTTTGCTCTACCTAACTCAACCTTGCCACTTTTTGACACTGTCGATCACTCAGGTGTCCGTAATACTCTCTCTCTCTTCTTGGGATTCATGATCGAGTCCTTGCCTGGTTTGAAATCTACCTAGCACCTCACCAATCCTCTTTCCCCTGAACAACAACACTAAACTCACTGCTCTAACTGTTGGTGTTCCACAAAACTCTTTCCTTGGGTCCTATTCTCTTAAAACTCCACACCTTTGCTGAATGACACATACATCGTCTTCTCTTTTACTGAACTCTCCTCTATCAAAACTTCAAACTGTTTCTCTGCCATTAAATATTGGATGGCTTCACAACCTCTGATGTTAAATGCTTCCAAAACAAAGATGCTCTTCTTCCCTGCAAAATACTCTCTCTCATCTCCTCCGCTGCCTATCGAGTACCCACCTGACACTCTCACCCACTCATCTTCAATAGAAACCTCAGCATCATCTATGACTCTTCTCACACATTCTCTTCTTTCATCTCAAAAACTGTGGCAGTGGTTTGCCTCTAACTCCTAAATATTAGGAAAAACAGGGGCTTTCCTTCCTTTCAACACTGCCAAGCATCTCTTGACCAGGCTTGTCTTCTCTAAACTGGACAACTGTGCTAGCATCCACAACTATGTTTTTGTTCTCTTGACAAGATCATTAACTTTGCTACCAGAAATCTCTTTGAACACACCTATTTTCGCTTACTGTCACCAGGGTGGGTGGCTGATGATGCAAAACAGGACCAGATTAAAATGTCTTCTTCTGGTTCACAAATCTATCCATGGTAAGGCACCACACCATCTATCCTCCTCTATCTAACTCTACAAACTTTCTCGTACTATCCACCTAGAGGCACCTCAACCTCCCTGTGCTTCCTCTCATTTGTACATTTTCTCTCTACTTGCTCCACTTGCATGGAATTCTCTTCCACCTGACATCTGAGAAGCAGTTCACACCAATTTGTTCAAAGGCAACTTGAAATCCTACATCCTTACCTTTGAGTTATCCTTGTAACCCACCTCGCATCTGCCTTCACTCACTTCTAGCCTGCCTCTGTCCGTCACATTCCCTGCCATTCTAACACTTCTTCTATCATGGTCACATACGTAACATAGCTGGCTGTACCACCGGCCTGCATTTAAAAATGTCTAATGTTGATTTTCCTTAATCTATGTAAGTCCATCTCTGCATTGTCCCCGGTGACTGTTTCATTTACTGCTCACCACAACCTGGCCAGAATGTCACTTGAACTCACCCCATTTTAAGTAACTCACTGCTTCCCATTAAATTTGATATCTTATCTATTGTACATTCTTTTGGAAAGTGGGATGGAAGGGCATTCCAACTCTGGGTGCCCTCTGGGTGAAGGCTGGTTTTGCAGGCATGTTAGCTTGCAGAGTGGAATGCATGGGACATTTTGGTTCGCTTTTCTGGTGTTTGTGTTTTTGATGGGTTTAAGATTGTTGTGATGGTAGGAATGGGTTTTGAGGTGAATGCCCTTGTATGCAATGAGTCCTTTCAAGGAAATTCTCTGGGTTAGGGGGAGACAATAGAGCTGTGAGAAGGGTGTGGTGATGTTCGTGTTTGAACAGGTGTACAATGAGTCTTGTTCCTGTGTTCTGTACAACTTGCAAATGGGGTTTGGTTGCTGTTGGGATGTCCAGTGAGAATTGCATTGCTGTAGTCTCGCTTGGAGAGAACTAGTGCCTGGACAATGTATGGAAGTTTGCAAATTTGATCGAGGTGTGATTTGATTGATTGTGGGTCTGGAAACAAAGTGTGTCCTCTCAGTGAAGAAGAAGGTAACCCAGTGTGGGTTTGAGCCTGAGAGTTTCCTCCTGTTAGCGAGGGAGGATGTTTAGAGAGATGATGTGGTCAATGTTGTCAAAAGCTGTTGAAAGGTCAAGGAGGACTAGAAGGACTGGCTGTTCTTCATAAGAGATGTTGTGGAGGTCATCCAGGATGCAAGGTGTCTCAGTTGCAGTGCTGTGGTTGAGGCAAAAACCTGATTTTAATGGGTTGAGGAAGTGTTTGTGGGACTGTGCTTTAAGAGATGGGTTTATTCAAAGTGTTTCATGATTCTGTCAAGGTATGGCAGGATTGCGATGGGACCTGCGGCTTAAGGGAGAATACAGTCAAGGGATGGTTTTGTGAGAAGGTGGAAAATGTATCCTACTTTGACTGTGGAGGTGATTTGCTTTGTGAGAGGCAGCATTTTATGATCGGAGCCAATACAGAGCCAGTTTGATAAAGCCTGCGATGGGACCTGAGGTTTCAGGGAGAATAGAGTCAAGGGATGGTTTTGTGAGAAGGTGGAAAATGTATCCTACTTTGACTGAGATGGGTACGTGTCATCTAGGAAGTGTGTTGGTTTTGTTTTGATTATTTTGTTTCTGTCCTCTGTCCTCGCCTGGGGACTCCCTCTGCAATAACCTCCCTGCCACTCTAAAACTTGAGGAGAACCATCTCCGGTTCCAGAAGCACCTCAAGACCTTCCTCTTTGCTTCTGCCTTCGCTCCCCCTCTCCCCTGCTGATCTGCTCTCTCTTGGCACTGTGCACCTGACCACCCTCCGTCCCCTGGGCCCAGGCCCCTGCTCACCCTGCCACCCTCCTGCACTGCCTCCTGGCCACCCCTCGCACTGGGGTCTGTACCCATACAGTCCCCCACTCCCCAGCCCCCCATTTTTTTTCTTTTTTCTGCACTTATCAGACTTACCCAGTCTGCTGCCGTAAACACAGCACTTGCCACTTGCTGGCTGCACTACCACTGTTTATTGCCTCAATGATCTATTTATTTGTATTAATTATTATTTATCTGTTTCTCCTCTGTCCAACACTCTCCACTCTCCCCCTTCCATGCACTTCTCCCCTTTCCCTTTCCCATGCAATTGTGTGTTCTCAATGTCACTGGGCCTAGTAAGATCGCTGTTGTGTTCTCCCCTGTTCCCATCCCGTATCTTGTCATGCTCTGAAAAACTTGTGTATGAGCTCTATACAAATAAAATATCATATCATATCATAGTGCTAAATAAGTTTAAAAAAGTCAAACACATTTTTAAAATAGATAAATTAATTTGGATACAATTACATTTATTTAGAAAAAAAGGGAAAACAATAAGTGTCCTTTCTTATACTTTTCTTCATTTGGAATGTAATTGATAATTCAGTGTAACATTAATTATGTGTACAATTTCATTTTCATTCTTCATTGTTATTCTGCCATAGCATAGACTAAAAGGGAATATATGGTAGCAGTTTTCGGCATAGAAGTGGTGAGGGGGAGGTTTGTGTGTGCGTGGGGGGAAGGAGGAATCCACGGAGCTGGCTGCAGGATCTTCCATTCATAACGGATTTGGCCATTCTCATTTTCTGACTGGTGATCCCTCTAAATGACAAGAAAGTTCTGTGTGTCCTATCACATATGATAAACAATACAATATATTTCTCAGAGGCAATAGTTAAGCTTAGTAGTCTGTAAGTAACATCATGTTCATTAGTATAAAATGTTCTAGTAAGTAAATGCTGCATAACTGGAATATAACAATCATATTGGATAGAAGTAGAATAGACACAAGCAAAGACCAATGGGGCAGTACATATCCACAAGTGAATCAAATAGATCAATCAGTACTCTATTGTGGAACTGATTTAAAGTTTCCCAGAAGGGAAATATGGAAATGTCTTAATTTCTGTGACCATCATACTTATTCAGGATATGTAGTGAGTGAGGTATATCCTTTGAGTGTCTCCTCTTAAGATTATGTGAGTAAACTGCTGTCCCTGGATATTAGCTTACTGGGTTCAGATATTTGCTTATCCACTTTTCTGTTTTGTGCGTACTTGAGTAATTTGTTGTTTCTCCCATTTCTCCCAAGATTAGAATGGACCTGGGATCCTTTATCCAATGTCACCTTTCTATGCATTTGTACAGTCAGACATTGACAAAATTAACTGATTCGTTATTTGTATCAAAGAACATTTAACATGATTATTGCTGATGTAGCTTGCATATTCACAATAGTTTTTGACTTGTTCACAGTACAGAATCTGTCTTCCTAGAAACTAAGAAATAATTATGCTGTTGTATTACATTGTTGGATTAAAAGGTGTAATTGTGTAACCCAATTGAGGAAGGAAATCTGTAAATCAGATAATATAGAAAACATATGTAAGTTAATGAACTGCTCCATGTGGACAGTGCTCACAAGACAAGTGTTATTTCAAATATCCCAAAAGGAGAATTTTTGAGAATGAAAAAAAAACAGTTTTGAATAGGGATGTTTTGCACTACGAAATAATATCATGAAAAAGAGATTCTTACAAAGTTATGTTCAACTGAAGGGGAAAAAACACACAGATTCTCTTAAAGCAAAAGAGAAGAAATTGCTTCTATCTCCAGGAGTGAATGGGAAAATAGAACCTTAACAAATCAGTCTATACAAAACAAATAATTAATGAATGTAATGCAACAATGCTAGATTATTTTTAGAAATATGATAATAATTTGGAAACAAACTTATATGATTCTCGAATCACTATTTATAGGAAAGCTTAATTTTTGAAGCTCTATAGTAGTCCAAAGTTTTTCAAAAATGGGCTGGAAAAAGGGATCTCATCGCTCCCAAATACATCAAATGGCTTTTACATGTGTTGTGATTTCAATATGTGAAAATATGCAATAAATTAAACCTTAGAGTTTAAAGCTATTACGGCAGAGCAACACAGGATCACATCATGTAATAATTGTAAAACTAAATATTGTATACATCTAATTATTTGTGCATTTCGATAGTACAATCCGACCGTTAAAGCAAAGGATCCTAGAGCATATAAGAAGTATTAGGAACACACACTACAAATCATTTACATCAGGGCATTGGCATAACAAAAATCCCAATTCAACACTGGAAGACTTGAGATGTTTTCACATGGAACAGCTAAACAAACCTGTTACAGGTGGTAAGAGGCAAATTACTTTATGACAGAAAGAAGCACAATTGATTTACATATTGGGCACAGTAATGGTTTGAATATTGACAATTAATTATTCTATGTTTTAATTTGATATGATGTTGATCGCTACAGCCCACAGCACTACAGTGGACGCTTTTCTTTCTTTGGCACCATGTTTTAATTCTAGTCATTTGTTAGAGATTGTATTTTCTTGACAATTCTTGAATGTGGAGATTCAATTAGAAAAGCAAATTTCAAACTACTTATTTATCAAAACGATTTACTTTAGTCAAGACATGATTGACATGTTTTTATAATTATATAGCACTGACTGAATTTAATTATGTTGTTTGCATATCTTGGCTAGTCTATTAACAGAAGATCATTTATACGGCATGCTGGAAATAATCTCTTCTTGAAGAACTGCATTTTGTAATAAAGAACCATTGAAAGCATTATCACATTAGCCTGTGGTGATACTGCTGCAGTTGTATTATTTACAAATGTAATACAAAACATAGGAATCTTTTGCCATGATAATATAGGGTGAATTTATATACTGTGAAAGTACAGTCCTGAATAAAGAAAATAAGAAGGGGGTCCTGGGAGACTCTCTGCCACACATGAGTCCTGGTTACAAGAGCCTTACCCAGAGTCTTTAGCTTACTATCTTTCACAGAGGAGAAATATCCTAAACATATCAGTCTTTATCCTGCCCTGGGGCAGTCCAGCACTGAAATGCTAGGCAAAGGCTAGGCTAGGATATTTCACCTGGCCAGCATGTGAGCCTAACCCCTATATCACATGCGTGCTACCTCTCACACGCTTCATCACAAACACATACGTGACAACATACTTCTCATGCATTCTCTTAATGCATCCATATCACTCGTGCATTCACTCAATGCACCCATAACTCTCATGCATTCACTCAATGCAATATCAAACATACATGCATTATTAACTTCAATGCATACTCACACAGCATGTCCACTTAAAATTTCTGATGCCTAATAGAAATGTACACTTTTAAGGGATAACTGACACTACCAGACATGGGCCCTCATTACGACCCTGGCGGAAATCGAAAAACGATGGCGGAAATGCAATACCGCCATCGAATAGCGCTCGGTGCGATCATGACCCGTCACCGCAAAGTACGATGCCATTAGCGACACCGTAGTGAACGCCAACGCTAACTGCACCAAGCACGCGCGCGCGCACCATGCCAAACCGTAATTACCACCATGGCGCAACGGTACGCGAATTCCGACCCTAGCGGACATGCACCTAACGCCATCAAGCACGGCGGAAAGTACCATTCCGCCATGGTGAGAAGTACGGCATCGCGAACCAACCGTAAACGGCCCTACTGAGTGCTTGTACACCGCTCCCTGGCCACATTGTACAACCCCCCGTAGGTGCAATGAAGTCACACAATGCAACCAGTGAAATGTACTAGTCATCCATGCCTGCCAACGAACAAATGAATCTCAAGAGTGCCCAATGGGAGCTGCAGGGCACAGATGGCACGAATACAGAAGCTATACAAATGGACATGGCCTCAGTCTCCCACCAAGAAACGCATGCAAACACAGGCACCTGTGACCAGCAATATTCCGATAATCACATCATTCCACCAATCCAACTGGCTGACCGGCATCTGTTACACAAAAGCTAATCCCCCGCCCCTGAGCATGACATCATCAAAACAGTCATAATGGCAGCCCTTATCCCTGACCTCACTGGGCTCCGTAGGCAAACGCGCCCAGCACAGTACCACGCAACTATACTCCGAAGCTGGAACCCAATGCAGATCTCCTCACAATACATCGCTCCCCAAATAGGAATATGCCACATCACTCGCAAAGAAGAACGCTACACGGTTCATATCAGAATAGAAATTTAATGCACAACAAATTCACCAAGCCCATACAGCCATTAGGCCATGAACTCCAAAATATATTTCATTATCGTGGGCTGCATCCGCAATAAATGACCAGCTACTTCTTGTGTGACGCCCTGTTCCTTCATGGTACACAGGGGCTACATTCCCGTACGAAAAGGCAACATGGAAGCGCCTAGAACCGCAGGGCCGTCCCAATAGGGAGGCACTAGTCCAGCTGAAAGGCCGAAATGTTGCTCCTAGCCACTACTACTGCGTAAGGGCATGTGGCCCATTGGCGATCGTCCCATAAGATCGTAATGCTGCTCCACTGATTAACACGAAGCAGCAGGTGTCGGGAGTAAAATCTATCTGCAGGAGTGGCATACAGATGGCAGTGGCAAAAGGGGACGAGATACCTGTCAACCAAATGAAATGAAAAAGAATAGTATGGCCATCAGAACTACATTTGAATTACTCACTTCAATGATCACACCAAATCCACAGCCATATGCATGCTAGCCCACTCCAAAGGATCATCACCACCCAAAAACCACTTGCGAATCATAACTATCTATATCGAGGTGAAAACACTATCACAAACGAGTGTACCTGTGCATGCGTCTGTTACAACAGAATCCATCTGATGGGATTGGTAACGTGCATAGACACAAGTGTCTGAAGGCGCGTCGAGACAGGGAGGGCTCAACAAGGCCAGATAGACGATGGCCCCACTATGGCAGCCCTGCATCACATAGCGCAGGGGAGGCGGATAGATTCCAAGAAGCCCTGTACATGGCAAACTCTGTATCAAATCATCTGTCCATGCATCCATACATCATTCCCTCATCCCGTAATGAAAACGCCTGTTTCCATACTCACATAACATGTGAAATTTCCATTGAGTCTGTGCGTTATGCAGCCTGCAAAATCCACTGTGCCCCAGCCCGTAATTCCAGTGTTGTGAAGTAACATGTATTTGGGAACGTCCGGCCTCATCGCCCACGTCGCTATTGCGCATCCCATACTATTCATATCAATCATTGCATCCTCGCCATGGCCCCTGTCCCAAGGACATTGAACAATAGAACGTTATATTTGCAGTCAGACCTGTGGGCATCTCCTCGCCGCTAGCTGAAAACCGAAAGCGCCGCCCTTCGAATTCCTCATTTGCAACATCACGTTGAAAAGGCATCTGTGGCCGCTTGAAACCACAAATTAATCCATCTAGTGCGGCTGTGTGTGAAAATGGCAACTGCCTTCACTCACAAATGGAACGCCCCACCCGTCGGTGAAGCTCGGTACAGTGTTGCATGAGGGTCCACCGTTACTCGAGTACTACGTTCCACTGACCCTTCACAAGTCTGTTCGCGACTGCAAAGATTGTATGTGAAACAATGGGACCATAGCCGAATGAACATATCAACCAATGTTACACTGCCATCGGGTACAAATACATGATTGCAATAGCAAGATGCCATTCGTCGAATTGCAGCGTTGTGTGCGGGACGTGCTCGCCCAAACGGGAGTGCAGCTTGCACAGGTGGAATGAATCACCACAGGTGGAGGCCATACAGCCTGAAAACACATAAATTGCACACCCAGTCTCCTCCCACAACCACACCCACTCCGAAATGCTACCGGCAGGACTAGCCATGTTGGCCCTGGGGGACCTGATAGCACTGCAAGTACTCCAACTTCAAGAAGAAGACGAACACCAACTACTACCGGCCGCACGGCGGAGACGCAGGAGGAGGAGGAGGGCAAGGCAGGGCCAGCAAGGGCCGCCAGCACAGCCACTACCACCACGCAGGCAGCCCGCAATCCCACGCCTCCGAGCACATCCGTTCAACCTCACTGATGAGCAGATCCACACCCTCTACCGTTTGGACCGGGACACCATAACCGCCATTGTGGACATGACACAGGCTGACCTTGTCAGCATGATAGATAGCCCAACCGCCATCCCACCCCTACTGAAGGTGGTGTCTGTACTACACTTCCTGGCCACAGGCACCTACCAGCACACAGTCGGACAGTTGCATGGCATATCACAGCCACTGTTCTCACGGACACTATTGCAAGTGCTCGATGCCCTCCTGAAGCACGCAGACGACTTCATCTCTCTACCACGCTCGGAGCAGGAAATTACGAACACAAAAGTGGGATTCCATGCACTTGCCGGCATACCGGGTTGCATTGGTGCCATCGACTGCACCCATGTGGAATTGGTCGTCCCACATGCCATGGAGGCCCAGTACCGCAACCGAAAACAATTTCATTCCCTGAATGTACAAATGGTGTGTGACTCCAACAGGATCATTACACATTGTTGTGCCAGATTCCCTGGATCTACCCATGATTCTATGGTCTTGAGGAACTCTACTATACCACGCTACATGGAGCGACACGCAGGGAACAGATCCTGGCTACTCGGTGAGTCTCATTTCATGCATGATGATGTGGGGTATGTGATGCGGCAATGACCTGGCAGGAAGGGGGGGGTGTGCGTACGTAGCAATGGCATTCCTCAATATTCCTTTCTTGTCCACATACAGGTGATGCCGGGTATCCACTGAAGAGATGGCTCCTCACACCAGTCCGGAACCCACGGGACCAGCATGAGGAGGACTACAACCATGCCCACTCACGTACCCGTGTAGTCATAGAACAGGCATTCGGCCTACTGAAGACTCGTTTCCGCTGCCTCAGCAGGTCTGGCGGGGCACTCCTGTACCGCCATGTGAAGGTTGCAAAGATGGTCATGGCATGTGTCATGCTCCACAACATGTGCGTACGTAGAAATGTGCCCATGCCCCCTGACGCAGAACTGAAAGCACCTGATGATGGTCATGATGAGGGTGGGGATGTGGCAGCACCTCAAGGAGTCTGCGAGGCACAGGAGGGCCGTGACATTCGTCAGCATCTCATAGATGCATGCTTCTAGCACTCACGCCTGGTGGCTGATACATGGACACGGGACTCGTGGCACTGTGTGTGTCTGGGACATGCACAATATGGACTGTACGCCTATAATGGCCTCGTACACAAAGATCAATGTCCACACATCTCATTGCATGATCGTGCATTGTTTATGGCATATGTGATATCATGTTAAACACCCTATCGACCCGCCACCCAAGTGAGCCCAACACACCCCCTCCACCCTCCTACCTCCCCCCCGAACACCAGTGTCCAAAGATGCTCATTGTCAGTGGGCTGTCGCTATTGCAAGCCCCCTCTGCGGGTATCAGGGGCACCCCTGCCTGTGGAGCGCAGGTTCCTCCCAGATCTACGTTGGGGGCTGCCCTGGACGGAACTTGCAACGGATGCTGTCTCTGCCTGCTCACGTCCATGCATGTCCCTAAGGGTTTGTGAGAGCTCAGTGAGCACACGGCGCACTGCGGCAAGTTCGGCACATACGTCTTTGGACGTCGCATGCAGTTCCCCCCTCAGGCTCTCGGTGCTTCTCTCCATTTGTACTCTCAGGCTCTCGGTGCTACTCTCCATTTGTACTCTCAGGCTCTCGGTGCTACTCTCCATTTGTGCCCTTAGTGTCTCTGTACTTCTCTCCATTTCTTCCCTCAGTGTCTCAGTTGATGTTTCTATGTCTGCCTTAGTGCCCCCACATTCATCGGCATGGTCCTTGAGGAGCGTGGCCAGTTGCTGCTGTTGCACGATTAACTGGTCGAGGGACTGTTGCCTCTGCTGGGCCATGGCCATTTGCGGTGGTGTCACAGAGGGGCTGATCACCTCATGTTGCCTTGCCACAGGGCTTGTGGGGGATGGCCAGTCGTCGTCTTGTGGGTGCCCCTGCGTGGTATCCTCATGGTGTACGGGATGGAACAGACAGGGGGATTGAGACAGGTCATGGATGGATCTAACTTCGACATCCCCGTTTTCTGTGTCGGAGCATGCTGCCATTAATGCAGTATCACCTATGGTGCTGCTGCCACCAGAAGCAGTGCCTACTGTGGCATCCATTGGGGGGACCTGTGGTGGTGGTGTTGTGGGCATGCTGGCTGCTGGGGTGCCTGTTGGAGTTCCCTCCTGTGTGCTGTCACTTGATTTGTGCTGCTGCCGTGTCTTGATCCGTGCAGCTGAGGTGGAGGGTCTTTGGCGTTGGTCTTGGCCCTCTTTGCAGGTGTGCTGGTAGGGGTGTCCTGGAGCTCGTCGTTTGGATCGGACCCTGTGGTGGAGTAAAGGAGGGCGAGCGTTATTAATGGGTCTGTGGGAATTGGAATGGCAATGTATCACATGCATTGGGGTGGTACCTGAGGGTGATTTGGGTCTGGGCCTTGGAGGTGGTTTCATTTGTGTGTGGAGTGAGGGTGCAGTTGTTTGGCAGCCTGCAGTTAGGGTGTGCCTGCTGCACGTGTAGAGGGTGTTTTTAGGATTTTTAATTATTTATGTATTTGATGTGAGTTTTAAAGTGTGCTATCAGGCCTATGTATGTGGACGTTCTCCTGGACATGTGTTCCTGTTGCACTATGTGGGCACGTGGAACTTCACATGATTGGACATTGTGGTTTTGGCATTGTTTTATTTGGGACACCTACCTGAATCTTCGGATGTCTGCACTCCTTTCTCCATCCCTCCGACTCCCTCTATGCTCTCCATTCCAATGGTGGAGGCACAGATTTCTTCCCAGGGGGTCAACTTGATGGGTGATTCCGATCCTCCCCCGGTAGCTGTGGCAATGTTGCGGTTGGCAGAAAGTATGCTACGGACGCGTATCCGCAGGTCGTCCCATCGCTTTCTGCATTGCTGTGGGTTGCGGGGTGCGGTCCCCACCGCACTTACACGCTGTGCCACCAGGGCCCATATGGCCTTCTTGTTCGCAAGTGCCGTCCTGGTCATTTGCGTGGAGAAGACGACGGCAGCATTCTCCTGGAGGGTCTCCGTGAGCACGGTGAGTTCCTCACGGGAGAAGTGGACCTGCCGCTTGCGGTCGCACGCTTTCTTCGCTACTTTTCCCATTTTTCTTGGTTTCACTAGGGTGGATGACGGGTTGGGATGTGTCTCAGGGTAGTATTTTTTATGGTTGTGTGGATTTTGTGGTTTTATAGGTGTACGGCGTGATGTTTCCCGTTCCGGGACCATGCTTTTACTTCCGTTTCCGTATATTTACGGTCACCGTACTTTCCGGTGTCCGCTGTGATGGGTGGCGGTATTGCACCTAGGGCGCCGTACGGCGGCGGTGTGGGCCGTTTTGGGGTCATTTCCGCCATCGCGGACTTTGCACTTCCGCCATGCCGTGGTGCTCGTGCCCGATGGGTCGGAATGAGCCGCACTTTGCTCCATCGTGCAATGGCGGAAACGCTATTTACGCTATGGCGGTCCGGTCGGTTGATTTCCGCAAGGGTCGTAATGAGGGCCATGGTGTTGATCAGGCACCATTTTGGAAGTGTGAACATTTTAAACAAAAACATCCCACCATTTCAGTTTAAAAGAATGTTCTTACTCAAATGTGCACTTGTGTCTCCAAAACGAAAACTTTGTGGACACATAACAACCTCATTTAAGATAATATGACATAATTAAGAAAACATCATCATGTTTTAAACTTCTACTTGACCTTGTGCATGTTCATCATTTAAGAAAATAAGCATCATATCCCATTTAAGTACATAAAAACATCATGAAAGAGTTTTCATCATAATAATATAGTTCATCATTTCAACCGCCATGCAGTATCCAAACAATTATATGCATGTTATTTTTCTATAATACTTTGACTGCATTCCATCATCATTGTGTTATAGCGCTAAATGCAATTTCACAACTTGAACACACTCCATGGCTCACGCTCCCTGCACACTTGGAGGGTTCATTGCACACACACACGTTAAAACTGAAACCCCCAATTCACACACAATTTTCCAAATTCACTTTTAAAAATGTGCCTTTTGTTTTCCATAATTTTAAAACTGCAAAACGCTGAAAAATAATCTTGCACCTGAAATACAATACAGCAAGCTTAACTTGTTCAATTAAATACTTATACTGCCATTGGGCCTCATTACACGGAATGCGGTAAGGGTTTACCGGTACTGGTAAGGGCACCGGTACCGGTAAACCCTTACCGCCTTACTACGAGGTCCCTTTGCGGGACCTGACCTCAACGGCTGGTTTACCAGCCGTTAAGGAATGGGCCCGCAAAGGGACCTTGGTGCCAATTACGGTACCGAAATTTGCGGTACCGTAATTAGCTCCTTCCCTATTCCCATTGAGCCCTATGGGGGCAAAAATGGGAATGGGGAAGTGCCTTGGTGAATGGGGAATTACCGCCCCCGCTCACCTTGGAGTATTGCGGTAATTCCGCCATCCACCAAAGCGGACACGGTAAAATACCGGCGGCAACCATGGCGCGAATAGTGCCATGGTTATCGCATACCGTGTAATGAGGCCCATTGTCTTTTATAACCTGTAATACGCATTCTTTAAATTAACAGCTTTTCAGCTTGTCTTTAAAACCCGGAACCACATATGATCCTTTATCTCGCAGCCAATCAGTGTCTCCACTTGCCTTCAGTGCTGCCATGATAAAACAAACAGTGCATCAATGCAGCAGTACCTCAATGGCTATTATCAGATTCACTCTTCCAAGTGAAATTACTTCATTACGTCACATCCTTGATTTATTGAACTCAAACCTCTCAACATTTCTGTCCACTGCTGCAACTTTCATTTCTTAGATAACTCTTCACTGAACGCAGCGTTAATTCCTTTATTTCGTGTCACGTTATAAATCATAAATCCGACAGCAAAACTTTGTTGAGCTCATTCCGCAGGCCTCGCAGGCGAAAACACTAATCCTCATTCCATACTGAAGTTCTGTGTATGTCATCACGCCTTACTTGCGTTGATGGGGCCTTTTGTCTTATGCTTTTCCTCCGAACACAAAGAAAGAAACTTGATGGCGCTGGGTCTTTCATCCTGCATTCCAGCCATTCTGTTAGGCTGGAACGCAGGGCCAGCTCAGTGCGCGCGCCACTGACAGCCCACACAATCCTCACCAAAGACCTGAATTCATCCGCCCATCACTTCATTCGTTTCTTTTTTTCTATTACAGTACCTTACACGTGTACATGGGATGGCTGCACATCGGAAGAATCTAGCATTTCTTTTTTTTCTTCAAACGCCACCATGATCGCCCGCATCAGCAACTGTTGATTTACTTTCAAATGTACTCAAGTACAAACAACATATACCCAGATGTTCTGGTTGCCTGCAAGAGTACTCAACTCTGCCCTCTTGTGCCCTGCAGGACCTATACCTCTCCTGGGCCACTCCAGACCCCAAACAGCATGGACGTATCCAGTTTGCACATGCTGCAGCCTCTGCTCCATATTCCAACTATATTCTTCAATTGGAGCGACATCACCTCTGGGCTTCACCTCTCCTTCTATCGAATCTCCTTTTCTCATGACTTCTGCCTCCCACCTTCCTTCAAGGTCCTTTAACTCCTCATCGCCAAAATGTAGTATCTTGGGAGTGGTTATCAATGCAAGCAGGATATACAGGAACCACTCCAGAGCCAGGATTTTCAAAAGTAAGTCTTCTTTATTCAGTTAAAGTTATAGTAGGAAAGGTGAGATAAGGAGATGAGGTGATGTCCTGCTGTTCCCTTGGCTCTCTCCCTGCTAGTCTCTAACGGTCACTCCTGGAACCCTTACACTCTCCCCATTCCAGGCCTCACATAACATTCCAAGCTCCACTTCCAAGTCATACATACACACAGCTCTCTTATCAGATTGAACACCAACAATGAATACCTCTAAGCGCTATGCCACATCTAAGCACTAGATTAATACACTTTTCCTACAACATGGAAGACCAGCAGAAATAACAACATTGTAAAACGGCAGACACAATCTGCAATGACATATAGTCAAACAGTGGAAACTTGCATGGCACATCATATTTTTCTAATTACGCACACAGACGCAGTGTTAATATTCTATTGTGCAAAATAACGGATAGTAATTACCATTCACCCTTTCTAAATGGTGTCAATTTTCTCAGGACTTTATTTGATGTATTATGTATTGATTTGAAGACCAGGGCTGTCAATTTCAAACAGAAAGGACTTACAATAACACATTTAGAAAACAGGCATAGCTTGGAATGGTGCCCACTGAGTAGCACAATTATGAAAGCAAGTGGTGAGCCAGCTATGATGGAGTGAACAAAGTTCCACATGGAGCAGGGGTGAAACAAAGCAAATCAAAAATCTATAAAAAAAACGGATGACTTCCAGTGGAAAAAAAAGTTAACCTAGATGTGGGATGTTTTTACCCATGCATCCGAGCCCTACCTCAAAAACTGGGCAGTACTGGCGTTGAAAACATCATGATGGCCAGAACTTCCCAGAAGATGCCCAGGGAAGGGCATGAAGAATAGGCTGCCACCCATTTTGCCGATGTTATGGGCACAGAAGGGCACTGCCTAAAACCACCATTGGACTACCCGCACAGTAGTCTGAAACCATTGGGAATGGCAATGCTGATTGCCAAAAGCCACCTCGAATTGTGGGGAATTCATTTTTCTTGAATGTCAAATATGGCAAAATCATGGGCACAGAATTACTTTACTTCAGAAACACACCAATGCCATGTCCTGAACATGGACAATATACTCCATGTAATATCACTTGCTGAAATGAATCAATCTAAAAAAAATCCCAAGGAGGGATGCAGTAACCGCAAAATCCTGAGGGTGGCGCTGGCGGTCTAAACTCTGACAGGAGAGCTGTCTTGCAAAACTGTCTAGTGCAAAGAAAGGGGTCTCATTTCATCAAAAGTTCAAAGGGGTTGCCTGTCCTGAGAACTCTTGACACTTCAGAACTCAACACAAGAAGCCAGGAAATCACAGGGTTCTGTTAATTAAATGCAAAGTGGCTCCCTGGCCTCCTGATGTCAGCTTCCCAGAGACCACACAATGGCCCCTCTCCTCTGAAAGGAATATGTTGATTTTTACTGTTTTACTGTCAACAAAGGCCTGCCTGCCAGAAGACATGTGACTGACCCACCCAAGTCTTGGAGGCGGACTCCAACACTCTGAGGACTGAATTGAAAGTAAAATATATATTTTACAAAAACACTGATAACTCTTTGTAATCAAATGACAGAAATGTATAACTTTGAGAGACTTAATTTAAAAAATGTACCTTTAATTCAAGCCCAAACTCCAAACTGTGGGATATTCTGGGACAAAACCCTGCTGTTTATTAATATTACAGACTCCCTGTTTCAGCTAGACAAACGAAAATGCATTGGTATGTGGGTAGATATGTGAGGAACAGTTGTATAAAATTTAATGAAGATCCAATGTTGTTTAGCACATTAAAAAGTGCTAAAAGTTGCCATTTTTGAATGCAAGCTCTTAGAAACAGCAGATTTGGGACAGAGTATACCTCATGTGATATGTGACATGGGTATGTAATTTCAAACAACTGTGTAACTGTGAAATATGTATTTTGATCATATATAGATTTGGGTGCACAGATGACAGGGGAGTTTTTTCAAGAGATCATAAATGGCTGACATCACTCTGACACAACTTAGCTCCCCCAATCAGGGGAGAAATGAATGCTGGACCAATGACAAGTGAGAGGGGCAAGTTTAGTTATGACCAACACACACACCCACTTGCAGAACATATAAATGGACCACTGAAACTTAGGTAGAGACATTCATTTCCATCTGCAGCGGGACGCTCTGCCGGAAAAATCCATACTTACCTCCATCAACCTTCAAGGAGCCAACACTTAGACTCCAAGATAAACAGAGACTACAGAACCTTAACCAAAAAGGCCACTGCCAGCAAGAGTATTTGTCAACAGGCCTGAAAATCTTTTTGCAACTGAACTCTTCAGACAGCCGGCTGACGCCGTCTGAATTTTGCCAAGAACTTTTGCAAGAACCCGGTGACAGAAATATCCAAAGAGAAGGCAGGACCCGACCCAGAGAACCGGTGCCTAGCAGAGACCAGGCCATTGTATCCAGAGTGCTGACCCCGATGCTGTGAGCAGTTCCAGAGGCCAGGCGCTGTGAGCGGAACTCAGGAAGACCTGACCAGACTGAAGTCCGTGACCAAGTCGCTTTCCGGTTCAAAATCTCTTGTGAGTACTCAGCAAAACTCAGAACACATCTCTTAGTTAAAATCATATAATTCAATCCATTTTTAATCTAAGTAGAACTGCAGCTTAGCAATTGTGTTATTCTGCCATCATTTTTAAAGCTGAAAAAGTGTTGCGTTTAAAATTTGCAAAACCAAAAACGACCTTCACTAAATCGCTCATATCTCCGTGACCGTTTGTCTTAGAGACTTGCAGTAACTTTCATCTGAAAGCTTAGAATCTTAGCTTTTAATCGCACCAAGAACCACATTCCTTCCCATTATAGTTTTACCGATTTCACTCACCCTGAACCTCCTAGAGGGAATTAAAAGCATTTAGCATATTTTTCACTCCATTGCCAGCACATATAAAAGCATTTTGCCTGTGTTTTCAACGTCTGTAGTCTAAGTTGCTGGGTGAACTGAATCACATTTAATTGCATTTCTGAGAACTGTGTGCCTTCCTTCTATTTCCTTGCATTGCATAAAAGGGGGGGGGGGTGAATTGTACAAGAAAGTGATTACATTGTTTTTGCTGAAATCCTATCAAGTTATTTTCTGTACTGCATTTCATTCCACATTGCATCCATTGGAAACCATAAAAGTATTGTTGCTATCTTATCCATTTCATGTCAACTCCTTAGTGATTATCAAGAAGTGTGCTAGTGCCAGATTCTCCGTTGTTAATCTTTATCATACCAGATTAAGTGTGATATCCAATTATTAATTTATTATAAAGTGTGATAGATATATATTGCTTTACTTCTCAAATAAACCTTTTAACTTGCAAAACAGAACTACTTCTTGGCTCAGTGGGGTCAGGGGGATTCTGAGAGAGAGGGGTGTTATATAGGGGTAGTCATCCAGAACGCATGAACTGGACATAAAGTTATATCAATAAGGGTTTTCATTCAGTATTATAGACTAGGCGTTGACTTAGCTGTAGTGTTGAATTGAATCCTCTTACATAGAATATGCAAGGTCTTCAAACTAGAGCAATGTTTAAATATACAAAGGTACGTTATTACATAACAATGGAGGGAGTGGTGGGGCCAGGGAGAGAGGATGAAGGAGGGGGCAGGGTTAGCTCCCTATTTGGCCAGTAAGTGATGTTTAAGCCAAGCTATGCAGAGATACACCATCAGACTGGCTTTGTGTGTGATAGGGATGCGGATTCTAATGGACTGTGGTGAGTAGGAAGAATGAGCGGAAGTGACTGGAGGCCCATGGAGACATGGAACAGTGAGATTGAGTGCAGGAGAGGAATGAAAGGAAGCAGATGGTGTGCAGACAGAGATACAATCAGACAGCTACAGAGGAGCAAGAACATTGAGAGCAATGTAGAATAGAAGGACTTTGAAAAGGAAGTTAGCTTGGGTTGTTGTTAAGATATATTCCGTTTTGACTGCAAAGCAGACTATAATGCCTCCTTTCAATTGGAATACAGTGCAGTGTCTTTCAGCTGCAATTTGTTGAAGTCACACCTATTAATTCAATGAAGAACACTGCTTTCAGTTATTCCTGAAAAGCAGGAGCATTCCAATTCCCACCGGGATGGTATTCCAGTATGTCAAGTCATACGAGAGGGACTGTTTCCTTGTCTTTTCCCTGCGCGCTAGTTTAGTTTTCAAACTAGCAATGGTTTGGCTCCTAGAGCAGAGTGTACTACCTGGGGTTTTAATTTTGTCCACAAGGTAGGCAGGCATCTGGCTGGTAGTTGCCTTGCAGGTGATACAGGCTATTTTGAAGAGGATCCTAAAAGGTGTATGGAGCCAGTGAAAGTTGTGTTGTAAGGGGGTGATCTGCTCGAATTCTTTTTTTAAACTGTGATGAGGAGAGCTGTGTCCTGATGGCCTGCTTGTAGGTGAGCCAGATGGAAGCAGGGGAGATTCGTGAGGAGGGTGTAACGCCATCCATATGTTTAATCACAAGCACCCACACCATAGTAAGGAAGTGCTGCAGAGGGAGGTAGGACTTACTTTTCCAGAACAGTATGATCTGGTACCACCCTGTCTGGGATTCCTATAGATGTGCTCCTGAAATAATATATTTCTGTCCATGAGGAACCTGAGGGGTTCTGTGGCTGGGGAAAGTTAGGGAGCAAATTCATCCAGGTGCATCTCACCCAGCCATGCTTGGATAGTTTCCTATTTGGAGGGATGGCAGAGGAGCACACATTCCATTACTTAGAGGATTAATTATAGGAATGCACTTGCCATCCAAGTTTGAATAGTGGCAAGACATTTTCAGAGGTGACTGATGTCATGGGAGCAGATTACTTTAAGGTACAGCGGTTTGTCATTCGCGTATTGGTGTAGCAAGTTGTTTGGGTCATCAAGGAACGATGTAATTAATACCTAATATTGAATACAAATCAGGGGGGAACTTTTTCAGCACTGTGGCACTACTCAGGTAACCATGGGGCTGTCATATCCGATGGTACCCATCTGAACAGCCTGATCAGCCTGGTATCTGTCCAAGTTATAAGAGGAGTCTGATCACAGTCTGGGGATTCACCATATTGAAGGCGGCGAAGACGTCCAGGATGATGAGAAGGCACGAATCCCCTTTATCAAGGATCAGGTGTGCATCATCAATAACATGGATGGTGGCTGATTTGGTGCTACATTTAAGAGTGAACCCAGCTTGGTAGCCCTGGAGCAATACTGACTGATTTGCTCATGAAGGTGATTTGCCACTACCTTCTTAATGTTTTTTCCAAGTAATGGGAGGCTGGCAATTTTTCGTTAGTTGGTGAGGTCTTATGGGTCGAATATGGGTTAACTAAGGAGTGGGTGGATCAGTCCTGTTTTTAAGGAGCTTGGGAAACTTGCATTGAGTGAGGGAGGTATAACAATTTGTAGAAGGGCAATGAGAACTTTATCTTAGCCTTAAATGCCAACCCAACTATCCCATCTCCTATCTCCTTCACTCCTGAATTCCTCACTTGTCATTCAAGGCTTGCAACTATGCAATCTTCTTTAACAGCAACCTTAGACTCTATCTAGAGTCACTGTTGTCAGATCTAACCTTCTCTATATTAGGAAGGTCCTCCACACCTGCCTTACTATTTGTCTAAAACACTCATATCTACCTTTGCACATAGCAAACTTGACTACTGCTAAAGTCTTTTTCTTGATCTTACCATCTACTTCATCTCCTCACAAACACTATCCGTATATTTGCTTATGTGAATAAATGGCGCATGGTGCAGATAATTCTGTTTCTGAAAGGGAGGTATGCTACTGAGGCCCCCTTTCATAAAGCAACTACAGGCACTGTTCTGCAGTAGAGCAGGGCAGTTTCAAAGGTCACATGTGCATTGCTGACAGCTGCTGGAGCACAAAGTTCCAATAGGCAGAGGAAGCTCTTTTACCTTCAGAAACTCTGACTCAAAACATCATAAGTATGTAAACTTGTCAGCCAGGTGGCGTGTTTAACTGTACATATATGCCATGCCTTGTTATGGCATGGCAGCTAATAGTATCACACAATTATGCAGCCAAAACCGCTTGATATCATACCAGAGTCAGCTTGGTGAAGAGGGTTCAGGGTATCTTATGTTATGTTCTGTTATGTTACTTGGCATTCATATAGTGCCTTATGTATCATTGCTATGACCTCAAAGCGCTGATAGGTTGACCGCCCTCGGGAACCGCAGTTCAAGTCAGTGGAGAGAGTGTGTCTTATGGTGCATAGGCGCACCGGATATGTGTGCAGCTGGGGTGGTTATTGCATGATAGCTGCTTCTTAGCGTTAGGTGTGGTGCTGTGGACATCAGTTGGATGTGTTCAGTCTGGAAGGTGGACATCCAGACTGCGTTCTGGCAGTGTTATGCCTGAGGAGATCCCTAAGCTACCTAGAATGTGCTCAGCTAGCTGTGTTTTATTAGGATGATGAGGTGTTTGTGGGGTCATGTTAGTATGAGAATATCTGGGCCAAATGTGTCATAGCATAGCTGTGTTCTAGTTGAATGATGGTGTATAGGAGAGAGTAAGCTTAGTAGTGATATATGGTGGTTATAAGCAAAGCGTCTGCGATCAAGCACGAGAGCAGGACAGGGGTCATGGCATCAGGCCTAGTATCATAGTCGCTTGTTCTGTTCCTCCCCTCCCTTTCTGCAACCCTCTCCCTAACCTTTTGTTTTTCTCCGGCTCTACCAGAAATGTCATCAGGCCTAGTACGGTAGTCGCCTGTCTGTTTCCATTTCCTTCCCACTCTCTCCCTCCCTTCCTTATCTATGTCTTAGTTCTTGCACTATCTGAAATGTTAGGCTGAGTACGATAGTTAATTTCACATCCTTACTGTTCATGGCCTGTAAGAATGTCATTGTATTTTCCCTTGTTCCCTCCCTTGCCTTGAAGCGCTTTGAAACACATTGGCCCTCATTACAACACCAGCGCTAAACCATGGCGCTATTAGCACCATGGTTGGTGCCGGTGTTGTAACGAGTCCGCCATGGTGAAATGGGGAAATACTGCTCCATTCCAAGGTTGGAGGGGCGGTATTTCCCCATTTCACCATGGCCCTTCCCCATTCCCATTTTTGCCCCATAGGGCTCAATGGGAATGGGGAAGGCAGCAATTACGGTACCGCAAATTGCGGTATCGTAATTGCCTGCGAGGTCCCTTTGTGGGTCCCTACTTTAACGGCTGGTCCAGACCAGCCGTTAAGGTCGGGTCCCGCAAAGGGACCTCGTAGAAAGACACTAAGTGGTTAACGGCGCCGCAGCCTTTTACGGCGCCGTTAACCACTTAGCGCCAGGGTCATAATGAGGCCCATTGTGTATAGGCGCTATATAAATAAATCATCATATCATATCATATCATATCATACATAGCGGCACATGTAGATAAAGCGACAGGATGGATAGGGTAAACATGTGATACAGATAACATGGGGATACAGGTACATAACATATACATAGTGTAATTAGGAGATTCAGAGATATACAGAGACATAGCCACTCCATCCAATCCATCTACTCTGTTCTTTCCATCCATTCCATTCACTCAATCGTGTCCATCCGCTCCATCCACCTTTTCCATCTGTTCTATCCGTTCAATCCTTTCCATCCATTCTATCTTTTCCATCCTCTCCATCCGTTTCATCCGCTCTAACCACTCGATCGACTCCATCCTTTCCATCCACTCCATACGTTCTCTCCACTCCATCCGTTCCGTCCGGTCCATCTGCTCTAATCGCTCCATCCGCTCTAACCACTCCACCCACTCCATCCATTGCATCTACCCCATCCGTTCTATCCCCTTATTCGTTCCATCCACTTCATCCGTTCCATCCATTCCATCTACTTTATCCACCCTGTCTGTTCTATCCACTCTGCCCGTTCTGTCCACTCTGTTTGTAAAATCCACTCCATCCGTTTTATCCACTCTGTCCATTCCATTCAGTCCGTTCATTCCATCCACTCTGTCCACTCCATCCATTCCATCCATTCCATCCACTGCATCCACTCGATCCATCTACTCCATCCTTTCCATATGTTCTGTCCTCTCCTCTGTTCCATCTACTTCATCCGTTCCATCCACTTCATCCGTTCCATCCACTTCATCTGTTCCATTATCTTCATCCATTCTATTCTCTTCATCCATTCCATTCTCTTCATCTGTTCAATTCTCCTCATCTGTTCCATCCACTATAACCGTTCCATCCACTCTATCCGTTCCAGCCACTCTATCCGTTCCAGCCACTCTAACCGTTCCAATCCATGCTATTCGTTCCATCCACTCTATTCATTCCATCCACTCTATTCGTTCCCTCTACTGTATCCGTTTCATCCACTCTATCGGTTTCATCCACTAACAGTTCTAACCATTTCATCTGTTCAATCCATTTCAGCCGTTCCATCCACTTCATCTGTTCAATCTACTTCAACCGTACCATCCACTACAACCGTACTATCTACTCCAACCATACCATCCACTCCACCGGTTCCATCCTCTCGGGCCACTGCATCCACTTCATCCATTCCAACCACTCCTTGTTCTACTCCATCCGTTCCGACTGTTCCATCCGCTCCATCTGTTCCATCTGTTCCATCTGTTTCATCTGTTCCATTCTTTCTATCTATTCCATCCGTTCCATCCACTCCATCCGTTCCATCTACTCCATCCGTACCATCTACTACATCCTTTTCATCTACTCCATCTGTTTCATCTACTCCATCTGTTCCATCTACTCCATCTGTTCCATCTACTCCATCTGTTCATCCATTCCATCCATTCCATCCACTCTATCCACTCTATCCACTCTGTCTGTTTTATCCACTCTGTCTGTTCTGTTCATTCTGTTTGTTCTGTCCACTCTGTCCGTTCTGTCAACTCTGTCCGTTCTATCCACTCCACCCGTTTTATCCACTTAATCCGTTCCATCCACTTCTTCCATTCCGTCCACTCCGTCCGTTCTATCGACTCCGTCGACTCTATCCATTCCATCTGTTCCATCCATCTACTCCATCCTTTCCATTTGTTCTATCCTCTCATCCTTTGCATCCACTTCATCAGTTCCATCCACTTTATCCATTCCATCCACTTTATCTGTTCCATCCACTTCATCCGATCCATCCACTTCATCCGTTGCATTCTCTTCATCCATTCCATTCTCTTCATCTGTTCAATTCTCTTCATCTGTTCCATCCACTCTATCCGTTTCATTCACTCCAACCGATCCATCCACTCTATTAGTGCCAACCACTCTATCTGTTCCAATCCACGCTATCCGTTCCATCCACTCTATTCGTTCCATCCAAACTATTTGTTCCATCCATTCTATCCGTTCCATCCTCTCTATCGGTTCCATCTACTATCTGTTCAATCCATTTCAGCCATTTCATCCACTTCATCCATACCTTCCATTTCATCCGTTGCATCCACTTCATTTGTTCAATCTACTTCAACCGTACCATCCACTCCACCAGTTTCATCAACTCCACCCTTTCCATCCACTCGGGCCACTCCATCCACTTCATCCATTCCAACCTCACCTTGTTCTACCCCCATCTACTCCATCCGTTCCATCTGTTCCATATGCTCCATCTGTTCCATTCTTTCCATCCACTCCATCCGTTCCATGAACTCTATCTGTTCCACCCACTTTGTCTGTTCTACCCACTTCATTCGTTCCACCCATTTTGTCTGTTCCAAACATTTTGTCTGTTCCACCCACTTCATTCGTTCCATCCACTTCGTCCGTTCTATCCATTTCGTCCTTTCCATTCTCTTCATCAATTCCATCCACTCCATCCATTCAATTCACTTCATCCGTTTTATCTATTCTATTCGTTCCATCTATTCCGTCCTTTCCATCCATTCCATCCGTTCGTTTAGTTTCAACCATTCGGTCCATTCTATCTGTTCCATCTGCTCCATCCTTTCCATCTACTTCATCCAGTCCGTCCACTACATCTGTTCTATTCTCTTCATCTATTCCCTCCGCTCTATCTATTCCATTCATTTAATCCATTTTAACCCCTCATGTGTTCCATCCCTTATCCGTTCCATCCACTTCATCCATTCCATCCACTTGGTCCGTTTGATCGACTTCATTTGCTCATTTACTCATCCGTTCAATTCGCCCCATCCGTTACGTCCATTCTCTTCATTCCATTTACTCTAACCTTTCATCTACTTCGTCTGATTCATCCACTTTATCTGTTCCATTCTCTTCGTCTATTCCATTTACTCCATCCGTTTCATTCACTTCATTGGTTCTATCCCCTCATCAGTTTGATCCCTCTTCCGTTCCATCCACTCTATCGGTTCAATCCACTCTATCGGTTCCATCCACTCTATCCGTTTCATCCACTCTATCCATTCCTTCTACTCTATCCGTTCCATCCACTCTATCCGTTCCATCTACTCTATCCGTTCCATCTACTCAATCTGTTGCATCCATTCTATCCTTTTCATCCACTCTATCAGTTCAATCCAGTCTATCCATTCCCTATACTCTATCCGTTCATGCTACTCTATCCGTTCCATCCACTCTATCCATTTCATCTATTCGATCTGTTCATCTACTCTATTTGTTGCATCTATTCCATCCATTTCACTTACTCTATCCGATTCACTCAGTCTATCTGTTTTAGTTACACTATATGTTTTAGTCTTTCTAAATAGGATTTCTGTTTATTGTGGTTATTCATTCAATCTGCTCTATGTGTCGACTGTTTAGGGGAAGAGCCATGTTTTCAGTAATTTGCGGAAAACAGGTAGTCTTCGGTGTGTCGAATGTGTGCTGGGAGCGAGTTCCATAGAGTGGGGGCCAGAGCTGAGAATGATGATCCTCCTAACCTGACTGAGTTGGCGTTTGGTATCACTAAAAGGAGGGAAGAGCTTGATCTTAGAGTGCACAGTGGGTGGTAGGGTTTTAAATTGTTCTGTAGGTATACAGGACCAGTTTTATGCATTGCTCAGTGGGAGATGTGTAAGGTTTTGAAAGTCACCCTTTGTCCAACAGGGAGCCAGTGGAGAGTTCTGAGAGCTGGAGAGGTGTGGTCTCATAGTCCAAGTGCGAGAAGCAATTTGGCTGCAGCGTTTTGTGCTCTTTGTAGTTTAATGAGGTGGTATGCTTGGACCCCGAGGTAGAGGGAGTTGGCGTAGTCCAGTCTCGACCGTACAATAGATTGGACAGCAGCAAGTCTGTTGGGAAAGGAGAGGTACGGCAAAATGCATCTAAGAATTTTGAGGTGGTAATGGCAGGACTTAGAGACGTTGTTGATTTGGCGAGAGAGGGTTAGATCAGAGTCAAGAGTGCATCTAAGGTTTTTTACTGTGGTTGAGGTGGGTGGGTGTCCCATGGATGATGGCCATGGTAGAGGGTGGGGGAGAAGCTCGGTGTTGCTGCACTCCATGATTTCGGTATTAGTGGGGTTTAGGAGGAGGTAGTTTGTGGACATCAAGTGATCAATGTCAAGGAGGCAGGCTGTGAGGTCGGGCTGACAGTTGGGTTTAGAGTTCAGGAGTTTTAGGATTATTTGGGCGTCGTTGGCACAGTTATAGCACAGGATATTGTGTGGGTGGATTATACTTGGGAGGGTGGACAAATAGTGATTGAACAGGAGGGCTGATAGGCATGGTCCTTGTGGAACTCCGGTATTGACTGGTGTGGCGGCAGAAGCATAGGCGGAAAGGAGAGTTATTTGTTTCCTATTGCTGAGGAAGGATGCTATCCACTTGAGGGCGTTTCCCTGGATTCCTAGACACTGGATGCAGTCTAGGAGGATTGAGTGGTTGATTGTGTCAAAGGCGGTGGATAGGTCTAGAAGGATTAGTGCAGCACATCCCGCAGAGTCTGCAGTGTTCTTAAGGTCATCCCATATTGAGGTCAAAGTGGTTTCGGTTCCATGTCGGGGTCTGAAGCCTGATTGTTCAGGGTCTAGGAGATTGTTGGATTCGACAACGGCATTTAGTTGGGAGTATGCGGTTCAATCAATGAATTTAGCAAGGAACCTGGTGTTTGAGATGGGGCGGTAGTTTTTGGGGTCAAGAAGGTCGAGGGAAGGCTTTTTTAGAAGAGGTTTGACATGAGCAGTTTTGAAGGCATCAGGGAAGGTTCTGGAGGAGAGGGAGTCATTTATGATGGTTCTTGCGCAGGTGGATGAGAATAATTCTTTGAAGATTGAGGTGGGGCACGGGTCAAGGTGGGAGCGAGATGGTTTCCGGGCAGAGAGAAAGTTGAGGAATTGGTCTCTTGATATTGGTGTGAACGAGTCAAAGATGGGTTGGGAGGTAGTTGCCGTGGCAGGCTGGGGGGTGGCTGATAGAGCCGGTGGATTACATGGCGGGACATGAGGGTCAGTTTTTTGTTGAGAGAATTTGTTCTGTCGAGAGCAGTGCTGTAGAAGTGGAGAGAGAGAGAGAGTCGCAGAGTGACTAAGATGGGGTCGATTGGGTGGTGCTACAGGTTGGTTTGGTGAATTCAGAGATGATTTTGTGGAGTTCCTTGCTGGGGTTTTCACATTTGAGAATTCGAGAGTTGTAGTGGACTTTTTTTTGCTTTTCGTATGTCGGCTTTGTAGTGGCGATGGTGCCGGGCCAGGGTGGATTTACTTAGGTTGGTTTTATCTTTCCGCCATTTGAATTTGAGGGATTTATACAGTTGTTTTGCAGTCTTGAGTTCTGGTGTAAACCATCTGGGATTAGGGCCATAGCGAGCGGAGGATTGGCAAGTGGGCGTAAGTGGGATTAATGAGATATTAAGCCACAAGTCAAAAGAGTCAGTGGTTAAGGGTTCATTACGTGGGGTGGTTGGGGGGGAGTTTGAAGCAATGCATCGGCTCGGTCAGGGAGGATTTTTAGTTTCTTCCAGCATTTGCATTGAATTGGGGGTTCTGGTTTAAATATGGGGAGAGGGGCGGGCGAACGAATGGTGAAAGGCACAATGAAGTGGTCAGACCACATGATAGGTGTAGGGGGCTTAGATGTATCTGGTTGTGGGAGCTAAAGATGGCATCATGGGTGTGTCCTTTAGAGTGAGTTGGGCCGTTCATGTGAAGGTGGAGGTTAAGCGCATCTAGGCAGTCGACCAGTGAGTGGGTCATGGGGTTGGTGGGAATGTCCAGCCAGATATTGAAGTCTCCTAGAAGAGTGAGGGTGGGATGGTTTATTTGGATGGTGGCTATCGAATCACAGAGGTTGCTTGAGAATTGTCTGTAATAGCCAGGGGATCTGTAGATGATTAGGAAGCTGTGGGAGAACTTTGGGGGGAGGGATAGTTTGACGAGAAGGGATTCGCAGAAAGGGATGATTATCTGACAGTTGATGATTGAGGTAGAGAAGTGTGACTTGAAAACGATTGCTACTCCTCCTCCTCTAGAGGGTCGGTTGAGTGGGATGAGGAAGTATCCAGGGGGAAGGCTTCATGGGTGATAGGGGCAAAGTCGTTGGAGAACCAGGTTACCGTGATACAGACTAGGTCTGGTATGTCTGAGGGGAGGAGGTCATAGATGCTGGGGGTTATTGCGAGTGAGGCGGGAAAAGGTTAACGGTGCCGGTAATGGTGCCGGAGCCGTCAACCCCTTACTGCCTCATTACGAGCCTGCTCACGGGAACCCGTTAAGAATGCCTGGTTTTACCAGGCGCCCTTAGCGGGTCCCGCAAGCAGACCAGGGGGCTAACAACAGGCCTGTTATTAACAGGCCTGTTGTTAGCACCCTCCCCATTCCCATTGAGCTCTATGGGGGCTCGAATAGGAATGGGGATGGCTTCCTTGAATGAGGAATTACCGGCTGTCCAAGGTCAGAATGGCTCAGTAATTCCTCATTCAAGGAACACGGACCCGGTACATGGTAAGGGGATAGCCATGCCGCTAATAGCGGCATGGTTACCTCCTACCTTGTAATGACCCCGCTGTGTCTGTTTTTTGCTACAGAACGGGCATTAAAAAGGATGCATCTTACTTCGGCACAGGGGAGTTGTGGAGGTTGTATGGGTGGTGGTTGGGAGGAGTGGGTGAGTGGCTGGGAGGGGTGAATGGGGTGGGGAGTGGTGGGGGGGTGAGGGGAGTGAGGGGAATCTGGGAGGTGAGAGAGGCAGGTTGGTCGATGGTGGTTGGGAAGAGAAGGCGGGCGAAGGAGGGGGTAGGTGAGGGGAGGATGGGGTTGGATGGGTGTGTGAGGGTGGTCAGTTGGGAAGACTGATTTGTGGGTGGGGATTCGAGGGTGAAGAAGAAGGGGCAAGGGGTTCTAGGTGTGGTTGGTGAAAATTCAAGGGAGAGGGGTTTGAAGCAGAGTGAGGAAGGGGAGTAGGGTGGAGATGGTAGAGATTGAGAGATTGTGGTGGTGGGTCGAGACAGGAAGGGTGAGGAGTAGTGGGAAATGTAAGAATATATATAGCATTTTACTAAAGGTGATGGCATTGTATTGCATTTATTGCATAATGTAGTGGCATTTTGTTGCCAGCAGTAATATGGCAGATATGGGCCAGTGACGTTTTTTTAATACTTTGGGCTTTGTATCAGGCACTTAAATGGTTGGAGTGACATGCCGTTGTGAACAAAGCAAGTAAAAGAAAGGTCCACACCTCTCTTATTCTTGAAATACTTTCAGGTCTAATCATGTGATTTCAGCAGCAAAGTGGAGGCACAGGTTGAACCCCTAGCAGCCTGTGCTGAGACTTGAATGCCCATGATGACGGCAGCAGTGACTGTTCCATGGTGCCCATTCTCCTCATGGTTGTGTTGCTGATAGGAGGCTTTTTGTGTCTTCAACTAGGAAGGCATTGAGGTTGTAAGATTATTTAGCAATTTTCTTCATGCAGCACCACTGCATGGGTTGGTGCATTGCTATAATGCGGTACAGCAAGGCATGTGTTGCCAGTGTGACATGGACATGTAAATGAAAACAGGCTATTCAGTCAAAAAAACGATTTCTACATCTAAAATGCAAATAATTTTTTTACAGTTAAAAGCATGTATATTTTTTCTCACCTGAAATTCCTCTGTTGCAGGAGACACATTTGAGGATTAATGAACTAACCTCATTAACAATACTAACGATTCTAACTCATTAATAATATAATGTGTTCTCCAGTGCAAAATGAGATGTAAAATGAGAAAGTCATTTTAAACGTGCATCCAGATTTTTTTTTCTTTGCTTCTATCTGTGCTCTGTCCACAGTATTTACAGGAAGCAAAGGCTTGAATAAGCAGGAAATCAGTTTGGTTACAGTTGCAACTGTATAAGCCAAGCCATTGTTCAAGAGAAGAAGGGTAGAACATGATTGAATTTCATTGGTTGAACTCATTTGGTAGGCTATAACAGAGCTTTTCTAATGAACCTCGGGGAAGAAGAGAGGAAGAAGACATTTTACACAGCTGGGAGAAAGACCTGGCTGGTGGCTGGGGAGTTTCCTGATTGAAAAAGCAGATCCAAGTGCACTGCTGCAGAGACTGGGAATTCCAGTCAATAAGCCCCGGTTTGAGTGACGGCAGATGCTCGTCCTTGCTGGGGTGATTTGAGAAGAATTCATTGAACCACTTCCAGAAGGCGACCAGCCGAAGAATTTCACATGCTGGACAGGCTTGGTAATTATATTACAGAGTGAGGGGGCAGTGTGTATGTGTGCGAAACTATTCAGTCAGCCTGGAAGAGGGAACTCCAGTGTTTTATCAACATGTTTAATGTTGCAAATTGAATATGTTCTTGACACTCTCTTCTCATTTTGTTACAGATAAGGTTGTTACTGTGCAATGTCCATTTATTTCTGTAAAAAGAGTAAGATCGTGTTGAAATGCAATTTTTATAATACACAAAAATATCTGAAAGCAGACGGATAGTGTGTTTTATTTTTCTCTTTTATTTGTGCATCTACCATTACAGTTCTGATAATATGGGGAGAGGTTTAGACAGTGCAATTGTCATTTTTAAGGTAGCTAAAAATAAGATTTAGCGGTAGCTGTGTGCATGATTCCATTCAGTATATAAGTGTGTGTTTTCTGAACGGAACATAATAATAACATAATGAAATAGACTGCTGCTGGAGGTACATGAGTCAGCAGAAAGAGAGGCCCTGGACATAGTTCACCGATGTAGATAAGTTGGTGATGAATACCACATGTTAGCTTGCTGTCGTAGTTAAGTCAGTGAGGACAGCCCATGGTGGCACTCCAATTGAAAATGTGGTGTTCCTGAAATGTAAGCCTGAGGCCACTCTAGTGATCACACGAACAAACTAAGCAAAAATAAGGGGTTCTGGATATTGGGGCCACATATAAAACAAAGGAATTATGCTCACCAGAAATACCACCAATAACGCATACCAACATAATGTATACCACTAAATGTATCTGTGTGCTGAAATAATGCATGTATACTGTAGTACTATATAACAAATCTAATCTGAATACAAAGAGTTTATTATTACTGAATTATTTTCATTTTGGCGGTAAGAAAATACCGCTAGGCCCCAAATCTATACAAAATACCCAACAGGTACAATGTGCCCTAATGTCCAAGCTGGAACCAAACAACGACACCAGCTGCTCCTCATAATGCGAGATATTCCTCTTCATAATGTTCATACAGGGTCCAAGCAACCTTTCAAAGGCCTGCACGTCCATATCTAAGCACTTGACATTCCCAACAGCATATGCAGAGGCTGCTTTTGGTCTGTTAGTAACAAGAGCAAGTTCTCCAAAATATTGCCCACTTGAACACCGGGTAACCACCACTTCCTGATTATTTTCCTGCCCTGTTTTTGTCTTGATTTTAATCATAATTTTTACTTCCCCGACTCCACAATGAAAAAGCAATCTGCTTGTTCACCCTGAGTAATTATACGCTCCCCATCTTGATAGGATCTCTCGTCTATGACATCCACAATCTTCATTCTCTCAGAAACCTCTAAAGATTTAAGGATGGGCACAGATTCGATAAATAATTCATAGGTCTTTCTCTTTTGTGCATTGTTGTTCAATATAAGTCTTCTAAACGTATTTCTGTCCAGCGCCCAAAGTGCACCTTCTGACGTTGCAACAATAGTAGCTGCGCTAGGAGTATTGTACTTCAAAGCTAACTCACCAAAGCTACCACTAATATCATAGTGACCAACACAAACTTCAGCGCCATCCTTGCTCACGAAAATATCATATTGCCCTCATTCTATGACATAAAAATTGTCACCATCATCGCCCTGATCAATAAAATGTTCCTGAGGTATCACTTTTCTTTCAAACATAGCATCCAATACTTGGAGTAGCTGCTGTGGATCAAGAGTTTTGAAAAGTAGGATATCTTTGCAAGCTTCTTGCAGTCTACATCGCTGCTCATCTGTTTTGGGATGAACAACTCGGTGCTCTGTGTCCTCCTCTTCGTCATCAGGATTGAATGGTTCAGCACATAGTTCGAAGTCAGAGTCATAGTCGTCCTCTCCGTTGGAGTCGGTCTGCATGGGCTGCTCGTTGCTATGCATGGAATTGCACTACTTTGTGATTCAACCCTTGTTTCAGGCGTATGGGATTGGTGGTGGCCCCCAATGGGTGTGTCAAATCGCCCAAGGGTGCTGCAACCAAGTTCAGCCATCGGCCCAGCAACTGAAGCACTAGCTCTCTGTGTAGAAACAGAATTCACCTCAACTCAATTGAATGTAGTGCCCTGTTGTTTGTCCTGGGATCATAGTGTAAAAAGGTTAGAAAATCACAGCATGTTATTTTTGTCAATGTCAGAATATGGGAACATTAATCCACCTTGCAAATAGACTTGCTTGTTCTGTTTTGCTTCCTTTTGTATTCCAGAGACTGCTGTAAATAACCACGGTAAGATTTGATGACATGTATATGTAATTCAATATAATGAGTACCTAGGAAAACAAATGTGGGTTTGTGTCATTCATGTTTCTACGAATTATTTCAATAGACAAGGTCTAAGGGGGAGACTCTTATTAGTGCAATAGTGCATTTGTCAATTTACCAATGCAAGTCAAGTAACTGATAAAGCAGAGGTGTGTGCGTGCGTGTGTGTGTGTGTGCTTTCCTTGCATGCTGATGGGTAAGGCTTAGATTACTGGATGTAAATAAGCCAGTGATACTTTATGATATAATATATAGATTACTGGAAGTTCATGAGCCAGTAATACCTAAGGGCACATAGATTACTGGATGTAGATAAGCCAGTGATACCAGCCACAAACTGTAGATGGCGCTCTGAATACAATTATTGGGTTATAACAGTGCATAGGTCCAAGGCTCTCTATAGACCACTGGGAGGTATTCTAATAGAAAGGAGTTTTTTTTTTTTAATGGGGTTATAATATAAGGAAGAAAACCATGCTCATCACTAAATACCGCAAAACAATACACCACTAAAATTACCAACAATATAAGCTAACAAGGTACGGTCACTAAAAAAATATGAGGCCAAACCCAATCTAAATGCAAGATTAATTTACCACCAAATTACCGCCAATATTTTTACAGTAAGAAAATACTGCCAAACCCCAAATTTACTCCAATAAGACAAAATATCTTACAAATAATGGTGTCATTTATGTTTCTATGAATTATTTCAATAGTCAAGGTCTAAGGGGAGGCTCATATTAGTGCAATAGTGCATTTGTCAATTTACCAATGCAAGTCAAGTAACTGATAAAGCAGGTTTGTGTGTGTGTGTGTGTGTGTGTGTGGTGTGTGTGTGTGTGTGTGTGTGTGTGTGTGTGTGCCTTCCTTGCATGCTGATGGGCAGGGCATGGATTCCTGGTAGAGATATAATATAAGGAAGAAAACCATGCTCATCACTAAATACCGCAAAACAATACACCACTAAAATCACCAACAATATAAACTAACAAGGTATGGTCACTAAAATAATATGAGGCCAAACCCAATCTAAATGCAAGACTAATTTACCACCAAATTACCACCCAAATTTTTACGATAAGAAAATACAGCCAAACCCCAAATTTACCCCAATAAGACAAAATATCTTACAAATAATGGTGTCATTCATGTTTCTAGGAATTATTTCAATAGACAAGTTACAGAAATTGATGGAAACAAGGTCTGTTTTCTTTTTTCCAGGATTTTTAATGGAGTTGGTGTGTGTGATATGGTAGTGGGGTCGGAGGGCGATGGGGATGCAGCCACTGTTCTTGCCAGGGTGAGACATGCAGTTTTTATGGAGGGAAAGGATGAGGTTGGTGGAGGATGTTAGATGGAGTTGATGCGAGGAAAGAGCAGGGGGTGGTGGCAGGGGTGTTGGGTCAGGGAGGGAGGGTGTTCAAATCATTTTCGGGGCAAGGGGTGCGGGCATGAAATGTAAGAGATGGGAGGAACAGGGGTCTTAGGGTGGTTGGTGTGCCATTGGGCTCCTCTGGCTTGATGGTTGGATGGGGGTGTGCTGAGAGTGTGGTGGAGCGTGGGATGGTTTGGGATGGTAGGCGGAGGGAATTAGGGGGAGGGGAAAGGGAGGCACGCCATAGCGAGGCTCTTTCTCTGGATCTAGTGGGGCGGGATGGATTCATGGCGTGGCGAGGGTGGAGGTGGGGCTTAATCACAATATTAAGATTCAACTATATCACAGTGACGCTAATTAGGTACACTTTCTAAATTCCGCTAAATTACAGTGACGCTATTAGGCACACTTTCTAAGGTCAAGCTTTGGCACAGTGATGCAATTGGGGACACTATCAAGATTCAACTATAAAACAGTGACACTATTAGGCACATTTTCTAAATTTAAACTATACCACAGTGACACTATTAGGTACACTTTCTGATTTCAACTATACCACAGTGATGCTATTAGGCACACTTTCTAAGTTCAAACTTTGGCACAGTGATGCAATTAGGCAAGCTATCTAGATTCAACTATACCGCAGTGACACTGTTAGGCACACTTTCTAGATGATATTAGACACACTTTCCAAATTCAACTGTACTACGGATATGCTATTAGGCACACTTTCTAAGTTTAAATTTTGGCACAGTGTTGTTAATTAGGCACACTTTCTAATTCAACGATACCACAGTGACGCAATTAGGCACACTTTCTAAATTCAACTATACCACAGTGACGCTATTAGAAACACTTTCTAAATTCAATTCCACCACAGTGACCCTATTAGGCACACTTTCTAAGTTCAAACTTTGGGACAGTGATGCAATTAGGCTCGCTATCTAGATTCAACTTTAGCACAGTGATGTTAATTAGGCACACTTTCTAATTCGACTATACCACAGTGATGAAATTAGGCACACTTTTTAAATTCAACTGTACCACAGTGATGCTATCGAGTTGGAGGTTATGGGTGCTGGTGGTATGGTTGTGATTGCGTGTGCGGGGGTGTGGGGTCAGTCGTGCTTGGTTTTCGCTCTTGGAGGGGACGGGTGGAGCGGGGCGGTATGGAAGCACTTGCCAACGTAACACAAATGGATTTCCTTTCAAATTCAATGCAGTTCCGTTTTGTTCATTTTGTCTGGGGGTGGGGGACCGGGTGCGGTTGGCTTCGCGCATCCGTGCATGCGGTTAAGGTCGGGAGTGCTGGATTTCAGTACCAGACTATACTATTTTTATGATTGCAGTGTTCCCTACGTGTTTTTACAGTGTTGCTCTCTTTTGGTGTGTTAGGTTGAAGAATCAATGAGATTAATGCATTTATCTGGTGACTATTTTACCATGCAAAAGTTACTGAATAATTTGAGGCGGTTTATACATTATACATGTGTTTTCATATATTACGCTTTGGTAATGGTAGATAACATTTTTTGTTTATTCACTAGTACATGTTGGGGACAATCTAGATCAGCCTAATTTTTGGAATGGTAATACTACAAAAAATGGGAGTTTTCAATTTGACATTAGGGTGGATACCAAGAAGATGGTGGGATTGTTGTTCAACTATTTTTTATCAGGGAATGTTCTGTTGGATTTGTTGCTTCAATGGGGTGAGGTGGTTGGTAGAAATGCAATTTGTTTCCAATAGATTTAATGTTTTTACAACAGATAGCTGAGAGTCCCTTGACTAGTATATGAATGGTGATTGGTGTTGTACTGGCGAGGGGATTGGTTTCTGTTCCAAATGATTGTGGGATGGAGGGGTATATGAGATTTTATAGGACTCCGGTTGTGTCAATGTTAGATTTATTTTAACTTACGAATGTGGATACTTTAGTTGATGGAGAGACTCTGGGGTGGAATGAATTGGAATTGAAAGGATGCCATTAAAATGGAAGTTAAGAGTCTTAAGGGTGATGCATTTGATGGGTCTAAGTATACAATGGAAAACATGGGAGGGAGTGGGGTAGTCCTTTTCTACGTGATTGTGGAAGGGAGGTTCCAGAGGTTTCGGTTGTTCAAATCTAAGGAGGTTTTTCTATTTTTCTATTATTTTATTGTTTTATGTGTTGGTTATTTCGAATTGATAGGATTTGTCACAGGAGGGGTACGACATAGATCACTCATGGCGTCCTTTTATAAGAGGAGTTTACGGTTGATTTCCTGGAATGTTAATGGGGCTAATTGTGCAAATAAGAGGAAGATGATTTTGCAAAGTTGGGAGGAGTTGTGGGCAGATGACGCGTTGCTTCAGGAAACTCATTTATTGGAGGTGGATGTGGATAAGTGGAAACGAGAATGGGTTGGTAATGTTTATTGTTCATCCTTCACTTCTAGTTCTAGAGGGGAATGCATTCTGGTTAGAAAGAATCTTCCAATTACAGAAATGAGATGTGATAAGGATAAGGAGGGCAGAATGGCTTGTGTAAATATAAAAATTCAAGATGTTACCTACTGTTTTTGCAATATCTATGCTCCCAATGGGGGACATAGGAGTTTTTTTTTTATTTTCCTTGCGCAGTTCTTGCAGAATGTGAATGTAAGGAATGTTATTGTGGGGGGCGATTTTAATGTTACTCTAGATCCAGGGATGGATAAAAGTGGGGAAACTGTGGACATTGCAAATAGTTTGAAAAGAGAAGCCTTGAAGAAATGTATGGCTGAGTGGAATCTTTTAGATGTGTAGAGACTGCAGAACCCTTTAGTCAAGCAATATACCTTCTTTTCTACCAGACATAAAGTATATTCACGGATTGACCTCCTTTTGACTTCTGGTTTGTGTACACAGTGTTTCAAAGGGGGAGACATTAAAGCTATTCTAGTTTCAGACCACGCACGGATCACATTAAAAATGAAATGAACTTTTCCTTTACCAAAGTCCAATACATGGCGGATGAATGTTACACTTCTTGACAACAATGATATTGTGGACAAAATAGTAAAAGAAGCAAGGTTTTTTGTGGCTCAAAATTGGACTGGAGAAGTGAAAGTAGAATTTGTGTGGGAAGCCTTCAAGTCCTATGTGAAAGGAATGTTGATAGGTCTATTGAGCAAAAGGAAAAAAGAATAAGATACGGAGATTAAGAAGATGAATGAGGAAATTTGAGATTCTGTAAAAAGAAAATATGCAAAAATTCTGTATATGCTCTTTTGGTTCCATGCAAAAGAAAAGGCAAAACTTGAAGACCTGCTTACTTCAAGGGCTGAAAGACTCCAGTTCAGAATGAGATGCAAGTACTATGAAAAGGGCGAAAAAGGTGATCGGCTTCTTGCTCATGGTTTAATGGTTATGGATAATGAAAAGACAATTAATGCTATAGAAAAGCAAGATAGGATTATGACTTTTGAACCTGCTGAAATTAATGATACGTTCAAGGAATATTACAGCAATCTGTATTCTTCAGAGGTTCATATGTCTAAAGAGGAAGTGAGTCATTTTGTCAATAGTTGTCATTTGCAAAGTATAAACTCAAAATACAAAGACTCCCTCGGGAAAGACCTGAGTGTGGAGGAACTCAGAACTGCTGCTGGCGCTTTAAACTCAGGGAAATGTCCGGACCCAGATGGGTTGCCAGCTGAACTGTATAAAATCTTCCCGGAAGAGGTTTTTACTCTTATGCTGGCCAGGTTACACTCATCTCTGATTGCTGGTTGTCTCCCAGTGGCTACAAGGCATGCATCTATCTCTGTTTTCTTGAAAGAAGGGAAATATCCAGTCAAAACAAGTAGTTATCGGCCAATTAGCTTGTTAAACATTGACAATAACATTTTTGCAAAAGCCTTGGCCTTGAGAATAGAGGCCTCTCTGTCGGATATTATAGATCAGAGTCAGACAGTATAATATGAGAAGACTTTTGCAAGAAACATCTGAATGATGTGGTGGTGTTGTAGTTGGATGCAAAAAAGGCATTCGACCGTATAGAGTGGAAGTTCCTCTTGACAGCATTGGAAGGATATTGGCTTTGGGAATAATATGATAGACTGGATAAGGCTACTATATTCATTACCTACAGCTAGTGTGAACACTGATGGTCTGGTTTCGGGCAAATTTGAACTCAAAAGGGAGACAAGACAAGGTTGCCCCCTGTCACCCATTTTATTTGTCATTGCAATGGAACTCCTTGCTGTGAAGATAAGAGAAGACAAGATAATTGAAGGTATTCATTATGGAGAAGCTTGTCAAAAAGTCTGTCTATATGCTGATGATATGCTGCTGGTTATCCAAAATGTTGACTATTCCATTCCAGCGCTAATTGATCAAATTGACATGTTTCACAGAGTTTCGGGGTACAAGATCAATTGGTCGAAATCCGAAGCACTACCGGCATCAAAATCGGGATCGATTTTGACAATGAAGAATTTTGCTTTCAATTGGTGTCCTGACAAGATGCGATATCTTGGGATTTGGTTGACTAAAGATGTATCTAAAATGATGGAGGTCAACCTATCACACATGGTCCAAATTTTGGAGTCAGATTTGAGAAGATAGAATGAGCTACAATTAAGTCTATAGGGGAGAGTGCATGCAATAAAAATGACAACTGCGCCAAGCATCAACTATGTACTCAGCATGATCATTTTGCAGATTTAGAAGTGCTTTCTGAAGAAAATTGAGAACTTGATCCAGTCCTTCCTATGGGAGGGTAAACAGCCACGTCTAAAACTTTGGAAACTGCAACTTTTACAGGAATGTGGTGGTCTGGGGGTTCCAGACTTTGAAAACTATCATTTGGTTTTTCTGGGCTAGACATTTAGTTCCTTTCATAGAAAATTCAACTGTTTGGACATTGGCGGAGGCAAGTAGATCTTCTCCACTTTCCCCCAGCGCAATTCTGTCTACGGTGGATGGGACTGGATGTAAATCATTTCCACCAGCGAAATATCTAAGGTTATGTTGGAAAGATCTTTGGAAGAAAAGCAAGAAAGAGGTTTCTGACAATGGTTTTACTTCAATCTGGTTGAATCCAGATATATAGTTGGATGGAAAGCCTCTTTTTTGACTGAACTGGCTGCTGGGAGGGGTACAGTGGCTGGAAGATCTTGTTGAAGAAGGAAAATAGATCAGTTTTAAACAACTGACTCAAGTTAAAGGTCTCAAAGATTGCACTATGGGGGAGTATAGGAAGCTGAAGAAAGCTCTAGTGAACAAGGTTGCTGATGAAGGCAAAGGTTGGCAAGTCTGGCTGAGAGAATATAAATCTGAATGTGGTATGGTGTCAAAGGTGTACAAAAATCTAAACCATTACAAAGAACCAATAAGGATTTACAGTCAAAATGGTCAGAAATAATAGGATCAGAGATGTCTGAGGGCAGATGGAGGAATCAATCACAGTAAAGCACAGTAAAAGCACAGGGAAGCCTGGATCGATGCTCCAAAGCACCAAACAAAAGAACTAAATATGTTTTGAAGAGGCCCTGTCCACCAGTTCAACTTTAAGGAATCATAGTGGCATATAAGTCCAACTTCATTTTCTGTTTGAGAAAATAGCCTTGAACATTGACATTGCTGCTGAAGTCCTATTACCAGAACAGTCCTCTTTTCAACCCACAGTACCCTTTCCTATCAAAGCTCTGACTTCTGTGTTTCTCTTACAGGGGTGGTCCTTTTGTGTTTACAATTAGTTGATTTCATTGATTGACTGTATTAGTCCTATTGTTTTTTTAGAACCTTGATTGGATATTCTTTTACTTTAGTACCACCATACTATTGCGGTTTGTGTTGCCACTGTATCATTTTGCACCCCTCCTAATAATATAGCCTACACTTAGCCTGCACTATTAATTGAGGCAGAGGAAATATATCTGTCTGGCTTTGCCTTTTTCCCCTTGGGATCACTGCTGGTTTAATAGTAGTTTTGGGCTGAGTAGGTAGTTTAGCCACTACTCAGGATTTATTTAATCAAAGCCGCTTGTACAGTGCTCGCCCTGTGAGGCACCTCCTACCTAGCTACCCTTACCTTAAATGGTCTTCCATCTTGCGCCTTCCGGCACGCCCTCTCATTGGCTGGAGTATGGCGCCTCTACCCACATTGGCATTTCCCTCTGCTCTGCTTCTCAGAGTCACAGCATTCCATGGGCACAGCCATTTTGGGTGAACTATGTATGCACGGGCTGCCACGTTCATCACTCCGTGCATGCGCAAAGTTTTGTGCTCTTGCAATGACGGCTTGCAGTCCAAGCCTCGTTCTGGTGCCAGTGCTACATGTACGCCAGTAATACCCGCTTCCTCGCGTCTTAACAAGGTTAGATCTGACTCCCCCTTTTTGCGCTCATGGAATCTTGCTCCTTGCCTTGCCATCCTTGCCTTGACCTTGTTTCTTCCCCCCTTTACTCTTGGTCCTTCTGTTGTTCTCTGCCTCGAGGTTCTGCTCTGTTGTCCCCTGCTTCATGGTTCTTCCCTGCTGCTCCCTACCGTTTGGCCCTGTCCTGCTGCTCCCTGCCTTGTGGACCTGCCCGGCTGCTACCTGCCTTTTTAGCCTTCTGCCTTGTCTTCTTGACTTCTCTCTCCTTCCTCTTATTTCTCCTGCCTTTCTGCCACACCCTGTTCCTTGCCTACTCCTTATCCTGGTCCTTGGAACCCTGCTAGTTTCATCTTCTGTTGACAGAGACCCAATTTGGACCTTACTATTCTGCTGAAGTCTCTTCCTACCACCTGAGTTCCGCCCAGAGATATTGGACAGAAAGACACTACCAGGCCTTCCCAGTCAGTGCTTGCACTGTTCCTGTTCCACGTTAATCCTGGTAAGAGCCGTCCCGTGGCATGGGGAGCTGATTCAGGACTCTCCAGTCATACGCTGGTGGGTCCTGGATTGGATTCTCATGTTACAATAACTTCACTACACAGGACAGTCTGGCGTCAACAGCACAACCTTCAGAAAAAACAGGTATGCAGCGCCAGCAAGACGCATTGCTTAATAGTCGCACTGACCATTACACCCTAACTAGATCCCCCCACCTCTACCTGCCCACACCATGCTGAATGGGTCTCCTTGCAAAATCACTCACTCTTCAAGCTCCTACTCCTTGTATTCTATTCTATCAAAGGTCTCACCAGCCATCACTTAAGAGCCTCCATCTAAATCTCTTTTAGCCTCTTCTCGCTAAAGCTGTTCCTTCCCCTGTTGCCTATGTGCCTTCTCCAGGTTCTTCTGTCCACTGGCCCCTCTTGACAGCAATGCTCTACCACCCCCATGAAGGGAACACGAACTATTAAAAACCAGACTCAAATTCCACTTATTAATCAGCAAGGGGTCATCCCAACCTCTACTCTTTCCTTCCCAGGTTAACACCCCTCAGCCCCCTGATATTGCCAAACACGGTAAAACTGTTAATATGTTATATTATGCCATACATGCCAACCCTCCCGATTTTCCATGTTGCTATTTTTCACGGTCTTCCGCCAAAAATAACTGTAGCCCCAATGCATTCCTACGCGGAAATGTACGTCTCTCGATTTCCCTGTGGAAATCTCCCTCAAACGTGCGTTTGAATTTTGGCATTTCGGTTATATTCATGAGCATTGTAGCACAAATCCCTTTATGTATATCCTTTTTATGTATGGTTACTTCTCACTGTCCCTGATTTATTCCTCATTTTACTACCCCACATAACCTGATGTCCTCATAGCATAACACTGCTGCATATTGAACATTTGTAAGGGCACCCTATACAGGGATTGACTGTGCCCCCCCAAAAGTACCCTATGTAAGGAATTCTTGATCAAAATGACATCGCCTTGGATAAAGCTCATATGCAAGTACTAGACATACATAAATATTCTCTATTGTTCAATGAATGCGAAAAATATCAAATACAATTGGTGTTTATTTACACGGCACACATTTACCATTTGTATTGCATGTATTACTGCATTCATATCAGAATGGAAGTGCCTAGGAGGTTCCAATAATGGAATATGGTTTACAAGAATCTACAATGCTCAACAGCTTGACTAATTTTATAATTTCATTTTCCCTAACAGAGCATCACATTGTCAGAGCTAATTAAATTGGACGCAGCACTGCCTGTCACACCACCAGCACTTCTATCAGTGTAAAATGTGATTTAGCTCGAAGCCATTTGCTTTTGTAGAAGGTCCCTTTGTAGACAAGCTTTTGTTGCTAACTTTACTTTGAATCGAACAAGACTAATATTTAATAAAGGTTGTAATTATCTGCGGGGAATTGGGCAATACTTGTTCCTAATAACAGAAGATGCAACGATGCTTGCTGCCTCCTATTAGACATAAAAGTAGATGCAGACTGGTAGGGCCATAAGGATACGTGAAAAAATGCAAAAAGAAATGCTATTAAAGACGAGACAAATATAAGCAATAAAGGGGATTAACAGGCAATGGTATATTTTGGACAATAAGGCGCAATTGTCTCAAACAACTTCACCACATTTATTTTCGGAAAGCTTCACATGAAAGAAAGGTATGACGCTCATTAATGGTGAAGAGAAAAGTGTGGTATATGTTATGTTATATTATATTATTGTATATAACAGATACAAAATATGCTTTATGTGTATTAAGGCAGAACAACTCCATCGAGGAAATCGGATCACATGATAAATGCCGAGCCTGAAGGCTACCCAAAATAAAAATGGTTCCATGAAACAATGTCCCCTGACAAAAAAGTCACTGTTTTTTGTGCAGACATTATTATATTGAACAGGCAGGGGACACCCCTACAACCCTGACTTTAAAAAAAAAAAATGGGCGCTGGGGACATTCCTGGGACCCGTCCCCATGCTTAATGTTACCATATATAATGTTGCCAATGGCTTTTCCTGGCGATATTATGTATGAGGATATTGTGTATGCAGACCTCATTACCTGATACCATAAAAATGTGTCCTGAGCACAAACTTATCACTGAAAGCCAGCCTAAACAGCAGCATTTCTGAGCAACCAGTGCAATGTTATTATTGTTATTTACAGATATAATCAAGCCTTGTGTGGCAAAATAACTTATAATAATACTACAGACATTCTACCTGGCATTGTTACTTTTATGGGACATTTCCTTTTTGTTCAGTGCAACACAAAGTAAGTAAGCATCCCCTAACACTAATTTTGTGCCTATACTTTTTCAATGCGTCACCAAATAATTCTGATAGCCGGTATGTAAGTGTACCCAGGGCTGTCCTTATCTTTTAGCTGGAAGTGGCCATGGTAACAGGAGATATTACATTTAGAAAAAAGGGCAATTCATGTATGGAGACTGACCCCCTCTCCTCGTCGATGATTTTGTACAAATACATTGTATATGTGAATATCCACATTGTGATATGTGCTTATGCCCTGTAGTTGAACAGTTCAGGAGAATTTTGGATCTTCATTAAAATGTGACAATTGTCTTGGTGAAAAGAAATATATACATGAACAAAGATTGAGTCGAGGCTCCCCCTCCCTTAGACGCTGGGTGGATGTTTACAGAGCTATATGTAGGTAATAGATTTATCCATTAACAGTATTAGATCACACTGATCTCACACAGAGGCAGTTAAAACAAAATGTATTCTAATATGTTCACAATGAAATAAAATAAAAACAAGAGCAAAAAAGACATCTGCAAATAGCTGATCTAATTAATTTATAGTTCAGGCTATGCTAGATGGGTGAGATTAGTAAATTGTTCATGTGCTACAGAGAAATGCATGGCGCATATCATCTGTTAGCACTTTATTGGTGTTTCTGGTTCGCAGGCTATAGGTTCCAGAATGAAATCATCAAATTACACAATTTGCTAAACGACTTCGAACACTCATCAGGACTTACGGTGCTTGGAGTCAATAGAGTAAAGTGTAGTGAAGACGTGTTGATCACAAATCTAGATGTCTAAAAACAAAGTGACAAGACAGAGAATGAGTGTGTGGAACAGGTAATGCAGGTGAGTCCTAGGGATAGGAACAGAATAGTTTCAACATACCACCAGGCATTGAGAAGCGTCTTCGGGCTGGAGAATGACGATGTTGAAGACTATACGCTGTATGTTCATAGAATAGAACAAGACTTTTTGGCTATTAAAAAGCCAAATAGTACATTAATGTGCTTAGTTGGTTCCTGATTTTATTAGGCACAGAATGAATAGTAAATTAACAGGAGTAAGTGTTATCTGCTTAGATTCTGAGGATTATGCAGGGAAAGTGGTTTTCGCAAGGTGTCCTCAGGAGGTGTGGCGGAAACTGTACTGTAATTAATACTGAAAGGAAAGCAACAGGATTGCTCTATCCGGAATGCACAATATAAAATTGTACATGCATCAAATTGTATTTCAAATGAGAAAAAAGTACTTATCAGTGTCGCTGCATTTGAGTGGAAAGCAGCAAACAGCTCCTGCCGGGAAGTGGCATGGTGGCTAGAATGCCGTCACGAAAAACGTGTCCTGTGTAGAGTGAGCAATAGGACACTCGTCAGGGTATACATACGAGGGGCCACTTAAATAGCTCATGATGTGGCAATCTCAGAAAACGCTGCTAGTTACATAGATCAGGTGGCTTATTAAGTTGTAGTTCTGCGTGGAATGAGACCCCGGAAGGACTTAAAGAGGCAGAAGCTATGACCGCAATATTAAGTACGGTAATAGCATAATAGTGGCTGGTGCTGATATCTAGACGTTAGTATGAGTAAGTTAGGACTGTTGCTACGCAACAGGTGTTAATATGTGCTTCGAACGAAAAAAAGTGCAGCACATTCCGATAGAGTTGGGAACAAACCATCACTGGATATAAACGAGTGAATGATTCAGTAGCGTTAGAGACAGGGAGAATCAGGACAGAGAAAAGAATGCATGCAATTTCTTACCAGTCTGTCAGGAAGATAGCTGCAGGTAATATCTTGTGATCGCGCATGCGTAACAAGTCGAGCAACCGATTGCTGACTTGGCAGCTTTCTAAGTTGTAATGAGAAGCGTCCGGTTGCTAAGCGATGGGGCATTAGGCCAATCGAATGAAGCGAGGTGGTGTCGGGCCGTGGAGCCAGCCAGTGTATCGGCCGGGTGTAAGAAATGCAAGTTGTGCTATAATGGATTGCAGGTCAGGCGGGACCTGTACAAATAGTGTGCAGGTGTAAGGCATACAAGAAAAGAATGAATGCACAGGAGTTGTTTGATAAAATCTTCACTTTTCAGACTAAAGCACAGCGATGTGCGCCTAAAAACCTTGAAGGCAATCACGACTTCCTAATCAAACCTGCAGATAAAGGAGGCGGCATCATCCAGTGGTCTTGTGACCTCTATGAAGCAGAAATCAACAAACATTTACAGAACAACACCTTCTTCAAGAGAATTGACATCAACCCGACATCAAGACTATTCAGCGAGATAGACAGCCTAATGACCCATGCCCATATTTAAGGCTGGATTGATGAAGATGAAAAATCTTTCCTGATCAAAAAACACCCGACCACCCCTGCGTTCTACCTACTACCAATAATTCACAAGAATGAAGTGTCACCACCTGGCAGGCCAACTGTTTCAGGCATTAATTCGATTCTAGAACCTTTGTCAATATATGTTGACTTTTTCCTTCGGCCCTTCATTGGCAAGATGAAATCCTTCATTCAAGACACCACGTCCATGATCATAATGCTGAAGAACCTTACCACTGAACAAGATTATTTACCCATGACTCTGGATGTTGAATCCTTGTACACAAGCATCTCCCAGCAAGAATGCTGAGATATCCTAAAGATCTACTTAGACCAAAGAACTACCACCCAGGTACCTACCGTCTTCCTACTTGAATGCACTAGACTGGCATTAACTGAGAATTTCTTCATATATAAAGATACCTTTTTCAAACAGTGTCACAGCACCAGTATGGGAGCAACCTTCGCACCCAACATTGCCAATCTTTATATATACAATTTCGAGAAACATATCATCTATGATGCACACAACAGTTTAAAAGACAACTTAGTCTGTTGGCATTGCTATATCGATGATATCTTTTTAATATGGAGAGGATGTGAAAACCGTCTGCAAGAATTCCTAAGATGGCTTAACTCCCATTATACCTCCATTAAGTTTACCATTAATTTTGACAAGACTCACACACCCTTCCTCAATCTCAAAATTTCTTAAAACAGAAAACAATCTTCTAGGCACCACATTATATCGGAAACCCACAACCAAGAACACCTTACTAGCATTCTGCCTCTATAAGTCCTTCTGGGTCTCATTCCACATGGAACTACAACTTAATAAGCCACCTGATCTACGTAACTAGCAGCGTTTTTTGAGCATGTCAAACCATGAAGAATCTAAGTGGCCCCTCGTATATGTATACCCTGATGGGTGTCCTATTACTCCCTCTACACAGGACACATTTTTCATGAGGGCATGCTAGCCACCAAGGCACTGCCTGGCAGGAGGTCTTTGTTGCTTTCCAGCCAAACGCAGCACCACTGGTAAGTGCTTTTTCTCATTTGAAATGCAATTTGAGTCCTGTACAATTTTATATAATGCATTCCGGATGCAGCAATTCCGTTGCTTTCCTTTCAGTATTAATTACAGTACAGTTTCAGCGACACCTCCTGAGGACACCTTGTGAAAACCACTCTCCCCGCATAATCCTCCAAACCTAAGCAGGTAACACTTACTCCTGTTAATTTACTATTCATTCTGTGCCTAATAAAATCAGGAACCAAGTAAGCACATCAACATACTATTTGGCTTATTAGGTATCCAAAAAGTCTCATTCTATTCTATAAACATACGACGTATAGTCTTCAACATCGTCATTCCCCAGCCCGAAGACCTCCTCACCGCTTGGTGGTATGTTGACACTCTTCTATTCCTATCCCTAGGAATCACCTGCATTACCTGTTCCACACACTCATTCTCTGTCTTGTCCACTTTGTTTTAAACAACATCTAGATCTCTAGATCTGTGATCAAAACGTCTTCACTACACTTTACTCTATTGCCTCCAAGCACCTTGAGTCCTGATGAAATTTTGGAGTTCTTTAGCGAATTGTTTAATTTGATGATTTCATTCTGGACCTATAGCCTGTTAAGGATTTGAATCAGGCAATACACCCTGGTCTCGTCTAGCATGTAATGCACCAATGAAATATGTATTTATTGTGTCTATAGGTCCAATATTCTGAGTGATATACCACTCATATCACACCCTTCTCAAAATACCCCCCAGGTCACAATGGACAAGGAATCAGGCTGGTTGGTAAAGGTAATATTTATTTATTTATTAAAATTCAAATGGAACACAAGTTTTAATATATGGGGCACCAATGACCAATGTGGTGACAATATAATCAGAAAGTAGGTAAGGCAGTTGAAATCACTTTTTAGCACACAGAATATAAAACACAGAGAAAAGAACAGTTTTGGCTTGTTGAAAAGATAATGCTTATGATGTGATATGTTATTTATAACATGCTTAACACCCAGAGGTTTCTAAGCACGGAACTGGGGATCGAACCTGTGTTGCTCTGCGTTGTCTTGCTTGCAAGGTGAGCGCGTTGCCCCTGAGCTATCCTCCCGAGTCCCGAGCTTAGTTTAAGAGTTCCCCCTGCCAAATCCTTAATTCACAAATGAGCGATTCTACACAGGAGTAAGTAAGCAGCAGGTATTCAGGAATAATGAGCAGTGTATAGGGTTTGAATACAATCTTCCCTTCCCAAACAAGAGATAAAAGCATTTTTGGAAATGTTCACTTTTAAAAGGACAGTTGAAAATGGCTGTGTGAAACAATGAAAAGTGTACAAAAATCCTTAAATTGATATAAATTCCTATGGGAGCAACACTGAACAGGTCCTAACAAACATAAGCTACAATATGAGCAACAGTACACACTTTAAATCAGAATGGGAGTTTGGAAACACTTTGAAAGGGAAAACAGACGTGTAAAACTTTACAAAATTGTGAATTCCCGCCTAAATTTCACTATGCAATTTTTTATAAAAATGGGTCAAAGGTATGGTCTTTGGTTGGATGTAGCTAAGGGTCTTAGGTTTAATTCACAGTTGAAATTAAGAGGGTAATTCATAGAATTTCGCACAAAAGTGGCGCATGCGGCTGGCGCACAGTGTGCACGTGCAAATGTCTGCGCCAGCCGTGTGCGCTAAAATCAATTTCCACGCACAGCGTATTCATGGATTTTCATCTCCAAAACCAGCCGTGGCACAGCGACCCTGCAGCAGCACCAGTTATGCCCCCAAGAATGCCCCTAGCGCAGGGAAAAGCCATCAAAATCCCCAATTCAGCGCATAGGGCTGCGCTAACCCTGAACTAGTTTACAGGGCTGCCAAACAGCAAACGCCAAGCGGGAAACGTGTATTACTGGAGTTTGTGTGAAGTTTCACACGCAAAAGTGCATGTGCGAGTGGGGTAAATGTATAACTGGGGTTCGCGGGAAGTTTCACACGCGAAAGGACCTGTGCGAGTGGGGTACGTGTATAACTGGGGTTCGCGGGAAGTTTCACACGCGATTTCAGCAGAGTACGTGTATAACGGGGGTTCGCGGGAAGTTTCACAGGCGAAAGGGCCTGTGCGAGTGGGGTACGTGTATAACTGGGGTTCGCGGGAAGTTTCACAGGCGATTTCAGCAGGGTACGTGTATTACGGGGTTTCGCGGGAAGTTTCACACGCAAAAGGGCCTGTGCGAGTGGGGTATGTGTATAACTGGGGTTCGCGGGAAGTTTCACACGCAATTTCAGCAGGGTAGGTGTATTACGGGGGTGTGTGTGAAGTTTCACATGCGGAAGGGCTTGTGTGAGTGGGGTATGTATATAACTGGGGTTTCGTGGGAAGTTTCACACGCGAAAGGGCCTGTGCGAGTGGGGTACATGTATAACTGGGGTTCGCGGGAAGTTTCACATGCGATTTCAGCATGGTACGTGTATTACAGGGGTTCGCGGGAAGTTTCACACGCGAAAGGGCCTGTGCGAGTGGGTTATGTGTATAACTGAGGTTTGCGGGAAGTTTCACGCGTGATTTCAGCAGGGTACGTGTATTACAGGGTTTCGTGGGAAGTTTCACACGCGAAAGGGCCTGTGTGAGTGGGGTACGTATATAACTAGGGTTCGTGGGAAGTTTCACACACGATTTCAGCAGGGTACGCGTATTACGGGGGTTCGCGTGAAGTATCACACACGGAAGGGTCTGTGCGAGTAGGGTACGTGTATAACTGGGGTTCGCGGGAAGTTTCACACGCGATTTCAGCAGGGTACGTGTATTACGGAGGTTCGCGTGAAGTTTCACACGCGAAAGGGCCTGTGCAAGTGGGGTACGTGTATAACTGGGGTTTGCAGGAAGTTTCACACGCGATTTTGCTGTCACAGCGGGGTACGTGAATTTCAGGTGTGCGCGGTCAGTCCTACACATGAATTGGCAGTGTGGGTCCTCCCAGGTGTTCCCTCTACACCCCCCACCCCTGGTCATGTCCCGCAGGCAGCCCATTTAACATGGGCATGCCCCCCAGCCAAGCCACATGTCAGCTTGCACCCCCACCCCCCAGCAGTCAGGGGCACCTACCAGCAGGCCCCCACACATGTCCCCCTGCACCCCCATACCCTAGAAGTCAGGGGCACCTGCCAGCAGGCCCCCACACATGTCCCCCTGCACCCCACCCCACAGTAGTCAGGGGCACCTGCCAGCAGGCCCCCACACATGTCCCCCTGCACCCCCACCCCCCAGCAGTCAGGGGAACCTGCCAGCAGGCCCCACTCATGCCCCACACATGTCCCCCTGCACCCCCACCCCCCAGCAGTCAGGGGCACCTGCCAGCAGGCCCCCACTCATGTCCCACACATGTCCCCCTGCACCCCCATCCCCCAGCAGTCAGGGACACCTGCCAGCAGGCACCCACACATGTCCCCCTGCACCCCCACCCCCCAGCAGTCAGGGGCACCTGCCAGCAGGCCCCCACACATGTCCCCCTGCACCCCCACCACACAGCAGTCAGGGACACCTGCCAGCAGGCCCCCACACATGTCCCCCTTCACCCCCACCCCCCAGCAGTCAGGGGCACATGCCAGCAGGCCCCCACACATGTCCCCCCCGACAGGTCATCACACTCCAGACCCATGCCCATCATGACCACCCAAATCCCACCCCAGTCCAAACACCCCACATTGAATTCCCAAAGTCATGATAGAAAATACATAACCAGCATGGCCATGAATCAATGTCCCTCAGATCCACGCAACGGTGACACATGACTGTGAAATGATCAACATTGTGACATGCACAAAACAAATGAGATAAGACCACATCAGTAAAGTATATAATAAATTTGTAGTCAATAATTAACCAAATGAATAAAAATAAATCACACAATAATGGAAATAATGAAGAAAAAGCTGCATGTCCAAAATATTCAAAAAACATGTGTGAAAGCAGAATCCAAATCAATCCAAAAGCAAATGGGTCCAAAGAGTCTATCCATCCAACCAAATCCAAAGTGTAAAAATAAGACACATCCATTGATCCATGGTAAAACATAAACTTAAATGAAGTGAAATCCAGTGTAGAACCTAATGAACAACTATATACAAAAAGGTGGGGCATTGTCCAAGCGCCCCAAATGAAATGAAATGCAAACCAAAAGGAACCCTAACACTAATTAACTATATACAGTGGCAGTGGGCTAGTCCGACGGCTCACTTCCTGATTTCCCGGGCCAGGGCATCATCGAACTCCTGCTCGATGTCCCAGAGGCGGTCCTCTTCCATGGCCCCGAGGGTTCGCAGGGACGATGACATCCGGACCTACAGTCCCTGCGAATTGCCTCGAGGCACTCGGCCCACCTCAGAGCCCTTTGCATGGAGTTCTCCACTCTGACCATCATGAGCTGTGCCTCTTCCGCCTGCTGCCGCTCCGCATCTATAGCATGGCCTAACCGCTGCCACACAGAAGACACTTCCCGTCCTGGGTCCTCCTGCCCTCCGGCCGATGCCTGCCCCTCCGATGTCGAAGGCCCCGAGCCATCATGGCTCCCACCTTGTTGCTGCTGCTGCTGTGCCTGTGCCCGTGCCCTGGCTCCTGCAGCCTGCACATCCTCCTCCGGCTGGGGTGCAGTTATTGAGGTGGCCACCCCTGCTGGACGTCCGACTCCCGGCTGTGGCAGGGATGTGTCCTCCACCAGCCTGGCCGCACGGTCAGAGGCAGCTCCACAGGGTACCCAGGTGATTCATGGGTAGGAAGATGGCATGGAGGACGACTGGTGCACAGGGGGTTCAGGTGAGGAGGGGGTCGAAGCAAGGTTCAGCAAACGGAGGAATCCGGCCTGGGTGACCTGTCCCAGTAGGCTGACGTGGTCAATGAGCCTTTCGAGATGACGTGCAGTCTCCCCATGAAAAGAATGCAGGTCACCTCGTATGGCCCCGTTGAACCAATGGCTCAACAGGCTCAACAGGCCAGAACAGGCTCAACCCGGTCCCGGATAGCCACGTCTGCAGGGAGAGGAAGGCCAGTTGTTGTAAGCGGATCCCCTCCCTGAAAACGGGTCTGGAAGTAGGCATCCCTGCTGGTGCGGGATGATGCAGTCACATGCTCGGGGACAGGATTACACACAGGCACCTCTGTGGCGGCCTGTGCTGCCTCCTGTCCCTGCCCCTGCACTGAACCACTGGCACCAGTGGAATCCCCACCTCCAGACCCCGTCTCTGTCCATTGCGTCGCCTCCTCCTCCACCAAACCCCCCACCAACCTGGATGACTCCGTGCCATCTTCCTTCATCAGACCCTGTGGGGTCTCAGTTGCCCCTTCTGCTGCCGAGGAGTCCAACTCCGACCTCCGCTTCTTGGACCTACCCTCGGCAGCTGCAGCCTGGGATGCGGCACCGTACTCCTCACTCCCTGACGAGATCACAACCTGGGAGGGGATCCGGGCCTTGCGTCTCCGGCTGGTGGTGTGATCCCCGCCGCTGTGCTCCACAGCACCCTCTCCGCCCTCTTCATCAGTTGACGCTGCAGACAGGGAGAGATAGGAGACAGGCATCAGGACACTGTACAATGGACTGATACACACATGCCAGTTGCACATGAGTGGCAGTTTCAAACCTCAGACATGGCATCAAAATCCCCAACACACATGGCATGTCAACTCACACACATGAGCAATTCCACAGCCATATGGCAACAGCCAGCACCATCCATACACATACAACAGCATGAGCAGCCAAAGGTGACCCAGACATCACATGAAACACAGGGAGTGCACTAGACATGTACACACGCCACCACACTTACATGCATGTGTACACCTCCACCAACTGTCGCAGTGATGAGTTCGGCATCCATGTCACATCTGGCAATCAGTCTTCTACATATCAGTATCCCAAGCATCCATGTTGCAACACTGTTGCACCCTTGTGAAATACACACACATGCACATGTACACGGTGCAGATACATGCAGCTGGAACTGACATCCATGTGTGACACCACAACCATGCCAACTTACATACACAGTCATTCAAACATGTGTGCTCACACATCTGCATTTGCCATGCAAGCTTACACACACATGCACCATCCATGTGTCTCACACATGAGAGTACTCGCATGGGTTAGCCTCATGGCCCTGTACATACACATCCATACATGGCCCTACAAAACCACATGTGCAACCTGCACACTACTGGCACACCACCACACGCACAGCTTACAATCAGTATGCATGTACACTTACCGCTCGACTCCAGACTGGTCTGTCTCTCAAGGACCTGGACGTGGAGCGCTGGGGATATGCGTTCCAGGACCCTCATTTGATGTTCCCACTGGTGACCCCGGCGCCCCTTAGCATCTGCTTCCTTCAAGAGGCGCCAGGCCTTGTTGAGGGTCCTACACCTGAAGTCTTCCCAGCGCTTCTTGACATGTTTGAATTTGCGGACTGCCACCCCCTCCGCGTTGATGGCAGTCACGATGTCCATCCAGATCCTGGTCCATCCTTCCTTGTCAGCGCGTGAACCTCCGAAGAGGGCATCATACTGCCCCAGGACTTGCTCCACCAGGACACCAACTTCGGTGGCAGTGAAGCTGGTGGCCCTCTGCCTCTCTGGCTGGGGGTTGCCAGTGGTGTCAGATGGTGGTGTGCCTGACATGGCAACCCCAGAGGCAGGTGTGGGCAACTAGGTCCTGGGGTTGGGCTGTGGAGCGATGGTATCCGAGTCGGGAGTCTTCAGCTCCAGCAGGGGTGGTCACAGCAACTGCACCCCTGGCTGATGTGCAGGCAGCAATTAGCAGGGCACATGGGCAGCAGGCAGGCAGGCAGCAGCAGATGGCAGGTGGGAACGTGCTCGGGGCTGTTGGGGGCAGGAAAATGGCCTTCAGGGCAGGAGCATGGTCTTCTGTGTGTTTTCGCGTGGCCAGCTTGATACGGTCAATGAGTGGGGGCCTGCTGGCAGGTGCCCCTGACTGCTGGGGGGTGGGGGTGCAGGCGGACATGTGTGGGACATGAGTGGGGGCCTGCTGGCAGGTGCCCCTGACTGTGGGGGGAGTGGCTGCAGGGGGACATTTGTGGGACATGATTGGGGGCCTGCTGGCAGGTGCCCCTGACTGCTGGGGGATGGGGGTGCTGGGGGACATGAGTGGGGAGCCTGCTGGCAGGTGCCCTGAACTGCTAGGGGGTGGGGGTGCTGGGGGACATGTGTGGGGGCCTGCTGGCAGGTGCCCCTGACTGCTGAGGGTGGGGGTGCAGGGGGACATGTGTGGGACATGAGTGAGGGCCTGCTGGCAGGTGCCCCTGACTGCTGGGGGTGGGGGCGCAGGGGGACATGTGTGCGACATGAGTGGGGGCCTGCTGGCAGGTGCCCTGCACTGCTGGGGGTGGGGGTGCTGGGGGACGTGTGTGGGGGCCTGCTGGCAGGTGCCACTGACTGCTGGGGGGTGGGGTGCAGGTGGACATGTATGCGGGCCTTCTGGCAGGTGCCCCTGACTGCTGGGGGGTGGGGGTGCAGGGGGACATGAGTGGGACATGAGTGGGGGCCTGCTGGCAGGTGCCCTGCACTGCTGGGGGGTGGGGGTGCTGGGGGACATGTGTGGGGGCCTGCTGGCAGGTGCCCCTGACTGCTGGGGGATGGGGGTGCGGGGGGTCATGCGTTGGTGATCAGTAGTGCAAAGTGACATGTGGCTTGGCTGGGGGGCATGCCCATGGTGGATGGGCTGCCTGCGGGACATGACCAGGGGTGCAGGGTAGTCCCCTGTGGTGTGCGCTGCCTGCAGGGGCCGTGGAGGGTGTAGAGGGAACACCTGGGAGGACCCACACTGCCAATTCACATGTAGGACTCCCCGGCACCCCCGAAATACACGTACCCTGCTGAAATCGTGTGTGAGACTTCCCGCGAAACCCAGGAATACACATACCCCACTCGCACAGGGACAATCGCGTATGAAACTCCACGCGTACCCCAGAAATACACGTGCCCCACTCGCACAGGCCCTTTCGCGTGTGAAACTTCCCATGCACCCCAGAAATACACGTACCCCACTCGCACAGGCCCTTTCGTGTGTGAAACTTCCTGCGCACCCCAGAAATACACGTACCTGGATCCAATCGCATATGAAACTCCACGCGAACCCCAGTTATACACGTACCCCACTCGCCCAAGGCCTACGTACGTGTATTTCTGGGGTTCGCGTCAAGTTTCACACGCAATTGGCCCTGTGCGAGGTGGGAACGTGTATTTCTGGGGTTCGCGTGAAGTTTCACACGCGATAGGCCTTGGGCGAGTGGGGTACGTGTATAACTGGGGTTCTCGTGGAGTTTCATACGCAATTGGATCCGGGTACGTGTATTTCTGGGGTGCGCGGGAAGATTCACACGCGAAAGGCCCTGTGCGAGTGGGGAACGTGTAACTTCACGCGAACCCCAGAAATACACGCACACGCTATTTTTTACACAACAGGTGTCCGTGTTTGTCGCGTACCCCTTTGCACGTCATTTGTCCTAGAGAGACATAGTATGGGACATTCATCATAGCTGTATGTACGTGCTTTTTGTTAGCGCACATTTTTTTCATGTGCAGGGACTCTACCGCCTGCCTTCGTGTGGCGGACATGTTTAGGCCTGTGCGCGTCTTTGCCCGTGCGCTGGTTTGCCCTATTCGATTCCATGAATACGTGTTGTAGGCGAGCGTGTGGACGTTTCGCGCACTTGCCTCCTGTACGTCCCCCATGACGCCCACATTTTCACGCGTTGTTCCCCATTCCTCATGTCACGCCCCGTGTTATGCCTACTTTTGTTGTGTGCGCCGCGCTATGTGCGCTTTCGCTGTGCACTTAGCACATGCTGTTTGAAGGCGTGTGCGCCAGCGTGCACCGAACAGGATTTCAGTGCACATGCATGGATTTCCACACGCACAGACTTCCATGAATCGCTGCGTGTGGGTTTCGCTGCATTTTTCGCACTGGCACTGCGATTCGCACGCTTGCACTGAAAATTTCAGCGCACATTAATTCCATGAGGAGTTTTTGAGAAAAATAGTTCAACTATATTAATGCTAAGAAAAAGAAGAAATCCACCTTGGAATCTCCACAGTTACGGACGGCCCTTTGTAACCCTTCACGTGGCGGATACCCAGTTTTTCTTTTATGTGAATTACTTTATTTAATCCAAATCACTAATGGCTTATGGTCTAGTAAACCAAATGAGAGAAATCAGCGCTAACACTAGGGATTACAAACGGGTTTGCAAGAATGGTTCTGACACTATCAGAGTTTCTTAAGTTAAAGATGGGATAGGTTGAGAGATGGGGATAGGACAAGGTAAGACAAGCTATGCTATGGTTTACTATGATTCCTATTTATACTTACAGTGCACTGTAAATTAAGGTTGGACCGTCAGGTTCTGGTCATCACAGATCGGGTCTACAGGCAGCAGGGCACTTCTGGCAGAATTGGATCAGCTGGGCGGGTCTGGTCAGTTGGACTGGCAACTCAGACTGGATTGGACTGGATTGGATTGACCCTTCTGGTTGCTGGACACTGTATATCAGTGGGATGGCGAGTTTCAGCAGGCAACCCTTAATAGTAGAAAGCCAAACAGGATCAAAATTGCTTCCCTGAAGTTTGGGATGGTTCAGGATTTGGGCCAGCTGAAAAGAGTTCAGAAAATGCTGAGGCCTGGGTTTTGAAAAGTAGTCTGGATCAGGACAAGATGAAGACTCTGGAACAGGGTGCACACGGAAATCAGGATGTAGTCAGGAATCAGTGTGTCTGTGTGTTGTGAGGTTCCCTTATTTATCATGCCAAGTGACATCACAAAGATTATGGTAGGAGCAGACTTACAACCCACACCCACAATGCTGTGATAGGTCAAAGGCACTTGCCTTTTTCTGTTTGGAAGACAGAAAGGGCTGTCATATTTTATGATGTGACTTGGAAAACTCCCACAGTTATTAGGACCAAAATGTAACTTTCCCACAAATACACATTTCTATAATTATGCCCTATAATAAAATCGGACACATAGATTACATATTTGGTGGGTTACTTTTACCTCCAATTCCCACGTCAGTGAGACCTGGCGTTGTCTTTCTGCGGAATTTTATCAATTTTAATCATAAAGATTTAGCCTAACAATTCCTAATTTGGTACATATCTGTGTAATCACCTCTAGAACAAGGGTATATAATATTAAATTTGCATCATTAATAGTCTTTGCACAATTAGTGTTTTTGTATAACTTTGGCTCCTTATGCAGTACAGGGTTCAATCACGTCTTCAAAGAATGTGCATACAATTAGATTTATAACTACCAACTTTAGATTTATCCTCCTTCTTGTGGTAAAGCTGAAAGTCTTTAAAGCTTAATTACAAATAGGCATTTAACCACCAAAAGTCCATAGCAGTTTTTGTTTTCACTTTTCTTTCAACTGGAAACAGCTGTCAAATTCCTTTGATCAGGGTAGGGGTCCTCTTCCTTGAGAGGGAAGTTTCCTGCCCCTCCTCTGTGGGGATGAGTGTTCAAGCCTGCCATTGTCTTTGGCTGGGGCCCAGACAAAAGTCTGATGAGTTCTTTGTCATGAGTATGCGAAAACCTCCTAGCAGCAATTAGTCCTTTCCTGCTAGCAGTGAGGTGTCACCCATTCCCAGGATGAGGCTGTCAGATGAGAATTAAATAGTTAATTAACTCAGAACTGAGTTATAAGTTTAAGTTACCTACATCTTTCATTAAACATATAAAATGACACAGTAGTTTATAGGTGGATTTTGACATTTAGCAATCCTTTGACATTTCTTACAGAATTAGACCTTTCAACCAAACATGCTTTTAAACAGGCGATTTTGCACTTTCTTCCTGAAGAAGCACATTTAAATTGAGTCCTTTAAATCAGATGTTCCTCTCCAGCACACACATTTTATTAAGCACCAGTTCTTTCCTTAAGTGCGGGGATTTGCTTGCATTCTGGATATATGTATCCAGCCTTTTGTTTGGAGTTTCTGCCTGCACAGTTTAAATTGTTACATATTGCCATTTTAGCCACATGTTTCCTGTGGAACTAAAAACAAATGTTGTTGGGCTGATTTTTCATGAGATACATTTCTTAGCTGCTGTCCAATGAGTCCCGACTCCTCTGAGCCACACTGGATGATCTGTAACCCTTTTACTCTCAAGGATACACTGGAAAATAAATGGATCTAGCACCAAAAACAGCACTTTGAAGGTTGCAAAGCTACATTTTAAAAGGTATTTTCGATTTTCAGGATAATGTTGCTGCCGTGCTCCATGGTGAATGTAACGGGACACACTGGCGTGCTCCTGCATTGAGAATTCTGTTTGTACTCCCCCACTTGACTGTGTGGCAGGGTGTGCAGCCTTTTGTGGTTGTGACCCAAATATAGTTTTGCAGATTTTTGCGTGCACCAGGGTTAGCGCCTCCATGTTTGGCTGTTTCTTTCCCAATTCCTAAAGTGATGCAGTGGGGCACATTTGGATGGGTCGAAATATCCGACAAGCCTCCAAACCAGAAACACCAAACCAGTGTAGACAGTTTGATATGTGCCATGTATTTCTCTGTAGCATATAGTAAGCACCTTACAAACCTCACCCATCTAGTATAGCCTGAACTCTAAATTAATTAGATCAGCTATATGCAGATGTCTTTTTTGCTTTGTTTTTATGTTATTTAATTGTAAACATTTTAGAATATGTTTTGTTTCAACTGCCTCTGTGTGAGATCAGTGTGATCGAATACTGTTAATGGATAAATCTATTAACTCCATGTAGCTCTGTCAACATCCACCCAGCGTCAAAGGGAGGGGTAGCCTTGACTCACTCTTTGTTCATATATATATATATATATAAACTGCACCCTCATGAGTCAAGCGGTCGGAAACCAAAAAAGAGGGAATCTGCCCATTTTTCTATGACTTGGTGAAAAGAAATCCAATAAACACAATTCCATTATGAGAAATTAAAACCTCTTGTTAAGTTAATGAAAATGTCACGCAGGTCCCACCTCCTTTTCTGGAAAAAAAATAAAATGTTAGGGTAGCTATCAAAAGTCACCAGGACAGATTTGCAAAAGTGTTTTAGAATGGCGCAATCCCACTGAAAATCTTTATGTAAATCAGGCCCCCTATGTGCAAACCAACATGGATGCATGTAATTGTCATTTTGTAAGCTAGCCATGAAACCTATTGCTTCTCAAAAGTTGTGCGGCTCACCATTAGATAAGGACAATAGTAAATGCCGTGCAAATGTGGTTTTAATTCCACTTGATGGTAGCAATAATCATATGAACATCGAAACATAATTTAAGTTAAAAAAAACAGTTTCCCTAAAGACAGTACACCTGCACATCTTTTGATGCACATTAAAAGTACTGTACTGAATACATGTTAATTTTCTATAGGTACAGTATATATTCGGACTAAGTCATTTTTCTAAATATGAGTGTTTTTTCATGGTGACAAATTGCAATTTGAACTGCTGATCCTAATAACAACATGATTATGAGCTAGGAGATATTTATCAATATGAGTTGAGGAACACTGGCTTCTGTGCTTCCTTTCTCACAATTTGTAATGCCCTCTCGCTTAAGATATATGTTCAATACTATATAGTAAGCCTTGATAAAGCACTTAAGTGAAAAACACGGCTGCTATTTTCTGTGGTTATGGGTGAAGGATCGAATACAAAGGATCGAAATGCAATAGTTTCGAGTCAAAAGGACCGGAAAAAAAAGGTTGAATTTTTTTATTTTATTTTTTATTTTTTTGGGGGGTCCCCACCTAAACCCCCATTTTTGGTGTAAAAAACACTTTTTTTTCCTATACAAAAACCAAAAAAAAAAATACATTTAAAAAAAAGGCATTCAATCTTTTTTTTTTTTCGGCCCTTTTGACTCGAAACTATTGTATTCGATCCTTTTGTGTTCGATCCTTTGACTGGGCACCATTTTCTGTATCACAACTTGCTTATGTACAATACATAGACATGTTGAGCAACAATTTGATGAATTGTGTTTGCAGGAATGTACTAACTTTAACCAATGTATCTGCTATAGCTCGAAAAAAAACAACAATGCAAATGCAATAGTTTATTCACAATATCACTACAACAATTCCACACACAGGTTACTCCATAAAGGGCTGGCAAGAACGCCTTACAGGGCCATCCTAAGCAATGTTGGGCTCCTGGGCAGTAATAACCCTGTAACTCACCCAAACTAAAGAAATTAGGAGGGCCAAGCATCTCTAGTTGTGCTAGCCCCTCTCCGCACCACAATGTCCCACCTGCCAACCCTCATCACAATTAGAGACCATGGCTTGATATACTACTCTGACAGCAATTAAACACTGTAATCATGGTATCGCCATTGATGTGCTCTTACCTCCTTCATCCATGCTTCAGTCAGAATATTGAGTGGCTTTTCAAGGGCAACATTTGCAGTCTGCAGTGATGGTAGTGGTGTTCTATCATAGGTACAGGACACATTTTATTAATGGCAGCCACTTGGAAGGTACACCACAGGACACTAAAGAACTCAGATTAGACTTCACATGGAAGGAGCATATAGCCCCTTCATCCATGCTGGGATCAGAATACGAGTGTCAATTCAAAGGCAATATTAGCAATCAACAATGATGGTACTTGTGTTCTACCATAGGCACAGGACATATTTTATTAATAGCAGCAAATTAAAAGGTACACCACAGCACTGATACAGAACTCAGATTAGGCATGATAAGGAAGGTGCGTATACCATAGATGTGCCCTTAGCTCCGTCATCCATGCTGTAATCAGAATATGAAAAAGTGGCATTTCAAGGGCAACATTAGCAGTCCACATTGATGGTAGTTGTTTTCTATCATGTTAGGTGGTAAGACTTTATAACACTATCCCTTGGTATCACCATTGAAGTGTTCCTAGCCCCTTCATCCATGCTGGAATTAGAATAAAAACGAGTGGCAGTTCAAGGGCAACATTTGCAGTCTGCAGTGATGGTAGTGGTGTTCTATCATAGGTACATACAGGACAGATTGTATTAATGGCAGCCACTTGGAAGGTACATCACAGCACTGATACATAATTCAGATTAGACATCATAAGAAAGGTACATATACCATTGAAGTGCCCTTAGCTCCTTCATCCATGATGGAATCAGAATATAAATAATTGGCATTTCAAGGGCAATTTAAGCAGTGTACAAAGATGGTACTTGTGTTCTACCTTAAGGACAGGATGCATTTTAATGAGCAAAGCCAAAGTGAAGGTACACTATAGCACTGGTACAGAACTCAGATGGGACATTATAAGGAAGGTGCATATTACAGACCATATTTTACTATGTGTCGGTTTTCAAAGCAACGTGGATGGTACATGTCCCAAACATGAATACAGGATTTTGATGTGAAATATACGGAATAGCCACACAATATCATTTCCTCCATTAAGAAGCTTTCTTGTGAAAATATCACATCATGTTCACTCAGTGAAGAACCAATCCCTTCATCCTTTAATATGTAGCTAAATCCGCTGGTGTTCTACAAACTACTGCTAAAAACAAAGAGGCCGATTCATGGAATAATTAGCGCGGCGCAAGTGGGCAAAAACGTGCGAATCGCAGTGGAATAGCGAAAATCGCAGTGCAATTGCGAAAATCGCACGAAAAGCAGCGCACGTCGATTCATGGAAGGCCGTGCGCGAGAAAACCAGCGGATGTGCGATAAAAAGTGCGCGGCGCACGTTGGCGCACAGGCCATCTAACAGCGTGCGCCAGGTCACTGCGAAAATCGCACAGGCCACAGCGAAAATCGCACATAGCGCGGCGCACGCAACAAAAGTAGGCGGAACACGGGCGTAACACTCGGAATGGGGAACAACTTGCCAAAACGTGGGCGTCACGGGGGAAGTACAGGGCATAAGTGCGCGGAACGCCCACACGCTCGCCTACAACACGTATTCATGGAATAGAATAGGGGAAAAAAGCGCACGCTCAAACCAGCGCACAGGCACAAACACGACCACCACAAGAAAGCAGGCGGTAGCGTCTCTGCGGCTGTAAGAAATGTGCGCCAAAAGGTGCGCCAACAAATCGCACCTATATACTGCCATGATGAATGTCCCATACTGTGGCCCTCCAGGAAAAAAGACGTGCAAAGGGGTACCCACAAACACGGACACCCGCTGACAAAAAATACGTGTGCGTGTATACCGGGGTGCGCGGGAAGTCTAACACGCGATTTCAGCAGGGTACGTGCATCACAGGGGTTCGCGTGAAGTTTCACACGCGATCAGGTCTGGGGGAGCGGGCTACGTGTATATCAGGGGTTCGCGTGAAGTTCCACACGCGAACAGCCTGGGCGCGTGTATTTCAGGGGTGCGCGGGAAGTTCCACACGCGAATAGCCTGGGCGCGTGTATTTCAGGGGTGCGGGGGAAGTTCCACACGCGAACAGCCTGGGCGCGTGTATTTCAGGGGTGCGCGGGAAGTTCCACACGCGAACAGCCTGGGCGCGTGTATTCCAGGGGTGCGCGGGAAGTTCCACACGCGAACAGCCTGGGCGCGTGTATTTCAGGGGTGCGCGGGAAGTTCCACACGCGAATAGCCTGGGCGCGTGTATTTCAGGGGTGCGCGGGAAGTTCCACACGCGAACAGCCTGGGCGCGTGTATTTCAGGGGTGCGCGGGAAGTTCCACACGCGAACAGCCTGGGCGCGTGTATTTCAGGGGTGCGGGGGAAGTTCCACACGCGAACAGCCTGGGCGCGTGTATTTCAGGGGTGCGCGGGAAGTTCCACACGCGAACAGCCTGGGTGCGTGTATTTCAGGGGTGCGGGGGAAGTTCCACACGCGAACAGCCTGGGCGCGTGTATTTCAGGGGTGCGCGGGAAGTTCCACACGCGAACAGCCTGGGCGCGTGTATTTCAGGGGTGCGCGGGAAGTTCCACACGCGAACAGCCTGGGCGTGTGTATTTCAGGGGTGCGGGGGAAGTTCCACACGCGAACAGCCTGGGCGCGTGTATTTCAGGGGTGCGCGGGAAGTTCCACACGCGAACAGCCTGGCCGCGTGTATTCCAGGGGTGCGCGGGAAGTTCCACACGCGAACAGCCTGGGCGCGTGTATTTCAGGGGTGCGCGGGAAGTTCCACACGCGAATAGCCTGGGCGCGTGTATTTCAGGGGTGCGCGGGAAGTTCCACACGCGAACAGCCTGGGCGCGTGTATTTCAGGGGTGCGCGGGAAGTTCCACACGCGAACAGCCTGGGCGCGTGTATTTCAGGGGTGCGCGGGAAGTTCCACACGCGAACAGCCTGGCCGCGTGTATTCCAGGGGTGCGCGGGAAGTTCCACACGCGAACAGCCTGGGTGCGTGTATTTCAGGGGTGCGCGGGAAGTTCCACACGCGAATAGCCTGGGCGCGTGTATTTCAGGGGTGCGCGGGAAGTTCCACACGCGAACAGCCTGGGCGCGTGTATTTCAGGGGTGCGCGTGAAGTTCCACATGTGATTTGACAGTGTGGGTCCTCCCAGGTGTACCCTGTACACCCTCCACGGCCCCTGCAGGCAGCCCACACCACAGGGGACTACCCTGCATCCCTGGTCATGTCCCGCAGGCAGCCCACCCACCATGGGCATGCCCCCCAGCAAAGGCACATGTCTCCTTGAACTAATGAACACCAACTCATGTCCCCTTGCACCCCCACCCCCCAGCACTGTGGGGCACCTGCCAGCAGGCCCCCACCCATGTCCAACTCATGTCCCCCACCCCCCCCCCCCACACCCCCCAGCACTGTGGGGCACCTGCCAGCAGGCCCCCACCCATGTCCAACTCATGTCTCCCACCCCCCCCACACCCCAGCACTGTGGGGCACCTGCCAGCAGGCCCCCACCCATGTCCAACTCATGTCTCCCACCACCCCCACCCCCCAGCACTGTGGGGCACCTGCCAGCAGGCCCCCACCCATGTCCAACCCATGTATCCCACCACCCCACACCCCAGCACTGTGGGGCACCTGCCAGCAGGCCCCCACCCATGTCCAACTCATGTCTCCCACCACCCCCACCCCCCAGCCACCAGGGTCACCCTCCACCAGGCCCCCACTCATGTCTCCCACCACCCCCACCCCCCAGCCACCAGGGTCACCCTCCACCAGGCCCCCACTCATGTCACCCACCACCCCCACACCCCAGCAGTGCAGGGTCACCCTCCACCAGGCCCCCACTCATGTCACCCACCACCCCCACACCCCAGCAGTGCAGGGTCACCCTCCACCAGGCCCCCACTCATGTCACCCACCACCCCCACCCCCCAGCAGTGCAGGGTCACCCTCCACCAGGCCCCCACTCATGTCTACCACCACCCCCACCCCCCAGCCACCAGGGTCACCCTCCACCAGGCCCCCACTCATGTCTCCCACCACCCCCACCCCCCAGCACTGTGGGGCACCTGCCAGCAGGCCCCCACCCATGTCCAACTCATGTCTCCCACCACCCCCACACCCCAGCACTGTGGGGCACCTGCCAGCAGGCCCCCACCCATGTCCAACTCATGTCTCCCACCACCCCCACCCCCCAGCCACCAGGGTCACCCTCCACCAGGCCCCCACTCATGTCTACCACCACCCCCACCCCCAGCCACCAGGGTCACCCTCCACCAGGCCCCCACTCATGTCTCCCACCACCCCCACCCCCCAGCACTGTGGGGCACCTGCCAGCAGGCCCCCACCCATGTCCAACTCATGTCTCCCACCACCCCCACACCCCAGCACTGTGGGGCACCTGCCAGCAGGCCCCCACCCATGTCCAACTCATGTCTCCCACCACCGCCACCCCCCAGCCACCAGGGTCACCCTCCACCAGGCCCCCACTCATGTCACCCACCACCCCCACCCCCCAGCCACCAGGGTCACCCTCCACCAGGCCCCCACCCATGTCCAACTCATGTCTCCCACCACCCCCACCCCCCAGCCACCAGGGTCACCCTCCACCAGGCCCCCACTCATGTCTACCACCACCCCCACCCCCCAGCCACCAGGGTCACCCTCCACCAGGCCCCCTCTCATGTCTCCCACCACCCCCACCCCCCAGCACTGTGGGGCACCTGCCAGCAGGCCCCCACCCATGTCCAACTCATGTCACCCACCACCCCCACCCCCCAGCAGTGCAGGGTCACCCTCCACCAGGCCCCCACTCATGTCTCCCACCACCCCCACCCCCAGCACTGTGGGGCACCTGCCAGCAGGCCCCCACCCATGTCCAACTCATGTCCCCCACCCCCCCCACCCCCCAGCACTGTGGGGCACCTGCCAGCAGGCCCCCACCCATGTCCAACTCATGTCCCCCACCCCCCCCACCCCCCAGCACTGTGGGGCACCTGCCAGCAGGCCCCCACCCATGTCCAACTCATGTCCCCCACCCCCCCACCCCCCAGCACTGTGGGGCACCTGCCAGCAGGCCCCCACCCATGTCCAACTCATGTCTCCCACCACCCCCACCCCCCAGCACTGTGGGGCACCTGCCAGCAGGCCCCCACCCATGTCCAACTCATGTCTCCCACCACCCCCACCCCCCAGCCACCAGGGTCACCCTCCACCAGGCCCCCACTCATGTCTACCACCACCCCCACCCCCCAGCCACCAGGGTCACCCTCCACCAGGCTCCCACTCATGTCTCCCACCACCCCCACCCCCCAGCACTGTGTGGGACCTGCCAGCAGGCCCCCACCCATGTCCAATCCATGCCCCCCTGCACCTGGGTCCCAACATTCCCCAATCATGTCCGTAATGCCCATCCTCCCCTGCCAAATGGCCCAACCAACTATCACACCCACCCACATATCAAAGGCAATTACATGTTACACCCCCAATGTAAATAATGCAATTTAACACATGTCTGTCACACACAATGGCTGCAAGTGAATGACAAAACACCCAACATGACATGCCTGAAAGCAATGAGATGATACGACACATTGAAGATTAAAAAAATAATATGTATTGAACAGCAAATAAGAAAAAACACAAAGCAAATCAAACAAAACAAGATGAATGTCCAAGAAAAAATTCTGAAAAATTAAAATAAGCCAATTAAGAAGATCATCCTGGGTCCATGAGCCCTACCAAATTAAACCTAACTGACTACTAACTAAAAAGTGAACTATATACAAAAAAGTGGTGCATTGTCCAATCGCAACCAAAAAAAAATCAAAAAAACAAAGGAAACCTAACCCTAACTATACAACTATATACAAAGGCAGCGGGCTATTCGGACGGCTCACTGGTTGTTGTCATGGGCCAGGGCATCATCGAACTCCTGGTCAATGGCTTGGAGGCGGGCATGTTCCCTGGCCCCGAGGTCCCGCAGGGATAATGCAGTGTCCAGCTCAAACTCCCTTCGAAGACCCTCGAGGCACTCAGCCCGCCTCAGCGCCCTCCACATGGAGTCCTCCGCCCTGACCATCGTGAGCCGTTCCTCCTCTGCCCGCTGCCGCTCCGCACCTATCCGCTGGCACAACCTCTCCCACACGGAAGCCACTCCCATTCCAGGGTTCTCCTGCCCTCCGGCCGATGCCTGCACCCCTGATGTTGATGGCCCCGAGCCATGATGCCTCCCACGTTGAGCCTGCTGCTGCCTCCGACGCAACTGCCTGTGCCAGCACGACGGCATCCAGGCTGATGGAAACCACCGACGCCGTCGTGCACGTGCCCTGCCCGATGATGCCGTCACATCCTCCATCTGCTGGGGTCCAGTTGCTCTGGTGTCCACCCCTGCTGGATCTCTGACTCCCGACTGTGGCAGGGATGGGATCCCCACCGAGCTGGCTGCATTGGTCGGGGCAGGTCCACAGGGGGCCCTGGTGGCATCTGGGCTGGAAGACGGCAAGGAGAACGACTGGTGGATAGCCTGCACAGAGGAGGAGAGGGCCGCCACATTGGCCAACACATGCAGGAAACCCCGAACATGGCCGATCCCAATTGGGCCACGTCGGCACGGTGCACTTCGTGATGACGTGCGTGCTCCTCCCGGGAAGCACGCACGGCATCACGAATCACAGCCGTGCGCATCGCGACCCCAATCAGGACCTTCTCCGCACGGCCAGGGGTTCCCACGTCCGCAGGTGGAGGGGAGTCAGGTGACATGGACATCCCCTCTACCTGCGGACAGGCCTGGGACGGGGCATCCCTGCTGGTGCATGGTGGTGCACTCACAGGGTCAGGGACAGCGACATGCACAGGCCCCTCCACGGTGACCTGTGCTGCCTCCTGGCCCTGGACTGCACCACTTGCACCAGCAGGGATGCCCCCACCAGGCCCCATGTGTGCCCCAGTGGCGGCCTCCTCCTCCTCTGTGCAAACCACCAACCTGGATGGCTCCTCACCGTCTCCCACCGTAGCAGGCCCCTGTGGGGGCTCACCCACCCCTTCCGCTGCAGCCGTGGGGGCATCCCCGCCGCCTTGCTCCACAGCGCCGTCTCCGCCCTCTTCTTCACTAGCCGCTGCGTAGAGGGAGACAAAGAACACAAGCATCAGGGCACTGTACAATGGTCCCCTAGACAGGAAGCAATAGCAGATGAGCACCACTGTCAAAGTACACTTCCATCATGTCCCTCCACAACACATGGGTCAGTCCAGGCAAAACACACACAGTAACAGGCATGGTGCATGCCATGGACATTTCCATGCATGTCCAATGGACTCTTGAAACATTCAATGATATGTAACTCACATGCATCATGCCTCATGCCCATCACATGCACACACTTCACCTCAGTCACATCCATCTGGCCCCAAACACACCAAACACAGCGGTTACAAGGGTAATTTGGCTGTTTTACTGAATCTCTGCATTGTCACACACATGTGTCATGCATCCATGGCATGCACAAGTCACAGACACGCAGGTCAGGCACACAGACATGGCTACCATATATGTACCTGGCATCAGCACCCATCCCTCACCCCCACCCATGTCCAGGTACAGAGACTGGCATGCTCTCATGTTCAAAATCTGAATAGGGCTCCCCATGCGGCATTTCAACACATGCAACAACCATGTGCATCACACATCACTGGTCGCACATGCATTACCATGATGTCCCTGCACACATGCATGCATACATGGCCTATGGCACACATACAGGCAAGTATCATAGAACCAGCACACCGCAACATGCCCTGTCTCACACAGTAATGCATGGACACTTACCGCTCAACTCCAGACGGGCCTCCCTCTCAAGGATCTGGGCGTGGAGCGCTGGGCGTACGCGTTCCAGGACCCTCATCTGGATGGAACTCATGCGGCCCCGGCCCCCCTCCACGAGGCGCCGGGCCTTCACAAGGGTCCTGGACCTCAAGTCCTCCCAGCACTTCTTGATCTTCAGGACGTCGCGGATTGCCACCCCCTCCGCGTTGATGGCAACCACACAGTCGGCCCAGATCCTTTGCCGTCCTTCCTTGCTGGCGCGGGACGATCCAAAGAGGGCATCATACTGCCCCAGGACATGCTCCACCAGGACACCAACTTCGGTGACAGTGAAGCTGGTGCCCCTCTGCCCCTCTGGCCTGGGGTTGCCACTGGTGCCAGATGTGGAAGTGCCCGACATGGCAACCCCAGAGGCAGGTGTGGGTGGGCAACTGGGTCCTGGGGCTGGGCTGTGGAGCGATGTAATACCAGTCGGGAGTCTTCAGTTCCAGCAGGGGTGGACACAGCAACTGGACCCCTGCAGATGGCTGATGTGCAGGCACCAAATGGCAGGGCACGGTGGCAGCAGGCAGGCAGGCAGGCAGGCAGCAGCAGATGGCACGTGGGAGGCTGCTCGGGGCACTGGGGGGCAGTAACTCGGCCTTCTGGGCAGGAGCGTGGGCTTCCGTGTGTTTTCGCGTGGCCAGCTTGATACGGAGTGATTTGGCACGTGAAAATCCTGCACGTCAGCGTGAAATCCGAGGAAAGGCCCTTAGCGCGTAAGCGCGTCAGCACGCATACGCGATTCTATTGGACCAGAGTCCCTCAGCGCGTAAGCGCGTCTGTGACGTGACCCGCACGGGTGTTCCCCACTCAGCACGTGATGACGGGGCACACGTGGAGATACTGCACGTCAGAGTGTCATCGCGTGTAATTGGACAAAAGTGCGCGTACACGCGATTGGCCTATGTACGTGTATTTAATGGGTGCGCGGCCACTTACACACGCAAGTACGTCAGCGAACCTGTATCACGTGGTGCGTGTGAATTTCCGCACGCTATTGGACTGGGAACTGGATTCCAGGGGTGCGCGGGTCACACGCTGTATCCCGTGGTGCGTGTGAATTTCCACACGCTATTGGACTGGGAACTGGATTCCAGGGGTGCGCGGGTCACACGCTGTATCCCGTGGTGCGTGTGAATTTCCACACGCTATTAGACTGGGAACTGGATTCCAGGGGTGCGCGGGTCACACGCTGTATCCCGTGGTGCGTGTGAATTTCCACACGCTATTGGACTGGGAACTGGATTCCAGGGGTGCGCGGGTCACACGCTGTATCCCGTGGTGCGTGTGAATTTCCACACGCTATTGGACTGGGAACTGGATTCCAGGGGTGCGCGGGTCACACGCTCGCCTAGAACACGCGCTAAGCATAAATTGCGGACTTTAACAATAACAAGCTCAGACGCCAGGATGAACATACCGTTCCTAGCAGCAGTGGCAGTGGGCTACCAAAGGAGGAGGAGGAGGATAGTCAGGGCCAGAATATTCACACCCAGAACCAGCCTTTTCGGGATGCCTGATGACCAGGTGTATGGGAGGTACAGGTTTCCACCACACATCATACTGGACCTGGTGAGTGAGTGGGAGGATGACCTCACATCACCCACCCTGTGCTCCCAAGCACTCAGCCCCCTGGAGAAGGTCCTCAATGTACTGCACTTCTTAGCCACTGGATCATTTCAGCGGACAAGTGCCATAGTGGGTGGGGTGTCACAGGCCACCCAGTCACGCTGCCTACACCAGGTCTTGAACATCATGACTGCACGCCCATCAGTCCGCAGGCACATATACCTGCCCAGAACACCTGCAGAAAGGCATGCTGCCGCCCTGGATTTTTACGCAGTGGCACGATTCCCCAAAGTGCTAGGTGCCATCGACTGCACCCATGTGGCTCTACGTCCCCCCAGGGCATCTGAGCACATCTATAGGAACCGCAAGCACTGGCATTCCATCAACGTGCAGGTAGCATGTAATGCCAAGGGAATCATCACCTCAGTATATGCCAACTATCCCGGCTCCACCCACGACAGCTTCATTTACCGAATGTCCACCCTAAGCCGGGACCTAGAAGCTGGGCGGCATGGCGATACATGGCTGCTTGGTGAGTATGTATGCCACTGCACATGCATGCATGTTGGATACTGAGCAAGGTCACAACCTCACCAATGATACCAATCCCCACCTCCACAGGGGACAGTGCCTACCCTCTCAGCCCCCACATGATGACGCCAATTCGGAACCCCACCACGCCACCCCAGGTAAGATTTAACACAGCCCACATTACAACCAGGGGCATAGTGGAGCGCACATTCGGAGTGCTGAAGTCACGCTTTCGCTCCCTTGACCGTTCTGGCGGGCAGCTGTTATACGCTCCCCCAGTAGTGTGCAGGATCATAGTGGCAGCATGTGTCCTGCACAACGTTGCAACACGCCGGGGCCTGGCCGTGGACATGGTGGTGGCCCCACATCCCCAACCACATGCACAGCCGCTGCGCATGGGAGGGGAAAGGGCACGGGGGGAGGCAGCCCGTACACAGCTAGTGGCTAATTACTTCACATAGAAATCACACCCCTGTGGAGTGCACACTGCCCTGGCACATTCCATCTGACAATCAATGATGACTCAACCTGACACTGATCCTGAATGTGTGGAGAATGAACCGGGAATTCCATGTCAGCCTGAGATTGTTCACCTGGAAGTGTCACAATGTGTGCATCCCTACCCACACAGACACCACCAATGCAGTTTTGTGAAGTTACACATTGAAGCAGCTAAAATGAATACCCACTTGCAAAATGCAACAAGAGGACAGTGCCATGTCAGCCAACCCAACCCCAGCACTGCCACACGACACACCGTGCCATGTCATGCTAATTGCAGGTAAACAAAGTAATCCCCACAACATGACATCACTCTCACTATGTACAGTGGCACTATTAGAAACCTGCAACACCTGAAATGCTCACAGCAATGCCGGACCAACAACATACTTGAGCACGTAGTACCATTAACATGACATCAAAAATGTTACATATTAGTAGTCTCACCACCTGGAAATGCCTGCACTCCCACCACTACCAACTGTGCAGTGTTGGCGCCATGTAGAGTTGTAGGTGCACTGCTGCCAACATGGTCCCCATCGCCAGACTAGAGGTCCTTGTGTGGACTTGAGGAAGGGACCTGCAAATTGGGAGGTAGACACAGAATAAGAGTTACACATCAATGCAACATGCAGTGTACAACACAACAGCAATATGCACTATGAATGTATACACAGTATTGACTACAGACTGGCCACACAGCTCATGGGAGTCCAACGTCACTGTGTAATTCACTGTCACTTGGGCACACCCTTTGCAAGCCCATGGAAACGGGAAGCAGGAGGGGTGTGTGTGACTCAAACCCAAGCATCTGAACCAAATACATTACAAGCCTGCATGTGCCCAGCCACAATGCAGCGTATGCCCACAGGAACCACGGAAGCCAACACATCGAAGCCAACACATCGGAGCCAACACATCGGAGCCAACACATCGGAGCCAACACATCGAAGCCAACAGATCGGAGCCAACAGATCGGAGCCAACACATCGGAGCCAACACATCGGAGCCAACACATCGGAGCCAACACATCGAAGCCAACAGATCGGAGCCAACAGATCGGAGCCAACAGATCGGAGCCAACAGATCGGAGCCAACAGATCGTCCCAAAAAAATTGGGAATAAAAGAAATCAAAATAAAAATAAAAATAAGAAACAATCAAAAATGGCCATTGATGGGCCCGGGGGGGTTGGGGAGGCCACCCAGGAGGTCCGAGGACAGGATGCACACCAGAACCCACCTGCGTGGATCCTGGGAAGATAAAACACCTCCATGGGCTCATGGCCCACACGGCTACCCTATTGTGGGAGTATCACTGCTGTCGCTATTATCACCCTGTGCAGCTGCATCCGGAGGTGGTTGCACTATGGGAGGCAGCCCACGCAAGGCCCTAGTCTGCTCCTCCATGGCTGCAAGCATGCGGGTGTGGTAGGTCTGGTTCTGGAGGATGAGTGTGCGGAGGTCCCCATGCAACAACTCACGGGATGCCCGGACCTCCGCCCTCGTTGCCTGCATCTCAGCTGAGAGCGTACGGGTGAGACGCTCCAGCTGCTGTTCTGTCCTTTGGTGTGTTGAAGCCTCAAGCTCAACAAGAGTCGTCCTGAGGTGTAGGAGCTCCTGCCTCAGGGCTTCCCTGTGGCCCTGGGACTCAATGGAGATGGCCTCCTGCAGAGTCGCCAGTGCCGCCCGCCTGTCCCTGTTGGACCCCAACATGTCCTCCCTGTGTGACTGGCAGATGGAGTCGGTTGCCTGCTCTAGTCGCTCCATCAGCCTTTCTGGGGGGACAATGGAAGTGGCCACCCTATCCATGGCCTGAGCCATCATCTCGAATGATGCAGCCTGTTGGGTAGCCATACCGTAAATGGATTGCTCCCATGCGGTATTGCCGGGTGGCGTACGGCCACCACGTCGGCGGGCACCACACCTGTCTGGGGCAAGGCGAACTGCGCCTTGCTGTGCCGGCACTGCCTGAGGCTGCAGGACTGCATTCCCCCTCTGATCTGCTGGCCCAGGAACAGGATCAGATGTCGCGGAGTGTGACCCTGCATCCGTAACCACCGAAGGCGTAGCTGCCAACACTGACATCCCCATGGAGGGTACTGACCCTGGTGCAGGTGGGTGAGACAGAACAGAATCCCTCCCTGGAACACTCACCTGCGACGGCACGTAGGTCTCATCCGAATCAACACCTGAGTACAGCTCGGGGGAGGTGCAGCCAGAGACACCCCTTGAGAGCACGACCTGCAGCACTTGTGGGTTCTCCCCCACCACCACACCACGTCCCTCACTGGTGGTTGGTCGGCCCTGGGACACCTCCTGGGTCTGCACCATCTCCACAACCCCAGCAGTATCAGGTGCGTCTTCCCCTGCAAAGACATGAAAACAAAGTAATGGAAACAGGCATTAGCACCATGGCACACATTGAGGGCTGAGAAGCAAGAGAACCAGTACTTGATTGACACATGTCCCACATGACTAAAACCCTCCCATGCATGCACCCTCACTGCGTATGAAGTGCAGGCAAATGGCACACACTGATGACACCAAGATGGAAGATGAACAAATTTTCTGCATGCTGCCTGGCAGTGGCATCACACATTGGCCTGTGATTGGCAGGTGAAACACACATGCCATCACACAGATGGCATGTACCATTGCTATTGAGTGAAGATGGAGAGGAGGGCAGCACCTATTCATTCAGTCCAGTTCCCGCATGTAATAGCTTTTCTGATTCTAACAGGTCAGATTTTTCACCTGGAGCTGCCAGTCTGAAATGGTGAAATTGCACAGGGACATGTGTGTACAAATGATATCCAGGTAACAAAGTCACTCCACTTTACCATACCCATGTCAGACATGTGACTAGTGGACAGCGACATGCCTAGTGAAAGTGGTGGAATGCAAACAAACTGACTGAATGAACAGTGAAAAATAAGCAAATATGTTGTGTCAAGGTGACACTTCAAGGGCAACTGGCGTGCAGTTGTGCTAGATGTCTACTGTTGGCAGAAGGGATACTGCTATGGCCAAATGCAGCTGCGCAGGAAGTATTGCATGAAGCACATGGCTGACCCATACGACTGAGGCGCACACACTCTCACCTGGCACCCAAACAGAAGCCCTCACACACACACCATGCACATGGATGACACACACATGCATGTGCACTCACCGGACAATGCCTCGTAATCAGCCAGATCTCCCACGCCTTGGATCTGTTCCTCCGTGACGTAGGTCCCAGCGACTGACTCATGTGGAGTGAGTTCCATGTCTACTACTGGAGACCCACCTCCAGTCACTAGAGTTGCGGCATGACTTGAGGCCAGCTTACTCTTTGCCCTGCGCTTTAGGTCATTCCTGCGCTTATAGCAATCATTGGCTGTGCGCCTCACGATTCCAAGGGCACTTACGATGTCCGCAACGGTCTGCCAGTGTGCCTGGCGTTGTGCAGGTGTGGTCTTGGATCCTGCAACAATGACCATCTCGTTGTCATGTCCGGACACATACTCGACAAGTGCATTCAGTTCGTCATCCGTGAAGCTGGGCTTCCTGGACGGGCCGGACTGTGTAGCCGTGTCTGGGGCATCAGCCTGTGCCGGACGAGCACTCTTCCTCTTCCGCTTGGAAGGTGGTGGTGATCCTGAGTGTCCTGCGCTGCTCTGGACACTAGGGGCAGGAGCCCTGGTGGACTCTGTATCAGGAGTGTGGGATTGCACACTCAGCATGGGAGTTGGTGCAGGCATTGGCTCTAGTGTGATGGTGTCAGGGGGAATGTCAGCAGCATGGACTAGGACCGACACTGTCCTGGCTGGGTGTGTGAGGGCTGGGGTGGATGGAGCCGCAGCTGCCCCTGCAGCCACTCCGCCCTGCCTCCTTGGTGCAGCAGATGACCTTGCTGCCCCAGATCCACGTGGCATGATGGCATCAACGTGCACCAGCGCACGTGTCGTAGCCCTGCTGACCTGGAAGTCAGCCATGGAGTCAGCCAGGTCTGGTGCCACAATGGGCTGGTCCAACAAGGGCTGAGCATGGATGGTGTCAGCCACTTCAGCCTCAACGGGAGAGGGGGAGGGGGGGAGTGGGGGGGTGATGGGTGCCCTTGACTGGTCCTCCACACATGGGGGGACAGGCTCACCCTGCAAGTTACGACCACGTCCCCTACCGGATCCACCACGGCCACCACTTGTGGCTCTTCCACCTTTGCCACCCTTACGGAATCCTCGCCTCCCAGCCATGGCACTGATATTAATGTGCGTATGGGAGTGGCTGTAGACAATTGTCCTGGGCAATTGGGGGTCAAAGGGGTTGGGTACCAGATGGTAATTGTACCCTAGTGCTCTAGCACGGCTGATTGTAACCCCTGGGGAAAGATGACGGGTCACGCAACGCACAGGAGGCCCAAAAAAGGGAGATGACGTGCACGCAACCCCTCCTAGACCACGTGTGCAGAAAGAAAAACCTGCACTACGCTGTGGCACCCAGTAACACAAGAATGAACGTATGCGTGTCACACGCAGCCTAGAATGACCTCTGAAGGGGTAGGCTACACACGGGGCAAGCACAGAAGTTGGATACGTGCGTGACTCACCGTCTGCCAGGTAAAAGAGCGTGAAGAATGAGCGCGTTTGGCTGGCTAAACCCCCGCCAAAAGAAGATGTGTACGCTGTCTGAGAAGACAGGACAACAGTAGAAGGGGACACTGTTTGAGGGAACAGGCCCAGGTAAACCAGTAAAAGAGAAAAAAGAGAAAAAGCTGTCAGAGGTAACAGGGAATACGAACTGGAAACGCCGTGAAGTAAATCGCGTGTGAAACGACAAGAAGTACAGAATTCACCCACTCGCTCTCCACGAAAAGCACGTACAAGGAAATGGTGTTCTACATGTACCTTATATACAGGCCCACACGTACAGCGTCACTTACGCGGCGTGTACGTTCACCAATCACACGCTTTGTCACTCCTGCGTGTAGATCCATTTTCACCAATCACACGCTTTGTCACTTCTGCGTGTAGATCCATTTTCACCATTCACACGCTTTGTCACTTCTGCGTGTAGATCCATTTTCACCAATCACACGCTTTGTCACTTCTACGTGTACATCCATTTTCACCAATCACACGCTTTGACACTGGGACGTGTCACGCAACAATTTCCTGCACGTGCAGGTGACTATAGGCGCGCATATGCTGTTGACGGGTTTACGCGCTAAGGGCCTTTGCTGACGTGTGGGATTTCACTCCCTATCAGGCTGTCCATGCGTTCACACACGAGAGACCACGCTCCTGGCCAGGAGGCCAAATTACTGCCCCCCAGAGCCCTGAGCACGCTCCCACCTGCCATCTGCTGCTGCCTGACTGCCTGCTGGCCACGTGCCCCACAGTGCTGGTGGGTGGGGGTGTTGGGAGACATGGGTGGGGGCCTGGTGGAGGGTGCCTCTGCACTGGTGGGGGTGGTGGGAGACATGGGTGGGGGCTTGGTGGAGAGTGCCCCTGGTGGCGGGGGGGTGGGGGAGGTGGGAGACATGGGTGGGGGCCTGGTGGAGGCTGCCCCTGGTGGCGGGAGGGTGGGGGTGGTGGGAGACATGAGTGGGGGCCTGGTGGAGGCTGCCCCTGCACTGCTGGGGGGTGGGGGTGCAGGGGGACATGAGCAGGTGTGCAGGGTAGTCCCCTGTTTTGTAGGCTGCCTGCAGGGGCCGTGGAGGGTGTACAGGGAACACCTGTGAGGACCCACCCAGCCTAATCGCGTGTGATGATTCCCACGCACCCCTGTAATACACGTACCCTGGCCAATCGCGTGTTAAACTTCCCGCATACCCCTGTAATACACGTACCCTGGCTAATCGCGTGTTAAACTTCCCGCGTACCCCTGTAATACACTTACCCTGGCTAATCGCGTGTTAAACTTCCCGCGTACCCCTGTAATACACGTACCCTGGCCAATCGCGTGTTAAACTTCCCGCGTACCCCTGTAATACACGTACCCTGGCTAATCGCGTGTTAAACTTCCCGCATACCCCTGTAATACACGTACCCTGGCCAATCGCGTGTTAAACTTCCCGCGTACCCCTGTAATACACGTACCCTGCCTAATCGCGTGTTAAACTTCCCGCGTACCCCTGTAATACACGTACCCTGGCCAATCGCGTGTTAAACTTCCCGCGTACCCCTGTAATACACGTACCCTGGCTAATCGCGTGTATAACTTCACGCGTACCCCTGTAATACACGTACCCTGGCCAATTGCGTGTTAAACTTCCCGCGTACCCCTGTAATACACGTACCCTGGCCAATCGCGTGTTAAACTTCCCGCGTACCCCTGTAATACACGTACCCTGGCTAATCGCGTGTTAAACTTCCCGCGTACCCCTGTAATACACTTACCCTGGCTAATCGCGTGTTAAACTTCCCGCGTACCCCTGTAATACACGTACCCTGGCCAATCGCGTGTTAAACTTCCCGCGTACCCCTGTAATACACGTACCTTGGCTAATCGCGTGTATAACTTCACGCGTACCCCTGATATGCACGTTACCCGCTTTGCGTTCCTTGTTTGGCAGCCCTGTAAACTGGTCCAGGGTTAGCGCAGCCCTTTGCGATGATTTAGCGATTTTGATGGCTTTTCCTTGCGCGAGGGCGTTCTTGGGGGCGTTACTGGCGCTGCTGCAGGGTCGCTGCGATACTCTGCGCCACGGCTGGTTTGGGAGCATGAAATCCATGAATACGCTGTGCGCGGAAATCGGTTTTAGCGCACGTGCCTGGCGCAGTCAATCGCACGCGGACACTCTGCGCCAGCCGCTTGCGACACTTTTCAGCGAAATTCTATGAATTACCCTGAAAGTTGCTTAAAGCCCGTTTTCACACCATATTCGGCCAGACTTCCCGCCAACCAGGACGAGCCATCTAGGCTGGTTTGTGTTGTTATTGCGTTGGATGGAATAGAAGCTGGTCTGTGGAAATTGGTGCCAATTGCGCAGGAGATGGTTTATGAGCATGTGTTTTTAAATGGGTTCATTGGCATGGCCTTTTAAGCGGTAAAACAAAGCATTTATTAAATATAAGTCAAAGCCATGCAGTCCTAATTCATCCATTAATGACAAAACAAGTTCTCTGACTATCCTAGAGTGTAGGGCGGTAGCAACTATATACACTCTCCCTTCATAAAAAAAATCCACAAATGCAATATCACTCGAAATTAACATAACCCAGAGATGTCTTCGAAAATGGTTAATATTGGATGGCGATTTAGGTAAATATTATCTGCTTTAGGAAACATAGATTCCAATAAATAGCACAGCAACTCTTTCTGGAAATCTTGGAGTGGTTCTCCTGACTGTAGGGAGCCACTCAGAGAATCCTGCAGTTGGACATCTCTGCCTGCTGATGGATCTGTTGTCCATAAAAAGGTCTCCTTACTAGGAAATATAGCAAGGGCACTAGGTCCCTTTGAGTGCCTCTGTAGCCACCTGGAGTATATCTATGTAGTTTCTCCTGAAATGCCACACATCCTTTCCCATTCACCGCCCGGTGCATAATGCACAGAGCTTTAAATTTGACCCTGGCTTCGATCAGTAACCAATGAAGAGATTTCCGAGCCCTTGTGACTCCTGCTCCAGTTGGAATATGTGTCACCAGGCGTACTGCTGCATTTTGTAGCAATTGCAGGCACTGAATGAGACGGATGGTTGTGCCAAATATATAGCATTACAGTAATCAATGCTTCCATTTACACATGCTGCCACTATCTGTGCACAGAATTTATCCGGAATAAAGGGAAGAACTTTCTTCAACTGTTTAAGTTTAACAAACCATGATCCACATACTGTGTTGACCTGGACCTCCATAGACAGAGATTCTGGTATCTTAATGCCCAATTTATGAACTGTTTTAGCTGGTTTTTGGCAGGGGGCTCAGCGATGACGGCCAGAAGTCGTTGGTCCATCCCCTGGCCGCCACTGGCAGGCCAGAGATCAGGATGGCTGTCTTCCCACGGTTCAGCTTGATCCAGTTTGACTCCATCTAGACCCAAACTGATTCCAAATAATGTTTTTATCTACTGCTCACATCTGCCTCCAATCTGAACAGAATTTGTGTGTCATCTGCATAAGAGAAGACACTGAAACGGAACGAGTGGATGAGAACCATCAAGGGGTGAATATACAGGTTAACAACTAAGGGGATAAGGCTGAGTCCTGTGGAACGCTGCAAGTAACCACAACCGGAGATGTACTATATGGGTAAAGGGAGACTATTTGAGAATGTGCAACCAAAAAGGCACAGAACCAATACAATACTGCCCCGGAGAACCCCACCTCCTTTAGTCTAGCTATCAGGATCCTGTGGTCAATCGCATCGAAAGGGAATTGTACGAAATTACCGAACCTAAAGTTCCGACCTAAACAAAAAGGTCGTAAATGCATGCCACCAAAGATTCAAACAAAAGTTGGTACCAGGAGATGAGGAAAAACTCTAAAAGGAGGGCGAGTGGATGCAAATTTTAATTTATCATTTTCATTTTATTTTGAATTTAGAATTATATAATACATAATACTTAGAAAACATTTAATTCATTTTACTGCTCATTCATTCGCACACATTCATTCAAGTAATTTGCACATCTAAAAGTTATATAAATGTAATAAAATGCCATAAAAAAGAATTATTCATTTCTTTGGTACATTTCATTATAAACCTAATAGTTAATCAAAGTTCATTCCAGAAAAAATATCGACTATTGGTGCTTTATCAGATAGTTCTTTTTTCGAAAAAGCTCCCCAGATGGTAAATAGTTTCGACTTGGCCGATTTGGATGTCTTCATCAGGATTGGATGAACATTTAACAGATACTTCTAAAAATAGAACAAACGTACAATTGTAAACATTATTAAAACAACTGTCTGAAATTGCATACCTAAATCACCCCTCTCCTAGTGTTTCCTCTCACAAACAATGTATTACAACATATCAGTATCTAGAGCATACCTATGGCTTTAGTCTCAAGGTCAGCATCTATCTAGTCCACCGTATAATTAGACGTGTTGTCGCGCAACCTCTTTATTGACTTAATCAATATAATTTTATATTCATAAAGGATATCAAAGAAAACTAGAACGAAAATACGTTCTTGTAATCTCCATAACACGCACTTCTAAGTTAGTGCTGAACAAACCCTTCTCGTCACACTCAAGAGTCCCCACTATTATCAGCATCAGATCTCAGCATCGAAAAATAAGAAAAAAAGAAAAAGCCTTCCTACCTGCAAACCACATTTGGTTCGCCTAGAAGCTTAAGCTCCAGCAAATTCTGATTCAGAAGCTGGATATCCTAAAGACAACACAAAAACATATATAAACCAGTTTTAGGAAAAAACAAATAACAAACATATTGCTGTCTAAAGGGGGCAAATGTTAAATTACCTTCTTTCCCACAAAAACTAAATATATATCTTCCACACTGGTACTTAGGATAGTATCAATTTGCCTTGGGTGCCAATTGTTTTCTAGCGTTCAAAAATGGCCGGTTAGCATGGGTTAGAGAGCGCAGATTTAGTTGGCTACATCTCTGTGCTGTTTCAAGTGGAAATATAAAGGTAAACAAAAAAATAAATAAGTAATGAATATTGGCTACATGCCACAATAACTCAAAAGTAAAAGGGACTGCCCAACTTCTTGCTTACCTATAGAGCCACCGAGGTACTCTACTAAAGCCTACAGCACTATCCTGAACATCAATACGAATAGTATCCAGTTTCCACGGCTAGCCGCGTGTCCTTCCCACAGCGGTGATCTAAATGTAATAAGGAAACAATGTGAAAACGACCGGTCTAGTCTGATTAAACGGTACGAAAAACGGAGCGATTTGCTATCCCAAAGGCTTACCTTAAAATCGCCTAGTACCGAAGATGTTTGCGTCCGCCATTGATCCGCAGTGGTCCGAATCTAATGCTGCATGAAAGTCCCTCTTTTATTTCAAAACAAAGTAACTAACACAGTGGAAGGACTGAAAAATCAGCCCTAATACCTGAGCTAGAAAAAGGACTATAGAAGAGAAAAGAAAAGAAAAGAAAAGAAAAGAGGAGCAAAGGGCCAAATTCTTCCATCTCGGTAAACCGGGCTATGGAGGGAACCAACGAAATTTGTATCTTTTCTTTTCTTTAGCTGCATCAGTGTTCTAGGCACTGATGCAGCTAATACTGCTGCACGATTAGCACAAAGAGAACAATGGTGGATTTACCATACTAACAGTTTAAATACAGGGCTCAATCAACAAGAGGAATGGAATTGATTCCTATCCTCAGGTTTTCTTGAAAGAAAAGATACAAATTTCGTTGGTTCCCTCCATAGCCCGGTTTACCGAGATGGAAGAATTTGGCCCTTTGCTCCTCTTTTCTTTTCTTTTCTTTTCTCTTCTATAGTCCTTTTTCTAGCTCAGGTATTAGGGCTGATTTTTCAGTCCTTCCACTGTGTTAGTTACTTTGTTTTGAAATAAAAGAGGGACTTTCATGCAGCATTAGATTCGGACCACTGCGGATCAATGGCGGACGCAAACATCTTCGGTACTAGGCGATTTTAAGGTAAGCCTTTGGGATAGCAGATCGCTCCGTTTTTCGTACCGTTTAATCAGACTAGACCGGTCGTTTTCACATTGTTTCCTTATTACATTTAGATCACCGCTGTGGGAAGGACACGCGGCTAGCCGTGGAAACTGGATACTATTCGTATTGATGTTTAGGATAGAGCTGTAGGCTTTAGTAGAGTACCTCGGTGGCTCTATAGGTAAGCAAGAAGTTGGGCAGTCCCTTTTACTTTTGAGTTATTGTGGCATGTAGCCAATATTCATTACTTATTTATTTTTTTGTTTACCTTTATATTTCCACTTGAAACAGCACAGAGATGTAGCCAACTAAATCTGCGCTCTCTAACCCATGCTAACCGGCCATTTTTGAACGCTAGAAAACAATTGGCACCCAAGGCAAATTGATACTATCCAAAGTACCAGTGTGGAAGATATATATTTAGTTTTTGTGGGAAAGAAGGTAATTTAACATTTGCCCCCTTTAGACAGCAATATGTTTGTTATTTGTTTTTTCCTAAAACTGGTTTATATATGTTTTTGTGTTGTCTTTAGGATATCCAGCTTCTGAATCAGAATTTGCTGGAGCTTAAGCTTCTAGGCGAACCAAATGTGGTTTGCAGGTAGGAAGGCTTTTTCTTTTTTTCTTATTTTTCGATGCTGAGATCTGATGCTGATAATAGTGGGGACTCTTGAGTGTGACGAGAAGGGTTTGTTCAGCACTAACTTAGAAGTGCGTGTTATGGAGATTACAAGAACGTATTTTCGTTCTAGTTTTCTTTGATATCCTTTATGAATATAAAATTATATTGATTAAGTCAATAAAGAGGTTGCGTGACAACACGTCTAATTATACGGTGGACTAGATAGATGCTGACCTTGAGACTAAAGCCATAGGGATGCTCTAGATACTGATATGTTGTAATACATTGTTTGTGAGAGGAAACACTAGGAGAGGGGTGATTTAGGTATGCAATTTCAGACAGTTGTTTTAATAATGTTTACAATTGTACGTTTGTTCTATTTTTAGAAGTATCTGTTAAATGTTCATCCAATCCTGATGAAGACATCCAAATCGGCCAAGTCGAAACTATTTACCATCTGGGGAGCTTTTTCGAAAAAAGAACTATCTGATAAAGCACCAATAGTCGATATTTTTTCTGGAATGAACTTTGATTAACTATTAGGTTTATAATGAAATGTACCAATGAAATGAATAATTCTTTTTTATGGCATTTTATTACATTTATATAACTTTTAGATGTGCAAATTACTTGAATGAATGTGTGCGAATGAATGAGCAGTAAAATTAATTAAATGTTTTCTAAGTATTATGTATTATATAATTCTAAATTCAAAATAAAATGAAAATGATAAATTAAAATTTGCATCCACTCGCCCTCCTTTTAGAGTTTTTCCTCATCTCCTGGTACCAACTTTTGTATATTATTATATGTTTCTACCTCAAGGTACCAGTGATTGCAGAGGCTCCCACTTTATCTGGGTTTTGTTTACCAAAGATTCAAACACCAAAAGTAGCTTTAGTCATGGTAGCTCCCAAAGTAGCACTAGAGGTATTATCAATTTCAATGCAATACTTCTCATCTTCTTTGTGCTACCCTTATTCTTTTTTAAATACTGGTGCCATAGTTATGTTCTTATTATCTGAATAGACATCAGTAGCAGAATTGTTCCCCATTGTTCCTGTAGTGCCAAATCGAAAGTATAGCTTTTTGCATAGGCCCCTGTTTATATTTACTGGCCTTATGATTTTTTGATTTTTTCGGCAACCGCGATGGTCCTTTAAGTTTGCCTTTCATTCACCACCTATTATAAATAAGAGGGTGCCCCCTTTCTTTATTGTGAGGCGAGTCATTGTGGAAGAAAGCACTTGATTTTTGGCAGCTTGAATTTGCTTAAAACAGTTCTTAATTTCCTCTCTCATACCCATGATTTTTGCAAGCGTTTGAGGGAGGCCGCTCAAACCACTTGTTTAGTGAACCCACATTACTTTGCAGTTCCATCAGCTGAACTGTATTTTCCTTTACATCTTTTCAGAGCAGTTAAAACGCTTTCACAAGCAAATGTCAAATGAAATTCAGGCCAGCTAACGTGGAGTGCTCATTTGCTGCAGGGGAAGATGGTGAGAAGGGTCAGTTGGACACAACATCATTGAGGAATCCCCACACACCGTCCTTCTCTTCATTATTCGTTGAATTGAATACATCAGGAGTTTTGGTTAGCGATTCTCCGGAGGGTGAGTGAGGGTCTTCATTCAGATCTAAATGACAGTAGGGATAATGTCAGGGTATTTCGCGCATTGAAACACTTGTGTATAGGCGCATTATAAATGCCATATCATATGTCATATCATATCATATCATATCATTGAGACAGCCGCTTGGTCTCATTAGGTACTCAAGCCAAATCAATGTTATATAAGGTAAGATTGGGGACCCTGTGTGTTGATTGTTGGAATGTCCCCCTCACTCGCACTCATGCCAGGAGGGAAAAAATCATTTACAAAAATATTTTTGGAGGTTAAAGTAAAATCCAAGATTTAAGGACCGTCCATGTTGCACATAGGGGGAGCCCTTTCTGCCTGTGGCCAAAATTACACCAAGGCTAGCCTTAGGAGCTAGGGCCGGCATCTGGTCAAACGGCATACAATGTTTTTCCACTTCAATTACCGGGAGGTCATCCCCAGGAGTCTTCTAGCTCCCACATGAGGCTCCCTTGCTCCTAAAATTGTACAAGAGTCCTCAATTGTGGAACATACACTCACCGGGAGAGTTGAAAAACCGCTGTCACCTGAATTAATCTGCTCCCTCAACTGTACTGCAACTTCCCTTGCCCTTGCTTCGCCCGCACGAGTTGGCAGGTAGTTAAAATGCCAGACCACACCTCTGCTATTTCTCCAATAGGAATTGATGTCACTGCACCTTCCAGCAAACACGTCCTCACAGCAGATTCACTGAACCGCAACTGCGTATGTATGTGCTTAGCTAGCGTGAGTCAGCAGGAGGTCTAAATACCAGGCCACACCTTCACTATTCCTCCAATAGGAATTGATGTCTCTGAACCTTCCAGCAAACATGCCGTCACAGCAGATTCTCTGCACCACATCTGAAGTACTGCAGACTGGTTGTTTACAGGAGCTCTTCTCTCCATTGAGGGGTTGTAGGAATGGTGATGTGTGATGTGTGATGCTTGGATCACTGACAATCGCTGAAGAAAAAACCTAGCTGCGTTCTTACGATGGGTGGAGAGAGGCGTCCTTTGTCATCTGATGTCATATCCAGATTGCTTTATTGAGTGGGGAGGGCCAGGAGGTGTAGTGGGCACTAGCAGATTCCAGAATGGGGAGACATTGTTGTGGCCTTAACCACTTGACAACTCTCACTCTACCCCCTTCTCATGTCTGCCTACTTCAAAAGGACTCCGGTAATCAGCACCTGCTGTGAGAGTGTTTTTGTTATGTCAGGGCTGTCTTTGAAGCACTCTTTCCCAGGAGACCTCCAGAGGAAAGTTCCTGTGCCATGAAGGAATGTGTTGCCTTTTTTAGTGAGATCAAAAGAGCGGATTCCTGGGGTATGGTCCCACATGGTTGCTGTGGAGACACCCAGGCCATATAGCAATGAACACTTGTCACCAAGCTGACAACAATATGACATTCAAATACTGTGAATGTTTATCTGTGTGATCCGAGCAGCTAACATGGTATAACAAGGCATCGTTTATTTCTTTACAGTATAAATTGCCACCTAGCTATTTGGGAACACAATTAGGTGCAGATGATTAAAAAGCAAACTCTACCTATTAGAACTTTGTGTATTCTGACAGCTGTCAGGTATGCACGTGTGACTTTTGAATCTGTCCTCCGGCCACTTACAGGGCAGTTGCTGGAAATTGTATTGTATTTTGTATTTGTCTTCTATTTGTATAATGTGTATGGCGAATATACATAAAGGAGTCAGGCAAACAAGATTGCCTCTGGGCGCAGGAAATGTCAGTAGGTGTTGATAGTAGAGGCACATGAGTGCACTATGATTTTGGCATAGAACATCATGTAAAGAAGGTCTGATTAGTATAATTCCCTTTCAAAAACAGAGTTATAACATAATTGTATGCCTAAAAATCAAAAATGTTCAAGCTACCCTGCCGTTTACTAACACTAAAGCGAGAGTAAGTACTGAGTTGGCCTTGCCAGAATTTGATACTGTGTCCTGGAATTTGTGCACAGATCTCTACAACAAGTGCTCAACATATTGAACTATCTTCTGAGCCATCATGACACTCACGTTTATCAATATGCATTTCAACTTTGGTAATTGCACTTGATCAATATATTCCCTACTGAAAGGTGAAAACCTGTGCTATAATAAATGCAAAAACTGTTTGTGCTACATTGAATACACAAAGCATTACAGGGTTAATTAGCCAGACTGGAATGTAATTTTAAACCTAAACCTAACCCCTTTCCCATGGATTTCACAAAATCCTGAATTTGGTTGTGGGTTTGTGGCTTGGCGAAGCATTGTTCCTTATACAATTCCACACCGTTTCACCAATCTGCACCACATTCTGCATAGTTACCTATTAGGACCCTCCAGACATTACTGGCTACATGACATTTGGACACCCGATCCCTTTCTACGGATTCAGCAAAACTCTGAATTTGTTTGTGGTTTTGTGGCTTGGCGAAGCATTGTTCCTTATACAATTCCACACTGTTTCACCAACCTGAACCAAATTTTGGATAGTTACCTGTTAGAACCCTCTGGACGTTACTGGCTACATAACATTTAGACACCACTCCACTGTACCCAGACTTTAGCACCTTCACACATGAGACAGTTCCCTGAAATCAACGAAACATCAATGTGGTCGTAAAAGGACCGGTCCTAAACTTTAAAATGCACAGTTTGTGGTACATTTGCACTGCAACGAACTACACCACGTAAGGGTGAGATAACAGGAGGGGCGAGAGCAGAGTAGGTCCCAGTATGCAGCAGCACCCCAATTCTTGCCTCCCAATAACGTCTTATCTGGGGTATGTCAGCCAGCCACACACGACCAGTCTCAGTGCAGTTTACTTCAGAGTACAAAGCACATCAAGCAATAAACGAATCGGAAAACAGCGACCTACAGGATCCTTCATTTTCAACAATTGGTAGTCATGTCTGTCCACAGAACCCATGCAGACAATGGGTACTTTTTGCTAGTTATTTGTAAAAATAAATCGCTCCAATGTGAGAGTCCCATTCAAGGTGCAGACCAGGGGAACATGGCCCTTTTGCCAACCCATAAAGATGTCTCCCTGTGTTTACAGTGATGCAAAGAGAGAAGGAAAGTGATGGTAGACAGAGGTAGACTAGTGGGAAGGGTCCCAGGCCTTTGTGGCCCATGTTGTTAATTCCAATCTCATGTGTCCCGTGCCCACCTTACGTACTGCTTGTATGAGGGGCCAGTGCAGTTGGTGGGAATGGCTTTGTGGGGAGGTGTTCATACACAACATACACTTGTAGATGGGTACCTATCAATAGCAGAGTGTGTTTCATCTCTGTGTTATGTGTTGTATCATACACAATTCAAACAGTGCTCTTATTGTCTACCAGATATCATTGGGGACCTCTTGGTGGAATATGTTCAAGTTGTTGATGGTTACTCGTGTGCAATTCTATATTTTGACTATGTAGACCAGCCAGTCATTTACGTCTGCCTAATGGTTGTGCCAAATCATACTGTCTCATTCAAAATGGTTACTGATATTGATATTTGTGGATATGTTGTGGTTTCTACTGGGCTGCTTGTGAAGGCCTGTCTATTCTGTTCTTATTTTGGATTCACAGAATTAACAATTAGTTTCTATATTTTGAACAGCAGATGTTTCTATCATGTAGAAGCACAATGGGCCTCATTACGTGTATGGAGGTAGCCATGGTGCTATTAGCGCCAATGCGGTCTCCATACCAGGCTTCAATACCGGGTTCCTTCAATGAGGAATTACTGGGTCATTCCAACAATGGAGGACCCAGTAATTCCTCCTTGAAGGAACCATTCCCCATTCCCATTTGAGCCCCCATAGGGCTCATTGGGTATGGGGAGGGAGGTAATAATGGGCACATTACAAATGGCCCGTTATTAGCTCCCTCTTCCCCTCGTGGGACCCGGAAAGAAGTCTGGTTTTACCAGACGTCTGTTACGGGTCCCACAAAGCAAACCTCGTAGTAGGCGCTCCCATAATGAAGGGTGCCGGTCCCGTACAGGCACCCTTCATTACGGGAGCGCCAGGGTCGTAATGAGGCCCAATGACTTTTGGCAGAGTCGTTATCTGGTGTTCATTGATGTGATTCTTGGAGTGCCCCTGGGCCTCATTCCGAGGTTGGTGATAGTCATGGTGCTATTTGCGCCATGACTGCCACCAATAACGGTACCGTGTCCAGTTTGGTGCAATGGGGACTTAACGGTCTAGTCAGACCTTGGTGGGACCGGTAAATCCCCATTCACCAAAACATTCCCCATTCCCATTTGAGCCCCCATAGGGATCAATGGAAATGGGGAGGGCGCCAAAAACGGGCCGGCGTATGCCAAGCCCGTTATTTGCGCCCAGGTCCCTTAAAGGTCCCCTCCTTAACACCTGGTCAGACCAGGCGTTAAGGAAGGGACCCGCTAAGGGACCTCGTAGTAGGGCGGTAAGGGATTACCGGCACCGTTCTCCTTACCGGTGTCCGGTATCCCTTACTGCCCTACTCAGAATGAGGCCTGTTATCTCACTGCTGAAGCTGTCCGAATATGATTGCTTTGACGGTCCTTCCTTTAGAACAGAACCACAAAGAACCACAAAGAAGGCACCAAGCTGGTAAGAAAATATAATAATTAATTTAATTTGACGAATTCAGCTACATAAAGAAAAAGTAACATTCAAGCTCACACATTGACCATCATAAAATTTGGCACAAAATATCAAAGTTGCACAGGTGAGAATATAGTGAGTACAATAGTAGCACAACATTTAGATGCAAATCAACTGGATCACAGCAGTGTCAAGATTTGAATAAAAAGTGCTTAGAGCTTTTGATCCACAGCAATACCACCAAGTGATGTTAAGTGACACTAGCACCAGACAAAAATGGCAGTCTACTGACATGTGCGCTATGTAATCCACAAGTGATAGCAGTCTACTTACATTTGCCTTAAGTATGCCACAAGTGGGGCAACATATCTCTTGACCTTGTTGCATTGCTGTACAAGGCCAAAATGTTTCCAGGGCAGAAAGGAAGAGGCAAAGATACCATCAATTCACTGCTGAGGTTACTAGAAACGGAAATCGCACACATCACTCCAATTGTGAAGAAACCTATATTTACAGCAACAGGGAAATAAGATCAAATGGAAGCAAAATTAGAAGAAGGTAGAGATCACTAAATATATTTGGCGAGCTTGTCTCTTCTTTAGAAGTCTACTGACTGATGCTGGGGATAGGCATACTGGACTAAACCATCACAGTGGCCCCATAATGGAAATGGAGGGTGACCTGGAACAACATATTGCAATAACGACTGGCATAGATCCATACGTGAATTTCTCATCATAGTGTTATACTGTTCCAATACTATGTACAAGGTTATCAGAGCAATTATTAGATAAATAAGCAGTGGTGCCACAAAACACCTCACCCAACTGAAGCCACCAAATTACCGCCCCATTATAATTCTGCTAATTAGTTCTCAATAAAGTTCTACCTAAGATGGAGGACAGCCAGAAGTCTTTATTCTTTTGGTCTTGGTGATTATCTGTAAATATTGCACTTGACCATCAGCTGTGGAAAGACTGGAGAAAGTGGCCTATGTTAAGAGTTATTCAAAATAATTCCAGAAGGGACTGTTGTTATGATTTTGAAAGGCACATACCTCTAAGTGTGAGGTTCTTGGGAGCTGCAAGATATTCACACCCCTCTTTAATGTTTATAATAATAATAATAATGTATTACTTGCACCTCGGCAAGTACCGGAAAGTACTGCTTGGCCGCGTTCTCCTGCTCCTAAGGATTGTACTTCACCAAGTTTGGACTAATACTGGACTCCATATCCCATAAGGCTTTCTCCTATTGTTGTGAGGCGGGCCTATAAAGTCAAGCCAGCATGCACACCACGTGCGCGCACCTCGGTAAGTACCAGAATCTACCGCTTGGCCGCTTTCCCGCGCTTGCCGCGGTTTGCGGTCCAAAGGCTGTGCTTTCCGATGCTTGCGTTACAGAATTGTAGTCTGCCCCTGTATTAGTTAATCCGCTTATTGTATTTACAATGAAAAGAACTTTGTTGACTCTGAAGACTGGCATGCCTTCTGTGCCGGGAGTCATGAGCACTAACGGTGTCAGTTCTGTGCCTACCTTATCACCATGTCCAGTCAAGAAACTTCGTTTGAGCTCCACTTCTCACTCAGGACTGCCGAAATCAAAATCAATCTTGAAATTACAAAATGTTCTGCCACATTTCAATATGTTTGGTTGTCAACCTATGCTATGTGAGTTTCTAAAAATAAAAAAAATAAGGTGTTTAATGTTCTCTGCAAATATATCAACCCAGAATTATAGTGACTATATTGAGTACCTATGGAAACATACCGGGTGTTTCTTATTTGTTAAAATATATTCAGCTAATACAAAACACACATAATCACATCTGCAAACATTATTACTGACTATAGTGCATTTAGGAAAAAGCAAAATAAGAATGGTGACCTTTGCAGAATTTATTCACGCATGATTAGTGTAGAAGCGGAAATCCATGTAAACGCTAAACAAATGTTAGTCTGAGATCATCCTGGCTACACCTGCTGTCATGGTGAATTCCCGTGTGAGTTTTGTATTTCTTTTTTAGGAGGTGGCCGATGATAGGAGCAAAAGGTGTGATGAGGGTGAAGCTACTTAGTTCATACACATGTGCGGCGTGCCCCGTCTCTGTAAATTTTTCACTTGCACGTCTCAGTGGAGATTGATGCAACCATCGGCCTCCAGCAACAGAGTAGAAATGCCTTTGAGAATCTGAAACCCTTATCAGCACCCTGGGGAGGAGATTTAGCAAAAGTGATGGGCCACCGTCAGAGGCATCACGCTGGTCACGCCCGTGCACAAGTCAGTAGTACATGGACTAAAGGTGGAGTGTGGCAACTCAGTCCCCTCACTGGTAAGAATAGAATAGTGTGTCCCAATCAGAGCATTAACCCCCCCCGAGGTACAGAGGGAGATTTGTCTGAGACATTGGGCAGTCTCCAGGGAATTTGTTCCAAAGAGATAGGGAAACACATTAATATTCCAGTAAATACCCCAGTGAAACGTAAGAAAATGGAGGGATTTTTAGCTCGACATTGACCGGAAGAGGTGGCATTTCAGGAGACCCACATAAGACAACAGGACAAACATAGATTTCAGTTATGGCATTACCCTAAACTCATACAAGACAATGCACAGGGGACGGAGGTGGTGGTACTAATAGCGTTCAATGTGGGGGTTCAAATCACAATTATTAAAACAAGGATGGATAAAGTGGGGAGATTTTTATTTATTACGGCCAAATTAGAATCAACAACTTTCACTTTGGCTTTGATTTCTGCCCCTAACTGTGGTCAAGATGGGTTCCTGAAAGCTATCTTCACTGATTTTGAGGCTTGTATGGTTGCGAACCGGCTGGCAATCTCAGATGTTTGGTTCACCTTGAAGGGGAATAAGACTGGGTATACTTATTTTTCACATGTACATAAGTCATTTTCATGCATAAATTACATTTGGTCTTCAAGTAAGCTATCAGGATATATGATGAAAGTGGAGACTCACTTAATAGCACTGTTGGTTCACGTGCCTTAAGAAATTGAATTTACTTTTCCTCAAGCAAATTAGGAGACTTGGTCCTGGGTCCGCCCCAATGATATTTTCCGAGACCCTGTGGTCAGGGAAAGATTAGGAGGAAAGAGCTCTGTATTTTTTTCGAGATAAAAGCAACTTGTGAATTGTTGGAAAATACAATATGGGATGCATTTAAAGTGATGTTCTGTCGGGAACTCATATCAGAGGGGGCTCTTAGATGTAAACAAAGAGGAGTAATAGAATATGAGCTTGAAGAGGAATTGAATCAGACAATGAAATAAATTGAAACGGATACACGGATAGCTACCAGAAAAGCATACAGAAACATACAGGAAAGGTTACAGCTCTTGCAAACACAAAAAGCTGATAAAAGCTTACTGTATGCAAAACAAAAATATTACGTGAAAGCTAATAAAGCAGACCGTCTGCTGACAAGACAGCTGAGCCGAAAGAAGGCATCCCAAACTATTGTGCCTATTAAAGATCCTTTGGGGAAATGGTTACAAAAACCCCTCAGATTCTTGCACAATTGGGTTATTTTATTCCAAACTTTCACTCAGACAGCCCAGACGCCATGGCACAAAGGAAATACTTGCAATCGGTGAAGCTCCCATCAATCACAGCTCAGCAACAAGCTATGTTAGAGCATGAGCTCACAAAAGAGGAGGTTCTGCATGTAATTCAGAACCTCCGCTTGAACAAGACACCTGGCCCACAGCTATTTGGCTATTCTTTTTTAAAACCTTCCAATCAATACTGGCCCCAAGACTGACCAAACATTATAACTCATTTAGGGAATCAGGCCATAGAACCACATCAATTGAAGAAGCCAAAATGATTATTTTTCCCAAACCTAATAAAGACCCGACAAATTGTGGTTTGGTCCACCCTATTGCTCTGGTCAACCTAGATGCTAAAGCTTACACAAGCATTTTAGCTTATAGACTAGAGGTTATTTTGCCATCCCTGATCCATCCCGATCAAGCCGGGTTTATGAAACATCGTCAGACTCATGATAACATCAGAAGGGCATGTCATTTGATTGCGAAAATATCCAAGAAAGAACTATTAGCGCTTTTCTATGTCCTTATAAGGACAGTTATATTTACAGTAAGTTAATAGAGCTCTTGAAGAATATTGCTGGCTGTTCTGAGAAGGCAGCCCTGTGGATTGAATCCTTTTGTGAAACAGGACTTCAAATATCATCTGAGGTGAAGCTAGATCAAGGCTACAGTGTTGTGTTCCACAGGGCACTTGCCTCTCGGCAGATCTTTTTAATGTTTTTGTCGTCCACTACGTGAACTTCTTGACTCATTGGGAGTTAGATTTTCTAACTAAGCCGAAGATACCCAACTGATTATAAATATCCTTGGGAACTAAGAAAAAGACCTGGGTCTCATTTCTAGGATTTACAATACCATTGAAACTGGATGTCCAATAATGGTATGTGTCTCAACGCAGCCAAAACTGAGCTTCTTATTTTTGGTTCTGCCCAGGCACATGCGAAACTAGATGACTCTTACTCAAGTTTCATTATCTAAAACAAGCTAGTAAACACGGTTTCAAAGGTCAAGAACTTGGGAGTTGTTCTTGAGCCCTCTCTAAACTAAGAAGGCCACATTCCGCATACCACAAATAAGGCTCAATGCTTCCTAAGATTACTTAGGTTAGTCAAACCGTTTGTATCAGAGGCCAATTTCACCACCATAGTTAGGGCATTGATTATGCCACATATTGATTATTTCAGTGCGTTACTGGCCGGTGCTGGCAAGGGGTGTATACAAAGGCTCCAAGTTTTGCAGAATGATGCCATGCGCATTATTAAGGGGGTCTCCAGAAGAGAACATATTGCAGAGTATCATATAGATCTGCACTGGCTCTCGCAAGAAGCCAGGATCCATTTTAAAGTATAAACTGTTTTGCACAAAATGTCTTTACGGCGATGCGCCTAGTTACCTTCAGGACTCTATTAGGGTTATTTTCCCTAAGAGAATAACTAGATTCAGCTACTCTGTTAGTTTGTCTATCCCAAAAAGTAGGCGGGTGAAGGGCCTGGGAAGATCTTTCCAGGCACAGGCAGCACGTCTGTCGAAAAATCTTCCAAAAGATTTATCTACAGAAAGAAATCACTTATCTTTTGGGAAACGTCTGAAAACAATCCTCTTTTACTAACTTCTCTGTCCCCTGGTTGATTCCCCCTTTCTATTGTTTGTGCCCTGATGCATGTAAATATACAAAATAAATAAATAAATAGGATGCTGAGAAAGTGTTTGACAGAGTAGAGGGGTCCTTTCTGTTTTCTGTCTTAGACGTGATGGGCTTTGGGCCTACCTTTAGAGATATGATTAGGATGAATTACAAAGATCAAAAATTCAGGCTTTTGGTGAATGGTCTGATATCTGCATCAATTGCCCTACATTGTGGCACTAAACATGGTTGTCCGCTGACACCCCTCCTGTATGCAATACTTGTGGAACCTCTGCTCGCTAAGATGTGGACGACATGCTGGTTACAGTTACCGACCCTGTAGTTTCCCTGCACGCGGTGACAGAGGAGCTTGAGGATTTTGGCAAGGTAGCAGGGCTAGCTAAAAATTAATAACACTAAATCTGAAATACTGAGGCTGGCTCTAACACCACACGAGGTGGCCGAAAAAACAGAATTTGCCTGGGTCAAAGGTAAAATCAAACTGTTGGGAGTGTATATAACAAGTACTTTACAATTGTTATACAATGCTTATTTCCCCCCCTTCTGGAAGATCTCAGGCGGTTGCTCTCTACATGGGGTCCGCTTTCGGTCTCATGAATAGGGCTGACCAATGCAGTGAAAATGTCGGTGTTCCATAAGGTGCTTTCACAAATCAATCGGGTTGGTCTCTAAATTTATTTGGAACAATTAGACTCCATGGATAGCACTGATAGCTTTAATGACTCCCACGACTAGGAGAGGCCTGGGTCACCCTGATATTATCAGGCCACCCACTTAAGAGTGATATGGGACTGGCTGGCTATAGAGATGGAGAAAAGGTGGGTCTTAATGGAACGGGCAATTTGTATAACCCGAATAGCAGATCTTCTGTGGTTCCCTAAGTCAGATCGCCCCCAAAAGATGCATGCTAGCCAAATGACACGCTTGGTTGAAAACATTTGGAATAAGGCAGTGGTACAATACCAACCTACAACTCCCCCCTCACCATTTACACCGATATTTGGTAACCAACAATTTACCACAGGGTTGGAAAAAGGTTCCTTCTCAAGATCGAACTAAATGTGCTAAACGTTGCGATATGTTTCATGGTGGAGTCCCTAAACCTTTTGAACCGTGTAAAAGGGAGCTAGGCTTATTGGAGACAGACATATTCCAATATTTTCAGGTTCGACACTGGGTCCTGGCACCCCCTAATAGGTTGGCGGCCACTAGACAGTTTACACCTTTTGAGACATTTTTTATAACAAATCCGTGGGACAAACCACTTATATGTTACTTATACTGGCTATAGCCACCCCGAAGAGAATTTGCGATATATATATACGGAATTGGCATCAAATTCCGGGGGTGTCTGTCTCCAAGGAGGAATGGGAAACACTTGGGGTGGATATTCCTAAACTCACCCGCTCTATACAGATCAGGGAAGAATGGTATAAAGTTATGACACATTGGCATTACACCCCATATAGGCTATACACAATGAAAGTGTCCAAGACCGATCTTTGGTGGAGGGAATTTGGTGGGAAGGGTAATTGGATACACATGTGGCAAGAGTGTCCAAAGTTGTGTGGCTACTGAGGGGCCATTAATAAATATGTGTTGCAAATGTTTGGATCTGGGGCCCATAGAAATATTAAAGACAGTTTGTTGGGAATCGCACCAATCGAACAAAGACACTGGCAACGGAAAGCTTACATGATTCTATGGGTGGCAGCCTTTCTGGTGGTGGCCCAACATTGGAAAGCAAAGGAACCACCATAACCGCACAATTGGTTCATAAAAATGTGGAACATTGCAATGGACTACCTATGCTATTCAAGGGGCGTGTGCAGCATTTACAAAAGACTGGGAATTGGTTCTTCGATTTCTCCATGCAGACTACAAAATCCCCTTATGCCAAAACAAACTATGGATTCTAAACATCCAATAATCAGCTAAAAAATGTGCACTTGTTCCTCAGTGCGGAAGGGTGGGTGGGATGCCCGAGCAGGGGGGAGCGGTCGGGTAGGTGGCTTGGTCTGCAGGTGGGTGCGGGGGGCGGTTTCTTTTGGTTGATTGTAAAACTTGAAATGCCTATAATTAAAAAAAAGAATGCTGGATTGGGGTAAGATGGCATACCATCTCCAAGTAAGAACAATGGACAGGTAAGAGAAGGTGGTAACAAAAAAATCATTGAGAGCAGGCATGAAACATACACCAAAACAGGCCTATCACTGTTGAGAAAATGTGTTGTGCCATGAACCAGGCCTGATTACAATGCTGGTCATTCTGTTACAGTAGGTGGTGAAACCCAGTCCTGAAACATCAGCAGAAGGTAGCCATAAATGAGAACAAGAGAATTGTGAATCTGTGTCTACTTTTAACAAAGAATCTACTTTGAAAAACTTTAAATTCTAATCTGTAAACCCTAAACTCTAAATTAGTCTCACGCGAACCTTGAAACTACACTATAGTATATTATATTACACTAGATAGAATATTTAAACTAAATATTATACACCTGTTTCTTTTTCTAAAATGGAACTTAGCAAGGGTCATAGCCAGGATCCTCCAGTGGTATGGGTAAGTCATTGCAGCAAAGGAATTGAACATGGGGCAGGAAGGTACATCCAGAAGAGACAGCAGCTTGCAGGTGCCCTTCCCCAAGAAGGAGAAAGAGAAACCCACCTACCACCGCTAACTGGCCAGGTGTGCCACCGCCACTGCTTTTACGCACTCACGTGTCAATCTTGAAGAAGATAAATGGGAAATTGTGGGAAATGCAAGTCTAGTTGATACCATATGGAGGCCATGACTGGCCATTTTGAAGACAGGCTTGACTGGTCATTCCGTATTTGGTGACTGTTTATGGTGCCTTGTTTCAATGTTTTCTTTTGTATATAGATTGTTTAAGATCAGGGGTGTTGCTAGGTCTGGAAAAGACCTGGGGCTTTGCTGATGTTTGAACTGTCGAGACTGGGGGCTAGGTAGCCTTTTGGTTGTAGCTCCTGAGATTCTATCCGGGGCTACAACCAAAAGATCAGGTTCTATAGCTACCTTAGCCCCCCCAGTAACGCCTCTGTTTAAGATTATTTCTTTGTAACTGGACAGTGGGCCGCTCTTTTTAGTTTGAGCTAGTAGGAGTGCTTGCGACACCTTTGAGCCTAAACTATTGCATTACAATATAGATGTCACGAAATTGCCTATGAGAAAGGACACAGAGCTTGTAGGTGTTGTTTGGTTATTTGCCCACCCATTGATTGCCCATGGCCATGATAATCCCTGTGGCCATTCGCACACAGTTCCTGCCCCTCTCCAGCCAAACAGCCACCTTATGGGAACTCTTGGATCTCGCTTTAATCAAGCTTTACCATCAAACATTCCAATCGTAGTGCATGCCAGTGTTTTTTCAAAGCAGTCTTCTGAGAGTTAATGACTTAATTGGAGTTGTAAATCCGCTATTGTTGTAAGAAAAATGTATTAACTAGGTTGCCTTTAGACACTCGATTTATAAGCACTCTGAATGTCCTTCACGGAATTCCTGTTAAAAGCAAGCACTGGCAAAGGCAACCGTTTTGCTTGTTTATAAGCATTAGGCATTTGCAGGTACTGCTATTAGATTACCAGGTACACCATTTTGCATCTGCTACCATCAATGGCCATTTAATAACCCCTAAGGTTGTACCTGGCATGTGCCTTTCTCATGCCTATTCAGAAGTTCAAACTGTTGGCATTACCAATGCTTGTTTGCTTTTGCGTTTACTTTTGTGTTGCTTTGCGGTAACAGCGTTTATGCTTTTTCTGTAATAAAAATGTGTCTGCACCGCTCTCAAGACATTTGTCATAATATTTTATATTGTTTGGCTCACTGATGCCAACAAACCAGTGTCACACTGTTTAGGTAAATGGCCGAATGTATGGTAACATATGGCCTAAGTCATGTGAGCTAATAAGCTGTAGTAGAGGTGTATGCTGTTCTCATCTTCTACAGATCTTAAAAGCTGCCATTCTATTTGTGTGTTAAGTGCAATTTTAATTTTCCACACACTGCTTTCTATACGGAAATCATGTTACACTCTTGTATAATTACCTTCTTATGAATAGCAGTGCAGAATCATGCAATTCAAATCAACTTGAATTTGTCAGCTTCAAAACGATTCCCTAAAACAGGTGTGTATCCGTTAAACAAAAATGGCGATATGATAAAAAGTTATGTCTGTTCAGATTTTAAAATGAAATAATAGAGTTACTCAATACTTCTATTCAAAGCCTTCCCCTTAACTATTAAAAAACGTTGGTGCCTGATTAGGGTCATATTTTAGCAGGTAAATCACATTCTAATACTCTAATGCTCCACCCCATTACATCTGCTGTCACTGAGCATACAATTATAGCAGGTTTATTTATTAAATCCAATGTATACAACCTCTTACATATTAGGAATTTGTCACTGGGCTTGCGTGTTTTCCTGATCAGCTTGGTTGCCCTCAAAACAACGATCTCCAGCTTGGTGCTTGTGTGGAGTCTGCTTTCTGCACTTTGGGCCTTTGCCCCTGTTCATTTGAGTCCTTGTCTGGAGGGGCTTTTATAGTGGGGCTCGACATTTTTGGCTGCTTGTAACTTACTTAAATATAAACCAATCCCTCCATTCAAAACCGTCTCCGACTATTAGTATGTTTTTTATATAACATTTCTCTGTGAGGCAGGTGTTTTGAGTCTATTATAAGTTACTGTAAGTTTTTGGTTTCACACCAATTCTCTCTGTTCTACAGAATACAAGCTCAATTGCTTATCTTAACGACTACATTTTGTTTTGAATTATCCATCTTTAGCAATATGTTTATATAATAACAATTATTTCTAAGGTAAAACAATCTTAATTAGCTTACTATTTGGAACTTCTCTGCCATCTTGCTTGGACATGGGATTTAATCATGTGTGCCATCCCATTCTTAAGCAGTAAACCCCAAAGGGTGGGGGCATAACCCAGGGCCCGAGTTACAGGCCTGAGCGAAGTGATTGCTATTACCATCCATTCCCGTTGTACTGGGATAATAATCGTTTTCTTCTTCAAATTGAGACCTGGTGTGTTTGAGAAAAAAATACAAACCAAGATGGCTGCCATGGAGTAGGGAAAACAAACTACACATAGTCCCTTCTCAGATTACATGGTGGCCATTGCCGCAACGGAGTAGCGCCCCAAATGCAGAGTGCTCCCGGTGCCGGCGAGATACAAATGTGTTGGAGGTAAGTGGTACAAGAGTGTGGCAACATACATCTTTTGTTTAATACTGCTCTTGATAACGTAGATTGCACCATCTAACCTCATACCACAGCATCCCTCTTGCCATTTCATACACATGCAAAGCATTTTGCCCAGGGTGCTCAGTTTAAGGTGGTTCTCAAGTCTACAAAAGGCATCAATGAATTCTCCAATCATAGTCTAATTTCGATTTTTTAGCATTTTATCACAAAAGAGAATGGGCCTCATTCCGAGATCGGAGGTGGTCATGGCACTATTTGCGCCATGACTGCCTCCAATAACGGTACCGGCACCAGTCTCGTTCAATGGGGACTTACCGGTGTAGTCCGACCTTTGCGGGACCGGTAAGCCCCATTAAAAAAAACATAGGGCTCAATGGCTATGGGGAAGTAGCTAATAACGGTACCGCAATTTGCCGTTACCGTTATTACTGTTATTGGCTCTGATTTCCCTTAACGGGTCCCGTCCATAACGCTGGTCAGACCAGGGATTAAAGGAGGGACCCGCTAAGGGAACTCGTAGTAGGGCGGTAAGGGATTACCGGCACCGGTCTCCTACCGGTGCCCGGTATTCCTTACCGCCCTACTCATAATGAGGCCCAATGATTTTCCTAATTGCATCATATGTTATACCAGCTATATCTAGCTCCAGATATAGTAATTCAACTGGTAGAGTCGGAGGGAGTCCAAACAGTTTGCGAAGCACACCTGCTTCATACCTATCTCAGGATATCCATATGGTTTTCACCCCATATCTCAATTTCCATAAAATATTATAGATCTAACTTTAGTGAAATATAGTAGCAGGTCAGTTTCAAAAGACATACCACATTGTTGGTACACAAAGCGATTTATTACATTAAGTGTTTGATTACATTTACTCTTTGTCTCATTCCAGTGTTTGCCCCATTTTAAATTGCTCTGGAAATGCAACCCTAGGTATTTATAGGTATCTACGTTCTCCACTTTTTCACCATTTAATATATATGGATATATTCGAGCTTTACATGCTCCTCGTGTAAATACCATCATCTTGCTCTTCCCAATATTTATTACTAGCCCATTCTTTTCAGCATATGTCCCATGGGATTGTACCAGACTCTGGAGACCCTTAGGAGTATGGTCAACTAAAATAAATCGTCGGCATATGCTAGTTAACTTAAGGAGTAGCGCCCAACCTTCACAGTGCGCAGTACTGACAAAATAAATGCCAAACCCATATCTGACAATATAGGTTGAAGAGGGTGGCAACCCTATTTTACACTGCGTCGACTACTAAATGGTGGTGCAGGACTGCCTTCATCATCCAACCTAATTCTGATTGAGGTGTCGGTGGTATCTTCCAATCTGTGAGCTTTTTCCATACCGCCCTCTTAAGATCATATTGAACGCAGCAGAAAAGTCTATAAAAGCTGCATAGACTTTGGCATTTCTTCTTCCCCATGCATATTCAATGCAAGTTGTCGATATCAATAGATTATATGCAGTGTTAGAATGTTTGACGAAGCCCATCTGGTTCGGGGGGAGGATATTATGTGCATCAATCCAGATATTCAATTTAATTAGCAAAACTGTAGCTAGTATTTTAGAAGGAATGTCAATCATCACCAACAAGTGATAATTTGCTGGAAGATTCATCCGTCCTTTTTTATATACTGGCAATATTTGGCTTCCTCTCCAGGTCGATGGTGTGACGCCAGAGGTACCAATATGGGTAAATAACAGGTGGACCCCATGGGCCCACATGTCAGGATTTCTGTTGATCACAGCATTACAGATACTGTCGGGCCTGAGGCTCTAGATTTAATTAGATGCCTAATGATGTTAGCTATGTCGTGTGGTGTTGACTGACATTTCCAGGTATCGATTATCAATGGATTAGTATTGGTATTACTCTCAATCAACCCCAGATTATTAACAATATGTGTTGCCCACTCTGGTTCAGTAACACCAATAATAGGTAATCTGCGTGGCTCTGTACCTCGCAATATCTCCGTGAACTGGTTGGTATCTTTTGCCAACGCAGACTGGGCTTTTTCATTCCAGGTATTTCTGTTCTGTGTTGTTTTATGATCTGCCAGCCATTTTCAATAGTGCATTTTAAGGGCTCTAATGCAGTAGGCAGCTTCACTTGCGGAGTAGGAACTTATCTGCCAATGGACAACTATACCAATGGCTTTTTTCGTGTTACTTCTTTCAGCTATATTTTTATATTTACGCCTCTCCACTGATGCTTCTTTTATGGAGGCAGTCATTCTCACAAAGGCCAGTGCAATATCTTCCATATCAGTTCTACCATTTGCAACCACATTAATTCCATTAAATGTGGTTAACAATGATTCTGATAAATTGGACGCTTTCTCTATTTTTTGGTCATTCCATCTAATTCGATTCCCCTGTCTGTTGATAGCTATATTACCATTTGTAGCTCTTGAGCTTTGATGATAGGTTTTGTTATGAATGTCAGTAACACACACAATGGAAAATGATCACTTTCACTGCGATGCATAATCACCATATCCTTAATCAGCTGTAGGCCAGTTTCATTGACAAATATGTAGTCGAGGTTAGCTGCTGATTTGCCGCTTACCCGAGTATAGGCCATGGGGGTGTCACCCAAACAGTTCCCATTCAGCCTTGTCATATTGTATTCCACCATTAACAACTCACATTTTTTTTCCCCTTTTACTAGCAGAACTCTTTGCAGTAAATGGCTCAGATAAATTAGCTTCACATTGATTTAACCTTTTCCATTCAATAAGGGCATTAAAGTCTCGGGCTACCAGAATGGTGACAGATCCATCTTATCTCTTCATGATCTCTCTCACTGAATCAATATTTGCAACTGTTGTAATTCTCTTTGGTGGATCATATACATTTATGAGTATCAAACAGGTTGCTCCAATTGTCAATTTTGTTGCAAGTACTGTTGACACAGGGGTCTGAATTCCACCCATTGTTCAAAGGGCTGCAGCCAATATCAATAACTTACGCTTAGGTCTCCCCTTAGGCCCATTGATTGCTGTTTTGGCAATGGTTACATGTGCAACTAAGTCAACTTGTTCGCAAATCCAAGTCTCTTGCAATGCAATCATGGAGTGATTACTTAAGTACGATATGAGCCCTCCTTCAGTTATATCAATGTCATCGAGACATTTGCACAACATGTGTTTTGAAAATAGTGGGGAGCCATTGTCAATACCCACACTCTGCGGCATTGGTGTCTACATGTTCTAAATTGGTCTGCTCATAACCTTATTAGGCTGGGGATTGTTAGGTGGTCCATCACAATTGGCAAGCCTATCTATCAAGGCACCATTAGGTCGAGTTTTGTTTCTTCAATTGCATTGATGAATATTGTTTGTGCTAGCTATCACTGTCTGTCCAGTTGTGTTTCTGGCATCTCTTATCTTTGTCAAGATCTCTATTGAGGGTTGACTAATTTTGGGATCAGCTATATCATGTGTTGATTGTGACTTACTCACAGGTATTTGTGAGCTTATACTTGCATATCCCATTTGAAATAGTGCATCCTGATATGACATTACATAGTCCAAGAGGGAAGCAGATGTAAAGCACACATTTGTAATATTATTGTTACTGTGATCTACCTGGTTTACTAGATATATATCATCTGATACATTTACACACAGGGGGCAATTTTATGGAATATACTAAGTACATTGGTACTACTTTTAGCAATTTATCAATTTGCGGTTGCTCATTGTCTTTTTGTGGGTTGGCTAGATTGGCTGTCGCTTGCTTATTCGTGACAGCCCATATCTGTGAGGATTGTCCATCTTTGTTATTATTCACAGGTATGTTGTTCCCCCACAGATCCTGAATGCTTGATGTCACAGCCTCATCATTTACTGCACAATTATTTTCTCCTATACCGTTACTTGTTGAACTCTGTGTGGTCACTTTGTTATTTGAAACCTCAGCACCACTAGCTGGTCTCGCTGATGTTACAGGTGCACCAATCAAAACAGATGGCAGTGTATTCGTTTTCTGTCTCTCTCGTGGTCTTTTAGCATACATTAGTGCCTGAGATACTACTTTTTTTTCCTTTTCATATTTTTTGTATTTGAGTTAATTCTCTTAGTGCATTTGATAGTACCTTTCCCCAACTCGTTTGCCTTCGCCAAAGAAATAAGGGGTACTTGGTGCTCTTTTTGAGGTACACTGGCACTGGGTTTCTCAGTGTTGGTAGATTATTCTTGCATAATTTTCCTACCTCTGTTTATGCTCTTGTGCAACAATAGGGATTGTAGATCAAGCTTAATTTCTAGTTTATTGCATTTGTCAATAAGGGTTGTTGGTAATCGCTCAAATGCTTGGAGCATTTCATCTGATGTCATGCTATCCATACTTGATTTACTGGCTGGTCTTGCTGTTGTGGTTTGGATATGTTTGATATAGTACCACTTACAACCTGAGTGTTAGCTACTTTGGGTACTTTCTCATTAACGGGGCTTATTGCCTAAGTTTTCGATACATCACCAAGAGTCACAGTTGGTCCCATAATAAAATTACCTAAAGTTATTGGATTATCAGCGTTAATACTAGGATCACTTATAGGTTGGGAATTTCCATCATCTATTCAGGATTCATGTTTCAAGGCACATAATCGAATATCATCAGGAACACTTAATGGTCGAAAGGAGTTTTCTAGTAGAGCGCCCATGTTCTGAAGCTCAGTCTCCTCCATTCTCATGTTGAGATTGATTTGTTCACTCACGGACGCTAGTTGCCCGATATCGGATTTGGGGGATGCGTGTACTTGGGCGTCCGTCATGACAGTGACAATGGGTGTTGGTATAGGGATGTCTGCAATTAATGCTACTATCTCCTGGTCCTGTTCACCCTCATACATAAGGAGTGTGTTAGGTGTATCACATTTTGAACCAGATTCTATTTGTGGTTCCAGGATTGCTTCATTACTCGGCTCACCACTCCACTCCAAGTTCCAAACATTTACAGGATTCAATTCTGCGATCTTGGTGCCACAACCATCGCTTTCGGTCCAACATCATTCACATCTCCATTAGCATTCTCACGGCCAGTAGCAGGTATCACCAAATAGTCTACTAGTTTCGATCCAAGACAGCAGAGAGACAGTTGGAGCTCATTGGTCACATCAAGTGCTGCCTGCTCTGCCTCTGCAGTATTGGTTGGGCTGATTTGGGGAAAGTAATTGGTCATTTTCCGGGTAACCATTTGTTTATCAGTCTGTGTAATAATGTGGTTAGGGCATACGCGGCAACCACGCTGTTTTAGTTTACTATCTTTACTAGAGTTTGTAACTGACATATCACTTCTCCAATTACTCTCGGCCTACTTATGGTATTAGCAAAGTGTCAATGTGTAACACGCAAGGGTAATCAAGCTTGTTGCTATAGCTGAGTTCCCTTTCTAATAACAGCACCCAGCGGTCTCTTATAACTCTGTATGCTATTAAGGCAAGAGCTTTCTTATTCACACTTTTTCACTGTTTCACACTGCGATACGTATAGATGGCAGGGACCTGCTCGGCTATACACTTAAATCGCCCAATTCACTTCAAACATGAAATGTCAACCCCCTTTATCGGCCTACAATTAACAATTAAAAATTAACAAATTAACAAATATCCGTTGACATTACTGTGGGTTTTAAAATCTCAATCTGATGGACGTTCCAAACCGACAATCGGGTTGAACTCGGGTTGAACTAAATGCCACAGTGTATATTAGCACACCGGCTCATTCACAGCTTTAAAGCCTCCGGATGTTTTTAAAACAACATGGTATCGGTTAGTCAGTTCAGGTGTTTGTGAGCAATCACTTGCTTACCTCGCTAGCTGGGTACAAACAACTCTAGCTCAATTCTTCTCAGCACATCACAGCAACCTGTTGATACTGGATATCGTCATCTCCTACATTCGAGCAGGTCAATCAGTGTGCATAAGTACAACACAGCACAGTGTCACGCCACAAGGCACGTGGCTCACGGGCACAGGCACTTCTGCAGTGAGCGCCTGTCTTTATAGGAAGTTGGAATGAGGTGGGTGGAGCCTACATAAAAAGTGAAAATAATACATTTTCAGTCGTTTTAAAAAACGATATTATGGCAGTATGATACTACATTAAATCATCTATAAATATATTAGTCCACAGTCTTAAGTGGGCGTTGATAGAGCATACCACGCATTCACTGGTCCTCGTTTAGCAGTAGAAGGGCAGTCTTCTGTCCAGACACAGACACACTTCACAGGCACTTACGCAGTATATTGGGTTTATAACCGCCACTAGATAAAGATAGACTGTCATATACAAATAAGCCCTGATGATTGTGGTACAGCAATGCTTGGTAACTTAGCACAGAACATCGTATTGCATTGAACTGTATTGTATTGTATTGAGAGTTTTATAAAGCGCAGACATACGCCTGTATGTATCTTGGTAGTATTGCTTATGACAATCAAAACTGAACATTTCCATGTCATCAGAGATTATACAAAAACCCAAGACTGAAATAGTTCAGAAATTAAGAAAGGTTGAGTAAGTATGTTTTAAGATAAAAAAAGGAGAAGTCTGCTGTTTGGTGCCCCCTGCTGGCCAGCACCCTAGGCATCTGCCTAGTTTGCCTAGTGCCTGCAGAGCCAGTGCAGGTAGGGAAGCAGTATGCTGTTACACTAAAGCAGCCGAGCCATATATAGGGCTCAATTGATTAATTTTTGGTACAGTAAATAGGAAGTTTAGTGCCATACCGCGTGCAAAATCCTGTTTGTCGATTCATGGAATCGACTGCCCAGGACTTTTTCGTACTATGCGGGGACTTCGAGCAGGCTCAGCACCAGGGACGCCATTTCACCGAAATGCCAGGGGTAGCGAAAGTGACATCACGTGACCCTTGACCTCTGATGACATCACAGGAAGTGATGTCATTTGACCCCACGCTGTAGTGACAAATCGGTAAGCAATGGAACACAACCTTTCACCCCGTGACAAAACAAGAAGTGGCATCACATAGCATTGTTTCTGAGTAGACTAGGACAAATATGGTTACAATATCACTGTAAAGTGATATACATTTCATACAAGAATGGATCGCCATATGCATCGTTAATATCAGAGCGTATAGTCCCATATTACAGAATCACTGTGAATGCAAGTAGACGTCCAAGGCCAAACGATGATGTGTCAATATATAGCACTTATGCTTAAGCGATTCGTATAGAACAAATATACACGCAATATCACCCAACCTGTGTTGGTACTCATTTATCAACCTCAGCAGGATGAAAGGCTGCGCTGACCTTGCTGAGAACAGAACCGGCAACCTCCAGATCACACACACATCACAACAGCCAGCCCTTAACCAAATGAGCTATTTTACCGGCTATAGCCATCAGAAAACCAGTCACTCCAAAACAAAGAACCACATGATGCTGGCCCCAGAACATGAGCCGCAATGTAAAATAAAATAAAAAAATAAAAAATAAAAATAAAAAATTGCATTTTCTTTAGGGGTAGCAAGGGAGACCACAGGGGTAGCAAGGGAGATCTCAAATGACGTCCATGCTCAGCACGTCTCTACTTACATTTGATCGCACTGCATGACACACCTCGCGGAGCATGGGAGTGGCCTACGCAGAGGCCAGAGTAGGGACAAAACACTCAAAATGTGGAAGAACATGGGAAAATGTGGGCGTTACGAGGGATGGGCTGCAAGCAGTCCAATGCATGCCCACAGATGTGCGGAATGAAGCATTTTCATGGATCTGACCGTGCATGCTCTAGTAGGGGAAAGGCCCATGCAAAGCCTTCTATACATTCGCCACCTGAAGGCAGACGTGCAGACACTTAAGCATAGGAATCACCTCTGTGCCATGAGATCACATGTTGGATTTAGGGGTCCATGCAGGTAGACAGGGTTCGGAAATAACATAGGGGTGCAGGTATGCAGTGTAGCAGGGTTCGTAATGGTTTATAGGTGTTCACTTGCAGATATTCTGGAGTTTTAGCAGAGTTACAGAAATGTGTACGCATAATATCGAGGGGCGGGTGATAGTTCCGGGGACCCCTCACAGTTTCCCTGAGGTGAAGACCTGGTTGTGGGGGACCCCATGCACTGTTTCAAGGGTGCATGTGTTCGCCCCCATGGAGCATGCTAGCTAGCTGTATCAGGCTCTTTTTGCTTTGCTTGGGGGCATGTCAGGGGCATTGAAGCCGCGACTTGCGTATACGGTCACTTCACGTGAAGAATTCCATGAATATGCAAAGCGCGCAGAATTACTTCTGCAAGCAGGCTTGTGCAGGGGCGTACCTGGTGCGTGCCCTTTGCAGTTTCACTGCACACTTTTCCATGAATTGAACCCATAATATTTGAAAAACTTGGAATGGAAGTCATCACAGAAGCTGCTTTATTTATATTTGGTTTTACTGCTTGGGGCTCCCTCGTCTGATTTTTCCCACACAGTATTGTTTTATTAATTTGCATAACAATCATGTTATTTTGTTTCTTGTTCATATCTTCTGCTCTGCTCAATTTCTCCTCTTGAATTATACATTTTTAGATGATTTTCTGCACCGCTGCAGTACAGTTTTGTTAATATAAATCCGAGCACTTTCGGTTCTCAACATTTCGTTAGAAGGAATCTTTAATGAGCGGCAGCTATCAGTGACATATTACAGAAACCGCGTGAGTGGCAGGGCCCGTTGCTGCCTTTGCAAGATCAGATGATAAACCTTTCATATATAATCACACTGTTTACATTGCCGATCAGGTACGTATTTTCTTCTTCGACTTATGGCGATATTTGGTATGGAATTAAGTGAAATCGATATGAAACGTCCATTCCACAAACTAAGAGTAGAGAAAATAATACAGACAACTGTGACTTTATGGCAGACCAACAGTGCACCTCTATTACTTCCTATCGTGTTGCAGACCGATAAGGACCACATAATGAAGTTGGCCTGCCAGGAATGAGGCATAGTGCTTACATAGCTGTCAAGATACCGAGTTTAATAAGCCGAGCTGTATGGTTCTCATGGGCTGCTTAGCTCCGTTGTCAATGTATTGTTTGCATGTGGAGGAGTCTTACCTGTGATATTTATGAGGCAGCTTTGTAGAGTACAGGATAAATGCGAGTTTAAATACCTTGCTGGTAAAAGTGAGTAATGTGACAGATCCAGTGCTGGTATTCACTCATTCATTGTGTCATTTCTATAGCGTCTTTCACCAGCTCCCAACGTCCTTTGGTGGAACACGCTCGGAGGGACCGCAGTCCAAAATCTGGGAGAATTTGGATGTGCTATGATGCGTGTGGGCATTTCCCAATTTAAGTTACGTGTGGGTGGCCAAGACCCTGCTAGTCACCCATGTCTGAATGGCATGTGGATACGCTCAGCAGCGGTAAACAAAGAACTAAAGGTGGACGATTGTGTTTAAGGAGATAGAGAGTTATGTGGGAAGCTACAGTTCAAATTTGTGTCATTAAAAGTAGCTTCATTCTTATGTCAGAGGTGATGTGCAATAGTTTTTGTGTTATACACGAGTGCAGGGTGTGTGTAATGAGCCTGTGCCTGCTGCTAAGTGGCAAAGGTGCGGTGTGCAAGAGGAGAAATGGGATAGCTGTACAAACAACAATGTCGACATTCTGGGTTCTGTCTATGTACAAGTAGCAGTGTTACGATTTGAAGACAATCTAAGTGCTTAATGAATGCATAATATTCACCATCTGGAGGATCTTACAGTGAGAAATTGCCATCATTGCATGATTTCATGCAGTGGCATTGCCGACCCTCTTATGCTTTAGAGTTACATGCAGTGGCGACTACGAGGAGGGAACCGAAGTGCCTGAACGTCATCCTCCCGGAAGATCAGAGTGATATTCCTAAGGTGCAATCTAAGTGTGAAGCATTGTCCACCCTCCAAGCCCATGTGAGTGCAATACCCGGCGGACTGCCAGGATTCTCTCAGATGCAAGTTACTGGAATGCCTTCATGCGTCCTCTACATGCTGTTTACGCACCCCAAGGAAAGGAGGGGTTTGTGGTGGCAGAACAAAGTGGATGAAAGGGGAATGGCAGAAGAGGCTAGTAGATGACAGAGGGACAGGTGGGGAAGTGTGAGAGGGGGTGACTGCTGGATGAAGCTTGTGTCCAAGTGTAGGGGAGAGGGCGCGGGGAAGCAGGAGGATTAGGATGTGGGCGGGAACAGCCAGGTTTTGAGGGCTTTCCTAAAGGTCAGGGGATCCTCTATGTGGCAGAGAGCGAAGGGCGAGGTCATTTCAGAAAGCCGGTGCGAGGACTGACAGGCACCTCTTAATCTGGAGAGCTTGAAAGGAGGGACTCCCAGGAGGTCTGCCGAGCCAGATCTGAGTATTCTGGTGGGGCTGTATCGTGTGAGCTTGTTTTGAAGGAATTCTAAGCCTTTCTTGTGGATAGCTTGGTGGGTAATGTTCATGGCCATGAAAAAGGCCCGTCGGCTGATGAAGTATCCTGAGCGTGGGAGAGATGTGTTCTTTGCGGGAGAGTGCGAGGAGGAGCCTGGCTGCGGTGAATGCTTTAGTGCTTATGGCCCTGCATCACCTTGTATTGCTAGTGATATGTAACCTGACTCGGTCATCTGGCAGCTGACTGTAAGCCCCAGCTTCGGGTTCCTGGTTGCTCGAGTCGCTACTGATCAGTGAAGTTGCCTAAAGAGACAGCACTTCCTTTAATTATACTGCTGCAGAAAGAACAGGAATGTAAGATTCAAAACAATAGATTTCTATGCTGGTTCATCCTCCTTCTGCATATCCTACTCTGTCTTTAAATGATTCTTCCCAGTTCCCTGTTTATTTTATAGTTTGGACCATCTTTTGTTCCGAATTATAATTCATGTTCTCAGTTATTTAGGTCACTGTGCATGCCACTACTATGATTCCATGACAAGACCGGAGGCGAGCATTATGCGTATTCTTCATTAATACTGCCAATCACAGTTTTTCAAATATAACAATTTCCTTATTTATTTTTTTATAGTAAACAACTGACATAAAAGAAAACTTTACAAACTCATGAAACTGTAAGTAACTTGAGGTATAGTCCCACTACAACTCCCATGAGGCTCCATGTGTCCAGTAGTCCTAGCCTCAGTGTCATCATCCAAAGAGGGTGCTTCTGTTGGTATAAGTCTCTCTAGCCTCTAGGTGCCTTCTTCTTCTTTTTTGCTGCTGACACAGATAAGTACCTGTCATGATTCCTGCCCCTCATGTCCCCAGCCCTCCAAGATATCAGGCTGGAGCCAGGCCACGATCACATACATGGCCCTCAAGGGCCTCTTCATCCCTCAAAAGACCCACTTGAGAATTGGCGCTTGTGGCACCAGACTCACTCACTCCCACAGGATAACATTGGAGATTGGACTTGTAGTGCATTGGTGGGGACAAGATGGATGCCCCACATATTGCGGTTCCCAGAACTGCATGTGCAGTCTAGTCTTTTGGGTGTGGTTCAGCTCAGAGACACCTGGGATACCCAGAGACTATTTAAGCCATGCCCAGGCTGAGAAACATGCTTTGTGTTTTCTGCACCTGCAGCGTGACACTCACCGTGTTCGGATCGGTCTCCAGTAGGCCTGCATCTTTCTTCTGCACTCAGCTCCTGCAAGAACAAGAACAGTTAGGAACAGCCTTACCTTGCGGCGCTTCTGCCCATCATTCATCGCTTCTTCTGTTCTGCAGGCACCTTCGGCGGTGTCATTCCCATCCCAGCACGCCGATTCCTAAGGAAAAGGGAAAAGAACAGAAAAAAAGGCATTAGTAAGCATTCAACAAATCTATGCTTATTTTTAAAGACTGTTCGAACTTCAAACGCTTACCTGAATCCAGCCGCTCTGGGAGAACTCTGTCTCCGGAACTTCTCATCCATCTGCAAGAGGGAAAAGACACTCCAGGTTAGCGTGGAAACATCTAGAGGCGCGGCATACCGCGCTTCCTCACTGCATTTCTTCTTCATAACCGGCATCCAGACTGAAAACGTTGCGGCACCTAAAAGATACAGAAAAAGAACTCAGTTCAATGCAAATACAAAAGGGTCGCATCGCGCATCGCGCTCTCACTCACCTTCAGCGCTACTCATCTCAGCAGCACGTCGCCATCCCCGGACGCCGGCCATCATCTAAGGAAGGAAAGGAACAAAGTTAGAGAACTGTTCAAAAGACTCATTATACTTACCTGTCGGACTCTTGCCAGTGAAGTAACTAGGCAGCAATGAGCCCACATCAATCAACGCGCCCCTGCGCTGAAAGCAGGATGGAGAGCACACTTTCTAAGAAAACAAGATGAGCTGTGGATCAAAGGGAAGGGTTGGACCCCGGGGAAGAAGGGGTTCAAGTACACAGAGACAATAGGGAGTTAAACTCTACCAATCCTGTGTTTCAGGCCAAGTCTCCAGTCGAGTTGACTCCAGGGATGGGTTCGCGGTCATAAGAGGTCAGAACAGGCTGAGTGACGTCCCTGTGGATACCAGGTGAGCGTTACAGTACCATTTCTACCTTTCCGAGTCTCTTCACTGCGTATCTATTATTTTAGGATGGTAGCCGCATAAACTCCAGGTCTTAATATTTATATATGCTTAATAAACAGCAGCGCCGCGTGTAACTAGGCACGTATGAGAAGTTGGCGTTGCGCGCATATAATGATATTTCATATTTCATTAAGAAAGTATTGTTGAAGGAAACGGCCCGTGAGCGTTATGGCTAGCTTTAGGGCTCGTTTTCCTTCCAAAAATAGACGTTACATGGCTCTTCATTTACCAGAGCTGCGAGCTCCAGAAGAAGGCTGTGGCGACGATCACTATACAGCCCTGCGCGAAAAGTCCATTTCACCTCCAACGGCCGCAGAGAAGATAAAAATACACACAGCTCACTCCTAAGTTCATGAACCTCACGGGAAACTCTGTTTAAGGGCATTTGAGCTCCGATCCAGAGGCTTTCACGGCCCAGTGAGCAGGATAAAACAAAAAAAACAAAAAAAGTGTATATTTCACACAGTGAATCCTCTTGTTTCAAGAAGCCTGACCAAGCTTACTAATACAGCACAGGTCTAAGAGGCAATCCTCCAGTCAGCAAGTGACACAGTTCCCCCTCAGAGTTTATAATGGCATCTGACAGGGGTGAAGAATATTGGGAGGAATACAAGGAGCAGGAGGCTGAACTGCAAGATGATGAAGTGGACCTGTCTCTCAGTTTGAAGAGAGTATTAGGGGACTCCCTTGTAAGAGCAGTGGCTCAAGGAGTGCATCCCATACAAGAGAGACTTCTAGTCCTCGAGAATTTATTGGGCACTAAAGCTGGCTTGCAGGACGATCCAGGTGAGGGGACCTCCACTAAGACTCTGGAAAATGCTAATAGAGAGCGCAAGGTGGCCCGGAAGAGAAAGCACTCTTCTACCCGCCCCCTTGTGCTCTATTGAGGGGATAAGAGAGAAGCCCCAGGAGGCAGCTGATGCTTTCAAAAAACTGAAGGATGCTTTCCTGTCAAAATCAGCAGTGCCCTGCCTCTCAACCCCTACCCCAGAGGTGGATAATATAGGGGATGCTATTTCATCATCTGAAGAGTTCAGACAGGAGGAGGAAGATGATGAAAGCCTGAGCATTGATAATGTACCAGACCAATCCAAGACAGACGGTACCCAGAAAGCCAGCACAGTGGTGAGTACCCCAGAGGATGAATTATAGGATATGTTTGAGCCAGAGTCGATTCGACACCCAAGGTCCCCCGAATGGACCCCGTCATCAAGAGTAGCGGTTTATATGGCACAAAAGATTAGAAAGCCATTAGAGAAAGAGACAAGATTTCGCCTGAAGGCAGAGTGTCCCAGACCAGAGCTTAGCAACAAGGTATCCGAAACCGCAGAGCTAGATCCCAAAATGTTCACCTTTGTCATCAAAGCAAGTAAAGATCTCAGGAGAGGTATGGACCGCGCATGGAGATCTTGCCAGGACAAGATTCTAGACTTGACAGGGCCCATAGCTAAGATCATGGACCTAGTGGAGAGGGCCAAAGACATGGGAGAGCCAGTGGATCCATTCATCCTTGCAGGCTGGGCACAACGCACTGTATGCTTGCTAGGGAATGCAAACTCTGCTATATCAGCAGAAAGAAGGAGGTCCATGCTACTCAAGATAGACGCGAAACTAGGCGACTTGGCCTCATATGAGGCAGGAGAAGGCGCACAGGGTCTGCTCTTTGGAGACACTTTTGTCAAAGAGATGAGCAGATTCGTAGGAACCTATACGGCAGAGGAGAAAGCACACGCTTCAATAAAGTAAGTATTCCCCACATGGGTTTTTGCCGGGGCCAGTCGATACAGAGGGCGTTCGACCGGCCGTTTCAACTCGAACAGAAGGCCACAGGGACCAAGAGCCCGATACTGGGAAACACATCAACAAAACGCTTTCTTTCCAAACAGAAGCAGTGGCTTCAGAGAAAGAAGAGGCAGAGGATATTTCAGACACCAGAATAACAACTCAGGTGAGATAGCGCGCTGCGGCATATCTGCCTGTAGGAGGCAGGACTCTGCTATTTATGCACAATTGGCGCAAGCTTTCAACAGACGCTTGCGTTCTGCAGACAGCACAGGGTTATCAGCTAGATTTCATTTGCCCACCCAACCATCAAAGCCCCCCGCCATGCATACATTGCTCAGCGGCAGAGAAAGAGTTACTAGACATGGAGATACAAGCTTTAGCGAGAAAGCAAGCAATAGAAAGAGCACACCATTACTCAGTAGGTTTCTTAAGCAACATATTTTTAGTACACAGGAAAAGAAAAGTGTGGCCTGTTATTAATCTCAAAGAATTAAACAGCTGGCTAGTCTACAGTCATTTCAAAATGGAGGGAATCCATCTACTAGCAGATCTTCTTAGGAAAGAAGATTGGCTAGCACGTCTAGATTTGAAGGATGTTTATCTGACGGTACCCATTGCACCTTAGTATCGGCACTTCCTACAATTCATATGGAAGGAACAGAGATGGCAGTTCAAAACTCTGCCATTTGGCCTTGCATCCGCCCCCTTGGTGTTCACCAAACTAATGAGACCCCTTGCGGCGGCCTTAAGGGACGAAGGGCTTCGAATGATCATCTATCTAGACGACATTCTGTTCATGGCCGAGGACAAAGAGAGGTTGCAGCAACAAGTTCAATGGGCAATGTCCTTGATTTCAGGGCTAGGATTTCTAATAAATTTGGAAAAGACAGACCTAATACCGTGCAAAAGAATATTATTTCTAGGTTTTATGATGGATACAAGGAAAGCCACCTTAGAGCTCCCTATGGCCAAGATCAGAGCGATAAAGAGAGATCTAAAATCAGTTCTGAAGAAACTGGTTATATCACTTCGGTATCTAGCCAGGATAGTTGGTCTGCTGGCAGCATCGATCCAGGCAATATTCCCAGGTCCTCTACATTATAGAGCTCATCTGAGGCTCAAGATAAAATACTTACAGGAAGGGTAGAGATATCATCACCTAGACCCGCTAGACCAAGAGAGCAAGTCAGAGATTCAATGGTGGCTCAGCAACATGAAAGCCTGGAATGGCCGAGCCATATTCAGAGAGCAGCCAGAGATCGTTATAGAGTCAGATGCCAGCAGATAGGGCTGGGGAGCAAGATGTGGCCTCGTAGAGTCAGGGGGAAAATGGTTGCAAGGGGAGTTAGAATTACACATCAACTGCCTAGAGCTTCTAGCGGGTTCTTTCGTGGTCCAAGCATTTACCAGAGATCGAGCAAAATGTTGTATCTTCTTAAGGATGAACAATATATCAGCAGGACGATATATCAACAAACTAGGAGGCACAAGGTCCAAGATGTTAGCAGAGTTAGCCAAAGATTTCTGGCATTCCTGCCTAGAGAGGGAAATAGCAGTCAAAGCAGAATATCTTCCGGGAGTGAAGAACACAGTAGCAGACTGGAACTCCCGATATTTAACAGATTTGAGCGACTGGATGCTGCACACATCAATCTTCGAGAAGTTACAGCAAAAATGGGGCCCATTCAATACAAATCTATTTGCTTCGAGACTGAATGCCCAACTCCCAAAATATTTCAGTTGGAGACTGGATCCAGGGGCGGCAGGGATGGATACATTCCTGCACAACTGGAAAAATCACACCCATTATGCCTTTCCCCCATTCGCGATGCTGGCGAAGGCACTAGCAAAGGTCCGCGGAGACAGAACAAATGTAGTCTTAGTGACACCAGAATGGAAATTGCAAGCCTGGTTTCCAGTTCTGATGGAACTTTCCATGGATTTCCCGCAGTGGATTGCCCACAGAGCAGATCTCCTAGTCGATCCGAGAGGCACTCCTCATCTCTGATTCAGAAAAACACTCTGAGGCTAATACCGTGCAGAATTTTAGGTGCAGATGTTGCTTGCCAGGCCTTTCAGAAGAAGCTACTGAGCTTATCAAGGTTTCATGGGCCCCGTCCACAATTCGGGGCTATAGTTCCACTTGTCAAGCCTGGGAATTATGGTGCAGGGGGAGGGGTGTTTCTCCCGTTTCAGCCCCTATAGAACACATATTACATTTTTTAGCGTCTCTGACTTCTAGCGGAAAGGCATTTAGGACAGTCGGAGTATATAGATCAGCTATCTCAGCAGGTCACGATCTAGGTGATGGAGCACCAGTAGGAGAGCACCCAACAGTTGCTCGGCTGCTCAAGGGAGTTAATGTGACAAAACCCCCTTTACCTAGATATTCAGTCCTTTGGGACATCAACAAGGTTTTAAAGTTGTTTGAGCAATGGCCGAGAAATGACCTATTGTCAGGGAGAAAGTTATCCGGAAAGCTAGCTACCTTGCTCTGTTTGGTCTCATGCAGAAGAGTATCATATGGTAAAGCACTAGAAATTGACAGAAAGATTTTTTATCCAGAGGGAATAGCCTTTAACATTGTGCAGCACACCAAGACTAATTCTAAAGTGATCTCTTATCCCTATTTCCCTAATAATAGTAAGCTCTGCGTAGCACAATGCATCAAATGTTATGAGGCAGCGACCGCAGCAGTAAGGCCGCACAATGTGACTCAGTTGCTCAAAGCACGCAGGAAACCTTTCAAAGCAGTGGCCCCAGCTACTATAGCAAGATGGGTAAGTTATGGAACAAGCGGGCATAGATATTTCTGTTTTCGGAGCTCATTCAACCAGAGGATCTATGGCTTCCGGAACTTTTGCAGCCAGCGTTCAACTGCAGGAGATCTTGAAGGCAGCAGGCTGGTCCAGTGACTCAGTTTTCAGAACCTTCTATTTTAAGCCCCTACAGAACATTGCAATGGCAGTAGTAAAAAGCTTTGAACAAGCATAATGCTTGCCGCCGGTCTTGTCATAGAATGAAAATTGGCAAAGCGCACAGCGCAGGAAGTCTTGATTCTATTAAAGACACGGAGGCGAGCATTATCCCTTCCAGAAGGAATGTCGCTGAGGGAGAGAACATTAATATTGCTCTGCATGTTTATTGTGTAAATAAGTGGATGAGAACAGCGAATTCCCATCACTAATGATCCCGTTCTCTTTTTATTCAAGGGGAAGAGTAGAAAAACTCACAAGATTAATTAAGAAGCAGAACAGGAGTTGTTACTAAATCTTCACAGAAAGACAAGAACAGCGAGGGATCTGCTGCAGTTTATGATCTAGACTAGGACATAGAAAAGTTTCAGTTCAACAAAAAAGAAGAGGAAGGCACCTAGAGGCTAGAGACACTTATACCAACAGGAGAACCCTCATTGGAGGATGACACTGAGGCTAGGACTACTGGACACAGAGAGCCTCATGGGAGTTGTAGTGGGACTATACATCAAATACTTACAGTTTCATGAGTTTGTAAAGTTTTCTTTTATGTTAGTTGATTACTATAAAAAAAATAAGGAAATTGTTATATTTGAAAAGCTGAGATTGGCAGTATTAAAGAAGAATAAGCATAATTCTTGCTTCTGTGTCTTTAATAGAATCAGGACTTCCTGCGCTGCGCGCTTTGGCAATCTTCATTGTCATTCGTTAAAAGGTCCTTCATCGAATCCAAAACTATTAAATGGATGAGGTATCATATTGTTTCCATTGTTCTGTATGTTTTTATAAATTGTTAATTAAAAACACATTAAACAAATAATAATATTAAGCTATAAGAGGCTAAGACACCAAATGCATGTTTTATCATGGTGGGAATCTAATGCCCACTTTAACAATACTAATCAAAATGTCTTTGAGAGTGTGAGGCAAAACAATAACAACAGTGACTATACAAGGGCTTGAAGCCACCAAAGGCTGTGTGTCAATTGCTGAGCAGAAATGTGTTTGCTTAAGATCGTCATTTGTGCAACTGACAGTTACTTTCGCACAAAAAATGCTTATTACAGGCAAAGGGGATATACATGTCGAGATGAACCAACACAGTATATGTCATTGGCAAATATAAAATCTGATGACACGTGACGTGTGCCACCACCCACACATGTATTATTCCCAATTGTGGATATGCCTACAAGAAAACTAGCTGCTTCTCTCCTCTCTCTCTGGGTCTGGTGATGGAAACCTCAGACATGGAGCTAACGAGTTACCCTTCTGTGTTAAGTCTTGTATACTGTAAGCGGATTCAATTCAACACTACAACTAAGTCAATGCCCAGTCTGGGATGCTGAGGGAAACCTTTATTGATATATTTTTATGTCCAGTTCGTTTACTCTGGACAACAACCCTTATATAACACCCCTCTCTTAGAATCACCTTGACCCCACTGAGCCAAGAAGTAGGTTTGTTTTGCAAATTAAAAGGTTTATTTGAAAATTAAACAATATATATATATATATATATATATATATATATATATATATATATATATATATATATTCAGTGAAAAAACTTTGTTAAAGGGACGTTATGGTTAAGTTGCGCTACTAAAAACCTATGAAATTCAGTGAAAAAAACTTTGTTAAAGGGACGTTATGGTTAAGTTGCGCTACTAAAAACCTATGAAATTCAGTTAAAAAACTTTGTTAAAGGGACATTATGGTTCCAAGTAAAACCGAAAAACCCTTGAAATTCGCCAGTTATGGTAAGCTAAGCAACCATAACTCGCGCCACCACCGTGCACTGCTAAGACTAACACCCAGGACATCAAAGATGACATCACAAATTTCATTGATGACATCACTGATGACATCACATGTCTGGCTCACTATTCTTTCTTTTGCTGACGTATCTAGGCCACATGGTTTTCTTCAGTAACAGTCAGAAACTAAGAATTTTATTTTATTTGTAGACATATCCTTCAAGTAGGTTCTTACAGTAATTCCCTTAGAGTACAGTCACATCATATGAAACATATACATATGGGAAAACACAAGCTTGAAAGACAGCAATCCTTTTTGTGCATAAAGATAATCACTAGACTTATGAGCACTTTCTGATAGTTCTGTTGTTTTTTTATGGCTGTACTTTCCCTGTATATGGTCATATTTCTATACATTATACTCACACTACTTTCCTTAGGGTCCAATCACATCAAGTGATACATATACATAGGGTAAATAGCAGCTTTGAAACAGAGCAATCATTTATTTGCATGAAACTAATCAGTTAAGTTATGAATTGTTTCTGCTACTACTTGTGCTTTTTTGCTAACTTCACTTTCCCTGTATATACCCATATTGGTATGTGTTCTTGTGTCTTTGTGTTTTGTATGTAGTAATGCAATTATGTAATACATGGGTTTTATTAGCTACTTATTACATATTTCACAGTACACAAAAATCTATTAAGAAAACAATTATCATTTCATTATTCAACATATTAACATTACGAATATCATACCTTCATCTTGTACGCTGCACACAATGTTATGTTTCTGTATGAGTAGCTTAGTATACTAGATAGAACCCCATAATAGGATGCTATTTATATCAATGCATCGTTCAATGCACTTATTAGGGTATATTTCTTGCAATGATTCTTGACACTTTTTTCGCAACATAATAAGAATCCCTTCTACACATATTTCATGAGAAGTACATACAAATGTGATGTCATCAGTGATGTCATCAATGACATTTGTGATGTCATCTTTGATGTCCTGGGTGTTAGTCTTAGCAGTGCACGGTGGTGGTGCGAGTTATGGTTGCTTAGCTTACCATAACTGGCGAATTTCAAGGGTTTTTCGGTTTTACTTGGAACCATAACGTCCCTTTAACAAAGTTTTTTTCACTGAATTTCATAGGTTTTTAGTAGCGCAACTTAACCATAACGTCCCTTTAACAAAGTTTTTTCACTGAATTTCATAGTTTTTTAGTAGCACAACTTAACAATAATGACTTTGACTTTATATACATGTCATATGGAACTGACTAGATCTCTTCTTATGAACTTGATGTCCGCGAACATATTTAATGTTCGCGGACATGTTCGGAGAACAGTACCACTACCTAAAAACTGTGGGGGGGGGTGTTGGGGTATGTTTGATTGTTATATCATAATATAGGAACATTTAACAAATTCAAAAAGCAGCACACAAACACATTATATATAGTAATACATAAGAAATGTAACCCATATATGTAACACACTAACCATTCATTTAAATACAATATGTTCTGAAATGGAATATACCACAAGAAGATAAATTGGCTTCCAACATAATTACCTTACAGACACAACAGAACTGAGAACAAGACCAGACCCACTGAATACATAGGACTTATCTTACCAGAAATAGTAAGTGTACTTCATTTTACTCATATATTTATAAACTTTCTGTATTAGATTAAAAAAATATTATCTTTTTTTTTCTCACAGAAATGTCTAGTACTCTGGAATGGCTAGAGGACAATTTCCCACATGAAGAAATGTCACAAGATAGTGAAACTAATGGTAAACACTTTATAATATAAACCATTTATTTATTATTTTTTTTATATACATTTAACATATATATTATTTTTTTGTACAGAGCATACCAAAATAGAAAAAACTTCAGAAAACCCTGTTATGGATAACAGTCTTCACAATATAGAAGAAAAAATGGATGTATTGTTGGCTAATTTTAATAATTTAAAAACTTTTGTAGAAAATCATTTCAAACCAAAAACCTTGTACCATTGCCCCACATGTACTTGTCCCTCCTCACCATATCCCAGTCAATTATCCCCAAACCTTCTCCATAATCCAAAACGTTTGATGAGATTTCCATCCCTTCTTCACCTAATACCAATCATGTTGAAACCCCAAATTCTCCTGTTTTTGTTTCTGTTTCTGCCTCACTTTCTCTGTCATAAATTATTAATATATGTTAAATAAAGTTTAATTTTTATATTGTATTGTGAATAGTTTCCGTTTTTTTATTAAAAAAACAATAAAAGTGTCCGCGGACAGTGCGAGTGTTCTGAAATGTTCGTACATAAATGAAAATGGAGGTGTCCTGAAGAACACCACACCTGTTCGTACTGTTCGCTAGCAAGTTGAAACTGTTCTAAGAAGACACGTGGTGTCCTGAAATGTTCGTAAAGAAACAAAAATTAAAGTGTTCTAAAGAACATTATATCTGTCCGTAATGTTCGCTATCAACTTAAAACTGTCCTAAGAACACAATTGGTGTCCTGAAATGTTCGTAAATAAACGAAAATGATGTGTCCTGAACAACAGTACAACTGTTCGTAGTGTTCGCTAGCAACATGAAACTGTACTAAGAAAACACGAGGTGTCCTGAATTGTTCGTAAACAAACAAAAATTAAAGTGTCCTAAAGAACACTATACCTGTCCGGTACTGTTCGCTAGCAAGTTCAAACTGTTCTAAGAACAGTATTGGTGTCCTGAAATGCTCGTACGTAAACAAAAATGGAGGTGTCCTGAAGAACACTATACCTGTTCGTAGTGTTCGCTACCCAATTGAAACTGTTCTAAGAACACAATTGGTGTCCTGAAATGTTCGTACATAAACTAAATTACACGTGTACTGAAGAACACTATATCTGTCCTTACTGTTCGCTACCAAGTTAAACTGTTCTAAGAACACACGCAGTGTCCTGAAATGTTCGTTTCACGTGTGACGCACTTTTAATTACTTCAGAACCCAAACAGTGTCCGTAGGACATCAATGCGCATGCGCTAACCAATCTCCGTGCACTTGGTGTCCTGCGGACAGGTGCTTCCTTCGCGAACGGATCATATGACCGCGCCCACGCTCATCGTGTGTCCTGAAATGCGGACACTGTTCGTGTCCCCGAACAATTTAAAAGTACATTTTCAGTTAATCCATAATATTTTTCAATAAAATCTCACCATGGCACAAGTCCCACATAGCAATCTTGAGTTTCTATATACCTTTTGAAACTTTCCGATCCTTTTTTTGTGTTCGATCTGACGGCGGACAGTGCGCATGTCCGCGAACCGCACACAAGCACCCCTATAAAAGACCACGCCCAAGAGCTTATTCCCATTGTGTTTCTGGCTATTCTTCAGAACACAGTGATTTTTGCTGCCACCTGCAGACTACACCATCATCGAGATGGCATCCTTGGCTGCTGAACTGCCACTTGGTGCTGCACCTGCTTCAGCACCACCCCCACGCCCTCCACCACCACCACCTCCCCAAGGGCCTGAAGAGGGGAACAGGAGTGAGGATGCGGAGGAGGAAGAAGAGGATGATGAGAATGAGGTAGAGGAAAACCCTACTACCCGCACTAGGCGTGAGTCTTGGGTGTGGCGGTTATTTACCATTCATGGTAATGTTCCTAAGGCGCGTGCGAACCGTGTTACCTGCAATGAGTGCAAAATGATACTCAGTCGCAGGAAGCACGGTAAGTACAGCTTTGGGACCACTACTATGAAGCGACACCTGAGGTCATTTCACTCTGGGGCTATTCGCAGGGTCGTACCTTGCGAAGAACGTAGCAGGTTGATTTCCTCTACTTCATCCTCTGTTCTGATCCTGTCACCACAAGGACCACCTCTGTGGGACAGCGTCTTCCTCAAGCTGCCTCACAGGCCATACAGAAGGCTGATGACCCTTACCTTTCGAGGGTCACAGTTGTATGTATGTACTGTGACACAGTACTCTGCAGGGGGGAGCGACTTCGGAGTGCTTTTGAGACTATCGTCTCAGAGCACGAGAAGACCTGCTCACTACCCAAATAAAACCCACTCTACATCTTCCTCTCTCAGCTCGCCCTTTCTTATCCCTGTGGTTGGTGTCCCCCCCTTTACCCTCCTTTACCCTCCTCTCCTAGTGTGTCGTGTCTGAAAAACCAAAAAAAATACAAAATTACAAAAATCAAAAAAAAATAAGGCTCTTTTCAGAGCCGCCTTTCCCAGTTAAAAAATAGAAGTGAAAATAAATGAAGCAGGGCTCTTTGTATTTTTTAGAAGTCCGCAGACAGTTAGCGAACATTAAAAAAATTGGGTTGCTACTCCATCACAAACATTGTAATTTTCTCTGGAAAGAAGTGGTGGCTCTAAAAAGAGCCTTTGGGTGGTGTTTGTAAGTCAAAAATTGTAAATGCTTAACATCTACTTCAAAATCGTTGTTGTAATTCCAAAAAAGGTTGCAATGCATTTTGTACATTTCTCAGAAAAATCTGATTGCCAGCATAAGTAAGATGGACTCCATCTCTGCGAAAAATGTATGTACTACAAAACATAATATTTTCATTGTGAAAAGAAGACATGCCAAAATCTCTTAGAAAGGCACAAACAGCCTATTAACATTGCGCCTTGCTTTTTCCATTTGTGGACCAAATGAAGAAGAACGAAGCCACATTTGTCTCTACGCAATCCGTGAAAATATCACTTGAGAATTAGGAAACATGTCGATAACCTTCCTAAGTCCTTCTTTCATAGCAAATTGCAAAAAAATTCCAGTCACATGTCCTAAACTGTTCCCTCCACAATGAATTACAATTATGTCTGGATGTTGCTCTGTCTCCAAAGTAGCACAGAGAGGAAGCAAGTCCAACCACTTCATTCCACGTACTCCATGCCAGTGTACTTCCACATGTGGGAATCCAAGATCTACAGCTACTCCACAGCTTTCTGCATGCACCTTCAACCAATGTCTTCACGAATCTCCTAAAATCCAAACAATCTGTTTTCTGAAACACACAGCCATAGCTATCTTTTATTCTCTCAGCAAAAAGAGTATCTGAGAAAATCTCTCCTGGCACAACACACCCACCAAACTTTCCTGACCAATCCCTTTCAGTGCTTATTCTCATTTGCATGACTTCTGAACCCAAAAATCCCCGGATGTAACTCCCGATGTCCGCGAACTACCGCCATGTCCGCGGACATATCATAACATGAACAGCCCTTCTACCATTTCCACTACACTCTCTCTGCCATTCCCTCATTGGATGTACCTCAAAAATCACATGACCATGCACCAATCACATTCAAGACCTCTACATCTAACTGCATCATCATAGATCAGCACTGCAAATGTACTCTGAATCTCTCTGAGTACAAGTGTCATATCATTGGCAAGCACCATCTACCAGAAATACTGTACAAGTCTTCAAGGTTTCTACTTGCAGCTCCATGCATATCCATATGCATGAACACAAACTTCAGGTATGCATATTTTCTGTATAGTAGATGAACACATTTTCAAACAGACTTTTACCTTGTAAAATCTGTAAAATGAATTTACTGTACTTTTTTCAATTTCCTAAAATCAACTATCACTTATAAACCTTTATACTATTTTCTTTCTTTATACACACACACTCAAATCATGTTAAACTAACATTTTTTAAATGAAATATATAGACTACATATATTCAAACAAAATTGCATGTAAACACAATCTATGTTTAAACCTTTATAAAAATACTTATACAATTTCATATTTTTTGTTTTTATTTATTTATTTACTTAATTACTTTAAATTAGACATGACATTGAGGTGCTATTACCTAGAACAGTTTACTTACAGAAATAGTGGTATTCACTGATATATTATAAATTTCACAAGACATAGTAAAGATATTTTTTTTTGCTAGTTAGTCATTCAATACAATTAGTTCATTAAGAACATATCATATGTACTGAACTGATGCAATGTATCTTATGTAAATAAATTAGTTTAATGGTTTTACAGAAGGCACTGAGGATTTCTAATTTGAAGCTTTTACAATTGCAGTGAAGACCAGTTTCCTGAAAAGAAGCAGCCGAATTCGAAGAAGAAAGAAAAACTAAGAAGTTACCTGTTAATTTAAAAAAAAGTAAGTAAAATATCACCATAATATTTGTATTATTAATCAAATATACTATAACATTAATACGAGCTATTTTGGTTTCTAAAAATAGAGATTTTGTACCATTTTGTCCAAAAATGTCCATGTCTTAAACAGCGATTTACAGCCAGAAAAGCTATTTTTGGACACACAAATTAGTCAACTGAACCACTACAATTTTCATATTATAGAACAAACAACTGTTTTAATTGTATACATTAGATTTACTATTTGTACTTTTCCACACCACTAGCTTACTTTTTTTGTCATCTGAACCCCAGTTTAGTAACACATAAATTCAAGAATACCTATCCCTACTAGTTTTAGTTCCCAATGCACAATCACACACCATTACATACATCTTTATCATCTTACTCAAACACTCATGCACACAGCACACATACATTCCAGAACACCCCAACCCATATCTTCTTTATTTTTTTCAACAGACCCTAAAGAATGCCAAACAAAAGTCAAGTCCGTAGAAAGCAACGCAAAAGTAGAGCAAATGAAAATAAAGGTATCCAACATAAGCATCCATCTCTAGCAGAATTTGTAAAAAAAAGTTGAAACAAAACAGCTAATACAATCATTTAGTGAAACACAAGAAGTTTCAAGAACAACAACTTTGCTTCCTCTATCAAAATGTAAAACAAACCAAAAAACAATTAACAGAAAATCAGCTATCAGTACAGATACAACTACTTCTTCAAATTTTAATATAGTGCAAAGTAAGCATACCAAGAAAAGTATTTTAGACAAAATATACCGTCACAAAGTCCTTCAAAATCTTATAAAAACAGGAGAGAAATCAGGTTCAAAGCTTAAAACCTATCGTAGGAAATTAATCTTAGAAGCATTGATGGACAGTGCAATTCTTCTCAAAAGAAATGTATTTATTTTACTGTTAAACAAAATGAAACCACTAACAAAACTAATAACTAAATTACAAAAAAGACTTCTCAATAAGCGAAATGTCAACAGAAAGAACTTCTTAAGTATCTGCGGAGGTGAATGGAATCACACTACGAGCACAGAACCATATTTTAATGAAGAAGCGTACAAATAAAAGCAAACAAATACAATTGCCATAAATAGCAGTGGTCGAGGTTATGAAAAAGTGAATAATACCATAATGGAACAAGAAGTACTCCTTACAAAAATATGCCCTGAAAACCTAGAATTACCCCTCTATTCAACTGAATCAGAATGTCTAGTGTACAAATGGCCATGCACGTCAATGTGTAACATTCCCAAACAATGTTTCAAATCTTTACGCCAATTCCTCAATAAATATGTAAAAAGCAAAGACAAAATCAAAATTAAATTACTGCAAAATATAGATACCTGTCCAGTGCGCAAGTACACAGGACTACAAGGACATTCATTGGCCTTCATTACAGGACCTACTTGTAAAACCACTTTCCATGATATCAAAAGGATATCAACACATCATTCAACTATAAGAAATCTAGTCTATAAACTGTACTATGCTAAAAGTCCTGCTTTAGCACTAGCAAAGTTAAATAAGATCCTTTTACATGGTGCAGCAAAAGACCTACTTGAAGAAATTCACTATATCCAGAAAAAATATTTTGGAAGTGAAAGCCATTTACAGAATGAAATAGTTTTAAACCAATTAAGCAACAATTCTACACATGGCAACCTTTTGCTAAACATATACAAAAAAGAAATACTAAAATTTAAAAGTACATATGCTGAAGTACCAAACCATGTATGTGTATGTTGCCGTAGAACTTTTTATAAAAGTAACACAAAAACTGTGGACCTATCATACAAAATAGAAGACAATGAAGATTCTAAATGGTTTGAATTAGCTCTCTACCTTGTAGCAGAAAACAAATATGAAATAAGTGAGCCCTTAATACTTTGCAGTTATTGCACTACAAAACTTGACAACAACCAAACTCCTTCACGTTCTATCACAAATAATTTGGAATTATACCCAGTACCAAAACCTCTACAACAACTTAATTTATACGAGAGCATCATAATTCAAACAGTACACCCATTTCAAGCAATAGTACGCCTTCAACCAAAAACAGCAAAATTACCTCCCTCTGAATTGGTAAAAGGCATTCGTGGAAAAGTAGTTTATTTACCATTAAATCTAAAAGAAAATGTGCATACTCTAGGAGTGCAACGTCCAATGCAGCAATCTTTAATTAAATGGAGTACCTACAAAAGACAAAAAAAAATGGCAACAGCTGGTAGATTTATATAAAGTTAGGCAAGCCTTCCAATATCTTAAAGAGAATAATGAATATTACAAAGAAATTAATATTGAAGAAAACTTGAAAGATACAACTGAAATAATTCAAGAAACACAAGAAGCTGGTCAATTTGAGCTACTAGATCCTGCTACAATATCAAATACTTTAGACCATTATACAATTCATCCTTTGCACTGTAATGACACCGTACAAGATGTACTGGAAACGTACCAAATGCGTCAAACAAAAGGATCGCCAATCAGTATATGGGAAAAAAGTATAGAAGTATGTGCTTTTCCTCTACTCTTTCCTACTGGCAAAGGAAGAAGGTATGATGATAGACCTATTCAAATATCAGCTTCAGAATACCGCTAATTACGGATGTATTCTGAAGATCCCGGATTTAGACAAAATGTGGAATACATATTCCACCTACTCTTTGAAAGTGAACTAGCAACTTTATGTTACGGAGTTGCACACATATTAAAATCAGGATCACACTTTCAAAATATGACAGCTACACAATTATTAGAGAAAGTGCAACAAAAGGATGAGGTTTTACAATCAAATATTACAAATCTATTAGCAAATATGCGTGGTACTAAAGAGTACTGGTTTCGACGTCATGGAGATGTACGTTGTATGATCAGAAACCTTGGCCCACCCACTTGGTTTGTTACATTAAGTTGTGCAGAATATGCATGGGAAAATGTACATGATTTCCTACGCATATCAAATAAAAACAAAACAAACATAGATATTCTAACACCTGGAGAACTTTGTTCTTTGGATCCTGTTAATGTTTCAAGATATTTTCACCATCGCTTCATTGCTATGCTACATTTTATTTGTAATAAAACTGTTCCTCCCCTTGGAGAAGTGCAACACTTCTTTTGGAGAAAAGAATACCAAGCCAGAGGAGCACCACATATCCACATGCTTTTATGGATTAAAGATGATCCTAAATTTGGTCAAGACAGTGATGCCACTGTTTTACAGTTTATTGAAAAACATGTCACTTGTGAAATTCCATCAGAAGCCACAAATAGTGATCTTCATGCACAAATTTTACAATTTCAAAGACACAAATGTGGAAAATATTGTCGTCGCAAATACAAAAACAAAGGCAAATACTACACCAAATGCCGATTTGGTTTCCCTAGACCAGTTACAAATACAGGTCAAGTAAACAACCTCATGTCTTCAGTTAGACATAGTGTTAAAGGTAAGTCACCTAAAAAGACATATTACATAAAAAGAAAAGAAGAAGAAAAATATATCAATGATTATAATGCAATCATTGCCCACTTATGGAATGTATACATAGATGTGCAGTACATTGCAGACAATTCTACTGCAGTTGCACGATATGTCACAGCATACTTAACTAAAGCAGAAAAGACAGAGCTCCAAGACCTCTGGAATGACCTGTCATCAGATAAAACAGTATCTCAGAAATTATACAGCTTGGGCATAAAAATGCTCACCCATAGAGAATGTGGATCTTATGAAGCAGCTGATCGTTTAACTGGTACTTCATTGTATGGTAAATCTGAAAATATAGTATGGCTAAGTCTTGGTCCAGCTAAATCTAAAAAAAGAGTTCTAAAATCATATGAAGATATAGAAAAAATAGCCAAACATGATCCCAACAGCCAAGGCATTTTAAAAAACAATTTATTGGACACATACTACCCAAACAGAAGTAATACTTTGGAAAACATGTGTCTATACCAAATAGCCCAAAACTACACATACAAAAATAATATGAAACCTGATGAAAAAAAAGGTAAATATAGAGTGACAGACTGTGAAGGCAGCTTAGTTAAACTCACTAAACCAAATTTAATTAATCATATCAAATTGTCATTGAAGACTCCTCAACATAAAGAAGTATATTACATGTCCCTGCTACAACTCTTCAAACCATGGAGAAAAGAAGAACAATTACTAGATAACTATGACTCATATGAGGATGCTTTCAAAGCAAATGAAAGCACTATAACTGATGTAAACTTTACACAGTACAAAACAATGTTGCACAATAAACAGCAACATGAAGAAGAACTCCTAGCCCAACTAGATAAGGATACTCCTGACAGTAGTCAACCTTCTGTAACAGGAAGTCAAGAACCACTAATAACAAATGAGGCAGAATTAGCTATGATAGAAGTAGAAAACACCATGTGTCAGTATGAAGATAAGGAAGACTTAACTATACTACAATCAAAACTAAACAATGAGCAAAGTAGCATTTTTCAAGAAGTAACAAAACAAATTGCACATGGTGTAAAACATGAAAATAAAGAATGTTCTTGCCATAATTATAAACCTATACTACTGTACGTTAGTGGTGAAGCTGGTTCTGGCAGAACATTCCTAATCAAAATCATTAGTAAGTTCCTTCAACAATTGACAAAGAACAAACTGTCAGCTGTTGTCACTGCCCCCACAGGTTTAGCTGCCTACAACATAGGTGGTGTTACATTACACCGATTACTACTATTACCAGTAGAACACCAGAACAAATTAGACTATTACAAACTTTCTGCAGAAGCTGCAATGGAATTACGCAGAGTATTGAAACAAATGAAAATGCTACTAATAGATGAAGTGAGCATGGTCTCCAACCTGATGTTAGCTTTGATTCACCTCAGATTACAAGAAGTACTCAAAACACACTATGAAGAGCTCTTTGCAGGAAAACACATTATTGTTTTTGGAGATCTGCGTCAATTAACGCCAGTAAAAGGTGAACCTATTTTTAAAACATTAGGGCACAAATTCTGCCATAAAACTGTTGGCAGCATTGGAAATGTCAACCTTTGGCAACATTTCCAGTACAGAGAATTAACAGAAAACATGCGCCAATCTGCAGATCTAACTTATGCCAACATTTTAAAAAGTTTGAGAGTTGGTATACTTTCTAAAGAAGCAGAAGCAACATTGAAAACCCGGCACATTAATGCACTTTATGGCGATAATGCATGTGCTACAGATGTTATGGAACAATTAGCCCACAAAAATGTCAATTGTATGGCCTTAATGCCAACTCTTGCAAGCTGTCTCAAATTCAATGAAATAATGTTAAGTAAAGAAATGCAACCAATAATGGAAATTAGCGCCACAGACAAACTAGATGTACATGGTATGACACTACCCATGTGTGACCAAGCCACAACAAGACTAAATAATTTAGAAAAATCAATCTCAAACACAGCAGGCTTAGAAAAGATGTTAAAATTATCCTTAAATTGCAGAGTAATGCTTAAACGTAACCTTGATGTGGACCAAGGACTAGTTAATGGAGCACTGGGTACAGTAGTTGGCTTTCAAACATACCCACGTAACAACAAAATTCAGTTTGTCAATATACTCTTTGACAAACTTTCAGAAGTAAAACCGATAGGACGCTCAACAGCTAGATTCCTTCTCTTCAAAGATATGTATGTACGCAGAGAACAATTTTCTGTAACTCTTGCATACGCAGTCACGATTCATAAATCACCCTAGACAAAGCAATGATAGATATTGGTAACACAGTCTTTAAAAAAGGCATGAGCTACGTAGCACTATCACGCTTACGTACACTTGACGGTCTATTTCTAATGAACTTTGATGCAAGTAAAGTAAACACTGATATTCCTTGCATTTTAGAATATAATAGACTTCGCTCACTATACACTCCCCATCTAAACACATATTCTGTTCCACAAAAACTAAAACGTTGTAACAGAAAACTAAATCAAACAGAAATGCAACAGGACGTCACTGCAAATCCTCCAAAGAGAGTAAAAGAAACTAATACTTCATCAAGTACCACAAACAAAAAAGAATCAATTAGAGAAAGTAAACCAGGTACTTCTTTAAAGAAGGAAGACAAACTCCAAAAAAAGCAGTTAGATACAGAACTACCTGGACCATTTAAATTCTCAAATATAGTTGGTGTAAATTGCTATGCAAATGTAGCAATGAATATTCTATTTCAATTACCACCAATTGTTGACAACATTTACTTACACAGTACAGACCCTTTGTGTTTGCAAATGTTAGTACTTCACAGAAATGCAGCAAACAATCCTGACAACACATATAGTGTTTTTGGAATAAGACGACAATTGGACTACTGTGCTGGAATGGTGAAATTCACTATAAACTCACAGGAAGATCCACAAGAATGACTAATGTACTTACTATTAGTACTGGAAAACAAAAACATACCTATAAATGAAATCTTCCAGATTTCATACATGTGGAAACATACATGCACTCTGTGCAACAATGTGACACAAGAAGAAATTCCCAATGAACGCTTCATATATATATCAATACCAAATTGTGAATCCATTCCATTTCAGCAACTTGTACAAAATGCAAACCATGGTAGATTATGCTCTACCTGCAATTCAGATAATCGCTCCACATTAGTAATACAAACACATAGTAAATACGTAATACTAATGCTTCTACGTTACAATGCAGATGGTACCAAAAACGACTGCAAGCTGACTGGATTCACACATAGTGAAATATCACTTGGTAAGAAAACCTTCACAACAATAGGTATAATCTACCACGCAGGAGCCACAACCAAGTACAGGGCACTACACGGCATATATAAAAAAGAAATGTGGATGGTTTGAATGTAATGATAGTACCATTACTCTAAAGCAGAGATTACCAGCAAATCTTACAAACGCTTATTTGATGTTCTTAAAACCAAAATTTGATAAATAAACTGTATTTAAACCTTTAAATAAATTTGTGTTAAAAAAATATAAACTGTTAGAATACTCCAAAAGCTATCTAACTGCTCAAAGATTCTAGAACAACTAATCAGATAAATGAATACCACTAAATTAGACCAAAAAATACACAGTTAGAATACGCCAATTGGTATCTAACTGTCCCAAAATTATAAATTTGTGTTAAAACAATATAAACTGTTAGAATACTCCAAAAGCTGTCTAACAGCTCAAAGATTCTACAACAACTAATCAGATAAATGAATACCACTAAATTAGGCCAAAGAATACACAGTTAGAATACGCCAATTGATATCTAACTGTCCCAAAATTTAACAATATCCAAATAGATAAATCAAAACCACTAAAATATATTAAAAAAATAGACTGTTAGAATACGCCAATTGGTATCTAACTGCTCCAAAATTTTATAATATCAAAACAAATGAAGAATCTGTTACTGCTCCAAAAAAAATACAACAAAGCAAAGTACAAAGCATTAGCCAGAAACAAAAAGTGAACATTGAAAACAAACAAACAAATAAACTGTAGCATAACAGAAAAAGGTTTTTTTTTTAATCCAACATGGATTTTTTTTTTCTCCCACACACCCAATGATTTTAGCAACAAATACAGAAACTGAGCAAATTGCACAGTACTCTGATTTGTACTCTACTAAATATAAGTGTCGAAAAAAAATAAAAGTATATTGCTTATACAATGTAATAAGTCATTACAAAATACTAATACTAACATGCTATTTTCTTTTATCACAGAAATGAAGAAGAAAAACATGGACTCCCATTACTAGACCAAACAGTAAGTATACAATAATGACAACCATAGCAGCATATCACATCCATAGTATCTAATACCTTTGTTCCTTATACATTTGTTTTTCACCCAAAGTTATAAGCAAATATGAATGTGATATGCTGCGGTGGTTGTTGCCAGGGCATAGAGTCTTGGGTGCATGGCCAAATGGCCATGCACCCAAGACTCTATGCCCTGGCAACAACCACCGCAGCATATCACATCCATAGAGTCAAACATTTCAACTATGATCTATGGGAAAATTTTAATGTCCGCGAACAATGTGAGTGTTCTTGGAACATTTTGAACTTGTCAGCGAACAATACGGACACCGTTTTCAGGACACCCCCTACGAACATTTCCGAACAACACGATAGTTCTTAAAACACTTTCAACTTAACAACGAACAATAGGGACAGCGTCCTAAGGACACCCCCTACGAACATTCCAGGACACCGGGAGTGTTCTCAAAAACGTCTTCAGAACACCCCCATTTTGTTTATTTGCAAACATTTCAGTACACCGCGGGTGTTCTTAGAACACATTCAACTTGACAGAGAACAATACGGACAGCGTCCTCAGGACACCCCCTACGAACACTCCCCGGACACCGCGAGTATTCTTAGAAGCGTCTTCAGAACACCAACATCTTGTTTATTTGCGAACATTTAAGGACACCGCGAGTGTTCTTAGGACACATTCAACTTGACAGAGAACAATACGGACAGCGTCCTCAGGACACCCCCTACGAACACTCCCCGGACACTGCGAGTGTTCTTAGAAGCGTCTTCAGAACACCACCATCTTGTTTATTTGCGAACATTTCTGGAGGCCGCGAGTGTTCTTAGCATAAATTCAACTTGACAGAGAACAATACGGACAGCGTCCTCAGGACACCCCCTACGAACACTCCCCGGACACCGCAAGTGTTCTTAGAAGTGTCTTCAGAACACCCCCATTTTGTTTATTTGTGAACATTTCAGGACACCGCAAGTATTCTTAGGACACATTCAACTTGACAGAGAACAATATAGACAGTGTCCTCAGGACACCCCCTACGAACACTCCCCGGACACAGTGAGTGTTCTTAGAAGCGTCTTCAGAACACCCCCATTTTGATTATTTGCGAACATTTCAGGACACTGCGGGTGTTCTTAGAACACATTCAACTTGACAGAGAACAATACGGACAGCGTCCTCAGGACACCCCCTACGAACATTCCAGGACACCGGGAGTGTTCTTAGAAGCGTCTTCAGAACACCACCATCTTGTTTATTTGCGAACATTTCAGGACACTGCGAGTGTTCTTAGGACACATTCAACTTGACAGAGAACAATACGGATAGCGTCCTCAGGACACCCCCTACGAACACTCCCCAGACACCGCGAGTGTTCTTAGAAGCGTCTTCAGAACACCCTCATTTTGTTTATTTGCGAACATTTCAGGACACCGCGGGTGTTCTTAGAACACATTCAACTTGACAGAGAACAATACGGACAGCGTCCTCAGGACACCCCCTACGAACATTCCAGGACACCGGGAGTGTTCTTAGAAGCGTCTTCAGAACACCACCATCTTGTTTATTTGCGAACATTTCAGGACACCGCAAGTGTTCTTAGGACACATTCAACTTGATAGAGAACAATACGGACAGCGTCCTCAGGACACCCCCTACGAACACTCCCCGGACACCGCGAGTGTTCTTAGAAGCGTCTTCAGAACACCCTAATTTCATTTATTTGCGAACATTTCAGGACACCACGGGTGTTCTTACAACACATTCAACTTGACAGAGAACAATACGGACAGCGTCCTCAGGACACCCCCTACGAACATTTCAGTACACCGGGAGTGTTCTCAAAAACGTCTTCAGAACACCCCCATTTTGTTTATTTGCGAACCTTTCAGGACTCCGCGGGTGTTCTTAGAACACATTCAACTTGACAGAGAACAATACGGACAGAGTCCTCAGGACACCCCCTACGAACATTTCAGGACACTGGGAGTGTTCTCAAAAATGTCTTCAGAACACCCCCATTTTGTTTATTTGCGAACATTTCAGGACACCGCAGGTGTTCTTAGAACACATTCAACTTTACAGAGAACAATACGGACAGCGTCCTCAGGACACCCCCTATGAACACTCCCCGGACACCGCGAGTGTTCTTAGAACAGTTTCACTTTGCTTGCGAACAAAACGGACACATATTGAGTCCTTAGAACACCCCCCAGTCAGTTTATTTAGAACATTTCAGAACACCTGTGATGTCCGCAAACAAATCGAACACAAAAAGAACGTCTAACACATAAAAAACACAACTTTCATCCTATCTCATACACTCCCACCCTCCCCAAACACTCCTGCACACCAACACACTCTACAAAATACACATTTTGAACAAAGTTTCACCGCGCTGTCCGCGGACGTCCGCGAATCCAAGATGGCGGGCGCTACCGAAAAATCTAACGCGCTTCACGCTCCACACCGTCCAATCAGCGAACACTTTGCATGTCCGCGAACATCACGCAAGACGATTGGCCAATCAGGACACTGTCCGCGGAGCAAACAGGGAAGTGTGTCCGCGAACCGAACACAGATATCACTAATTTTTTTTTACCTACTTTTTGGTCATTTTAAAAAAACTACTGGACGGATTTTCACCAAATTTGCAAAAGCACGCTTTCGGGATCAAGCCGCTGCTCCTGGTCCAAATTTGGTGGAAATCCGTCCAGCGGTTTGGGCTGCAGGCGCGAGCAAAAATGTTTTCCCATTCAGTCTATGGGAAAAAAAAAGTTTTGGGACCCCCCCTGTAACTTTGCCCCCCCTGGACGAATCCTCACGATCCGTCCAGGGAGAGCGAAGTTATAAGCCACCCAAAAAGTGTTCTTCCTATGGAAACAGCAACTTAACCATAACTACATGGCCGCTACCGTGGCCATGTAATATATATATACATATATACATATATATATATATATATATATATATATATATATATATATATATATATATATATCAATTTTATAATAAATTAATGTTTGATAGCACCCTTGTGAAGATGATAGTGATCAACAATGGATAATGTTACAGTGGTACACTCTTTTTGATGGCTTAGAAGTGATATAGAGAGGATAAAGTAGCTGAGAATGCTTTTATGGCTTCAAGGACAAGGCAATGATGAATGAAAATGCAGTACAGAAAATAACTTGATATGACTTCAACAAAAGACAATGTAATCACTTTTCTTTGACAATTCACCCCCTCCTCTATGCGAGGTAAAGAGATGGGAGGAAAGCACACAGTTCTCAGGAATGCAATCAAATATAATTCAATTCCCCCCTAGCAAGCTTAGAGGAAAACAGGTAGGAGTCTTAAACACAGGCAATATACTTTGATGTGGTTTGTAAAGAAGTGACAAATATGCGAAAAATGCTTTTAATTCCCTATAGGAGGTTCATGGTGAGTGAGAGATACTTAAATTAATTCAGGATCACTTTAGCAATGCTCTATGAATGATTGTCAGGTTGCACACGAATTTCAGCAAGGAAAGCAAGGACAAATATTTTTACATGTGGCTGAAATTAAGCAAAATGTCAAATGGCGGCAAATTTAGTTGCGTGCGTCGAGCGCAATTACGGAGGCACTATAAGGAGTAGAAGTCGATTCTAGGCTCCTTGGAAAGCGTAGAATCTTAGCTTTAAGATGACAGTTAAGACTCCTAGCACAAACGGTTCCGGATATAGGGCCGATTTAGTAAAGGTAGTTTTTCGGATTTCAAATTTTAAAGCTCAGAATGACAGATGACAGTTTTCAGTTTTTAAAAATGACAAATGACATGATTTTAGGAGGCAGTTCTAATAGGCTAAAATAGTTTGGATTAGATTATTTTAAACCAAGAGATTGGTTTTGGCACAGTGCTAGCTGGGTACTCACACTAGATTTTGGACAGGAATGCGACTTCATCACAGATCGGGTCAGGATTGGCTGGACTTCTGCTAGCAGTTCTTCACAGCGATGTGGTCTCTGGTTCTCTCTGGTTCCAGATACAGCACTGCTTTCTGGATACTGCTACAGGTTCTTGCAAAAGTTGTTGGCAAAGAATTCAAACAGCTCGCCCGGCTGTTGAATAGTTTGGTTGGTTTTGAGGCCTGGTGAAGAGGATTCAGCTTGTGGATTCAGGCCTCTCTGCTACAAATTCTGGAGTTAATTTCTGGTCTCTGGAGATTGATTGATTTGAAGTCTGGATAACTGGATGTGAAGTCTTAAGTCTCCCGGCAAAGCGTTACGCAAGAAAGTGGAAAGTGAATGTCTCTACCCGGGTTTCAATATTCCTTTTATGTGTTTTGAAGGTGGGTGTGTGCCTGGGCCTAGCTAAGCCTGCCCCTCTCACTTATCATTGGCCAGTTCCTCCTCTCTTCCTTGATTGGGGGAAAGAAATGGAGTGTCAGAGTGATGCTGTAGGTTTTATGGTCAGAGGAACCTCCCCTTGTCAAATTGCACACAAATATATTTCTGACCCAAACACATATTTATCTATGTACCATTTTTCTAACATTATAGGTCCAGTTAACATATTTTCTGTAGCACCAAACCATCCGATCCCTGTCTTTGTATGATGTCATGTCCACTTATGACAGAATTCTCCCCTTTTCATCCAGATAACGAGCTCTAAACCTTTCCAGATTTTACACAAATGTGCACCAGGGATATGGGTTTCAGATGATAAAGTGTCAGATTTTTAACATGCATACATTTGGAGTAACAACCTTTCTTCCGCTACTATCCCCAAGAACATCTCACAGGGTCCTAACACCTCTTAAAATGTACACAGAAAAATCACAAAAATGATGATGTTATTTATATAATTTTGACAAGTCCGCACTGTGAATTATCCATCTTTTTAAAATCATGCTCTGGCCCCAAAGGGGTGTGGTTTTCCAAAGCACATGGTGGAATTTCTGGTTTATCCACTTCCCCCAAGCTCAGATGGCTCTCACAGGCACTGCCCCTCCCAGTTTCTCCCACGAGGAAGCCATTTTACGACACCCCCAATATAACATTTGCCTGAGTCCAGGACAGGGCTTTGTTCAACTTCCTGCAGTCCCCAGGTGCTCCTCCCCTAATCCAATCAGAGAGGTGTCATCTCCTTTTGGCAGGGGCAGCAGGATGCAGCTAGGCCTGGGAAGAGTGGCTGAGCAGGTTTCTCCTGTCAGGGGTAGTTGTCAGGTAGAATTCAGTTAAATGTCACTTTAGTTCCCAGTTTTCGACATTCAAATCCAACTTACAATTTTTGCACATGCAGCTGGAATGCTGATTCTAAGTTCAAAACTATGACATTTAAACAATTGCAACCTATGTGACACTCACAAGTAGGTCACTCATTTATTCTAAACATTTCGATTTTAGTGGCTTTAAACCCAAATTCACTTAAGCTGCTGTCATCCCCAGCTATTTTTTATATATACATTAAATAATCACTTCCTTCAAGTCATTTCAGAATATAGTTTTTCATTGTATCCACCTCTTAGCAAGTCTTTCCTTGGCCTGGTTTGGGTTCATTTGTTCAGATTTACAAAAAAAACGGTGGTTTTAAAACGCCGGCTTTCTGATAGTGGTGAGCACCAGTATTGCATCCATTTTTGACATTAAGAAAATGAATTCCCCACAGTTCTGGGTTGCTTTTGGCAATCAGCATTGCCATTCCCAATGGTTTCAGGCTACTGTGTGTGTAGCCCAATGGTGGTTTTAGGCAGTGCCCTCCTGTGCTCACAACATAGGCAAAATGGGTGGCAGCCTATTCTTCATGTTTTCCCTGTGCACTCTCTGGGGAGTTCTGGCCATCATGATGTTTTCAATTCCAGTAATGCACAGTTTTATGGTAGGGCTTGGATGCATGGGTAGAAACATCCCACAATACGCTTGTACAATCTTCATAAATAGATCCTTGTGAGTGTAAAGGAACGAGCCGGGAATTTGAAAAGAGACAGCATCCCTGTGAATGGTATTTTTACCTTCCTGCAAGTGCTCTAACTTTCTTTCAGATGACAACATCATGATTTGGCAAAGTGCATTCACTGATCTTCACACCTTCCAGCAGTGGTTGAACAATTGCCCGCCGTATATTTATTCAATTTGCAATTCATTCTAGCCAGGACTCAATATCACGTCTAGACCTCAATATCTGGAATGAAAGTCAGACATCAAAAGCTAAACCCTTCATGAAAGAGATAGACAAAAATGTTTCACTGCAATAGCTTTACTCTCCTTACTTTAAAGAATGAGTTACCCCATGGACGGTTCCTTTGGCACAAAAGGATTTGTGCAATTCTTATTACAGCCTTGACCAGGTGAGGAATGGCCATTTTCCATCTAGGGTACAATTTTCGGGTCCATGGTGCAACTATCATAAACTTACAATGCTAACTACAATTGACATACTCGACTCATAGCAAAACATGCCCACACAATAGGCACAAGGCTGGCCCTATGGACACAAAGCCTTAACTGCCTCCTAAACTCAGACCTACAAAGCCTACACACGCAGAGGGTATTTCTGATCTGCAACCTCAACACAAAGCACTGCTGCCTTGAATCCCAACTAACCAAATCCACCTTCCAGATCTACCAACGCCTCTGAATACCATTCAGATAGCATTGGTGCCTGTCCAAATGTTATGTTAAATAATTGGGCATTTGTATAGCGCCTTTGTACCATTGGAATGATCTCAAAGCGCTGTGAGTTAAACACCCTGGAGGACCATAGTCCAGGTTAGTGGAAAGATTAAGGTAGTAAATAGTGCTTGGATGCACTCAGTATGTGTGCAGCCAGTGTGGCTTAGATGGGGTTTAGCTGCATTTTAATGATAAGCATTGTACAGTGGTTATGGGAGATCAGCAGAATGTTTGCAGCAAGGCCAAAATGGCTTTGGTATCTGCATTCTGGCAGTGGTGGAGCTTGTGTATGAGATTGTGTGTGCAGCTTTAAATTTGTTTTGTGGGGTATAGCTGTGTTCTGAAGACTGCTGAGGTGTTCATGAAGGTGTATAGGTGTGTGTGTGCAGCTTGGCCGAATTGTCCAAAGGGTATCACTGCATTCTATTGTTTGTTGGTGTAGAAGAGAGAGTGAGCATATTGGTATGTGTTAGTGTCTGTGAGGAATGTAGGGGGACCCTACTTCCTGATTACCTTCCAGCGCCTGCTGAGGTGATCATATCTGTTTTAGAGGTTCAGAGCCTTAACTCCCTGGGATACATTTTCAGTCTAGTATGGAGTCCACCTAGACTCCCACATCAACATTAATCTACTCTCTAATGGGCAGCACAGCACCCTAATCCATCCACCCTGCCATGATCTTCAAATAAATAAAAAAAACAGAACAAAATGTTTCCTAAATAACGTGTTTCCAAGCAAAAGAGGGTTGTCAAAACAAATTGATATTCACAAAAATACTGGCTTCACTAAATAAATGGCTTCCCAAACTATTTTTTTTTAAAAAAAAAGGTCTCCTGCCAGAATGACAAATATTTCAGAAAACAAACAGGACACACAAACACACATACCATCCTCCTCACTGGCAAAAAAAGCAAATGTATGACCAATCCCAGGGAATTTGCCCGTGCTTACTTCAGATGACAACCAGCTGCAAAATTATCTTGGTGCAAAATCTGCTTCTGCAGAAAGATCTATATCTAAAAGCAATATAATGGGTTTGCAAGGCACAAAAAGCAGTATTGCCGATTGTCCTTCTATTAATGAAGAATCAGCAAAATATGCATTTCTGAGTATTAAACTTCCTTTAAACATACACAGAATAGGATTAGTAAAGTAAGTGCACAATCATTCATGTTTAAATACGTTATCATACATTAGGAAGAAGGTAGACAAAAAGCACATACTAAATAGAATAAAATCACAGTATAATACAATTATTTGTTTACTAATCATGTGTACATGCAAAATAGAAGAACATGGAACTAGCATGAATAGAAGCAATGGACGCAAAGTGAAAATATCTTTACGTCTCACTGGTATGCAAATCATCTGCTGCCCTCTTATTGTCATGGCAGCTAGAAAAAATCGCCAAGGCATAGTATGCTTAAGTGTCTTTTAACCTTAAAAAGTAGTGCATTGCAGGGTGGAATTGATGAGCATTGTGTAAACATAATACATATTATTTGCTTGGTTTGTGATACAGTAGAAAACAAACTTCTGCAGCGTATTTCAATGCTTAGGTTATTACAGATTCATGCGTGTTCCCCGATATCATCTCCATCCCATTCCCTTTTACAGAGGCCAATTGAAACTGAATACATCTAATCTACTCAATAGCATTTGATGTATTCCTTTTTTACCACGTTAAACAGTGCTTACATCAAAGGACTGTCTTTAAAGTCAGCTATATGTGATTAGAATGTATTATCAATGCTGCACTTTCCATGCACTCTCTGGGGCCCCTCTCAACAAACACAACCTGTTGTTTTGTCTCTCTAGCCATGATAGTTGCATTGTAAGGTTAAACGTTTCTAATAAGTGGGGTGGTGGATTTGCATTTTTTTTCTCAACAAGCATTGTTCAGTGTGCATTGGCCCCTCTTCCGCAAACCTAATCTCTGCTGAATGGCATGTGCTTAATATTCTTACCAATGACAATGTTCAGTTATCATCAATAGCGGATGTTCTCTCCCAATTAAGGTGCACTGTTAGAGTCACTGTTAGACCTTGGTCTATCTAGACTTGAATCCATTCCTCTGGAGATGGATGCTTTGGTTGCTCAGATCATGATCTGTGACGTTTCTTCTCTACTTATCAGCCTGATTCTTCTCTCATAGAGCCAGCTTGCCCGCAAAGTTGTTCAGCTGCAAGAGTATGCTGATTTCATTCTCCCTTAATACCCTCCTTTCTGGTTTAAAATGTTGAACATTGAATTGTTCTTGGCATGTGGTGATACTTCTTATTGACCGTTCTAAGGAAAACGAACATTATTGCTTTACTGGTTTCAACTAGTTCTTCCTTTATTTCCCCAGCCTCAAACTACATTGTAGTTACCTCAATATTTTTAATGGAGGAAAATCCAACTATAAACAAAACAGGTTTTTAGCCTAGTAAGACTTTACAAAATATAAAGAGCCATCTTCGAAACAGAGACTCTTTCTAGGAGAAGAACTCATCCTCCACTAGACAAGCCTCGGGAGTTTTTTTTTTTTTTTTTTTAAATACCACTGTCTAATGTTCGGGCTCTGCTATGAAATTGGGCCTCTGTTCATCTTAGAGATACTGTGATGACTACAAATCTTTTAATTTTTAAAACATTAAAGTCATCTAAATGGACATTGCCAGTGGTTTGTCCATTATGCACCTACTGCCCCTTACACCTACCTTTCTGGCCAGACCTGTCCTATATTTTTCTTTTACTAACACATGTCAATATTCATGCCAGTGACCACATGGCAATGTTCCTTATTACACTTCCATAAAGAAAACCATTAGCTGCAGCAATACACTATATTGTGGCCTGGTCAAATCTCTGTATTATCATACACACAGACGATTGATAAACTGCACAGCATGTTCGTAGGCCGATTTTAACAATGTTCTCTTCCAACAAGTTTCCTTGGGTGACACCCATGCGTTTGCTCTTGGGGAAAAAAGAATGAATTATGCCCCTGCATGCTAAAGTGTTTCCTTCAGCAAGCAATTATTGAGTTGATACTCAGATACTTCTTCTCAGGCACATGCTGTGTAAGGTTTCACTGCCTCTCACTTACATTTGTGAAGTCCATATGTTCCGGATCATTCACCCAAACATATTGGTATTCAGGTGATTTCTGAAATCTGTAGAGAGCAAACAGCACAACACTGATTGCAACTACATCCTTTCATTAATGATGAAAGAATTAGGTGAGCCCCTACTGCAAACATTGAAGGTTGAATATAGTAAACAGGGTCGGGCTGGAACATAAAATTATCTTGTTGACTATTGCAAATTCCAGTACATGTCCCTGGAGGCACATAGTGATCATGCAGTATGTATCACAGTTGTATGAGAATAATCGGAAAATTACTGGGACCTAGTCAGAAACCATGCAGGATTGTATCTTCTGGTCTGTGGAGAATCTCCACAAAGTGTCACCAGGTGCACTTAAGGCCCTCCAATATGATTTGGATAACTTGGCTGATTTGTCCCCAGATGACTTTGAAAACTGGATAAAAGAGTTGGCGCAGGGTAGAGGGTTGGTCTGGTGTAATTGCCTGGCCATACCGGTGGATGGCCATGTGAAGACCTTCGACATCCCCATCCGCAATGCCAAGCGTACAATAAGAAGGACCATTAGATTTATTAAATGCTTTAAGACAGATTAGCCCAAAATATTAAGTCTGGTACAGCGAGAGAAAAATAGATATAGCAATTGGCTTAAGCGTTGGGTCTCGACTATTAAGAATGCTCAATGGCAGCAAATGTTGGGTGCCCTTAGGTCCAGGTGCGTGTGGCCAGTGAAACTTACTTACGATTCACTGGTAGAAGGTATTATTACATTAAAAAGCTCACAGGTACCGGGTCCAAACGGCCTGACCAATTTGGTCCTGAAGACCTCAACTGATACCTGGGCCTCGCTTCTTTGTGTCCTGTTTAAAAAAATTGGTGTTATGCACACGATACCGAATTCTTGGCAGCAGCCTATATTGGTCCCCATTTACAAAATGTGGGACAGGAATGTCCCGGACAATTATAGACTGTTGTCAATGTTAGATGTCTCAGCAAGCTGTTTGCTTCACTGCTGCTTGGGGAACTTCAGAGATGGGCGGACGCAGCAGTGGTCATCTATCAACACCAAACGGGCTTTTGGCCCGGTTCTGCAACTCTACATAACATTAGGCTGCTGTTTACTTTGCTCAAAAGAACATCCTGTAAAGATTGCCCATCTTTATATGTCACATTCGTAGACTTTAAGGCAGCTTTTGACTGGGTAGACCGAGACAGACAGTGGTCTAAGTTGTAGATACAGGGATTTCCTACATGGTTGATACATGCTATCAGGCTTTTCCACTACAATACCTTTGCAAGAGTGCGTTTGGATAATGAGGGAAGTATGTCTGGGCCGATAAGTATAAATAAGGGAGCCAAGCAAGGATGCTTGCTGGCGCCTCTATTGATTAACTTGTAAATTACCAATTTGCCTCCTCGTCTGCTAAAGAGCTCTAATTGTCCACCAATATTGGGGAGGGAAAAAATAGGGTACATGTTGTATGCTGATGATTTGTTCCTATATGACCATACGTTTAGTGGGATGAAAGCCATGTTAAATTTTCTGACTATGCGCAGGAAAACTCTCTCACGAGCAGTAAATCTCTCAAAGACTAAATGTATGTTCATTAAAAAAAAGTGTACAATACAGGTCTTAAAGTAAACAATAGAACTAGAGATAATGAAATTGTAGATTTCAAAACAAGGAAAGCATGCCAGGCAACGCTTCTCCTATGGAAATGTATTAATAATACCACAGGATGCACGTTCTAGGGCTTTTTGACCTTTTACAAGCAATGTTACTAGCCCAAGATACTATATGGGTTGGAGGCTATAGTGGAGAGAGAGGTTAGTTGGCCGGATCGTTTTGAGGGTAGGTTCTGGTGTAGTGCCCTTAATTGAACATCATTGTGCCCTGTGGAATATCTACAGCTTGAATTGGGCATTGTGTCATTAAGTACCCAGTTGGTTAAAAGGAGAGTGGCTTTATATATAACATTTTAAATGTCACTGGTATGGCCATTATTGAACAAACTTGGTATGGGTGGTGAAAATGAAGGAACAACTAGTGGGAATAATTTTGAATCCCTAAATGTGGCCTTCTTCGATAAAGTAAGCTGGACGCCACACCAAGGTTCTTGCAATAATTTTGAACGTGTAAAAGCATCCTTTTTCAGAAAGGCTAATACTTGAGACTGGACTAAACATTACACCAAACTGTCGACCATAGGCAATTATAGTCCTGTTGCTCGGGTATCTTGTTGTCATCTGAAACTTGAACCCTATGTCCCTTTGAGTTCTCACCCGTCAGTAATGCATTTTATGCTGAGATTGAGAAATAAATCGCTCCCATTATTAACAATCAGAGGACCACAATTGGGCATTTGCAAAAGAAATGAGGCTGTGTCGGATCTGCAAATCAAATGTTCATTTGGAATCCGCAAGACATGTACTGACAGAATGTAGTGCTCTTGGGTCAGTACATGTACCTATTGGGCAATAGAGCACATTGTTACGAATCAATTAGATCAGCCTCGTTCTGGATCTACTGCCTAAACGCTCACTCGAAACAAATGCACATTGCACTTTATTCAAGTTGTGGAAAATGTCTGGCAGTCTACAAACCTTCTAAATAGGTCTTTAGAGTAGAGGACACAGGGGTTTTGACTGCCCATATCTCTCTCTCTAAAGTTTGTGTCGTATTGATGATTACGTTTTAAAGGGCTGCTGTAAAAAATAAAAAAAAAATAAAAAAAGATTTACACTTTTGAAAAGAACCATTGTTTTAATAAGTATAAATGATTAATTGGGTGTAAATACATTGTATTGTGTTTTATTCATAGTTCAATTTACTGCTCATTTTATCTGTATTTCTATTGCATGGTAAACATTTATGTGATTGTGTTTGTATTTATAGATTTGTTAAAGTTCCAATTGAACTATAAACAAATAACAATAAATAAAATAATTGCCAGTACATTACCTTTTAGGACAAACTGTATTAATACTAAATAAAATGGCATGTTTGGTCTATAGTCTTGCAAATATGGCGTTTTAAAGCACATTTGGTCAGTAACATGTCAAAACTACAAGTAAATAGCTCTGTTCGGCAGAAAAGACCCAGACCCAGACCTAGCATGTTAGACTTACCCTTTGTGTGGAACCTATCCTGTTGATCCCATTGATCTAAATACCAATGTGAGACTCCCAGGTGGGCATTCATGAATTCCATCATTAATATTCATGAGATAAACATGCACAATGGATCTGACTGTCTGGCCATTTGTTACACTGAAATGGTGCCACGGCCTAGATGGATTCCACCCTTCCCCGCCCTTCTATCCTCACACACCGGTTCCCTTTCAACCCTCTCAACATTTTCCCAGAGTGTGTGCTCTTGTTCCCACATCATGTGCATTGCTCATTTGCTTGCCAGTTAGGTTGTCTCTACATAAATTCCAATTCATACATGCAGTAGTGCAGAGAGAACCCTAGCACAAAGAACCGGTGTGTTAATACATATTAAAATCGTTTTCAAATCTTCAGTGCATTTATGTTGATGAGAATTAAACCAAATTGTAAAAAGATATGTAGCCAGAAATTCAATTTTGCATGTCTGACCAACCTATCTAGGTTTAAAAACAGGGATTTTAAAAGGTTCGTATGGTTAAGAAATACAGTTTCCTTGATCCTACCCCTGGAATAGCAGTATTGTGCTTTTTGGAATTGAACCACTTACATTGAATGCTGTGGTATAATAAAGAGAGCGACCTCTTCTAGTTGTGTGTCTGTGGCATAATAGTGCTTTCTAATTGTGATTGTGCTCAGAATTCCTCTCCTAGTGAAGCTCCAAATGTCTGCACCATATAAGGCAGCTGATTCTGCTTGTGGCTTATGTACTTTCATCCTGGAAGCACTGCTACACTTCCATGGCTAAAAAATAACTTCGCACAGTTCCACACTTTTTCTCCAAAGTATTGCTAGCCTAGTCTAGCTATAAAGCCCACCCGGCTTTGCAAGCAAAATGAATGCCCAGGTAGTCATTGGACCTGTTCCAAATGTGAACCTCCCTCTTCTATGTGCAGAGGTATATTCTTGGTGCTCTTTGGGCAAAAGGTCATCATTTTAGTCTTATTTACATTCAGCTCAAGGCCCAATTCAGCACATTTCTTTGTGAAAAATTTCAGGGAAGTTCTCAGGCCAGATGGTGTAGTGGACAGAAGGACAGCATCATCTGCAAAGAATAGCGCAGGGAATGTATTGTTCCCCAGCCGTGGAAAATCTGAATTATACTGGTTTAAATCTGGTTTAATTCTAAGATAACAGTATTGATATATATATGCAAAATAATAATAATGGGGCTAAAATGCATCCCTGCCGAACACCTCTGTTCATTCGTAAAGAGCAGTTGTATCTTCCTCTAAACGTCATCGTACTGTGGTCGAGTTGTTCTAGTATAATGGCCGGATTGGTGTTAGCAATGCCTCTGTCCCACAGCATTTTCCTCTGAACACTACCGAACAACGTCCGTTAATCAACAAATATCGCATACACTTTAGTTTTGGACAGGACCACATGCGTTTGGGCAATCAGGAACAAGCAGAACCCCAGATCCACTGTGCTCAAGCCAAATCTTAAACATGCTTGCAAATGGCTAAGCAAACCTTCCACATCTACCCATTCCAGTAGATTATATAAAAGAGCCCTCACAAACACCCTGCACGTGATGTCTAAAAGAGAAATAGGGCGATAGTTTCAAGGATTGTCCCTGCCCCCCTTTTTGTATATCGGTACAATCTCAACAGTCCTCCAGGAATCAGGTATTTTCCTCCTGGCGAGCATAGCGTTAAAAACTCTCGTTTGGACCAGAACCCGGCATGACTGCTGTCCCCACCTTTTGAGACTTCACTACAGCCTCCAACTCCTTTTGTTGGAACTGCAGGAAAGAAGCCCCATCTCCACAATGCCTTTCGGCGCACCTACCTCTGGAATGTCCTCCATATAATCAATATACAATTTGTTCAAAGGAAAAAATATATATGTATTCATCTTGTGATGAATGTGTGTAAAACATATTTTGAGTTTAGTACAATATATTTCAAAATAGTTTCGTGGTTTAAAATAAGTGATAGCATGCAGATAGAGGCTGGTTATTCTTTGTTAAACTCCAGTAGTGCACAATAAAAACATACTACCAACGACAGGTGAATATCAAGTAATGACTTTAAAAGGGTTACGTATAAACTTACACAATAATCAGGGTGAGAGATCATACACACTTTAATATTTATACCCCTATGGAATAAAGTGAAATCTATAGATTTTATCGAGGGTCTGTAGGGTTTTCAACCCCTAGATTTTTAGTATACATTTGTTTATCATGGTAGAAAGAAAACATCCAGGGACACGTGTCAATTCACGGGTGGGGGGCGGGGGGTAGGGGGGAGTAGTGATGTCACAACTAACCTGTAATAAAAAAACATGATTTGCAGGCTTGTATTCATTTACTGCAAGCCATTATGTATTATAACACTAATCATGACAGTGGTTAGAGGCAGAAGCAGTTCTGCATGTGGTAGTATAGAAAATATCGGTGTTATTATTCCTATCCAGACGATACTGCTCGCGCTTCAAGTGAAAAACTACTTCTCATTCTTTTCTCTGAAATAATGCGTGGCAGCCTCCAGATTGGCAGCTGATGCAGTGGCTGTGAGAAAACGACCTGTTCCTTCTTCTCTATTATCAACACCATCTTGAAATGGAATAAACACAACCCTAATCTCTATTGAAGGAATCACTTCTGCCCCCTGCTATTTTCAAACATATTACACTGTGCCAGGGACTGCGGATTCAAAGCTGTCCTGATACGAAAGACAGTTTCACAAACATCAGGAAGCGGCGCCCTCTGAATTGCAAAATGGCTGCACTATCACTTAAACGAAAGCAGGATGTTGTTGGACAATCACCCTGTACACACACCTGGGTGCCAGTGACCCTGTGTGATAAGAGAATATTCCGCTGAACGATAGAACTTTTGTTTTCTCTTGAAAAATTAGGGGTTTACATACAAACATTAAGATAACATTCTCGTGAAAGCTCACCCTTGTTATGTGCCGATCTCTGATAATCGGGGACATGTCAATGTCTCCCGTTAGACAACGTTAATCTGCAAAGATAGCAAACTGCTTTGAGGATATTTTAATGATTGTATTCAAAAAAGGGACATCTCTATAACACTTGCCTTTAACAGCCCTCCACTCCTAATCTATTTATAACATATTCAATGTGCCTATTTATTTTGTTTGTGAGTTTACCCAACCCCAAAAAACACAATTACACAATTGAAGGGCTAGAACATTCCCATTTTCCGCGTGGAGTATCGTTTCCAATATTAACATAGTTGTTATCCATCATAGCCCTAATTGACAAATACATTTAGCCACCCATAGTTAAATGGCATTCTGTCCTTTCAGTACAAAGTCCATGCTGCAAAGTCACTATGGGGAGATAATGCTAGTCTGCAAAAGAGGCAGTTCTTTTATAAGGAGCAGAGGTATAAACAAAGTAGTACAGTAGTATTACAAATATTAATTATAACCATGGATATGCATCCAAAGATCTCTGGGATTCCTGTGTACATAATGTCTATAAATCACCGAAATTTGAAAATAATATTTTGATTGAAATTGCCCATCTGAATTATCAAGAACACTGCGCTGAGCATTCTTGTTCATTGTCAACATTTTCCGCACCACTTTCTGCTTGTATGCTAGGTGTTTGGAGAGGCCGGTTTTCAAGTGTGTATTTTAAGAGCCTAGAGAGCCTTAGAGGTCATGTGTGTGTCTGCTCTGTGAACTTGTGTGCTGTGTGCAAACTGTTCCATTATTGGGGGAAATAATTGCCAACATTTGAAAATAATATTTTGAATGATATTCCCCATTTGATTTACCAAGAACACCCCAATGATCATTCTTGTTCATTGTCAACCTGTTCCGCACCTCTTTCTGCTTGTATGCCAGGTGTTCAGCCTAAATCCATAGTTCACCCGAACTACATTACAGAGACTTGGCTGCACAAAGCCACAGACCCTGCTTTGTCATTAGCTTTTCCTAGTGGTTATCCAATTCTTAGGACTGACTGCTCATCTGGTCGGGAGGGGGTTGCACTGATTTATCGGTCTTCCCTCCAGATCCACTCAGTTTCCCTGGAAGCCCAGAATGAATGTGATATTTTGTATGTGAAAGTTCTGGTTCACCCAAATACCATCAATGACATTATTCTTGTCTATGGTTCGCCCGCCTCCATGCTTGACTTTCCGGTATGTCTGGTTGACATATTGTCTCCCCGCCTTAAATAATCCTCAAAGATTGTACTCTTCGGTGACTTTAATCTGGGACTTCATTATAAATCGGATGCCCTAGCATCCATCACTGAAGCAACCTTATCTCATCTAGTCTTTTGGCATAATGCCCTGCACCTTACCCTCTTGCTTTACAGATCCGCCAGAGCACCAAAAGACCACGCATAGTGCGCGGTATAAACAACCTTTAACATAACATAACATAAGGTCTCTGCCGCAACCCATGTGTAGTACTCTCTACTTGGTGACCAGTCTGAATGTCACCATTAATAAAGAGGTTGTGATTACATGTCCCTGGTCAGACCATATGCTAATACGCTTTAACCTTGACTGCTCATCCCACTTTAGAAAACTGAAACATGAAATAGTGGCATCCACTTTCAGGAACACATATCGGCTCATATCCACAAAGCTGTCCATTCATTTTGAAACTACCTATGACGATCTAACTAATCTAGACTCTGCTGACAAGATAGCTGACGCCTATCAAAGCATGCTTGGAAATGTGAGTGACACTTTGGCCCCAGAAAAAAACTAATACATGCTACAAAGGAAGATTAAAGTTGGTATACAGATGAAATCCAAAAACTCAAAATTTCCAGGGGTAAAGCTTTTGACTGCTGGAAAACCTCCAGCCATGACATAGATAGAGTGAAATACAGCAGAGCAGATAAGGAACACAGAGATGTCATCTCTAGTGCTAAAAACATTGTCTATGACCAGGCGATCAAAAGTGCCGACTCCGACACCAAATAACTTTTCAAGATCCTAAAGGAACTGGAGCACCCTTGACCCTCCATACGACAGGTCAACAAAGATAAAAATTGGTGCACATCTATTCAGGACTCCATGAATAGCAAAATCAGGAATCTCTCGTGGCTAGAAACACGTGTCTACAGGCACGTTATAAATGCCATATCATATCCAGGATGATACTCATGCTAAATGGAAAATTCATGGCTGGAGCACCCATCCCGATACTCCCCCTGATGTTAACATGAATATCCCTCATTTTGAGGTTGCTCCGGTCATGGAAAGCGAGATGCACACTTTGCTGCGCCGACTTAAACACACATTTTGCAAAGGGGATCTACATCTATCAAAGCTTGTGAAAGCTTGTGCTGAACATCTGACACCCCTTATAACAAAATCGGTAAACTCCTTGCTCAGAGAAGGTCTCGTGTCTGTCCACATAAAGCAGACATGGATCTCACTTGTATTGAAGAAACCATCCCTTGACCTTGATGTGCCCTCCAATTACAGGCATATTTCTAACTCACCATTCTAACTTAAGATTCTGGACCAGTCTGCCTATCTGCAAGTACAAGATCATGTGGAGAAACATCAGATACTGGGTCAGAGGCAGTTAGGCTTCTGCAAGGTACACAGCACGGAATCCGCCTTGCTCGATGTTAGGGCCAATATGCTGGAAATATTGGAAGAAGGAAGCACATCACTTGTTATGCTTATCAACCTTTCGGTGGACTTTGACTTGGTGCCATATAATATGCTGGTCACCAGGCACATTCACTCCGCCCACTTTTCACCTTTGGATTTAAGATGGGAGGAATCCTTCTTAACGGGTTGCACAGCCAGGGTCTTTGTTGATGATCACAAGGCTGATGAGTATGTGGTGACTTGTGGAGAACCACAGGGGTCGTGTTTATTTCCTGCACTCTTCAATAGATTTACCATGCCTTTATTTGAATTACCTGATTCCAAAGGGGTGCTATACCCATACTATGCTGACGATAATTAGTGTCTCATCCCTCTTTCGGGAGATTACATCAGGGACAGTGAAGCTGCCAACACGGTCTACTACCTGATACAAAACTGGATGATGGCCAGAGGCCTAGAGATAATGATTGACGGCAATGCCGCACGATTAAGGAAACTAAGTCTGCACTACAATGAGTTTCATATAGATGGCTGTATTATCACCATTCTCCCTAAAGTTAAAACATTGAGCATGGTGATCGACCACGAGCTTATCATGAAGGCCCATGTAAGATACTTGGTCTTGTCCGCTTCCTACTACCTAAAACCTCTTGCACAGCTGAAGCCTTTCCTGTCATGTGAAAAACTTTGCTACTTTTGCCTGGATGATTATCAGAGCCAAACTGGATTATGGCTCTAGCCTGGTACAAAGCATAATGAAGGGTGAAATCATGCGTCTTCAGATCATTCAAAACAACTCAGTCAGAGTGTTATCTGACCTGAGAAGGAGGGAAAATATCTCAGAGGCCGGGAGAGCATTGCACTGACTCCCTATAGCCAGCAGATTTTAATTTCATATCTGCCGCATTACACAAAAATGCCACAAAAATGCCTGTATGGAACTAACCCAGGCTATTGGTCCAATTGTTTCTCTTGGTTGTCAGCATGAAGGACTCTGAGGTCAAATAATGTGGTCCTCATGCAAGTGCCCCGGCCAAACTTGATGCTGTGACTTATGCGCTATATAAATAAACATAAATAAATAATGTGGGGACACAATGTCAATTTAGAGAATATATTAACAAACAGTCTGGGAGCATAGTTCGAAAAAAGAATTCTGTGGCAATTTTAGTGGCCAAAAGAAGGGACTGGTTTTGTTTTGTGTGTAGCGTGTTTTATTAATAACATCATCATAGAGGCAAACCACTGAAGTACACACATCTTCAATAGCTCCATTATTTAATGATGGATTTTAATCTCGAGAGTCTAATTTGGAAGATATGTTCTGCCCTAAACATGTCCTCTGATGTCAATGATATATCAGAATTGTCGATATTTATTATACAGCCATGAATTAGAACACTACTGTTAAACATTCACTTAATTTTTTCAATGATTAATTGTTATTACCTTTTCCAGATACAACCACTTGACTGAAATAATGGAAAAAAACAACACAGATAGGTCAACCATCTCTTTTGACATGTTAGCGCTTGAGTGCCATAGGTGTTCCTTTGTGGTTATTGTGTCAATGCCAACAAAATTAGGATTTAGTTAAAAACTCAAAATCTACTGAAAAGCTATTTGCTGCTGTAAGAATTTGAAGTGTGAAGACAGTTGTAGAGGAGCAGTTACATGCCTCTGCAGGAAGTCCCGCCCCCCACTTTCTATATGTTGAGAGCCTGAGATTGTACCATGCTTGACACCAGCAGTTGTGCCAATACCGCAGCGGATATTCGAAAGAAAGTACTCACTGAGAAAACCCTATTGAATGTATCCCCAAAGAGACTATAATCTGAGGGAGGAACTGCCTGAAGCAATATGAAAAGGAGCAGAAATAGGAGCTGGTGACTTCACGAAAGATGAGTGTGACTCCCTGAGGATACTGGCTGATGAGAATGTATGGATCTTAGAAACTGATGACGAAGTTAAGAATCGAGTAAACTTTTATATGCGAAAAGAAGATTGCGAAGCACTGCAGAAAAGGCAAGCCGGTTGATAACTGTAATGCAAGTAAATCAAGTAATCTTAGAAGCTGGCTATATGTAGTGAATAGACTGCAGACGCAGACACCATTATATATTAACTGGACATCAGTGTCATGAATTTAGTAAGTCAGGATCCATGGAGAGAAAAGGCCGAGAACTGTATCACAGCCAGTGTCGGACTGGGACAAGAAATAGGCCCGGACACCCAAAAAAAAGTGGCTCGCCGCTCGCCACAAAAAAGTGGCCACCCCTCCTCCAAAAAACGTGGCTCTCAAACCATCATCTGTGAATCACGTCAATTACAGAAAATGCTATCCCATTGCGGTGACGACCCCGCAGCCCCCCGTGTAACCAGCCCTTCTGTGACAAGTCCACACAGACCATGAAGAATCCCAACCCACGACTCCACACTCAACCCGAGAATATGGAGGAATGAAGCTCAAGCCTCGGTATCCAATACTCGCGCTGATGGATAAAATCTATCAGAAAGAAAACAGATGCCCACTGTGGATGAGCTGGCCCTGGTAGCCTTTATTAGGCAGTGACCCACAAGCTACCCCATGAAGAGCTCCAGCCACGGGCCCTCTTGATCCCATATGGACAGCACACGAGGAGTCCTGTCATTACGCCACCCCGACCCTGAATCTCTCCAGTGCGTTGTCGGCTTCTAGGGGGATTCCATGTATATTCTGCATTCTAAACATCTGTACTCAAAGCTGAGAATTCTGGAGGACGCGTTCATGGTTGGCAGAAAATCAGCATGCTCCCCTTTGTGACACTAGTCATGTGCCCAAAATGGCGAAGGGCGAGACTGTAATCTGGCCAGTAAGGCTCACATTCATTGAGGGGGGAGTGTCGATGTGTTAAGACAACGGCATACGTTTACAAGTTTCTTCTAGCAATTGGCTTTTCTGCCAGACATCAGGTGTTGCAAAGGACACTGCCTATAAGGTGCCTATCATAAAAAATCGATGCCCCTGGGCACCAATCCCAGCTCACCACACAGGGGGCCTGTAAGGCTAAAATGTTTTGTTATTCCGTATCAAAGCTTCACAGGGTGAAAGGCCCTCTATGAATGGGTCACAGGTGCGACGGAAAGAAGAACTGGACAAATCAAGAGTGCAGTTATTACATGTATATAACTTTCATGTGAAAACAAGAACAGCAAAACAGACTTGTCACAATAGCCCAGAATGCCGCTTACCCTGTATCTATGATTGACAGGGACTGGGACACAAAGACAGGAGAAAGGATTTGTCCAGGATCACATGGTGTGCTGCAGTCGAGAAAGGGAAAATGCAACCCATTTTCTGGCTGTACAGTTAACATTTTCCTCACTGGTCTACAACTACATCCAAGCCAGTGTCCAGATTTAGGGGAGCCCTTCAACTCATTTCTACAGGATACAAAATAATGGTTTATGCAGGATCAATCCTTTAGACACCCTATAGGCACTATAGACATCTGGTATATTATCTTGTATTACATCCCAATGTGCCGAAGAAAATATGCACACATATCCACTTTAAACCACTTCCATGGGACTGGTCATGAGTTACTTCAGTATGCGGATAATAGTTTTGACTAATGTTGCTGAGTAATATTCTTTAAAATGCACAATTTGCATCCCATTTTATTAAAATAACTCCCCCCTTGGGTACTATTCAAATGGGGTGATTTCTGTTTGCAATAAGCAACATTTTCTTTTACTTGAACCACGCTCCTGCAGCTCCCCTCTGAAAGCAGTTGGGTAGCTGCTGCATGTGTGATAGTTTCAATGTTAATAAGGGTATTTATGTATTCATGCAATTATTGTTCGTATACCTGTATATTTATTTATTTATGCAATGTTTGTCGGATACAGGTATCCGACAAACATTGCATAAATCAATAAAATAACCGGGTCCATGTATCTGCCAAACATTCCATAAATAAATAAATAAACAGGATCGTTGCTGTGGACTGGGTCATGGCCGAGGACTGTAACTTCCTCTTGTGACCCCTTGCACGGGGTCACCAGAGGAAGTGACAGTTTGCTCACGGGCAGAAACCAGCCCCCAGGGACTCGCCCACATAGAAATGATTTCAGCTCGGCCACGGGCTAAGTGGCCGTTGGGCCAATCCGACCCTGGTCGCAGCCAAAATAAACTGTGATCGTGAGAACGAATGGCGAGGCTGTCTGGCCTAGTATCAAAACTGAAGCAGCCAAGGTTGGTTATCTCACAGGGTTACTTGATGTGTCCAGTTCTATCTGTCCTGGATCAAGGGAGTTTCAGAAGGAGATGATTCAAATCGCAACGAGGTAGAGCAGAAACATATAACGTGTAAACAGGTTTACGTAAGGTGACGTCTCAAACCCTGCAGAGGGTGTGAAGTAAAGGTGAGAGAGAAAAAGGTGGTCACAGTGTTTACTAATGTGTAATGGCGAATAGTTTGTATGTTGTTTGTGAGTAAAAATATCGAAGAGCGATAGAAGTTGTGAAGTAATTGAAAAAGTTGAGGAGCAATAGTGATTGAGCATAGAGAAGTCATTGGTACCAATCAAAAGGTAGACATAGCTCATAAAAAATTAGAGGCTTCAGCAGCGATTGATGGTGCGTTCTCATATTTTTTGTTTTGAAGGCGTTGAAAAAGTGGTGATTTAAACCAAAGTATAAAGGTTATTTCATGTCTGGTAAGTATTGACAGTCAATTGAGACTTGGCATCATCGGAGGTACTCCTCTGATGCACGCATGTATAATGTTACCAAAGCATATGTCCAAACTCAAATGTTACAGTGCAGAATGGGTGAAAGACACAGCAGGTAAAACTTTCATGCCATGGCCACAAGGGGGATCATTGTCAAAAGCAGTATTGCAACAAATGACTGCATACTTGCACACTACGTACACGGGGGGAAGAAATTAGAGAAAAGATAAGCGATTTTCGAGCTCTTGAAAATGTATCAGGAAGAAAGGGAAGATCTGCCACCTGAGGAGTGGATGCTTAGTCAGCGTAAGGAGGAAGGTGTTGAGCCCTCAACTCCCCTTACCTCACCCGACGTAAAAGGTGCTAGCATGGAAGAAATAGGGTTATATCCTTTAAACGAGTAGAAAGTGGCGACAAGATATAGTAATCTGATATACAAACCCCCAGCTTACAATTGCAATGAAAGTCCAGAGGAGAATGAGAGAAAGGAAGAGATCTAAATTGTCATACAAGATAAAGAAGAAAAGTGTGAGCGGTTGAATCTATTGACAGAAATAGATGTTATGTTATGTTATGTTATGTTATTTTGCATTCATATAGCATCTTATGTACCATTGGTATGATCTCAAGGCGCTGGTAGGTTGAACGCCCTCGGGAAACGAAGTTCAGGTCAGTAGAGAGAGAGAGTCATTAGGTGCGTGTGAGCACTGGATATGTGTGCAGCAGGCATGGCATTCATGTGATAGCTGCTTCTTAGCGGTAGGTGTCGTGGTTGTGAGATCAAGAGTATGTGTTTGTTCTGGCAGGTTGTTATCCGGACCAATTCTGGCTGCGTTAGGCCTGAGGAGAACGCCTAGGCTGGAGGGTGCGAAACCAGGTGTGTCTAGTTAGGATGATGGGTTGTAGGAGGCAAGTGATGGTATGAGAACAGCTATACTGAATGGTGTCATAGTATCGCTCTGTTCTAGTTGAGTGGTGTATAGAAGAGAGTAAGCGTGTAGATGTGATATGGTGGTTTACCTTAGGTGCTTGAGGTCGAGCACACTCCGTTAGATTCATGCACTACGACCGTTCCATGCACTCCGTTTTATGCGCTCCAACCATTTTGTGCTCTTAACCATTCTATGCACCCCAACCATTCTATACGCTCGTACTCCACCCTGCGTGCTTTTACTCCGCCCCGTGCACTCTTACTCTGCCCCGCAAGCTCTTACTCCTCCCCGCGTGCTCTTACTCTGCCCTGTGTGCTCTTACTCTGCCCTGCGCGTTCTTACTCTGTCAGATCCACGCACTCCGTCATATCCACACACTCCATACGACCCACGCACTCCATACGATCCATGCACTCCATATGACCCACACACTCCATACGACCCACACACTCCATCCGACCCACGCACTCCATCCGTCCCACGCACTCCATCCGTCCCATGCACTCCATCCATCCCATGCACTCCATCCGACAGATGCATTACATCCATCTCGGATGTAGGCCTACACTAAAAGGTGGGTTCAAAATCATTCCGATACTATTTGTTCTTATAACGATGTGGAGCCTGCGGCCTCTGATGTGATATCTGCACTTTATTGTATTGTTGCGCTCCAGGTTTGAAAATTGTGCTCTAAAGTTAGTCAAGTATACTGTGACTGCAGCCGTTGCCACTCATTGTGCGGCTGTAGCGCTTGGTACCAGACCCTGTTACAACCTATACTCAGGATTGTGTTTGGACTATGGAGGAGTACTGCACGAGGCACATCTGCTGTAAAAAGCCACCAATCAAGCATTTACATATTACATGCTGCTTTCTACACCTTTGAAGCACGTATTCCAAATAGATTACGCTACCGACCCGTGGACCTTTGATACCTTGCATGTAACTTTTCACTCTATGGATCCAAACACCTATTAACCAGAATGCACAGAATGACTAACGTGTTTCAGTTTGCGTTGCACAACCACAATACCACATGCACCAATGGTGGTCGCTTGCCTTCTCGAGTTGCTTGGCTCCTCCGTGAATATTGCCCAGTATCTCACATGAGGGTGGGAGAATCCCCCACCCCCAGCAGTCAGGCATTAGCCATTCCGCGACTATGGCAGGCACTGCCCACAGGGCTCGCCGGTACTCCATCCCTAAACCATACATTGGGACAATTATCAGTCTTGGTGTTCCGGCTCGTCTGTCCGACATTTTGCAGTTTCTCCATAGGGGAGCTGAAAAAGGGTAGGCTGTTTCTCTGTTCTCAGTGGGTGGCCACATGGGCCTTTCATGCTGTCTGAAACCCTGCCGGCTTTTGGAGGGTGGAAGGGAGCTCCGGTTTCTAGGCTCAAGCATTGGGAGGGGGACTCTAGTCCTTTGGGCCCCGTCAGGGATCCTACTTGGGACCTGCCTTTGGTCCTCGCTACGTTATAAAAGCGTCCCTTCGAACAGCTGGAGGATGTCAAGCTGAAGTGGTTGACTCCTTTTTGGTGGCAGTCACTTTGGCTCACTGTCTGGGTGAGATCAGCGCCCTAATGCGTCAGCCTCCGTTTTTGGTGGTCTGGAGGAGGCCTTGGTCCTGCAGTGTGACCCCTCTGTTCCATCGGTCTCAGGTGGTGGTCCTTTTGACGTTCCCTGTTCTGTCACCTCCTGGGAAGGAGGTTTGGCATTGCTTGGATGTCAAGCAAGTGGTCCTGCACTGAGTCCTTTAGTCTCACTGACTGACCATCTCTAGTCACCTTTGGGTTCAGGGGGCTGTGGTTGCAGGGCTTCTACTCTTATCAGCCAGTGGATTAAATCCTGGATTCTCCTCGCCTATGATTCTGCAGGCATTTGCGCGGCGGGGCGGAGGGCCAGTCCACTAGGGGTGTGGCCGCCTCCTAGGCTAGCTTGCAGGGGGGGCGACACTTGCCAGGTAGCCACCTGGGCTACACCCAACACTTCGTTCATCATTACCATCTCAATGCGGTGGGGCCCCGTTCCACTTCCTTTGGCGTGGTGGTTCTAGTCCCTGCGTCGGGTTGATGAGGTGGTAGGGGACTTCGGCTTCCCACTTTTTTAATCCTTGAATAAATGGTGTTGGATTGATTTCGCATTACCCTTGGTGTCTCTTGTGGGACATTAAGAGGTGAAAGCAGAGAAGAATAAAGCTGACGAGATAGGGCTCGTGCAGAATGAGGGAGGACAGATATTAATTCAAATTGATGGGAAAAGCATCGAAGAATTTAGGCAAAGAGAAGATAAGGACAAACAAGAAAGAAAAGACAAAGAACAAGAGAAGAGATTGAAAGAAGACAAGCAGAAAAGGACGACCAGGGAGCAACGAGAACCGATATATCAGGTGGAGCAAGAGAAAAAAGAAGAACAAGCGGAAGAACAAAGAAAGTATGACAATAGACAGAGAGCAATAGAAAATAGGGACAGAAGAGAAAGGAAGCGAGAAGAGGAGGAAGCACAAAGACTAAGTGACAAAAGATTACACAGACAAAGGGAAGAAGAGGAAATAAGAGAAGGAGTAAGGAGAGAAGAACGAAGGCAACAGGGTCTCATTTGTAAGGAACCAGTAGGGCCAAGACCAGAAATATGATGGGACAGAATAGAAGAGATTCCTCTGATGAAGGAAGCCATGCCAACGGCATCAAAGGTAGTATCGGAAGAAGAAAGCTTTGATGGGATGAGCATCAGAGAAAAGATTGATAAGGCCTATCAAGAAGTAAAGGAAGGTAGAAAGTATGGAATTAGAGGGAAGAGGAATTAATCCCTAGCATTTCAATCACAGAGATAAGACGGAATTCTGTTCAGTCATGGATGTAGAGCATTGTACTTAATCAGACCAAACCTAGACAAAGGTGAAGCGGATGATAGTCACACTAGTTGGGGACAAGACATGTCAGATGAGGAAAGAGAGTCTACCCTCGAGGTAGGAGGAGGGAGCGTGTGCGCTCCTGAAGGAAGCCTGCAAAATTGGTAAAGAAGTAAGATGGTCGGATCTGAATAGGATGCCAGATCCCATAGCATACCCAGAGCATCCCTGAGGACAATCATATAGTGAGAAGGGAGAATCGTCACCGTATGTGAGCAAGTAAAGGTCATTACCGACAACGAGATAGACAGGGACAATCGTCCCTGCCATGGATAGATTAATGATGGGAAACCACCCTTGGTTGGGGTTCACAGTTTACCTTATTGGAAAAGGGGGAGCAAGACCACAGTATATCCCATGGCCGTAGATGGACAAGGATAATTTAAGGTGTAAGCTCCCAAGTTTGAAATCGGGAGCTGGGAAATAGATATGTGAATTCAAAAATATTACAGGAGGAAATACACTGTCCATAGGGGACATAAAAGGTCTCCTGGTAGCTATACTTGGGGACTGGGCTGATGACATGGAGGAGAACAAGATATTCAAGTGTGACAGCACAAAACATAGTGTATGATGGAGCGCTCTTCAATAATTGTAGAGCAGACGTGTGGAGGGCTCTCAGAGTACAGTACCCCGATAAATCAGATTTGGGTGCAGTTATGACACGTAGGATGAAGGAAGATGAAGACCCTATTGCTTACATTCAGGATATTCAGGATAAATGACAACTTGAAACTTGCGAGCCATGGGAAAAGACAGTGGCATTATTTTACCACATTATAGGCCAGGGGTTGCCTGAGCCAGTACAGAGACAGATGAAGAAATAAGTGGGGATGGATGCATAGCCTTGGGCTGAGACACAGTTGAACATAGTACACTATTGTCAATTATTACAGGAGAAAAATAGGAAGAAAGATGAGACTAGGAAAATCGAGGAAGCCAAATTAGTTCAGGAAAAATTGTCAAAATTTCCCATAGAAGGGGCGGTATTGACAAGTGGAGAAGGATTGTGAATGCAGGAAACTATGGGTGCATCGGAGGCGAGTATTCAGTGCCTCATGGATCAAGGTGGCTATGGGTTCATGCAACGAGGCAGAGGTATAGGCTAAAGAGGAAGAGGACATGGATTCCAAAATAATCAGGCTGGATTTCAGAATACATAGAATGAGAATCAGAGTACCTAGGGAGGATATAACCAAGGGGGACTTGTCAGATGGCCACCACCAGTATTTTATACTCGTGGGATAACAGGGCATATTGCATGCAGTTGTGGAAACCAAGGGTATGTGCAAAACGGCCAATTTTCAAGCGGGGGGACAGTTTATACTCCACCACATAGTACACAAACTAGAGAAGGGTTTGCCCAAGATCACACATTTTATCAGACACAGCAACAAGAGCAAGAGCAAATGAATACACCACAAGGGCCGTCGCAACAAGCCCCTATGCAGACACAGCAATATGCAAACACAGGACAAGTGTTGACACCCAGAATAGGAGATGGTACTGTAGTAGGAGGAAATCCTTTCACAGGGACAAGAATGAGCCTGTACCCACAATAGGACCGCTCACAGTGTTACTTAATGTGTTCAGTACTATCTGTGACACCAGACCCCAAAGAGGAACGAAGGGCCAATGTGACGATAGGAGGCAAATCCTTTTATTTTCTTGTTGACACTGGAGCAACTTGTTTGTGCATACGAGAAGGAAAATATCCAATGTCGGGAATTGCCATGAACGCTCAAGGGTTTCTGGAGCTACGAGTCGAGTTCCTTTTACTAATGAATTTGATGACAAAACTAAACATGCCAATTTCATTCACTGATCAAGGAATAGGGTGTTCCACTCCAGAAATACACTATTTAAATATGGGCAAATTTATACTGGTGTTCACAGGGAAAGTGGCTCTGCAAGGCTTTCCAGTCGATCCAGAGATATTTCTATATGAAGTGAACATTCTACTGACATGGCTAATTGGCTTGGTGCGAAAAATTGCGAGGATACTTGAGTCTTTGTTTAGAAGGAGAATGCCTATGGATGAAGAGGGGGACAGACTATCCCTATAGAATTAGAAGCAGCCATATTGCGAAGAGAAAGGGTAATGCTTGAAGGAGTAGATGATGAGGATGACCATGGAGAACAGTAATCATATAAATATAATTGTTTATTTATATATGTATATGTATATAACATATATTACATATATTATGAACATATATTATATATATGTTTATTCCTCCCTTCTTGCCCTCGTTATCTCTTCTTTCGGCATTTCTCACCACTTCTACGCTGATGACACCCAACTCTTTCTCTCCTTCTCTTCTTTCACTCCCGATCTACATCACACCTTATCTTCCTGTTTTAAGGCTATTGAAAGTGAGCATCCCCCAAAAAGCATTTACAGCTCCCCAGTGAGAGTCAATGATGGACACACCCCAGATGGGAATGAGACCAAGACCAAGTGCGGGTGAAGTCAAAAAGTAAAATGTTATCCAAACCAATATAGGGCAAGCAGAGAACTCTGCAAACTCTGAGAGTGCTCTGCCAAACATCAACAAACATTCACATGTTGTTACAAAACCACGTCACTTATGACGTGGGAGCTAAGGGATACATGAATCAATGAGATTGGGCAGTGGGGAAGGGCCCAAAGGGATGTATAGGGGCGAAGCTTCAGGATTGGCGAGGCTCCTTGAGGTGTCATGGTGATGCTTGCAGATCAGATGGACTCATCAGGGTGGAGCTCTGATCAGATGATGGTTGATTGATACATCTTGACTACACTAACATTTGCCCTTGCGGCCACACATAATCATTCACTGTTACTTGTAATTCATGATGCCCTGTAAATCCTACAAATCTTTATTCTAACATCACAAGACATATAACACATAACTCTAGGTGTGAGTATTTCATCATTCTAAGGAAAATACTATACACGGGGTAAGCAACAGGTGAGCAGCTTTCATGGGTTAAGGCGCTTATCAGGGGCACAGGCAGGGATACATCTATCATCCTCTTTGTTAGATCTAGTGGGGGACACCTTTGTAGTATGTTAGTACAAGAAAAAATATATAGCTTCTATGGTCAGTCAGGGTTAGGGTGAACTGGGATACTATCGGGTCAGAGGGCACATAGCCGGTACATCAAGAGGTGGTGGGATGAGTGGCTTGTCACCCATATTTCTTTCAATCCGAGTCTGGGGGCTTAGGAGGGTGCTCGCTAGGTGCAAGCACAAGGGAAGGGTGAGGGGTTACAATTATAACATCACATCACCCGTAGGGCCAGGGCTTTACATCTCAGCCTGGCCAGAGGGGAAGAGAAGGTGGGGACTAAGCACGAAGTGTTTACATGAGAGGGGAGAAAAGGCTCTGTAGCCTGTTGGGCCGTATATTGTTTATGTTGCGGAGGGCACACATGGAGCATGCAAACGAGGTAGAACTAGGTTAGGGTGTGTATTGGTACATTGAAAAGGTATGCAAAGTTCTGCTTACAATATGGGGTGCATGATTCAATGCTCAGGGGTTATACATATGCTACAAAGGACACTCTACTGTACAGTCGACACACATCACGATAAACCATACATATTGTGATACTAATTGAATATATTGATATCATACATTGCTTCGTATATTCTGTAACATTCCGAATTTGTTGGAGCACATTGCACTATTTATGGTAAACTGCATTGTGTATCAAATGTTTACTGCTGGACATACACTGAGAACAATTAGAGGGGTAATCCTGTGACTGAATGGTCTGTTCCAGCATTTACATATCAACTATGTTGATATTTTGCAATTATGTAGTGGATATAGGTATCTATTAGTTGTGGTGTGTCACTTCTCTAGGTGGATTGAGGCAGGTCCGTGTACACACCATGATGCCACTTGCGCAGCAACGTTTTTAGTGCACAAAGGTTTCCCGAGATAGGGTGTGTGTGAAGTGCTGACATCCAACAATGTGCCACATCTTGTTAATGAGCTATTTGAACAAATAGGGCTTCTATTGAATATAGAGCACATATTTTCTTCTGCTTATCACCTGCAAGCGAATGGGGTATGTGAGAGACTCAATGGCCTCCTTAAAGTAAGGATTGCCAAGATTAAATTGACTTTGAAGAAAGGATGGCTATATTGCCTACCCTAGCTTTATATGCCCTTCAGAATAAGCCAGAATCAGATTACCACCTCACCCCTCATGAACTTCTGACAGGGTATCGAATGAGAACGCCCTTCACTCCTCCATCTAGAAGTAAAAGTGATGCCCAGAGTGTAGCTAGAACTTTAGGTGATCTCAGAACATAGAAGAATACAATTCAACAACCAACCTAATTAAACTAATTTAGGCACCTACGTCATATGTGGCAGACCTAGTTCTCATTAAAAACTTTACTATAAAGTGGCATGAGCCCCGATTCAATGGTCCCTTTTGCGTTGAGAATATAACGTCTTGAGCTTTGAAAGTCCAAGGGAGACAAGCCTGGATTCACTTAGGGGGTGTAAAATGTGATGATTGTGATGAGAAATGTACATGACGCTGACACGGTTCTAGAGAATGAGTACCAGGATGGTGCGAGAAATGGATGCCTATGAATTTTTGCATAGTATATGTCTGTACGATTACTCTCTTTGCCTTTCTGTTCCTCATTTTTCATAGTCTCTATCATGTTAGAACTTCCACTGGGATAGAGGTCCTTATGGTTCTTCCTACTATGGGAACTTCCTTTTATATACTTCATGAATGGTTTAAGGCTTCTAAAAGACACAGAAGAGATGCAGGGGAAGATAATGAGAGGATAAATACCTATCTAGATAATGCAGCACACATGGGTAATAATGTGGTACCAGCACATGCAGCAAGAAGGGAAAAAAACATCTATGGAGAGTTGCTACGTCTGCACTCTCATCCCCTATGCCAGGAATACAGTGTGAACCTTCATCTGCAGGGAAGTCCCAGAACACAATGCCAGGTGCCTCATTCATCTTGCAGCATGTATGACCAGAGGATAATTTCATGTTCAAGTTGGGCCACTTTACAATCGAAAGCAAAATGGTTGTTTCCATTCCAGGATGATTATATCAAGACTACAGAGATGGAAAAGGAACCTGGATGGGAGAGCAAGATGCTTGTGTTTTCTGCAGCAGGCCAGGAAGAGGTATTCATTGAAGACATGAAGAGAATGGATTGCCCTGATATAACAGAAATAGCTGTACCACCTGGATGTTGGGAACAAACTCAAGTCTTAGTCTATGGATGACTGAAGTCCAAGAAGGGATGAGAAGGAGGACAGATGTCCTGTGCAGCTCTTCTATTTAAGTCAGAATATGTGCAAGTTGTGCAGAGAGTGAACAATGGATGTTTGAAGTCATGGGCTAAAGATGACAAAATACTGACATAGGTAGAAGATGAATCAGGTCAAATGGTTGTGATCCCATTGGCGAATGCAGCATTGTGCTTCCGAAGACACATAAAGAAGCATGTGGGAGATAATAAAGGCTGAAAACCTACAGTTGATGTTTCTAGGATGGGAGCAGGGGCAGCTGTTCTGATGGATCGATATTGGACTTGTGGGGCTAGGCTCTGCATGAAGTTGCCCAAGAATTGGGGAGGAACATGCTCCATAGTGCTCATCCATGTTCCAGCATTAGTGATTCCTCAGAGTGACCTGAACATTGGAGAATTTCCAAAATTAGATGCCCATTTGAATTTCTCAATCAAACCAGAAGAGATAATTACTTCTCTGGCAGTTCAATAGAAGAATTTGACTCCATTCCATATGAACACCGGTTGTTTAGCAAGACTGCTCAATATTTACGACTATATTCATGACTGGGATCCAGACGATGGTCAATACCAAGTGGTTCCAGATTACGAGATGGGAGCTTCTGCAGACAATCAACAACACCATAAAGGGATCCAATGCTATCAAGGAAGAGATGAGGGCCATACGACTGATGACCTTGCAGAACAGATATGTATGATCACAGCGATGGAAGGAGGAGTTTGCGCTAAAATCAGGCCATCATGTTGCACATTCACACCTCCTCATGATGACGAGAATGGGAACTTGACAGAGGCCATAACATTGCTAATGAGCCTGCATAACAAGATTGAAGACAAGACAGAGAACATTACGGATGACAGTTTGTTTGCGTCCATATTCTGATTAATTCCGCAGTGTATAGCCAACATCTTCAAGATTCTTGGAGCAATATTGCTGATGATGATGTCTGGAATCTGGGTTTGGACCCAAGGAATTGACTGATGAAAATGTCAGAAAATACATAGTGGCCAGCCTCGTAGCACCTAAAGGAACAAAGCTCCTGTATCCAAAGAATCATAAGAAGCACGTGGGACGATGGGTCTATTGTAATCTGAATGGACAGTGCAACTACATGACCTCGAGGGTAGATGAGTAAGTGAAATCAGACGGCACCGTGAGGGGAGTGATGAAGATCTGGACTTCAAAGAATCACTTTTTCAAGGGAAAATATCAAGATGTGGAAACAATTGAGGAGGTGGTCGAGGACTCGACCAAAGCTGAGAATGTAGGGGAGCAGTTACATGTCTCTGAAGGAAATCCCACCCCCCTACCTCCTTTATATTGGAAGCTTGAGATTGTACCATGCTTGACACCAGTAGTTGTGCCAATACTGCAGCAGACACTCAAAAGAAGGAACACACTGAGAAAACCCTATTGAATGTATCCCCAAAGTGACGATAACCTGAGGGAGGAACTCCCTGAAGGAATATGAAAAGATATTGTGGAAATGAATGGCGAGGCGGTCAAAACTGAAGCAGCCAAGGTTGGTTAACTATTCTTGAAGGCAGTGAAGGTGTGAAATTGAATTATCGCTTGTTAAGGTGCAAAGAAAGAACACTAAGCATGACAAGTTTTATTAATTTAAGACATTTAAATGCTGCAAAATTGATCAAATCGTGGTCTCCTGTCACGTGAGCCAAGGATGATAATAGAGTTGCGCTTGGAGTCCTAGAACAACGAAAGTGAAAGTCTGTACTCCCTTATATTCCCACAGACAAGAATACTTTGCAAGGACATGATCAAAGACAATCTGCATGGCAGAAGGCATGGGTGATGAGAGATGTTCGGCTAATTGGGTGCAGAAGTAAAGTCAAGTCCACCTCCTGGCACCTGGGTATGATCTTACATGCTGCTAAGTGAACCGAATGTTCCAGACGTGGCACGAGCATACCAACCATTTATAGAGGGCCATATAGCAAAGGGACTTATAGTTTGAAGACCAATGATAAAATGTGTACTTAATAGTGTTGAAGATGACATGTTTTATAGGTAGGTATAGTTGTCCACCTGACAGTAGATAGCCAATCACAATTCCAGCCCATATAGAAAGTATACTTAGATGTTCCCCTTGAACCTATTACAATCTGTTGTAGGTTTTTCTTATTTGCCATGTAGTATGATGTCATGTGTGACATCTTATTTGCATATAAGGATGTTTTTATGAGAAAAGCACTGAGAGCTCAAGCGAACATCCGTTGATGGCCAATGTAAATCCCTGTTTTAGATCATTGTTAATAAAACAGCACCTCTGCCATCTTCTTGAGTTGGTTTGATTATTTGGTGTCAGAGTTATTTTGCATCCCCATCCATTACATGTGCAATACCCAAAGGGCCATTTTTATTTATTTATTTGTCCTGCGCCGGAAGCCCGCAGGCATCGGGCTCAACAAAGAGACAGGTACAGACATGAAGACAGTACACTGTTAACAAGACACTTAGTGGTACCAGTACATAGAAACTAACAGTTAGTCAACCTGACAAGAGAATTCAACTTCACATTCTGATTTTATTTAAATAGTAGGTTTTTTATTTTCTTTCTAAATGTGAGATGGCTGGATTCCAGTCTGAGGCTCAGAGGTAGTTTGCTCCAGCTTGCAGCTGCGCGATTTGGGGAAGCTCTTCCCAGACCGTTTGCTTTCTTGTGTGTCGTTACTGCTATAAGACCCTGGGCTTCTGATATTAAAGCTCGAGTGGGGTTATATCTGGCAATTTTGGATTTTAAGTAAAACGGTGCTTCACCGTAAAGGCATTTATTTGGCAGTGTCAGTGACTTGAAAAGTACATGATCTTCGATCTTCAGCCAATGTAATTCACACCTGGCTTCGCTAATATGCTCTGATCTTGTTTTTTGTTTGATTATTCTTATTTTGTTGTTTTGGATCAGTTGATATTTCAGCACACTTTGTTTACTTGCTCCTACAAGGAGAGCATTCCCGTAGTTCAGGCGTGATAAGATGGTTGCTGTGGCGATTGTAGTGTAATTTCTTTCATTTGCTCACAGTGATTATAATCACCTGGTAAAACACTTTGAAAACACAACTTCAGAAGAAATAAAGCAATCTAATGCAATGTGGAATCTGCCCTGCTACAAGAAGTGCACACACAAGAAAATCTTAATAGGCTACAGGCCAGTTACAAGAAAAAACTGACAGAAGAAGGTTGGTGAGAGGTAAGCAGGAAGGATCTTCTCTGTACTAGATCCTGTAGCATCCAGGGATGTAATTTAGTAGTTACAAGGGGTCACAAGTGTCACCTATGAGGTCTCCTTTGCTACTCCTGTAGTCTCCCTGGATACCCCTGTGGCTCTTTCTTTCTGGAGTGGCTAGCATTCTTGGTCAGGCATCTTAAAAAAAACAGGGGTCCCACAAGGGTAACACTTTGAGCAGTGACCCTAAATAAAAAAGAAAAGTAATTTATCTTTCTGGAATTCTATACAGTAATTGCTAGACTCTGTCAAACTTATATGGAGTAGGGATCTCGATCCCCTCCTCCGAACCACAGAAGCCAAATAGATTGACCCCTCCCACCGTGGTTGGCACGGTCGCCTGAACGTATATCACAGGGAGCCACGTGGCAGCCAATGGGGGGAAGATGGAGTTAGGGAAAGGGGATGGAGTCACAAAGGAAAGGAGGGGAACATAACAAACCAATACATACAACAGCAAATCCTCCTGTACCTGAAACCGTAATTCTAAATCACCTAGCCTAATCTCTTATTCCTGAAGTAAACATGCTACATTATAATCATGGTGGCTTTACAAGTCTTCCTAGAACACAGACCTTGAACATAACATGGTTTTGACACAAATGGCATAAACATGGCCCGTTGGGCACAATGAACCACAAACAGAGTCTTGGGACCAAACATAACACATAACAGGCCCTTGTGATAAGTGAACTCCAAAGACCATACACATTAGGATAAACACGGTTTTATCAGTCCTGAGTTCTTATAACATGTTTCCTCTCACATGGCGTGTATCAAGTGGGACGTGTATCCTAGAGCGTGTTACCTCACACACTCACTGTATATTGGATAATAAATCACTACATGAACATCAACATATTATAACCCCAGTATGTGAGCACCGAGGTCCAAAAACACTTAACTGATGGCCCGGATGCCTCACGAGGACATCCGGACCCTGAAGAGCGATGTCCCACACCGGGTAGTAAGAACAGCTTCACCACCGCAGCACGCGACAGACTTTCTGGTGTTCTTCAGCGTTACCGTCGAGGCCCGGGGAGAAGGGAAGCTCAATAAGTCCTTCGGCGTCGGATATGCTCCCACATGCCTGCTCCTACACTGCTGCCGCCTATGCTGATAATCAGTAATTACCTGCACCGAGGCACGGGCGGCGGCGGGTTTTAACAGTTGCTGCTAATGAGCAGCTGGTGCCGCGCGCGATAGAGGAGAACTACACTCTTCCTAAAGCCTAATGGGAAATGTAGTTTATCTCCTCCTGCCAAGCACCAAGCGCCGTCCTCGTCCTTTCCACAGATTCCAGACAGTACCTCCTCTCTCAGGGCCTCTCCCAAGTTTTGTTGTCTTTGCCTGCTGCAAATGAAACTGTCGAACCAATCTAGGTGCATGCACCGCACTGGCCGGTTCCCATAAACAATCCTCAGGTCCATATCCTACCCACTGTATGAGATACCATAACTGCTTCTGTCTCCATCTTGAGTCCAGTATCTTCTTGACTGCATATTCTGTCTGCCCATCCTTAATAATTGCTGGTGGTCTCTGTACTCGTGTTCCCGGAGCTGCGGGTTTAAGCAGAGACACATGGAACACTGGATGTATCTTTAACATGTGAGGCAACTTTAGTTTACATGCCACTGTAGAAATACATTTCACAATTTCGTAGGGGCCAATAAACCTGGGGGCAAATTTCAAGGGTTCCTTTAAAGGCAGATTGTGTGTCGAAAGCCGTACCTTATCCCCCACTTTATACTGAGGAGCCTCCCGCCTTTTTCTGTCGGCATATTTCTTATACTGTTTCTTAGCCTGATCTAAATTGGCTCGTGCTTTCTGTCTGAGTTGTAATAGTAACTTTTTTCTATCCTGAAGCATAGGGATATTCTCCATGTCAGGTAGATGTTCTGGTAACATATTCTGTGTCTGACCATACAAACATACATTTGGAGACATTCCCAACGAGGCATGTTTAGTGTTATTATAAGTGAACTCAGCCAACCATAAAGATTGTACCCACGATTCACGACCATCACTTAAATAACATCGTAAATATTGTTCAAGCGTCTGATTGACTCTCTCAGTTTGTCCGTCTGTCTGTGGGTGATAACTGGTGGACAAAGCACACTCCATGCCTAACATTTTACAAAAAGCACGCCAAAATTTGGAAGTAAATTGTGGTCCTCTATCAGATACAATACTTTGAGGCAGACCATGTAATCTGACCACATGTTGTAAAAACAATTCTGCCAATCTGCCTGCTCCAGGAATACCTTTACAAGGTACGAAATGGGCTTGTTTAGAGAGATAATCCACCACCACCCAGATTGTGTCATACTGATTATCCGGAGGCAAATCAGTGATGAAATCCATGGATATATGTGTCCAAACCTTCTCCGGAGTGGGTAGCGGCTGAAGTAACCCTGATTTCTTTTGGTGATCTGACTTACTGCGTACACAGGTTTCGCATTCTTGAATATATTTAATAGAATCTTGTCTTAACTCTGGCCACCAGAAATATTTCTCCAGCAACCCTTGTGTCTTTTTGCTTCCTGAATGTCCTGCTAAAGGTGAATTATGACACCAATGCATCGCCTTCCTTTGTAAAGCGAGCGTCGGTAAAAACAATTTCCCTGCATAATATGGAAGTCCCTTGTGGAATTTTTCCGCGGGATTCTCTCCCCATTTCAATTTGACCTTTCCTTTCATTTCCTGTTTAACCTGTCTTAGTAACTGAGTCATTATTGCTCCTACTACCTTTTCCGCAGGAATGATAGTTTTAACTTCGGTTATCATGCTTTCCATATGTTGCTGCCGAGATAGAGCGTCAGCTTTTCCATTTTTTCTTCCTGGTCTAAACGTGACTACAAAATTGAACTCATTAAAGTACTGTGACCATCTTAACTGCCTTGGACTTAGTGTATGCGCTGTCTTGAAATATTGCAAGTTCTTATGATCAGTGACCACTGTAACCTGATATTTGGCCCCCAGCAAATAATGTCGCCACTCCAAAAAAGCTGCTCTAATTGCCAGTAACTCTTTATCGGTGATTGAATAATTTTGTTCACAGCTAGTGAGCTTGCGAGAGTAGAAAGCTACAGGATTCCATACTCCTTCTTCATCCTTTTGAGACAATATAGCTCCCACAGCCAAATTGGAAGCATCCGTTTCTACTTGGAAAGGTTTTTCCGGATTAGGGTGTCTCAATACCGGAGCTGATGTAAATGCTTTCTTTAACTCTTGAAAAGTTACTTCTGCCTCATAATTCCAATCAAATGTAGTGGCCTTCCTTAATAATTTGGTAATAGGTGTAACAATTTGTGAAAAGTTTGAAATAAAGCGCCTATAAAAATTTGCAAAACCCAAAAAGGATTGGATATCTTTGATGCATTGAGGCGCTGGCCATTCCGTAACTGCTTGTACTTTCCTTTTGTCCATCACAATACCAGAGGGAGTCAAAATAAAACCAAGGAATTCCACTTGAGTGGTGTGAAAAGCACATTTTTCCAGTTTTACATACAACTGATGTTCTTGTAATCTTTTTAACACTGCTCTTACATGATCTCGATGCTGCTCTTCCGAAGATGAATAAATCAAAATGTCATCAATATAAACTATAACAAACTGATCTAGAAACTCACTCAACACTTCCTGCATAAAGTATTGAAATGCTGCAGGAGCATTACATAAACCAAAAGGCATCACAAGGTATTCAAACAAACCAAACTTAGTCCTGAAAGCTGTCTTCCACTCATCCCCTGCTTTCACACGGATCAAATGGTAAGCCCCTCTTAAATCCAATTTGGTGTAAACCACTGCTGTCTTTACTTGATCTAATAACACTGAAATCAAAGGCAAGGGGTACCTATTTTTCACGGTCACCTTATTCAATGCTGTATAGTCAATGCATGTCCTAAGTGTTCCTTCTTTCTTTGGAACAAAAAATAAGGGTGACGACACCGGTGAGGTGGAATGTCTAATAAATCCCTTATTTAACATGTCATCCAGATAGTCACGTAAATGCTGGTTTTCTTTTTCAGTCAACGCATAGATTCTACTGCAAGGTAACTTAGCCCCTGGTTCCAAATCAATTACACAATCATAAGATCTATGGGTGGTAACTTGTCTGCTCCCCCTTTGTCGAATACCTTAGCTAAATCTTGGTACTGATTTGGGATACTCACAGCCATTGCTCCCACCCTCTGTGGTTCTGCCACTTGATCTGCTAAATACAATGCGGGTCTCACCTCTTCCTCAAGGTGACTCTCGCATTCCACTCCTGCAAAAACCACCTCCCGCTTAATCCAATCAATCCTGGGATTATGCTTAAGCAACCATGGCATGCCCAAAATGAGCCCAAATTGAGGTGCCGCAATTAAATCAAAGACAATTTCCTCTGTATGTCCCGACTCACACCTCATTATAAGTGGCTCAGTTTGTTGACAAATAGGTCCTGACACCAGTGGTGAACCATCCACTGATTGTACTCCCTCAACCTGAGAATTTTCCTTCAATGGTAAACCCAATCTTTTCGCCAAACCAATGTCAATAAAATTACCAGTGGCGCCTGAATCCACCATTGCAGACACTAGCTGCTTAGTACAGGCAAACAGTAAAGTCACCAGTATGTACAAATGTGAATTTCTTTTCCCTGTCGTATTTGCACTCCAATTGGGGAACCTAGTTGTGTCTGGGCCTGTCGCCTGAGTTCCCCCTAAGGCCGGCCCAATCCTTTTCCCGACTCAACCTTGTTTCTATCCACCCCTGCTCCTTTCTTGGGAGTATTCGGGCAAGTTCTAATAAAATGTCCTGGTTGTCCACAATAGAGGCACAAATTATTAGCCCTTCGTTGCTCCTTCTCAGCAACAGACAAAGGCCCCCTTATTCCACCAATTTGCATGGGTTCTCCTTCTGTATTCCTGTTTCCCTTCCCCCGATCCAATCTAGCAAAAGGCAACACTTCTGGTCTCTTCTTCTCACCCCTGCGCTCTCCAATACGATGATCCAATCTTAGAGCTAAATCAATCATGGCGGTACATGTCATGGGCTGGGGTTCTACTTGAGCGATAGCATCCTTCAATTCCTCTTTGAGCCCTTGATAAAACAACACAGTCTGTTTCTTTTCAGGCCAATCTGTCTCAATAACCAACCTGTTAAATTGTGTAACATATGAAACCAAGTCGCGGGTTCCTTGTCTTAAAGCTAACAATTCTTTGTCTTGAGCCAAAGAAACCTCCCGGCGGTCAAATAACCTTCCAAATTCCCCTAGAAACCCATCCCAATCATATAATAAAGGATCATCCTTTTGCACCAAAGGCATTGCCCATGCTGCCGCATCTCCCGTTAAATAGGAAATAACAAATGCCGTTCTAGCTTGTACTGTCTCAAACGCCTTAGGTTTACACAAAAAATGAAGTCGGCACTGCGTTAAAAAGGTCATATATTTCTTAGGGTCTCCTGTGAATCTTTCAGGTGTGGCCAAGGGCACACTACTAGAGGGCTGCACAATCACAGTAGACGTGGCTCTACCAGTTTGCCCTCCAGTAGAGGTTCCAGCCCCATCAAGCGGGGTGCCTTGTGCGACCAAACCCTGTACCTGAGCTTTCAATATACTCGAATCCTGTCTAGTCTGTACCAATTCTACTTGTATGTCCTGTAGTGCCTTGAGCACATCCGCTAAAGAGGGAGGGTTCGTATCCATTTGGCCTGGGTGGTTCAATTACCCCGAAATCGGGGGCAGGTAATTCTGTCAAACTTATATGGAGTAGGGATCTCGATCCCCTCCTCCGAACCACAGAAGCCAAATAGATTGACCCCTCCCATCGTGGTTGGCATGGGCGCCTGAACGTATATCACAAGGAGCCACGTGGCAGCCAATGGGGGGAAGATTGAGTTAGGGAAAGGGGATGGAGTCACAAAGGAAAGGAGGGGAACATAACAAACCAATACATACAACAGCAAATCCTCCTGTACCTGAAACCGTAATTCTAAATCACCTAGCCTAATCTCTTATTCCTGAAGTAAACATGCTACATTATAATCATGGTGGCTTTACAAGTCTTCCTAGAACACAGACCTTGAACATAACATGGTTTTGACACAAATGGCATAAACATGGCCCGTTGGGCACAATGAACCACAAACAGAGTCTTGGGACCAAACATAACACATAACAGGCCCTTGTGATAAGTGAACTCCAAAGACCATACACATTAGGATAAACACGGTTTTATCAGTCCTGAGTTCTCATAACATGTTTCCTCTCACATGGCGTGTATCAAGTGGGACGTGTATCCTAGAGCGTGTTACCTCACACACTCACTGCATATTGGATAATAAATCACTACATGAACATCAACATATTATAACCCCAGTATGTGAGCACCGAGGTCCAAAAACACTTAACTGATGGCCCGGATGCCTCACGAGGACATCCGGACCCTGAAGAGCAATGTCCCACACCGGCTAGTAAGAACAGCTTCACCGCCGCAGCACGCGACAGACTTTCTGGTGTTCTTCAGCGTTACCGTCGAGGCCCGGGGAGAAGGGAAGCTCAATAAGTCCTTCGGCGTCGGATATGCTCCCACATGCCTGCTCCTACACTGCTGCCGCCTATGCTGATAATCAGTAATTACCTGCACCGAGGCACGGGCGGCGGCGGATTTTAACAGTTGCTGCTAATGAGCAGCTGGTGCCACGCGCGATAGAGGAGAACTGCACCCTTCCTAAAGCCTAATGGGAAATGTAGTTTATCTCCTCCTGCCAAGCACCAAGCGCCGTCCTCGGCCTTTCCACAGATTCCTGACACATTAAAGGTTTATTTCATTCACACTTCAGGGTGTGAGTCACTGATTTAGTCGGTTCTTAAACACCTCAAATTCACAATGCAGACAAACACTTCAAAAACATTTAGAGTAGAATAAGCATCAATTTCCGACTATGTAATTTGCTTTTCGCAAGTTGCAGTTGTAGCATGTTTTTTCTGCCGTTGTCTCTGTTAGGATCATCACAAGACATTCCATCTCGCTGTCCTTGGTCACCTGCCAAAATACCTGTGCCTATAGACTTGTGTACAGTGTAGAAATATTTGACCATAGCACATCATGTGGCCATTGATTTTATAGTGCCACAATTAATGCTTTATTGTAATGTGTCTATCTTTCCCATTTCCCTGGCATGCTATTCAGGATGTTTGTTTGCATGTATGAGGTAAAGAGTGCCCAGCGTATGGGATGTTGTGTGATTGCACTGCTTTGCCTAATTTACCAACATCTGAAGCCTGAAAAGTAGATCCATGCAGGCTTGACACGCAGCCAACTTTGTACCAGACCTGAACTGGCCTGCTGTTAAATATCAGTTACCAGTTTAATGGTATCCACTACAGAGTCTAATTTGCTTCCTGACTTTGAGAACATTCAGACATATAATTGCTCATTTTACAATAGCCGTTAAGATAGCTCAGTGGATTGAACGTTTGCTGCTGCAATGTTGTTTGTGATCTGGAGATTACAGGTTTGAATCCCTGCAAGGCAAAATCAGCCGTTCATACTTCTGAGGTTGATAAATGAATTTCTACCAAAACAGGTTGGGTGAATTTGTATGTATATTTGTTCCATATAAAGCACTTTAGCATAAGTGGTATAGAATAACACATCATTATCATTTGGCCTGGAACATCTGCTTGCATTCGCAGTAATTTGGTAATATGGGCCTTTACACACTGATATTAATGATACATATAGTGGTCCATTCTTGTATGACATTAGTGATATTGTAACCATATTTTTCATATTGTAGTTAGGAACAATGCTATGTGATGCTACTTCGAGTTTTGTCAAGGGGTGAAAGGCTGTGTGTCATCGCTTCCCGTGTTGTCACTTTGGGGTGGGGGTCAAATGACATCACTTCCAGTGATGTCATCAGAGGTCAAGGGTCGTGTAATGTGACTTCGGCTACCCCTGGCATTTTGGTGAAATGACATCCCTGGTAGCATCCAATTGAAAAATATATCTGCTTCTTTCATTATACACATAATGATGGGAGGTTAAAGATGCAGTTCAGAAGATATTGCTTTACCATTGAATGAAAATATTTTTTTATATGGACGCAGTCCAAAACTCTGCACCCCTTTGTCTTTCATCTTGCCTGAAAGGATTTCAGTCTCAATGAGGGGCTGGCTGTCCTGATTGGACTACCAGACTACTCCTTTCTGTAAAATGCAGGCAGAGATTGCAGAGGTTCTGCTGTAGTTCCTGTTAAATACTTTGCACCTGGAAACTGCTGACAACTCGACCACTGTACCCAAATCCAATGAGGAAGATGTCATGAACTACAGAACACGCCTCTTTTGGACTTCCTGGTCCTTGTCTCAACGGGGTTTACACTCCCTTGTACTTCCAACATTGCCGTCCACTGTGAAACACCTTCCTTGCTCTACACCTTGGACGTAGCGTTTTCTATTTATAGAACACGCCTCCCGCGGCTTTGCGCTTCTCAATGCTATTGCGAAGTAGCGACCAGACGTGTGCTCCGTAGCTCGCGGTATTGTTACCCTTGCTTCTTCCAGCCTACCCCATTCCTAGTCCCTTTCCTTCCTTTCTTGATTCCTGGACTCTTGTGCTAGTATCGCACTCTGTTAATTTCCCGGATTCCTGGATCCTTGCATCCCGGAACTTTGAACGCACGCTGGAGGCGGAAGAGACTCGTGCAACCTTATTCAAGACTTGATCAGTCCGCAAGAAGGCATCGATCAAGAAATCCAGCAAAGATCAAACTCAGGTGAGACGGAGGGAACTCCTTCACAGAAGATGAAGAAAATGCACTGAGATGATGTCCAGCAACCGGAGAGCCTGCTGTGTAACAGGAGCTTGCTGTAGCCCTTCCTTCCAAGCAACTTGGGGATTCCAAAAGCTGAAAGTGAGAAGATCTGCATTTTGAACCATCCCACGACATGCTGCGACATTGCTGGGCTGCAATACCACTATACCTTGGGACCTCAAACCATTGGGTGGTGCACATTTTTCTGAATTCTGAATCAAGCTGATACATTAGGTGGCATCTTGCACAATCACCAGAGACATGATTTAAGTCCTTGAAGTCTCCTCACCAGAGTTCTGGACCAGATTATAGACAGGAATCCAACAGGTAATAGTCAGTCTTCTCCTGGCACCTGAAAAGGGCGCCAAAACCACAGAGTCACATGTAGCCATTACGGAACTCTTGCCTGGAGCCTTTCCCATTGATCCCTGCTGTAATATCCCTTCCAGTGTCCTGTGTTCAGTCATCATGACAAGGAATTAATCGACTGGGTTTTTCGCTGCAGATCCTGATGTCTCCCCTGCTGCAAATTCTTCTTCTGTGCTGATGTACTGTGTTGGCTGGGGTATTTACCTACATTAAGCTTTTGTGAATCCTGTGTACCTTTCGGGTGTTTCTTGTGATTGGGAGTCCTCTCATCCAGTCCACCCCCATTGCTGCAATCCTCCGAGGGCGTCTTCTCACAAGTCGCTTGATCCCTAACTAACTCTAAAGTGAAGTACTTGCTTGTTTCAACAGTCTTCCCCAGGAACTCTGGCATTTTCTACTTCTGTGCCTATCCTGTTCTGTCACCCACTCCTTATGTGTTTGTCCATAAGGGTAAACACCCCTATGGTTAAATCTGAGGAATCCTCTTCAGAGGACCCCACTGTAAGTCCTTATGTTAGTAGGGTAACCTCTAACAAAGGCAGCAGGGATGTCATTTGGGGGTCGCTAGAGTTCGCAGCTGCGACCCCTGAGGTCTCCCTTGCTACCCCTGTGGTCTCCCTTGCTACACCTAAAAAAAAAAGAAAAAATAACCAAAAGAGATGTAAGCTCCTGGGCTCTCGCCAGTGAAATGCTCTTATTGTTTCTGGGCTGGCTGCCTTTCATGTTCAGACCTCTTAAAAAACCAGGGTACCAAAAGTGTAACACTTTGAGCAGTGAACCTAAATAAGAAAGATAAGGAATAACAAAAATGTGTCTTTCTGGAATTCTATACAATAATTGCTAGACTCATTAAAGGTTTCTTTCAGGCACACTTCAGGGGGTGAGTCACTGATTTAGTCTGTTCCTTAACACTTCAATTTAGCCTTTTATCCTTCTGAGGTCGATAAATGAGTACCAATACAGTTTGGGTGATATTGTATGTATATTTGTTCTGTATAAAGTTATTAAGCTAAGTGATATATAATAACACATCATTATAATTTGGCCTTCGACATCTGCTTGCGTTCACAGTAATTTGGTAATATGGGCCTATACACACTGATATTAACAATACATATGTTGATCCATTCTTGTATGAAATGTACATCACATTATAGTGATATTATAACCATATTATTTGAAGTGTACTTAGGAACAATCCTATGTGGTGCCACTTCCTGTTTTGTCAAGGGGTGAAAGTTTGTGTTCCATTGCTTCCCATGATGTCACTTCGGGGTGGGAGCAAGTGACATCACTTCCTGTGATGTCATCAGAGGTCATGGATCATGTGATGTCACTTCCTCTACCCAAGGCATTTTGGTGAAATGATGTAGCTGAAAGGCAGATCAAAAACTAGAATGTTAGGGAAGTGGAAGCCAAAACCTTGCTCCACCATTTCAATTCCAATTATAAAGTATTTGACCCCCACTGCTTCGGAGGAAGGGGTGGATAGGCAAGTTAGAAACCTATCTATGCCTTTGAGGTCTGGTAAACCTCAAAGGTGGTCATAATTCAGAAAACTTAAGCCTGAGGCTAAACACCTTGAGACTGTTGGATCTTCTGATGTGAACCAATTGTAAATCTTAGTGTTGGGAGGGAGACCTTTAACCACGGTAACAAAATATCTCAGAGGAAGTGGAAGCATGTACCATGCTCTGCCACTAGAACTCCAAACAAGATACCTGAGACCCAACCTGCTTCTGAGGAAGAGGTGGGGAGGAATCATGGAAACCCCTCTAGGTCTATGCGACCTGTAGCCAAGGATCCCATTCAAAAGCCAGTTGTAGGATCAGAAGTTGTTACAACTTCTCAGGGACTGTTAGATCAGATCCCCTATGCTTTTAAAAAGAGAAACGTACCAAACAATATAGTTAGGTCATATGGTTTGCAAAGGATAACCAATGCCGGTTAAGTGGCACAGCGAGTAGAGCGCTCGCTTTGACATCCGTGCAGAGCCTGCTAACGCAGGTTTGAATCCCGGCAGGGCCAAACTCAGCCTTTCATCCTTCCGAGGTCGATAAATGAGCACCACACACCGTGGGTAATAATAAGCAGCGCTCAGATACCTGAGGGTCCGTAGCGCTATATAAGTGCCAAATAATAATAATAATAATAATAATGATAAAACGTATCACAGCAAAGGTTCCAAAAAGATTGCCGGGGACTCAGAAAACAATTTAACCAACTGAAATATGTGAGGATAGATATGTTTATCCTATTCCTTAGTGTAGGAGGGACAAGTGTTAGGTAAGAATTTAAGGTTACTGCAAAATCTCCCTCACTTGTGAGACCCGCCAGAACAATTTGTTGGACTGGTGGATTATTTGTCCTTATACCTCCGTGAGTGGAACCTTTTTCCACACTCACATATCCTTTTAATCCTTTTATGCATGTCATTTTTAAGATTCTCCATAGTGTCATTTTGATTTTATCCTCTTTGACAAGTTTTTGGCATATATAGCCTATTGTTGCTGGGTTGCACTTTGGGATACCCCATTTCAAGTTTGTCTGGCTAAACCTGTGAAAACTACAGATCCCAAGTAGTAAAGAGGGATTTTCATCCCACTTTAGATTTTAGATAGTGAGCCAGCTGGAGTATTTCCTATCTTACCTGTAACATTTTTGTTGCAAGTTTTTTGAATATCTGATGGCAGTAGTTTTACTTTTATGACTTTTAGTCATTTTTACTTACAGGCTGTTAATTCAGCCTCGGAAATGCACAGAAGGGCCATCATTTTTCAAAAATGGTTGGCTCTTTCTTTTTTCACCATTTCTTGCTTGCTTGTAGTTTCCGAGGTCTTGACTGCCATTCTAGGTTAGAATGACCTCAGTGGGAGTTTTGTGTTCGGGCGGGAATCCTTTGTATTCACCGCCAAGGCTACAGAGTGTCTCAGAAGACAGGAAGCAGGGGAGGAGTCCAAAACCATGCACCCCTTTGTCTTTCATCTTTCCTGAAAGGAGCCCCATCTCAATGTAGCCTGGCCGTCCTGATTACACAGCCAGACCACCCCTTTCTGTAAAAGGCAGGGAGAGATGGCAGAAGTTGTGTTGTAGTTTCTGTTAAATACTCCGAACCTGGAAGCTGCTGACAAGTTGATCACTGCACCTGAATCTAAAGAGGAAGATGAAGAAAATGTGGATGAGACGATTTCCACCATCCGTAGAACCTGCTGTGTAACTGTAGCCTACTGTATCACTTCCTCCCAAGCGACCCTGGGACTCTGAAAACGACGACCCCAACCCGGAGCCAAATGAGATCCACTAAACGCAAGAAGACCTGCATTTTGAGCCATCCCACAACGTGCTGCAACAATGCTGGGCTGCAATACCCCAATACCCTGGGACCTCAAGCCATTGGGCAGTGCAAGGTCTTCTGAATAACAATACATTCCAAAAAATACAGCACATTCTACGTGCAGCTTATGCATACCTGGGTTTTACAATCAACTATAATAAAGTGCTCCAGCTGGAGACAGCTTTTGCTAATGTAGTCATTCAAAACATAAAGGAGGAGTATCTCTACCACTAAACCTTGTGAAAGGAAGAGTTATTTTGTGGGCTGTAGATAAAGTGGAGTACCTTTATGACACACCTGATGGAAAGGCATCCCTTCACTCAACTGTGATTGCTTAATATCAAGAATGTTATGACAGAGATAATTCATGGTCCATAACATTGTAGGGAACACACATGGTGAATCGTTTACTACAGAAACTAGCCTCCTACTTGACAGACTTCTTCTCTTAGAATAGCCCAAAACTCCTAAAGCCGAACATTCCAGTTTTTAAGGAATCTGACGTTAACGGAAGAGCTAAGGATTTGAAATACTTTTGATAAGTAGACTTGTCACAGTTTCTCTGCAAACCAGGAAGTATCACCCATTAGCAGACAATCAACAAGCAGGGCAGGGGATGATTCAATGATTTCAGACTCCCGCAAGGATACTAGGAAAACAAGTTCTTATCCTGAATGTGTTCCAACCTGGACTTCCAAGAGATGACAGAGCAAATAACTCACATATGTGTTCTGCATTCATACCAGTTACCCCAACAGCTTATTACATTCAGTTGGCTTTTAATGTGCCATTTCATGTGTTAAGAGTATTTGTAACCCCAACCTTGGTGAGCCCTCTTTAGCCAGGGGTTAAAATCCAGTCCTTTGTAGTTCATGGGGCCAGCAACAGAACAACACTGGACTTTGGACATCTATAGTAGAGCTAAGGGCCTTGTTAGGACAGTTTTCCATGCTTTGAATGTAAACTTACAGGCCTCCAGAATGGTCTAAAGATATTACTTCATCCCCACATAAGAACACAGAAAGGTAAAGGAGTGTGCAGTAAATAATAATTACTTGAGGGAAGTTGATGGCATTTAATATGAGGGAAGGGAGATCATTGAATGCATCGAAAGAAAAAAGATGAAGAAAAGAACAGAATTTGAGGGGGAATAAGAGAAATGAAGACATTGGATGGGAAGTAAGAAGACAGACCGAATAAGAGTAACTGAACAGGAAGGATCGGAAGGCTAAAGAAATGCAGAGAAAGGAGTGGAGATAGAGATTGTGAATAGAAGTTAAACTGAATGGAAGGGAGACAAAACAGGAGCAAGAACAGAGGAGGAATGACAACAATAGTTCAAATGTACAATGGGAAGGAGAGAATGCAAGTGTATGAGAAGCAAGGGGAAGCGACAAAGAGAAAGAGAGGAGTGAGAAGTGTAACACTTTACCTGATTCCTTTTTAGTATGTCTCCGTTCTGGGCACCAGGAGACTCTGCCGACAACCCCTTCAACAATAAAAATTGAGAAGTAGCGTGGGAGGCCCTCTACTGAGAAAGAACATGGGTCAAATATCCTGTTCTATGGATTTTCTTCCACTCAGGAGGAGTAGAGATTTTCTTCCACTCCACAACCACGTTTTAGCTCACTGCCCCCTTCACAGTGGAGAAATATCCATCTGCATATCAGACTTTGTCCCACCCACAAGAGCAGTCCAGCACCGAAATGCTAGGCAATTCTCCTCTGAACAAGAGTACTATCAGCAAACCCAGACATGTGTTTCAGCCTTGTTGGGACTCTGCAGTGAGATGAAGCTAAACCTCTCTAATTAACTGTTTTTTGGGGTTTTATTGCATTTATAAAGCATGCAAAACCATGAGGACTCTAGGCGCTGGTTATAGAAAGTGCAATATGCAGTGCAAGTACAAGAACAAGCATATGGTTGCAGTCAGCTTAGTTGTCATGATGCCTACCTCTAAGGAGCCAGGTCCGACCCAGCAACCCCAGAGGCACGCATCATTCCCCCCATGGAAGTCCCAGCGGGCCCAAGCTGGTGCCCTTTGGACACAGTCCTGGCGCCTTAGGCGCCAGGCTCATGTTGGACCCCTGTCCTGGCGCCTTAGGCGCCTGGCTCATAAAGCTAGACAAGTGTTCAAGTGTTTTAATGTGCACTTACCTGATGCAGACCATGCTGCTACATCCAGGCCCTCTTGAGGCCTGAATGGAACTACTTTACCTGTGGGACTACTTTCCCCTGGGTGTGGTCGGGGAAGGATACATACCTGATCGGTGGAAGGATACATACCTGGAACTTCTTCCAAAGCTATTTAAACCATGCCCGATCATCAACTCACGCTTTGCGTTGTTCTGCGAGGACGCAGCTGGACGCTCACCGTGTCAGCTCCTGCATCTGGACTTCAGCCACGCCTGTCAGCATCCTGGGTCACCTGCTAAGAGAGAATTGGAGAGAAAGAAGACCTTACCTGCTAAAGCTGCATCACGGAGACATCACTCCGACAATCCTGAAAGGGAAGACATCATTTTAAAAGCATTTCGCTTCGATCGCTGCAGCGCTGCATTTCACTCACCTTTCCTGGGCACCTCCATCTTCAGCAGCGATCATCCAGATCCGCAGCCACTTCCCAGAGCCTAGAGAGAAAAAGACAAGAACACAAGGTGAGAGAAGGAAGGGAATAGGAAAAGCTCAGTTTCCTTCTAAGACTTACCTGTTGGGTCATTCCCATTTCATTTCGGGTCCTGCCGCTTCCTGGCATTCCGGACCCCGGCCCCTATGGGGAAAAAAGACAAAGACATTGAATGAGCGAATGCAAAGACATTACCTGAACGCTCATCCAGAACTTACCTGTCATTTACTGGAACTGCACGTTTCACTTTGGGTCGGCGCCATATCTCTGGCATTCTGGACCCCGGCCCCTAAGGGGAAAAAGACATAAGCGTTAGCGCTTGCTGCAATAAGACAATGAACATTATTATTAAGCTTGAACTTTTGAACTTGCTACAGAACTCTTACAGCGCCTTACCTGAATAGTCAAGCTTATTTGAACTCCCATCAAACCTCAATCCAGTGAAGTAACTGGGTTTCAACGCGCCCCTGCATCAGAAGCAGGATGGAGAACTCATCCTTCCAGACCCTAAGGTGAGACTTCACAGGGAATCGAGGAAGGGTATCGTGGAGGGTTGGAAGGGAGTGGGAGGCTTGAGCATTATTCCGTCAGTGGGTAATACTCCCTTTTCACGCACAGGAGAATATTCCTGCGAGCCAGAGAGTCCATCTTCAGAGCCCTGCGCTTCACCATAGAAGAAGCATCAGCACTCGAAGCCAGACCTGCGCCTCCGTAGGAATCAGGTGAGCGTGACAGAACACGAAGCCTACCCACAATTTCCCACCCGGGCGCTATGGAGACTTCCGAGACAGATCAGCTGGCCCAGCTTTTGGGGGAATTACGGGCAGAAGTGCACTCAGCCCGCCAGGAGACTAACGCTCTCAAAAGAGAACTGATCCTATCCAAGGAAAGAACAGATGACTTGGCCAAAAGGTTATTGCAGGCCCAGGCAGGGCACACTCCTTTACCTAATTCCAGAGGTACTTCCACATCAATGGGTTTGAATAACCTGGTACAAATCAATCTACCTGGACACATGCCTTTGGCCCCGCCTGAACGTTTTGCGGGGGATCCCAAGAAATATGCCGTCTTTATGAACCAATGTCGTTTACACTTTCTATGCAGACCCGGGGCCTTCCCTAACGACCAGACCAAGGTAGCCTTTATACTATCTTAACTCAGTGGCAGTGCTGCCGATTGGTCTATTCCATTGGTAAATCAGGATGATCCCATTCTCCAGAATTTTCAGGGTTTCCAGGTCAGCATGGAAAGATTGTTTGCTCGACACTCTCAAGGACAGGCCCTTGATAACGAACTGCTATCCTTACGACAAGGTAATCAGGATCTCCTGTCCTACGTTGCCACCTTTAATAGACTGGTTGTGGAAACTGGATGGCCAGAAAACAAAAGGATCACATTGTTTTATCGAGGCCTGCGCGGAGAGCTTAAGGATGTTCTAGCTAAGATAGTAGATCCACCCCAGGTCTGCGCAGACTACATAGACTTGGTGGTTCAACTTGATCACAGACTTCAAAATAGAAAAGCAGATCGGTTCAAGCACGAAACCCAAGTACCGATCAAAACCCACGCTAACTCCAAGAGTACCGACGTATCCGAACCTATGCAAATCGGCAGTGTTAAAGGACCATTAACGCAGAAGGAACGAGAGAGAAGGCGGCAAATGCAACTTTGTCTGTATTGCGGGACTTCCGGTCACTTTCTTCGAAATTGTCCGGTTAAACCACCTAAGAAGGTGGTTGGAGCCACTGATAACGATTTTTTGACACCTGATTCGGGAAACGACCTAGCCCGACAAGCATAGGGGTCCACTTGCCGAGCTTGAAAACAAACTCTTTGACCTCGCATTTTGACATGCCAATGGTGCTTGTGGACCCAAAACAGCCTCAGCTGTTGCATGCTATAAAAGCATACATCGACAGTGGAGCTATTGGAAATTACATAGACCGTGAATTGGCTTCCAGGATTAAGCTCCCTCTCCTCCCGAAAGTAACCCAAGATGTCATTACTACAGTAGATGGAACCGAAATAGCCTCAGGGCCTGTAACGCATTCCACTGTTGAAATGACACTGGTGGGTCAGGATGGACATCGGGAAGCAATCGTGTTTGATGTGATCAAGGTCCCACAATTTCAAGTAATTCTTGGAATTCCTTGGTTAGAAACACATAATCCCAGAGTTGACTGGCGAGCAAAGAAGATAAGTTTTCCTGATTGTGAACCGACTTGTTACCCAAGAAATTCAGTTATGAGTCTAGCCTCAACAACTTCCACCCCTGTACAGCTACCGTCAGAATACCAAGAATTCCAAGACGTTTTTCAGAAAGAACAGGCTAACACGTTACCTCCCCATCGGTCTTATGATTGCCAAATCGATCTGGTACCCAATGCTCAACTGCCTTGTAGTAGGATTTATGCTCTTACGGAACCTGAGAACCTACATTTGCGTCAGTATTTAGATCAGTACCTAGCCAATGGTTTTATTCGCCCGTCCAAGTCTCCTGTCTCCTCAGCTCTGTTCTTCGTGCCGAAAAAAGAGGGCGACCTTAGAACATGTATAGACTATCGCGCCCTAAATCAAATAACGATTAAGAATCGTTATCCACTGCCCTTAATCCCTGAGCTTATTGACCAGATGAAAGACGCTTGTGTGTACACCAAGTTAGATCTCTGAGGAGCTTATCACCTGGTGCGTATAAAAGAAGGCGACGAATGGAAGACTGCATTCCGCACCAAATTTGGGCTCTTCGAATATCAGGTGATGCCCTTCGGTTTGTGCAATGCACCTGCCGCCTTTCAGTACTTTATGAATGATGTTCTTCGGGAACTTATCGACGTCTGTGTCGTTGTTTATATTGACGACATACTGGTGTACTCTTCTTCAGAATCCGATCACAGAAAACATGTTAGGGCAGTTCTTGAGAAATTGCGCCAACACAGACTATTTGCAAAGCTCGAAAAATGCGTTTTTCATACCACAGAAGTGGAGTTTCTCGGATTCATCCTGACACCTCAAGGAGTCCGAATGGACTCGCGAAAGGTGGACGCCATCCTCAAATGGCCATCTCTTAACTCGGTGAAGGGAGTTCAGAGCATGCTCGGCTTCGCCAATTTCTATCGAAGATTCATCCCGGAATTTTCCCGAACAGTCCAACCCATCAAAGCTCTCCTAAAGAAAAACAAACGCATGGAATGGACTCTTGAAGCCGAACAAGCCTTTCAGGACCTGAAAACCAAATTCACCTCTGCACCTATATTGAAGCACCCGCACCCAGACTCCCTTACATTGTGGAAACCGACGCATCCAGTTCGGCCATGGGAGCTGTCCTGTCGCAAAGAGACCCAGAAACTAACCAACTACACCCTGTGGCCTTTTGGTCCAGGAAATGTTCTCCTCCTGAAATCAACTACGCAATAACCGACAAAGAGTTACTGGCTATTAAATCTGCTTTCAAGGCTTGGCGTCACTACCTTCTCGGGGCAAGACACACCATCACCGTAATTACGGACCACAGAAATTTACAGTATTTAAAGACGGCCAAAGCTCAATCTTCACGACAACTCCGATGGGCTCTATTCTTTGCGGAATTTGATTTTGTAATTACCTATCGCCCTGGCTGCAAGAATGGTAAAGCGGACGCCTTATCACAGATTGGCATGGAAGAACCCAATTCGAGTTTAGAACCTGTGCCAATCATACCTGAACAAAGAATCTTAGGCCTAACTTCATTGCAAACTATTGAGGACATCGAAACGCAAGTAAAACAACTTCTAGACTCTTCAGCCTTACTGGAATGGAGTCAAAAGGGTCCTCATTACACCGTTAAGGATGACTTACCCTACTTCCAGGAGCGGTTGTTTCTGCCTAGTAAAGAATTGCACGAACTTGTTATTGCCCGTCATCATGAATCATTAATGGAAGGACACCCTCGAATCGCTAAAACGGAGGAGAAAATCAAACGCCACTTCTGGTGGCCTTCTTGGAGAAAAGACATAAAGTCTTTTGTATTGTCTTGCGGAATTTGCGCCCAAAACAAGGGTCAAAAGAAAAGGCCAGCCGGCCTACTTCAACCCTTGGATATTCCACCGGCACCATGGCACTCCTTGTCAATGGACTTTATAACAGACCTGCCTCCTTGTGCTGGTTACAACACTATCCTTGTAATTGTGGATCTATTCTCCAAAATGGCCCACTTTATCCCTTTAAAAGGTTTGCCTTCAACTTCCACCTTGGCCAAGGAATTTCTGGAGAATATAGTTCGCATACATGGTTTCCCTTCCATATTAGTCTCGGATCGTGGAAGTCAATTTATCTCCCATTTTTGGAAGAAGTGTTGCCAACTAGCACAAATAGATGTGCGGTTATCCACCAGCCACCACCCCCAGACCGACGGACAAACCGAGAGGACCAATCAGACTCTCGAGCAATATCTTCGGTACATGTTACACCAATCCGAGTTAAAATGGAAAGACATCCTTTGGATCGCAGAATATGCATACAACAATTCAGTGCATTCTGGAACCGGACAAACTCCTTTTTATACTTTGTATGGTCACCATCCTCGGACCTCTGATCTAGATCCACCTCTGACCCTGGAAATGCCCGCAGTAAATCATCTGCATTCCACAATAACCCGAGCCTTCAAAGAAGCTGCAACTCATCTACAGCAAGCCAAGAAAAAGTATAAAGAAAACGCTGATTTGCACCGAAGTAAAACTCCTCCTTACCAAGTAGGAGACCAGGTATGGCTAGCAAGGAAACATTTACCCCTCAAGGGCCCGCGAACCTTCAATCCCAGATTCATAGGACCTTATCCCATCAAGGCTATAATCAATCCCGTGGCCTTTAAACTGGATTTACCGTCTAACATGCGTATTCATCCAGTTTTTCATGCATCACTTTTGAAGCCAGTACAACCAGGGACCCGACTGTCCACGCCTCCAGACCCAGTTCAAATTGATGGGGAATTAGAATTCGAAGTTAAAGACATTTTAGACTCCAAGGTGTTAAAGTCCAAACTCTTCTAGCTTGTTGACTGGAAGGGATATGGACCTCAGGAGAGATCGTGGGAGCCTAGTAACCATGTTCACGCACCTCGATTAATACAAAGGTTCCATCAGAGATTTCCAAACAAGCCAAGACCCCCGGAGGGAACAACCTTGGGAGGGGCCTTGAGGGGGGTACTGTCATGATGCCTACCTCTAAGGAGCCAGGTCCGACCCAGCAACCCCAGAGGCAGGCATCATTCCCCCCAGGGAAGTGCCAGTGGGCCCAAGCTGGGGCCCTTTGGACACAGTCCTGGCGCCTTAGGCGCCAGGCTCATGTTGGACCCCTGTTCTGGCGCCTTAGGCGCCAGGCTCATACAGCTAGACAAGTGTTCAAGTGTTTTAATGTGCACTTACCTGATGCAGACCATGCTGCTACATCCAGGCCCTCTTGAGGCCTGAATGGAACTACTTTACCTGTGGGACTACTTTCCCCTGGGTGTGGTCGGGGAAGGATACATACCTGATCGGTGGAAGGATACATACCTGGAACTTCTTCCAAAGCTATTTAAACCACGCCCGATCAGCAACTCACGCTTCGCGTTGTTCTGCTCCTCGCAGCTGGACACTCACCGTGTCAGCTCCTGCATCTGGACTTCAGCCACGCCTGTCAGCATCCTGGGTCACCTGCTAAGAGAGAATTGGAGAGAAAGAAGACCTTACCTGCTAAAGCTGCATCACGGAGACATCACTCCGACAATCCTGAAAGGGAAGACATCATTTTAAAAGCATTTCGCTTCGATCGCTGCAGCGCTGCATTTCACTCACCTTTCCTGGGCACCACCATCTTCAGCAGCGATCATCCGTATCCGCAGCCACTTCCCAGAGCCTAGAGAGAAAAAGACAAGAACACAAGGTGAGAGAAGGAAGGGAATAGAAAAAGCTCAGTTTCCTTCTAAGACTTACCTGTTTGGTCATTCCCATTTCATTTTGGGTCCTGCCGCTTCCTGGCATTCCGGACCCCGGCCCCTATGGGGAAAAAAGACAAAGACATTGAATGAGGGAATGCAAAGACATTACCCGAACGCTCATCCAGAACTTACATGTCATTTACTGGAACTGCACGTTTCACTTCGGGTCGGCCCCATATCTCTGGCATTCCGAACCCCGGCCCCTAAGGGGAAAAAGACATAAGCGTTAGCGCTTGCTGCAATAAGACAATGAACATTATTATTAAGCTTGAACTTTTGAACTTGCTACAGAACTCTTACAGCGCCTTACCTGAATAGTCAAGCTTATTTGAACTCCCATCAAACCTCAATCCAGTGAAGTAACTGGGTTTCAACGCGCCCCTGCATCAGAAGCAGGATGGAGAACTCATCCTTCCAGACCCTAAGGTGAGACTTCACGGGGAATCGAGGAAGGGTATCATGGAGGGTTTGAAGGGAGTGGGAGGCTTGAGCATTATTCCGTCAGTGGGTAATACTCCCTTTTCACGCACAGGGGAATATTCCTGTGAGCCAGAGAGTCCATCTTCAGAGCCCTGCGCTTCACCACAGAAGAAGCATCAGCACTCGAAGCCAGACCTGCGCCTCCGTGGGAATCAGGTGAGTGTGACAGTAGTAGTGTTTGTGTGTGTACAGCCTGGGAAAGCTTCACAACTTGTTATCGGGGGGAGGCTACATCAGACGTGCAGACAGGCATATGAGACAAAATAGGGTGTGTGTGTGTGTGTTTGTTTTACGGGGGCCTATATCAGAGGTGCTGCGGTTGGAACCCTTACTTGAGTGATACGGATCATGGAGATCACCTGTTCGGCGGTTGATACCAAACAACAGATGGGCTGATGTCAGGATGCTCAAGGAGAGTCAGTTCGATGGTGTGCTCAAAAGTTGCGGTTTGTGAAGAAGACTAGGGTCAATTCGACTTTTGTCTGGTCTGTGTGGAAAGGCTGGTTATTCGAATAGTGGTACGAGCATTTTAAGCATAGCAGTGCTTGTTGTTTGAGCCGAGGCAACAACGCACTGCAACTGTCATGATTTGGTGGCAAACTGGTTGGAACATGTGGGGCAGCAGTCCAAAGATCTCAGGTGCTTTGAGTTCCTCTCCATTGTTTCAGGGTAAAGAGTAATCCTTTTATTGGGTTACTAAACACTGTGGGGCTGGCATACTCCTGCAGGAGTCTTCAACTCAGTTAGGTACTCTGTGCCAGTGTGGCTGGCAGAGATCCAGGCCTTTCACCAGCATCAGGTCAACCCCAATGTGCCCTGGGGATGGTTAATGGACTGAGCTTGCCTCTGCCGTAGACTCCCTGTCTTCACCTCACAACTGGGGGACTTTGGAAAGAAAGAACTGCTCTCCCAAATGGGCCCCAACAAAATATTCTTAAAGGCTGAAGTCCAGAGATGATTCGGAAAGGGGTGGCAGACCCCTTCTTTTAAAGGCAAAGGTCTACAGGTGACTGGACAAAAGCAAACCTGCTTTAACAGTCCATTCACTGTTCCTGAAATAAATGGACTTTTTCTTCTAACATAACACCCAAAGTGCTCTGTGTTAAAGGAAGAAAAGGGGGAAGGGAGGAAGAGAGAAAAAGTGAGAAGACAAGATGTCAATAGCATCAAAGGCCATTTTTGTATGTACCATCCTGGAATGAGGCTAGACCTTCTGTGGAAGGTGAACCATTTGATTATTCTTGTCAGGACAGCTTCCTGAAGAGTAGCTTTCACTGGGGGAGGGTATTACCTACCCTCACAAATGAGCAACGAGAGTCATTATCCAGGGTAACAGTGTTGCTGGGAGCAGGAGAGACAGACTGGCTCAGGTGAATACACATAGCCCTTCAACATAAGAGCTGGGATAACTAGGCTGACAAATGTGTGATATCAAATTGTGTGTCTTGGATAATAAGGAAGAATGATAGCCACCATACCTCAAACTCCAGTATGGCTTATATTTACAGTTTAATGTGCCACTAGGATAGGAACTCTCATAGTTATGTGTTTTTTTGGGAACAGAGGAGCATGTATTCGGTGCAGATCAGGGTACCGATCCATCAGGGCACAGGTGTACACAATGCTTTTGTCATGGAGCTTAGGAAAGGAGGATCTGATTGGCAGATTATCATTTCTGAGATGGAATGACCGGCATCTTTTTATTAATTACATTTAAAAAAGTGCTTCTACATCGTTGCCAGGTGGCAATTCCTCACTTAATCATCCCACTCTCTTCCCCATATTCAGCACAGGTGTTTCTATAAAACTGGGGCTCTGAAATTCATGATCCCCCACAGAAATTGCCCCTGTTTATATGTTGCCTCGGACTTTGATCAGCACTTGTTGCCAGGTGGCAATTCCTCATTTAATCATCCCACTCTCTTCCCCATATTCAGCACAGGTGTTTCTATAAAACTGGAGCTCTGAAATTCATGATCCCCCACAGAAATCGCCCCTGTTTATTTTATATGTTGCCTCGCACTTTGATCAGCACTTTCCCTCTCACCAAAGCTTTAACCTCACAGGTTTTCCTATTGCTCTTGGTCTATTTTTATTTAAACTCTGAGTCCTTCGTTTTGTATACTAAAACAAAACATTCACTGTACAATTAATGTACACTTCTTTTGGGTGGTAATAAAACAGCATTAGGCAACCTAGGGACATGCTACAAGTGATTCCCAAGAGAACAGCTACACCACAAAGCCAAAAAGCAGTGGTTATAAACCAGAGCTTGGGCAGCAGAAACAAAGGCATATCCAGCAAGGCTGTGAGCAGCTGATGCACTGCAGCCTCGAAAAAGGCCAGAACTGCAAAGGAGATGAAAGGTAGGAGGAGCAACAGTCACATGAAAAACGCCCATGAAGGAGTTTCCCTGACTTCTAGGCTGCTGATATTTGGAACACTGGGGGAGGAGCCAAAGCCCACCCACAGCAAGCTTGAGTGGCTTGCTGTCAAAGTGTGACCAATTATATGCCATCACTGCCATAAAGAGAAGGCAAAAACTGAAAAGAATGAATGCCGCACTGGACACTGTAAACAGTTGAGCCCAGAGAAGGGGCGTCTCGACCCAGCAGCCAAATGAGAAATAGATCCAAGAGGTATAGGATGGCAAGGCTTCAGCAGGAGGTTCCAGTTGTTTTTGCTGACCTGGCCTATATGTAAATGTGTCTCTTCTGTTCTGTTACCCAGAACTCAAGTATTTTGGAATCAGATAGAGGCAAAATTTTGGGAAAACGTACTTAATTTACCAAAAAGTACTCCAACTATGTTACTTAGATATGAACTCGGCCTTCTATCAATACACATACAAGTCACTTGGAAAATGTGCACATTGCTTAGGAAATGTATATTGGGTTTTTCTAACCGAGAAAGTCTGGCCATTTTAGCTAATCATTTGTTGACCTCGAATCAGTCATTTCCCTTAAATTGGAGAACGCATACCTTGAATGCTCTTGCCAATGCTGATATCTCGTTCGATCTCCTTCTTATGAATCCAAGCAGAGCAAAGATCAAACTTTATCAATTTGATTGGCTACGTACACAAGAAAAATGCCTAAAACTTAAGGATTTCGATAGGAATCTTTTTGGTCACAAACGATTTCGCACAATGGCTGACTATCTTGTTAATTGTCCATTACCAACTTTCAGAATGAAAATTATAAGACTGTGACTCAATTTGTGGCCGGTGAACGAGATTCTGATTAGAAGAGGCCTTCATATACAGAAACTCTTTGTCACATCATCACGAAATGTAAAGCCTTCATACCACATCGTTTGAAACTTGTCAAATGCATGACATCTAAGCACATTCAAAGATCTGACAATGAGAAATGGGCTGAAATCTTTGGAACTGGTAAAATCTCAGTTAGAATTGCAACTATCCATATTCTCGACGCTGCTTTCCCGCATGAGTGAAAGGTGACTGCAAATACAAAATGAAATGGAGTAGCTAACTATTATTATTACATGCAATTCTTTGTTAAAGAGTTCCAATTCTCATTCTTTTTCTTATTGCTGATTGTAGAGCGATTATCTTGAAATTATGTTAACATTTTAATGCTTGTAGATACGTACTTATGCTCTTGTTTTATTGTTTAATTTTCTTTTTTTCTACATACGTAAGGTATATTTAATCAATTTTTGTAATACTCCTAAATGATGAATTTTATATATTTGTAAAGTTGAATTGTCAACTAAATCAAATAAAAAATAAAAAATAAAAATAAAAAAGTTTCTCTTCTGTGTCCCATAAGAAAGATGTACAGCAAGAAAAAGGCTAACTATATATATATAGGTTTTGCTTTTGGAGGCGCTATAATCCAAAACTATTGTCATGGGAAGTAAAGATAATAGAGAAATGGCATTGGAGGAGGGTCGCCCAGCCTGTAGGTGTTATTTTGTTATGGGTCCTACCTGTTAATGTCCATTACTTAGCTAAGGCCTATGTGAATGCCCCCCTACTTCTTGCCCCTCCCTGATGTAAACCACCCATATGCTTTGAAGAGCATTTGTGGTTGTTTTGCAATTTTCACTACCTGTATCTGGTTCCTTAAATAATGTGGCTTTATCTGTTATGTTTACTTTAATTATTCTATCTGCTCCATTGAATGCTCCTCCCATTCAGTTACTTCTGCTTCCCACTCACATAAAAGGACTTCTTTCTTGCCCCTTAATGGGTCTTCCTGACAACCCAAAATAGTTGACGAATGCTTATGCATTGTCTCCTAGCACACATGGATACGACACTAGTCCGTCATTGCTTCTTCAACTGCTAATCAGAGAGCATGGCTGCAAAGCCAGGGAAGTAAACACACTGAAGGAACAAGTTGGAATTAATACAAACACTTCACTTTTACAGCTTTGTTTTTCCTTTTCACTTGTTATTTTATAAAGTGTGTACATGACACCTTCTGTGTTCAAAGATTTTGGCAGAAAATCCATACATTGAAAAACGAGCATCCTCATAAACTTTGTTTTCTGATAAGGTGCTAGCGCTCTTGCATCTCTTCCCCTGAATGTGAGGGTGAGATTGCCATGGATTGTGGGTATTTTTGCAAACCAGAAGAAGGAATCAGACTCTTGAAGGACAGTTTTTATTATTAAAATAAAGAAAAGGGCTGTCTGTTCTTAATCACTACGAGGGTGTTCCCTACCTACTAAACAAAAGTAGAGGTGCTTGACAGTCCTCTAAACAATAATATAGCCCTTTGGCTCAATACCTACCTTCTATCTAGCTCTACCACTATAAAAAATAACCCAAATAGTCATATCAGTATGCTACTGACATATGGCTCTCGTTGGCCTGCCTCGCGGTGTTCTTGGCTATCATATGTTTTATAGCTCAGAGAAGAAAAAGAAATGTAAAAATCACCAACAGAAAGTTCTCTTGATTTTCCCAATTGAAGTGTTCATATGGAATTCAAAATGGAGTACTTTTGTTTCCTTCTCTCACGCTCCTCAAGAGTGGCAATAGTTCTTGGTACAAACTTAGAATTACAATTCCTTTTGCTCTGGTCATCTTCGTTATCTTCCTTTTCCTATATATGATTTCCTGATATCTTCTGGTTTACTGGTTTGAACCCTCCAGGTTCTGTTTCTCTTATTAGCTTAACTAGGTCCTCCTGATTCTCACATTGCTTTAGGCTGAATATTACGTTGGTGCTTTGTCACTTCCTTGGGTTTCTTGGGCTCCCATAACCCATACATTTGTGCAATGTCCCACTTTGATATATAAGTCTTCCTATTCTCCGAGCCACCCCGCTACCTGTTTCAGTGTTGGGTCTGCTCCTTTGGAATGGGGTCTGCACCTCACGGATCACCCAGCTTTCTGTCGCTTGTTACTTCTCCTTCATGTATGCTGCGGGCTCTCAAAGACTCCATAACCTCGCCCAGGGTAGTGGATCCGATCCTCCAGTCGCACACAGTATCACCATTTGTTCGTGGGAACTCTCTCCTTCATGGTCTTGGCGTGGTCACGCCACCAGATGAGACAACCTCTCCATCTCGTTCTCTCAAGCCGCTGTTCCGCTTCTCAGTTCAATGGCCCTTCAACATACTTCACTCTCCGGCTCTCTGCTTGTTGTTACTGCTGGCTCTGTGTTACTGCATGACTCTGCACCTCCAGCACGTGGTGTTGTCAGAGGTTTGCCTCTGCGTAGTGCTCTCTCTCCTCTCAGTAAGGTTCTTCATCTGTTTATGTTTGTCACTTTGAATCCTGCAAGGGGCGTTTTTATTCATCTATGTTTCTTGAAAACAGTTCTGCATTACCTACAGTCAATGAGTAAGAAACAATGTCACAGTTGTTTATAGGCTTCTCTCTTCCCATGTAAGTGGATTGAGTTTTCTTCATAGGGCATTCCATGTAGGAATGGGAGCCTTTGTCTCCTTGGGAGGAGTCACTCCCAGTGATGTTCCACTTGCCCAGACCCCTATGGAGCGTCTTGCTTAGTGGGCTCACCTTAGCCGCAAAGGGGGTGGCCACCCCTGGAGGAGAAGGGACAAATAATCCAGATTCGCCAGAGTATGCAGATATCCAGTTCAATGACATCTACATTCCTAGAATCCTTTGCTAACTCACCCTCATTTTGCAGGATAGAAATACTGATGGTAAGTGAATATTTTACTTTATATTTTTGTGTCTATAATTCTTTTACGTACTCGGACATTTTTTCACCAACCAAAAGTATTTTATACACTGCGACAATCCTTTATGCACTCTGCTTAAAAATCAAGAAGCTTGAAGATATGGTACTTCTGGTCAATCATTTTTGTTTTCGGCAAATCATTGTGGTGCTTGTGCCACAAAATATCTCAAACCTTTGTTACTGAAGAGAGAGAGGGAAGGGGGTTCCAAACAGAGAATGTGTGGTTAGTATAGCAACCAGCAATGCCACGGCATGAAAATGCCAACTGAATGAAGCTTGTTTTTCCATACTCCTCCACCATACTACCCAATAAGATGTTCCCTAAAAACCTTTGCTCAAATTATCAGCTTTGTAAGATGCTAGTTGGGTGCCAGGATTTCCATGTCCCAGGTGCGCAGTGATTTCAAAGGTTGCAATATTAGGCTGTTTTGGTCTATTTTGTGCACAATGGGGCTATTGGTGTAGATCTGGCAGCAGATCTGTTTATTTTTTTTGGCAGCAGATCTGTTTATTTTGTCCTTCCAAGGCTACAACTCTATCCTCAGCCACCCACCCCACACCCACTATCTATACCCACACCTTCACTCTTTCAACCCCCACCCATACATTACGATTATTACATGTGCAGGTTGGGTTTTATTTGCTCTATTTGGGCTACTTTCGATGAGTCCTCCCGAGGCTGCTTTGTTATTCATGTTTTCTGACCATAACAACTACTACCATGCCCTCCCTACCCCAGCCCCACTTTCTGTACCTCCACCACCTCACCTACGCTACCCTCACTCTCTCAACCCCCAAACACCTGACAATAACTCTACACACAGCCCCTTCTAACTATATCCCTACCCATCCAACTCTAACTCTCTCTCTATCCCTACCCACCCACACACTTCACTCTCTATCCCTACCCACCCACCCTACCCCCACTCTCTCTATGCACACCGAAGCTGCCCTTACTCTCTCTACCCTCACCCAGCCCAACTCTTTCTAGATACCCCCATTGCCTCTAATCCCACACCCACCCTATTCCACTCTTTCTTCCCCATCCGTGTGCCACTCACTCTACACACCCACCTTCTCTCTATCCCCACCCACAATACTCCATCTCTCTTTACCGGCACCCACCCTACCCCCATCGATATACCGCCACTCACCCTAGCCACTCTACCCCCTCTCTTTCTACTCCATGTATATACCCCCCACACACTCGAACACCCCCTACTGCCCCACCCACCAACATTACCCGGTGCTACCCGTTTACTCCCCCAACCACCCACCCTACATGTCCCTCTACCCCCTCTGGAGTTGGGATAAGCATAGATGCAGCTAGGGAATGGAGAAAGTCCAAACACTCTCACTGTCACCCCCTTTCTTGCTCATATTTCCCCTTGCTCATCATTGATGGCATTCTGCGTCAATGGACTGCTCCCTTGATCTATTCCCATTCTCCACCTGTTGCACACCTCCAGCCCTTATAACATCCTTCTTTGAAACTTTGCATTGCCCTCTTTGAACCCTGGTGCCTATAAATACAAAATGCAAAGAACAGAAATAAACGCCAAACTTATTGGCTTTGGCAATGCCTGTTTAGTAAATGATCTGCCAGCTCAGCAAAACAAAGCTATTTTAAGAGCACGTGTGTTAGTGCATTTACAATTAAGAAGAAACAAACGATACTTGCACCCAACAAATGTATTCTAATAAAAAAGTGGTCCATGGGGAAGAATATCAGTAATTACTTGTCCCTTTTGATAGTCTATATGTACCTAAACATTAAGAATGACAGCTCCATGGAAACATACCTGAGCAAAATGAATGCCCCAATTCAAAGGTTGTTATATGTAACATTTCGGCTAGGTGCGTTACCAATTGCCTCTTTCAGGTCGGGTTGAAATAAGCAGGTCTGATCGTTGGCCATCTTGCCTGACTGAAAGAAAGTATTCAACATGTTCTCTTCCTATGTCACAGATTTAAAAGCGTGTGAAATGTGGATCTATGATTACACAATGGAGGTAAACAATCCCTAAATGCTACTAAACTGTAATGTTAATGATCTGAACACGAAGATGTTATCTAAACGGTCTCTGCGTATTTAGCCTGGGGGTGGTGGCTGAAAAGTAGACCTCCCCCTACGTGTTAAACTGGCCTATCCCAGGCAATGAAGAAACATGGGTTTTGACAGCAGTTCTTGTGTACCATACCATATGTTTATGTATGTGTTAAATGTGTATCACAGGCCCTTAATAACATTTATGAAATTTCATTAATGTATTTAGTACATTTGCTTAATTTGTCCTCTATGTTTATTCGTACGCCTCTGATGAAATGAGAACAGGTGATGTATTTTATATTTTTTGGTATATTTTTAACATTCGTGAAATATCTTGAATGACTCTAACCATTATCCATTCAACACACAGCATGAATTTTGAGGATTATATTTTATTGTGTCTTGTACTTTTATTTATTTATTTTTGCATTTATTTCAGCGCACAAAGCCTTGATGCATCTAAGCGCTAGTTACGGAAAGTTCATAGTACATTAGTGAAGTGCGAGAATAAGCAAATGGTTACAGACACAACAATGGTGTGTGGGTGTGTGTACACAGACTGGCAAAGCCACACCTGATGTTACAGAAGGCTACATCAGGCAGCATATGAGACAAGTAGGTATGATAACACAAACTGGCAAAGCCACACCTCATGTTACAGAGGGCTACATCAGGCAGCATATGAGTCAAATAGAAAACAGAAATGCAGACCCGCCTGAAAAAACACAGGAACTCAGGCTCCCTGAAGATTGATGAGGTCATGAAAACGTGCGTTAGGAGGAGAAGCTAAAGACTGGTAAAAGAGCGCCTGCCTTCACATCTTTAAACATTGTTCCAGGAGTCCCGGGCTCACAAGGCAGTGCAGCAGGGCCATCATGCCGTACATTGGAGAGCCACAACCATGGCTTTCTCCCTCCCCCCATCAAGGGGAAGATTTGTGCTATGGAGGGAGTTGTTTCCAGTCACCTGCCAGCAAAATCAAGTGCTAAAAATACAAGTACCAGAATCCTCAGAGCTAATTAATTTGTTACACCTGAAACAGAAATGCAGACCCGCCTGAAAAAACACAGAAACTCAGCCTCCCTGAAGATTGATGAAGTCATGAAAACGTGCGTTAGAAGGAAAAGCTAAAGACTGGTAAAAGAGCGCCTGCCTTCACATCTTTAAACTATGAGTCAAATAGGTACGATTACACAGACTGGCAATGCCACACCTAATGTTACCGGGGGCTACATCAGGCAGCATATGAGACAAGTAGGTACGATAACACAGACTGGCAAAGCCACACTTCAAGTTGCAGGGGGCTACATCAAGCAGCATATGAGTCAAATATGTACGATTACACAGACTGGCAATGTCACACCTAATGTTACAGGGGGCTCCATCAGGCAGCATATGAGACAAGTAGGTACAATTACACAGCCTAGCAAAGCCACACCTCAAGTTGCAGTGGGCTACATCAGGCAGCACATGAGACAAGTAGGTACGATTGCACAGACTGGCAAAGCCACACCTCATGGAATGAGGGCCAACAGCAATCAGGCTGCCACACAGTAAGGTAAGTGAATAATAAGCAGTGAGCATAGGGAAGGGTAAGCCCATCAGAGAATCCTCTATGTGGGTAATCCACATAGAGGATTCTCTGATGGCACTCAAAGCACACAAAACAAGTATGGCTGCACAGATGTAAAAGTATCTAAATTCGATTTTTTAACAACCCACTCTAAGCTCAAAAAAGTAAATTAACATATATGGAGATTCTGTAAGGATTTAGAAAAGATTGAGACTGGAACATTTATTTACTACACGTAGCTGTGTTAATTGGCACTCATTAAATGCTACTTGGTAGCTTTTTTAAATTATCCAGCTTTCACCACTTAAACACATCTTTGGTATTGCATATAGGCTTTGTATACTCTGTTGTGAATTGCTGCTGTGAGATTTGTCCAAACGATTTTGAAAACCAGAAAATTTAGTTTTTTGTATAAATGTCCTAAAATAGTGGAAATAGTTGAATTGATCTGATGTATAAAGGAAATGTATATTTGACAAATGTCATGTAATTAATTTGTATATTAATGAATGATATTTGTGAAAGGTATAAGTGTAAACCATAATACAACCAAAACCAAAAGAAACACATATGGAACAAGATTGGAAAAAGGCCTGAACCCTGAGGAACACTATACTCCAGTGTGGCAGAGTAAGATTCAACGTCATCCAATTTTACTGTGGCGGTACGGGCCTGAAGGAATGATTGAAGTCAATTTATGTGTAATGCTATCCAGCCTTAGTGTCTGATTAAGTCTCTGCAGCAATCTGTCATGGTCGATGGTGTTTAATGCTCTTGACACATCTAGCATAACACGAGCAGAGAGTCTAAGAGTTTAAGGAGGTTCTCTTTAACATCTAAAAGATTGAGGAGCCTTACAAATTGCATTCAAATTACTTTTCCCGAGGAATTAACAAGGCTATAGGTGAATACTACTATGTTGGTACATGATACATCTAACTGTGCAGGATAGGGCGAAGTAAAACAAAACAATGATGTATGCATGACGTTAAATAAACTGTTACTGCTATCATTGCTTAGGCAGTCTTGCATACCAGCATGTCCGCATCATTAGAGACAGGGACCAGCTATAGGCAAATTAATCTTCATCCTTCAAAACACAGGTGAAGTCCAGTTGAAGCTCCTTGCCGATGGCTAGCAGTTCGTACAGGACTACACACATGGAGGCATGGCCAAGACTGATTTGCATACAATGGAGAAGAGAAAAAACGTTGCCACTGGTTATGATTCATTCAGGGCCATCTATCCATTCCTTTTAGGTTTTAGTTTGATTCCCTAAGTAAGAGAGTGTTTGGAGGGATGGGAATGTCTTGAATCAAGCTACATCTCACTGATTAGGTGCAACAAGGCAGTGCCTGAAAATGTCAAGGATAGGATAGGAAGTATGCACTGCTTTGCTCTTTCTGTTGTCCATACCTACCTGAGGGCTTCCCCACTTAACTAGGATGTATCTGTGTCCATGTATCTGCCCTGCCAGAAGTTATTGTTGGGTGGTGGTAAGTACTGACCTTCATATGCACATGCTCTTTGAGTACCGGCCAAAGGTGTGCCTGCAAACAGACTGTTGAAAGGTAGTTACTGCAGGAGTTTCATACAGGGACTTCAGTGTCATTCAGCTGCTCAACAAGTATATCTTGCTGCTGATTGGTTCTGTTCATCATGACTATAGCCCAACAACGAAAGAGGTGCAGTCTGGAAGGTTTAACATTAATATTAACCACTGGCATCACTCTGGACATCACTTCAGACCATCTTTCTTCAGCCTGCAAACCCATTGCAGAAAGGGGGGAGACGTTATGCAAATCAGGCTTGGTCACTCTCTAAGGGGGCAGTCCAGTCCGATCTGTCTGGTCGCATCCGTTCTGCATGAGACCAGAAGAAACCATGAGACATGTTTTGGCCTTGTTGGATATCATCAGCGAGGTGTAGCTTGTGTCTCTGTTCTCAGCAGACTCAGGAACCATTTCCGGGCATACATGTCACATCATGACTCCACTTCCTATCCTTCAACCATCATACCTCTATTTTACTCATTCCCTGCCTCACATTTGTTATTCGGACCCCTTTGTGTGATTCATATATGTAAGACATCCCTGATATGGTTTAACCTGTTCCACCTGTTGTTAACACTCTCCATTGCTCTACCTACCTGGAGCATGCGGCAGCTTAGATTTGGTGCCAGTTGGCTGAACAGTTGCATGTTTAATCACATCTGACATATCATGTGAGATAAGGCCCATGAGCCACTCGCTACAACCCCATTTACCGCAATCCTAATACAACTGCTGAACCTTCTGTCTCCCAGGAGCCTCCCAGGAGCATAGATGGCATCGTTCAGGTAAGGGAGAGGGAGGAGCATAGCCTAGGGGGCGCCTCCTGAATAGAGGTGCAATTTGATCTAGTGGCATTGCACAGCATGTCATCTGCAGTGCATGCTGCTTTATGTCATCAGTCATTTCTCTTATTTTCATTTGGCTAGTTTTTCTTTTCTTTTTTTCTTACCTGAGCTTCTATGTAGACATATGTGCATGAACAAAACAAATCATTCGCATTTTACCTGTAAAGATTATCCCAGTAGATATCACTTGTAAGTATTTTTATAATCTCTTTCTCTAATGAGTACTTGGGGCTATTCCAAATTGCAAGTGTTATACTTCTCTTTATTAATTGGCTGTAACTTCAATTTGAAATTAGGAAACAACGTTCTTCCCTCGGAACTCCAAGAAAGGAAGGAAGACACAAAGATATTTCTCCAGCAATCAAACAAAGCGGGAATGATGTTTGGGGTCCCCAGGATGAGTTATTTGATGCCTTAATGGTCGAACACAGAGTGATACCATGTGCCATCTGACACAAGGCGGATGCTTCAACTATCGACTGCTTTATGATAACCCGAGATGAGTGGTTGAAAGTAGTGGACGTGGAAGTGATAAAGAGACTGAGAGCTACCACAGTCCTCTGGTGTTAAAGTTCAGCGCAGATGCAAGAACGCATAAACGTCTGATCATTATTCACACACTTCAAAAATGTTCAGATAATACCAAAAACCTGATATGGGAGCAGTCTTGACCCATGCCCCGTCTTTGAATAAACAGCTCAAGGTGCTAGACGTGAAACAGAAGTCTCTCTAGGCGGAAGTGTCAAAGTTTCAAATATAGTAACAGGCATTATTGCTCTGTGTAATCGTCTTAATACGTCTCTCTCTCTGGGTTAAAATTGTAAAAACAAAGACCCTACAAAACAGGGCAGCAGATGCAAGCAAGAGCATATATTATTATTAGAAGCCAGGAAAGCTACACCTGTATTCCCTATTACTATAATTCTTCCTACAACATCCCATAATCAGTGGTGCAGTATGGGAAAGCAAGCAGCTGAGCTAACTGCCTGGGAGGTGCTGGGTAAGGCAGCGTCGTGAGGAATATGGCTAGGAATGTTGGCAGCTGGTTGCTAAGGCATATTTAGCAAACACTGCAGAAATCCCCCCATCAAATAATGTGGAGGGTTCTGCCTTGGGTAGTGCAATTTGCATCAATGAACACACAGGAGGAACACCCTAGAAGCTACACCATATGATCGAGAAAAATCAATGGGGCACATCAAGACCGAACGATTATCTGGTAGTATCCCAGAAAGAAGTTATTTTTGCAATGCCCTCACAAACTAGACAGTCAGGTGCTGGTGCAGATGGGAATCCAGATGATGGTTTTAAAGATCAAATTGATGTTCTTACCACAGTGAGGAATGCTATTGCCAGATCGAAATGTATTCCACCTTCTTTCTTCTCGGCCAATCTCAATCAATGCACCAGCCACTTGAATGGACGTAGTGTTTTGCAGTGGTCTGAGGGAATGGCTACAAGCAAATAGTATATTGGATGAAACTAAATACAGATTTCAAGAAGTATGGGGTTCTAGAGATAGAATACTGACTTCTTTGCCTTATTTTATCACAATATGTATTGGGGGAATCACCATCATTGGGCCTCATTACGACCCAGGCGGTAAGGGTTTTACGGCGGCGTAAACAGCGCCGACCCTTACCGCCTGAGTACGAGGTCCCTTAGCGCCATGGCGGACTTAACACCTGCTTTTAGCAGGTGTTAAAATCCATGGCGCTAAGGGACCATGGAGTTAATTACGCCACCGTAATTTACGGTGGCGTAATTAACGTCTTCCCCACTCCCATTATGCCCTATGGGGCAAAAATGGGAATGGGGAAGGGTAAATGGGGATTGGGGACTTACCGCCCCGCCAAGGTCGGAATGGGGCGGTAAGTCCGCCAACCACCATGGCGTAAACGTAGTTTACGCCATGGTGGTAAAGTCACGGCCCAGGCGGTAACTTACCGCCTGGGTCGTAATGAGGCCCATTGTGTCTCACTTATATTGAGCTCAGTGTGACATTTGATTGTGTAAATAGACAGTCCTTGAGAAATGTAAAACTATGTTAGCTGTGCTAGACTTACTCATGGCTACACATGATAAAAAATAGCAAGCGAGATAATATTCGAAAATGGATTGTTCCACAACTTTCCCTTTCAACTAAGCAGTGCATTATGGGTGAGTACTGGCATGACTCCTTTTCAACTTATATGTTCACTATTTAAGGAAAATTTCATCATATTTTTTTATTTTTTTATTTAAAATATTTTAGTTTATTTCCATTAAATAAATCGCATATTCCTGTTTAAATAATATTACAGCAAAATTCAAATGTCATTATTATCAATGAAAGACATTCCACTATTGGGTGGGCGATACATGCCACTTATCATACGTAAATAATTGTGTATTGATTGCACTACCCCCTAAAGCCCTTCAAATTCTTCGAAATACATACGTCAATTATAGGCTAGATAGATGACTTATGGCCTCATCAGCGGTTGGGCTGAGCAGTAAAAATGCTGTGGTAACGTTATTGCCGCCCCATTAGCACTCCACCCAATCCCGAGTTTGGGCAGAGAGTGGCCGAAAACCTCCCCTTTCCGCTCATTTTTGGTGCTATTACCACCAGCGGTAATAATGCTGAAAAGCCCTATGGACTCATAATAAATGGGGATTAATGGTGCCACTGCAACTCGGGATCTAGCGCAAATTGTGCAGACCATGTTGCTGGGATATAGCCCAACTCGTGAGAAGGCCCTCAGTGTAAATACAAATGGGCCTGATTTACAAAGCGTTCTCCAGTGGGATTTTCCGTTGACAATTTTTGTAAATCTAAGGTGATGATAAGGAGATCAATAAAAATGAAGCCATTGAGCAAGAGGCTAAATGTATTGATGTAAGACTGCAGATGGACATCAGATGCATTCAAATTATTTTTTGCACATGGATAGACAAAGATTGCTAATTGTATGAGCTAGTAGAGCTGTTTCCAAGGCTTACCCTTTGGAATCCATGCAGTTGGTATAGAAGGCTAAGGACTATTCTTTCGTCACATATGGCTCAGTGATATGGGGTTATGTGGGCTCTACCGTTTTTCTTTTTATTTATTAGCTGCCTGATTCATGGAATTATTTGCGTGAGGAACGCAGATTTGCGAGCTTTCTTGCCGAAAATCCCCATACTTTAAAGAGGGATTTTCAGGCAGAAAGGCGCGCAAATCTGCGTTTTTAACGCAAATAATTCTATGAATCAGGCTGTTGATGTTTCTTAGGACTACCAGGGGCAACACTGGCGTTCCTTTGCCATCTGGAGGCCTCAGTTATGTCAAGAATATTGTGAGAATTCCTCTATTTAGAGGGCACCTATCTGGACCAATGAGGCAGTGAAGTTTACAAGAGCTATCATACAGGATGTATTTTCTAGTGATGTAGTCCATCATATGCCTCGGTTGAGATATGTTAAAAGGTGTACACCAAGGTAATTGTTTATTCCATTTGGGTGGAATTCATTCCAATGCTAAGTTATACTAGGGAGTCCGATGCAAGTATTTTTAATTTCTACCTGTGAAACGAGAGAACATGAGAGACCCAGAGTGCGGCTGTGCAGTATTGTGTCCCCTCCCTGCAGGAAAACACGGCTTAATATCTTTTTTTGGCAGCCAAATAGTCACAACGACTTTATGTAACACATTTGAGATTCATCCTTTTGCCGTTATCAACTATGTCTTGAACGTGCGTTAAAAGGCGTTATGGACTGGCACTGTCCTATTTGTCCAGGTGACATAGAAGCTTTAATGCACGTTTTGCTCTTCTGTCCGGGGTGTGCTGCTATTAGAAACATAACACTGATCCCTCGTTTAAAGGCAAGACGTGTTATTCACTGTCGCCCTGCACTTCTGCGTCTTCTTTTATTTGCCTTTGAAAAATGTGTGCCATGGCCTGCAAATAGTGTAGGTGATAAGGCATTGGATATGAGAACAACTTGTTTGCCTGTATCTGGATATATGTATGAATAAACTGGTATGTTACTGTTATTAACTGTTTGTAATGCTCTTGGCACATTTTCCTGAAATGAAATGATAGGATAAGATATGGGCCTCATTACAACCCCTGCGTTAACGCCGGGGTTAATGGCTGACGCCGGTAATGTACTGATTCCCCATTCATCATTTGCCCTTCCCCATTCTCATTTTTGCCCCCATAGGGCTCAATGGGAATGGGGAAGGCGGTAATTATGGTACCACAAATTGCGGTACCGTAATTACCTCGAAAGTCCCTTTGCCGGTTCCTTGGGGAGCAGGTGCAAGTGGATCTAGGTCATCTGGCCTAAGCCCCGCCCACCTGGTGCCTTCCTGCCTGCTGCTCTTTTTCACCACTTAGCAAGCCCCGCCCAACTGGTGCCTTCCTGCTTGCTGCTCTTTTTCACCACTTAGCAAGCCCCGCCCACCTCGTGCCTTCCTGCTTCCCACTCTTTTTCACCACTTAGCAAGCCACGCCCACCTGGTGCCTTCCTGCTTGCCGCTCTGTTTCCCTACTTAAGAAGCCCTCCAGCTTCTTTTCCTTTGCAGATGGGGAGCAGGTGCAAGTGGATCTCCGCCCACCTGGTACCTTCCTGCCTGCTGCTCTTTTTCACCACTTAGCAAGCCCCACCCACCTGGTGCCTTCCTTCACCATCACTGTCTTGTGGCCAATGCTGGATTTGACTTTTATAGACTTCATTCATTCACGGTGTGTCACTCTTTCTCAACTCTCATGCTGGACCTCCTTTGCATCTTGTACTCATGGTGGCACTGAATCATGCTGTTCCCATCTTCATCTTGTATCCTGGCTTGCAACATTATGGGCATCATTACACAGTAGGCAGTAAGGGTTTACTGGTACCGGTAAGGGCACCGGTACCGGTAAACCCTTACCGCCTTACTATGAGTTCCCTTTGCGGACCCGACCTTAACGGCTGATTTTATCAGCCGTTAAAGTAGGGTGTCGCAAAGGGACCTTGGTGCTAATTATGGTACCGCAATTTGCGATACCGTAATTAGCGCCTTCCCCATTCCCATTATGCCCTATGGGGGCAAAAATGGGAATGGGGAAGTGCCTTGGTGAATGGGGAATTACTGTCCCCGCTCACCTTGGAGTAGGGCGGTAATTCCACCATCCACCAAGGCGGACACAGTAAAATACCGGCAGCAACCATGGCGCTAAAAGCGCCATGGTTACAGCCTACCGTGTAATGAGGCCCTATGTGTTATTACTGACTTCTGCAATTGTATTCGCTCTCCACTCTTGCTTCTCCACTCTTTTTGACTGCTTACTCTCTTTTCTCTCCTCCTTTCCCTTCTCCCTTTTCCTATCTCCTCCCCTTACTTTCTTTTATGCACTTACTCTATCAGAATTGTCCCTGGACCTAATATGATAGCACCCTCGTCTGTTTCCTCCACCCTCCCATTACTGTTTTTTTCCTCCCCACGCCCCCTCCAGCACTATCTGAAATGTATTCACGCCTAGTATGATAGTTGCTTGTTTTGTACCTCCCCTCCCTTTCTGCACCCCTCTCCCTCACCTTTTGGTTTTCTCCGGCTCTACCAGAAATGTCGTCAGGCCTAGTACGGTAGTCGCCTGTCTGTTTCCATTTCCTTCCCACTCCCCCCCCTGAAATGTCGTCAGGCCGAGTACGATAGTTAATTTCACATCCTTACTGTTCATGGCCTGTAAGAATGTGGTTGTATTTTCTCTTGTTCCCTCCCTTGCCTTGAAGCGCTTTGAAACACAGTGTGTATAGGCGCTATATAAATAAACGATCATATCATATCATATCATATCATATCTTCCTTCACGGCTGGTAAAACCAGCCGTTAAGGTGGGGACCCGCAAAGGGACCTCGTAATTAGGCGGTAAGGGGTTAACGGCGCCGCCACCTTTTACGGCTCCGTTAACCCCTTACCGCGTGAGTTGTAATGAGGCCCAGTGTATTTTACATTGTGCATATTATTGCTGTAAAATGCTATGATTGTTGTGACTGCTTGTATGGGGGTGACCTCTGACATAAAGCTTTTTGAGTGACAGAGTCCGTCTAAGATTCACCGAGGAGATGTCTTCCTGTTTTTTAATATATTATGCAGTGTGTAATTTGGAAGTTTTAGCAGTGAGTAGCATCCCTACACAGCACACCTGCTGACTTGCCAGAAATCGCTCCAATCACTTGTCAGTTCAATTGCAGACTGTGTTGTAGGTTTGTTAAATTCTTACTGTCAATGTTAGAGCAGCATTTGGCGTTACAATGTGTACTTTGCAGGGTTTCATGGGCACTTTGGCAACAGTTGTAGCGATGTACCAAGGGGAGTGTTCAAGTCAGGCCAGCTACCATCTGCACCCAGTAGTCCTGACTATTTACCTACCCTCTGATCGTGAGGGGAAAGGCCGGCCATGAAAGCATCCCAGCGCTCTAAGCAAGAAGTATAGCCACTGATCGTTCTCCCTTAGACAAAATCACATACATTGATAGTGTTTCTTTTTGCCAGCCCAACTTGCATCTACACAATAGTCACCTTCTATCCCCTGTACTAGTCCACCTCCATGCCATATATGGACTCTTTCCAGCCTCTACATCATTCCTCTACATCTCTAAAAAGTAGTCTCACCCATGCCATCTGCACCTTTGTCACTACAGCCCCCATTTCCCCACAATGCACCCAACCTACACCATGATCTCAACCTCAGCTGTGCACCATGCCACCATGCTTTAAAATGGTTACTGTTACAAGTGAGTGCAGTTGGCTGCATTAACCTGTAGAGACAGCTTGTCGATTCTGGAGCCAAATGTCAACGTTTTTTAGCCTGACGTGGCACAGGCCTTGCTGCCAGAAGGAGGAAGCACTTGAAAAGTACTGGCTCAGCGCGGAGCACTTGTGGAGTATGATGAGTGAAGTTAGCTGCACATATCTGTATGGAGAGCTTGTGGATTTTGGAGCCAATCATCCTTGTTTTAGAGGCCGATGTTACGCCAAAGTGGCTGGTGGATGAAGGAAGCACCTGAAAAGCACCAGCTCAGCAGGAAGTGCACACAGACTGAATTGAGTGCAGTTGGTTGCAGATACCTGTACAGACAGTTTGTGGATTTTTGACCCAAGCATCCTCATTTTGGAGCCTAACATGACCCAGATGCGGAAAACAAAGGAGGAAGCACTTGAACAGCATCAGCTCAGTGACAACCATGCACAGAGTGCAGTGAGTGCAGTTGGCTGCAGAAATCTGTAGGGAAAGCATGTCGATTATGGAGCCGAACATCCTTGTTTTTTAGCCCAACGTGACACGGGCGTAGCTGGTGTTAGGAGGAGGAACTTGAAAAGTACTGGCTCAGCGCAGAGCATGTAAGGAGTGTGATGAGTTTAGTTACCTACAGATATCTGTATGGGGAGTTTGTGGATTTGGGAGCTAAGCGTCCTTGTATTGGAACCCGACGTTACATGGATGCGGCTTGTGGAAGGATGAAACATTTGAAAACAACAGTTCAGCCCGGAGTGCACATAGACTGCATTGAATACAGTTGGCTGCAGATACCTATACAGACAGTTTGTGGATTTTGGAGCCAAGCACTATCGTTTTGGAGCCTGACATGATGTGAATGCGGCAGGCAAAAGGAGGAAGCACTTGAACAGCATCGGTTCAGTGAGAAGCATGCGCAGATTGCAGTTGTGTAGTTGGCTTCTTCTGGGTCTGGGGGCATGGTGATAAGTGTCAAGAGTAAGTGTTCCCTTTCTTTTTAAAAAAAAATCTCTTCCCCCATAATTTGTGTATTAGGAAGCAAAACTATAATTTCAAAAGGGACAAGAGGGATACCTGAATTGGAGGGGGTGTGGGCAAGTTCCCCTATACATGATTTGGAGGCAACCGGCCACCATCCACATTACTCAATTATCACATGTAAAGGGAACTCCTCATACTTCAAACTTTTTTCCCACATTTGTGAGTGATGAGGCTTCTGTTACCAAGGGGCAAGAACTATGTGAAAACTCTAAATCAAATAGTGAGGAAGAGTTAGAAGGGTCTATTAGGTATCTTTCCCGCTCACCTTCTGAGCCAACTTTATTGGGCGTGCCTCTCACCGATCTAGATACTTTGTCACCCAGACACCCAATATGCAAACATCCCCCATTAATGCATCTGACAATAAAGCCTTATTCTCTATGTCTCACTACAGCTGAGCCAGAATGCCTTTCTCAACTCATTTGATCGATTTTTGAAGAACCATCAATAAAGAGAATCTCCCCCCCTGCCTGCAAAAGGGGTCTTGTGTACGAAGTGTAATCAAACACCCACGCTCTAACATAGTAACATAGTCCCAGAAACTTCTGCATTTACTTTATCGCGTGCAGTTTTGCCGTTTTCATAATCGCCTCAGCCCTTTCAGGTGTAGCTCTCTTTCACTCATGTGGGATCAACTGGCCCATGTACAACACTTCTTCTTGATGGTACTGTACCTTCTCTTTGTCTACCTTATATCCCTTGTCTGCTAGGATAGTTATTAACTGAATCAAGTTTTGCCTGTATTCATCTTCTGTCATGCTACAAATCAAAATGTCATCAACGTACTGTATCACAACACTCTTCAACTCCATATTGCCTAAATAAATCTGGAGGACCCTATGAAAAATCAATGGAGGCTCACAGTACTCTTTGAGCAAATGAGCACTTTTCAATCTAGTTTGGTGAAATGTAAATGATGTCAAGTCTTGTGAGTCCTTATGCAACGGGATTGAGAAAAATGCATTTCTTAAGTCAATCACTGTGAAATATCGCGCTACTACTGGAATGCTGCACAATACCGTCGCCAGACTAGGAACTAAAGGAAACTCTGCCTCTACAATCTGGTTAATCGGTCTCATGTGTTGAATAAATCTCCACGACCCCCCCTTCGATTTTTTCACAGGCTACACCACGGTATTGCATGATGATTCTGATGGTACTAGAATACCTTGTTCCATCAGTGCTGAAATAGTCTTAAAAATACCTTCACCCGCCTCTCGAGACATTCGGTTCTGTCTTGCTCGTGGTAAAATTGCTCCTGGCTTCAGCTTTATCTTAGCCTCCTCTACCCCCTTCAATAGGCCTATGTCATAGGGGCCTGTAGTCCATAAAGCACTTGACACTTTTTCTAAATCCTCATCAAAAAATGCTGGACGCTGTCACATTATCATTATTCACTGTGGGATCGCTCTTTTCTTTTTTCAACTATCTTGATCTAATATGTAATACTTATCTCAAATATGACTTCAACATCTGATATGTCATCTCTAAACATGTCACCCCTCCCCAATGGCAATCACTGTTCTCCATGGCCTACCCTCGTCATATATTCCTCCAAGCATTGCCATTTCCCCTTGTACTATGGCTGCATCTAATTCTAAGGGAATATTCTGTCCCCCCTCTTTGTCCATAGGTATCTGTGGCCTCAATAAGAATTCATCAGGTGTCATCATAGTATTTCCCACTAAGCCGGACAGCCATGTTAAGAGAATGCTCACCCCATAAAGAAAAATCTCTGGTTCCTTTGGCACTTCTCGCAGAGCCATCTGCCCTGAAAATGCCAATATAAATTTGCCCACATTCTTATAATATATCCCAGGAGTGAAACCCACTTGGGGGTTTGGTGTCACTGATAGTACTGAACATATCAAGTCACCCTGTGAGTTGTTTTATTGTGGATACATACATATCAATGTACCAGTAAAAGGACTTCCTTCTACCACAGTGACACCCCCAACTCTAGGTGTCAATAATTGTCCTGTGTTTGTGTTCTTCTGTATCTGCATGGGTGCATGCTGTGACTGCCCTTGCAGTGGATTCAATGGTGCTTGCTCTGGCTGCAATGCCTGCTGTATTTGTGGAGCTTGTGCTTGATACACTGTCGGATCTTGGGTAAACCCATCGCTAGATTGTGAGCTATATGCTGGAGGATAAGCTTGTCCTCCCTCTTGAGAATTGCCCATTCTGTACATACGCATGCAATGTGCCCTGTCATCTCACATGTCCAAGATATAGGAGGAGCTCTTCTGATTAGCTCCCCTTGATTAAATCCTCCTTGCATATTTTGATTACCATTCTGCATGTTCAGAAATTCACCTTGGTTATTCTGAAAACCACCCCTTCCTCTGTAGCCCATTCCTCTGCCTTGCTGCATAAACCCATTCCCTCCTTGGTCCATTTGATGCTGATTATTCGCCTGTGATGTACTCACTGCTTGTATTCTTAGTCCTTCTCTGCTTGTCAATACAGCCCCTTCTGTGGCGTATTTGATCATTTCTTCTGAACTAACTAGGCTTCCTCAATTTTTCTAGCATCTTCCTTCTTCCTATTTTTCTCCTGTAATAGCAGGCAGTGATGCACTATAGTCAACTGCATTTCTACCCATGGTCTCGCTTCCATTCCCACAAATTTCTTGAGTTGCCTCTGTACCTGTTCTGGCAACCCCTGACATAAAATATGGTAGAATACTGCCACTGTCTTTCCCCACGGTTCCCACGGTTCCCACGTTTCAAGAGTCCAGTGCTCTTGAATAATTTGAATATAAGCAAGCAGAATTTTGTCTTCTTTCATCTTATGTACCATGATTGCTCCCCATATCAGATGTGTCACGATACTGCACCCTGAGCGCTCTCCAAACATCTGCTCTATAATTATTAAATGGCACTCCATCATGCACTGTGTTTGTGACACTTAAATAGCCTGCTATTGTCCAAATGTCATCAACTCTTTCCCCAAGAATGGCTGCTAGGAGACCCTTAATGTCCCCTATTGCCAGAGTATTTCCCCCTGTCATTTTTTCTAGCTCATACACCATTTCTTCTGCACCAGCCATTAAAATGGGGAGTTTACATCTTAAATTATCCTTATCCATCCGTGGCCATAGAATATATTGTGGTCTGGTAGCTCCTTTCTCCAATAAATGGAACTGCGTGAACACTAATCCAATGTGGGCACCCATTCTCTGCCTATCCATAGTGGGGACAATGGTTCCTCATCGCCTTCTACCTGGCAACGTCCTTAGTCTGATCACATATGGCGGTGACACTCTCTTCTCACTTTGTGATCACCCTTTTGGTTGCTCTGGGTACGCCATGGGATCTGGGGTTCTATCTTTAGGCTGCTCTAGATCAGACCATCTTACTTCCTTGTCTGTCTGCAGGCATCCCTTGGGGCCGCATGCACTCCCCCCCCTCCTCCCCGTGGAAGGATTCTCTCTCTTTGTCTGACATATCTAGCCCCCCCGCTAGTGTGACTCCCATCCCGTTTGCCCTTATTTAATGTGACCCTGTCTAAAGGCAGTGCTCTATGCTCGTGACTAAATAGGTCTCTCTCTCTCTCTGCTCAGAGGATGGAGGACCAGGGATTGATACCCTTTTCCTTGGCTTCCCGATATGCTACCTTCCCTTAAGTCTTGATAGGCCATATCGAGCCTATCGCCGATGCTCTCTATGTCAACATTCTCTTCCAGGGCTACCCTAGATGGCCCTGATGTTGTCTCCTTTAACGGAAGAAACTCCTCTATATTGCCTCATTGAATTACTGGATTCGGTTTCATTAGTTCCTTTTGAATGCGGCCAATATCGGGTTCACGCTGTCTCTTTTTTCGCCCCAATTCTTTGTCTAATTCTCTTCTCTGTCTTGCCTCCCATCTAACTCTTTCCTCTTCTTGTCTTCTTTCCTCTCTTCTTTCGTTTGCTCTTCGCTCTTGCTCTTCCCTTCGTCTCTGCTTCCTTTTATCCCTTAATCGATGTGCTTCCTCCTCTTCTTGCTTCCTCTCTTGCCTATCTCATTCTTCAATTGCTCTCTGCCTGTTGTCATACTTTCATTGCTCCTCTGCCCTTTCTTCCTTCTGTTGCTGCTCTTCCTGATACATTTGTTCTTGCCTCTGTCTGTCTTTCTCGTGTGTCCATCCTCTTCCAATCTTCTTTCCTGTTCGCTGTCTTTTCTGTCCTGTTCATCTTGATCTTCTCTCTGCCTGACTGCCTCAATATTATTACCATCTAACTTAAGTGATATCTGTCTTCCCATGCATTCGTTCTGTACAAGTGCAATCTCGTCAACTCTATCTTTTTCTCCTTTCCATCTCTCGATCTCTCGTTCTACGTCTGTTGCTACATTCAATGGTTTGTTTTTCTCCTCTTTGTTCGGCAGGATCTTAAAGATCTCCTCTTTTCTCTTGGTCTCTTCTGGGCTATCGTCACTGCTATAAACAGAAGGTTTATATATCGGATTACTATAGCCTGTCACCGCTTTCAGTTCCTTTAATTGATACAGTCCTATATATTCTGTACTATAGCTGTTTACTTCTTGCGAGGTAATGGGAGCAGAAGGCTCGACACCTTCCTCCTTACACTGGTTATGCATCCATTCATCAAGCGGCGGATCCTGTCTCTCCTCTTGATGCATCTTTGAAAGCTCTAGAATAGCTAACCTCTTCTTTAATTTTTCCAAGTGTACGCAGCGTGGAAGTATGTTGTCATGTGTTGCAATACCACTTTTGACAGCGACCCCCCTTGCAGCCATGGCATGAACATTTGATCTGCTGTGCCTTTTACCCATTCTGCACTGTACTGTTTGAGCTTAGGCATTTGTTTTGGCAGTGTCTTGCATAGGTGCATCAGCGGAGTAACATCTCCCATTGTGACGAGTGTCAATTGACTGTCTATACTTACCAGTGTAAACACAAATATGTTTATAAAAACAACAAATATGAGCACTCTCCAACACTCACCGCTCAAAACCTCTATTCCTTAATGATCTCAACCTTACTTCTTGGTCGGTGCTGACAAAGACCGTAAATAGGCAATAACTTTTTATATCAACTTCAACTTTACACAACTTATTCTTGTTGCTCTTTGACACTCTTTCCTTCAGTTACAAAAACACACAAACAGACAGACTAGTCAACTTTTTTTACATTAAAACCATGGTACTCCTCTTCATCTTGCCCCTAAAAATACCCTGACTAGAGAGTAGGTCACCTCCTTACGTAAACGTGCTTACGCGCAGCCTATTTTACTCTGATCGGATCATGAGATGACCTCTTCTGAGCTTCCTTGAGCTAGGAAAACCGGGTTTCACTTTTCTCGTCTTACTTTTACTAAACAATGCTCTTCGTTTTCTAAACAATCCAGATGATTTTTCGACACACCCCTGTTATTTTTATAATCACCACAATCCCAACCCCTCAGTTTGTCATTCCCCATAGTCTACTCACCATTCGGTTGTTCAGCTCAAGACCTTCGGTATCATCACCCCCCTCCAATTTACGACTTTTGAATTTTGTCTGCAAAGCACCTGTGGAAACCAGGAGGGATTTCGTCAAAGAGGGACCGTCCTACGTCTCGATTTTCTTGCAAGTCGGCCACTCTCCACAGGAAACCTTGCAATCTTCTGCTTGATGGCAGTGGGTGTCCAATCATCCAAAACTCTAGAGACCTACTAGTCGATGGGCTCTACCCACTCAATCTCTGCTACCACGTGAACCCTTGTGGCCCTTTAAATGAGGTAGCGCTTTATTTGATGGATGGGGATGCAAAATGAACTCTTACACCAAATAAAATAACTGACTCAGGAAGTTGGCAAAGCAAATCTGTTTTAATATCAATTGTTTAAAACAGGGCCTACAGCAGACATCAACGGAACGTCGCACAGCATAATCTCAAAGCATCACATGAAAAAATACACTTTTATAGCAAAAACTCATCAAACGTGTCATCCTACTGTGTGGCAAACTAAAGAAAGCCTACTTGGGATTGTAGTTGGCTTAAGGGGAACATCTAAGTATACTTTCTATGAGGGGTTGGATTGTGATTGGGTCTCTATAGTCAGGTGGACAACTATGCCAAACCCTAATGCAAGTCATCTTCATTATCACCAAATACACGTCTCATTGGCACTCAAACTATAGGGCTCTTTGCTACATGGCCCTCTATAATTGGTTGACACACTTGTACCCTTCAGGAATATTCCACTCACTAGCAGCATGCAAGCTGGTACCCCAGGTGTCAGTGGGTGGACTTGACCATGTCTTCCCACCCAATTAGCCCATCATCCATCATCACTCATGCCTTCTGCTAATTGAATTGTCGTTGAATTTGGCCTAGCAAAGTATCACTGCTCCTGACAATAGAAGGGAATGCGAGCATGCTCTTATCTTCAAATCTTGGTGTAGCTTGCCCATTTTCTATTTTCATCCACCCCACGTGATAGGAGACTTGGCACTTATGGTGTCTTTTCTTTGCACCTTAACAGGAGCCCGCCTAGCTTCTCACGTTCTCTGTATCTTTCCATGATAGATAACCAGTTCTCAGCTGCCCCAACCCTTGGTACTGACAGCCTTCTCGATTCTTCCATGATGATAAGCTGTTTTCCTTCTGCTGCGTCACCCTTCTAGCCTTTCTCTTCACGAGCCCTGGCTTGCTAAAGTTATGTCATCGAATATCCAGATTATATATAATGGAGGCACCACTTGCAGTCTATTTACTACATATAGTCAGCCTTCATGATTACTTAGTCTACTTGCGTTACAGCATCTGTACATTTATAAAATGGCTTGCATTTTCTTCAGTGCTTTTCACAAGTGCAATTTCCATTCCGTGTGCTAAAGTCTTCACAATTCTTTACATCGTCATTAGTTTCTATAGGGTCCATAAAGTCTCTCCTTTGATCACTCTTTTGAGTGCGTCATCCTTACTTCGTGTCACATCACCAATCTTCTCTTTTACTCATCTTTACACGTCTTCAGGGTTTTCCCCTACGAGACCGTAAGTTCTCTGAGGATACTTGAAATAAGGTTTTCTCAATGGACACCTTGTCTCAAGGGATTTCCATGATATAGGCATCATAACTGGTGTTTTACTTGTCACAATTTCCGGTTCCCAACATATAAGCAAAAATGGGCGCGGGACTTCTGGTAGAGGTATTTGGCTCCTCCTCTACAGATTCATTGAAAACAGTGAATGCAAAATTGAATTTCCTGGAGGGATTTAGCATGGCACAAAATGGCAAATGGTTAAAATATGGGCTGCCTTTTGGCCAGAATATGTTGGCTACAGACATGACATTTACATCATATTTAAAGACAAATCCAACCACCGTTGATTGTACATCTATGGGCTTGACAACAATGAGAAATGGGGACAGCTTTAGTAATGATACAACATCTCCCATTCAGGCACATTCATAAGAAGACCGTAAGGCACAACATATAATGCGTAAGAGGGCCCCTTCAGGACAAACCAACTCACAGACAGTTGTTAAGGACACATAACCAAGGGAAACAACAATGCAAGATAATGTGTGCACACAGAAAAAATAAAAAGAACAGAACAAATTCACCACTGTAAAAAATAGGGGGTCACATACATTCCTGAGGGCATTGAGAAGAAACATTCTTGGTGAAAAAGAAGCGATTGTTTGTGAGAATGAAACATCAAAAGCTGCATTAACTAAGAAGAATAAGGGGAAAAGTTAAAATATAAAAAAAGAACACAGCAACACATGCAAACAGCATAAAAGTGGAAGAAATATTCTGCAATTCTTATAAAAATGGTGCCCCATGGAGCGAGGGGCAGTAGTGAGATATGGTGCTTTCCACCTATGAAGACTCGTGTCTACTGGAAGCTCTGGCAATTTCGACCCCAAAGATTTATTTATTTATTTGCTTACTTATTTATTTCATGTGTAAAGCGTGCACAAACCCTTAGGCATCAGGGGGCTGTCGAACCAGTTACATGTGGCCGAAGGCGAGAAGGCATATTGTTACAGAGGAACCAGCAGCAGACAACATTCAAGAGGTCCTAAGCAGGTTACAGTTTGGTTTACATAAACAGATTAGATGAAAAACCAGTTACATGGGATCCGAAGGCGAGAAGGGATGATGTTACAGAGGAACCGGCAGCAGACACCATTCAAGAGGTCTCAAGCTGGTTGCAGTTTGGTTTACATGAACAGATTAGTTTAACAGCCAGGTTTTGAGTGCTGTGCGGAAGGCCCAGAAGGACCCTTCAGCAATGCTTGTCTTCAATTTCTGGAAAGCTTGTGCTTCCTGTCTTTGAACATTGAAATTTAGGTTGCACAAGCCTGTGAGAGTAGGGGCTTCTGTTGGGCCTGGAAGGTTCGGACATGGTGACTCTATACGACAAGTATGGTGGGGCTGACTTGGAAATGCATTTTTGGGTGATGGCAAGAGTCTTGAAGGTTATTCTTTCTTTGATGTGGAGCCAGTGGACCTCTCTACGTCGAGTTGAGATATGTTCTGAGCGAGGAATGTTGAGGGCCGCGAATAGGGAATTTGTTTGTATAGTTTGTAATCTTTAGATTCTGAGATGAGGTGCGGGCCAACAGGGCATAGCAGTAATCTAACCTGGCTCCCACCACTTAGCGGGCTATGGTCACACAGTTGTCATTGGTAAGGAAGGATCTGGCAGCACAGCATTGATGAGTTTGGTAGAGTAAGCTGCTGCTGAAGATATGGCATTGACTTGGCGGGTGAGGGATAGGTTTGAGTCAGCATCATGATAGAGGACTGTTAGAGGACTGTTCATTATTGCTTGAGGAAGGATTAGACTTATGTACAATGTTTATGTGACTTCTGAGTAGTCACAAGGAAATGAAGGAAAACATTGATGGGAAGGCTGAGATTGTGGTAACTTGTCTAGTGGTCACCCTTTTAATGTACAGCAAAATTACACAAAATTACACATCAAAGAATAAATCATAACTTGGTGCAAAGTGTAGTTGGTCATACGGCTGTCTTTGCCTAGAATTCATGATATACAAAGGCACAACAATAGTAAAAGGAAGAAAGCTGTAGTGAAGATCTGTAGGTATTTATGTTGCTTTTGGCGGGAAATTGCAGACCTTTAACGTCTGCACACTTTGAAGATGCATTCGAGCAAATGGCATGCAAAGATTCTAATTGGACCAAAATAAATTTAGGGTGGAGGTGAAATATAACCTTTAGAAATAGGGTGTAAACTTTGCCTCCGCGAACACACGTGGGAACTACCATCTTTTTAAGGCACATAGGGCTCTGTATGTCTAAAGGAATTAGAAATAATTAATTTGCAGGAGGTTTGGTTAAACCTTTCCTTGATGGATACTTTTTCTTCCTGCAACCTGCACATGAGGGCCAGAGTGGGCGGCCATATGAGGGCTCATTGACTGCAGTGAGGAATGATAAAGGGGTTGTATGCAAATAATGGCACATTGCCCATCCAGGCATATTGGTAGTAGAATTGGTGTAACATTCAGACACTATCTTTTTAACATCTGATTTCCTATTAATACATATTTACTGGAACCTGCAAACAGTGAATGGGACTTCTTAAAGGCAATTCCGAGCATTTACTGATTGTTGGGATCTAAATTGTGATTCTCATGAATATATTACAGAATATCAAGATGTGCCTAGTCAGGCATGTGCTGTAAAGCATAGTGGACCCAAATGGATTGCTATGAGGTGTAAGAGGATTCAATTCAGCACTACAGCCAAGTTAACGCCTAGTCTAGAATACTGAATGAAAACCCTTATTGATATATCTTTAGGTCCAGTTCATGCGTTCTGGATGACTACCCTTGTATAACACCCCTCTCTTGGAATCCCCCTGACCCCACTGAGCCAAGAAGTAATTCTGTTTTGCAAGTTTAAAAGGTTTATTTGATAAATTAAAATATATATCACACTTTTTAATAAATTAATAATTGAATATCACACTTAATCTGATATGGTAAATATTAACAACGGAGAATCTGGCACTAGCACACTTCTTTAATCACTAATGAGTTGACATGAAATGGATAAGGTAGCACACTGGTAAATAGGAACAAAAGTATAATGTGGTAGAGGATGCTTTATGTAGGCTCAGGTGGATGCAATATTCAATGAATGCAGTACAGAAAATACGCAATATGATTTCAACCAAACAATGTAATCACTTTTCTCTGGCTACTCCCCTCCCCCCCTTGATGCAAGGCAAGGAAATGGAAGGAAAACACACAGTTCTCAGAAATGCAATCAACTGTAATTCAGTTCAATCCAGCAAGCTTAAACAGAAGTTTGAAAACACAGGCAAATGCTTTGATAGGTGCTAGCAATGAATGAGAAATATGCTGGAAACGCTCTTAATTCCCTTTTAGAGGTTCAGGATGAGTGGTATCTAGTTAATATTAGTCCAGGCTCACACTAGCAATGATGCAGGGATAGTTAGCAGGTTAAACGAATTTCTGGCAAATGAAATCAGGCAGCAGCAGTTTTTTTTACATGTGAAGAAATTGCAAATCGCGGCAAAATTCGCGGATGCGCCGAGCGCTATTACAAAGGAACCGCAAGGACTATCTCTACCGTTTTGGGGTCCTAGGAAAGCCTGGGATCTCAGCTTCCAAATGAAAGTTATTGCAAGTCTCTAGCCCAAACGGTTGCGGAGATATGAGTAATTTAGTAAAGGTCGTTTTTGGTTTTGTAAATTTTAAACGCACACTTTTTCAAAATGACAAATTTTACTAGAAATGACAGGTGACAGATAGGAGGCAGTTCTACTTAGGTTAAATAGATTGAATTAGATGAATTTAAACTAAGAGATGTGTTCTGAGTTTTGCTAAGTACTCACAAGAGATTTTGAACAGGAAAGCGACTTGGTCACGATCTTCAGTCTGGTCAGGTCTTTCCGGATTCTGCTCACAGCGCCTGGTCTGGTCTCGGCTAGGCACAGCACTGCTTTCTCTCTGGTCTGGTCTCTGCTAGGCACAGCACTGCTTTCTCTCTGGTCTGGTCTCTGCTAGGCACAGCACTGCTTTCTCTCTGGTCTGGTCTCTGCTCTGGATAGATTGAAGTCTCTAGTTTGGCTTTCTGGAGTTTGATGGAGGTAAGTATGGATTTTTCCGGCAGGGCTTCCAGCGGCAGATGAAATTGAATGTCTCTATGTGTCCTGACTCTCTGCTTTTATCTGTTTCTTGAGAATGGGTGTGTGTGTTGCATCACTAGACTTGCCCCTCTCATTCGTCATTGGTCAGGCTTCCATTCCTCCGCTTGATTGGCAAACTGAACTGTGAGTCAGATTGATGTCATTTTATGATCTCTTGAAACATCCTCCCTTATCATCTGTGCACCCAAATATATATATGATCAAAATCCATACTTCAGAGTTACACAGTTGTTTGAAATTACATATACATGGTGTGGCTGAATTTAGCCATGTCTATGTCCAAATCTGCTCATTCTCGGAGCTTGCATTCAAAGAGTGTACATAATTGACTTTTTAACTGCTTTTTCAATTTCCGACATGGACCCAACTTTACATACATGTGTGCAGGGGGTAGGGACATTAACTGATGAAGTTTCAGATTTTTAACATGCACACATTTAGAGTAATATCCACTTTTCCGCTAAAACCCCCCTGAACATACCACCGGTTCCTACCACGTCTTAAACTGTGGGCAGAAAAATCACAAGAATTATGGTATCATTTATAAAATTTTCACATGTCCGCACTATGAATTATCCCCCTTTTTATAAAACCATATCCTTGCTGCAGGGGTGTGTCTTTTCAGGTCACATGGTACAGAAACCAGTCTTTCCAGTTTCTGCCAAGCCAGCTTGCTTCTCACAGGCAGTGCCCCTCCCAGCTTCTCCAGGAGGAAGCCACTTTTTACGACGTCTGTAATAAAAACCTTTGCCTGAGTGGAGAGGGCTTTGTTCACTCTCTGGCAGAGCACAGGAAATTCAATTATCAGATAGATGGCATATCCTTAATGTAGGCAGCAAAAGGAACATTGGCCTGGGAACATAGTTGTGACTCAAGTTTCACTCCTGATGGGATCCGTTGCTAGGCAAAATCAAGTTCCTTAAGCCAGACCTTCAGCTAACTTTTTGTTGCTTTTAAAATAACTTGTAATTTTACACATGCAGCTAGAATGCTGATTCTAAGTGCAAAACTATGACATTTCAACAGTTACAAAGGCATGTGACACCAAACATAGGTCACTCATTTAATTTAACATTTTCGATTTTGGTGGTTTTAAATCCAGTTGCAGTTAGGCTTAAGTTGCTGACTCCATAGCATTTTTGTTATAAGCATTGTTTTTGGGCTCTTCATTTCCCAGATTTTGTAGGCACACAAAACTCCATTCTGCCAAATGTCTGCTGGTGTTCAGTGAATATTTTGCACATGTTGCAAGGTTTGAAATAGGCATTTTGCTTGCCTTCAGACAAACACACAGTGGGTTTTAAAACGCCGGCTTTTGGATCGTGGTGAGTACTGGTACTGCACCCATTTTTGGGATTTTCTTGGATTAATGCATTCTAAACAGGAATGGTTCTTACATGGTAGTAAATCCTTGCTTAACATTGTTTTGATGGGGCTCCTTACAGTAAGATGGTTATGTGGAACCCCATAAAAAGAGTTGAATCTTTAAAGTGGTCCAATGAGTCACGATTTCAGCAACTTTTTGACATCAGTAAAAGTGGATTTTGTTAACAAAGACCTTTCTTTACCCTGGTGGGTGGCAAGTTAGGTAACCATTTTGGTGTGCGCACAACTGCGCAGCTTTCCTGGATTTCGGCGCACATGTGGGTTTTCCGCCATCTTGAATTTCCTAAGCCCACAGCACCAAATGTTGTAGCAGGGTAGCTTAAACGTGGGTCAGGACACCCTACAAGCCCCCCCACGTGACTGCACTTTGAGTTTGGGTCGATGGGGAGTCGCGTGCCCAAGGGTTTTGACCCACGCACCGGTCTGTCCGCATAATCTTCTTCCTCTTCTGTAGATGGCACAGTTCAGCATCTTCTTCTCCATCCGGTCAGATCGATCAGTTCTCCTCGCCGGTCCTGATGGGAAGATTGGGCGGTACCCCGGGCCCGTTGTGTCTTTGCTCCCGGTCTCCGGATCGTCCTTCTTGGTCATCCTTCATGGTTTCATCTCTCCTAGGATGATAAAGGAAGAGCGGCAATATCTACTCATAGACGATTTTTTTTTCCACCACTGTTGAGATAGTGGGGCAGCATATGCATTTCATCGTAACGAAATATTACATTCTTATTTTGAAAAAAAAAAACAGCATCACTAGAGACAGTTTCATGTAAATCACAATATTTTAGAGACTAGATGTGGTAGGTTTTATGATTGGAACTGAATTAGTCTGATACAGTACCCGCTAGGATTCCAGAGGATTCCTCCAGTTGTTGCAGAGTGTGCCTGGGATGGCAACATTTCAACTGGTTTATGTGGACCCACTTGTCTTCCCCCTCTGCCGAACCACCTTTGGGGATGCGGATCTTGTAGGCCACAGGGGAGATCTTATCGACGATCTCAAAGGGTCCCTTCCATGTAGGCAAAAATTTGCGCTGCTTGGCCTGGTTCCTTTGGAAGTTGTATAGATAGACCCGGTCTCCCACCTGATATTCCTTCCTGGAAGTTTTCAGGTCATAATGGGTCTTCATGCTATCAGTCGATCTTTCTAGATTCCGCTGAGCATAAGCAAAAGCATGTTGGAGGTGTTTCCTTAAATTCTCTACATACTCATGAGTAGTGGAGGCATTTATCAGTGTCTGCTCTTGGGTCCTGTAGAGCAAATGCTGAGGAAGCACCATCTTGCGCCCAGTCATCAACTCAAATGGTGCCATTTTGGTTGCAGATGAAGGGGTAGATCTGATAGCCATTAGGACCAGAGGTAATCGGATATCCCAACTTGGCCCAGAATCTGCCACAAACTTCTTTAATATGCTCACAATTGTCCGGTTATATCTCTCTACTGCCCCAGAAGAAGCTGGCCGGTAAGCAATATGCAGCTTTCTCTTGACCCCCAGTATCTCCCACATCTTTGTCATTACTTCACTGGTGAAGTGGCTACCTCTGTCTGACTCAATCCTTTGAGGTAGACCAAAACGGGAAAAGATGTGGTTAATCATCAAGGCAGCTGCAGTTTCTGCCTTGCAATTTGGGGCTGGGAGACATTCCACCCACTTGGTAAACAAGCATGTCACAGTCAACATGTACTTATTCCCCCTAGCCGAGCGAATCACAGGGCCTACAAAGTCGATTTGTAAATCTGACCATGGCAGTGTCATTCCCCTCTTTTGTAAAGGCGCCCGGTGTGTGAGGGATGTCGGCTGAAATTGTGCACACACAAGACAACCCTTCAGATATTGGTTGAGGTCCTGGCCCATGTGTGGCCAGTATGCAACCTCTCTTAAGATTTCCAGTGTTGTGTGAAACCCCCTATGACCGGCGGTGGCCGCATCATGGGCGTGACTTAACATCAGGCTTCGGAATGAGGTAGGAACCACCCACTGATCGTGGCCAGCTTTGGATTTCCTTACCAGCAAACCGTCTTGGATCCGGAACATTTTTGGACATTTCATCAACACTCTTAGGTCCTCTTTCCCAATGTAATCGGTATCCGTCAGGGGAAAGTTCTCAGGGTCCTCAAGGTGCTGGTAAAATTTACCAATAATTGGATCCCCCTTCTGAGCGGTAATCAAATCAGCATCAGGGGTCTCCTTACTCCATTGTGCAATTGAGAGGTCGTTGTGAGCATTTGTCTGGGACCTAGTGATAGCGGTGACCTGGATTTCCCCCAACAGGGACTCAATCTCAATTAGATCCCCTTGGATGGCTCCGGTTTTGGCCAGCTGATCAGCTAAGTCGTTTCCAGTTTTGTCTGGTCCCTCTACTTTGGAATGACCCTTAATCTTCTTCCAATAGATGGTCATCCCATTCGATGTGACCAGATCATCAATGTTTTGGATCAACTTCCCATGTTTCAAGGGTTTGTTGTTAGCACATAACATGCCTCTGGTTTTCCAATTAACCAGGTGCTCCACGAACCCGTTCCGTACATAATCCGAATCTGTGATTATGACCAGTTCGTGGAGTTGATGCTGGACAGCAGTGAGGATGGCCTGATGCACAGCCATCAATTCTGCCACCTGACTACTTCGGGGACCAATTTTGTATCCAGCGGAGGGTTCTGGGGACTCATTCACCCATGCATTCCCTACGCCGGCCACCAGTTCTTTCTCCCCGTCGTTGTCAACATGGTAAGAGCATCCATCCACATAGACAGTGGGCATTCCCTCACACTTGTCCTCTTCAAAGACTTTGTGTGGGGAATTAAGGTATGCCTCCATGTTGTCCTTGATTTTTAGACTTTCGTCCTCGAGACAGTTTTCTCTGGCACAATCATGCAAGTCAGCCAGACCTTGCGCGAGGGGACTCTTCTTGTTTTGGCCATATCTGACCTCCACAGGAAAGCCTTGCATTGACAGAATCCAGGAAGTAATTCGGGAATTACTCACATTTCCGGCCCGGATTCTGTCACTTTGGAGATATTGCAGAGGCTGGTGTGGAGTCTCCACTATGATGTGTTCCCCCTGGATAAACGGGCGGTAATTCTTCAATGCCCACACCGTTGCCAGGAGTGCCTTCTCACAATCGTTGAATTTCTCCTCCACAGAGGATAAAGTTTTGCTCGCATAGGAGATTACTTTATTGACCTTGTCATGCTTTTGATATAATACTGCCGTCAAGCACGTATTAGAGAACCCTGTCTCCAGGAAGAACTCCTTGTTTCTGACCGGGTAAGCTAGGCAAGGCGCTTGTGAGAGGCTTCTTTTGAGTTGTCTTACTGCCTCGGCTTGTTCTGGACCCCATTCCCACTTGACCCCCCCTTCAGGAGATGAATCAGGGGTCTGGTGATCTCTGCGTAGCCCTCAATGAACTTTCTGCTGTAATTAGTCAGTCCAAGGAGGCTCCTTAGTTCCCGCAGAGTTGTGGGGTCTTTCAGTTTCTGAAGTGCTTCCACTTTCTTTTCCTGGGGACAGAGACCCTGAGGAGTAATCTCATGCCCCAAGAAATTAACACGGGTTCTACACCACTGTGCTTTCTGAAAGGAAAGTTTTGCTCCGGCGGCCCTCAACTGTGTCAGAACATAACGGATCTCCGCTATGTGTTCCTCAACAGTTGAGCTTTTGATGAGGACATCATCTACATAAGCCAGGTTACCCCTCGCACCCAGGTCGGGCATGGCCTTATGTAGGAAAATATTGAACTCATTACCGGAGTTAAGGTATCCGAAGGGAGTCCGGGTCCATGTGTACTGCTGGCCCCCAAAGGTAAAAGCCAGTTTGTATTGGTCCTCCCTACTGACAGGCACAGTCCAGTATCCATTGGTCAGGTCTATTGCAGTGAATACCTGTGACCCCTGGATCTGGGCCAGCCCTTGGTCAATGTAGGGCAGAGGCCATCGGGAAGTATGGACCCGTTTGTTGAGCTCCCTGAGGTCGGCGCAGAGTCTCCACTGGCCGTTTGGCTTCAATATTCCCAGCACCGGATTATTGAAGGTGCTGTGGACTGGACGGATTATTCCCCGGGACTCAAGGTTCTTAATTATTTCAGTAAGGGACTCCATTGATGCGAGAGGCAAGCGATATTGCTTCACAAACACTGGAGTCATGCCAGGGTCCGTGGGGATTGTTGTGGTGTGGATGTCGGTGCGACCACAGTCATATGAGTCTACCGCAAAGAGATCTTGGAAATCCAAGAAAACTTGTTTCAACTTTTGCTTTTGTTCCAGAGTCACACAGGCATCAGCTAGGTTGACTCTCTCTTCCACCATCTGCCTGAAGCCTGGAAAGACTTCTGGTTTGGCTATCTCCGCGGCCTCCTCCAGCTGGGTGGAGAAGTCCCTGGTCAGAGTGCTGATTTGGACCGGAGGCTTCAGGTGGGAAAGGCAGCCCTCATGGACCTGGAAAATCACCTCATCCCTCCTGAAGTCACAGGTCACATCTTCCTTACCATAGGGGCAGGAAGTGTACACCAGGAAGTTCCCCCCATGCCGGGTAAAAATCCTGTCTGGTGTTGCGTTGTCATCACTGTCACTGTCAAAACAGTCCTTGGGGATGGGTCCTAACAGTTCATTTACAAGATCAATGGAGAAATGTCGGTCATCAACCGCCATTCCAATAATGGTGCCTGCGGCTAGAGTAATACTCTTTAAGTCGCTGTTATCCACCTCTATTAGAATGGGGTCATGTTCTATGTTGACTAATGGAGTCGGGTTTACCCCCAACCCTTGCTGTTGGAGAGAAGCATTTAGATGTATGTAAGCATCAGGGTTTTTCAACTCTTGTCCCCTTTTAACTTTCACTTCCAGGGAGAATTGTCGGGTCCTTTCTGGGATGGTGACTTCCTCTTTAACCTGAATTTCAACTGCATGAGGTAGCAATTGAGCTGACCTAAATGCTTTTTCTGGATCATCAAAGCCCATGGGATTATCCACTAATCGGGACCAAGCTTTGAAGTTTATTAGGTCCAAACTAATGGCAAAGCGATTGAGAATGTCACTGCCTAAGTAAAAGGCGGCAGTGACGTCTCGCACGACCCAACAATTATGGACTATGCTCTTGTTGCCAATTGAGATTTTGAGCATACACCTGCTTGGCAGGAGATGTTTGGAGTCAGGTGCTTCCAGGTCCATTTCCCATTTGTCTATCAGTTTGAAGGTGGGAATGGCTGGATCTTTTGGGAGTTGGCGGAACATGGCTTCGCTGATGAAGCTCTTACCGTTGTTCACACACACTCGAGCGAGAACAGAGTCCTTCCCATCATTTAACTGAACAGGGATGAACAACTGCTCTCCAATTTGCTGAATATCAGCCAGGCTTTGAGCTGATTTCACATCTTTCTGGACTATAGGAGTGGGGGTTTCTGATTGTGGATTAGTATAGAATTTCAGAGTGTTTCCTTCCAGCGTGGAATACCACTTTAGACTGGAAGGAAGGTTGATTTTCAGAAATAGAGAGGACCCCCCATCACCAGTCTGTTGTCCTACTGCTATTACCGTCACGTCTGGAATTTGGTTGTTCTGGAAGTGAAATTCTACTTGGTCAGATTTTTGTTCAACCATGTGGCATGTGCCGTTTAAACTAACATGGTTGACACTCTGTTTTAATTTTATGGGTCGGCTAGTCTGAGTCCAGAGGACCTTGTTTACGCAATCTATTAGGGGTGACAACCTTCTCAGGAGGTCATTCCCTAGTAAACAAGGGGTGCCCTCTGGGGTCACAACTATGACCGGGTGTTTCAACTTATGTCGCCCGATCTTAATGTCCAAGTCTGCCGTCCCCTCGACGGGAATTTCCTTCCCGTCAAAGTTCTGCAGTTGTCCAGGAAGAGAGGTGAGAGGAATTTGGTAATTCTCTCCCCTTCCTGCATTCAGTTCGTCAAAGGCCCTTCTGGACAGAAGGGTAGCTTGAGATCCAGTGTCCACCAGTGCTGAGATTGTACCCTGCCCCTGTACTTGTACCGGGGCATAATATCTTCCCTCCTTCTCCTCAAGGGGGCACAGATAATGTACATTTTTGGACAACTGGTGGGCTAATTTTCTGGTTTTGGACATCGCTAGCGAGGAGATTTGGGCAGAATTCTGTGGAGAGTCTTGGGAATCTGAAAGAAAAAATTTGCAACTGGAGATCAGAGCCATTGTGGGTTCCCCTGGCTCCGTTTCTGGGCCGCCCCCCCCTTTTTGGAGGCAGTCGCCAGGATGGGTTTGAACCAGGGGATTTTCTTGCTGTTGGTTCTGGGATGAGATGGTGGGCGGCGGTAGCTCAGTCTCCACATCTCCCCAGTCTGGATTTGCATCCCTAGGGACCCATTTTTCTTTGGGAGGAGTTCCCCCCTCTCTGAAGGAGAAGATCCTTTTCTCAGGATCCTCTGAGGATCCCTCTCCCTCAAATTGGAAGATCTGTACCTCCTCCTCAAACTGAGTCTGTTTGGGTCTTTTGTTTCTCCTACCCCCCCTCTGCTCCTTAGGAGGCAGACTTTCAGGGGCAAGAGATTTTGTTTCCGGTTCCGGGGTTTCCAGGGGCTGTTTACAAGTGAGGAAGGAAGCTTCCTCCAAGGCTTTACACCCCCCTTCCCTTTGTGCCTCCTCCCTGGGAACCGGTGAGTTATCGGGGTGCTGCCCCCGTCATTGTTCTGGAGCACCAGGTCCAGAGTTGGGTGCGTTCTGCGCCGGCACGCCCATCTGAGGGTTCTGCTGAGCCCTCAGTATGTGACCCAGATCCCGCGCCATGTTTTGAACCTGGCGCTCTAATTGGGAAACTCGCTCAGGCTGATACGGGGCCCTGTTTTCTCCCCTGGGCTGATCCCGGGAAGGGTAGCTGTCCCTTCTTTGGTAGTACCCCTGGTTGGGAAGATTTGGGTACCCCTCCACCCTTGGCCTCCCCTCTCCCGGATTCAGTGGTCTGGGCTCAGGGAATTGGGGAAAGAAGGATGGATGATTTTGGGGTTGGAAGTCGGGTGGATATCTGGGGAAAAAGTTCTGCCCAGGGTTTGGTAAATTTCTGCCCTCCTGTGGGAAGTTTGGAGGGAAGTTCCCTGGGTTAGGTGCTTGGCTGGATCCCCCCCCTTGGGCTGGAGGAGTCCACACATAACCCAGGATGGGTCTGTTACCTTTGTAGCGAGGACTTACATAGTCAGGAGAGCGAGGGACCCCATTTGTGGGGCTGCCTCCCTGGCTCCCTGTCTGCGACTGGCCTGAGGACCTTCTGGGCCTAGCATTATTAGGTGCAGGTAGGTTTTTAGGCCCCCCCATCTCCAAATCCAAAACGGGGGTGACCTTTACCTCTGCCACCTTGGCAGCAGCAGGGGTGCTGTTGGCTTTGGGGTTTTTCTGGGCATTGCTTTTATTTTCTATGGGCTTCTGCACCTCATAGATGCGGGTAGCCTGTTCAATGACCCAGTCTAAAGATCTTTTCTCGTGAAAATCCCTCACGAGCTGGGTCATGATATATTTGGGCAAGGCATGGAAAAACGTGTTTATAAATTCACGGCTATCCGTGCGCACCCTTCTTGTGGTCTGTGCAAAAGCCCGCTTTAACTCCTGCACAAATTCTTGTGGGGCCTGATCCTCCCCACATTGCAAATTGTAGGCTGCCTTGCGAGCCTCTTGAGGATTTCTGTGAACAGAAAAATGTTTCAGGATGGCCGCCTTATAGGTGGACCATCTTAAATGATTTTGGTCCTCCAGCCCCGCAAAGAAACTGGAGTATTCCGGGGAGAAGGTCCACTTTACATATTGAATGCAGCTTTGGCTGTCCTTCAAATGGAAAGTCTCCATCATTTGTTCAAACAACTCTAAGTGCTCCCAAACAGAATACTTAGCGTTCTTATGGTAAGGCGTGATGACGCTCCTGATCGCCTTAATCTGCTTTAAGGGGTCCTTGAGCAAGGCCCTTTTTGCCTTATTGGCCTTTTTGGTTCGGGTAACCCTTGTCCATTCTTCGTCGGACTCAGAGGCACTGCTCCCAGAGGTTCCCGTCTGTTCTTCCAGGTTTTCCCGGATTCTGCGAGCCTGGGAATGGCTGGCAGAATGTGGGGACCTGGTCTCCTGTGTCCTGCGCAGTTCAGAGGAGTCTTCAGATTCCTCCTTGCTGTCAGGATTTGATGGGTACCCCCTCCACTGACCTAACTGGGCAGAGGTTTTCAGGATGCCCTTAATGGGCCTACTCTCCTGGGGTTCCCCACTGAACTGTATTGTACTTGGGTGCCCATACCCGGATGCCCACCCCTCCATTCCTGGATGGTACTGGCCTATGAGCCCCATGCTTCTGGCTGGATAGTAATCTGCCATCCCTGTGGCCCTGTGCTCATGTGCGCCAGGGGACATGGGGGTGGCAGAGTCCAGGGACTGAGAGGTATGAGGGCCTCTGGTACTAGGGCTCCTGAGGTTATGCTCCGGAGTTTCCATTTCCCAGCGAACCTCATCTCTATCCGCCCCTGCTCCCTGTTGCAATGCAAGAGCCTGCATTTGTGCCTTCAGTTCCTCAGTTAAGGCCTTACTCGACTCTATCAGTCTCTCCTGCATCGCTACCTGCTGTTGGAGCCTATCATTGTGTTGACAGAGGGCCTCATTTTCCCTCTGTGCTTCCTGGTTGGTCCTGGAGAACTGGGCCAGTCTTTGCTGCAGGAGGGTTACCTCCTGAGCTGTGTCCCTATTGGCCTGCTCCTTTCTTGCTAGAGCATCCTCCACCCTCCTGGTGTGCTCTAGCAAGTTCTGGTTTTCTTTTTGGAGGTCACCCAGTCCCTGGTGGGCCAGGTGATTTTCTTCCATTTTCCTTTTTAAATGGCAGACTTCCTGGCCTAAGGCGTCTCTTTCCTGACTAAGAGCCTGCATTTGTGCCGCCAGGTCGTCCCTTTGCCTTTGGAAGGCACCAGCTTTCTGGCGCTCCTGATCAAACTCTGCCTGGGTATCCAGGTCTTTCAGGATCAGTTTATTGCTCTCCTCTTTCTCTCTGTCTAGTTGGATTTGCAGGGTGGCTACCTGCTCTGTGCATGCCCTGTTGAAATTGATCTGTTGCTCCAGCTTTTTCTGGCTCTGCAGTAAGGAGTCCAAACTGTCTTGGTGCTCCTTCTGCAGGGCCAGAAATCTAGTATCCTGTTCTGACTTTTCCTTTTGCAGCACATCCATATCCTCCTTTATTTTAGTAATGTACAGTCTGCTGTCATTTTCTGACTCCTGGCTCCTCTGCAGCCTCTGCTCAGAAGAGTCCAGATCAGATTGGACCTTCTGTAATGCCATCTGTTGCCTATTTGCCAGATTTTGGCTTTCAGCACATCTATCCTGCATGTCTCCCATATATAGGTACAGGTATGCTGCTATCCTGGCGATCTTATTGTGTTCCTCTTTGGCTTTAGGAGCCATATATAGTTCACTCAGGGCCACATGTAAGGGACCCTGATCTCTATATATATCTGACCCTGTTTCAGTGACCTGTTGTGTGATGGCCTGCAACCACACATCCTGGCCCTGTTCGGTCCATTCACCTCTCACAAATAGCTTATGCAAGAGGTGCTCTCTGGCTATTTTCATGTCTACTAAGGTCGTCATTCTAGAGATTGGTCTCTGTCCTGACTTACAGAAGTTAGTATTTTATTTTTGCAGAACAGAACTTTTCTTGGAGTGTCCCTTTTGAGGAATGCTTCACAGCGTAATGCAGCGTGGTGATCCGACCGGGTGTATGTATCCCGTCAGTTAGCACACTGTATTAAGCTGCACAACTGGTAAATCTAACCCAACGTCTCGGCTCGAGCCCCCACTTTGTAAGAGGATTCAATTCAGCACTACAGCCAAGTTAACGCCTAGTCTAGAATACTGAATGAAAACCCTTATTGATATATCTTTGGGTCCAGTTCATGCGTTCTGGATGACTACCCTTGTATAACACCCCTCTCTTGGAATCCCCCTGACCCCACTGAGCCAAGAAGTAATTCTGTTATGCAAGTTTAAAAGGTTTATTTGATAAATTAAAATATATATCACACTTTTTAATAAATTAATAATTGAATATCACACTTAATCTGATATGGTAAATATTAACAACGGAGAATCTGGCACTAGCACACTTCTTTAATCACTAATGAGTTGACATGAAATGGATAAGGTAGCACACTGGTAAATAGGAACAAAAGTATAATGTGGTAGAGGATGCTTTATGTAGGCTCAGGTGGATGCAATATTCAATGAATGCAGTACAGAAAATACGCAATATGATTTCAACCAAACAATGTAATCACTTTTCTCTGGCTACTCCCCTCCCCCCCTTGATGCAAGGCAAGGAAATGGAAGGAAAACACACAGTTCTCAGAAATGCAATCAACTGTAATTCAGTTCAATCCAGCAAGCTTAAACAGAAGTTTGAAAACACAGGCAAATGCTTTGATAGGTGCTAGCAATGAATGAGAAATATGCTGGAAACGCTCTTAATTCCCTTTTAGAGGTTCAGGATGAGTGGTATCTAGTTAATATTAGTCCAGGCTCACACTAGCAATGATGCAGGGATAGTTAGCAGGTTAAACGAATTTCTGGCAAATGAAATCAGGCAGCAGCAGTTTTTTTTACATGTGAAGAAATTGCAAATCGCGGCAAAATTCGCGGATGCGCCGAGCGCTATTACAAAGGAACCGCAAGGACTATCTCTACCGTTTTGGGGTCCTAGGAAAGCCTGGGATCTCAGCTTCCAAATGAAAGTTATTGCAAGTCTCTAGCCCAAACGGTTGCGGAGATATGAGTAATTTAGTAAAGGTCGTTTTTGGTTTTGTAAATTTTAAACGCACACTTTTTCAAAATGACAAATTTTACTAGAAATGACAGGTGACAGATAGGAGGCAGTTCTACTTAGGTTAAATAGATTGAATTAGATGAATTTAAACTAAGAGATGTGTTCTGAGTTTTGCTAAGTACTCACAAGAGATTTTGAACAGGAAAGCGACTTGGTCACGATCTTCAGTCTGGTCAGGTCTTTCCGGATTCTGCTCACAGCGCCTGGTCTGGTCTCGGCTAGGCACAGCACTGCTTTCTCTCTGGTCTGGTCTCTGCTAGGCACAGCACTGCTTTCTCTCTGGTCTGGTCTCTGCTAGGCACAGCACTGCTTTCTCTCTGGTCTGGTCTCTGCTCTGGATAGATTGAAGTCTCTAGTTTGGCTTTCTGGAGTTTGATGGAGGTAAGTATGGATTTTTCCGGCAGGGCTTCCAGCGGCAGATGAAATTGAATGTCTCTATGTGTCCTGACTCTCTGCTTTTATCTGTTTCTTGAGAATGGGTGTGTGTGTTGCATCACTAGACTTGCCCCTCTCATTCGTCATTGGTCAGGCTTCCATTCCTCCGCTTGATTGGCAAACTGAACTGTGAGTCAGATTGATGTCATTTTATGATCTCTTGAAACATCCTCCCTTATCATCTGTGCACCCAAATATATATATGATCAAAATCCATACTTCAGAGTTACACAGTTGTTTGAAATTACATATACATGGTGTGGCTGAATTTAGCCATGTCTATGTCCAAATCTGCTCATTCTCGGAGCTTGCATTCAAAGAGTGTACATAATTGACTTTTTAACTGCTTTTTCAATTTCCGACATGGACCCAACTTTACATACATGTGTGCAGGGGGTAGGGACATTAACTGATGAAGTTTCAGATTTTTAACATGCACACATTTAGAGTAATATCCACTTTTCCGCTAAAACCCCCCTGAACATACCACCGGTTCCTACCACGTCTTAAACTGTGGGCAGAAAAATCACAAGAATTATGGTATCATTTATAAAATTTTCACATGTCCGCACTATGAATTATCCCCCTTTTTATAAAACCATATCCTTGCTGCAGGGGTGTGTCTTTTCAGGTCACATGGTACAGAAACCAGTCTTTCCAGTTTCTGCCAAGCCAGCTTGCTTCTCACAGGCAGTGCCCCTCCCAGCTTCTCCAGGAGGAAGCCACTTTTTACGACGTCTGTAATAAAAACCTTTGCCTGAGTGGAGAGGGCTTTGTTCACTCTCTGGCAGAGCACAGGAAATTCAATTATCAGATAGATGGCATATCCTTAATGTAGGCAGCAAAAGGAACATTGGCCTGGGAACATAGTTGTGACTCAAGTTTCACTCCTGATGGGATCCGTTGCTAGGCAAAATCAAGTTCCTTAAGCCAGACCTTCAGCTAACTTTTTGTTGCTTTTAAAATAACTTGTAATTTTACACATGCAGCTAGAATGCTGATTCTAAGTGCAAAACTATGACATTTCAACAGTTACAAAGGCATGTGACACCAAACATAGGTCACTCATTTAATTTAACATTTTCGATTTTGGTGGTTTTAAATCCAGTTGCAGTTAGGCTTAAGTTGCTGACTCCATAGCATTTTTGTTATAAGCATTGTTTTTGGGCTCTTCATTTCCCAGATTTTGTAGGCACACAAAACTCCATTCTGCCAAATGTCTGCTGGTGTTCAGTGAATATTTTGCACATGTTGCAAGGTTTGAAATAGGCATTTTGCTTGCCTTCAGACAAACACACAGTGGGTTTTAAAACGCCGGCTTTTGGATCGTGGTGAGTACTGGTACTGCACCCATTTTTGGGATTTTCTTGGATTAATGCATTCTAAATAGGAATGGTTCTTACATGGTAGTAAATCCTTGCTTAACATTGTTTTGATGGGGCTCCTTACAGTAAGATGGTTATGTGGAACCCCACAAAAAGAGTTGAATCTTTAAAGTGGTCCAATGAGTCACGATTTCAGCAACTTTTTGACATCAGTAAAAGTGGATTTTGTTAACAAAGACCTTTCTTTACCCTGGTGGGTGGCAAGTTAGGTAACCATTTTGGTGTGCGCACAACTGCGCAGCTTTCCTGGATTTCGGCGCACATGTGGGTTTTCCGCCATCTTGAATTTCCTAAGCCCACAGCACCAAATGTTGTAGCAGGGTAGCTTAAACGTGGGTCAGGACACCCTACAGAGGAATGTGTGGGAATTGGGCTACCTAAATGTAGCAATGACAGCGAACATTGACAGGAGGATAGCTCAGGGCCAACACTTTTGTCACAAGTTTGAATGCTGGTCCCACACTTAGATACTGGTCTCTGGTTTGAAGTGTGTTATAAAAGATGAATGGATTAATTATTATGACTTTAAGCTATACTTGGCAGCGTGCTAATCCACTTCAACAACTAATTATATGTTTGCCTCCCAATGTTTGCCTCCCAATCGGTTATAGATATCTACAGAAATGTTAACATCAGTACAATGGACCTAAGATATCATCTATTGTTTAGTAGTACACTGATCAGAATTGACAGCCCTAATAGGTCAAAACATTTAGAGGCCTTGATAATCAATAATCTGGGTGATAGAGTGATCCGGAGACCGGGAATGGTACACAAATGTAATGCCCAACTTTTATAGTTGTACAACTACCTGGAGGAGGAGGGCAAACTGGCCTTGTTCTAAGTCCCCACTTTTTCCAATTGATGTTGGAAGCTTGCAAATGACTGGGTGGGGAAATCTCAGACTACCCGCAGGTAGGCATTGATACGAAGAGCCCAAAATATAATAATGTAATTCAAGTAGAAAAAGAGAATTATGGAGAGAGTTGCATACTCTGAAAAAAACAATTCAGATGTAAGAGTGAAATCGAAGTAGCTGATATAAATATGATATGTAGCAAGTGAATGGAGAGCCAATGCTAAGAATTCTGGTCAGTAAGGAAACACAATGGTTCAGGAGTTTAGTAAATGCAGATCCAAATTATCAGGTTTATAGACAGATAAATTCAATCCCTGGAAATGAGCAGGTGGAAGGTGGAATATATACAGGATGTATATACACCATCTGTGTGAAATCTTTGATATTGTGTAAAACAGAATGATAAAAGTTTGGACTTGAATTTGGAGCAAAATTGTATTTTGGATCTCTTTAAAAAAGTTAATTCTTTCAAAGCGGTGGTCTGGAGTCTATCTTTAATTTAACTCTGACGGGGGATCCAGAACTTTCAGCCTCCATTCTGTTTTGGTTGTACATTTATGCAGTAGGGGAGTGTGAAGGAATTTGACCCATGCTGAATCAATATACTGGGTAGATGTGGGGATGAGCTGTCGCCGCCCATCATTCCATCCCAGAGCCCAGGAGAACCGCGCAGTTGTGCGCATACCAAAAGCACCAGGGGTGAAAGGTGGTGCCAAAGGAAAAATAGCAACACCTGTCAGAGCAAAAGCGCTTTTAAATCACCTCTGTTTCTTTGAGTGCAAGCTCCAAATGTCCATTCCAAACATTGCAAGATAGCTAATACCGGAGACCTTTGTTCAAAAACATCCGTTTTACTGATGTCGAAAATTTGCTGAAATCATGGGCACAAGACCACTCTAAAGATACAACCTTCTTGTGGGGGGTTCCACATCACCACTCTACTGTAAGGATGCCATCAAAACAATGTTAAGTAAGGGTCCTATACTATCAAGCAAAAGACCACTCTATTGAAATGCAGTAATTCAAGACAGATCCCAAAAATGGATGCAATACCGGTACTCCCCACTATCAGAAAGCCGGTGTTTTAAAACCACCAGACTTTTGTGTAAAACTGAACAGAGGAACCCAAACCAGGCCAAGGAAGGACTTGCTAAGAGGTGGATACAATGTAAAACTATATTCTGAAATGACTTGAAGGAAGTAATTATTTAATGTATATGTAAAAATTGTAAGTTTTGATTTAAACTGGGAACTAAAATGACATTCAGCTGAATTCTGCCTAACAACAACCCCCGACAGGAGTTGAAACTTGATCAAACTGCATTCCGAGGCCTGGCTGCCTCCTGCTTCCCCACCAAAAGGAGATGACACCTCTCTGATTAGATTAGGGGAGGGGCACCTGCAGGAGGTTGAACAAAGCCTTGTCCTGGACTCAGGCAAATGTTATATTGGGGGGGCTGTAAAGTGGCTTCCTCTTGGGAGAAGTGGGAGGAGAAGTGCCTCTGGGAGCCACCCGAGCTGGAGGCGGGGACAGACAGAAGCTTCCCCCATGTGCTTTGGAACCTAAACCACACCCATCTGGGCCAGAGCATAGTTTTAAATAAAAGATGGATAATTCATAGTATGGACTTGTCAGAATTATATAAGTAATATCATTATTCTGGTGATTTTTCTGTGCACGTTTTAAGATGTGTTAGGATCCTGTGGTGTATTCTGGGGGGTTGCTAGCGGAAAATAGGGTTTTACTCCAAATCTCTGCATGTTAAAAATCTGACACTTCATCAATTAATGTCCATACTCCTTGCACACATTTGTGTAATTTTTGGTAAATGTCCGATATTGGTAAAGCGCAAAATGTTGTCATTTTTTAATGCAAACCCCCAGGAAGATCAGAGGCAGACAAGCATGGACCATAAGGAATATATAATGTGTACATGTAATTTCAACAAATTGTGTATCTGGGAAATATGTATTTGAATCAAATATAGATTTGTGGTCAAATTGAAATGGGGAGGATCCTCTGACCCATAAACAGACCTCATCATGATGACAATCCATTTCCTTCCCCCAATCATGGGAGAGTGGAGAATTGGGCCAATGAAAAGTAGAGAGGGGCAGGCTCAGTTATGCCAGGCACACACCCATTTTCAGAACACATAAAAAGGGCCACTGAAACCCAGGTATCGATTCACTTTCCACTTTCTTGCGGGACGCTTTGCCGGGAGACTCCAGACTTCAAATCCATCAACCTCCAGAGACCAGAGATCCACAGAGACCAGAGATCCAGAGAGACCAGATATCCAGAGAGACCAGAACTGTGCAGTGCTGAGAGCAGAACCGGAGACCAGACCGCTGTGAGCAGAACCGCCAGAAGTCCCGTCCAACCTGACCAGACCTTAACGGCTTATTTCAAAAATATAGTGTGAGTGCTCACTGTGCCAAACCAATCTCTTAGTTTAAAATAATCTAATCCAAACTATTTTAGCCTATTAGAACTGCCTCCTAGAATCGTGACATTCTGTCATCTTTAAAACTGAAAACTATCACCTGTCATTCTGAGCTTTAAAATTTCAAATCCGAAAAACTACTTTCACAAAATCGTCCGTATCTCCGGAACCGTTTAAAGCTAAGATTCTAGGCTTTCCAACAAACCTAGAACCAACTTCCTACTCCTTATAGTGCCTCCGTAATTACGCTTGACGCGCGTGAGTAAATTTGCCGCGATTTGACATTTTGCACAATTTTAGCCACGTGTAAAAATCAGCAGCTTCTTGCTTTCCTTTGCTAAAATTCATTTTAACCTGCTGGTTACACATAGAGCATTGCTAAAGTGAGCCTGAACTAATATAAATTAGATATCACCCACCCTGAACCTCTAGAGGGAATTAAAAGCATTTTTAGCACATTTCTCACTTCATTGTCATCACATTCAAAGCATTTTGGGCCTGTTTTTCAAACTTCTACCTGTTTCCTCTAAGCTTGCTGGGGGGAACTGAATTTTGTATTGTATTTATTGCATTCCTGAGAACTGTGTGCTCCTCTTTCCATCTCCTTCCATTTCCAAAAAGTGATTATCTTATCTTTTGCTAAAATCATATCAAGTATTTCTGTACTGCATTTTATTCCTCATTGCTTTTCCCTTGAAACCATAAAAGTATTTTTGCTACCTTATCCATCCTCTACCCACTCCTCATTGACTGTAAAGAAGTGTGCTAGTGTTAGGTTACCCATTGTTGATCAACATTATATTCATAAGTGTGATATCAATTATTAATTTCTTATAAAAGTGTGATATATATATCTTATTAATTTTTCAAATAAACCTTTTACTTTGCAAAACAAACCTACTTCTTTGCTCAGTGGGGTCAGGGGGATTCTAAGAGTGGGGTGTTATACAAGGGTTGTCATCCAGAGTACTGAACTGGACATAAAAATACATCAATAAGGGTTTTCCTCAGCATCCCAGTCTAGGCATTAACTTAGCTGTAGTGTTGATTGAATATAGCTTACAAAGTGGGGGCTCGGAGCCGGGTCATTCTGGGTTAGATTTACCACTTGTGCAGATTAATACAGTGTGCCAACTGACCAGATACACATATCCGGTTAGATCACCACGCTGTTTTACACTGCGAAAGCACCCCTCAAAGGAACGCTCTAAGGAAACGGTCTGTTTTGCAAAATAAAATACTAACTGTTGTAAGTCAGGAGGGAGATCAATCTCCAGCATGACGACCGTGGTAGATATGAAAATAGCTAGGGAGCGCCTCTTACATAAGCTATTTGTGAGAGGGGAGTAGACTCATCAGGACCAGGCGGTCTGGTTGCAGGCAATCGCGCAACAGGTCACTGAAACAGGGTCAGATATATGGAGAGAACAGGGTCCCCTACATGTGGCCCTGAGCGAACTATATATGGCCCCTAAGGCAAAAGATGAACACAATAAGATTGCCAGGATAGCGGCATATTTGTATCTATATATGGAAGTCATGCAGGACAAATGTGCTGAAGGCCAAGATCTGGCAAATAGGTAAGAGATGGTGTTAGAAAAGGCCCAATCTGACCTGGTCTCTTCTGAGCAGAGGCTGCACGGGAGCCAGGAGTCAGAAAATGACAGCAGACAGTACATCACTAAAATAAAGGAGGATATGGATAGGCTGCAACAGGAAAAGGCTGACCAGGATACCAGATTTCTGGCCTTGCAGAAGGAGTACCAAGAAGGTTTGGACTCCCTTTTGCAGAACCAGCAGAACCAGAAAAAGCTGGAGCAACAACTGGACTTCCACAGGGCATGCACAGAGCAGGTAGCCACCCTGCAAATTTGATTAGACAGAGAGAAAGAGGAAAGCAATAAATTGATTCTGAAACACCTGGATACCCAGGCAGAGTTTAATCAGGAGCGCCAGAAAGCTGGTGCCTTCCAAAGGCAAAGGGACGACCTGGCGGAACAGATGCAGACTCTCAGTTAGTAAAGGGATACCTTAGGCCAGGAAGTCTGCCACTTAAAAAGGAAAATGGAAGAAAATCACCTGGCCCTCCAGGGACTGGGTGACCTCCAAAAAGAACACCAGAAATTGTTAGAGCACACCAGGAGGGTGGAGGATGCTCTGGCAAGAAAGGAGCAGGCCAATAGGGACACAGCTCAGGAGGTAACTCTCCTGCAGCAAAGACTGGCCCAGTACTCCAGGACCAATCAGGAGGCACAGAGAGAGAATGAGGCTGTCTGCCAGCACAATGATAGGCTCCAGCAACAGGTAGCGATGCAGGAGAGACTGATAGAGTCTAGTAAGGCCTTAACTGAGGAACTGAAAGCACAGGCTCTTGCATTGCAACAGGGAGCAGGGGCGGATAGAGATGAGGTTCACTGGGAAAGAGAAACTCCTGAGCATAACCTCAGGAGCCCTAGTGCCAGAGGCCTTCATCTCTACCAGTCCCTGGACTCTGCCACCCCCATGTTCCCTGGCGCACATGAGCACGGGGCCACAGGAATGGCTGATTACTATCCAGCTAAAAGTATGGGGCTCATAGGCCAATACCACCCAGGAATGGAGGGGCGGGCATCCGGGTATGGGCACCCAAGCACAGTGCAATGTAGTGGGGAACCCCAGGAGAGTAGGCCCACTAAGGGCATCCTGAAAACCTCTGCCCAGTTAGGTCAGTGGGGGGATACCCATCAAATCCTGGTAGCAAGGAGGGAGCCATTCCCAGGTTTGCAGAATCCGGGAAAACCTGGAAGATCAGACGGGCACCTCTGGGAGCAGCGCTTCTGAGTCAGAGGGTGAATGGACCAGGGTTACCCGAATCAAAAAGGCCAATAAGGCAAAAAGGGCCTTGCTTAAGGACCCATTAAAACAAATAAAGGCAATAAGGAGTGTCATCACACCTTATCATAAGAACGCCAAGTATTCTGTTTGGGAACACATGGAGCTCTATGAGCAAATGATGGAGACTTTCCATTTGAAGGACAGCCAAAGCTGTATTCAATATGTAAAGTGGACCTTCTCACCAGAATACTCCAGTTTCTTTGCAGGGCTGGAGGATCAAAACCATTCAAGGTGGTCCACATACAGGGCGGGCATCTTGAAACATTTTTCTGTGCACAGAAATCCTCAAGCAGCTCGCAAGGCAGCCTACAATTTGCAATGTGGGGAGGATCAGGCCCCACAAGAATTTGTGCAGGAGTTAAAGTGGGCTTTTGCACAGACTACAAAAAGGGTACGCACAGACAGCAAAGAGTTTGTTAACACTTTTTTCCACGCCTTGCCCAAATACATCATGACCCAGCTAGTGAGAGATTTTCATGAGAAGAAGTCACTAGACTGGGTCATTGAGCAAGCCACCCGGATCTATGAGGTGCAGAAGCCCATAGAAAATAAAAGTAATGCACAGAAAAACCCGAAAACTAACAGCAGCCCTGCTGCTGCCAAGGTGGCAGAGGTAAAGGTTGCCCCCGTTTTAGATTTGGAGATGGGGGGGCCTGAAAACCTGCCTGCCCCAAATAACTCACAGCCCAGAAGGCCCTCGGGCCAGTCACAGACAGGGAGTCGAGGAGGTAGTCCCACAAATAGGGTCCCCCGCTCCCTTGATTATATAAGTCCCCGCTACAAGGGAAACCGGCCCATCCTGGGTTATGTGTGGACTCCTCCAGCCCAAGGGGGGGGATCCAGCCAAGCACCTCACCCAAGGAACTTCCCTCCTAACTTCCCCCAGGAGGGCAGAAATTCACCAAATCCTGGGCAGAACTTTTTTCCCAGGTATCCACCCAATTTCCAGCCCCAAAACCATCCATTCTTCTTTCCCCAATTCCCTGAGCCCAGACAACCTAATCCGGGAGAGGGGAGGCCAAGGGTGGAGGGGTACCCAAATCTTCCCAATCCAGGGTATTACCAGAGAAGGGACAGCTACCCTTCCCGGGATCAGCCCAGGGGAGAAAATAGAGCCCCGTATCAGCCTGAGCGGGTTTCACAACTTGAGTGCCAGGTCCAAAATATGTCACGGGATCTGGGTCACATACTGAGGGCTCAACAGAACCCTCAGATGAGCATGCCACCGCAGAATGCCCCAAACTCTGGGCCTGGTGCTCCAGGACAATGACGGGGCAGCACCCCGATAACCCACCGGTTCCCAGGGAGGAGGCACAAGGGGGAGCGGTGTGTAAAGCCTTGGAGGAAGCTTCCTTCCCAACTTGTAAACAGCCCCTGGAAAACCAGGAACCGGAAATAAAATCTCCTACCCCTGAAAGTCTGCCACCCAACGAGCAGAGAGGAGGTAGGAGAAACAAAGGACCCAAACAGACCCACTTTGTGGAGGAGGTACAGGTCTTCCAATTTGAGGGAGAGGGATCCCAAGAAGATCCTGGGAAAAGGATCTTCTCCTTCAGAGATGGGGGAACTCCTCCCAAGGAAAAATTGGTCCCAAGGGATGCCAATTCAGACTGGGGAGATGTGGAGACTGAGCTACCGCTGCCCATCATCTCATCCAAGAACCAATAATACCAAAATCCCATGGGTCAAACCCATCCTGATGACTCCCTCCAAAAAGGGGGGGGCAGCCCAGAACCCGAAACCATTTTCATTTGCCAACTTTTTCTTTCAAATTCCCGAGACTCTTTACAGAATTCTGCCCAAATATCTTCTCTTGCAATGTCCAAAACCAGAAAATTGGCCCACCAGTTGTCCAAAAATGTGCATTATCTGTGCCCCCTTGAGGAGAAGGAGGGAAGATACTATGCCCCGGTACAAGTACATGGGCAGGGTACAATTTTGGCACTGGTGGACACTGGATCCCAAGCTACCCTTCTGTCCAAAAGGGTCTTTGATGAACTAAATGCAGGAAGGGGGGAGAATTACCGTATTCCTCTCACCTCTCTTCCTGGACAACTGCAGAACTTTGACGGGAAGGAAATTCCTGTCGAGGGGACTGCAGATTTGGACATCAAAATTGGGCGACACAATGTGAAACACCCGGTCATAGTAGTGACTCCGGAGGGCACCCCTAGTTTACTAGGGAATGACCTCCTGAGAAGGTTGTCACCTCTAATAGATTGCGTAAACAAGGTCCTCTGGACCCAGACTAGCCGACCAATAAAATTAAAACAGAGTGTCAACCATGTTAGTTTAAATGGCACCTTCCACATGGTTGAACAAAAATCTGACCAAGTAGAATTTCACTTCCAGAACAACCAAATTCCAGACGTGACAGTAATAGCAGTAGGACAACAGACTGGTGATGGGGGGTCCTCTCTATTTCTGAAAATCAACCTTCCTTCCAGTTTAAGGTGGTATTCCACACTGGAAGGAAACACTCTGAAATTCTTTACCAATCCACATTCAGACACTCCCACTCCTATAGCCCAGAAAGATGTGAAATCAGCTCAGAGCCCGGCTGATATTCAGCAAATTGGAGAGCAGTTGTTCATCCCTGTTCAGTTAAATGATGGGATGGACTCTGTTCTCGCCCGAGTGTGTGTGAACAACGGTAAGAGCTTCATCAGCAGAGCCATGTTCCGCCAACTCCCAAAAGATCCAGCCATTCCCACATTCAAACTGATAGACAAATGGGAAATGGATCTGGAAACACCCAATTCCAAACATCTCCTGCCAAGCAGGTGTATGCTCAAAATCTCCATTGGCAACAACAGCATAGTCCATAATTGTTGGGTCGTGCGAGATGTCACTGCCGCCTTTTACTTAAGCAGTGACATTCTCAATCGCTTTGCCATTAGTTTGGACCTAATAAACTTCAAAACTTGGTCCCAATTAGCGGATAATCCCATGGGTTTTGATTATCCAGAAAAAGCATTTAGGTCAGCACAATTGCTACCTTATGCAGTTGAAATTCAGCTTAAAGATTAAGTCACCATCCCGGAAAGGACCCGACAATTCTCCTTGGAAGTGAAATTTAAAGAGGACAAAAATTGAAAAACCCTGATGCTTACATTCATCTAAATGCTTCTCTCCAACAGCAAGGGTTAGGGGTAAAACCAACACCATTAGTCAACATAGAACATGACACCATTCCAATAGAGGTGGATAACAGCGACTTACAGAGTATTACTCTAGCCGCAGGCACCATCATTGGAATGACGGTTGATGACTGACATTTCTCCATTGATTTAGGAAATTAACTGTTAGGACCAATCCCCAAAGACTGTTTTGACAGTGACAGTGAGGACAATACAACACCAGACAGGATTTTCACCCGGCATGGGGGGAACTTCCTGGTGTACACTTCTTGCCCTTATGGTAAGGAAGATGTGACTTGTGACTTCAGGAGGGATGAGGTGATTTTCAAGGTCCATGGGGGCTGCCTTTCCCACCTGAAGCCTCCGGTCCAAATCAGCACTCTGACCAGGGACTTCTCCACCCAGCTGGAGGAGGCCGCTGAAATAGCAAAACCAGAAGTCTTTCCAGGCTTCAGGCAGATGGTGGAAGAGAGAGTCAACCTGGCTGATGCCTGCATGACTCTGGAACAGAAGCACAAGTTGAAACAAGTTTTCTTGGATTTCCAAGATCTCTTTGCGGTAGACTCATATGACTGTGGTCGCACCAACATCCACACAACAATTCCCACGGACCTGGACATGACTCCAGTGTTTGTGAAGCAATATCGCTTGCCTCTCGCATCCATGGAGTCCCTTACTGAAATAATTAAGAACCTTGAGTCCCGGGGAATAATCCGTCCAGTCCACAGCACCTTCAATAATCCGGTGCTGGGAATATTGAAGCCAAACGTCCAGTGGAGACTCTGTGCCAACCTTAGGGAGCTCAACAAACGGGTCCATACTTCCCAATGGCCTCTGCCCTACATTGACCAAGGGCTGGCCCAGATTCAGGGGTCACAGGTATTCACAGCAATAGACCTGACCAATGGATACTGGACCGTGCCCATCAGTAGGGAGGACCAATACAAACTGGCTTTTACCTTTGGGGGCCAGCAGTACACATGTACCCGACTCCCTTCGGATACCTCAACTCCGGCAATGAATTCAACATTTTCCTACATAAGGCCATGCCCGACCTGGGTGCGAGGGGTAACCTGGCTTATGTAGATGATGTCCTCATCAAAAGGTCATCTGTGGAAGAACACATAGCGGAGATCCGTTATGTTCTGACACAATTGAGGGCCGTCGGAGCAAAACTTTCCTTTCAGAAAGCACAGTGGTGTAGAACCCGTGTTAATTTCTTGGGACATGAGATTACTCCTCAGGGTTTCTGTCCCCAGGAAAAGAAAGTGGAAGCACTTCAGAAACTGAAGGATCCCACAACTCTGCGGGAACTCAGGAGCCTCCTTGGACTGACTAATTACAGCAGAAAGTTCATTGAAGGCTACGCAGAGATCACTAGACCTCTGATTCATCTCTTGAAGGGGGGGGTCAAGTGGGAATGGGGACCAGAACAATCCGAGGCAGTAAGACAACTCAAAAGAAGCCTCTCACAAGCGCCTTGCCTAGCTTACCCTGTCAGAAACAAGGAGTTCTTCCTGGAGACAGGGTTCTCTAATACGTGCTTGGTGGCAGTATTATACCAAAAGCATGACAAGGTCAATAAAGTAATCTCCTATGCGAGCAAAACTTTATCCTCTGTGGAGGAATAATTCAACGATTGTGAGAAGGCACTCCTGGCAACGGTGTGGGCATTGAAGAATTACCGCCCGTTCATCCAGGGGGGAACACATCATAGTGGAGACTCCACACCAGCCTCTGCAATATCTCCAAAGTGACAGAATCCGGGCCGGAAATGTGAGTAATTCCCGAATTACTTCCTGGATTCTGTCAATGCAAGGCTTTCCTGTGGAGGTCAGATATGGCCAAAACAAGAAGAGTTCCCTCGCGCAAGGTCTGGCTGACTTGCATGATTGTGCCAGAGAAAACTGTCTCGAGGACGAAAGTCTAAAAATCAAGGACAACATGGAAGCATACCTTAATTCCCTTCACAAAGTCTTTGAAGAAGACAAGTGTGAGGGAATACCAACTGTCTATGTGGATGGATGCTCGTACCATGTTGACAACAACGGGGAAAAAGAACTGGTGGCCGGCGTAGGGAATGCATGGGTGAAGGAGTTTCCAAAACTCTCCGCTGGGTACAAAATTTGTCCCCGAAGTAGTCAGGTGGCAGAATTGATGGCTGTGCATCAAGCCATCCTCACTGCCGTCCAACATCAACTCCATGAACTGGTCATAATCACAGATTCAGATTATGTACGGAACGGATTCATGGAGCACCTGGTTAATTGGAAAACCAGAGGCATGTTATGTACTAATAACAAACCCTTGAAACATGGGAAGTTAATTCAAAACATTCATGATCTGGTCACCTCAAATGGGATGACCATCTACTGGAAAAAGATCAAGGGTCATTCCAAAGTAGAGGGACGAGACAAAACTGGAAATGACTTAGCTGATCAGCTGGCCGAAACCGGGGCCATCCAAGGCGATCTAATCGAAATAGAGTCCCTGTTGGGGGAAATCCAGGTCACTGCTATCATTAGGTCCCAGACAAATGCTCACAATCATCTTTCAACTGCACAATGGAGTAAGGAGACCCCTGATGCTGATTTGATTACAGCTCAGAAGGGGGATCCAATAATTGGTAAGTTTACCAACACATTGAGGACCCTGAGAACTTTCCCCTGACGGATACCGATTACATTGGGAAGGAGGACCTAAGAGTGTTGATGAAATGTCCAAAAATGTTCCGAATCCAAGACGGTTTGTTGGTAAGGAAATCCCAAGCTGGCCATGATCAGTGGGAGTTCCCTTCCTCATTCCGAAGCCTGATGTTAAGTCAAGCCCATGATATGGCCACCGCCGGTCATAGGGGGTTTCACACAACACTTGAGATCTTAAGAGAGATTGCACACTGGCCACACATGGGGCAGGACCTCGACCAATACTTGAAGGGGTGTCTTGTGAGTGCACAGTTTCAGCCATCATCCCTCACACACCGTGTGCCTCTCCAAAAGAGGGGGATGACACTGCCATGGTCAGATTTGCAAATCAACTTTGTAGGCCCTGTAATTCGCTCGTCTAGAGGAAACAAGTACATGTTGACCGTTACATACTTGTTTACCAAGTGGGTGGAATGTCTCCCAGCCCCAAATTGCAAGGCAGAAACAGCAGCTGCCCTGATGATTAACCACATCTTTTCCCGTTTTGGTCTACCTCAAAGGATTGAGTCAGACAGGGGTAGCCACTTCACCAGTGAAGTAATGACAAAGATGTGGGAGATACTGGGGGTCAAAAGGAAGCTACATATTGCTTACAGGCCATCTTCTTCTGGAGCAGTGGAGAGATACAACCGAACCATTGTGAGCATCTTAAAAAAGTTTGAGGCAGATTCTGGGCCAAGTTGGGATATCCGACTACCTCTGGTCCTAATGGCCATCAGATCTACCCCTTCATCTGCAACTAAAATGTCACCATTTGAGTTGATGACTGGACGCAAGATGGTGCTTCCCCAGCATTTGCTCTACAGAACCCAAGAGCAAACGTTGATAAATGCCTCCACAACTCATGAGTATGTGGAGAATTTAAGGAAACACCTCCAACATGCTTTTGCCTATGCTCAGCGGAATCTAGAAAGATCAGCTGATAGCATAAAGACCCACTACGACCTGAAAACCACCAGGAAAGTATATGATGTGGGAGACCGGGTCTATCTATACAATTTCAAAAGAAACCAGGCCAAACAGCGAAAATGTTTGCCTACGTGGAAGGGACCGTTTGAAATTATAGACAAAATCTCCCCTGTTGCATACAAGATCTGCATCCCCAAAGGCAGTTTGGCAGAAGGAGAAGACAAGTGGGTACATATAAATCAGCTAAAGTGTTGCCATCCCAGGCACATGCTGCAGCAACCGGAGGAGTTCTCTGCAATACCAGAGGGGACCGCTCCAGATTAATTCAGTTCCAACCCAAAAATATCCCACATATAGTCTCTAAAATATTATGACGCTTGTAAGCCACTGTCTCTGAAGTATATCTTGTTTTTCAAAATTGGAATGCTATGTCTACTAAAGTATAAAATGTATATGTCGCTCCACTATATCAATAGTGAGGGAGAAATGTCTATGAATAGGTATTGCCGCTTTCCTTTGTCGTTCCTAGGAGAAAGAAAACCTGGGGACTGGCCAAGGAGGACGCCCAGGGACCGCGAGTAAAGATCCGAGGGGCCCGGGGTACCGCCCAATATTCCCATCAGGACCGGGGAGGAGGACCGATCGATCCAACTGGGTGGAGGAAAAGATGCTGAACTGTGCCATCTACAGAATTGGAAGAAGATAATGTGGACATACCAGCGCAAGGGCTCAAAACCTCCTTTGCACCCGACTTCCCCTCGACTTGAATCAAAGCGTAGTCGGCGCGGGGGTTTGTGAAGGGTTTTGACCATTGCTGAATCAATAGACTGGGTAGATGTGGGGATGAGCTGTCGCCGCCCATCATTCCATCCCAGAGTCCAGGAGAACCGCGCAGTTGTGCGCATACCAAAAGTGCCAGTGGTGAAAGGTGGTGCCAAAGGAAAAATAGCAGCACCTGTCAGAGCAAAAGCACTTTTAAATCACCTCTGTTTCTTTGAGTGCAAGCTCCAAATGTCCATTCCAAAAATTGCAAGATAGCTAATACCGGAGACCTTTGTTCAAAAAAATCTGTTTTACTGATGTCAAAAATGTGCTGAAATCATGGGCACAAGACCACTCTAAAGATACAACCTTCTTGTGGGGGGTTCCACATAACCACTCTACTGTAAGAATGCCATCAAAACAATGTTAAGGAAGGGTCCTATACTATCAAGCAAAAGACCACTCTATTGAAATGCAGTAATTCAAGACAGATCCCAAAAATGGATGCAATACGGTACTCCCCACTATCAGAAAGTTGGCGTTTTAAAACCACCAGACTTTTGTGTAAAACTGAACAGAGGAACCCAAACCAGGCTAAGGGAGGACTTGCTAAGAGGTGGATACAATGTAAAACTATATTCTGAAATGACTTGAAGGAAGTAATTATTTAATGTATATGTAAAAAATTGTAAGTTTTGATTTAAACTGGGAACTAAAGTGACATTCAGCTGAATTCTGCCTGACAACAACCCCCGACAGGAGTTGAAACTTGATCAAACTGCATTCCCAGACCTGGCTGCCTCCTGCTTCCCCACCAAAAGGAGATGACACCTCTCTGATTAGATTAGGGGAGGGGCACCTGCAGGAGGTTGAACAAAGCCTTGCCCTGGACTCAGGCAAATGTTATATTGGGGGGTCCGTAAAGTGGCTTCCTCTTGGGAGAAGTGGGAGGAGAAGTGCCTCTGGGAGCCACCCGAGCTGGAGGCGGGGACAGACAGAAGCTTCCCCCATGTGCTTTGGAACCTAAACCACACCCATCTGGGCCAGAGCATAATTTTAAAAAAAGATGGATAATTCATAGCACGGACTTGTCAGAATTATATAAGTAATATCATTATTCTGGTGATTTTTCTGTGCACGTGTTAGGACCCTGTGGTGTATTCTGGGGGGTTGCTAGCGGAAAATAGGGTTTTACTCCAAATGTCTGCATGTTAAAAATCTGACACTTCATCAATTAATGCGCACATTTGTGTATTTTTTGGTAAATGTCCGATATTGGTAAACCAGTCAAAAAGCGCAAAATGTTGTCATTTTTGAATGCAAGCCCCCAGGAAGATCAGAGGCGGACAAGCATGGACCATAAGGAATATATAATGTGTACCTGTAATTTCAACAAATTGTGTATCTGGGAAATATGTATTTGAATCAAATATAGATTTGTGGGCAAATTGACCAGGGAAGGATCCTCTGACCCATAAACAGACCTCATCATGATGACAATCCATTTCCTTCCCCCAATCATGGGAGAGGGGAGAATTGGGCCAATGACAAGTAGAGAGGGGCAGGCTCAGTTATGCCAGGCACACACCCATTTTCAAAACACATAAAAAGGGCCACTGAAAGCCAGGTAGAGATTCACTTTCCAGTTTCTTGCGGGATGCTTTGCCGGGAGACTCCAGACTTCAAATCCATCAACCTCCAGAGAAAAGAGATCCAGAGAGACCAGAGATCCAGAGAGACCAGAGATCCAGAGAGACCAGAACTGTGCAGTGCTGAGAGCAGAACCGGAGACCAGACCACTGTGAGCAGAACCACCAGAAGTCCCGTCCAACCTGACCAGACCTTGGCAGCTTATTTCAGAAATATAATGTGAGTACTCACTGTGCCAAAACCAATCTCTTAGTTTAAAATAATCTAATCCAAACTATTTTAGCCTATTAGAACTGCCTCCTAGAATCGTGTCATTCTGTCATCTTTAAAACTGAAAACTGTCACCTGTCATTCTGAGCTTTAAAATTTCAAATCCGAAAAACTACTTTCACAAAATCGTCCGTATCTCCGGAACCGTTTGTGCTAGGAACAAGATTTAACTTTCATTTTAAAGCTAAGATTCTAGGCTTTCCTAGTGCTTCCGGAATTACGCTGGATGTGCGTGAGTAAATTTGCTGCGATTTGACATTTTGCACAATTTCAGCCACATGTAAAAATCAGCAGCTTCTTGCTTTCCTTTGCTAAAGTTAATTTTAACCTGCTGGTTACACATAGAGCATTGCTAAAGTGAGCCTGAACTAATATAACCTAGATATCACCCACCCTGAACCTCTAGAGGGAATTAAAAGCATTTTTAGCACATTTATCACTTCATTGTCATCACATTCAAAGCATTTTGGGCCTGTGTTTCAAACTTCTACCTGTTTCCTTTAAGCTTGCTGGGGGGGAACTGAATTTCGTATTGTATTTGATTGCATTCCTGAGAACTGTGTGCTCCTCTTTCCATCTCCTTCCATTTCTTACATTGCATAGGGTGCGTGGGGGGGGTGAATTGCCAGAGAAAAAGTGATTATCTCATCTTTTGCTAAAATCATATCAAGTATTTCTGTACTGCATTTTATTCCTCATTGCTTTTCCCTTGAAACCATAAAAGTGTTTTTGCTACCTTATCCATCCTATACCCACTCCTCATTGACTGTAAAGAAGTGTGCTAGTGTTAGGTTACCCATTGTTGATCAACATTATATTCATAAGTGTGATATCAATTATTAATTTCTTATAAAAGTGTGATATATATATATATCTTGTTAATTTTTCAAATAAACCTTTTCATTTGCAAAACAAACCTACTTCTTGGCTCAGTGGGGTCAGGGGGATTCTAAGAGGGGGGTGTTATACAAGGGTTGTCATCCAGAGTACTGAACTGGACATAAAAATACATCAATAAGGGTTTTCCTCATCATCCCAGACTAGGCATTGACTTAGCTGTAGTGTTGATTGAATATCGCTTACAGGAGGGGGCTAAGAGAGCCGGGCTGAGCATCAAGCCAGGTTGGTTAGTGGCCGACAGTGAGCCATGTGTTGTCTATCGTACGGTCGAGATGGGTGGTGGTATTGATAGCGATTCAGCCCTTACTGTTCTATTACCTCCAAAGAGGTCTGACTCTGCCTGCTCACTGCCAATGTGGTTGCCACTGCACACCCTGTAGCCATTGCTCTTCAAACATTTTCTTCGGTCTGCTGCCAGGTCAATCAACACCAACACAAATGAAAACAAAAAAAGCTCAAAGGGTGACACTGCACAGCAATCTCTGCCAACCTGGAAAGTGCCTCTGCAGTCCACTAGTAAAAACGAAAAAGTTGAACTTAAATTCATCACCCTGCCCCAAAAAGACAAACACGAATGTGAGTGCAATGAGAATCTCACCCAGACTAAGATTGAGGCTTTTTTTGTCAACAACATGCTATCCACATTGGGAGAGCTGCCTAAGCCGGTCCATTCAGCACAAAAGGAAATAGAAGTATAGACCTCTTCAGAGGCCAATATTTCCATAGACAACACGGTTCCCTCTTGAAGTTTTGCAAATTTATACAAAGAAGCTCCATGAGTCCCATGTACTTCATTTACAACATCAATCTGGCCTCAAATTAGTCACATAGTCCTGACCTGGAGAAATTACTAACCGCTCATGATCCATCCTCTAGAGAAAGTGAAACGGATGATGAATTGCTGACAGAAGTATCTACTCTCCGCAGAGACTCAGTTGATGCACGCTCGCCTATGGGGATGACCATGGGTACTTGAGAAGTAAAAATTGAAGCATTGCTTCTTTTATGTTCCAAAATTACAGAGGAACAGCAAGGGCTCAAGGACATGGTTGCAAGTGTAGTGGACATTATTCTGCTGGCAACTCAAGAACCGGACCCTCCTGATAGTTCAAGTTGGAAGTAGCTTGAAACAATGCAAACGGAGACCCAGCAGGGAGTATTAATTTATCATCTATTGGAGGAGATACCAGCGGGATCGGGCTATGAGATAGCAGATTCAGAGAGTTGTGCCATTGAGGCACTATGTGTGGAAATTTCTCTTCTATACACTCCCTGCCCCCATCAAGAGCCGAAGCACAAAAGATGCCCCCCCATGTAAGAGCCCCCAAGCCAAACTACAGAAAACTTCCACTGCACCCATTTGGAATTATGGGCGTGACAAAGGTAAAAAATAGTGTAGTAAGCAAAAATACCATCATTAAGTCCATGAGCGATGGCACGGTCAGGAGGGTCCAGCTGCAGGGCCCACTGGACAAATGGTTAACCCCTGCTAAAAGAGGCTGTAAAACAGTATTGACAAGACAGTCTGTAAGTGATCCCCCATTGCAGAGGCCCACCACAACAAACATGGAGGTCGCAGCTTCAATTCAACACGCACAGTCTGTCCCCCAAGAGGCATCAAGAGCCAAGAGCCTGTACTGTACAATAGGTCAGGAGCGTAGATCTCTGGTTCAGGCCACCCCCACCCAAGTGGATCTCTTTCCCTGGAAAAAAAACATCAACAGGCTCTGTTGAGATTGGGGACATGCTGCAACAGGGAAATGGAGGGCACTGGCGGTGTTGGGCAGATGATCTGCAACCCATAATGCAGGGTAGGGTGGGATCTCAGGTCAACACAGTTTACTATTTAGTTTTACATCATATCAAGTTTATAGAGATAAACCCCACTACCCACAGCACCTTTCTTAACTGATCTTGGTTACTAGAACTGCTGCACTTCATTCCAGAACTGAAGGCTATTTCATCGAAGGACATTGGGAAATTGGAGCTGCCAGCCCATGATAGTATCACAAACTGGGCAGTAGTTAGCTTTGAATCACCCTTTGTGGTGGAAAGCATGTCTAAATATATGGAAGCTCCGAGGGAGTTACGTTTTGAGATTATGGTATTCCAATCTACTGCACACAAACCTCTTACAACAGCCCTTCCTGTACATAAGCAGAGCAGCACATGGTCCACCGTTCCGGTAGCAAGACAGGATTCTGGTAGGCAGAAGGGGCACTGGTCCCCGGTTAAACAAACATCTCATCGACCTCTCTTGGGGGGGTAGGAGGTACCTTCCAGATACTTTCTTGGAATTGGAGGGGCCATCAATCATTTCTCAATTATCAACAGGCCCTAGAAATTTTATTGAGGTCACAGCTATTCTGTTTACAGGAAACATGCCTGACCAACTCATTCAACCTAGATTGTTATATCACCTTGTTTATACCCTCGATTCGTCCAGCTAAAGTCTGTCCCAAGGTTGGCTTATGTATTGGTGCTAGGGCATCGATGAGCCTTACTAAATTCCCCACTAAACTACTCCTGGGAATGGGCACAACATTGGGGGTAACCCTATATGATCCCCGGCAGGGGAATTAAGGGAAGGCTTGCGGGAGGTACTAATAGACAACCTTATGAATAGGTCAAACGGATTTCCCAATAGTGGTATTATTTTAGGTTGGAGACTTTAATGTGGACTGTGTTTACGGTAATCAGGGTGTTGCCAGAAAAGGGAAAATTGGAGGACTCGGGCTGCGTGTTAGGGGTTGGCGTGAGGCCCTGTATGAGTTTCATTTCTCTCCTTTGGTGGTTAAGGAGGACGAGATACAATCTACATGGTCATATGGCACATACAAAAGTTACATTGATTTTATTTTTGTGAACTCTGGGATTGATAGGTGTGCCCCTGAATTTGGAACGCTGCCGATGACATGTAATGACCATCCTCAGCATGATGTGTCGAGGCCACCCCTTAATCTTCAACAATACGGATTGGTAACCCAACGTTTAATCTCCAGTGTAACAGGCTCTGTTGGATGAATTCCAGGATTCAGTGCTTTGCTTCGGCTGTTAAGGAACAGGGATTGGCTGAAGCAGAAATGTTGGTGCAGTGTGATTGGGACATTGAGAAGATGGCACACACCTTCTTCGATCCCATGCCTAGATATCAGGTTTTGGCGGTCCATAGGGGTCGTATGGTGCCAAGGTTTGACCAGGTCATTGAAAATAAAGAAAAGGAGCTTAATTCTCTGATCTGAAAAACCAAACAATGCCTTTCCACATCAGAGGACACCAAGCGGAAGACTATGGTAAATGCAAGGTCAAGATTTAAATCTTGGCTTCGGACATATGGACAGGGGATGACATCTGCACCCTAGAAGCACATTAATCAACTGATTAGGACAAATAATACACAAAAGGTCTGGCAACTAATTAGTAGTAATGGTGTGGGTCTGGCGGCTTTACAAGTCTGCAGAATGGCAGAGGACAAATGGGGTGCCTTTATCGAACACACCTTTTGGTTTGATTCCGAAACTGGAGATAAGGGGGAAGTGTTCACCATGCGGGACTCTGCCTTGTCTGATTACATCAGGGGAGTTCGCTTTGAAGGACAGATAGTCAAAATGAAGGCCTCCAGGGCCATGGGTCCAGATGGTATATGTAAATTGGTCATAATAAGCAACCCTCCCTTTTGGGGAACTCTGTTAAGATGTCTTTTTCTTTCCAAATGTGACAGGGGGTTGCACCAAAGACCTGGAATAGTGCAATACTTATCCCAGTACATAAGAAAGCCCCACATAACGATCCAGCGAATGTTGGACTCTTGGCAATGTTAGATTGTAGCGCTAAGACATTTGCCTCTATACTCCTCCAATTGTTGACTGGCTGGGTGAAAATAGAGGGTGTGCTACCATTCCACCAGACAGGTTTTGGGAAGGGAACTGTAACAACTCTCCAGACTTTGTTGTCAGATACCCATTCATATCCTGGTAAGGCTCTTTCCCTCGCCTTTGTCAACTATACTACTGCTTTCGATAGCATCGTTAGATCTAAACTTTGGGAGAAGCTGACAAGTTGGGGTATTGACCCCTCACCTATTTATTTTATTAAACATCTCTACTCTGATACAGTGGTGAGGGTAAGAACATGACAGGAGGTCACCCTTACCAAGGCTTTTGTCACTAATAGAGGCCACACGCAGGACTGCTCATTGGCCCCCTGCTTTATAACTTCTATACCGCAGAGCTATTGCAGACATTAACGGCTGTAAATAACTACCTCCACAGTATGGTAATGAAGCTCTGAACTGTCTAAAAAATGCAGACGATACAGTCATTTTGGACTGCACGCCAATGGGTTTGCAAAACTTCTTAGAGGCATTGCATGAATTTGTAACCGATCATGGTTTGAGCCCAAATCCCTCTAAAACAAAGACCCTGATAGTGGGTAGAGTGGCCTATGGTTATCCCCCTTTAAGTGGAATTTAGGTGGGGTTACCCTGGAACAAACCGAGGAGTATAAATATTTGGGAGTGGGTATTGTCATGTTGTTTTCTAAGGGCATACTGCCTGTCCACCTCTTTAGGTGGGCGGCCCGCTGTTGCGGTCCTTCTTCCCGCCACACGGGAAGTGACGTTGGGGTGTGGGAGGGGTTTGAGGGGTTTCGGCAGTTCATGCCTGGCAGTTAATAAAGCAGGTTATCTCTACAATGGCTCCCGCGTGATATGTGCCTCTGTTGGTTTGATGACCGAGCAAAAACTCACATCTGGCGACGAAGGTGTGTGTTACACCCACCCGTGCCAGGGAGGCCCGCAGTCGAGCGGTGTACAGCGCGTCGGCGCACCTCCAACCCTGAGGCCCGAAGGCACGAAGGCCGGGAAGGCACGCAGAGGACTGTGGTCGAGCGGCGCAGCGCGTCGGCGCTCCTCTCGAGAAAGAGGCCCCGGCGGAGGGACTCACTTCAACGCCACAGACAAAGCGAGCGCCGGCCCCAGCAAACATGGAGCAAAGGAGTGCCCGATTAGCCACGGGGTGGCCCCCAGCACGTGCGCAGCACGCCGAGCCAGCCCTGCCCCCCCATCCATCACACGCTGCCTGCGACAGCGAGGGAACCAGGAAACGAAGGGAAACCCTACAAAGGTGGATAGTCCGTCACGAGCGGCAGCCGTACTCTGCACGTGCATGCAGGCTGAAGCGTATCAGTACCTCAAGATATCACAGGGCAAAGACGAGCCCCGGACAGTACGTAAGCACCGGCCTGAATCAAGCAAGCCATCCACACCATGTCGTCTCCTACAAGTCCTGCAGCATCGTCATCAGGAGGTGCAGGAGCCATCGCGGATGATCCTCAAGAGGCGCAAGGATCATGTAAGATCTCACAAAACCTGCCTATACCAGGCCCATTTGATGTCAGGGACACCTCCAATCTGGGACCCAGATGGATCATATGGCTGAGGGACTTTAAGTTCTATGCGGGGGCAATTGGTCTAATTGATGACGCAAGGCTAAAAAACACCTTATTCATGACGGTAGGCCCAGAGGTCAGGGACATAGCAGGAGAGCTGATGAACGTAGACACCGTCACATATGATGAACTCCACAGAAAACTTTCAGAATACTTCACCCCCCACACCAATATTAACTATGAGCGACACGTATTCCACACTATCAGACAGGAAAAAGGACAATCGCTGGACCACTTTGTGATGTGCTTGCGCATCAAGCCGAAATACTGTGAATTTCATAAATATTCCAATGAAGAGGCGTTGCGATCCCAGGTCATAGCCGGCTGCATGTCACAATCATTCAGAAAACAACTGCTCCAAAAGCAAAGATCCCTAGAGGAAATCCTCGCATTAGCCAGAATGGAGGCGGCTGTAGAGTCGCAGCTAGATAGTCTAGGCAAGGTCGCCATCCAACAACCATCATCGAATCCGGACACCATCAACAAACTCTTCGCTGGCCCCTCACAGAGTGGCAAACGCACCAATGCCACGTGCTATCGATCCGGATACGAATATCCACACGTGGGCGAGTGCCCCGCCATGGGACAGAAATGTGCCACCTGCAAAAATGTGCCGGGACCTGTAAACAACAGACCAAGACAACATGAAAGAAGGAGAAGCTCACGACTCAGTCCTCCCATGGGAAGGGGGAAAGAAGAACAAATAGGACCAAAACCAGAAGACAGGACCCGAAGGAACTCGTATGCAAGAGAAGACAGAAAATCATCAGACGGGTCCAGAAGATCTCAGAGGAGAAGATGTGTCCGTTACATTGAAATGAGATCCCCGTCCGGCAGTGAATCTCAGTCATCAGAGGAAGACCAACGGAAGAAGGGGTATGTGTGGGCGCTCAACAATGCCAGGGCCACCCAACACAGTCCCACACTCATATTACAAGTTAACAACACCCCACTTGAATTCTTCATCGACACGGGGGCAACAGTCAACATTATAAGTGAACAAGCATACAACTCGCTGGTCAGCCCCCCGAAAATCAGAAAAGCCACGGTGGACATCTACCCATACGGCGCCACCACCCCGTTACCCTGCAAAGGGACTATCTCTGTATGGTGCGTGCACAAATCACACGCGGCAAAGATTCCTCTACACATCCTAAAGACAGAAGCCAACAGTGGGTGCATTCTCAGTTTCAAGACGGCTGTCAAAATGGGTTTGGTGCACATACTGTATCAACTCATGGCCCACAAACACTTTGCCAGACCTGAGGCGATAGAACAAACATTTCCAAACCTATTCAAAGGCTGGGCAAACTGAAACACAGGAAGGTACAACTGCACTTAAACCCGACATACCACCAGTTACCCAACACTATTGAGGGATACCCGTGAACATTCAACACCAAGTTGAAGAGGAACTAAACAAGCTCATCCAACTCAACGTCATCAAATCAGTATCAGGTCCCACGCCATGGGTATCCCCCATTGTTCCCATCTCCAAAAAGTCACCCAACGGATCTATTCGCTTGTGCGTAGACATGAGGAGGGCAAACAAAGCTATTGAGAGGGCGAGACATCAGGCGCCCCGGGTAACTGATCTGATCCACCTCCTCCATGGGGCTCAAGTCTTCTCCAAATTGGATCTCACAAAAGGATACCACCAGATTGAAATTGCACCCGAATCCAGATACATAACGACGTTCGTCACACACCTGGGCTTATTCCAGTACAAAAGGCTCAGTTTCGGGATATCCTCTGAAGCCAACATCTTTCAAGAAGAAATACACAGAGTCATCAGGCACGTACCGAACTGCCTAAATTACTCCGATGATGTTCTGGTCTATGGAAAGATGAAGGAAGAGCATGACACCGCTCTTCATAGAGTGTGCAAAGCACTAGAAGTGGCGGAATTATCGCTGAATAAGGCCAAATGTGAATTCGGGAAAGGCTTGTTACGTTTTTTCGGTCATATATTCTCTAGCAAAGGAATGCAGCTGGACCCGGACAAAGTGGCTGCCCTCAACTCAGCCACACCCCCAACCACGGCAACCGAGTTCAGGTCGTTCCATGGACTGGCCAGCTACTGCTCCAGGTACCTTAAGGATTATGCTACAATCAGCAACCCCCTGCGTCTACTTCGAGAAAATAGCAACCCTACACATGGTCCATGGACTGCCAGAGGGCATTCGAAGAGATACGGGACGCCATCACAAGAGCGGAGGACATGGGTTACTTTGATGCCAAACGACACACGGAAGTAATTGTCGATGCCAACCGCGTTGGCCTGGGTGAAATACTAACACAAATTGACCCTCAGGCGCCCACAAACTTATACGTAGTGGCATACGCCAGCAGGAGCCTAACCCCCACAGAACAAGCGTACTCACAAGCAGAAAAGGAAAGCTTGGTGATAGTATGGGCATGTGAGTACTTCCACCTCTTCCTGTATGGCAAGGAGTTCACCGTAATAACGGATCATCAGGCCCTACTCACAATCTACAGAGATCCAAAATCAAAAATGCCCCCAAGAATAGCCAGATCGGGCCTACGTCTACAGGATTACAAATTCACCATCAAGCACCGCCCGGGCAAAGAAGACAACCCGGCGGACTATCTGTCTCGACACCCCACTGGACCCGCCAGTCCTCAACCATCCATTGCAAATGAATATCTCAACTACATTGTCCATCACCTGCAACCGCTGCCCGTGGAATGGGCAGACGTAATCACACAATCGGAGCAGGACCCAGCGCTACGCATCATACACCACTGCATACAAGAAGAAAGGAGAGCACATAGGCGGCAGCAAGCGAGGCAGGAATCGGAGGATGTCCAAGATGACGTCAAACACATAGACCAAGTCCGAGATGAACTCTCCATAGTTGATGAACGTAGTACTAAAAGGGTGCAAAGTACTCCTCCCAAAATCGCTACGAGCCAGGACGATACATGTCACGCACGAAAGTCACCGAGGGGTGGTAGCCTCCAAAAGGCTACTAAGGCAGAAAGTGTGGTTCCCCAGACTGGACGCAATGGTGGAAGGCATAGTGGGCAAATGCCCGACGTGCGCACAAGTGGCACCACCCCCACATCCAAATCCGTTACACGTGTCACCCCTACCAGGACACGTGTGGGAGGAACTAGCGGTAGACTTCTTCGGACCGCTGAGAGACGGCACGTATGTACTGGTGCTAATAGATGAACACTCAAGATTTCCAGAGGCTCAAATTGTCAACAGCACTGCTGCCTCGAACGTCATCCCAGCACTAGACTGCATGTTGTCCACGTATGGAATACCCAAGATCATAAAGTCGGACAACGGAGCACCATTCATGAGTCAGGACTTCGAGAACTTTTCAAAGTACGTGGGGTTCCAACACCTTAGGATATCACCCCGATGGCCTCAGGCGAATGGAATGGTTGAAAGATTAATGCCCAACATTAAACGAACTCTACAAATAGCAGCCATACTCAATAAACCTTTTGAACAAGCACTTTATCAGTTCCTCAGGGATTATCGACCCACCCCTCATAGCACGACGGGAATATGCCCAGCTGACTTGATGTTCAGGCAACCGGTCCAAACAAGGCTACCGGAAGACACCCACTCAGCAGAGGCCACACCGCTAGAACAGGAGGCCTGAGCCAAAGATGACACAGCAAAAGCCAAAATGAAAGAGACTGCTGACCATAAGAGGAAAGCTCAAGAGTCAAACATCGAACCAGGGTACCAAGTGTGGATGCGACAGCCGAAGCAAAGAAAGGAGGACGCCACGTTCGCAAAAGAATCGCTGACTGTCATACAGAGGAAAGGCACGATGATCACAGCACAAAGGATGGACAAATCCTCAGTACCGCGGAACGTATCACACTTCAAGCCTAGGACAACACTCCCACAAGGCGTACAGGACAGAGCTGAAGACAGTGGCGATGACAGAGGGCGGGACGCCCGCTATCTGGGAGATGGTGAGGCCTCTGACAGCGAAGACAGCACAATACCACATGAAGAGACGGGATGGACCCCGCGAAGGTCAGGCCGGCCACAGAGAAGCCAGATAAAACCTCACAGACTCATTGAGGAAATGGAGTGAAAAGGGACAAGTACCTTGCACGTTAAAAAGGGGGAGGTGTCATGTTGTTCCTATGGGCATACTGCCCGTCCACCTCATTAGGTGGACGGACCGGCCTTGCGGTCCTTCTTCCCGCCACACGGGAAGTGACGTTGGGGTGTGGGAGGGGTTTGAGGGGTTTCGGCAGTTCATGCCTGGCAGTTAATAAAGCAGGTTATCTCTACAATGGCTCCCGCGTGATATGTGCCTCTGTCGGTTTGAGGACCGAGCAAAACCTCACAGGTATTAGAACACAAATGACTTCTGCCCACCTTTCTGATTGCATCTCTGTGAAAGCATAGAGAAATTTGTTGGCACTTAAAAAAGATCATTGACTTTCAAGGGGGTCGAAGAGGCAAAGATTAGAGCTTTGCAATTGTTCCTTGCATTTTATAAGCATTGGAAGTTTAGCCAATGCAGTTAGTTAACTGGCTACAATTCTGCGCTCTTTTTCTGGGTTTTACCAGCAAGGGTGCCAGTCGAGGCTGTCCAAATGCAACTTGGGTTTCTATCACTGCACTCGCATTGGAGAATAGTGGCCTGTAAATTGTGGACAAACATCTACATTAGTTGGCAGCAGGAAGTGACATTGCTTAATCTCACGATCTTCCACTCTAAGCAATGTTTTAAAATAAAGTGTTACCAGGTCCTTGTACATATGGTATTGACACACTTTGGGGAAACAGGCTTAGAAGCATCGCCAGTAGTATCATGGCAGGACTTCTATCTCTCTAAAGTACAGCAGAAGCCAAGACACTTGAACATTTCCCAGGCAGTTAACCACATATCTAAACTGCAAAAATATACAATATATTTGCACCAAGGTTTTCTCATTGGTGCCCCTAGGGCTAACCTTAATAAACTCAGTACCCCTGCATTGACTAGATTAGTTATCACGCTATGCCTAAACTTTCTTCCTGTTTAAGAAAACAATGGGCCCTGGATGGGTATTCCTTGGGCTCAGCAAGAGTGTAGTCTTTGCTCCACACAGGTGGAGTCGCAGAGACATAGTCTCACAAACTGTATGGCACTTACTAGGGAATATGAGAAAGGTTATTTGAATTTTAGACACTACTCAACAGATCAATTCTGGAACACAATCTTTTGCGTAGAGTCTTCAGTGATTTCCTAAGCTGCTCATCACATTTGGCAATGGGTGGCAGATCAGTTCAATACTGTAACCAATGGCATAACGTGAATTTTAGTAAGGATTTGGACTTTATGATAATAAGACACAGAAAAGTCCAGAAGAATTTAAAATGGGAACGATAGGAACATTAAGGAGCATGTTTATTTATTATGATTTGAATGCGAGTTTTGTGTTTTTAGATAAGATGTTTTTTAAAAATGTTTTTTATGTATTATATGTTTAATGTGCATTTTATTCTTAACTTTTAATAAAACATATTAATGATGTTTTTTTTTATTTGCGTGTTTCCCCCAAGACCTCCTTTCCCTATATTTCTATACCTACCCCAAACCTCTTCCTACCCTTTTATCCCCTTAACCCCCCTCTGTATTTCAATGAGTTTTTTTAAATGAAATTCTGTCTGAACAAATTCCATCGAAAACGGTTCTGTCAATGTTACAACACAATACAAGAACAATGATTTATAAATCAGTTCTAGAAAGTCGAAAGTAATAATTCTCTATAATGGTAAGAGGAAAAGGAGTTTTGTCTAGACAATAAGAGCAGAAGTGATAGAGGTGGTGGACATTTATATATTCCTCGGTTTCACGCTGCATAGCAGACCAAAAGCATGTGAATACCTGCTAAGGCTCCAAAGGAATGTGGGTTATTTGTTGCTTAGCTGAACTAAATAAACAAGAGGTATGGTCACTTTTCTCTATTGCCGATAATTAAGTTTTATAACTCCAAGGTGACCCTTTGATTTGATTTGATTTGATGAATTTGTAACGTGCTCGAAACTGACCTAACCGTATAATGGTGCAGATGACTTTTGCTGAAAACAAGTTACCAAAATTATAGTGATACCCATATTCCATTTAAGAAAACACACAATTACAATGGGCATTGACTATCTAAACTCTATTTAAACAGAAACGTTTTTTTCAGGGCTTTTCAGAACTTGAACAAAGAGTCCACGGTCTTATTTTCCCTGGGTAGACTATTCCAAAGTATAGGACCAAACACTGAGAATCTTCTGTCCCCTCAAGACACAAACATTGAAGAAGGGATAACTAGCAGAGCTTGGTCCCTTGAGTTTAGACATCTGGACGGTTTATACTGCTTGAGCTTATCCTTCAGGTAGTCCTGCTAGACTGTTCAAACACTTCCATACCAAGCATGCTACCTTGAATTTAATCCGTCCTCAACTGATGTAGCCGGCGTGAGGTTTTATTTAATCTACAAACCAACCTAACTCCTGCATTCTGCGCCCTTTGCAGGCTAGTAAGTTGTTTGTTTTGGAAACCCCACCAATTAACGATTACAATAGTCTAGGTGGGCATTTGTAAGTGCTCCCACCACCAGGACATGGTTCTCTTCCGGAATGTATGGGACGGTCTGCCGGAGAAGTCTCAAGGAGTAAAAAATAGCTTTCACCTTGGCTCCAACCTAGCTTTCACTACCTAAGTTGTCCTGCCAAATACAGCCAAGGTTTTTAACTTTAGTAGAGAACTTAAATTGAACTCCCAATAATTTGGGGAGCGACTGACTCTTTATAGTGGCTGAAAGATCCTCAGGGCCAAACAGAATAAACTCTGTTTTGGCTGCATTCAGTTGCAGATGATTGGAGGCCAACTACTCACTAATCTCCTGAAGACATTCACTGATCTTGGCAAAGGTTTCCTCGATCTTGTCAATTGTGATTAAAATCTGAGTATCGTCACCATAAGGTCGAAAACGTATACCATGGTCTCTCAGAATTTCCATAACCAGTCGAAGATACAAATTAAAAAAAAGTGGAGACAACGAAAACCCTTGTGGAACACCACATTCCACAATGCTGGGATCTGATGTCCCAGTCTAACGCATTGTTGGCACCCTTACAGAAAGGGTCGGAACCACCGTATGGCGTGCTCAGAAACCTTCCTGACCATCCGTAATCTATCGAAAAGGATAGTGTGGTTGACCGTATCAAAGGCGGCTGACAGGTCAATCATCACCAAAAGTGAAAGCTTGCCCTGATCAGCCCCTTCAATAGTTCATCATAAACTGCTAGAAGAGCTGTCTCTGTACTGAATTTCAGATGGAACCCAGAATGCAAAGGATCTAAAAGTAGTTCCTCTTCAACAAATGCCTGCAATTGTTGAGTCACCAGTTTCTCCAGTATCTTCCCTGGCCATGGAATGCCAGCAATAGGGACATAATTCTGGAGAGCCAGAGGATCCAAATTGGATTTTTTGAAAAGAGTAGAAAATGTGGTGTATTTAAGTATATCGGGCACTGACCCTTGATCTAACAATTTGTTGACAAAGATGGTACCAAAACCGGCAAATTCCTCAGCCAATGCACTTGGCCGCAACTGCTGGTATTGAAAACAGGCAGTCATTAGTTATCTAATATATGCTGCTGAGATGATGTTAAATATTGCCAAACAGATAAGATACAAGCTGGAAGGGTTAATTTGGAGAAAAGTTACCAAATTCTGTTACAGTAGTGGTCAGGAGTTATGAATTAGGGCTACTGTTCTGATTAATGAGGATGACATGCAATATGCTCTTGTTCTACAAAAATAATTGTTGGATCTCCCAGAGAATTCAATGTTTGCAGATCTCAAAGTCCAATGGTGAGAGGAAAGTGATCAGAATTAACTCAGATAACTGGTGCAAAGTATGTGAACATCTGCTGATGAATTTGAACCACTCTAAAGAAAACCTTATGGAAAATTACCTTGTGATTAAGAATGCCTTGTGGGAATACAACTGGTGTTCTACAAGAGATGCATTGAATAAGTTATCCCTTTTTTACAACTCAACTCACAAAGCGAGATTTTACAATACCATGAGTGAATATATTAAGAAATGAACTTGCCCTAAGTGGAAGTGGAATTCCCTATGATTAAGGCTATACTAGTTACCAACATAAAAAGTGGTGGGAGCTATATTGCAGATTCCACGGAAGGAACAAATGCATATGCTGACTAAGTTAGTACAAGGAAATGATAGAAACACTCAACCACTTTATTGAGGGATCATAGAATAAAGCAAAGTGAAGTTGGTAGTCGGCAGAGACTGAGCATTGTGGTTAATCCTCCCTAACTCTTGGAGTTGCATGCTGAGAGAGGAGCCGTGTTGGGCTCCACCCACTAGCAATTTCAATACCTGTTTGTCGTGCGAAGCTTGTAAGAAGTGAGTAAAGTGAAGTTAGCAATTGGCAGAGATGGAACATTGTGGTTAATCGCCCTTACCTGTTGGAGTTGCGTGCTGAGACATAAGCTGTGTTAGCTCCACCCACCAGCAAATTAAGTACCTGTTCATCACCAAAGCATGTGCGAACTGAGCAAAATTGAAGTTGGCAGTCGGCAGAGACAGAGCGTTGTGGTTAATTCTCCCTACCTGTTGGATTTGCGTGCTGCGAGGCAAGCCGTGTTGGGCTTCACTCACCAGCAATTTAAATACTTGTTCATCACAAGAAGCACGCAAAGTGAAACAAAGTGAATTTTGCAGTCGGCAGTCCATGGCAGTAGTACAGAGGCAATATCCTTTGCCAACGTGGTCCAAGAGCGCTCTGCTGAACAGATTGTCATAAAACCTACATGAGTAAATATTTGCATCTACGTTACAGAATTATAGTGAGTGAAATACAACGTTGTCAAAGCCTGCAGTTATGTACGAGTTTAGGAGCAAATTGACTCCCACTGACCTCCCTGTCAAGTCAGAAACTGCTCTTCCAATTCCTCACAGGTGGGCATAAATAATGAGTTTTTTCTTATGGAAGCATTGGACAGAATGTTGATGAACACCTTCCGAACATATTGAAGCAGCGTGTTCAAATGTGAATTCAGATGCGAAACCAAAACCTTTGGATAGCCCTTGTAACATTGTGTCAAGCCTGTCTGTCTCTGGTAGTGGAGACAATGTTACAGACCGCTTGGTGGTCTGATCGGAGGTGACTGGCATTGACCCCAGCAGTATAATTACAATAGCTGCTCACAAATCACCTGGAGTCCAAAAAAAGTTCAATTACTTTTTTCCAACTGCTGGTTGTACCACAGATGTTTGAATGGAGAGGATGAGCAGGCCGTGATCTCTGGAAGAGCAATACTATTGCTGATGGTAGTCTGCAGGTGGTGTTTGCTTGACATGATGTGGACCTGGAGACAGATTATCTCATATCAGGGCCTTTGGGTGACTCTGAAATTAGTGAAACGAATTTGAATTAAGTTATATCTTTAATGGACAACACACAAAGGGTTCCTGGAGATAAAGTAATTGTATTATGGTATGCCTACTCTACAAATAGGCTATTACCAGCCCTCAACTGGAAGCTGTCCATGGGTTCCTGTCCTTATGCCAACAGTGGTGCACCGCCTATCTAAAAGAATAGGAGAAAGAAAGATTTCCCTCCACTAAACTGCGACTAAACAATACTGTTAAAAGTCACCTTATAACCCCAGAAAATGGACCAAACCGGTCCAGGAAATCATTGTTAGAGCATTTCGATGGGGACTTTTTTCTCTCGCCTTTGTTAACCCACACTGTAGTATGCTCAAAAGAAGTGTGAGCTTGATGCATCTACAACTTTATTAAAAAAACACAGTGCCAAACACCATGCAAAAACGGGCACAAAATAATCAATCTATTGGTATCCTGACTTAATAAAAGGATATCCACTTAGGAAAGTGTCGACTGGTTTCAATGATATCTGTCATGTTCTTCAGGAACACGTGAGTACTTTTAATGAATTAGAAATTAGACCCATTGGGGGTCATTATGACCTGGGCGCAAAGGGATACCAGGCATACCAACCCTCTGAGGGATACCAACCCTGAGGCCCGAAGGCCCGGGAAGGCACGCAGAGGACTGCAGTCGAGCGGCGCAGCGCGTCGGCGCTCCTCTCGAGAAAGAGGCCCAGGCGGAGGGACTCACTTCAACGCCGCAGACAAAGCGAGCGCCGGCCCCAGCAAACATGGAGCAAAGGAGTGCCCGATTAGCCACGGGGTGGCCCCCTGCACGTGTGCAGCACGCCGAGCCAGCCCTGCCCCCCCATCCATCACACGCCGCCTGCGACAGCGAGGGAACCAGGAAACGACGGGAAACCCTACAAAGGTGGATAGTCCGTCACGAGCGGCAGCCGTACTCTGCACGTGCATGCAGGCTGAAGCGTATCAGTACCTCAAGATATCACAGGGCAAAGACGAGCCCCGGACAGTACGTAAGCACCGGCCTGAATCAAGCAAGCCATCCATACCATGTTGTCTCCTACAAGTCCTGCAGCATCGTCATCAGGAGGTGCAGGAGCCATCACGGATGATCCTCAACAGGCGCAAGGATCATGTAAGATCTCACAAAACCTGCCTATACCAGGCCCATTTGATGTCAGGGACACCTCCAATCTGGGACCCAGATGGATCATATGGCTGAGGGACTTTAAGTTCTATGCGGTGGCAATTGGTCTAATTGATGACGCAAGGCTAAAAAACACCTTATTCATGACGGTAGGCCCAGAGGTCAGGGACATAGCAGGAGAGCTGATGAACGTAGACACCGTCACATATGATGAACTCCACAGAAAACTTTCAGAATACTTCACCCCCCACACCAATATTAACTATGAGCGACACGTATTCCACACTATCAGACAGGAAAAAGGACAATCGCTGGACCACTTTGTGATGTGCTTGCGCATCAAGCCGAAATACTGTGAATTTCATAAATATTCCAATGAAGAGGCGTTGAGATCCCAGGTCATAGCCGGCTGCATGTCACAATCATTCAGAAAACAACTGCTCCAAAAGCAACGATCCCTAGAGGAAATCCTCGCATTAGCCAGAATGGAGGCGGCTGTAGAGTCGCAGCTGGATAGTCTAGGCAAGGTCGCCATCCAACAACCATCATCCAATCCGGACACCATCAACAAACTCTTTGCTGCCCCCTCACAGAGCGGCAAACGCACCGATGCCACGTGCTATCGATCCGGATACGAATATCCACACGTGGGCGAGTGCCCCGCCATGGGACAGAAATGTGCCACCTGCAAAAATGCGCCGGGACCTGTAAACAACAGACCAAGACAACATGAAAGAAGGAGAAGCTCACGACTCAGCCCTCCCACGGGAAGGGGGAAAGAAGAACAAATAGGACCAAAACCAGAAGACAGGACCGGAAGGAACTCGTATGCAAGAGAAGACAGAAAATCATCAGACGGGTCCAGAAGATCTCAGAGGAGAAGATATGTCCGTTACATTGAAATGAGATCCCCGTCCGGCAGTGAATCTCAGTCATCAGAGGAAGTCCAACGGAAGAAGGGGTATGTGTGGGCGCTCAACAATGCCACGGCCACCCAACACAGTCCCACACTCATATTACAAGTTAACAACACCCCACTTGAATTCTTCATCGACACGGGGGCAACAGTCAACATTATAATAGAACAGGCATACAACTCGCTGGTCAGCCCCCTCGAAAATCAGAAAAGCCACGGTGGACATCTACCCATACGGCGCCACCACCCCGTTACCCTGCAAAGGGACTATCTCTGTATGGTGCGTGCACAAATCACATGCGGCAAAGATTCCTCTACACATCCTAAAGACAGAACCCAACAGTGGGTGCATTCTCAGTTTCAAGACGGCTGTCAAAATGGGTTTGGTGCACATGCTGTATCAACTCATGGCCCACAAATACTTTGCCAGACCTGAGGCGATAGAACAAACATTTCCAAACCTATTCAAAGGCTGGGCAAACTGAAACACAGGAAGGTACAACTGCACTTAAACCCGACATACCACCAGTTGCCCAACACTATTGAGGGATACCCGTGAACATTCAACACCAAGTTGAAGAGGAACTAAACAAGCTCATCCAACTCAACGTCATCAAACCAGTATCAGGTCCCACGCCATGGGTATCCCCCATTGTTCCCGTCCCCAAAAAGTCACCCAACGGATCTATTCGCTTGTGCGTAGACATGAGGAGGGCAAACAAAGCTATTGAGAGGGCGAGACATCAGGCGCCCCGGGTAACTGATATGATCCACCTCCTCCATGGGGCTCAAGTCTTCTCCAAATTGGATCTCACAAAAGGATACCACCAGATTGAAATTGCACCCGAATCCAGATACATAACGACGTTCGTCACACACCTGGGCTTATTCCAGTACAAAAGGCTCAGTTTCGGGATATCCTCTGAAGCCAAAATCTTTCAAGAAGAAATACACAGAGTCATCAGGCACGTACCGAACTGCCTAAATTACTCCGATGATGTTCTGGTCTATGGAAAGATGAAGGAAGAGCATGACACCGCTCTTCATAGAGTGTGCAAAGCACTAGAAGTGGCGGGATTATCGCTGAATAAGGCCAAATGTGAATTCGGGAAAGGCTTGTTACGTTTTTTCGGTCATATATTCTCTAGCAAAGGAATGCAGCTGGACCTGGACAAAGTGGCTGCCCTCAAATCAGCCACACCCCCAACCACCGCAACCGAGTTCAGGTCGTTCCATGGACTGGCCAGCTACTGCTCCAGGTACCTTAAGGATTATGCTACGATCAGCAACCCCCTGCGTCTACTTCGAGAAAATAGCAACCCTACACATGGTCCATGGACTGCCAGAGGGCATTCGAAGAGATACGGGACGCCATCACAAGAGCGGAGGACATGGCTTACTTTGATGCCAAACGACACACAGAAGTAATTGTCGATGCCAGCCGCGTTGGCCTGGGTGCCATACTAACACAAATTGACCCTCAGGCGCCCACAAACTTATACGTAGTGGCATACGCCAGCAGGAGCCTAACCCCCACAGAGCAAGCGTACTCACAAGCAGAAAAGGAAAGCTTGGTGATAGTATGGGCATGTGAGTACTTCCACCTCTTCCTGTATGGCAAGGAGTTCACCGTAATAACGGATCATCAGGCCCTACTCACAATCTACGGAGATCCAAAATCAAGAATGCCCCCAAGAATAGCCAGATCGGGCCTACGTCTACAGGATTACAAATTCACCATCAAGCACCGCCCGGGCAAAGAAGACAACCCGGCGGACTATCTGTCTCGACACCCCACTGGACCCGCCAGTCCTCAACCATCCATTGCAGATGAATATCTCAACTACATTGTCCATCACCTGCAACCGCTGCCCGTGGAATGGGCAGACGTAATCACACAATCGGAGCAGGACCCAGCGCTACGCATCATACGCCACTGCATACAAGAAGAAAGGAGAGCACATAGGCGGCAGCAAGCGAGGCAGGAATCGGAGGATGTCCAAGATGACGTCAAACACATAGACCAAGTCCGAGATGAACTCTCCATAGTTGATGAACGTAGTACTAAAAGGGTGCAAAGTACTCCTCCCAAAATCACTACGAGCCAGAACGATACATGTCGCGCACGAAAGTCACCGAGGGGTGGTAGCCTCCAAAAGGCTACTAAGGCAGAAAGTGTGGTTCCCCAGACTGGACGCAATGGTGGAAGGCATAGTGGGCAAATGCCCGACGTGCGCACAAGTGGCACCACCCCCACATCCAAATCCGTTACACGTGTCACCCCTACCAGGACACGTGTGGGAGGAACTAGCGGTAGACTTCTTCGGACCGCTGAGAGACGGCACGTATGTACTGGTGCTAATAGATGAACGCTCAAGATTTCCAGAGGCTCAAATTGTCAACAGCACTGCTGCCTCGAGCGTCATCCCAGCACTAGACTGCATGTTGTCCACGTATGGAATACCCAAGATCATAAAGTCGGACAACGGAGCACCATTCATGAGTCAGGACTTCGAGAACTTTTCAAAGTACGTGGGGTTCCAACACCTTAGGATATCACCCCGATGGCCTCAGGCGAATGGCATGGTTGAAAGATTAATGCCCAACATTAAACGAACTCTACAAATAGCAGCCATACTCAATAAACCTTTTGAACAAGCACTTTATCAGTTCCTCAGGGATTATCGACACACCCCTCATAGCACGACGGGAATATGCCCAGCTGACTTGATGTTCAGGCAACCGGTCCAAACAAGGCTACCGGAAGACACCCACTCAGCAGAGGCCACACCGCTAGAACAGGAGGCCTGAGCCAAAGATGACACAGCAAAAGCCAAAATGAAAGAGACTGCTGACCATAAGAGGAAAACTCAAGAGTCAAACATCGAACCAGGGGACCAAGTGTGGATGCGACAGCCGAAGCAAAGAAAGGAGGACGCCACATTCGCAAAAGAATCGCTGACTGTCATACAGAGGAAAGGAACGATGATCACAGCACAAAGGATGGACAAATCCTCAGTACCGCGGAACGTATCACACTTCAAGCCTAGGACAACACTCCCACAAGGCGTACAGGACAGAGCTGAAGACAGTGGCGATGAAAGAGGGCGGGACGCCCGCTATCTGGGAGATGGTGAGGCCTCTGACAGCGAAGACAGCACAATACAACATGAAGAGACGGGATGGACCCCGCGAAGGTCAGGCCGGCCACAGAGAAGCCAGATAAAACCTCACAGACTCATTGAGGAAATGGAGTGAAAAGGGGCAAGTACCTTGCACGTTAAAAAGGGGGAGGTGTCATGTTGTTCCTATGGGCATACTGCCCGTCCACCTCATTAGGTGAATGGACCGGCCTTGCGGTCCTTCTTCCCGCCACACGGGAAGTGACGTTGGGGTGTGGGAGGGGTATGAGGGGTTTCGGCAGTTCATGCCTGGCAGTTAATAAAGCAGGTTATCTCTACAACGGCTCCCGCGTGATATGTGCCTCTGTCGGTTTGAGGACCGAGCAAAACCTCACAGGTATTAGAACACAAATGACTTCTGCCCACCTTTCTGATTGCATCTCTGTGAAAGCATAGAGAAATTTGTTGGCACTTAAAAAGATCATTGACTTTCAAGGGGGTCGAAGAGGCAAAGATTAGAGCTTTGCAATTGTTCCTTGCATTTTATAAGCATTGGAAGTTTAGCCAATGCAGTTAGTTAACTGGCTACAATTCTGCGCTCTTTTTCTGGGTTTTACCAGCTAAGGTGCCAGTCGAGGCTGTCCAAATGCAACTGGGGTTTCTATCACTGCACTCGCATTGGAGAATAGTGGCCTGTAAATTGTGGACAAACATCTACATTAGTTGGCAGCAGGAAGTGACATTGCTTAATCTTACGATCTTCCACTCTAAGCAATGTTTTAAAATAAAGTGTTACCAGGTCCTTGTACATATGGTATTGACACTCTTTGGGGAAACAGGCTTAGAAGCATCGCCAGTAGTATCATGGCAGGACTTCTATCTCTCTAAAGTGCAGCAGAAGCCAAGACACTTGAACATTTCCCAGGCAGTTAACCACATATCTAAACTGCAAAAATATACAATATATTTGCACCAAGGTTTTCTCATTGGTGCCCCTAGGGCTAACCTTAATAAACTCAGTACCCCTGCATTGACTAGATTAGTTATCACGCTATGCCTAAACTTTCTTCCTGTTTAAGAAAACAATGGGCCCTGGATGGGTATTCCTTGGGCTCAGCAAGAGTGTAGTCTTTGCTCCACACAGGTGGAGTCGCAGAGACATAGTCTCACAAACTGTATGGCACTTACTAGGGAATATGAGAAAGGTTATTTGAATTTTAGACACTACTCAACAGATCAATTCTGGAACACAATCTTTTGCGTAGAGTCTTCAATGATTTCCTAAGCTGCTCATCACATTTGGCAATGGGTGGCAGATCAGTTCAATACTGTAACCAATGGCATAACGTGAATTTTAGTAAGGATTTGGACTTTATGATAATAAGACACAGAAAAGTCCAGAAGAATTTAAAATGGGAACGATAGGAACATTAAGGAGCATGTTTATTTATTATGATTTGAATGCGAGTTTTGTGTTTTTAGATAAGATAATGTTTTTTAAAAATGTTTTTTATGTATTATATGTTTAATGTGCATTTTGTTCTTAACTTTTAATAAAACATATTAATGATGTTTTTTTTTTATTTGCGTGTTTCCCCCAAGACCTCCTTTCCCTATATTTCTATACCTACCCCAAACCTCTTCCTACCCTTTTATCCCCTTAACCCCCCTCTGTATTTCAATGAGTTTTTTTAAATGAAATTCTGTCTGAACAAATTCCATCGAAAACGGTTCTGTCAATGTTACAACACAATACAAGAACAATGATTTATAAATCAATTCTAGAAAGTCGAAAGTAATAATTCTCTATAATGGTAAGAGGAAAAGGAGTTTTGTCTAGACAATAAGAGCAGAAGTGATAGAGGTGGTGGACATTTATATATTCCTCGGTTTCACGCTGCATAGCAGACCAAAAGCATGTGAATACCTGCTAAGGCTCCAAAGGAATGTGGGTTATTTGTTGCTTAGCTGAACTAAATAAACAAGAGGTATGGTCACTTTTCTCTATTGCCGATAATTAAGTTTTATAACTCCAAGGTGACCCTTTGATTTGATTTGATTTGATGAATTTGTAACATGCTCGAAACTGACCTAACCGTATAATGGTGCAGATGACTTTTGCTGAAAACAAGTTACCAAAATTATAGTGATACCCATATTCCATTTAAGAAAACAAACAATTACAATGGGCATTGACTATCTAAACTCTATTTAAACAGAAACGTTTTTTTCAGGGCTTTTCAGAACTTGAACAAAGAGTCCACGGTCTTATTTTCCCTGGGTAGACTATTCCAAAGTATAGGACCAAACACTGAGAATCTTCTGTCCCCTCAAGACACAAACATTGAAGAAGGGATAACTAGCAGAGCTTGGTCCCTTGACTTTAGACATCTGGATGGTTTATACTGCTTGAGCTTATCCTTCAGGTAGTCCTGCTAGACTGTTCAAACACTTCCATACCAAGCATGCTACCTTGAATTTAATCCGTCCTCAACTGATGTAGCCGGCGTGAGGTTTTATTTAATCTACAAACCAACCTAACTCCTGCATTCTGCGCCCTTTGCAGTCTAGTAAGTTGTTTGTTTTGGAAACCCCACCAATTAACGATTACAATAGTCTAGGTGGGCATTTGTAAGTGCTCCCACCACCAGGACATGGTTCTCTTCCGGAATGTATGGTACGGTCTGCCGGAGAAGTCTCAAGGAGTAAAAAATAGCTTTCACCTTGGCTCCAACCTAGCTTTCACTACCTAAGTTGTCCTGCCAAATACAGCCAAGGTTTTTAACTTTAGTAGAGAACTTAAATTGAACTCCCAATAATTTGGGGAGCGACTGAATCTTTATAGTGGCTGAAAGATCCTCAGGGCCAAACAGAATAAACTCTGTTTTGGCTGCATTCAGTTGCAGATGATTGGAGGCCAACTACTCACTAATCTCCTGAAGACATTCACTGATCTTGGCAAAGGTTTCCTCGATCTTGTCAATTGTGATTAAAAACTGAGTATCGTCACCATAAGGTCGAAAACGTATACCATGGTCTCTCAGAATTTCCATAACCAGTCGAAGATACAAATTAAAAAAAAGTGGAGACAACGAAAACCCTTGTGGAACACCACATTCCACAATGCTGGGATCTGATGTCCCAGTCTAACGCATTGTTGGCACCCTTACAGAAAGGGTCGGAACCACCGTATGGCGTGCTCAGAAACCTTCCTGACCATCCGTAATCTATCGAAAAGGATAGTGTGGTTGACCGTATCAAAGGCGGCTGACAGGTCAATCATCACCAAAAGTGAAAGCTTGCCCTGATCAGCCCCCTTCAATAGTTCATCATAAACTGCTAGAAGAGCTGTCTCTGTACTGAATTTCAGATGGAACCCAGAATGCAAAGGATCTAAAAGTAGTTCCTCTTCAACAAATGCCTGCAATTGTTGAGTCACCAGTTTCTCCAGTATCTTCCCTGGCCATGGAATGCCAGCAATAGGGCCATAATTCTGGAGAGCCAGAGGATCCAAATTGGATTTTTTGAAAAGAGTAGAAAATGTGGTGTATTTAAGTATATCGGGCACTGATCCTTGATCTAACAATTTGTTGACAAAGATGGTACCAAAACCGACAAATTCCTCAGCCAATGCACTTGGCCGCAACTGCTGGTATTGAAAACAGGCAGTCATTAGTTATCTAATATATGCTGCTGAGATGATGTTAAATATTGCCAAACAGATAAGATACAAGCTGGAAGGGTTAATTTGGAGAAAAGTTACCAAATGCTGTTACAGTAGTGGTCAGGAGTTATGAATTAGGGCTACTGTTCTGATTAATGAGGATGACATGCAATATGCTCTTGTTCTACAAAAATAATTGTTGGATCTCCCAGAGAATTCAATGTTTGCAGATCTCAAAGTCCAATGGTGAGAGGAAAGTGATCAGAATTAACTCAGATAACTGGTGCAAAGTATGTGAACATCTGCTGATGAATTTGAACCACTCTAAAGAAAACCTTATGGAAAATTACCTTGTGATTAAGAATGCCTTGTGGGAATACAACTGGTGTTCTACAAGAGATGCATTGAATAAGTTATCCCTTTTTTACAACTCAACTCACAAAGCGAGATTTTACAATACCGTGAGTGAATATATTAAGAAATGAACTTGCCCTAAGTGGAAGTGGAATTCCCTATGATTAAGGCTATACTAGTTACCAACATAAAAAGTGGTGGGAGCTATATTGCAGATTCCACGGAAGGAACAAATGCATATGCTGACTAAGTTAGTACAAGGAAATGATAGAAACACTCAACCACTTTATTGAGGGATCATAGAATAAAGCAAAGTGAAGTTGGTAGTTGGCAGAGACTGAGCATTGTGGTTAATCCTCCCTAACTCTTGGAGTTGCATGCTGAGAGAGGAGCCGTGTTGGGGTCCACCCACTAGCAATTTCAATACCTGTTTGTCGTGTGAAGCTTGTAAGAAGTGAGTAAAGTGAAGTTAGCAATTGGCAGAGATGGAACATTGTGGTTAATCGCCCTTACCTGTTGGAGTTGCGTGCTGAGACATAAGCTGTGTTAGCTCCACCCACCAGCAAATTAAGTACCTGTTCATCACCAAAGCATGTGCGAACTGAGCAAAATTGAAGTTGGCAGTCGGCAGAGACAGAGCGTTGTGGTTAATTCTCCCTACCTGTTGGATTTGCGTGCTGCGAGGCAAGCCGTGTTGGGCTTCACTCACCAGCAATTTAAATACTTGTTCATCACAAGAAGCACGCAAAGTGAAACAAAGTGAATTTTGCAGTCGGCAGTCCATGGCAGAAGTACAGAGGCAATATCCTTTGCCAACGTGGTCCAAGAGTGCTCTGCTGAACAGATTGTTATAAAACCTACATGAGTAAACATTTGCATCTACGTTACAGAATTATAGGGAGTGAAATACAACGTTGTCAAAGCCTGCAGTTATGTACGAGTTTAGGAGCAAATTGACTCCCACTGACCTCCCTGTCAAGTCGGAAACTGCTCTTCCAATTCCTCACAGGTGGGCATAAATAATGAGTTTTTTCTTATGGAAGCATTGGACAGAATGTTGATGAACACCTTCCGAACATATTGAAGCAGCGTGTTCAAATGTGAATTCAGATGCGAAACCAAAACCTTTGGATAGCCCTTGTAACATTGTGTCACGCCTGTCTGTCTCTGGTAGTGGAGACAATGTTACAGACCGCTTGGTGGTCTGATCGGAGGTGACTGGCATTGACCCCAGCAGTATAATTACAATAGCTGCTCACAAATCACCTGGAGTCCAAAAAAAGTTCAATTACTTTTTTCCAACTGCTGGTTGTACCACAGATGTTTGAATGGAGAGGATGAGCAGGCCGTGATCTCTGGAAGAGCAATACTATTGCTGATGGTAGTCTGCAGGTGGTGTTTGCTTGACATGATGTGGACCTGGAGACAGATTATCTCATATCAGGGCCTTTGGGTGACTCTGAAAATAGTGAAACGAATTTGAATTAAGTTATATCTTTAATGGACAACACACAAAGGGTTCCTGGAGATAAAGTAATTGTATTATGGTATGCCTACTCTACAAATAGGCTATTACCACCCCTCAACTGGAAGCTGTCCATGGGTTCCTGTCCTTATGCCAACAGTGGTGCACCGCCTATCTAAAAGAATAGGAGAAAGAAAGATTTCCCTCCACTAAACTGCGACTAAACAATACTGTTAAAAGTCACCTTATATCCCCAGAAAATGGACCAAACCGGTCCAGGAAATCATTGTTAGAGCATTTCGATGGGGACTTTTTTCTCTCGCCTTTGTTAACCCACACTGTAGTATGCTCAAAAGAAGTGTGAGCTTGATGCATCTACAACTTTATTAAAAAAAACACAGTGCCAAACACCATGCGAAAACGGGCACAAAATAATCAATCTATTGGTATCCTGACTTAATAAAAGGATATCCACTTAGGAAAGTGTCGACTAGTTTCAATGATATCTGACTCAATCTGTCATGTTCTTCAGGAACACGTGAGTACTTTTAATGAATTAGAAATTAGACCCATTGGGGGTCATTATGATCTGGGCGCAAAGGGATACCAGGCACTGGTAATGACACCGGTGCCGGTAATCCCTTTGCGCCCTATTCCAAGGTCCCATTGCGGGTCCTCCCTTAACACCTGGTTTTACCAGGCGTTATGGATAGGAGCCGCAAAGGGATACCGGGGTCAATAATAGTACCGCAATTTGCGGTACCGTTAATGCCGCCTTCCCCCTTCGCATTGAGCCCTATGGGGGCTCAAATGGGAATGGGGAATGGCTCTGGTGAATGGGGAATTACCGGTCCTGCCGATCTTGTATTGGACCCGTAATTACTCCCTTCACCAGACCAGAGTCGGACCGATTTTGGAGGCAGCCATGGCGCTAATAGCGCCAATGGCTGCCTCCAAACTCGGAATGAGAGCCATTGTTTTTGTGGTTTCAGGCAAGAAGATCATCCGACTGCCTCCAGAGGGGACATAAGGACACATGCCCATATAAAAGCTACAACATTTGCTTTTCTAATTATATTTTCATGATAGTATCAAAGGACGCTACTATTTATGCGAGCCAGACTGGGTCCCAACTGAAAAATACACTCTGCATACCTTTGGCATCCACTCATTTCCTTTCTGTAACTATATTCAATTTAACAAAGCGAGAAATCTCACCCTCAATCTTCACCCTGAGTAAAAAGGTGAAAAAGCAACGATGGGAGAAAAAAAACTCACTGTTGACCCAGCAGCTATTTAGAAATGTGCAGCTAAAATTTGCAAATCCAATTGCTTCCAGGAGAGCCAGACCCTCCTGAGACGGCCCTACATCTTACCTCGAGGCTTCTTTCGGCAACATGGGTGGAATGCCAGGAAAAATTCCCCCAGTTCTGTATCACGCACCGGGATATAGACTGCTCTGGGGCCGGCAATCTGCCCAGCGGACACCTGATGCTCAGTGCCCTGTAAGGAGTATAGAAAGCATTTTGCTAAAGCAGCGCCATGTTGGAAGTGGGTGTCACATCTACTATGTTAATAAAGCAACGTGCCTTTTAACTTAAACTGCTTAACATTTATATTTTGTCAAAGTGTTGTATGACCCCCCCTTTTCATTCGACTTGTATGACCCCCCCTTTGCATTCGACGCGCATAACACTCGTTATTATCAGTCATGCAGCCCGTAGCCAAAGACTCATGGCCCCGCATCAGGGGCATAGATTTCATTTTGCTAATGTGTGCCTCATTTTGGAAGTGGGTGCCACTTATACTGTGATATTAATGAAGCAATGTGCCTTTTTGCTTGAACTGTTTTTTGTTGGGTATCCAGGTCCTGTTGTTAGTGACATATGCCCAAGGTGCATGCATTTTCTTGTTTCACTCATTACGTTGATATCATGTATCTTAATTTTCCCGCATGTGAAAAACGACAATGGACGAGTAAGGTGGGGGTTTGTATGGGGCTGGGCATCGACCGTCAGAGAGATATTTGTAATAATGAAGACAAGTTACTCCCCTCATCTGTTATTCACTGGTCTGCCCAAGAACAGGAAATGGTCTTCATCGTGTGTGAGGTACTTCCGGCAGAGTGGCCAATTCATGCCACTGGATTTCCTAACTAAGGCCATTCATACAGGTGTCCAACATCCACTGCAATCAACCTGATTGTTACCATAGAAATAGCGGACATCAGGCTTGCTCTGGACTTTGACACTCCAAGATTTTTCCGGGGCATAAACAAACTTCCAGTACAACACCAGACAACAAAGATGAAATTTAGCATAAAGCGGTAAGATGTTAAATTCCAAATATATAATTTCCATAAAGGTGTAAAAATGCACTCTCAAAAGTCTTTTCACAAAGGTGGTCTCAATTTAATCAACCCCTTCAAGTTCCCAAATACCCAAATCTCAGTCCCATACAAAAGGATTGGTAAGATTCTAGTTTGGTATGACTTGACTGAAACACCAAGTGAGTAACCCCCACCCCTATTAGCAAAAGAACCAATAGTGCTGACTATCTGTGAGGCCTTGGTGTTGACTTGTTCCAAGTAGGTAGCTCCTTATAGTTTAGACAGGTTAACTCCAAAATATTTCAAGCTTGGACAAGCTCAATTGCTTCCCGAGCCATATGCCAAGTCAACCTTTTCATCAAAACATCTGTGTACGAGCGCTATATAAATAAAAATATCATATCATATCTTCCTATGCATGGGACTCAGGATCCTAAATTTGGTTTAAGTGATGTTCACTGTGAGAGAATTGAGGTCAACATAACTTTTCAGTAGACTCATTAAAGACGGCAGTCTTCCCAGAGTTAGATTGAATATCACAATATGTCTGCATAGCCCATCCAATGCAATGGAACATGCCCCAATTTCGGAGGAATAGAAGTTGGATAGGCAATGGCTATGCGTCAATCAGAAAGATAGAGATTGAACAGCAGAGGGGCAAGTATGCACCCTTACCCCCTTACTTAAGCCTATTCTAGGTGGGATCCATCTCTACAAAATGTGCGACCATAGGGGTGATCGGTTTGCGGCCACAAATACAGGACTTATGTTCAATACGTCTTTTGCTCACTGCTTGCATGGCCATGCCAACATACCTTAATGTGCATGGGCAAGTGATCAGGTAAATGACTGCAGAGCTATTACAATTAGTAAACAGCCTCTGCTGCCATGGGGTCATCCAACCATTGTGTGTTTGTACACACAATGAACAGGACACACACGGGGTGTGTCCTGTGAGTTCATTGGATGACCATAATTCCTGGTGTCTGTTGGTCTGTTCACGTGCAACTGTGGCTCTGGGCAAAGTGTGTACCAGTCTGTCTCACAGGTTTTGCCTCCATGTAATGGCAAAATGGGGTCCCTCAGGTGTTTTCTTTCCCCTATTCAAGATGGGCCATAGCCTCAAAGTGTGCTTCTTTAACTGGTTGAGTAATGGAGAGTAGCTAAACGCAGCCATGATATTACCTCTTAGTGCTGATTTGGGTCTGAGACCGCGCAACAAACCGGTACCTGTGATACCAAAAAGCCATTTAGAAGGAAGATACAGAGAACAAGATGTCAGAAGAGGAAAAGAGCTTGGCCAAGTTAAAGAGAAAAGCCAAGCTGAACGAAACAGAGACCCAGCAATGCTATCCCCAAGAGAATCAGGTAACAGCATAAATAGGAGACCCAGGGAGGAGATGGAACATCATTATAAGAACAATCAAACTCACCCCAATCAATATAATGAAAATATACCGATGAGAAGAAGAGAAGTGAATGGAAAGCATTATATGAACTTTCATACTTATCCCAGTCAAAATATTCTGAATATACGAGTGAGACGAGGAGAAGTTAATGAAAACCAGTATGTAAACATTCATGGTTGTTCCAGTCAATATAATGAGACTATAGCAGTGAAAGAAGTGATTGAGAATCATTATAAGTGTATGCGAGAAATCATACGCATTGCACTCAAAGTTAGAAAAGCATCATCATTCAAGGGAAGGAACATGTGAGAGAGTCCTAAGAGCAAAGATAAGGAAACAGATATCTTAAACGATATGTACCCTACAGAGGCCAGTAGCTCTGGATCTAATAAAAGAGAATGAAACCTCACTAGTGAATAACAGAAAGGGTGGATAACCTGACCCTGGGAAGAATACATATTGGAAATAGAATTAAAGAAGAAAGTAACCAATACATAGGAGACACTGACAAGAGGAAGGATATCAGTACAAAAGCAAGGAAGTTCCATGTTGAAAAGAACAAAAAGAGTAATGAAGTACGAAAGGAACTGTGTGAGCTAAAGAAGTAACAAAGGCCTATTTGAAGATTTGTTATTGAATATAACTTTGCGAGGAGCAAGAACCCAGTAAAAGGGAGTCATTCTCCTGTCTTTCGTTCCTAAAATAGTGGTAGGGTCAGTCAGAGTTAGTGGAACAGTGGAAAGATTTGTTGAAGATATTCACTGATGACTGACAAACACCTTAGTTAGTTTGCTAGGTAGGGAATACCCCCTAGATGGATGGAAAAAAGGTGTTAACCATTTCTTTATTAAATACACATTCAGACATGTCCAACATGAGTCCGTATCCTTCTTCTGACCCACCACAGGTTGTTTACATTTTTACACAGTGACAGTGTGATTATCCAGAAGTGTGCTGCAGTCGATAGATACAGTATTTATAGAATTCCTGTGGGATGGGAAACCAAAAAAGAGTTTTGCCAATGAGAATCCTTCAAAGAAGAGTGGACAAAAGGGGGGTTTGATTAATCTCTCCCCGAGGCACTACTAAAAGGTGTTTACACTGAGGTGTCTTAGAGAATGGCTCTCTGAGCCTGGCAAGGTGGTCATGTGTTGCTTCATATGGATATCAGCTCGGTAGCCCCCACTCGACTTGCTCCTTTCTTAACAAAGGATAAGTGTGACAGTAGTAGATTGTTTTTTTTTCCTGTGGTAACCATGCCATTGAGCATATAAGACTTTAGTGGTAGTTATGGGGGAGAATTGCCTGTTGCATGAGGAAGCCTCACTGTATAATAATCCAGCTCTAATATCTCATGACAAGAAGTTGAATAAGTGCATGTGGAAGGGGGTGGGCATACTAAAATGTGTGGTGTTTGGGCAGATGGATCCCTGCAGTCCACAGATTTTCTACATTTTAAGTACAAATTGAGGGAAGCTGAAAGAACAAGTGAAAGAACAAGTGATACAGAGCTAACTAACATATTTGATACAATGTCCAGGAATGTGCACACAGAATCGCATGATGTGCCATTGCTTCACACTTTAGGTTTAGCTTCTCTTATTTCTGCAACCATCCTATTTAAGTTACTGGGGAGATGGGACTGAATGTCCCTGAGAAGTTTAGAGGAGGACTTGGAGTGGCAATCAATGAATCCCTTTTGGTCTGTGGCATGTTCTAAATTGAAATATATGAAGATAGACTTGAATCTGACAATGTGCCAACAGAAGATTATGTATAGGTGATAAGGGTCCTCGATGAAGCAGCTGCTTTGTAGGCTGAGCTCATCTGATATCTGCTGAGCGTGTATTGATATTGATATTGATATTTTATTTCTATCGTGCTAGTACACAAGTGTTTCAGAGCACAACAAGGCAAGGGAGGGGAACAGGGGAGAACAAAGCAACAATCTTACTAGGCCCAGTGACACTGAGAATGCACAAGTGCGTGGGAGAGGGGGAGAGAGCGAGGGGAAAAGAACATGGAATGGGGAGAAGTGTAAAGTGCGGAGCAAAGGAGAAACAGATAAATAAATAATAAAGGCAACAAACAGTGCTAGTGCAGCCAGCAATTGGAAAGTGCTGGGCTTAAGGCAGCAGACAGGGTATGCCTGATAAGAGCAGGAAAAAAAAGGGAGGGGACTGTATGGGTACAGATACAGACCCCAGTGCAAGTGGTGGCCCGGAGGCAGTGCGGGAGGGCGGCAGGGTGAGCAGGTACCTGGGCCCAGAGGACAGAGGATGGCCAGGTACACCGTGCCAAGAGAGAACAGATCAGCAGGGGAGAGGGGGAGCTAAGGCCCATCTTCAGGAAGGTCTTGAGGTGCTTCTGGAACCAGAGATGGTTCTCCTCAAGTTTAAGAGTGGCAGGGAGGCTGTTCCAGAGGGAGGCCCCAGCCAAAGACAGAGATGTACCCCCAGCTTGTTTCTTTGAAAAACGACTGACACTGAGGGAGTTAGAGGTAGAGGAGCGAAGAGCTCGAGAGGGGAGGTATTTGTGGATGGTTAGCTGAAGGTATTTTGGACCCAGGCCCCAGAAAACCTTGTGGACAATGCAGAGGGTTTCGAATTTAATCCTTGCATCCACTGGGAGCCAATGGAGAGATTTCAGAGCTGGAGAGATACGATCCCATGGCTTGAGGCCAAGGACAAGTCTCACAGTCCTGTTCTGGATTCGTTGCAGAGGGCGGAGAGTAGAGGCAGGTACATTTAGAAAGAGGCTGTTACAACAGTGCAACCTAGAGAGAACCAGAGCTTGGGAGACCATGAGCTTCTGGGGGAAGGAGAGGAAAGGCAGAGTACCTCTGAGGAGGTGCAGTAGGAAGTTTGACTTTTTAGAGACATCAGAGATGTGGGCGGAGAAAGAAAGTGTGGAGTCAAAGATGATCCCGAGGTTCTTAGCCCCGCAGGCGGGGATAGGAGGACGACCAAGGGAGGCATATGTTCTGGGAATGCAAGAGAGTAGTACATTTTGGGATGGATGCTCTTCATTGAGGTGACTTGGTCATAGGCCACAGTATTCCCCGTGAGTCAATGGTAATATTGCTGGGTTACCTTTCTTGCTCTCTGAACATTTCAAAGGGTGCAAATCGTGGACCTACTGAGCGATGATTGTGGGTAAGAAGGAGAAGCTGAAGGGATGGAATGGACATCATCCAAAATACCCATGTGGGAAGAATGGATGAATGCTATGTCACTACTGTCTGCTAGGGAAAAGGTCTCTTATACCAAGAGAGGCCTACCGGATGTGTATGATGATGTATGGGCAATGTATCATGATTTGTGTGTATAACTTTGCTGGTTGGTGCCCCTCCTCCTCTCTATCCCCCTTTTTTCCTTTTTTCTCTTTCTTTTTCTTTATTTCTAATGTTAACCTCCTCCCTCTGCACCTTACTGTTAAGGTGCTGAGTCTGCTCTTAACTTTCTCTCTTCCCTCATTTTCTCTCTCTAAATATGGATGTTGATTACCCTTGTCTCAGTAGATTTTGCTAGATTGTGCTGGGAGCATAGACCCTCTTGATTGCTTTGTATTGTTTTTGGACTTACTTTTCTATGTTCTGTCTTATGGTTTTCATCAGGGGTGGGACATTTGTTTTCTTATATCAGTGATTGTATCCATTGATAGGAATTTTGTTGGCACCTGGTGTATATATAGTTACAAGTTGAGTTATGGTCATATGCAAAGAGGCTGTTCATGCCCTAACTGGCAAAATGAAGGGTTACCCAGATCAATGCTAGAGGTTAAGATCAATTCTAAACCTTCCAGCCATCACCTCCTTTGTTTTGCTATAGTCACCGTGAGTGGGACAGGTATGTCCAGACTTGGTTCCTGTGCCTGCTGGGCCTAGAGACATAGGCTACTCTTCACTGATTAAGCCTGACAAGGCTGAAACATGGCTGGGGATGCTTGTGGTCTCATGCAGAAGGGATGTGACCTAGCAGTTTGGGGTGGGACCTGTCTGATTTGCATATGGTCTTTCCCTTTTTGTACTGGCTTGGCAGGCAAATAGCGATGGTCTGGAGGGTTGCCAAGAGCAATACCAGAGGTTAAGATTAATTCTAAACCTTCCTGCCATCACCTCTTTTGTTTTGCTATAGTCTCAGTGAGACAGGTATGCCCAGACTTGGGTCGCCTGCCTGCTGGGCCTAGAGAACCAAGCTACTCCTCACTGATGAGGCACAACAAGGGTGAAACATGTCTGGGATGCTTGTGGTCTCATGCAGAAGGGATGCAACCAAGCAGCGCGAGCTGGACTGCCCCATCTGGGATGGGACCAAGCTTGATTTCCATATGGTCTTTCCCCTTTTATAGTGGCTTGGCAGGTGAAGAACGATGGTCTGGAGGGTTGCCCAGAGCAATGCCAGGGGGTAAGAGTCATTCTAAACCTTCCAGCCATCACCCCGTTTGTTTTAACATACTCTAACTGGGTCAGAGAGTACAAGCTGTCCTCAGACACCTTCTATATGATAGGCAATTTACTTAGTTTTCCTGGAGATGCCATGCACAAGGACCCACATCTCAGATATAAACCATCTTGCTGACCCACAGTCTACCAGGGGTGGGACCTTTATAATCGTATCTAGGGTTTATGTGGGGAGGATCTGTATTACAAACAGGATCACTTCTCTTAGTCCTGTATTAGTCAGTAATGGGCAAGAGGAAAATCAGGAACCACCAGTTTTCTCCTGATTCTCTGTGCAATTTAGGATCTGGATCAGTCACTTCCTGACTAACTAGGAGGTGCTATTGGGCATATTGTGACCCAATGCTTGTTTGAACTACAGGAGTTGCAAAGGTTTTGGCTTTTTCAGGAACTTCCCTTTTCTTCGAAGAGGGAACCTTCGAGCAGCTCCAATCTGCACAGGCACTTTTCATGGACTTTGATTGAAGGCAAAGTAGGATGAGAGTTATTTTTTGGGGTTGTTTCCATGACCCCTTCTTTTTTTCCCATTCTATGCTCTCGGATACGGCAATCTAACTGAGATACCACTGTAACTAAGCCCAAAAAGGAAGTGAGTCCATAAACATTCAGCCATTTTATTTAATCTTTATTTAGGTCTCAATGATACAGTATAAAGAAGGCTGCTTCAGGCTAGCTGGCACCATCATCGAGTGTTCTTGATGTGGATGCTATAGACTATGTTATATTGAAAACCATGGGCATAATTCAAAAGGAATTCTGGGGCTGAATAAACCAGATCTATAAAAAATATCTTTTAGCTCTTGTGTTCTTTTAGCATTCATATTTGATGTTACCCAAGTCAGGGTACTTCTCCAAACGTTAGTGACCAGGAAGAATAAGTTGCCACTGTCAGTGTGATATTGCAGAGGTTCAAGTGTAAAATGAGCCATTCAAGGGTTTAGAAATGTGTGTAGTTTATTCTGTGATCTATTGGAGGCAGGTAATTGTGCATTTACAGATTCTCCCTTAGGGTCTGCTCCTCAGTTTCCACCGTCTAGATGGCCATTATTAGTTCCTGCATGTGGTTCAAGAAAAAGAACTTGGCAAGAAATACAGGAAACAACCCTAGAGAACAGCCAGCCTGGGACCAAGAGCTTTTAAAAGCCTTCAGTTCCATGTGTTGATTGAATATATGCTGGCTGGTGAAGGTGTGTCCCCAGATAATCCTGGAGTGACAACCCTCCAAATTAGTGCAGGCTAGCAGGGGTGAACTGACCTACAGGGAACTCTGGAGATTTCCCAGTAGGCCTTTGCACCATGGGCCTCTTTTGTGTGGTAATCTATTTTATTCCCAAATGTTCTCATATGGAAAGGGTTGGACTTGCTGAAAGTGTGTAATATGGGACTACTTTGCAAATTATTTCCTTTGCCTCTTTTGGTTCCCTGTCCAGTCCACCCTGCAAGCTAGCATAGAGGAAAGGATTGGTGGAGTCTCCATTTTGAAATGGGCTCTTGGTACCGGCATAACATAGGAGACCCAGCTGAGAACCTCCAGTGGCGTCTAGACAACAGGTGCTGTGAGCACATCAACGAGAGAGGAACCGTCAAATAGTCCATCGGTGGTTATCGAGCCACGAACGCCTCAAGAGGGAACATGAGGGAACAAAGCTGTGAAGGGAAGTAGGTCGTGACATAACAGTAACTATGCTATGGCTAACATTCTAATCTAAAGGCTGCTATTTTTATATGTCGAATTTTAAAACTACAGCATATATAATCCTTAGGATTAATTGTATGTGTGATGTATATACTTTGTTCAGAGTATAAACTGGACTTGTATCTATACATTGTTTAAAAAATTGAAATTAAATTATTCATGTTGACCCCTATCGTGTAACTGTTACGAGCACCTGCATGATGTTTTAGGGGGTAATTCATAGAATTCAGCGCACAAGTGGCGCACGCGGCTGGCGCACAGTGTGCGCGTGCGAATCCCTGCGCCAGCCGCGTGCGCCAAAACCCATTTCCGCGCACAGCGTATTCATGGATTCCAGCCACCAAAACCAGCCGTGGCGCACAGTGGCGCAGCGACCTTGCAGCAGCGCCAGTTACGCCCCCAAGAATGCCTTCCGCGCAGGGAAAAGCCATCAAAATCCCCAATCCAGCGCGAAGGGCTGCGCTAACCCTGTACCAGCACGGCAAGCGGGCTACGTGTATTTCAGGGGTTCACGTGAAGTTTCTCACGCGATCGGGCCTGGGGGAGCGGGCTACGTGTATTTCAGGGGTTCGCGTGAACTTTTTCACGCGATCGGACCTGGGGGAGCGTGCTACGTGTATTTCAGGGCATGTATTTCAGGGGTTCGCGTGAACTTTCTCACGCGATCGGGCCTAGGGGAGCGGGCTACGTGTATTTCAGGGGTTCGCGTGAACTTTTTCACGCGATCGGGCCTGGGGGAGCGGGCTACGTGTATTTCAGGGGTTCGCGGGAAGTTTCTCACACGATCGGGCCTGGGGGAGCGGGCTACGTGTATTTCAGGGGTTCGTGTGAAGTTTCTCACGCGATCGGGCCTGGGGGAGCGGGCTACGTGTATTTCAGGGGTTCGCGTGAAGTTTCTCACGCGATCGGGCCTGGGGGAGCGGGCTACGTGTATTTCAGGGGTGCGTGAGAAGTTCCACACGCGATTGGCCTGGCCGCGTGTATTTCAGGGGTGCGCGGGAAGTTCCACACGCGATTGGCCTGGGCGCGTGTATTTCAGGGGTGCGTGGGAAGTTCCACAAGCGATTGGCCTGGGTGCGTGTATTTCAGGGGTGCGTGGGAAGTTCCACACGCGATTGGCCTGGGCGCGTGTATTTCAGGGGTGCGCGGGAAGTTCCACACGCGATTGGCCTAGGCACGTGTATTTCAGGGGTGCGCGGGAAGTTCCACACGCGATTGGCCTGGCCGCGTGTATTTCAGGGGTGCGCGGGAAGTTCCACACGCGATAGGCCTGGGCGCGTGTATTCCAGGGGTGCGTGGGAAGTTCCACACGCGATTGGGCTGCGTGCGGGTATTAGGGGTGCGTGCAAAGTTTCACACGCGATTGGCCTGGGCGCGTGTATTTCAGGGGTGCGCGGGAAGTTCCACACGCGATTGTCCTGGGCGGGTGTATTTCAGGGGTGCGTGGGAAGTTCCACACGCGATTGGCCTGGGAGCGTGTATTTCAGGGGTGCGCGGGAGTGTATTCTAGGGGTGCGCGGGAAGTTCCACACGCGATTGGGCTGCGTGCGGGTATTAGGGCTGCGCGCAAAGTTTCACATGCGATTGGGCTGCGTGCGGGTATTACAGGGGTGCGCACAAAGTTTTACACGCGATTTCAGCAGGGTACGTGTATTTCAGGGGTGCCGGGGAGTCCTACATGTGATTTGCCAGTGTGGGTCCTCCCAGGTGTTCCCTGTACACCCTCCACGGCCCCTGCAGGCAGCCCACACCACAGGGGACTACCCTGCATCCCTGGTCATGTCCCGCAGGCAGCCCACCCAACATGGGCATGCCCCCCAGCAAAGGCACATGTCTCCTTGCACCAATGATCACCAACTCATGTCCCCTTGCACCCCCACCCCCAGCATTGCGAGGCACCTGCCAGCAGGCCCCACCCATGTCTCCCAGCACCCCCACCCCCCCAGTCACCAGGGGCAGCCTCCACCAGGCCCCCACCCATGTCTCCCAGCACCCCCACCCCCCCAGTCACCAGGGGCAGCCTCCACCAGGCCCCCACCCATGTCTCCCACCACCCCCACCCCCCAGCAGTGCAGGGGCACCCACCACCAGGCCCCCACCCATGTCTCCCAGCACCCCCACCCCCCCAGTCACCAGGGGCAGCCTCCACCAGGCCCCCACCCATGTCTCCCACCACCCCCACCCCCCAGTCACCAGGGGCAGCCTCCACCAGGCCCCCACCCATGTCTCCCACCACCCCCACCCCCCAGCACTGTGGGGCACCTGCCAGCAGGCCCCGACCCATGTCTCTCAGCACCCCCACCCCCCCAGTCACCAGGGGCAGCCTCCACCAGGCCCCCACCCATGTCTCCCACCACCCCCACCCCCCAGCAGTGCAGGGGCACCCACCACCAGGCCCCCACCCATGTCTCCCAGCACCCCCACCCCCCCAGTCACCAGGGGCAGCCTCCACCAGGCCCCCACCCATGTCTCCCAGCACCCCCACCCCCCCAGTCACCAGGGGCAGCCTCCACCAGGCCCCCACCCATGTCTCCCACCACCCCCACCCCCCCAGTCACCAGGGGCAGCCTCCACCAGGCCCCCACCCATGTCTCCCAGCACCCCCACCCCCCCAGTCACCAGGGGCAGCCTCCACCAGGCCCCCACCCATGTCTCCCACCACCCCCACCCCCCAGCAGTGCAGGGGCACCCACCACCAGGCCCCCACCCATGTCTCCCAGCACCCCCACCCCCCCAGTCACCAGGGGCAGCCTCCACCAGGCCCCCACCCATGTCTCCCACCACCCCCACCCCTCCAGTCACCAGGGGCAGCCTCCACCAGGCCCCCACCCATGTCTCCCACCACCCCCACCCCCCAGCACTGTGGGATACCTGCCAGCAGGCCCCCACCCATGTCTCCCAGCACCCCCACCCCCCCAGTCACCAGGGGCAGCCTCCACCAGGCCCCCACCCATGTCTCCCACCACCCCCACCCCCCAGCAGTGCAGGGGCACCCACCACCAGGCCCCCACCCATGTCTCCCAGCACCCCCACCCCCCCAGTCACCAGGGGCAGCCTCCACCAGGCCCCCACCCATGTCTCCCAGCACCCCCACCCCCCCAGTCACCAGGGGCAGCCTCCACCAGGCCCCCACCCATGTCTCCCACCACCCCCACCCCCAGCAGTGCAGGGGCACCCACCACCAGGCCCCCACCCATGTCTCCCAGCACCCCCACCCCCCCAGTCACCAGGGGCAGCCTCCACCAGGCCCCCACCCATGTCTCCCACCACCCCCACCTCCCAGCAGTGCAGGGGCACCCACCACCAGGCCCCCACTCATGTCTCCCACCCCCCCACCCCCCCAGTCACCAGGGGCAGCCTCCACCAGTAGCAGGCTCCTGTGGGGGCTCACCCACCCCTACCGCTGCAGCCGTGGGGGCATCCCCGCCGCCTTGCTCCACAGCGCTGTCTCCGCCCTCTCCTTCACTAGCCGCTGCGTAGAGGGAGACATAGAACACAAGCATCAGGGTACTGTACAATGGTCCCCTGGACAGGAAGCAATAGCAGATGAGTGCCACTGTCAAAGTACACTTCCATCATGTCACACCACAACACATGTGTCAGTCCAGGCAAAACACACACAGTGACAGTCATGGTGCGTGCCATGGACATTTCAATGCATGTCCAATGGACTCTCGAATCATACAATGTAATGGGACTCACATGCATCATGGGTCATGCCTATCACATGCACACACTTCACCTCAGTCACATCCATCTGGCCCCGTACACCCCAATCACAGTGCATACAAGGATGACTAGGCTGCATCAGTGAATCTGTACATTGTCACAGACATGTGTCATGCATCCATGGCACTCACAAGTCACAGACACGCAGGTCAGGCACACAGACATGGATACCACATATGTATCTGGCATCAGCACCCATCCCTCGCCCCCACCCATGTCCAGGAACAGAGACTGCCATGCTCTCATGTGTGCAATCTGCACAGGGCTCCCCATGTCGCATTCAAACACATGCAACAACCGTGCGGTTCACACATTACAGGTCGCACATGCATTCCCATGATGTCCCTGCACACATACATGCGTACATGGCCTATGTCACACATGCAGGCAAGTATCAGACAACCAGCACACTGCAACATGCCCTGTCTCACACAGCAATGCTTGGCCACTTACCGCTCAACTCCAGACGGGTCTCCCTCTCAAGGACCTGGGCGTGGAGCGCTGGGTGTGCGCGTTCCAGGACCCTCAACTGGTTGGAACTCATGCGGCCCCGGCCCCCCTCCACGAGGCGCCGGGCCTTCATGAGGGTCCTGGACCTCAAGTCCTCCCAGCGCTTCTTGACCTTCTGGATGGTGCGGGTTGCCACCCCCTCCACGTTGATGGCAACCACACAGTCGGCCCAGATCCTATCCCGTCCTTCCCTGTTGGCGCGGGACGATCCGAAGAGGGCATCATACTGCCCCAGGATTTGCTCCACCAGGACACCAACTTCGGTGGCAGTGAAGCTGGTGCCCCTCTGCCCCTCTGGCCGGGGGTTGCCACTGGGGTCAGATGTGGATGTGCCCGACATGGCAACCCCAGGGGCAGGAGTGGGTGGGCAACTGGGTCCTGGGGCTGGGCTGTGGAGCGATGTTATTCGAGTCGTGAGTCTTCTGTACCAGCAGGGGTGGACACAGCAACTGGACCCCTGCAGATGGCTGATGTGCAGGCACCAAATGGCAGGGCACGGTGGCAGCAGGCAGGCAGGCAGGCAGCAGCAGATGGCACGTGGGAGGCTGCTCGGGGCACTGGGGGGCAGTGATTCGGCCTTCTGGGCAGGAGCGTGGTCTTCCGTGTGTTTTCGCGTGGCCAGCTTGATACGGAGTGATTTGGCACGTGAAAAATCTGCACGTCAGCGTGTAATTCGAGGAAAGGCCCTTAGCGCATAAGCGCGTCAGCAGGTGTACGCGATTTCATTGGACCAAAGGCCCTTACAGCGTAAGCGCGTCTGTGACGTTTTGCGCATGGGCGTTGCCCTGGCAGGGCTTGGAGATCCTGCGTGCCTTTATGTTCTGTACGTGCTTTTCGTGCGGTGCGTGTGTTTTCCATCCGTTGGGGTTCACACGCTATTACTTCACAGCGGGTGTTGGCTACGCGTTCTACTACACGCAAGGCAGACGGTGAGTGGTACCCCGCTCCCCCAGGCCCGATCGCGTGAGAAACTTCACGCGAACCCTTGAAATACACGTAGCCCGCTCCCCCAGGCCCGATCGCGTGAGAAACTTCACGCGAACCCCTGAAATACACGTAGCCCGCTCCCCCAGGCCCGATCGCGTGAGAAACTTCACGCGAACCCCTGAAATACACGTAGCCCGCTCCCCCAGGCCCGATCGCGTGAGAAACTTCACGCGAACCCCTGAAATACACGTAGCCCGCTCCCCCAGCCCCGATCGCGTGAGAAACTTCACGCGAACCCCTGAAATACACGTAGCCCGCTCCCCCAGGCCCGATCGCGTGAGAAACTTCACGCGAACTCCTGAAATACACGTACCCCGCTCAATCGCGTGTGTAACTTCCCGCGCAACCCGGAAATACACGTGCCCCGCTCGCACAGGCACTATTGCTGTATGTTGCCACTTTTGTAATGCGCAGGGACGCTACCGCCTGCCTTCGTGTGGCGGACGTGTTTGGGCTTGTGCGTGTCTTTCGCTGTGCGTGGCTTTGCCCTATTCGATTCCATGAATACGTGTGGTTCGGGTGCGTGTGGGCGTTCCGTCTGCTTCCCTGCAGTACATCCCCAGTTACGCCCTTGTTTTCGCGAGTTGTTCCCCATTCCGCGCGTTACGCCCCGTGTTCCGCCCACTTTTTAGTGTATGCGCAGAGGTTGTGCGCTTTCACTGTGCGCGTCGCGCACGTCTTTCGGGATGTTGCAGTGACGTGTGCGCCATGCACGGGTTTGGCGCACATCCCGAGGAAGACACGCGCAGGGACTTCCATGAATCGCACGCGTGCGCCTCTTTTCTTCTGCTTGCGCCTGCTTGCGCCTGCTTGCGCGTAGATTTTCGGCGCACGTTTGTTCCATGAATCGGCCCCTTAATGTCGCGTTAGGACTCTACAAAACAGCGGACATGTGTTTTAAGCATAACGTTTCTTATTCAGTTTACAACAGTGTCGCTATAACGACAGGCACCTTGTTTCAAACACCGGTGCTAGCAAGAATTAAACGTACTTATCTACAAGACTTATCTAGTGAACGGTAAGATCCATGAGGTCATTTCCGGTCGTTGTCCATCAGAGTATAAATGGATGTGAAAGAGAAAGGCGTGCAATTACTTTCAATATTGATATTAGTGCATTCTTCTTTTTCCTATAATTAAATGAAATAGCAATTGGATGTGCCTTTAAGCTATGTGTACATGGCATACATTATTTATTGTCTTTACTGGATTACATGAATTCCTCAGGGTAAATTATAGACTCTGATGGCCTATTTTGTAGTTAATAGCTGTTACAAAATCAATGACCAGATTCCCCATGGTTACTCTAGAAATCACCTGCATGTGATATGCATATTACCATTTAGCGCCTGCCCCATGCCTGAACACGTGCTTCAGTCATGCAGAGGGCAGGAGGCCAAAGAGAACTGTGCCTAAATAGACAACAGACGCAATTTAGCGATTATACATGAATTAAACTAATCACTCACAAATGCCTATAAAACAGTGCCCCAACGTACCTGGCCAGAACATTTTCCAAGGCCCAATCCGTTAGCGATATGCGGGTGGCCCACTCCCACCTACTCACTGTTGCCAGATGCAAACAACAAAAAGCAGGTGGCAACAGCTTCCCTGTGGTTTCTGCTAAACATTGGAATGCCCTGCCTATCAGACACCTCCCTCTGGTCTTTCCGTAAAGGCCTCAAAACTTGGCTTTTCACCCAAGGTACGCCAAAGTACTGGAACGCTCACAAATCTTCCAGCAAAGGGGCAAACTCAATTCCCACCTAGACTAGTAACTCGGCACATTGTATGTACCGTCTCTGCTTGTAACCTGTTGTAACGTCGTCTTTCATGTAACTAGCATCCACATGCCCCAGAGCTTGGCACACTTTACAAACGTCAAAATAAATAAATAAATGCATGATGGAAGTTGGATGTGAAACAAAAATAATATATTTTCCATTCTTCACTTGTTGGCTTAATTTCTCTGTGTGTCTGTGGTGGAACACTGTTAAAGTACACGTTTTAGATTGCAAGGAAATACAACTTCATAGCAGTGCTGGCCTTCTAAGCCAAATCAAAGTTAACAAGCATTAGTACCCAGGGGGGGGCATGGTGTCGGCCTCCAGCCAATGAGGAGGGCCAGATTGGGGGCTTTACCATATTCTTAGGTTTCTGAGCCTCCTCAGAGGTGAAGGCAGCCCTCTTCCCCCGCCGGATAATCAGACAAGTGTTCCTATGCACCTCCATGTCCCTATTCCCTCACCACCATTACCACCCCTACCCGTTTTATCTTGCACTGCTGTCTCTTGCCGGTGCCACAAACAGTAGTGTTCTCGGCGTATCCCCGATATCTAACTAGCCACCATGCAAAAGAAGAAGGGACTACTTGTAATTTCCTTCTCCCTGATCCATGGTGGCCATCATATTCTTTTTTTTTTTTTTTTTTTTTTTTTTTTAAGTTGAGAAACAGCGAACATGTTGTTTCTAAACTTTAAAAAAAAAAAAAGTTTAATAACCCGTTGTACCGGGATACTAATTGCATATTGCCCTCACAGGGGCGGGGGGAATTACCAGGGCAGGTAATGCCCTGGGCTATTGCTAAAGCCCTTGCTTAGATAGGGCTTGTAACTGGTCCGGGGCGATACCTGGCTCGGGGAATGTTGCTCAAATGGCAAATCCAATCGTTTTGCAGTTTGTAGTTATGTATTACTTTTCATAGGCACAAATGTGTTTACTTTATTATTGGAGGGCTGCAGCCACTTGTTTCAATACATTGTCTATGGGTTTCACCAAGTCTTGCAGCATCTTTGGGAATGATTGAGAACAGTTTGTGGATAAAACAAGGGCCGCACTTAGGATTCACTCTCCACCAACTTCTTGTACTGCGTCCAGAGATGCCCCTGTACTGATGGAAACACATTAAGGGATTCAGGGCACTGGCACTGCTTTGCGTTGGTCCTTCCAAGCAGATGATGTGAAAGGCCCTTGCTGATGAATACCGCTCCCGACAGTCAGTGCTGCCAATTCCCGCACCATGAACTGTAAACACCAATAAGGATTAAAACATCCGGAAAATTGGTAAACGACCCCGAAAGATGCATATGAATGACAGAAAAGCCCATCTTCCTACCTCATGATGGCAGCCCCACAAGTTGCTCTTTTACATTAAACTCCAAATAAACTCCAGCAAACACAAATGATTTGGACCTATCGAATGATGGGTCCCCAGACTACTTCTTGGGTGTGAGCCCCTAACTCCACCAGGAGCCCTTGAGAACACACTCATCTTCTTGTAGTACTTGCCAAAGGATCCCTGCACGGGTATACTGAAGGTAGAGTGGCTCTCCCTTTCTTAGTTCTCATCTCTCTTTCAAGCAGCATCTGGGTGCCCAGCTGGTTCAGTGGGGACTTACTCAGGGCAGAATTCTTCTGCCTTGTCCTCAACCATCACGTCTGCCTATTCCTCATGCTGCTCCTTTCATGCTGGGGTAACAAATAGTGTGGATGGTGCTGTCCTCTAGCTCTTAAGGCTTGCAAATACCCCCAATATGTTGCCTCTCTCCGCCACCATACATCACTTTCAATGGTGTAATTGCAGCTGTCTCTGGGATGAACCGTAGTGGGCTGTCATTATTTCATAGCTTCTCGCCATAGATGACCTCAGTGGTACACACATGAATGACATGGGATGCCCATCTCACATTCACAGGTGCACCTTCACACAACATATATTCTGATTGGCATATATCTAGTAAAACAATGCCTCATTGATTTATATGGCAGAAAAACAGACAAATCGTACGGTGTTAAATGCATTGTCAAAGCCAATCACATATACTGCTTCCCAATACCCCTTCCATTCTTCTACCTTCTTATTAGCATTTCTTCGCCCCCACTGCCGGCCCAAAGTGGCACCTTATTTGCTCAACCAAAAACAGGTCTGAGCCTGACCATAGGTTCGGGGTGCATGCGGCTTGGTCGGGGAATGACGACATGCCCGTCCATTGTAGGTGTATTAAAGCCAGACATCTCCAAGTTTCTAAGCTATTTTGCCAATCGCTAATCGCCATGTTGCAATGTTTATACAGCGAAACCGCGAGCCTGCATTTGCAGCCAATGGTGTGGGATCCCAAAGCAAACTTTAGTGAACGTCCCTCTTACATCCGTAATCGCAAACAGCCACGCGCTACATCTTAGTTGCTTAATTAACCCCCCACATCGCACACCCCACCTCACATGCAGCACCAGCATTATAGATCATGTTCATTTACCTGGGCATCGCTGGATTTGTCAAGGTTATGAAACTCCATTTTATGTTGCAGATGTGTGTGTTATATAAGGCAGGGTTATCACTGTTGCTGTTATAAAGACTCTGGGGTCGATTCATGGAATTAATGTGCGCTGAAAATTCCAGCGCAGAGGTGCCAAAACGTGCGAATCGCAGGAAAAGTGGGAAAATCGCAGTGCAAGTGCGAAAATCGCAGGAAAACCAGCGCACAGCGATTCATGGTAGTCCGTGCGCGAGAAAAACATTGGATGTGCGCTAAAAATGTGCGCCGCGCACGCCGGCGCACAGGTCATCCAACAGCGTGCGCCACGGCCACTGCGAAATCGCACATAGCGCGGCGCACATCACAAAAGTAGGCGGAACACGGGGCGTAACACTCGGAATGGGGAACAACGCGTGAAAATATGGGCGTCACGGGGGAAGTACAGGAGGCAAGTGCGCGGAACGCCCACACGCTCGCCTACAACCCGTATTCATGGAATCGAATAGGGCAAACCAGCGCACGGTCAAAGACGCGCACAGGGCCAAACAAGTACGCCACAAGAAAGCAGGCGGTAGCGCCCCTGCGACTGAAAAAAATGTGCGCCAAAATGTGCGCTAACAAAAAGCACCCATATACAGCCATGATGAATGGCCCATACAGTGGCCCTCTAGGACAAATGAGGTGCAAAGGGGCACCGACAAACACGGACACCCGCTGTGTGAAAAATAGCGTGTGCGCGTGTTCCTGGGTGCGCGGGAATTTCCACACGCGATTAGCCTGGGTACGTGTACTTCGGGGTGCGCGGGAAGTTCCACACGCGATTGGCCTGGGTAGGTGGGGGTGCGTTGGAAGTTCCACACGCGATTGGCCTGGGTACGTGTACTACGGGGTGCGCGGGAAGTTCCACACGCGATTGGCCTGGCTAGGTGGGGGTGCGCGGGAAGTTCCACACGCGATTGGCCTGGGTACATGTATTCCGATGTGCGCGGAAGATTCACACGCGATTTCTGCAGGGTACGTGTATTTCGGTGTTGCCGGGGAATGCTACACATGATTTGGCCATGTGGGTCCCCCCAGGTGTTCCCTCTACACCCTCCACGGCCCCTGCAGGCAGCCCACACCACAGGATACTACCCTGCACCCCTGCTCATGTCCCAGAGGCAACCCATCCACCATGGCCATGCCCACCAGCCAACCACATGTCACCTTGCACTACTGATCACCAACACATGTCTCCCACCACCCCCACCCCCCAGCCACCAGGGGCAGCCTCCACCAGGCCCCCACTCATGTCTCCCACCACCCCCACCCCCCAGCAGTGCAGGGGCAGCCTCCACCAGGCCCCCACTCATGTCTACCACCACCCCCACCCCCCAGCCACCAGGGGCAGCCTCCACCAGGCCCCCACTCATGTCCCCTATTACCCGCACCCCCCAGCAGTGCAGGGGCAGCCTCCACCAGGCCCCCACTCATGTCTCCCACCACCCCCATCCCACAGCCACCAGGGGCAGCCTCCACCAGGCCCCCACTCATGTCTACCACCACCCCCACCCCCCAGCCACCAGGGGCAGCCTCCACCAGGCCCCCACTCATGTCTCCCACCACCCCCACCCCCCAGCAGTGCAGGGGTAGCCTCCACCAGGTCCCCACCCCTGTCTACCACCACCCCCACCCCCCAGCCACCAGGGGCACCCTCCACCAGGCCCCCACTCATGTCTCCCAACACCCCCACCCCCCAGCACTGCAGGGGCAGCCTCCACCAGGCCCCCACCCATGTCTACCACCACCCCCACCCCCCCAGCCACCAGGGGCACCCTCCACCAGGCCCCCAATCATGTCCAACTCATGTCTCCCACCACCCTCACCCCCCAGCCACCAGGGGCATCCTCCACCAAGCCCCCACTCATGTCTATCACCACCCCCAACCCCCAGCAGTGCAGGGGCAGCCTCCACCAGGCCCCCACTCATGTCTCCCATCACCCCCACCCCCCAGCAGTGCAGGGGCAGCCTCCACCAGGCCCCCACTCATGACTCCCGCCACCCCCACCCCCCAGCAGTGCAGGGGCAGCCTCCACCAGGCCCCCACTCATGTCTCCCACCATCCACAGCCCCCAGCAGTGCAGGGGCAGCCTCCACCAGGTCCCCACCCATGTCTACCACCACCCCCACCCCCCAGCCACCAGGGGCACCCTCCACCAGCCCCCACTCATGTCTCCCACCACCCCCACCCCCCAGCAGTGCAGGGGCAGCCTCCACCAGGCCCCCACTCATGTCTCCCACCACCCCCACCCCCCAGCAGTGCAGGGGCAGCCTCCACCAGGCCCCCACTCATGTCTCCCACCACCCCCACCCCCCAGCCACCAGGGGCAGCCTCCACCAGGCCCTCACTCATGTCCAACTCATGTCTCCCACCACCCTCACCCCCAGCCACCAGGGGCAGCCTCCACCAAGCCCCCACTCATGTCTCCCACCACCCCCACCCCCCAGCAGTGCATGGGCAGCCTCCACCAGGCCCCCACTCATGTCTCCCACCACCCCCACCCCCCAGCCACCAGGGGCAGCCTCCACCAGGCCCCCACTCATGTCTCCCACCACCCCCACCCCGCAGCAGTGCAGGGGCAGCCTCCACCAGGCCCCCACTCATGTCCCCTATTACCCCCACCCCCCGCAGTGCAGGGGCAGCCTCCACCAGGCCCGCACTCATGTCTACCACCACCCCCACCCCCCAGCCACCAGGGGCAGCCTCCACCAGGCCCCCACTCATGTCCCCTATCACCCCCACCCCCCAGCAGTGCAGGGGCAGCCTCCACCAGGCCCCCACTCATGTCTCCCACCACCCCCATCCCACAGCCACCAGGGGCAGCCTCCACCAGGCCCCCACTCATGTCTCCCACCACCCCCACTCCACAGCAGTGCAGGGGCAGCCTCCACCAGGCCCCCACTCATGTCTACCACCACCCCCACCCCCAGCCACCAGGGGCAGCCTTCACCAGGCCCCCACTCATGTCTCCCACCACCCCCACCCCCCAGCAGTGCAGGGGCAGCCTCCACCAGGTCCCCACCCATGTCTACCACCACCCCCACCCCCCAGCCAGCAGTGGCACCCTCCACCAGGCCCCCATTCATGTCTCCGACCACCCCCACCCCCCAGCAGTGCAGGGGCAGCCTCCACCAGGCCCCCACTCATGTCTTCCACCACCCCCACTCCCCAGCAGTGCAGGGGCAGCCTCCATCAGGCCCCCACCCATGTCTACCACCACCCCCCAGCCACCAGGGGCACCCTCCACCAGGCCCCCACTCATGTCCAACTCATGTCTCCCACCACCCTCACCCCCCAGCCACCAGGGGCAGCCTCCACCAAGCCCCCACTCATGTCTCCCACCACCCCCATCCCCCAGCAGTGCAGGGGCAGCCTCCACCAGGCCCCCACTCATGTCTCCACCACCCCCACACCCCAGCCACCAGGGGCAGCCTCCACCAGGCCCCCACTCATGTCTCCCACCACCCCCAACCCCCAGCAGTGCAGGGGCAGCCTCCACCAGGCCCCCACTCATGTCCCCTATTACCCCCACCCCTTCGCAGTGCAGGGGCAGCCTCCACCAGGCCCCCACTCATGTCTACCACCACCCCCACCCCCCAGCCACCAGGGGCAGCTTCCACCAGGCCCCCACTCATGTCCGCTATCACCCCCACCCCCCAGCAGTGCAGGGGCAGCCTCCACCAGGCCCCCACTCATGTCTCCCACCACCCCCATCCCACAGCCACCAGAGGCAGCCTCCACCAGGCCCCCACTCATGTCTCCCACCACCCCCACCCCCCAGCAGTGCAGGGGCAGCCTCCACCAGGCCCCCATTCATGTCCCCTATTACCCCCACCCCCAGCAGTGCAGGGGCAGCATCCACCAGGTCCCCACCCATGTCTACCACCACCCCCACCCCCCAGCCACTAGGGGCACCCTCCAAAAGGCCCCCACTCATGTCTCCCACCACCCCCACCCCCCAGCAGTGCAGGGGCAGCCTCCACCAGGCCCCCACTCATGTCCCCTATCACCCCCACCCCCCAGCAGTGCAGGGGCAGCCTCCACCAGGCCCCCACTCATGTCTCCCACCACCCCCATCCCACGGCCACCAGGGGCAGCCTCCACCAGGCCCCCACTCATGTCTCCCACCACCCCCACCCCCCAGCAGTGCAGGGGCAGCCTCCGCCAGGCCCCCACTCATGTCTCCCACCACCCCCTCCCCCCAGCAGTCAGGGGCACCCTCCACCAGGCCCCCACTCATGTCTCCCACCACCCCCACCCCCCAGCCGTGCGATTTGCCTGGGTACGTGTACTATGGGGTGCGCGGGAAGTTCCACACGCGATTAGCCTGGGTACATGTACTTCGGGGTGCGCGTGAACTTCCACACGCGATTTGCCTGGGTACGTGTACTGCGGGGTGCGCGGGAAGTTCCACACGCGATTAGCCTGGGTACGTGTACTTCGGGGTGCGCGGGAAGTCCCACACGCGATTGGCCTGGGTACGTGTACTTCGGGGTGCGCGTGAACTTCCACACACGATTGGGCCTGTGAGAGTGGGTTACATGTATTCCAGGGGTGGGCGGGAATATTTACCCGCGACTGTGCCTGTGAGAGCGTGCTACGTGTATTCCTGGGGTGGGCGGGAAGATTCACACGTTCGCCTACGACGTGCCGAAAAATGGTCCAATCCTGAGACACGTACGCCAGCATGAAGCAGGCGTACGTCGACCCGCGCAGCATAAAAGTGCATGCAAACAACAAACAAGCTCATACGCCAGGATGAATATACCATTCCTAGCAGCAGTGGCCGTGGGTTACCAAAGGAGGAGGAGGATAGTGAGGGCCCGAATTTTCACTCCCAGAACCAGCCTTTTTGGAATGCCTGATGACCAGGTGTATGGGAAGTACAGGTTTCCCCCACTCATAATACTGGACCTGGTCAGTGAGTGGGAGGATGACCTCACATCACCCACCCTGTGCTCCCAAGCACTCAGGCCCCTGCAGAAGGTCCTCAATGTACTGCACTTCTTGGCCACAGGATCATTTCAGCGGACAAGTGCCATAGTGGGTGGGGTGTCACAGGCCACGCAGTCACGCTGCCTACACCAGGTCTTGAACATCATCACTGCACGCCCATCAGTCCGTAGGCACATATATCTGCCCAGGACACCTGCAGAAAGGCAGGCTGCCACCCTCGATTTCTATGGTGTGGCACAATTCCCAAAAGTGCTAAGTGCCATTGACTGCACCCATGTGGCACTACGTCCCCCAGGGCATCTGAGCACATCTATAGGAACCGCAAGCACTGGCATTCCATCAACGTGCAGGTAGTATGTAATGCTAAGGGAATCATCACCTCAGTATATGCCAACTATCCAGGGTCCACCCACGACAGCTTCATTTACCGAATGTCTACCCTAAGGCAGGACCTAGAAGCTGGGCGGCATGGCGATACATGGCTGCTTGGTGAGTATGAATGCCACTGCACATGCATGCATGTCAGATGCAGAGTTATGTCACTACCCCACTAATGATACCCATCACCTCCTCACCAGGGGACAGTGCCTACCCTCTGAGCACCCACATGATGACGCCAATTCGGAACCCCATCACGCCTCCAGAGGTAAGATACAACACAGCCCATATTGCAACCCGGGGCATAGTGGAGCGCACATTCGGAGTGCTAAAGTCACGCTTTCGCTCCCTTGACCGTTCTGGCGGGCAGCTGTTATATGCGCCCCGAGTAGTGTGCAGGATCATAGTGGCAGCATGTGTCCTGCACAATGTTGCAACACGCCGGGGCCTGGCCGTGGATATGGTGGTGCCCCCATATCCCCAACCACATGCACGCCCACTGCGCATGGGAGGGGAGAGAGCACGGGGTGAAGCAGCCCGTACGCAGCTGGTGGCTAATTACTTCACATAGAAATCACACCCCAGTGGAGTGCACACAAGCCTGGCACATACCATCTGATAAGCAATGATGACTCGACCTGACAATTAAGACGAACAAAGGGACTGTCAACTGTCAGAACCATAGCAGCCTGAGATTGTTCATGTGGAAGTGTCACAATGTGTGCATCCCTACCTACACAAACACCACCAATGCAGTGTCATGAAAAGACACTTCCATGCTGCAGAAATGAATACCCACTTGCAAAATACTACATGAAAACAGTGCCATGTCACCCACCCTCTCCGCGGCACGGCCACACAACACACCATGGCATGTCATGCAATGTGAGAGGAAAGAAATGAATCCCCACAACATGCCCCAAGTGTCAGCAGCTACAGTGTCCCTAATGGAAACATGTCCACACATGAAATGCTCACAGTAATGCAGGACCTACAACCCACATTACCAAATACTTAGCAAGAATACCAATCACCTACACAACCTCCAACCTACCTTAAACATGACATTACAGACTTAAAAATTAGCTAGCCTCACCACCTGATGATGACAGCCCTCCGAACACTTCCAAGTATACAGTGTTAGCGCCACGCAAGAGTGTAGGTGCACTGCTTACAACATGGACTCCAGTTCCAAGGTGGACCGCATTGTGAAGACATGAGGAATGGACCTGCAAATATGGAGGATGAGATGGATGCAGAGGCACATATCAATACACCACGCAGTGTACAATACAACAACATTATGCACTATGAATGTATACACAGTATTGACTACAGACTGCCCACACAGCTCATGGGAGTCCAATGTCACCATGTACGTCAATGTCACTTGGACACACCCTTTGCAAGCCCATGGAAACGGGAAGCAGGAGGGGTGTGTGTGACAAAAACCCAAGCATCTGAACCAAATCCATGTCAAGCCTGCATGTGCCCAGCCACAATGCAGCGTATGCCCACGGAAGCCACACAAGGCAACACACTGTCCCAAAAAAAAAAAAAAAAAAAAAAAGAAAAAAAATCAAAAATGGCCATTTAGGGGCCCGGGGGGGTTGGGGAGGCCACCCAGGAGGTCCGAGGACAGGGTGCACACCAAAACCCACCTGTGTGGATCTTGCAAAAAAAAAAAACACCTCCATGGGCTCATGGCCCACATGGCTACCCTATTGTGGGAGTATCACTGCTGTCGCTATCCTCACCCTCTGCAGCTGCATCCGGAGGTGGTGGCACTATGGGAGGCAGCCCACGCAAAGCCCTAGTCTGTTCCTCCATGGCTGCAAGCATGCGGGTGTGGTAGGTCTCGTTCTGGAGGATAAGCGTGCGGAGGTCCCCATGCAACAACTCACGGGATGCCCGGACCTCCGCCCTAGTTGCCTGCATCTCAGCTGAGAGTGTACGGGTGATACGCTCCAGCTGCTGTTCTGTCCTTCGGTTTGTTGAAGCCTCAAGCTCAACAAGAGTTGTCCTGAGGTGAAGGAGTTCCAGCCTCAGGGCTTCCCTGTGGCCCTGGCACTCTATGGAGATGGCTTCCTGCAGAGTCGCCAGTGCCGCCCGCCTGTCCCTGTCGGACGCCAACATGTCCTCCCTGTGTGACTGGCAGATGGAGTCGGTTGCCTGCTGTAGTCGCTCCATCAGCCTTTCGGGGGGGACAATGGAAGTGGCCACCCTATCCATGGCCTGAGCCATCATCTTTGATGATGCTGCCTGTTGGGTTGCCATACCGTAAATGGATTGCTCCCATGTGGTATTGCCAGGGAGCGTAGGGCCACCACGTCGGCGGGCACCACACCTGTCTGGGGCAAGGCGAACTGCGCCTTGCTGTGCCGGCACTGCCGGAGGCTGCAGGACTGCATTCCCCCTCTGATCTGCTGGCCCAGGAACAGGATCAGATGTTGCTGAGTGTGACCCTGCATCCATAACCACCAAAGGCGTACCTGCCAACACTGACATCCCCATTGAGGGTTCTAACCCTGGTGCAGGTGGGTCGGACAGAACAGAATCCCTCCCAGGAACACTCACCTGCGACGGCACGTAGGTCTCATCATCCGAATCAACACCTGAGTACAGCTCGGGGGAGGTGCAGCCAGAGACACCCCTTGAGAGCACGACCTGCAGCAGTTGTGGGTTCTCACCCACCACCACACCACGTCCCTCACTGGTGGTCGGTCAGCCCTCAGACCCCTCCTGGGTCTGCACCATCTCCACAACCCCAGCAGTATCAGGTGCGTCTTCCCCTGCAAAGACATAAAAGAAAACAAATGGAAACAGGCATTAGCACTATGGCACACAATGAGGGCTGAGAGGCTACAGAAACAGTACTTGATTGACACATGTCCCACATGACTAAAACACTCCCATGCATGCACCGTCACTGCGTGTGATGGGGAGGCAGATGGCACACATTGATGACACCAAGATGGAAGATGAACACATTTGCTGAATGCTGCCTAGCAGTGGCATCACACATTGGCCAGTGATTGGCAGGTCAAATACACATGCCATCACACAGATGGCATGTACAGCCATGAAGTGAAGAGGGAGAGGAGGTCACCAATTGTTCATTCAGTCCAGTTTGTTCATATGATTGATTATTTTCATTGTAATGGTTCAAATGTTTAACATGCAGCTGCCAGTCAAAAATGGTCCTATAGCACAGGGACATGTCCAAACTAATCATGTCCACGAAACTGAGCCAGTCCACTGTACCATAGCCATGTCAGACATGTGACAATAGGACTGAGAAATCCCTAGTAAAAGTGGTGGTATGCAAACAATCTGCCTGAATAAACAGAGGTAAATAAGCAACAGTGTAGTGGCAAGATGACACTCCAAGGGCAACTGGCGTGGTGTTGGGCTGGATGCCTAATGTTGGTCGAAGGGATGCTGCTATACCCAAATGCTGTTGCCGAGAATGTTTAGGAAGAGGCACATGGGTGAGCCAAACCACTCAGGCACACACACCCTCCCCTGGCACCCAAACAGAAGCCCTCCCACACACACCATGCACATGGATGACACACACATGCATGTGCACTCACCGGACAATGCCTCGTAATCTGCCACTTCTCCCACGACTTGGATCTGTTCCTCCGTGACGTAGGTCCCAGCAACCTGCTCATGTGGAGTGAGTTCCATGTCGTCTGCTGGAGACCCACCTCCAGTCACTAGAGTTGCGGCATGACTTGAGGCCAGCTTATTCTTTGCCCTGCGCTTCAGGTCATTCCAGCGCTTGTAGCATTCATTAGCTGTGCGCCTCACGATTCCAAGGGCACTTATGATGTCCGCAATGGTCTGCCAGTGTGCCTGACGTTGTGCAGGTGTGGTCTTGGATCCTGCAACAATCACCATTTGGCGGTCATGTGCGGACAGATACTCTACAAGTGCATTCAGTTCGGCCTCATTGAAGCTGGGCTTCCTTGACGGGCTGGACTGTGTAGCCGTGTCTGGGGCATCAGCCTCTACTGGACGAGCACTCTTCCTCTTCCGCTTGGAAGGTGGTGGGGATCCGGAGTGTCCTGCGCCGCTCTGGACACTAGGGGCAGGAGCGTGGGATTGCACACTCAGCATGGGAGTTGGTGCAGGCATTATCTCAAGTGTGATGGTGTCAGGGGGAATGTCAGCATGATGGACTTGGACCGACACTGTCCTGGATGGGTGTGTGAGAGGTGGGGTGGATGGAGCCACAGCTGCCCCTGCAGCCTCCCCAGCCTGCCTATGCGGGGCAGCAGATGACCTAGCTGCCCCTGATCCACGTGGCCTGATGACACCAACATTCACCGGCGCACGTGGCCTAGACCTGCTGACCTGGAAGTCAGCCATGGAGTCACCCTGTGCCAGGTCTGGTTCCACAGTGGGCTGGTCCAACAAGGGCTGAGCATGGATGGTGTTAGCCACGGTAACCTCAACCAGGGGGGGGGGCATGGGTGTCCCTGACTGCTCCTCCACACATGGGGGGCTAGGGGCACCCTGCAAGTCACGGCCACGTCCCCTACCGGATCCACCACGGCCACCACTTGGGGCTCGGCCACCTTTGCCACCCTTACGGCTTGTTCGCCTCCCAGCCATGGCACTGATGTTATTGTGCGTATGGGAGTCGATGTGAACTATTATCCTGGGCAATTGGGGGTCAAAGGGGTTGGGTACCAGATGGTAATCGTACCCTAGTGCTCTAGCAAGGCTGTATGTCACCCCTGGGGAAAGATGACGGGTCACGCAACCCACAGGCACCCCAAAAAAGCGAAGTAAGGTGCACGCAACCCCTCCTAGACCACGTGCATGGAGAAATAAACCTGCACTATGCTGTGGCACCCAGGAACACAAGAATGAACGTATGCGTGTCACACGCAGCCTAGAATGACCTCTGAAGGGGTACGCGACACACGGGGCAAGCACAGATGTTAAATACGTGCGCGACTCACAGTCCGCCAGGAACAAAAGCGTGAAAAATATGCACGTGTGCGCGTTGGCAACACCCCCGCCAAAAGAAGAATTGTACGCTGTCTGAGGAGACAGGACAACAGTAGTAGGGAACGCTGTTTGAGGAAACAGGCCCAGGAAAAAGAGGAAAAGAGAAAAAGCTGTCAGAGGTAACAGGGAGTACGAACTGAAAACGCCGTGAAGTAAATCGCGTGTGAACCGACAAGAAGTACAGATTTCACCCACTCGCTCTCCACGAAAAGCACGTACAAGGAAATTGCGTTATACACGTACCTTTTATACACACGTCACAGACGCGCATACGCAATGAGGCCATTTCCACCAATTACGCGCTTTGACACTCGGAAGTGTATCTCTTCATTTTTACACGCGCCATTCTCTACGGCCATGCGCGTGATGTCACAGCTGTGCATGGTGGCCTTTGGGCCAATGAAATCGCATATGCGAGCACACGTGGTAAAACTGTACGTCCGAGTGTCATCGCGTGTAATCGGAGGGAAGTGAGCGTACACGCGATTGGCCTGGGTACGTGTATTTCTGGGGTGCGCAGGAAGTTCCACACGCGATTGGTGGAAATCCACGTGTGCTCTGTCATCACGTGTAATGAGGGAAACACCCGCGCGCCTCACGTCACAGACGCGCTCACGCGCTAAGGGCCTTTGGTCCAATGAAATCGCATATGCGTGCTGACGTGCATACGCGCTAAGGGCCTTTCCTCGATTTACACGCAGACGTGCAGGATTTTCACGTGCCAAATCACTCCGTATCAAGCTGGCCACGCGTAAGCACACGGAAGACCACGCTCCTGCCCCAAAGGCCGAATTACTGCCCCCCAGAGTCCCAAGCAGCCTCCCACGAGCCATCTGCTGCTGCCCTCCTGTCTGCCTGCCTGCTGCCACCGTGCCCTGCCATTTGGTGCCTGCACATCAGCCATCTGCAGAGGTCCATTTGCTGTGTCCACCCCTGCTGGAACAGAAGACTCCCAACTGGGATACCATCGCTCCACAGCCCAGCCCCAGGACCCAGTTGCCCACCCACTCCTGCCTCTGGGGTTGCCATGTCGGGCACTGCAACATCTGGCACCACTGGCAACCCCCGGCCAGAGAGGCAGAGGGGCACCAGCTTCACTGCCACCGAAGTTCGTGTCCTGGTGGAGCAAGTCCTGGGGCAGTATGATGCCCTCTTCGGAAGTAAGCGCGCCAACAAGAAAGGACGGACTCGGATCTGGACGGACATCGTGACTGCCATCAACGCGGAGGGGGTGGCAGTCCGCGACTACCAACATGTCAAGAAGCGCTGGGATGACTGCAGGTCCAGGACCCTCTTGAAGTCCCAGCACCTCGTGGAGGGGGGCCGGGGCCGCATGAGTACCATCCAGATGAGGGTCCTGGAACGCGTAGGCCCAGCGCTCCACGCCCAGATCCTTGAGAGGCAGACCCGTCTGGAGTTGAGCGGTAAGTGGCCAAGCATTGCTGTGTGAGACAGGGCATGTCGCAGTGCGCTGGTTGTCTGATACTTGCCTGTATGTGTGGCATAGGCCATGTATGCATGTGTGTGTGCAGGGACGTCATGCATGTGAGACCAGTAATGTGTGAACCACATGGTTGGTGCATGTGTTCAAATGCAACATGGGTTGCCCTATGCGGAATGGCCACATGAAAGCATGCCAGTCTCTGTTCCTGGACATGGGTGAGGGATGGGTGCTGATGCCATGTACATGTATGCTGTCCATGTCTGTGTGTCTGACCTGCGTGTCTGTGACTTGTGAATGCCAAGGATGCATGACACATGTCTGTCGCAATGTTCAGGTTCACTGATGCAGCCTAGTCATCCTTGTATCCACTGTGTCTGTGGTGTACGAGGCCAGATGGATGAAACTAGGGTGAAGTGTGTGCATGTGATAGGCATGGCACATGATGCATGTGAGTTCCAAAACAACAGTGTATGTTTCAAGAATCACTTGGACATGTATGCTAATGTCCATAGCATGCGCCATGCCTGTTACCGCATGTGTTTTACCTGCACTGAGCCATGCGTTGTGGAGGGACATGATGGAAGTGATATTTGACAGTGCCACTCATCTGCTATTGCTTCCTGTCTAGGGGACCATTGTACAGTACCCTGATGCTTGTGTTCTATGTCTCCCTCTACACAGCGCCATGTGAAGAAGAGGGCGGAGACGGCTCTGTAGAGCAAAGCGGCGGGGATGCCCCCACGGCTGCAGCGGAAGGGGTGGGTGAGCCCCCACAGGGGCTTGCAACGGCGGAAGACGGGGTGGAGCCATCCAGGTTGTTGGTTTCCACAGAGGAGGAGGAGGCCGCTACTGAGGCGCACATGGGGCCTGGTGGGGGCATCCCTGCTGGTGCAAGTGTTGCAGTCCAGGGGCAGGGGCAGGAGGCAGCACAGGTCGCCGTGGAGGGGCCTGTGCATGTCACTGGCCCTGACACTGTGACTGCACCACCATGCACCAGCAGGAATGCCCCATCCAAGGCCCGTCCGCAGGTAGGGGGGATGTCCATGTCATCTGACTCCCCTCCACCTGCGTACGAGGGGACCCCTGGCCGTATGGAGAAAGTCCTGATTGGTGTCGAGTTGCGCACAGGTGCAATTCGTGATGAGGTGCGTGCTTCCCGGGAGGAGCATGCACGTCATCACGGAGAGCACCGTGCCGACGTGGCCCAGTTGGGAACGGCCATGGTCGGGGGTTTCCTACATGTGTCGGCCAATCTGGCGACCCTCTCCTCCTCTGTGGAGACTATGCACCAGTCGTTCTACATGCTGTCTTCCGGCCCAGATGCCACCAGGGCCCCCTGTGGACCTGCCCTGACCAATGCAGCCGGCTCGGTGGGGATCCCATCCCTGCCACAGTCGGGCGACGGAGGTCCAGCAGGGGTGGACACACCAGCAACTGGACCCCAGCAGATGGAGGATGTGACGGCATCATTGGGCAGGGCACGTGCACGACGGCGTCGGTGGATACCATTAGCCTGGATGCCGTCGTACTGGCACAGGCAGTTGCATCGGAGGCAGCGGCAGGCTCGAAGTTGGAGGCATCATGGCTCGGGGCCATCAACATCAGGGGTGCAGGCATCGGCCGGAGGGCAGGAGAACCCTGGAATGGGAGTGGCTTCCATGTGGGAGCGGTTGGGCCAGCAGATAGGTGCGGAGCGGCAGCGGGCAGAGGAGGAACGGCTCACAATGGTCAGGGCGGAGAGATCCATGCGGAGGGCGCTGAGGCGTGCTGAGTGCCTCGAGGGTCTTCACAGGGAGTTGGAGCTGGACACTGCTTTATCCCTGCGAAACCTCGGGGCCAGGGAACATGCCCGCCTCCAAGCCATTGAACAGGAGTTTGATGATGCCCTGCCCATGACAACATCCAGTGAGCCGTTGGACTAGCCCGCTGCCCATGTAAATAGTTATGTAGTTAGTGTTAGGTTTCCTTTGTTTTTGCATTTTCTTTGGACCTGTATATAGTTATTTTTTTTAGGTAGTGTTGTTAGATAGGTTTCATTTCTTTTGTTGGGATCATGGACCCTGGCTTGTTCACCGCTACATAGTTCACTGTTGGATTTTCTTTTCTTTTTACTATTTACCCATGGAGCAATGGCTTTCAATTATAATTTCCCATTGGATTTTCTTTTCTGGACTGTGACTTTGGACACCATTCCTTTGGATTCTGATTTTGGTTTTGCATTTTTTCATGGACATGCTTCTTTTTACTTTTTGTACATTCCCATTTCTGTTAGTTTATTTTTGATTCAATTCATGTTTTCTTTAATACATATTTTTTTATCAAACTTCATTGTGTAGTATCATCTCATTGGTTTCATGCTTATCATGATATGGGTTTTGAGATTCACTGACACCCATTGGGTGTATGTGAGAGACATGTGTTCGTTTCCAAACTTGCAATTGCAGTTCTATCATGTTATTGCCATTTCTGAGTGGGTGGATGCAATACTCAGATGGGTGGTTTGCATTTGGAGGCTGACCATAGGGACCGGGGATCTAGATTGTGATGACATGTTGGCTGGGGAACATGAGTTGGACATGAGTGGGGGCCTGCTGGCAGGTGCCCCACAGTGATGGGGGGTGAGGGTGCAGGGGAACATGAGTTGGACATGAGTGGGGGCCTGCTGGCAGGTGCCCCACAGTGCTGGGGGGTGGGGGTGCAGGGGAACATGAGTTGGACATGAGTGGGGGCCTGCTGGCAGGTGCCCCACGGTGCTGGGGGGTGGGGGTGCAGGGGAACATGAGTTGGACATGAGTGGGGGCCTGCTGGCAGGTGCCCCACGGTGCTGGGGGGTGGGGGTGCAGGGGAACATGAGTTGGACATGAGTGGGGGCCTGCTGGCAGGTGCCCAGCAGTGCTGGGGGGTGGGGGTGCAGGGGAACATGAGTTGGACATGAGTGGGGGCCTGCTGGCAGGTGCCCCACAGTGCTGGGGGGTGGGGGTGCAGGGGAACATGAGTGGGGGCCTGGTGGAGGCTGCCCCTGCACTGCTGGGGGCTGGGGGTGGTGGGAGACATGAGTGGGGGCCTGGTGGAGGCTGCCCCTGGTGGCTGGGGGGTGGGGGTGGTGGTAGACATGAGTGGGGGCCTGGTGGAGGCTGCCCCTGCACTGCTGGGGGGTGGGGGTGCAGGGGGACATGAGTGGGGGCCTGGTGGAGGCTGCCCCTGCACTGCTGGGGGGTGGGGTGCAGGGGGACATGAGTGGGGGCCTGGTGGAGGCTGCCCCTGCACTGCTGGGGGGTGGGGGTGCAGGGGGACATGAGTGGGGGCCTGGTGGAGGCTGCCACTGGTGGCTGGGGGGTGGGGGTGGTGGTAGACATGAGTGGGGGCCTGGTGGAGGCTGCCCCTGCACTGCTGGGGGGTGGGGGTGCAGGGGGACATGAGTGGGGGCCTGGTGGAGGCTGCCCCTGCACTGCTGGGGGCTGGGGGTGGTGGGAGACATGAGTGGGGGCCTGGTGGAGGCTGCCCCTGCACTGCTGGGGGGTGGGGGGGTGGTAGACATGAGTGGGGGCCTGGTGGAGGCTGCCCCTGCACTGCTGGGGGGTGGGGTGCAGGGGGACATGAGTGGGGCCTGGTGGAGGCTGCCCCTGCACTGCTGGGGGGTGGGGGTGGTGGGAGACATGAGTGGGGGCCTGGTGGAATCTGCCCCTGGTGGCTGAGGGGTGGTGGTAGACATGAGTGGGGGCCTGGTGGAGGGTGCCCCTGACTGCTGGGGGGTGGGGGTGCAGGGGGACATGAGTGGGGGCCTGGTGGAGGCTGCCCCTGTACTGCTGGGGGCTGGGGGTGGTGGGAGACATGAGTGGGGGCCTGGTGGAGGCTGCCCCTGGTGGCTGGGGGGTGGGGATGGTGGTAGACATGAGTGGAGGCCTTGTGGAGGCTGCCCCTGCACTGCTGGGGGGTGGGGGTGCAGGGGGACATGAGTGGGGGCCTGGTGGAGGCTGCCCCTGCACTGCTGGGGGGTGGGGCTGGTGGTAGACATGAGTGGGGGCCTGGTGGAGGCTGCCCCTGCACTGCTGGGGGGTGGGGGTGCAGGGGGACATGAGTGGGGGCCTGGTGGAGGCTGCCCCTGCACTGCTGGGGGCTGGGGGTGGTGGGAGACATGTGTGGGGGCCTGGTGGAATCTGCCGCTGGTGGCTGGGGGGTGGGGGTTGTGGTAGACATGAGTGGGGGCCTGGTGGGGGGTGCCCCTGACTGCTGGGGGGTAGGGGGTGGTGGGAGACATGGGTGGGGGCCTGGTGGAGGCTGCCCCTGCACTGCTGGGGGGTGGGGGTGCAGGGGGACATGAGTGGGGGCCTGGTGGAGGCTGCCCCTGGTGGCTGGGGGTGGGGGTGGTGGTAGACATGAGTGGGGGCCTGGTGGAGGCTGCCCCTGCACTGCTGGGGGGTGGGGGTGCAGGAGGACATGAGTGGGGGCATGGTGGAGGTTGCCCCTGGTGGCTGGGGGGTGGGGGTGGTGGTAGACATGAGTGGGGGCCTGGTGGAGGCTGCCCCTGCACTGCTGGGGGCTGGCGGTGGTGGGAGACATGAGTGGGGGCCTGGTGGAGGCTGCCCCTGCACTGCTGGGGGGTGGGGTGGTGGGAGACATGAGTGGGGGCCTGGTGGAGGCTGCCCCTGGTGGCTGGGGGGTGGGGGTGGTTGTAGACATGGGTGGGGGCCTGGTGGAGGCTGCCCCTGCACTGCTGGGGTGTGGGGGGGGTGGGAGACATGAGTGGGGGCATGGTGGAGGCTGCCCGTGGTGGCTGGGGGTGGGGGTGGTGGTAGACATGGGTGGGGGCCTGGTGGAGGCTGCCCCTGCACTGCTGGGGAGTGGGGATGCAGGGGGACCTGAGTGGGGGCCTGGTGGAGGCTGCCCCTGCACTGCTGGGGGGTGGGGGTGGTGGGAGACATGAGTGGGGGCCTGGTGGAGGCTGCCCCTGCACTGCTGGGGGGTGGGGGTGGTGGGAGAGATGGGTGGGGGCCTGGTGGAGGCTGCCCCTGCACTGCTGGGGGGTGGGGGTGCAGGGGGACATGAGTGGGGGCCTGGTGGAGGCTGCCCCTGTACTGCTGGGGGCTGGGGGTGGTGGGAGACATGAGTGGGGGCCTGGTGGAGGCTGCCCCTGGTGGCTGGGGGGTGGGGGTGGTGGTAGACATGAGTGGGGGCCTGGTGGAGGCTGCCCCTGCACTGCTGGGGCGTGGGGGTGCAGGGGGACATGAGTGGGGGCGTGGTGGAGGCTGCCCCTGCACTGCTGGGGGGTGGGGGTGGTGGTAGACATGAGTGGGGGCCTGGTGGAGGCTGTCCCTGCACTGCTGGGGGGGGGTGCAGGGGGACCTGAGTGGGGGCCTGTTGGAGGCTGCCCCTGCACTGCTGGGGGGTGGGGGTGGTGGGAGACATGAGTGGGGGCCTGGTGGAGGCTGCCCCTGGTGGCTGGGGGGTGGGGGTGGTGGTAGACATGAGTGGGGGCCTGGTGGAGAGTGCCCCTGACTGCTGGGGGGTAGGGGGTGGTGGGAGACATGGGTGGGGGCCTGGTGGAGGCTGCCCGTGCACTGCTGGGGGGTGGGGGTGCAGGGGGACATGAGTGGAGGCCTGGTGGAGGCTGCCCCTGGTGGCTGGGGGGTGGGGGTGGTGGTAGACATGAGTGGGGGCCTGGTGGAGGCTGCCCCTGCACTGCTGGGGGGTGGGGGTGCAGGGGGACATGAGTGGGGCCTGGTGGAGGCTGCCCCTGCACTGCTGGGGGGTGGGGGTGGTGGGAGACATGAGTGGGGGCCTGGTGGAATCTGCCCCTGGTGGCTGGGGGGTGGTGGTAGACATGAGTGGGGGCCTGGTGGAGGGTGCCCCTGACTGCTGGGGGGTGGGGGTGCAGGGGGACATGAGTGGGGGCCTGGTGGAGGCTGCCCCTGTACTGCTGGGGGCTGGGGGTGGTGGGAGACATGAGTGGGGGCCTGGTGGAGGCTGCCCCTGGTGGCTGGGGGGTGGGGATGGTGGTAGACATGAGTGGGGGCCTGGTGGAGGCTGCCCCTGCACTGCTGGGGGGTGGGGGTGCAGGGGGACATGAGTGGGGGCCTGGTGGAGGCTGCCCCTGCACTGCTGGGGGGTGGGGCTGGTGGTAGACATGAGTGGGGGCCTGGTGGAGGCTGCCCCTGCACTGCTGGGGGTGCAGGGGGACATGAGTGGGGGCCTGGTGGAGGCTGCCCCTGCACTGCTGGGGGCTGGGGGTGGTGGGAGACATGAGTGGGGGCCTGGTGGAATCTGCCGCTGGTGGCTGGGGGGTGGGGGTGGTGGTAGACATGAGTGGGGGCCTGGTGGAGGCTGCCCCTGCACTGCTGGGGGGTGGGGGTGCAGGGGGACATGAGTGGGGGCCTGGTGGAGGCTGCCCCTGGTGGCTGGGGGTGGGGGTGGTGGTAGACATGAGTGGGGGCCTGGTGGAGGCTGCCCCTGCACTGCTGGGGGGTGGGGGTGCAGGAGGACATGAGTGGGGGCCTGGTGGAGGCTGCCCCTGGTGGCTGGGGGTGGTGGTAGACATGAGTGGGGGCCTGGTGGAGGCTGCCCCTGCACTGCTGGGGGGTGGGGGTGCAGGAGGACATGAGTGGGGGCCTGGTGGAGGCTGCCCCTGGTGGCCGGGGGGTGGGGGTGGTGGTAGACATGAGTGGGGGCCTGGTGGAGGCTGCCCCTGCACTGCTGGGGGCTGGGGTGGTGGGAGACATGAGTGGGGGCCTGGTGGAGGCTGCCCCTGCACTGCTGGGGGGTGGGGTGGTGGTAGACATGAGTGGGGGCCTGGTGGATGCTGCCCCTGGTGGCTGGGGGGTGGGGGTGGTGGTAGACATGGGTGGGGGCCTGGTGGAGGCTGCCCCTGCACTGCTGGGGTGTGGGGGGGTGGGAGACATGAGTGGGGGCCTGGTGGAGGCTGCCCGTGGTGGCTGGGGGGTGGGGGTGGTGGTAGACATGGGTGGGGGCCTGGTGGAGGCTGCCCCTGCACTGCTGGGGAGTGGGGATGCAGGGGGACCTGAGTGGGGGCCTGGTGGAGGCTGCCCCTGCACTGCTGGGGGGTGGGGGTGGTGGGAGACATGAGTGGGGGCCTGGTGGAGGCTGCCCCTGCACTGCTGGGGGGTGGGGGTGGTGGGAGAGATGGGTGGGGGCCTGGTGGAGGCTGCCCCTGCACTGCTGGGGGGTGGGGGTGCAGGGGGACATGAGTGGGGGCCTGGTGGAGGCTGCCCCTGTACTGCTGGGGGCTGGGGGTGGTGGGAGACATGAGTGGGGGCCTGGTGGAGGCTGCCCCTGGTGGCTGGGGGGTGGGAGTGGTGGTAGACATGAGTGGGGGCCTGGTGGAGGCTGCCCCTGCACTGCTGGGGGGTGGGGGTGCAGGGGGACATGAGTGGGGGCGTGGTGGAGGCTGCCCCTGCACTGCTGGGGGGTGGGGGTGGTGGTAGACATGAGTGGGGGCCTGGTGGAGGCTGTCCCTGCACTGCTGGGGGGGGGGTGCAGGGGGACCTGAGTGGGGGCCTGGTGGAGGATGCCCCTGCACTGCTGGGGGGCGGGGGTGGTGGGAGACATGAGTGGGGGCCTGGTGGAGGCTGCCCCTGCACTGCTGGGGGGTGGGGGTGGTGGGAGAGATGGGTGGGGGCCTGGTGGAGGCTGCCCCTGCACTGCTGGGGGGTGGGGGTGCAGGGGGACATGAGTGGGGGCCTGGTGGAGGCTGCCCCTGTACTGCTGGGGGCTGGGGGTGGTGGGAGACATGAGTGGGGGCCTGGTGGAGGCTGCCCCTGGTGGCTGGGGGGTGGGGGTGGTGGTAGACATGAGTGGGGGCCTGGTGGAGAGTGCCCCTGACTGCTGGGGGGTAGGGGGTGGTGGGAGACATGGGTGGGGGCCTGGTGGAGGCTGCCCCTGCACTGCTGGGGGGTGGGGGTGCAGGGGGACATGAGTGGAGGCCTGGTGGAGGCTGCCCCTGGTGGCTGGGGGGTGGGGGTGGTGGTAGACATGAGTGGGGGCCTGGTGGAGGCTGCCCCTGCACTGCTGGGGGGTGGGGGTGCAGGGGGACATGAGTGGGGCCTGGCGGAGGCTGCCCCTGCACTGCTGGGGGGTGGGGGTGGTGGGAGACATGAGTGGGGGCCTGGTGGAATCTGCCCCTGGTGGCTGGGGGGTGGTGGTAGACATGAGTGGGGGCCTGGTGGAGGGTGCCCCTGACTGCTGGGGGGTGGGGGTGCAGGGGGACATGAGTGGGGGCCTGGTGGAGGCTGCCCCTGTACTGCTGGGGGCTGGGGGTGGTGGGAGACATGAGTGGGGGCCTGGTGGAGGCTGCCCCTGGTGGCTGGGGGGTGGGGATGGTGGTAGACATGAGTGGGGGCCTGGTGGAGGCTGCCCCTGCACTGCTGGGGGGTGGGGGTGCAGGGGGATATGAGTGGGGGCCTGGTGGAGGCTGCCCCTGCACTGCTGGGGGGTGGGGCTGGTGGTAGACATGAGTGGGGGCCTGGTGGAGGCTGCCCCTGCACTGCTGGGGGGTGGGGGTGCAGGGGGACATGAGTGGGGGCCTGGTGGAGGCTGCCCCTGCACTGCTGGGGGCTGGGGGTGGTGGGAGACATGAGTGGGGGCCTTGTGGAATATGCCGCTGGTGGCTGGGGGGTGGGGGTGGTGGTAGACATGAGTGGGGGCCTGGTGGAGGCTGCCCCTGCACTGCTGGGGGGTGGGGGTGCAGGGGGACATGAGTGGGGGCCTGGTGGAGGCTGCCCCTGGTGGCTGGGGGTGGGGGTGGTGGTAGACATGAGTGGGGGCCTGGTGGAGGCTGCCCCTGCACTGCTGGGGGGTGGGGGTGTAGGAGGACATGAGTGGGGGCCTGGTGGAGGCTGCCCCTGGTGGCTGGGGGGTGGGGGTGGTGGTAGACATGAGTGGGGGCCTGGTGGAGGCTGCCCCTGCACTGCTGGGGGCTGGGGGTGGTGGGAGACATGAGTGGGGGCCTGGTGGAGGCTGCCCCTGCACTGCTGGGGGGTGGGGTGGTGGGAGACATGAGTGGGGGCCTGGTGGAGGCTGCCCCTGGTGGCTGGGGGGTGGGGGTGGTGGTAGACATGGGTGGGGGCCTGGTGGAGGCTGCCCCTGCACTGCTGGGGGGTGGGGGTGCAGGGGGACATGAGTGGGGCCCGGTGGAGGCTGCCCCTGCACTGCTGGGGGGTGGGGGTGGTGGGAGACATGAGTGGGGGCCTGGTGGAATCTGCCCCTGGTGGCTGGGGGGTGGTGGTAGACATGAGTGGGGGCCTGGTGGAGGGTGCCCCTGACTGCTGGGGGGTGGGGGTGCAGGGGGACATGAGTGGGGGCCTGGTGGAGGCTGCCCCTGTACTGCTGTGGGCTTTGGGTGGTGGGAGACATGAGTGGGGGCCTGGTGGAGGCTGCCCCTGGTGGCTGGGGGGTGGGGATGGTGGTAGACATGAGTGGGGGCCTGGTGGAGGCTGCCCCTGCACTGCTGGGGGGTGGGGGTGCAGGGGGATATGAGTGGGGGCCTGGTGGAGGCTGCCCCTGCACTGCTGGGGGGTGGGGCTGGTGGTAGACATGAGTGGGGGCCTGGTGGAGGCTGCCCCTGCACTGCTGGGGGCTGGGGGTGGTGGGAGACATGAGTGGGGGCCTTGTGGAATATGCCGCTGGTGGCTGGGGGGTGGGGGTGGTGGTAGACATGAGTGGGGGCCTGGTGGAGGCTGCCCCTGCACTGCTGGGGGGTGGGGGTGCAGGGGGACATGAGTGGGGGCCTGGTGGAGGCTGCCCCTGGTGGCTGGGGGTGGGGGTGGTGGTAGACATGAGTGGGGGCCTGGTGGAGGCTGCCCCTGCACTGCTGGGGGGTGGGGGTGTAGGAGGACATGAGTGGGGGCCTGGTGGAGGCTGCCCCTGGTGGCTGGGGGGTGGGGGTGGTGGTAGACATGAGTGGGGGCCTGGTGGAGGCTGCCCCTGCACTGCTGGGGGCTGGGGGTGGTGGGAGACATGAGTGGGGGCCTGGTGGAGGCTGCCCCTGCACTGCTGGGGGGTGGGGTGGTGGGAGACATGAGTGGGGGCCTGGTGGAGGCTGCCCCTGGTGGCTGGGGGGTGGGGGTGGTGGTAGACATGGGTGGGGGCCTGGTGGAGGCTGCCCCTGCACTGCTGGGGGTGGGGGGTGGGAGACATGAGTGGGGGCCTGGTGGAGGCTGCCCGTGGTGGCTGGGGGGTGGGGGTGGTGGTAGACATGGGTGGGGGCCTGCTGGAGGCTGCCCCTGCACTGCTGGGGGGTGGGGATGCAGGGGGACCTGAGTGGGGGCCTGGTGGAGGCTGCCCCTGCACTGCTGGGGGGTGGGGGTGGTGGGAGAGATGGGTGGGGGCCTGGTGGAGGCTGCCCCTGCACTGCTGGGCGGTGTGGGTGCAGGGGGACATGAGTGGGGGCCTGGTGGAGGCTGCCCCTGTACTGCTGGGGGCTGGGGGTGGTGGGAGACATGAGTGGGGGCCTGGTGGAGGCTGCCCCTGGTGGCTGGGGGGTGGGGGTGGTGGTAGACATGAGTGGGGGCCTGGTGGAGGCTGCCCCTGCACTGCTGGGGGGTGGGGGTGCAGGGGGACATGAGTGGGGGCCTGGTGGAGGCTGCCCCTGCACTGCTGGGGGGTGGGGGTGGTGGTAGACATGAGTGGGGGCCTGGTGGAGGCTGTCCCTGCACTGCTGGGGGGGGTGCAGGGGGACATGAGTGGGGGCCTGGTGGAGGCTGCCCCTGCACTGCTGGGGGGTGGGGGTGGTGGGAGTCATGAGTGGGGGCCTGGTGGAATCTGCCCCTGGTGGCTGGGGGGTGGGGGTGGTGGTAGACATGAGTGGGGGCCTGGTGGAGGGTGCCCCTGACTGCTGGGGGGTAGGGGGTGGTGGGAGACATGGGTGGGGGCCTGGTGGAGGCTGACCCTGCACTGCTGGGGGGTGGGGGTGCAGGGGGACATGAGTGGAGGCCTGGTGGAGGCTGCCCCTGGTGGCTGGGGGGTGGGGGTGGTGGTAGACATGAGTGGGGGCCTGGTGGAGGCTGCCCCTGCACTGCTGTTGGGTGGGGGTGCAGGGGGACATGAGTGGGGGCCTGGTGGAGGCTGCCCCTGGTGGCTGGGGGGTGGGGGTGGTGGTAGACATGAGTGGGGGCCTGGAGGAGGCTGCCCCTGCACTGCTGGGGGGTGGGGGTGCAGGGGGACATGAGTGGGGGCCTGGTGGAGGCTGCCCCTGCACTGCTGGGGGCTGGGGGTGGTGGGAGACATGAGTGGGGGCCTGGTGGAGGCTGCCCCTGCACTGCTGGGGGTGGGGTGGTGGGAGACATGAGTGGGGGCCTGCTGGAGGCTGCCCCTGGTGTCTGGGGGGTGGGGGTGGTGGTAGACATGGGTGGGGGCCTGGTGGAGGCTGCCCCTGCACTGCTGGGGGGTGGGGGTGGTGGGAGACATGAGTGGGGGCCTGGTGGAGGCTGCCCCTGGTGGCAGGGGGGTGGGGGTGGTGGTAGACATGGGTGGGGGCCTGGTGGAGGCTGCCCCTGCACTGCTGGGGGGTGGGGGTGCAGGGGGACCTGAGTGGGGGCCTGGTGGAGGCTGCCCCTGCACTGCTGGGGGGTGGGGGTGGTGGGAGACATGAGTGGGGGCCTGGTGGAGGCTGCCCCTGCACTGCTGGGGGGTGGGGGTGGTGGGAGACATGAGCGGGGGCCTGGTGGAGGCTGCCCCTGGTGGCTGGGGGGTGGGGGTGGTGGTAGACATGGGTGGGGGCCTGTTGGAGGCTGCCCCTGTACTGCTGGGGGGTGGGGGTGCAGGAGGACATGAGTACCCTGCTCGCACGGGGCCAATCGCATGTGGAACTTCCCGCGCACCCCTGAAATACACGTACCCTGCTCGCACGGGGCCAATCACGTGTGGAAATTCCCGCGCACCACTGAAATACATGTACCCTGCTGAAATCGCATGTGAAACTTCCCGCGCACCCCTGTAATACACGTACCCTGCTGGAATCGCGTGTGATACTTCCCGCGCACCCCTGAAATACACGTACCCTGCTGGAATCGCGTGTGATACTTCCCGCGCACCCCTGAAATACACGTACCCTGCTGATTTTGCGTATGATACTTCCCGCGCACCCCTGATGCACACGTCCACAGGACAATCGCGTGTGGAACTTCCCGCGAATCACTGAAATACACGTACCCCGCTTGGCCCTGTGAACTGGTCCAGGGTTAGCGCAGCCCTTTGCGATTATTTGGGGATTTTGAAGGCTTTTCCTTGCGCGAGGGCGTTCTTGGGGGCGTAACTGGCGTTGCTGCAGGGTCGCTGCGCCACGCTGCACCACGGCTGGTTTTGGATGCAAAAATCCATGAATACGCTGTGCGCGGAAATCGATTTTAGCGCACACGGCTGGCGCAGACATTCGCACGGGCATGCTGTGCACCAGTCGCGTGCGCCACTTTTGTGCGAAATTCTATTAATTACCCTGTCTATGTTAACCCAGTCCTGGTGAAAGGAACAGCGCCCATTGCTAACCAGATTTCAACCCGCTCGATATGTTACCTCAGTAACGACTTACTGCATCATTTCAAAATCTCTGACACATCCAGCATGCATTACTCTTTTAGCGCATCACACAGCATACTGCACACCCACAAACGGCATCTTCCTTTAGAGAGAGACCTATATGTCAAGGGCATCTCTGCTTGCTATTTAATGGGGTCGTGCACTCTTATTTTGCATACTATGCGAGACTTTTGTGCATGTTATGACAGACTGTGCTTTACTAGCGACCAGGTTCTAGGAATTCCAGGTGAGTTACAATGCAACACTTGCAGTGGTTTCACACTTTCCAAATGCCCTGGGGAACATGTGTACTGTGTAGCTTTGAACCTGTATTGGTTGCAAATCACAAAATCATTATTGTATGGATTATAACCGTGCAGAATTCCCACGGACTGCAAAATCCCGGTGTCCAGTTAAAGGATCGACAGTCAAAGGACCAAAAGACAAAGGATTGACTACAAAGGATCGAAAACAAAAGGATCCATTTTTTTTCAATTATATATTTTTTGGGGGGGTTTCGTTTAGGGAAAAAAGGTGTTTTTTTACCACAAAAACGAGGGTTGGGGGGGACCCCCCAAAAAAAACAAAATGTTAAAAAAAATATATAGAAATTTCGATCCTTTTGTTTTCGGTCCTTTTGTGTCAATCCTTTAACCATTCGATCCTTTGTAGTCGATCCTTTGACCTACAACCCAAAATCCCTACTACAGGCACACAATGATCCCATGCACACGAGTGGCAGTGAATATGGGTAAGGCAGACACATAAAGAAGAGGAACTTCGATTAAGAGACTTTGATAAACCAGTTCAATAGTAATCTTTGCGAACATGAAATAGCAGGACACTCTTATGCCATAGTAGGAGTTCGAAATGTGCTTAGGGCATGGAGTAATGTACAGTCTTTGAATTCACTTAATAGGTTATCTCTCCTGGACACAGGTAAGGCTTGTCGGCTGTAAAAGTAGATCTGGGGAGGTTGACCAAGATGGGTGTGGCAAAGCAGAAGACTTCATAAAGCTGTTGGCAAAAGCAATGTGGGCACCGTCCACTAGCAATCTGTAATAGCCTGGGTGAGTGGGCCTTTGCCTATTAGGGATTAGTTGCAAAGACATGGTGCTCTATGCAAAAGCTGGAGAGACTGCAGAACATCCAGGTGTTCATCATCCTTCCAATATTGAATGAAAGAATTTAATACCCCGACCCCTCTTCGACTAACCCTTAAGTGCCCTCTTCTGAGTGTTCACAAGGCAATATTAGTACCAATGATTATGAAGTGCACCATGCCTGAGACCACAGGCAAATCATGATTTAGTAAGGTCTGAGTGGCTAGTGCTGGAAAAACATGTCAAGCCTCGCACAGGTATTGAGGTGCATTCAAGAGTTTTGCGTAGCTCTAATTACAGAAATAGAGAAGCATGTTTTGGGCAGTATTCACAGACTTTGGAAAAGCTGTTTGAACTGTGCACAGTTGGTCGTGTTGCTGGTTGGCATTCAGATGCATTGGCAGAAATGTGTCGTGCCCCCTGCTGTAGACTGGTCACTCATATGCAGGTATTCAAGTAACATATTTTCATTCCAATCACACATGGATACAAAGTGAGGAAAGGTGGTCAGAAAACAATGATGGTGTGATGGTCATTGATGTGGCAATGGTTACTGATTTTCAAATCCCTCTGTCTCCCTAAACAATCCGTGTTAGGAGTTATAGCTCCCATTGCCACAGTGACCTAGTAGCACTTTCTCTGGTGCCTGTGTGTTACTTTCTTCATGAGGTATGACATGTTTTACTTGGTACCAAGGGTATATCAAACATTATAAATGTTATTACATGGTTAGACTGGCCTACATCAGTGGTGCCAGTCTCCCTCTACTTTCTTAATGAGCCATGACATTTTATACAGGGCATTAAGGGTGAAGCAAACATGATAAGTTGGCTAGACTGGCCAACCCTAAATGCACAGTTACTGTGCATCAAGAGTAGACTGACTAGCCACATAACAACACTTATCAAGTTTGCTTCACCCTTGATGCACATCAACTGTGCATCAAGGGTAAAGCAAACTTAAGTGTTATCACGTGGCTAGCCTACATTGGATGCAAGTCAGTCTAGCCATGTAATAAAATGTATCATGTTTGCTTTACCTTTGATACACTGTGATTTAAGGATAACGCAAACATTATACGTGTCATTATCTGGCTAGACTGGCCTACATCGATACTAGGACAGTCTAGCCATATCAAAGCACTAATGTTTGCTTCTCCCTTGATGCACAGTTAATGTGCGTCAAGGGTAAATCAAACGTGTTATGACTTGGCTAGAATGGCCTACCTGTTGGTGACCTGCTTCTATTTATGGGGTTTACCATGTGCTACCATAAAAAACCAAATGCACAATGTTTGGCTTTTAACTCAATATTTCACGGAAAGTGCTGCAAAATTCACCATTGTAACACATTATTTTAAAAATGTTTCTGGGAGAATAATCCCCACCCCCACACCGAACACCCATGTTTTGCCCTGATTGCCTTGCTGCACTCGGTTGCTTCTGCTTATTAGGTGCAGACATTTTCACCCCTGCCCCTAGCAATTCACCAGCTGCCACTGGAACTAGCATGTTGGATGGCTAGATGCCTCCACAAATCAGGCACATCACTGATTTGTCTGTAATATCTTCAAAGCACAATCTTATTACAACATCCTAATGTTTTACTTAGTGAGCCTGATTCGCAAAGATTTACACAGGAGAAAATCAGGAGAGGCCCCGAAGATCTCAGCATTTGTACTGCTGCCTGTCCTTACACCCTATTCACAAAGCCTAAACGTAGAGCAAATCAGCAGCTCCCTAGAGAAGATTTGTGTTATGTGCACATGTGATTCAGAGATCTGAGCCTGGTGCTCCAGGCAGTCGAGGATTTGCTCCAGTATAGTATACTCTTTGTGAATCAGGAATGAGGCAGAGACGTCATTTCACCAAAATGCCAGGGGTAGCGGAAGTGACATCACACGACCCTTGACCCCCTGATGACATCACAGGAAGTGATGCCATTTGACCTCACCCCAAAGTGATATAGCGGGTAGCGATGGAACACGACCTTTCACCTATAGACAAAACAGGAAATGGCATCACATAGCATTGTACACTACGAAAAATATGGTTACGATATCACTATAATGTGATGTACATTTCATACAAGAATGGATCGCCATATGTATTCTTAAGATCAGCGTGTATAGGCCCATATTACCAAATTACTGTGAATGCAAGCAGACGTCCATGACCAAAGGATAATGATGTGTTATTATATAGCACTAAGCTTAAGCGCTTTATATAGAAAAAATATACACCCAATATCACCCACCTGTGTTGGTACTCATTTATCGACCTCCGAAGGATGAAAGGCTGAGTTGAGGCATTTAAGATTAGACTAAATCAGTGACTCGCCCCCTGTAGTGTGCCTGAAATAAACCTTTAAGGAGTTTAGCAATTATTGTATAGAATTCCAGAAAGACACATTATTTGTTATTCCTATTCTTTCTTATTTAGGGTCAGTGCTGAAAGTTTTAGACTTGTGGCACTCCTGTTTTGTTCTTATTTTTCTTATTGTTTTTAAGGAGCCTGAACAAGAAAGCCAGCCACTCCAGAAGTAAAGAGCCACCTGGTGCTGGACACAGCCCAGGAGCTTTCATTCCAAAAAAAAAAACGTTTTCTTTTCGTTTTTTTTTTGTAGAGGTCGCAAGGGAGACCACAGAGGTCGCAGTGCAACCTCTGGCGACCCCTAAATGACGTCCCTGGAATGAGGTAGCATATGAGGCAGCATAAATACATCTAAGGTGCATCAGGCCTTTCGCGATTTGCTCCAGTGTACATCTTTGTGAACCAGGACTTGGTCTGCTGCTGAATAACATTTCAGTGGTGAACATGGCTGGCTGAGCGTTTTTTCAAATATTTGTTTCTAACATGAATTACATTATTTTGTAAAGTGGGAATGCAGCTGTCTCAAACAAAAAGACAGAAACAATTGTTCACTGAAGTGAAAAGAGAAGCATGCTTTGGCAAAGCCAACAGTATTGCATTTATCGTGGATTTTCTAAAGGTGTGGAATGGCACTGTTGTCTCTGTGTTGTTGTAAGTAATAGGGAATGTTTAGCTTTAAAATACTGTGCTCTGGTGATATTTGTATACATTATTATTGTTAATATGTGATTGTATGCACCATAGTTGAAATATATTTAAAAATAATGGGTCAGATTCTTAAACTTCTTTTGGAGCAACTGGAGGAATTCAGTAGCTCATCCCCATTATTTTTATTTTCACCCAGAATTGTGCCCAATTCACAAAAGGCATCTGAATCTGCTCACAACCTTACTGCAGAAAAATCCCTCTTTGCTGGAGTTTCACCAAAAATAGAAGGCAATCAGCATTATTGTCCTGTCAAGAATATTATACTCTTATGGGCAATGGGCTAGTGCACACACTTCACAGAATTGGTCTCAGGGAATACATATACTGAGCTCGTATTTTGTTACACTGGCGTATTGTGTGTAGGCGAATTGCTTTCAAATACTCATACCTTCAAAACTATCCATGCAAAAGAACCTGGGGTTGATTTTCGAGTACCGTCGAAATTCGGCCGCAAGGGCCTGCACGTTTACAGTTTTGTATAAACGAGCCCACGTCACTGAATTGTACTCATTTGCATGGCAGAGTGCAAAAGGGGAGAGTAACAAAGGGTTACATGTTCGTACGCCTCCCCTTTTGCACTCCATCGTGCAAATTGGGTAAATGCTGCCTGCCATGTGCAAAGAGCCAGCGGACTCCAGAGGAATCTGCAGCATTTGAGCCAGCAGGAAAATCCATGTATTTGTAGGGCAAGGAGGAAGGGAGCAGCGTAAACTTAAGTTACATTCCACCCCTCCTAACTGCCATGCAAATCAATGAAAATGGGGGCACCAGAAAGAAAATGCTGAAAAGCCTTATGTAAGGCTTTTTACACATTTTATTCTGTTACACGGATCTCAAAATGAGTTCCCCTATCTTTGTGTTTGTTATTTATTTTTTTATTATCAAAATGTTTTTCGTTTATTAAACCTTTACAAAATATATATACCCAGTAATAAAATACATTGGCATAAAACAAACATGCACAATACATAACACTGTCATTCACAAATGTACAATCACATTAATTACTCAGTATAAATTTAAGATTAAAATACTTCCATTGACATAACATTACAGTTGATTTACTCAGTATAAATTTAAGATTAAAATACTTCCATTGACATAACATTACAGTTGATTTAGAGCCATTCAAAACGTTCACAAACAGATCAAAACACAACAAATGAGTCACAGTTCCCCATCTTCCACCCTCACGTGTGGAATCCCAACTTTCTCCTAATAGTTACATATACATGATTTTGCCCCCAGTAACAAGTAAGTGGACGAACAAATCGTATTAAGCTGTAAATAAGTGGATGAAGCATCTTTTGTGTGTTCAGTCTAATTTACATACATAGGGCCTCATTGCAAGTGTGCCGGTCCGGTAACAACAGTGCTGGTAATCCTGGGGCGGCACACTACAAGTCTGCAGGCAGGTGTTGTCCCGCCCAACAGGGTCAGACCTGCCGGAGGAACGGCACCCGCCCGCAGAATTACACGGAAGCACCGGCACAGTTATTAATGGTGCCGTTGCTTCTGTTTTCCCCACTCCCATAGAGTGCTATTACACTCTATGGGAAGGGGGATTAACATTTTACCAACGCCTGTCTTCCCTTACAGCCGGAGCTGTAATGCCCCTGTGTTTCCGACACTCCTTGTGTGTCACTGTCACATGAGCCAAAATACTACAATCGCATAGTCATTAAGACTGGGCATACCAATAATAAATGAAATAGTGACTCAGCCACACCAATTCTTTGGCAGAATCTACAGTTGGTTCCTAATAATTAGTATTTCTTTGTTTGTACTACATTAAAACGAAATCTCATAATGTTGTTCCTCAACCCCCTACTAGAATATTTCTTTAAATATTGTTCCATATCGGGGTACCATTTTTGGGAGGAAACCACGTGACAATAAAGTGTGAACCCAGTAGCTTCATTCTTATTGGTATACCAGTCATTGCCTATGACTAACATTTTATCTTCCTGGGATTATCAACAAGTGTTCTCATGGAACATCCTAATTTGTACAGGATTGAATCACCTTCCGCATGCAGATCTTTAACAAAACCTTCATTGCCATCCTGTCCCAAAAGATTGTACAGACTCCCATTTGGACTGATTTCACATTTCTCAAAAGTGACAATTTTTTCTATTGCATTATGCTCGCAATGGATTGCAAACCCATTTTGTATCTGATTATTTGTATGGGAACACACTTGGGTAAATGAAAAAGCACAGCTCTCCAAACCTGCCCCTCGATAAATTTAAATTCTGGGATATTCTGGGATAATACACGGAGGGAAAAATTACAGGCCATATCATATTCCAGGCCATAGCATATTCTGAGCAACACTTTCATTCGATGTTATTCCCTGCAAGGGACCATTGATAATTTACCTAATTTACGGTCTGTTTCCCGCATTTGTTGGCCATAGCCACTGCTAGAAGTGGGCGATGTGTTAAGAAATGTTGCTGGAAATGGCCATAGCCACGGCCTTTCGCTTAATATAGTTGCGGTAAAAAACCTTGGAGTGGTTCGCTAGGATGGGATACCCTAGGTATTGCATGTTCCCTTTAATAAGTAGCACTCTATTCTCCCATTTCCAGCAACATTTCTTAACACCTCACCAACTCCTAGCAAATTTGATGATTAGAATTTTGGAGGGATTAATCTTTAACTCAGGCTTTAATATATATTGCCCAAATGCATTTATCAGTCTCTCTAGCCCTATTCGCGTGCAATCGGCCAACACAAAATCATCATCATAAGCAACCCAGTTCACTTTAAGTACCCACATTTTAGGCGATAATATAGCCCACTTTGATCTAAGGCTTTGCCTGCCTCTGCGTCATACAGATTAAATAATGTTGGAGCCAATATGCACCCTTGGCATAGCCCATTATATGTGGAAATATCAGAGATCAGGCAGACCTGCATCTGAGAATTCCTATGTAGATAGATTAGAATGCTAAAGATACCCTTAGGAATGCCATAGTCTAACCATTGATCCCACAGCACAGATCTATTGACCTCATCAAACAACATTGACATGTCCATAGATGCCACATAAATTAAAGGTGCATTCGATCGCCATGCATCCCTCTGAAGACTGCTAAGTAGGAGACCACCACAGTCAGTGCCAGTGTTTCTTCTGAAGCCCATTTTCTATAGTCCAACATCTCATTCAAGGCACTCCACTCCTCAATATGCTCCAACAGTATAGAGGAAAACGTGTTTGAATTCACATCCATTAAAGCAATGGGTCTGTACTTTCAGGGGCTCAATCTGGCAATTAAAAAAAAAAATGGGGATTACATACAACACTTGCCATAATGCTGGAGCTATTTTCTGACAAATCATGTCTGCGTAAAGGATATGAAGAAGCCTAGCACATAGATCAACATTTTGTTTTAATATCACATTTGCCAAATTATTGGTACCTGATGCTGTAGATGGTTTGGATTTTCGAATGATCCTAGCAATGGATACATCCATATTGCACTCATACCCCGTCACATCCGGCAACTTTAGCGAAATGATAGGGTGTTTGTATATGTTCTCAAAATGTTGAATCCACTCTATCTCAGCGATAAGATTGATAGTTAGCTGCACTTGTTTCACCTCTACTTAATTCAGTAATTCCCAGATATTACGGGTATTCTTACCCTTTAGGCCGGGCAGCATTGATTCCCCATACCTTTAGTAGAGTACAGACCAATAAAACTTGAGCCAATTCTTATAGACTTGTTTAAGCTTCTAAACCAGCTCCTTGCTTCCTTCGCATGTGCCCCCTTCTTTATAGATATTTCTGACCTGTTTACGCAGGATGGCTTTCATTCCTTCACCTCATGATCAAAAACATGCACATGCTTCACTCTTCTAGCCCCATTCTGGTTTACATTAGAGGATAATGTAGACATATATTTTTCAAGATGACTAGAAAATTCAACAAATAATTGTTAGCCACTTTACTTTGCAGTGTTGTGGAATTGAAGTCATGCAGCATAAGATTGTTAAATGTCCACGTTTTATGCTGGGACCACCTTAATCTATTCCCTCTACCATTTACTTCAACATTCTTCCACACAGGGGCAGGTAGAGTTACCTTAGCATTCCACCTTAAAAGTAGACATAGCATTGCATGATCGCTAAAGACGGTATGTCTTATCGTAAAATCCTTTATAACAACAAATAGTTTTCTGGACAAGAAGACATAGGGCCTCATTACGAGATTGGCGGTAAGGGATTAACAGCGCTGGTAAGGGTGCCGGTGCTGTTAACCCCTTACCGCCACATTACGAGGTCCTTTATCGGGTCCCGCTAAGGACGGCTGGTTTTACCAGCATGCTAACAACGGGCCCGTTATTAATGGGCCTGTTGTTAGCATGGCCCCCATTCCCAGTGAGGCCTATGGGGGCTCAAATGGGAATGGGGATGGGTTCCCTGAATGGCAAGGTTGGAATGACCCGGTAATTCTCTATTCAGAGAATCCGGACCCGGTATGCGGTAAGGGGGTAGCCATGGCGCTAATAGCACCATGGCTACTTCTAACCTTGTAATGACCCCCATAGTCTAAAATAGAGCTAGACCCCCTTGCACACCATGTTGGAGCATTATCCTCTACCAATTCAAGCCCCCAGCCTTCTGCAGAGCTGAACCATTGTGCCCTGTGAATGCTTTTCCTCACAATGGGTGTCGCATCAAGTAGTAAAAGATCCTGAATATTATTATAGGCTTCCTTACAAACACGTCACCTGGGGCATTCGCGACCCACTCATCCAGCAAAGTGTTTCAAATAACAAGGGCGGTGTCAAAAGTCCTATCTTGTTTGTCAGTCGGATTCCAGTATACATGCATCAACGATATATCACTAAACCCTAGGACATTGGATAGTATAAGTGAAATAAGCAAGAAGGCGTCTTAAATCCTCTATTCCCCCATTTTGTTTAGATTCAGCCGCTGCTTAAAGGCAATAACCAAGCCACCCTCCAGTCTGCCTCTCGCTTCCTGGGTTACACACAGACAGGTTACTTCAAAGCCATCCCATAACAGATTTCCCATAGCCCATGTCTCTTGTAAAAAAATCAACTCATTTAGCTGGAGGTCCTTTATCAAGGTATCATTGGAGACTAAGTGGGCATGGCCTCTAGTATTCCAAGAAGCAAGACTAAAACACCCTAACTGTCTAAAATGGCTGATTCATAGTTTTAAGCTGTACAGTAGAATCTCTCTGCGTAAGTGCCAACTAACGCCAGTCTGGATCCTCTGTGATTGACCCTTCCTGCTCCACCAACCTCCCACCTTCTACCTCCTCATTTCTTTCACCCCTATCTATAAATAGGGGTCCTTAGTCTCCTCCTTATATGATATATTGAGATCCTTATATATTGGTATATCATATCCATATTTTTTAAGACGCCCCGCCTCATTGAGAACTGTAGATCGAACAAGCGGGGAAGGGATAGCCAGTCTGACAAAATCATATCTCATTGGATGGATGAAACTGACTAATATAATGTTGGCTGACGTAATTAACCTAAGCTCAGGAATGTCCTCAACGAGAGCGAATATGCAAGATCTATGAAGAGATTAAAGCACCACCCTTCCTCAAACAAGTAGTTCAAGATCAAACTAGGCTTTTCTGGATGGGGGGTTGACGAAACTTAACATACTCATACCTCTTCCCATTTAATCCAGCAGGTCGCTGGAATCCCTCAAGAGTCCCTGGCAAATGTTTTTGTGACATGCAGCAAACCTTTCCATATATAGAATCCTGCTGTTTATTTCTTTCATAATTTAATGCCTCTGAGATATCTCCCATCACACTTCAACCCTCCCGAAATCGGCAGGGCAGCCATCTTTCTCTCAGATGTTAAGATGTTATTCGGCAGAAGTCCCACCTCAGGTTCAGACATCACTTTACCCTTCTCCCCTTTTCACAGGTTCCTTATCACCTCCCCACCTTATAGAGGAGTTATAAATTCAATACTTTGCCACAGTAGTATTGTCGGTGTATCAAGCTTTCATTGATAGAACACCGTTCTCTCCAACCCCCTCCTGAATCGGTCACCCAAAACATTTCATAATAATCATGAATACCATCCCTTCCCTGGATCCTTTCTTTACATGACCCAATCTTTCATCATCTATAGTATGAGATGTTTGGGGGTCACGAGAATGTTTAAATATATCATACATTCGTCTTGGTCCCTACTTGAAATTGTGGGGTTTCCTGCTTCCCTTCACTGTATCCAAGTTTTGTTTGAGGACATCTGACAATCTGCTGGTGCACGCTTCATACTCGGGTATACCTCTAATGAAATCAATTGGTTTCTGACCCATTGATCGCATATCAACTGCCTCATCCCCCTCTCTTACCCACTCCACCTCTGTGTCTGAGACTGAATGTATTTCTCCATCCTTCCATTCACTATTTTTCAATTCCTGGTTCATATTATCGGCTGCAAGGTGCTCCTGTAAATCTTGAAAGGCCACCCCACGCGAATACATGCGGGATGAGGCCTTAGAAGCCCTCGGGTCTGCAGCCAACTACCTTTTCATGTTTTTAATTTCTCCTTTGAGGTCTTTGTTACCATATTCGAGGATGGCACTTTCCCTATATCCTCTCCTATTTTCGTTGCCACCAATTTTATAGGCGATGGAAATATCACATCCTCTTTAAAAGGTACCGCAATTCCCTGCCCTCCCCCTTTCCATGGGATGTCATTCAGGGATGCACCGGAATGAATCGCATTGCTGATAATGTTCATGCCTTCTTTGAAGGATGCCATACAGGTTCAGGGGATAACATTAATTGCCTTTAGCAAATAACCCAAGAGAGATGTCTACACTTTAAGCTCGATTATTAATTAATCTTTCAATTCCACAATCGCCTTGACGAGGGGGTGACATTGTTTAGTTTAGGCAATTTGTGTATCGGGAGATGTTTTGTCCTTACATAAGTGCTCGCCATCCCATCCCATCCTGGTGTTGTGATAATCCCAATAAAGTGATTTCGCCAGAAAAAAGAATAGGAGGAGTGTCCAAAAAAGAACACTCCATTAAACCTCCCTTCGAGCTATCTGAGTTAGTTGCCGGACACACTCAAACAAACTGTTTCAAACAATTCTGTTTGTTTGAGCCTGGGATAGCTCAAACAAACAGAATCAACATCCTCGACATAAAGAGATTGGGAATTATCCTGGCTTTACATTTTCAAGCATTCCACAGATGCTTCTGGGTTAATGGCTAAACCATGGCTCTTCTCCTCACGTTCTTTTTTAGGAGAAGGAGGTAGGGGTAACGCCAATGCCCTTGTTATGCTGTCTCTTCTGTGGGTAAAGTCCAGAGGACCAGCTAAGATATCATTTCTCGAGAACATTATGTTTTTTTTTTCATTATCAGGAAGACAGTTATAAAGTAAGCCAGGCTTGCTGCCTGCCAATGCCCTCCTCAGAGTATTATTGCGAGCAATGTCACAAATGCCAGTCTTCCTTGTGCTGACAGAGGGCGTTAATTATTCATTCCATTGAATCCGATATTCATTCCATTTAGGATCTCCTGATTGCGGCAAGCCCTTATGCAATACATAGACCTGTATGGGTGAAGAAGTGAATAAACAAGACACTTGTGATACAGCAACTCCTCCTCATGGAAGTTGTTTTTCACTAATCACAATTAGTAAGCAGGTAGCTTCAGACTACCATGCACTACTAAGTGAATGGAGTTACCCTAAAATGAAGTTTGGCTCTGAAAAGACAAGCCAGAGCCTTAGAGAGGGGTCACCCACGCACCACCAGCAAACAGCAAACAGCACGAGGTACTCTGCTTGATGCGCACACCCGCAGGTTATATGTTGTTTCCGGGTTTCAGTGGGTGGGGCTTCACTTCGAAACTATAGAGCAACAAGGAAAAAAACACTTTTAGGACGAATACGTGTACTGAAATTATCTTCAGAGCCTGCTCTAATCATACATAAATTCTCAGTTATAGCTTTCACCTGTCAGCTTTTCAAAGTCCACGTGTAAAAGGTCCATGTGGAACTCCGTCGTAACACAGAGAACGCAGCTCTCCCAGCTCCTAGTGCAAACAGCACTCAGTTGAGGCACTCTGCTCAGTGCGCTCCCCTATCTTTCGACAAGTGAAGCTAAAGATACATAAGCTCTCCCCTAACTTCAGTTTTACAATTCATTGTTCCCATCTCATTTCAAATTGAAATTAGGTGGAGCTTCTGTTTCATGTGTGGACGCCAACAGTGCAACAATCTCAACATAAGAGCCATCATCGCCTATTTAGTCTTCGAAAAGCTGTCAAAACATGGCTGCTTCCATAAGGGGCTAGGAGACATGGTGCAAGGGACACCTTGTCAAGTGAAATAGTTATTGTAACCATGCATATTTCTACATAACATGAACAAGGCTAATTATGGGCATATTGATGTTTAGTTATCTTAAACTGGGTCATGATTTCTTCTCTGGTTATTTGCATGTGCCCCAGAGTTTTCCAAACTACTCTGCCAAATACTATATTTTAATACATATCTTGGTATTTTCCATGTTAGCACTGGTACGGTTTTGAGAGCGATACGATGTTCATAAATGCTGTGAAATCCATTTTATACGTCATTGTCGAACATTTAGCTCTATGAAATAACACTGTGATCTTTGGTTTAATTTAATGTTTTAATTGTTAGCCTACCGTTTAGTTTAATTAATTTGTTATCTGTGGCACACTGTTTCCACTGATTGCTGTTACATTGTGTGGCTGTTTGTTCCATGGTTGAGGGATTATTTCTCTGTGGTGTTGTCCTGTCACTGTGGCAAGAATACTCCCAGCTATTGAGTGTCATGACCTCAGTGGAGATAAAAAGATTAGTGAAAGCAAGAGGGCACATGCTGAGATTTGCCCCAACAATCTTTTCTAGGCACATGTGAATGTATATAGTTTGGCAGGGTTAAACCTTGACAAACTGAACAAGCAAGTTATGGCTGAACAATTCTTTATTCTAGTCTTAGGTTCTGAGGAAGGGGTTGGATAAATGCCTTTGTGATACGGGGTATATCGTACAACTGAACAAGGATAGGTCTAAACAAACAGTGATCAGGATGGGGAATCACAAAGTGGGGTTACTTCCAGACATCTATCAAAGGTCTCCCCTCCAGATAATAATAATAGAAACTTAGTTTTGTAAATCATGGTATCTTCCTTGAGAGACGCTATCTTAGAAATCAGTGGGAAATGCAGCTCCCAGCACCATGTCTAAATTCCCTAATTTGTATAATTTCTTAGGGTTCAGACTACCATAATCTACAAAGCAAATGTCTTACGGTTTGGCCAGAAACAATATTCTTACACCTATTCTTCAAAGTCCATCTCTATCAGAAACAAGATTCTTAACAGCATCTTTGGGGTAGGTCCTACTTGGGTTATTCACAGTCCAGGCATCCCTCCGTCTTCCTGCTTTCTCCTAGCTCTGAGGAGACCTCTTCCCAATATCAGGATTAATGGTTTCATGTATCAGGTTCTCCTCCACAGTCATCTAAAAGTTTCACAATGGTCCCTTCTAATCATTAGCATCTCCCAGGACTTACAATGGATTCCTCCTGGAACTGGTCCTTCCATGACCTTGGCTTCTCTCAGTATTACTTTCTTAGATGGAATTTCAGCACATCCCACCTTCATAAAGGTAGTTTTCAGACAGATGATTAAAATCCTCTGTTTACTGTCCCTAAGGGTTGTTGGTGGAAAGCTTGTGGCTTGAGCTTTACAGTTCCCCCATGTATATGGAAAGCACTCAGCAAGCACCCAACTTGCTTGCGTTCTCTTTCCAGGACTTCCAGGATTTCGGGATCCCTTGCCTGTTGTCTCCCTCGATCCTTCAATGCTGTAATTTCACCTTTCAACCAGTGAAGTGGTGTGGTTTTCAGTGTTCTTTCTCATAATCCCCTCTTGTATAAAGGGTGCTTGGATAAGCACACCTGCTTCCTATGGGCCTCTCACTTCTAGTGAGTAGACCATGCCTCCTTTACAGTCTGTACGATGGGGCTACCTCTCAGTTGTTATCACTGATTGGTTATTCCCTATCCTGGTTTGAATCATCTCTGCTGATTGGTCTTTTCCAGGGATGATATCCCACATTATTTCATTATTAGAGTGGTTTTGGTACTGGTAACATGTCCATCACTCCTCTTCTCTGGTAATGAAGGCTGGCAAGTCATTTAAGGTGTTCAAATCACAGCATGTAGCATCATCTTGGTTTTTAGATCATTACTTTACCCAGCTCTGGGGCAGTCCACTGTTTTTGTTGTCTGCCTGGGATCATGCCGTATGCTGCATACTATGATGAGGGTCCTACTGTTTAAATAATAAAGTGTACACCTGAGCAGATACATATCTGAATCAACCACGACCTAGCAAACAGACGAGTGATAAGAATAGCTCTGAATCTGATATTGCTGAAACTACAGATGAACGCACAGCGGATGATGCTGCAGCAGGTACATCGACGAGTAGCGTAAGGCCTAAACAACCAGGAAATGCACAAAGGAGAGATTTTTTAGGGTCAAGAGGAAGAGGACTAGGAGAGGAAAGAAGAAAAGAGCCAGGAATGAAAACAAGGCTACAAATGAATCGAAATTAGTAGTTAATTTATCTTCAAGATCTTTATCGAAGAAAGAGGTGAAAACACTAGAAAAAGGCCTCAAATTTGTTCCAACTCACAGTAGTAATATGTTCAACACTAAGGTAGAACTATACAAACTGGTGAGGAAATTGAAACTTAAGACCTTCTTTGCTGAGACAAGTAAGAGTGAAATGGAAACACCGTCAGAAACAGAGTATGCGGAATTTAAACTAAAACGTACTTTTTGTCCACCGATCAATGTACCATCAATTGACATTTTCCACAATATGGTGCTCAAAGACATCAAGTTCCACCAACCAAGAAGACACAATTTAAGCAGAGGAGAACTGTCTCTCATCAAAACCCTTTTTTCAGATGAAAAGATAATGATCAGACCCGCTGATAAAGGGGAAGCACTTGTGATACAAAACACTGAGCAATATCAACAAAAATGTTTGAGACAGTTGTCGGATCAGACCACGTATCGAGTGTTAATACAGCACCCCACGAAGAACATTAAGGAGGATCTAGAAAGACTACTTGACACAGCTATCGAAAATGAATGGATTAGTCATAAAACCAAAGATTACTTATGGACACCTTATCCTAAAATGCCACACCTGTATACTCTGCCTAAAATACAGAGGCGACTTGACAATCCCCCAGGAAGACCAATTGTGGCAGCCACTGGAGGCATGCTACAACCTCTAGGGACGTACATGTCTATTTTCTCCAGCCATTGATACAACGTACATCCACCTACGTAAAAGATACTTCACATTTTCTACAAATTTTGGATCAAATTACGTTAACATCTGAAGACATTCTCTTTACCATTGATGTGACTAGCCTTTATACTAGTATTCCGCATGACCTTGGGCAAAGATCTGTAGAAAAATTGTTGTTGCAAACAGAATCAATAGGATCGAATAAGGAATTCTTAATATTACTGCTAGACTTTATCTCAACGCATTTGTGTTTCAAGTACAATGGTACATATTACAACCAATTCTCTGGCACGGCCATGGGAACCACCATAGCACCAGTGTATGCTAATAGTTTTATGTTTGATTTTGAAACCATGCACATTATCAGTAATCCACAATGGAGTAATCATCTGAAAAAGTGGATACGTTACATAGATGACATTTTCGGAGTATGGTCAGGTAATCGGGAAGAGCTTGATGTCTTTCTAGTTTTTCTGAACAACATTGACAGTCGTTTGCAGTTCACAATGGAAGTGGGAAATCCCAATGTGCATTATCTGGACGTGAAGATCATTGTTACAGACTTGAAGATCTCCATGACCGTATTCACTAAACCTATGGATAGAAATAATTTGCTTCACAGGATGAGTTTCCATCCACCAAGTATCTCACGGAATCTGCCTTTAGGACAAATGTTGCGCATCAAAAGAATTGTGAGTGATCCAGTAGAGTGTGACATAGAACTAAACAAACTACATGAGAAGTTTAAGGAAAGAGGATATCTGGATGAAGATCTTCAAAGAGCAAGAGAAAAAACAGATATGCGTGAGCGTGCACAACTATTGATCACCAAACAAAAGCAGGAGAGTCCAGGTCTTTTATTCGTCACAAAGTTCTAAACACAGAGTCGACAAATCAAGGATAGCATTCTGAAAAGATGGAGTGTGTTACAGAATGATAATAGGACTAAAGAACTATTTGTTAACCCTCTTGTTTTTGCTTATCAAAAAAGCAATAACTTAAGGAATTTGCTAGTTGACACACAAGGTAAGCAAAGAGACAAACAGAGAATACCTGACAAATATCCTGGTACATACCGTGCACGAGTTGTGGAAACTGCAACAACATAATGAAAAGACCATTCATATCCCATCCTCAAACAGGAGAGCAGATCATATTAAAGCATCACGCGACATGTTTGTCAGAGAATGTTATATATGCCATCAAGTGCCCTTGTGCCCAGTATTATGTGGGAGAGACCGCACGCAAAGTACGGATTCACATCAATAGGCATAAATCATGTATTAGACTCAACAACAGAGCATCTTCAGTAGCAAGACATTTTCATGATAGTGGCCATACTGTTTCCCAGCTCAAATTTGCAGTTTTGGAAGTGATACCAACCAAGGGCCAAAACAGCAACATGAAGAAATTGAGAACCCAGAAAGAGGCACAATGGATAGAAAGAATGGGGTCTATTGCTCCAGAAGGAATGAACGAGGAGCTAGATCTCAGTTGTTTTTTATGAATCAGTTCAATTGGGTTTTATGGCTGTGTGACTTGACATTGTGAATTTTGAATACACAGGAGATATATTTTCTGCAATATGTATTCATGTATCACATACATTTGTGACTTGATGCGTATCACATTCATAATTTATTTCAGTTTTTAGTAATAGTTTCTGATTGTATATTCTTTCATCCTTTATTCTGATTTAATTCTTTAATTTTTAATTCTATTTTTATGTTTAATTTCTTTACATTTTTTTTACATTTTGTTTGTGTGTAGGTTTATTTTCGAATTCAGCATAATGAGCAGTAAGTGAGAATCATGTGCAGAAACAATAGTATAATACAGTGCTTCTCCACAAATAGGAATGGGTTCCATTATAAATATAGGGTTTTTCATTTATGTTGTCACCATTCCAATATGGCAGTTTAAGGAGCTTGAATAGAGCCAGGTTATCAACCTATTCCAATATGGCCACTATATACTAAGCAACGGTTGCCGTGGCAACTGGTTGCTGCTACAACACTTCCCCACAGACACAGCCGTCGACGCGCGCGAATGCGTTCAGCTACAGCAGTGAACCGTGATCTTTCTTCAGCTTTATGTAAGTAGATATGGAATATGATAGCGGTGGGCTTTACCCGTCGAGAATTATTTACGAGTATTGACATGTGTCCGATCTCTTTACAGAGACCGCGACTGTATGTGTTTTTCTCCCGCAGGCAAGACCGCAGGCGGATGTGTGAGTCATATTGTCAGACCGTTCGGGTCCAGCTGAATACAGCGGATCTACCAAATATGTAAGTCTGCATTTAAGTATCAAAACTAGGAGTGAACTTGATCTAATATGTAGCTTAAACTTATTTACACATACACGGTCGATCTCGTTGCAGAGACAGCCGCAGCAGACATATTCCTCCAACGGACAACACCGCGGGTGAAAGTGAACATTTTTTTGAGCATTTACGCTCATTGAAGGTCAGTGATACTGGCTCAGTATGCTTACTAGAAGTAAAATGAAGTTACGGATAAGTTGGACATGATCATGATCATCACACTGATTATTCCTTTATATTTATTGTTTTTTTATTATTCTTTTATTTTTATTTTATTTTATTTTTTGACATTTTTTCAACCGGAAAATGATGCATGAAATTCACACCACCTAAATGGAAATTGGGTAACGTATTATTGCTAATGTGTACTTGTTGAACTATATGATGATGACAACGGATGCAATCAATATGTTGATATGTAAATATCTCACTGATGATTTGTTAACTGATGACATTTTTGTTTGATTTTGTGGTATATGCCGAATGTGCAATGATAGTTGAGACCAAATATGGTATAAAATGATGTAATCACAGGCCCTGAGGAAGGGTTGTAACCCGAAATGCATAGGCAGCATTTGTGATTAATTCTGCCAAGACAATTTGATTGGAAAATTGGCGTACCATATTATTGGAGCTTGATCAATTAAAACATTTTTTTGAAAAAGGATACAAGTTAAGAATTTTTCTATCATTACTATTTTTTTAATTACACCACTCTATAGTGGAATAAGGGAGTGCAGCCCGCACCGCTGGCCACACAGCCAAGGTCTTTTTTTCTATGGTCCTGTAATCCTCGCCTGAATTGTCCTTTCTATCAGATTATCTGTCTTCTTCAGGTTTTTGCGGGTTCATGGGTGATATTTCTGTCCCATTGATAAGGGTCTCGCTTCAGTACTTGGAGCATAATATTTCTCTGCATGGCCTTCTTGGACATGTAGGTTTTTCGTGGTCATCTCCAAATGTGGTCTTTGAACCAATAATAACACATCTCTCTTAAAATAGCGGGCATGCAGGAGCCCACCCTACACACCCTCAGGAGGCATTTTGGGTAGAAGCTGGACAAAACCCATCCCTAGAGGCCTTCTACCCGCCACTTAGCAGGATGGGAAACTCCTAGATCACCACTATTGCTTTTGCTTTCTTTGTGGCTCTCCCTTGAATGGTCTAAGGGGAAACAATTCAATTAATCATCATTCCATTAATCTTTGTACTTGTGGTGTACTACCTCAAAAGTGTAAGGTTGCAGGGATAAGCACCAGTGAATAACCCTTGCATTGGAGTCCCTGGCTAGCCATGCTAAGTGTGCACATCAGTTATTAAAATGATGAACGGCCAGTCTTCCTGGTAGTATTTTAAGGTATCAATGGCCCATTTTATATCAAGAGTTTCTACTTTAGCATACGTTTTCTCTTGCTGAAATTAATGATGGCTTGTATACTGTAAGAGGTGTTTTTGGCCATCCCACGCCTGGGATTATACTACCCCGAGGCTTACATGAGTGGTACCAGTTTGCTGGAAAAAGATTTCTAAGCAAAGGCAGGTTAGGCAAATGGTCCTTCAGGTGGTCAAACGCTTCTAGGCCTCATTCACCCCAGAAGATGTGATTGTGATTGTTATTCTTCAGTTTATCAACTAGCATTGCTTTCAAAACCAACACGAATGGAATAAACTGTCAGCAGGAGCTACCTTGGCCTAGGAATGCCTTCAATTCTTTATTTGTAATTGGTAGCAATGAGATCTGTATTTCTTATACCGTTTAGCTTTTGAGGCTGGATAATACTGTTTCCCTAAACAGAAACCTAAACAGCATTTTGGCTTTTAAACCATTGTCTTGAAGGGCACAAGTTATCAGATAAAACTGATGTGTATTCAGACCAGACAATTATGTAAGATAATGTTATCAATGTAGGCTCGCAAAAGGTATTGAGAGGTCTTGAGGATCATTCCATCAATTGTTGAAATGATGCAGGGGATCCATACAACCCAAAGAGAAACACTGTAAAGTGATATAGCCCACTGGGAGTAGAAAGGGAACCCGTCACTAGCCCACATGGAGACAACTAGCGTTTCCTGGCACTAGGTGGAATGCATCCACATCTCACTACATGGATACAATGAATGGGAACCTGGTGGCTGAGAAAACAGGGCACATGAGGTAGCGAACTACAAAACCCAGCAACCCTTGTAGGTATCCAGCAATCCTGATGTCAGCGGACTAGGCGTGTGACAGGGTTCTCTGCTTTGACTTTTAGGGACTTTTCTTGGCAAAATTGTATGAACCTATATCCTTACCGTCATTCGGTTTATGTTTCTTGATACCATTTTACTCTGGTTGAATACACTAACCACATCCTTTTTCTGGATGTGAGTAGACACAAACTGATCAGCAGTCTTTGCAAGCTCCCCAAGGTATGAGCTAGTCTTGGCCACTAGATGCTGGTGTAACTCCATCTTGCATTGTCTAAGCATACTCACAAATGCAATCAGATTAAGGGCATACATTCTCAGATGATCGGTCTAAAGTTTGCCTACTTTAGGGGACAATCCCAGCTCCTGGCAGGAGTGGACTTTGCTCTCTTGGTCTTGACTGAAAGTACTTTGCTCCAGGGGAAGCAGAAGAGAGGGGAAAGGGAAAGAGAAACAGCGAGAAACAAGATGGTGAAAGGCTTCTTCCATTTTCTAGAGCACCCCTGCCTATTCTTCTCCTGCACCCAATACCTCCTACTGACAACAAATGACTTTTAGACATGCAGCACCCTGGTGTGAGGCTACTCCCCCTGAATGGGTGTGCTCCTTTCATACCTGGTCAGATTGCTGCTGCTTGCTGTGCTGCAGTCTCTGGGGGAGGGGAGTTACTGGCCCTCACAAAGAGAATCATAGACTGGCTGGGTCCTCTGGGTTCTATCCTGCCGGGTGGCGGTATTTGCCTGGTGACCCTAATACACATTACCTTCCCCAGCGGAGCTGACTCACAGGAGCTGGCACATGTGCAAAATCAATAAGTTTGTGGTGGCCACGGTCATAAGTATCGCCATGCGCTATGACTTAACTAAGGCTTAACTTACTTATTCTTAGAGATTACTCTGCCACCAGAATAGGGGACCCATGATCGTCGTAGTTTGGTTACTGGGGGCATATCTTAAATGCCACCCCTATGCTGCAGTGACTTTGCTGTCACTACAGTGGTCAAATTTGCATCTTGTGAGATTTGAACCTGCTCTGCGCCACGAGCAGAGCGGGTGCTGCGGATCAGGCTACTGATGAAGTTGGGCCAAGTGGACTATGCTTTTGGCATGGAGTTGTGGCAAAGAGGGTCTGGTTAGTAGATTATTCATTTGGAGAAGGAATCACTGGCATCATTTTAGGTACTAAAAATCAAAAAAGCCAGGTCTATGCACCCATGCCAGATGACAATTCCTCAAAGGATACCTTAACAAAGGGCCCTTTGCAACAAAACACGTGTATATTACGAAACCCTAGTGATGAGGAAAAAATAGTACATGCATATTATTGGTCTGATACATAAGTATTATTGATTTGAACCTAATGTCAGAAAGGGTTAAAAAAAATATTGTAATTGGTTGATGAGTTATGGACAGATTGTTTACATACAGGAAAATAGGACCCTTGCCCAATCCAATTAGTTTATGCACAAGGAGAATCTCCATTACGTGCCTCATTTGCTGCGTTCACATGTATATTTTTCTGCAGACTTCAAGAAATAGGTTATGCTCATTTCACAATTTTAGGTGTAACCATTTCTGTGTCTGAACATAAGTGCACAGCACACTCCTGAGCACAGCTGACACCTCCATACCCAGCACACCCAGAGCACTGATGTGGACACCTCAGGTGTAGTTTCTGAAATACCTGTAATGTATGCATGTGATTAATTCTAGTCACAAAGGGTGAGTGGAAGGCAGGGTCTCTGGGTTCGGCTTGTCAATTGATTAGTAACAGGCTCATGTATTTCATGAAAATAACGTGTTAGCCAGGAAAAACAGAGAGAAGCAAGAAATGATCTTGGCGGATATATTTTTGTAAATGCACATCTCTTGGGACTTTCTGTTGCAGCAGCTCCAATTAAGTCATTAACTCTCTGAAGACTACTTTGAAAAAACACTGGCAGGCACTCTGAGTGAAAGGTTTGTTGGTAAGGCTTGATTAAAGCGAGTGCAAAGAGTTCCCATGAGGAGGTGTTTTGTCCTGGCAGGGGTAGGAACTGGGTGGGAATGGCCATAGGGATTAGAATGGTGGTGGGAAGCCAAAGGGTGGGCAACTAACCAAACACCTACAAGCTCTGTGTCCCTCATTATATCCCATTTCTCACTATCCATAAGCCAATGCAATAGTTTCAGACACTAATCAAACTGATTATAAACTTGGCTCTAGGTTCTGAAGACAATGAGTATCAGAGACGGCTGGCTGTTTTTTTGCAGAGATAATGTAGTCAATGTAGCAACCGCAAACAATACATCACAACACAACACACCCTACCGAGAGATAACCTTGAAGGTATGTTGTTGAAACAGAATAAAATGCTGACTGCTCCCCTTCTCTCCTGGCTTTCCGCTAGCCCTAAACCCACCCCTGCCCCCCGCCAGAATGTGATTTTGCTCTATAATAACAGGGATGATCCACATAAAGAGGGGATTTGGGTTCATACACCTACCATGGTAACATATTATGATCCATTCTTGTATGAAATGCATGTCACAATACAGTGATATCACAATCATATTTTTCTTAGTGTACTGAAGGACGATGCTATGTGATGCCACTTACTGTGATGTCAAATGGTGACAGGTTGCGTGTTACCATTTCTATGATGTCATATTGGGGTGAGGGTTAAATGACAACTTCCTGTGATGTCACTTGGAGGCATGGTCAAATGACATCACTTCCTGTGTTGTCACTCTTGGGGACGTGGCATTGTGATGCCACTTCTGCTACCCCTGGCATTTTGGTGAAATGACGTCCCTGCCCCTTACCCGGCTAAATTCCACATCTGGGTTACTGGATCAAGAGGAATGGTCAGGATCTCCTGGGGGAATGTAGTTTGCAAGACATTGCTCGGTTGTTTCCCTGCTTGTTGTATGCCTGTGCACGCTCTGGAATCACTGAGCCTTCCGCCATTGGCCATATAGGAAAACACTAACACTGCGCGCGGGGAAGGGACTGTGTACCATGTGGCGGCCATGTGCAGTGTCAGCAAACTAATGTTACCATAGTAACTTGAATGATGATCGCGCAGAGCCGGATGAATATGATCCATAACAGTATGCTCTACAAGGATTATCAGTGGCACCCTGGTAATGCTGAGTCCACATAGGCTGGCACAGTCTCCCAGGCAGCAAAGAGGAAGTCCTTACACAAGCCCAAACATGATGACACTACTGCGGAATCCTGCCAACTCCAGACAGCAACACTATAATGCTGCGCACACCTGCACAGGTAGCACATTGAACATGGATTTGGCCTTTTAAAGAACCACGTCAAGTGCCTCCACAGGGCAAGTTGTGTTTTCATATAGCATCCAGAGAAGGTCTGCCTCATCGTACTCTGCAACATTAGTATCCGCTGCAAGGTGCCCTTGTCAGATGAGGCATAACATGACTTTGACTTGGATGATGGTGGCCATGGCCGTGATGGGGTGCCTCCATTGCCTTGGCACCAACAGGCTCATGCACCAACAGGCTCTTTGTACAGCGGAGTGGGTGAGAGCAGTCGGAGGTAGCCCTTTGGGACTGCAGGCCAAACCAAGCCCTGCCAGGTCCTCCGGACCTCCTGTGAGTGTTTTGCAACTTATTTCCATCTTGTTGGTGAGCGCGCACCGAGCGCGTTGATGGGCCCGCTCCCCCCTCCCTCTTCAGGCACTTCCTGGTCCTCCTCTCCCTTCCCGCCTCCCTGAAAGCCCACCCCCCCTTCTGATTGGTTGCCTGGCTAGTCCCTCCCTGGACTACTCAACGGCTGCTCCCCCCGCTCGCTTCTTTGTACAGCGGAGCGGGTGAGAGCAGTCAGCGGTAGCCCTGTGGGACTGCAGGCCAAAACAAGCCCTGCCAGGTCCTCCGGACCACCTGTGAGTGATTTGCAACTTATTTCCATCTTGTTGGTGAGTGCGCAATGAGCGTGTTGTTGGGCCCACTCCCCCCTCCCTCTTCAAGCACTTCCTGGTCCTCCTCTCCGTTCCCGCCACCCTGCCTGCCCACACCCCCTTCCCCCTTCCTCCCCTCCTTCTGCCTTACAACTGTTCCCGCCTGGGCAGCCCCCCTGCCTGGCAGCCCCCTCAGCTAAAGGCCCCTTAGGCAAAGGGCGGATCCTACGGCTGCGGCTCCCATCGTGTCTGCAGGTGTCCGCAGGGGACGCCAGGCACCGGTCCGCCATTCTTTCTGGTTAGCTCCACCTGCTCGCCCACCAACCTACACCACTTCAGTGTGTACCGTCAATTGTGGTAAACTAGGGCTTTCTCCCCTCGCAGGATTCTCAAACTTAGGTGGCATCTACACTGGGTACCTAACTCGTATTTACTGTTAATGTTGCTCTGTAATTGTGGTAAACTAGGGCTTTTTCTCCCCTCGCAGGAATCTCAAACTTAGGTGGCCTCTACACTGGGTACCTAACTCGTATTTACTGTTACTGTTGCTCTGTAACTGGTAAACCTGGGCTTTTTCTCCCCTCGCAGGATTCCCAAACTTAGTTGGCCTATACACTGGGTACCTAACTCGTATTTACTGTTACTGTTGCTCTGTAATTTTGGTAAACTAGGGCTTGCCGCTTCCTGTCCGCTTGCTCTCATCTGTCTTCCCCCCCACTCCCTCCTTATTCCATGGTGCTCTCTATCTCTCCTATCTTCTCTAACTGCTTCTCAATTGACTATCCTGCTCTCCTCACTAAATCTGGTAGGAAAAAGTTTAAAAAGGATATCCTGGTCTCCAACCCAGGCCTCCCTATCGCTGACACCTACACCAGTGCCTCTTCCAAGGAAACTCTTACTGACATCCTCTTTTCCGTGCCTTCCCCTGACCAATGGACCCTTCATATGGTCTCTGTGCTCTCTCCCTTCTCCTCTTTTCCCATTAATGGTGGCACCCGTTGGGATGTCCTCTTGGCCCCCTTACGCTCCTCTAAGGCCATCATTAATGTCTACGCTAATGGGATCGTCTTGGTCCATGGCCCTCAGGCCAACCTCCACCTCTTTGATAGACGCTTCCCGTGCCTCATCAACTTCCTTTCCTCTCCTGCTGTCCCATCTTCCCTGTCCTCGGCTACCTTGCCTCCACCCTCTCACCCTGCCCTCTCTCTGGCTCCTTCTTCTTCACCTCCACAGGGCGTGCCTCTGATCTGTACCCCTCCCCGGAAATGCTTCAAGGATGGCAACCTTCTCCACATTGCCACTCTCAACTCTCGCTCTGCCGTCAAACATTCCTCTGATATCTGTCGCCTTCTTGAGGAACTGGACCTTGACATCATCGGTCTCACTGAGACATGGTTCACGGCCGGCTCTGTCACCAGCTTTGACACACTCCTACCTGACGGTTACAAGATCCTCTCCTTGCCCAGGCCCAACCGTACTGGGGGGGTGTGGCCCTTATCTTCCCTGAGTGGATTCCTGCCACTGTCACTCAGACCTACTTTTCCTTGGAATGCCTTGTCTGCCGACTCTCTCTCTCTCCTAGCCATTCCCTTACCGTGGCTACTATCTATCGGCCACCTGGTCAAATTTCCGCCTTCCTCTCTGAGTGGGCTGACCTCTCCTCCTCACTCCTGTCCTCAAGCACTCAACTCCTCTTTCTTGGAGACTTCGATATCCACCTTGATGCCTCCTGTCCTAACTCTGGACTCTTTTGCGACCTCTGCGACTCTCTCTCACTCTCTATTCTCCTGTCTGGGCCGGCCCATTCTGCAGGGCACACTCTCGATGCTCTGATCTGTTCTGACCTTCCCCTCTCTGTGCCTCTCTCCACTCCTCTCTCCTGGAGTGATCAGTTTCTCCTATCCTCCCACCTCACCCTCCCTACCCCACAGGCAAAGCCACCCTCATCACTGCCACCCACCTTCGCGGTCATCCGACCCATGAAGTGCGTGTCAGTCGAGGCATTCGCTACCACCTTCTCGCCCCCTCCCCCCCTTCGGCTGACTCCCACCATGACACAGCCCTCTCCACTCTCCACTCTGCTATATCTGATACCCTTGATATCCTTGCCCCTGTCATGAGGATCTGCCTAAAGCCCAAAGCAAAATGTAACTCCTGGTATGACTCAGATCTCGTCACCCTTAAACGCAAGTGCAGGGTGGCAGAGAGGAAATGGCGTGCTTCATGTTCATCCTCTGAAAAACTGGCCCGCCGCCTGCTCCAGAGGCAATACCGACTCTCCGTTCTCACTAAAAAGAGAGCCCTTATCCAAGCCCGCATCTCTGCGGCATCTAACAATTCGGCCGAACTCTTTAAAATCTGCAAGGAGCTGGCCAACCCTGCTGCAGTCTCCACCTCTCCTGTCCCCTCCCAGGCCCTCTGCTTGGCACTGGCCTCTCACTTCATTTCAAAAACTCAGGACATCCTGTCCTCACTCTCCTCCTATCACTTCCCCCCCTCTATTCCCTGCTCTCCCTCTGGCCCTTCTGCAGCCACCCCTCCTCCCTCCTTCTCTGCCTTTCCCCATTTCTCTGCTGACAAGGTTTCGAGACAAGTCCGATCTGTGAAAGTCTCATCAAAACAGGTCCACCCCTGCTCCCCCAAAACTATCAAGGACCACATCGACTCCCTGGCCCCTGCTCTGGCTGACTTCTGCAATCACTCCTTCGCCTATGGTGTCTTCCCATACCCCTCAAGCACTCCCTTGCGCACCCCCTTCTTAATAAACCCTTTTACGACCCCTCCTTCCCAGCTAACTATCGCCCAATCTCTATCACTCCCTTCCTGGGCAAGCTCCTGGAGAAACTGGCCATCTCCCAGCTTAATCTCCATGCTGAATCTGTTGGTAGTTTTCATGACCACCAGTCTGGCTTCAGAGCTGCCAGAAGCACGGAAACTGCTCTCCTGAACATCCGTTAGGACCTGCTCTCTAACCTTGACTTTAACACCCCTTGTGTTCTCATTTTGCTTGACCTCTCTTCTGCCTTTGACACTGTCAACCACACCATCCTGCTCAACCGTCTCCGTGATAACCTGGGTATCACTGGTCAGGCTCTGGCGTGGCTGACCTCCTTCCTCTCCAATCGACCCTCCCAGGTCCAACTGGGTTCCTTCTTCTCTGACATCTTTTTCTCTACCTGTGGTGTCCCCCAGGGATCTAACCTCTCCCCCTGGCTGTTCAACCAGTATCTGGCACTTCTTGATCACTGCATCGCCGCTCTCTGTCCCAACATTCAGTGCTACGCAGATGATACCCAGCTCATTTTCAGGCTACCCTCGGCCTCCTCTTCCCCTTCCCTCATCTCTGACTGTCTCTCTGCTATCCAGGAATGGTGTGCCGCCAACGACCTCTGCCTTAATGCTAGTAAGACTGAGATTCTACTTATCGGCACACCCTCTCCCTCCTTCCCTGCAGCTCTTTGGCCCGCCTCCCTTGGCCCTCTTCCTGCGCCTACCTGCAAGGCAAAAAACCTTGGGGTTATCTTCGACTCCACACTCTCTTTCTCTCCTCACATATCTGACGTCTCTAAGATGTCACACTACCAGCTACACCTCTTCAGGGGTATCCTTCCTTTCCTCTCCTTCCCCCAGAAGCTCACTGTCTCCAGAGCCCTGGTTCTCTCGAAGCTGGACTACTGTAACAGCCTCTATTTAAATCTTCCTGCCTCTACTCTCCACCCTTTGCAACTCATCCAGAACAGGACTGCGAGACTTGTCCTTGGCCTCAAGCCCAGGGATCGTAACTCTCCAGGACTGAAATCACTACACTGGCTCCCAGTGGCTGCGAGGATTAAGTTCAAAACCCTCTGAATTGTCCACAAGGCCTTCTGGGGCCTTGCACCAAAATACCTTCAACTCTTCCGAAATATCTTCCTTCTCGAGCTCTTCGCTCATCCACCTCCAACTACCTCAGGGTCAGCCGCTTCTCCAAGCTACGAGCTAGGGGTAGATCACTCTCCGTAGCAGGGGCCTCCCTCTGGAACAGCCTTCCGCCTCCCTGAAACTTGAGGAGAACCATCTCCGATTCCGGAAGCACCTCAAAACCTTCCTCTTTGCCTCTGCTTTCTCTCCCTCTCTCCCCTGCTAAATTCACTGAACCTGCACTGAATCTGCTACTGGGCCACTCACCGATCTCGGTCCTTGGCCCAGCCACTCTTCCCTGCACTGCCTACCTGCACTACGGCTTGTCTCTGTATCCTTCAGCCCCTCTCCCGGCACTTACCTTGCACTTTCCACCAGCTGGCCCTATTATTTATCTTGTATTCTACTAACCATGTACTGCGCTTTCCTTGCACTTGCCACCACCTGGCCCTATTATTTATCTTGTATTCTACTAACCATGTACAGCACTTTTCCCAATCCCCTTACACTTACACTTGCGCGATCTGAATGACACCTGGCCTAGTAGGATCGTTGTCTGTCTCCCCTTGTTCCCCCCCCTGCTTCGTCGCGCCTTGAAACACTTGTGTATAGGCGCGTTACAAATGCCATAGCATATCATATCATGCAGGTGGTTTTGTCCTTCGGAAGGAAATCATTAACAGCTTCTTACAATAGAGGTAAAGGCATCTCTACGCAGCAGTGCATGAGCCTACTCTCCATTGCCTCTTCCCTTGTACCCAAGGGACAAGTAGGTGGAGCATAACACATGTGGTTTCAGACGTAGCCTTCCTCAACAGGGATGGGCTGGAAGTGTTCTTCTGCCCCTTTGGGGTCTCAGTGAAATGAAAAAAGAAAAATGTCTTCTCCATTGCCCATTAGATGCAATGTTCAGAGAGAGTCCAGTCCTAGTCTAGTGAAGTGTGGATTATGATGTAGCAGAGGGCATTTCTACAGAAACATGGGTCCAACATGTTGCACACCTCGTGCAAGATGCAGTCTAACAATACTCAAATAATGTGGCACGCCTGCCACTGATGGAAGACAGGAACAGTTGTGGGATGGGATGGCGTAACCCCCCCCCCCCCCCCACGGCGTTGCTGATTAGGCACAGGGTCTTTTTGTATTGGTTTTTACAGTCTTCACCCGTCATGAGCCGTGTACTAACCCGGGTTGGGTGGAGGGCTGCTGTATAGATGTGGAAACAGAGGAAGCGAGGGTTGAGGTTAAGACAGGGGAAGAATCCCTCCACATATACTCCCTCCTGTTTATGGCCACGGAATTGCTCCTGGTGGGTCAGCAGCCCAATCAAGGTGATTTGTGACTTGGCATGGCACAGGCTGTTCTCCAGCACCCAGTGGCAGAGGGCAGTGGACTGTATGCTAAGAGTTGGACAGCAGCAGAAGAGGTGAAATCAGCATGGCAAGCTGTCTGGTCGTGTCTTAGTGGCCATAGCACAGGCTGCTGCAGATGCAGCTAGAACCGCTGTGGCATCAGCAGAAGCCTGCTCTTGGGCCAGGCAGTCATCTTCCCTGGTCTGAGCACAGGCTGGTCCTGATGCAGCAACAATGAAAGACATATCAGCAGCAGCCTGCTACTGGGACAGTCAGGCATCCTCAGTGACCTGAGCACAGGCTGCTGTTGATACAGCTACAACCACAGCAGCAGCTTGAGAATCCCACTCCAAGGTCAGCTGTACATCTTCCCTGGTCTGAGCACAGGCTGCTGCAGCTGCAGTTGTTATCAGCAGCAGCCTGCTCCAGGGCCTGTCAGGCATCTTCCCTAGCCTCTTGCCTAACTGCCCCCTCTCCCCACTGACCCCCATTCTCCTCTTCCTCCGGTTGGGCAGCCTTCTTTGCTGACACTCTCTCAACTACTGCAGAAAAGAAGGTGCCAGCCACAGAAACAGTGAGAATGGGCTGGGAATAGGGAGGGTGCAAGTGTATGCCTGTTCCTGGGCAGGGAATGATTCTACTACATGTACGAAAGAGGTGTAATGACCGATGCGAGGTTGGCTCCATGAAAGTGGTGGTATCCTCCACTACTACCAGAACATCCCCGGCCCTCAGCAGCTGTGTCTCTGGTTGGTCCAAAGTGACCAGTCTTGTGTGGCTGGAATTTTCAAATGGGTGTCCTGGTCAGTGTGGCTGTCCAGCCACGGTGCCTTGCTCGTTGAGGGCTGGGGTTGTATGTGGCTGAAAAACAATGTACTACTGCCCCATGGAGACCCAGGTGGTTCTGCCAAATACACCTTAGGATCACTTGACCACTTTCTATGTCTGCCATTATAATCCTCATTCTCTCCTTTAGGGGGAAACACATCTAGTGATAGAGTGTACTACGAGTGAATTGTACATGCAAATCAGTATTTCCAACAGTATAATCGGTGCGTCTCTTATTGGGCTATTTCATGCACAAACAGGGCAGTTGCATGAGTAACAGTTGGCCGCAGGAATGCCTACGACATTGTGTGGGATGTGGGATGAATTTCACTACAATTGTACTGGGTATGGTACGGTCAGATATTACTAGTAAAATGTGAAACTAGTGTTAGAGGAATTTGGTGAGGAGACAAAGCTGTTTCCAGACAAAGAGCCAACCCCCTAAAAAAAGATATCTACAATCATAAAAAATAGAAATTGATGAATTGAAAACATTCCTCTAAAATTCCCCATTGACACATTCATGGCCACTCTTAAATCTGTTTGCACTAAGTGCTGCATCATCCGCCATAACTGGGCCCTCCGTCAATCTTGCCTACAGAGGCCTTTGCCTTAAATCAGCCACAGCTTTATGTCATGTTCTACCGTCTTTCTGCCGTTTTTTTTTTTTTAATGTTGATCTGCGCACTGGCAGAGCCCCAGATGATAAGTCATTTTCTGTTCATCAACATTAAAACTCAAGACCTTTGATGATTCTACAGACTGTACACTCAAATGGTAATGAGAAAAAAAAGCGTTAGCTTTACTTTCATTACTCTTTTCTAATGTGTATAGCATCAAGTAGTGAGTAGCAGTAAAACAGGCAGCATTTCAGAAAACTGCCTGTTTTACCACTATGTATAGTTTTGGGTTTCAACACCCATATTCCAAAAAAACATCCTCCTTGTAAGTGGATGTTTTATCTCATGAGATAATTCAAACTATCACCAACGGAGTACAGCGAGATTCCATATTGGGGAATGTACTACACCTCGCTTGTAAAAAAGGACTGTAACAACATGCAATCGTGGTAATTATGTCCTGAGGAGGGACGTGGCACTCCCCCATTGGATCATTTCTGGTCCAGTAATGCTCTGAAATGCCACGTGGGCCGGAAATTGACCAATACAGGGATGCCACGTCAATACCCCAGGTGACAGTGTGCTGCTGGCAGGGCTCCCAATGTGGTGCTCCCTATGACCATAGGAGTGTCGCACTGAGAACCCTGCTTTCAGTGTCACTCCCTTCAGGGCTCTCGGCGCAGCACTCCTGTGATTAGAGTGAGTGCTGTGCTGACAGCTCTGCTGCCAGAGCAGTGGCTCCCCACGCAGCGCTCGCTCTAATCATGGGAGAGCCTGCTTAGAGCCTTTGCAGCCAGTGCAGGAGCTCTCGATGCAGCGCTCCTTTCCTGGGAAACACCTGACAGTCACTGGGCAGTAAACCCACACCTACCTCTCACCTTACTGGGGTGGAGGGACCTCCACCCCCCAATTAAACTTCACCTGGCCGCACCTTTGCAGACACAGCCCGGCATCGCCTTTTAATCCTCCCCCACAACCACTCAAAAACCTTGCTTGGCTGCCACAGCAGTGGACAGGCTCTTTTTTAAGTCCCACCCCTCCCTCTGCATTATGCCACAAGACTATGGAACCTCCTCCCTGTTCAAACAAGGAGGGTCCGGGGAGTGTGTCTCTACCAGCATATACCCGGAGAGAGACACTCCCGAACCCCCCTTACTTGTGCATGTTAAGTAGCTTTGGATTTTCACCCTAAGATACTAGGGTAATCCAGGCACGGAGCCCTTCCTCACCATTCTTAAAAAAGCACAGCTCCACCTCACTGACACTGCCCAAGCAGGCCAAAACACATATCTGGACTTGTTGTTGGCATTCTTGTTCAGAAGAGAATTGCCTGGCATTTCGGTGTTTCCTCTGTGAAAGGATGGTGAGCTAAAGAATCTCGTTGAGACTCTAAACTGGGATACAGGCTGGTAGAAAGAGACACTCCCAGAACACTGATGAGGGCCAGCCCAACCAGGCTGAAAAACGTGTCTGGGTTTGCTGTTGGTGCTCTTGTTCAGAAGAGAATTGTCTGGAATTTCAGTGCTGGACTCCCCTTGGGCATGTCAAAGACTGATATGTAGTGGATATGTATCTTCTGTGAAAGGATGGTGAGCTAAGGAATCTGGTTTAGACTCTAACCCGCGATATAGGCCGGTAGGGAGAGACACTCCCAGAACCCCCCTTACTTGTGCATGTTAAGTGGCTTTGGGTTTTCACCCTTAGTTACTAGGGTAATCCAGACGTGCAACCCTTGTTCACTGTTCTTAGAGAGGCACAGCTCTACCTCACTGATGAAGTCCAACCTTGGAAAAACACGTGTCTGGGGTTGCTGTTGGTACTCTTGTTCAGAAGAGAATTGCCTGGCATTTCAGTGCTGGACTGCCCTTGGGCAGGTCAAAGACTGATATATAGTGGACATTTCTCTTCTCTGAAAGGAAGGTGAGCTAAAGAATCTAGTTGAGACTATAAACCGGGATATAGGGTGGTAGAGACACTCCCAGAACCCTGTTACTTGTGCATGTTAAGTAGCTTTGGGTTTTCTCCCTAAATTACTAGGGTAATCCAGATGTGGAACCCTTTCTCACTGTTATTAGAGAGGCACAGCTCCACCTCACTGGCAAGGACCAACCAGGCCAAAACACGTGTCTGGGGTTGATGTTGGTACTCTTGTTCAGAAGAGAATTGCCTGGCATGTCAGTGCTGGACTGCCCTTGGGCAGGACAAAGACTGATATGTAGTGGAAATGTCTCTTCTGTGAAAGGATGGTGATCTAAGGAAACTGGTTGATACTCTAACCCGGATATAGGCCTGTAGAGAGAGGCACCCAGAACCCCCCTTACTTGTGTTTGTTAAGTAGCTTTGGGTTTTCAACCAAAGTTACTAGGGTAATCCAGACACGGAAACCTTGCTCACTGTTCTTAGAGAGGCACAGTTCCACTTCACTGACAAGGCCCAACCTTGGCAAAACACGTGTCTTGGCTTGCTGTTGGTAATCTTGTTCTGAAGAGAATTGCCTGGCATTTCGGTGCTGGGCTGCCCTTGGGCAGGTCAAAGACTGACATATAGTGGACATTTCTCTTCAATGACAGGATGGTGAGCTAAAGAATATGGTTGAGACTCTAACCCCGGGATATAGGCTGGTAGAGCGAGACACTCCCAGAACCCCTCTTACTTGTAACTCCTCCCTGTCAGCATCAGACACATCCCCAAATACAACTCAAGACCCACATCTTCAAGGAGTCTCTCCTCCTCAACACCTAGGCTATCACGTCACCCCTTGCACCACTTTATTCGCTATACGCGACCTGCACATCTTCTCCCTGCCACCCGGTACAGCTGTAACCCTCCTCTGTGCCCCTCTGTATCCTACACCTGCTGTACATCTGTTCTGTTGTTACCACTGAAAGAGCTCCGTTGTGCATCTGTACAGCTGTATATCTCTCTAATGCATTGCTTATGTAACTCTATTGTTGTATACCTCTGTAAAGTGCTCCATTGCTTCTCAAAGCTAGGTCCACGCTCAATAAATATAATAATAATAATAATAATAATAATAATAATAATAATAATAATAATAATAATGTTGCTGGGATTGGCCAGTTCCAAAGCAACCACTCCAGACATATTGCCTTCCTCCCTCCCCCTCAATAAGAACACACTCAGTGGGCCTCATTTTAAGTTTGCCGGTCCTGGAACTACAGTACCGGTAAGCATGCCAGTACCATAGTTCCCAGACCGGCAAACTACGAGTTGTGCTCGTGGGTGCCTGTCTGCCCGCCAGGTCGGACCTAGCGGGCAGAAAGGCACCCGCGAGCACAGCAAGTCAGTGCATCCGACCTCCCCATTCCCATTCAGCCCTATTTACGGCGCCCGCAAATCGGCAATTACGAGGTCCGGCAGGGCCGTAATGACCCGGTTATTGCCCATTTGTGGGCACCGTAAAAAAATTGTAAGTTTGGTGCCAGCCTGGTGGTTTTACCGGCAAGGATACCGCCAAACTTGTAATGAGGCCCACTTGCTTTACAGGCCATGGCCTCAAGCCACTCCCCAGCGTTTCGGGCCCTGAAAACCTTGTTAGATGCCCTTGCTGCGCAGGGACCTTCAACTTGGTCGTCAGGGTCCATAACTCTCAGTATGGCCCCTCTGACTAAGTCTATACAGCTTATTTAAATGTGCCAGTATTAGTACAGCTAACACCATGAAACAAGGAGGCCCGTAGTCAGTTAAAACAAGATATGTTAAACATTTTTTTTTCTTGTAAAAATATATTTCTGTTCATAACAGTACTTGTCGTATAACCATTATACATGTCTGGGATAATGAACATCTTGTGGTTGGTTTTTGTTACTGGCCAACATACCATAGAATACTGTAGAATATTATTCTTTGCTTATTTAGCAATAGTTACTATTACATAAACCTTAACTGGTGCAGTACAAATGTTCACTAGCTTTTTTGCCAAAGCACATTGGTTGCAAACCCGTATTGAACACATGGGGTGCACATGGGCTGCTCATTTTACTCACTTGCTCCTGCTCTTCGGGCAGGACTCGTCCCGGGGTCAGTGGGATAGACGCGCTGTGGCTGTCTTTTTGTTTTTTGGCAATTCTTGTTTGTATTCAGTGCATTTTCCATTTCTTATCTGAAGCATTTTATGATGACGCTATTGGCTTGATTTTCACAAGCGTTTTCAACGGTAAAATCCCACTGCAAGCCGCTTTGTAAATCACGCCCCATGAATCTTAACTGAAACATGTTGGTCAGAGGTTCATTAACATACGTCTGGCCAGCCTGCACTTGTCCCGATGGCCCCACGGGGGACAGCGTGTGGGATGAACGAGTGAGGAAGTGCGGAAGTGACGCCTTTCTATGAAGCTGAATGATAACCCCGGAGACCTCCTTATCTTCCCGGCTCAGCCCTCTGGTCGGAATTGCACACGGTTAGTTAACACTTTCAAGCATCAATTGGGCAGCCGGCAGTTAATCATGTATTGATGATCTAGTGCTGTCCACGGGCGCAGGGCGATTGATTCATGCTCAGTGAAAGCAAATCTCCGATATCGTGATCAGCGCGGGCCACTTCGATCGCTTTTCTCTAGTGCAAATGATGATCCAGGAAGAAGACCCGGGGCAGTGACTGTTTACGGGGGGCATTGCTAGGAAGACACGGGGAATGTGTGTTATGGTAATTAGCCAGGTGGCAGAGTTATTTGCCTCATTTTTGAAACACATCTAACAATGAACTGTGGTGAACGTGATCTGGCAATGTTGAACTAATGTACACACCCTGTTGCAAAGCGACACTTCTATTCTAAGGTTGAATGGTGGGGGCTACAGTACATTAACCTGTCTCTTAGCCGTGTGTGGGGGGGGCGGGGAGGTTGCAAACAATGCATGGGCAGAATTTAGATAGTCCAAACCCAAAATAATCCTGCAAAAGGCCCACACTGGCATACTGCCATTCCACCTCCCACAACCCAAGACCCCTGGCCGGTTTTGTACCAACTCACTCCTCAAGACCCATACCGTGTGCCCTGTCTCCACTGCGGCCATGACGAAAAAGGTCCATAACATATGTCTCTATGGGCCTCATTACGAGTTCGGAGGTAACCACGCCGCTATTTGCGGCATGGCTGCCTCTGAACTCGTCCAAACTCTGGCCTGGTGAATGGGGTAATTACCGGTCGATTCCGAGGTCAGGGGGACTGGTAATTCCCCATTCACCAGGGCCATTCCCCATTCCCATTTGAGCCCCCATAGGGCTCAATGGGAAGGGGGACGGCGGCAATAACGGTACCGCAAATTACGGTACCGTTATTGACCCTGGAGTCCCTTTGGGGGTCCCGTCCTTAACGCCTGCTAAAAGCATTCGTTAAGGAAGGACCCGCAAGGGGAACTCGTAGTAGGGCGGTAAGGGTTTAACGGCACCAGTCTCGTAAAGTCAAATTCGAATAAGTTACTGGCGTGTTCGTGGCTGTCTGATTCATGGAATTATTTGCGCTGAAAAAGGGTGATTTGTGCGCCATTCTGCCCGCAAATCCCTGTTTAAAAACTGGGGATTTGCGGGCAGAATGGTGCACACATCGCCCTTGTTCGGCGCAAATACTTCCATGAATCAGATTTGATTTGATTTTTGCATTTATAAAGCTCACATCTCAAAGAGAACCTGGCAGCAAACTGCATCTAGGCGGAGATGATTAATATAGTGCTGCTAATAACCTGAAAACAAAACCAATCAGAACACTAAGCAAACAGATACGTTTTCAGGTGTTTACGGAAGATGGTTAGAGAATGTATTTGATGAAGGTGTATCGGCAGAGAATTCCAGGCTTGTGGGCCTGCGACAGAAACATGTCTGTCCCCCCAAGTGGTAGTTCTGCAGGGGGGAACTACCAATAGACATTTGTCCATCGAACGCATTCATACATTGAATCTGTCATACTTCTTTGATATTCCACATGCCAGGCTTGGCGGTATGCTTTCCCGCATTTTGAAGCAAGATCTACATTTTGTTATACAAAGATACTAATGGACGATTAAAAATGTGCATTCTTCGGAACGGAAAGTCTGGTGGCAGCGTGTGCTATTGTTTGTCTATTGTGTGTCCCGTATCTGCTTTTCACAGAAGATGCAGTATTGGATATTGCTCAGCTGTAAAAACAATAGTAACTAGATGGCTGTTTACGAGCTCAGCATCATCACTAACTGCATTTGGCAAATAGGGAGGTGTGTCACCCTGTCATTTGCAAACAACTCATCTTGCTGTGTTGCAGGGTAAGGAAACAGCACTGGCAAAACCCGCCTTTTTCTGCAGAAAAGACATGAAATGAACCACGTGGCAAATCAAACGTTATCATGCAAGCAAATAGAATGAGGCACTTCATTGCACACAGCCTGGATAATAAACAAATGGCAGTGCCATTGCTGCCTTGAATATCAAGACAGGTGGCTGTTCTGCAAAAGCACAAACCGACCTGTGGGTGGCATGCCTTTGTGCCCTGCCATATTTCAGATGGTGCGCTGAAAGCACTGGATGGCCCTGTCCCCACCTGTAACAAAGAAACTGAATGGGCCACGAGATCAATGAAACAGTTAATAGACTAGTCCATTGCATCTGGCAATGACAGCTATCTGCCTGAAGAGTACACAGACCGATATTAGTGACACTCCTGCTGTCAATTTTAAAGCCATTAATGGAACTCCCTAATGTACAAAAAAACTGTGAGTGTTGTGCCTGAGTGCCTGAGTGCCCTGCGATACATCAGATGACAGATGAAAGCACTAGGTGTCCCTGTCTTTCCCTGTGACAGAGACATTAAATGGGCCAAGAGAATTTCATGTGCCAATACATTCTACTTGAACAATACAGTAGTGCACAACCAAATATTAGTAACATACTGCATGATGTCAATTGTAACACCAGAGAAAGACCTCTCTAATGCACAAAGAAAGTGCAAGTTGCATGCCTGCGCTGCATGCAATGTGTCGGGTGGTGCGATGGACATACTGGATGGCCCGGTCTCCTCCTGTGGCAAATCAGTGAAAAAGGCCAAATGCTGCAGGCACATTTATGAAACAAGCACATTTGATGTGGCAATGCTTTCCACTCTGCCTCCACAATACACAGAGAGATATTAGTGACATGCCCTCTCTCAATGATAGCCCACTAATGATAGCCCTCTCTCAGAGATTAGTATAGATGGGAATCCATGTAGCCGAACAATATTTTCGAGGAATTCTTTGGCTAGGACAGAAGCTGAAGGTAAACCTTTCAAAGGAATGAAGTGGGCCATTTTGGAAAACAAATCCACAATTACCAGAATGGTATTGTATCCCGAACAAGGAGGCAAGTCCGTAATAAAATCCATTGATAGGGTGTGCCAGGGTGCTGGCGGTATGTCTAGAGGTTGAAGGAGACCGGCTGGTCTTTTCTTTTGACCTTTATTTTGGACACAAACACCACAGGACATCACAAAAGATTTAACATCTTTTCGCCAAGAGGGACACCAGAATTGTCGTTTCACCTTTTCCATTGTCTTGGCAATACCGGGGTGTCCCTCTATTATGTATCATGATAACCTGAAATAACTAGTTCGTGTAAATCCTTGTGCGGCAGGAATAAGCGTCCTTGGTAATAAGGTAAACCATTATCTATGGTAAAGTCTGATCCCTTTTGTATCCAATCCTGTAGGACTGTAGGGTCCAGGAGTTGTTCCACTCTGACTTGAATGTCTTCAAGCGTCTGTAACAAAGTCATGCCTAGAATTCTCTGTTCAGGAATTATTGGTACTGGTTCTGAGTTTGTATCAGATTCTCCTATTCCAATTCGGGATAAGGCGTCTGCTTTGCCGTTCTTGCAGCCAGGTCGATAGGTAATCACGAAATCAAATTCAGCGAAAAACAAAGCCCATCGGAGCTGCCGTGATGACTGTGCCTTGGCGGTTTTCAAATACTGTAAATTCTGGTGATCAGTGATCACCGTGATGGTATGTCGAGCGCCAAGCAGGTAATGCCGCCAGGCTTTAAAAGCGGACTTTATGGCTAACAGTTCTTTGTCAGTGATTGCGTAATTAATCTCTGGTGCCGAGAATTTTCTGGACCAAAATGCTACGGGATGCAGTTGGTTGGTTTCAGTATCTCTTTGAGACAGAACTGCTCCCATGGCTAGGCTGGATGCGTCAGTTTCGACGACATACGGGAGATCTGGACGTGGGTGTTTCAATATAGGTGCGGAGGTAAACTTAGCTTTTAAATCCTGGAAGGCCTGCTCGGCTTCTTCAGACCATTCAAAACGTTTATTTTTCCTCAAGAGTGCAGTAATGGGTTGTACTATGCGTGAAAATTCCGGGATAAACCTGCGATAGAAATTGGCAAAGCCGAGCATGCTTTGAACCCCTTTTACAGAGCTAGGTGATGGCCATTTGAGGATGGCATCCACTTTTCTTGAGTCCATTCAGACTCCTTTGGGTGTCAGGATGAAACCGAGAAACTCAACTTCTGTGGTATGGAAAACACATTTATCCAGTTTAGAAAATAGTTTGTGTTGGCGCAGTTTTTCCAGAACTGCCCTAATGTGTTTTCTGTGATCAGATTCCGAAGAGGAGTACACTAGAATGTCATCGATATAGACGACAACACAAACATCGATGAGTTCCTGAAGGACATCATTCATGAAGAATTGGAAGGCAGCAGGCGCATTGCACAACCCGAAAGGCATTACCTGGTATTCGAATAATCCATATTTTGTACGGAAGGCTGTTGTCCATTTGTCGCCTTCTTTTACTCGCACCAGATGATATGCCCCCCGGAGATCTAACTTGGTGTATATGCAAGCGTCCTTCACCTGGTCAAGGAGTTCAGGAATTAGAGGCAGAGGATAACGGTTTTTAACCGTTATCTGGTTCAATGCGCGGTAATCGATACAAGTTCTAAGGTCGCCTTCTTTTTTAGGCACGAAGAACAAAGCCGAGGATGCCGGGGACTTTGACGGGCGAATAAAACCATTGGCGAGGTATTGATCCAAATATTTTCTCAAATGCAGGTTCTCAGGTTCGGTAAGGGCATAAATCCTGCTACAAGGGGGTTGTGCACCAGGCACCAGATCGATTTGGAAATCGTACGATCGGTGAGGAGGTAACGTGTTGGCCTGTTCCTTTTGGAAGACGTCCTGAAAGTCCTGGTATTCCGGAGGTAATTGCATGGAGGCAGATGTTACAGATGCTAGATTAATCTTCAGGTTTTCTGGGTAGCATGTTTGTGCACAATCCGGGAAGGTTATTCTCTTGGCTCGCCAATCAATTCGAGGATTATGTGTCTCTAACCAAGGAATTCCAAGAATAACCTGAAACTGTGGAGCCTTGATTACATCAAACACAACTGCCTCCCGATGGCCGTCAGGACCAATAAGAGTCACCCCAGTAGTGGAATGTGTTACCAGTCCAGAGGCAATTTCAGTTCCATCGACTGTGGTGATGACATCTTTGCTGGTTTTAGGATGGAGAGGGAGGTTAATCCTAGAGGCCAATTCACGATCCACATAGTTTCCAATAGCCCCACTATCGATGTATGCCTTTATTGCATGCAACCGCTTAGGCTTTTCTGGATCTACGAGAACCATTGGCACAATGAAATGCGAGGTCTGAGAGTTAGTTTTCAAGCTCGGCAAGCGGACCCCTATGCTTGTCGGGCTGAGTCGTTTCCCGAAACAGAGTCTTCATGGTTTTTATCAGCGGCTCCTAACGCTTTTCGGGGCGGTTTTGCCGGGGAATCTCGTAGAAAGTGTCCAGACTTCCCACAATTCCCACAATAAAGACATAATTTTAACTGCCGCCTCCTTTCACGTTCCTTTTGAGTTAAGGGTTCTTTAACCCCTCCAATTTGCATAGGCTCAGAGACATGAACTCCCTTGGGGTTAGCGTGGGTCTTGACCAACACCACAGTCTCAAACCTGGACCGATCTGTTTTTCTGTTTTGAAGTCTGTGATCCAATTGGACCACTAAGTCTATATATTCTGTGCATTCTTGGGGCGGATTTACAACTTGGGCCAAGACATCTTTAAGTTCTCCGCGTAGACCTCGATAAAATAACGTGACTCTTTTATCCTCTAGCCATCCCGTTTCCACAATTAGTCTATTAAAGGTTGCAATATAGGATAGGAGGTCCTGATTGCCCTGTCGCAGGGATAGAAGTTAGTCATCCAGAGCCTGCCCCTGAGAGTGTCGAGCAAATAACCTTTCCATGCTTGCTTGAAATCCTTGAAAATCACAGAGAATCGGGTCATCTTGAGTAACCAGTGGAACTGACCAATCGGCAGCGCAGCCGCTGAGATATGACAATACAAAGGCTACTTTGGTCTGATCATTAGGGAAGGCCCCAGGTCTGCATATGAAGTGCAAACAACACTGATTCATGAATACGGCGAATCGTTTGGGGTCCCCAGCAAAGCGTTCAGGTGGGGCCAGCGGCATGTTTCCAGGTAGATTAATCTGCACAGGGTTACTGGGAACCACAGGAGCGGGGTTCCCTCCGGAACAGGGTAGAGGAGTGTGTCCAGCTTGACCTTGCAAAAACTGTCTGGCCAGGTCATCAGTTCTTTCCTTTGATATTATTAATTCCCTCTTGAGGGCATTAGTCTCTTGACGAGCGGCATGTACTTCGGTCCGTAATTCCCCCAGTAATTGGGCCAACTGATCAGTCTCAGAAGTTTCCATAGCGCCTGGGTGGGAATTTGTAGGAAGGCTTTGCGTTCTGTAACGCTCACCTGACTCCCACGGGGGCGCTGGCCTGGTTCGCGCTGCTGTGACCTCGTCTAAGGTGATGCGCAGGGTTCAGAAGACGGACTGGACCGGGCCCCAGATCTGGCTTGTCTGACTCGCAGAAGTATCCTTCTGTAGGTGAGAATAGGGGGTTAACTGGCTGCGGGGTAATGCAATCGGCCTCCCACTTACCCCTCTCACCCTCTTCAAAACCCTTCTGTGCTTCCCCGTAGCGTCTCACCTTAGGGTCTGGAAGGACGAGCTCTCCATCCTGCTTTTGATGCAGGGGCGCGTTGGTATCCAGTTACGTCACTGGATTTTCGGATGGGTGAGAACCAAACTTGCTTGGCTTCCAGGTAAGTTTTTCTATAAGTGGTTCCCCTTGTGTCCATGCATTAATGTTCTAATGCTAGTGTCTTTTTCCCCATAGGGGCCAGGGTACGGAATGCCGGGGAACAGGCACCGACCCGAGGTAAGCGGTGAAATCCTTGTGGAAATCAGGTAAGTCTTTAATGAGTGTTTTGGTAATGTCTTTTCATTCACTCATTAACGCTGATGTCTTTTTCCCCTTAGGGGCCGGGGTCCTAAAATGCCTGGATGCGGCGCGGACCCGAAATGAAAAGGGAATGACCCAACAGGTAAGTCTTGACATGGAGTTTTAGCTTCCCTTTTCCCTTCTTTCTCTCACCTTTGTTCTTGTCTTTTTCTCCCTAGGCGCGGGGGCGCGACTGCAAATCCGGATGGTCGCTGCTGAACATGGAGGCGCCCTGTAAAGGTGAGTAGAATGCGGCGCTGCAGCGATCGATGCGATGTGCTTTTAAAAATAAATGTCTTCCTTTTCAGGATTGTCGGCGAAATGTCTCTGGGATGCAGATTTAGCAGGTGAGGCCTTTTCCTTCTTCTGTTCTCTTGTTCCCTTCCTTTGCAGGTGATTCAGGATGCTGGCAGGTGTGGCAGAAGTCAAGATGCAGGAGAGACACGGTGAGCGTCCAGCTGCTAGATGCAGAACAGCGCGAAGCACGTGTGGCTTATCGGGTGTGGTTTAAATAGCCTTGGAAGAAGTTCCTAGAATGTGTCCTTCCTCCAATCAGGTATGTATCCTTCCCCGACCACGCCCGGGTGGTAAATGAGTCCCACAGGTAAAGTAGTTCCTTTCAGGCCTCAAGGAGGCCGGGGTTCTGCAGCATGGTCTGCATCAGGTAAGTGCACCCAAACACTTTCATAATGAGCCTGGCGCCTATGCGCCAGAACTGACGTTTTCTATGAGCCTGGCGCCATAGGCGCCAGGACGCTGTCCAAAGGGCCCCTATAAGGGGTTGTTGGGACCTTCCCCGGGGACTTGATGTCCACTTTCGGGGACGCAGGGCCGGAGCCGGCTCCCCGGGAGCGGGCATCGTGACATTATCTCGGGACATAGTTATGAAACATATAGGCTGAGACTGCATGGTCTGCCCATTTGGTTTTGTATATTTTGACCATCTGCCTTTAGACAGTTTGAGACAGCATTTGTCAAGATGCATAGTGATGTGGCAGGAAAATTATGGAGTGGCTCCAAAGACTGTACACATGTGAAAAGCAAATAAAATACAGCACACAACGGCATGGTACAGTTTGTGAAGAATTGTATTACAGCCAGGTTAGACATCCTCTTAAATTTTCAATTTCAATTTTGTCTAAGCAGTGGCAGACACATTGGTACTAAATACATCGCAGTAAAAGCATGCAAAGTCAGAGGGTGGTGAGCTATTGGATTAATTGGAAATATTGTCATATGTACAATTTTGAATCGTCTTTCAAATGTTCAAGTCCTTTCTTTTCTCTAAACAGCTTATCATGGTTTGACTAGATGTGACATGTTTAGATGATGGTCCATGGTGATGATCAATGCAAATCCAAGAAACAGCTCTTAGTGGACACCACGAGCTGAAGTCTGCACAAACTCACGTATATGCAATCATTGATTACCCTGACATTCTCGTGTAAATTTCAAAACATTGTCCCTTTGATATGATATGATATGATATGATGATATGATATGGCATTTGTAACGCGCCTATACACAAGTGTTTCAAGGCGCGACGAGGCAGGGAGGGGGAACACGTGATATGATGATATGATATGGCATTTGTAACGCGCCTATACACAAGTGTTTCAAGGCACGACGAGGCAGGGAGGGGGAACAAGGGGAGACAGACAACGATCCTACTAGGCCAGGTGTCATTCAGATCGTGCACGTGCAAGGGGGAGGGGAAGGGAAAAGTGCCAGGGGGAAGGGAGAGGGGAAGGGCAGTACGCGGTTGGTAGAATACAAGGTATACAGAGACAGTCCTGCAGTGCAGGGGTTGCCAGGGAGGCAGTAATTATCAATATGTCATGTTTCAGTGCGTGCAACTATTTTAGCCTCCAATACACTAACCAGTAACGCCAGTACTGCCTATAAATTCTATGAACATGTGTGATATTTATGTATTTTCATACTGCCTCACCAGCCCACAACACACTACCCATCTGCACATTAAAAGTACCACCCTTGTTTGGTGGTGCGGGGTGGAATAGCTACCCATTTTGGGGGTCACTTTTATATAGGGGCAGCCTTAGCAGTGTTTCAGTGTTTGAAATCACCACCAGTTGTAAGTATGAATAACACTGGATGTTGTGTACATCGATGATCTGTTAAAACTCCAAAGTTTGAACAAAGCCAATAGTAGGACAGTATGTGCTAGAAACAGCGGCAGAGTGCAAAAGCAGCTAGTCAAATTGGTCAGTACCAGACATAGGACCTCATTACGACCCTTGTGCTGACAGAATGAAGGGGGCCGGTACGGGACCGGCCCCCTTCATTCCATCAGGGCTGATTACGAGGTTCCCTTTGCAGGACCCGGATCAGACGTCTGGTAAAACCAGACGTCTTTTCCAGGTGCCACGAGGGGAAGATGGAGGTAACAACGGGACACTTGTAATGTGCCTGTTGTTACCTCCCTCCCCATTCCCATTGAACCCTATGGGGCCTCAAATGGGAATGGGGAATGGTTTCTGCAAGGAGGAGTTACTGGGTCCTTCTATGTCGAATGACCCGGTAAAACCCTATTGCACAAACCCGGTAATGGAGCCCGGTTTGGAGGCAGTCATGGAGCTAATAGCTCCATGGCTGCCTCCAAACCCGTAATGAGGCCCATACATTCTTAAAGAATATCTCAACCAAGTGTGGAACGAAAGGCTGAGTCTGAATTGTTGTAATTGATTTGTCAACCAGATAAATACTTATATATACTGGATATAATTGGCACGTTTGGTAGCAGAACTGAACTCAAAGTGGTAGAATATATTGCCAGAGTGTAAACAGTTTTTTAAAAAATATTCGGTGTACAGTGTTCATTGTCAGAATACTGTGTAGCAGCAAGTTCATAGTAATATTAAACATTATGACATTATCATATTTGCTGCTCCATTTGCAACTACTTTATACATTTTTCTTATGTAAGTCACAGTTTATAAGAGCAGGGGTGCGATGAGGATTAACAAAACAATACATTAATACAATGAAATACTTTAATAGCCATATGCCCAGAGATAATAATTATTTGAAATTCACTTCTTTTACTAAAATCAAACAAAATCGATATTCTTAAATAACCCTTATCTTCCATCCTCTTAGAATATAATGTATGCTGCAAAATCCATCATAATCTGCTGTAGAGCTTTGGAATTCTGTATGGATAACAGGTACGGTGAATGAAGGGATAGCTTGATGCACTTTGGTTTAAAAGAAAAATGGTTGGTTAATAAAATGAATGTCTTTAACATTTGTGATGTCATCTTTGATGTTATGGGTGTTAGTCTTAGCAGTGCATGGTGGTGGCGCTAGTTATGGTTGCTTACCTTACCATAACTGTTGAATTTCGGGGTGTTTCCGGTTTTACCTGTAACCATAACGTCCCTGTAACAACGTTTTCCATAGAATTTCATAGGTTTTTGCTAGTGCAACTTACCCATAACGTCCCTTTAACAATTTATTTTAGTGAATTTCATAGGTTTTTAGTAGGGCACTGTAAGCAGAACGTTGCTTTAGCATAGCGTTTTCTGAAAAGAGGATAGGTATTTCATACGGCAACATAACCATAACATCCTGTTAACAACGGTTTGTTACTAATTCCTTGGCTGCCCTCATGATAAACGTGTGGAAAGGGCAAATTGTCTGGTGTATGCATCCATTTGCACTACCCCCTACTTATCCGAATAGTGTTGGTGTATCGTACCAATTATAGATGTACATGGTAAATGTTGTTTAGTGTGGCAGTAGGCTCTCTTTTTGTATTAACAGTGCAATGATAAATCTGTGCTGCACACTACTGACCGAGATGACTACAAATGAGCAATATGGACGTTTCCTATGGACAGTGCACCTGGTAGGCGTATGTGCAATCACACTGCAAGTATCCATAGGACTTCATTACTGGCCGCATGACCGCCCCTCCAAATGCACTTTGAAGTAGGTGTGGAAGCGCACCTGTATCCGTTCCACATCTAGACCCTAGTCATCCACTGTATGCTGGTAACACCGCCCCTGTCGCCAGCCCGGCGGATTCATGCAGTACGCCCCCACGTTTAAAGTATTGCTGCCGACTTGGTGGGTGGCTCTGCAAATCTGCCAATGTGTGGCTACAGTACTCCTAACTGTGTAACGGCCACTGGTAAACAAGGAGCAGCAACCTGCATAGTCACATGGCCTTGTTAAATGTCGCATTACTTTAATTTATCTGCCCCTTGCCTTTACATGACCCGTGAAACAAATACAGTGGACCTCATTACGACCCTGGCGGAACGGGTTAAACGGCGCCGTAAAAGGTGACGGCGCCGTTCAATCCGTTCCGTCACATTATGAGGTCCCCTCGCGGGACACGGTAAGCACGCCTGGGAAAACCAGGCGTGCTTACCGGGTCCCGCGAGGGGAAGAGGGAGCAAACAACTGGCCATCTCGTTATGGCCCGTTGTTTGCTCTCTCTCCCGTTCCCATTCAGCCCTATGGAGGCTGAAATGGGAATGGGGAAGGACCGTGTCCGGGTCCTTGAGGGAGGAATTACCGGGCCATACGAACTCGGAATGGCCTGGTAAGTCCTCATTCCGAGGACCCGGACACGGATGCGATTTCGGCGGCAGCCATGCCGCCAATAGCGGCATGGCTACCAGCCGAACTCGTAATGAGGGCCATTGTGTCTGCACTCAGCGGTGTGGTGGGAAGTATCAAGAGGTCGCCTGCCGGTCGTACATTTGAAGAAAACATGTAACTGCAGGTGGGACAGTTTGTACTAAGTCTGCAAAATGGCGAAGCTGGTGCACCTTCCTCACACACATACTAGTGAATGTAAAGGCAAGTAAGGAGACAGCAAAATATGCAGAGCGCAAACAACCTTAGTGCTGGTTAGAAAAGCGCTGTAGTTGCATGGGTGGCACAGAATAAATGGCTCCCTGCTTAACGTAATGAAGACATGTTTCCCGTCCTTGTAAGCATTCTTGTATTCCACAATGTTTGTATATCCGTGAATGCTACCTCTAACACTAATGGTGTAGCATAAAGTGTTTGTACTGCATGTGACGACAACTGAAATTAAAGCAGAAGGGACTAGTGGACAGGCTACTACCCTTCCAGCAATTACGTAGGGTACTTTCATGTACATCATTTTGCACATCTGCTGGAGGCAACAAGAGGGGCACTCCGGTAGGGCAGCAGAGCTGTAAAACAACCTTTGCAAACCATATACAAACCATATGCCATGCTACAGACCCTTACCCGACAAAAGGCATTGTATTGTGCATGTATTGCAACGCATTACTGTACAGAGGTAAGGTACGTGGAAGGCAGTGAGAATGGTTCTTAGGGGAACTTTACAATGACTAGCGCCTATGTAGGTGTGAACACCCAATAATTCCATTTCCTGGCACATCCCCTGTAGTATCCAGACAAGTGCTGCCCCTTCTGTACTGGACCTTTCCTGCTGTTCCTTCTGTGGCGTGTGTGAGAACACCATAATAAATGAAAATGAACTGTGAAATGGAAAAAGGTATATAAAGAAAGCACCTTTCACAGATCAACAACAGAATTGCCAATGCACGCATGCAGGGTGGGAGACGTGGCAGTGTGGTAAACAATTGGTTACAAAGGGGGTCGCTGTACAAAGAGGTTTTTTTTAGGTGTTCCAGAGTGTTTTCAAGAGAGTCACAGCGCAACACTAAGTACAAACAAATTTCACTACTTTCAAGAAGGGCACCAAGCCAATTTAGATGGGGTGTGCAAAAATCCGGATGGCTGGCATAGTAAGAGAAACATTATAGCTGGGGAAAAGTATTTGTGCTGTGAAACATCATAGTCCCATGGACGAAGGATGCCATTGGGACATGTTGAACAAAGGCACAAATACTCTTCTTTCCAATGTATCGCACTGTCTGAATTCACATACCAAATAGAAAATTACGCTGCCACATCAGTGGCTACATAATGCGATAGAAACGTATGCAAGAGATCTGAAACAAACACATGAACTGGGCAAGTGCCTCCTTCATCTCAAACGGCACTTAAGGTTGTGTAACATTCTGTGCCATTTTCCCTGCACAATGAACAACAGTAATATCGGCATGATTGCTTGTCACTAAAGTGTCACACAGAGAAACCAAAATCTGGCACTTCCTTGCAGCTATTCCATAGCATTACACATGCATATGGTAGATTGCAAAATGAGTAGCCACTGCACAGTGTTTTCCATTCACTTTCACTCAATATATGTTAGAATCCCCTAAAACATGCACGCTGTGCCTCGTGAAACACACAGCCATAACTGCACCCTCTGCATTTCTGTCGACAAATACACTGTGTACCACAGTCTGGCTGTACACACCAGACCCACAAACTTTATTGCTCAATCCTGTAGCCTCTGCAGGCCCATTTCTATGGCCGTCATCTGCAAAAGGGGCATACGTAACACGTGCCAACCTGCAACTATCACGATATTTGCTGCCTTTTTCAGGTAAGCATGCGCAGGAGTGGGGGAATAATTTTCAACCAATGGAGCGGACGTCGTTAGGTGTGGTGGCTCTTAAAAGAACTTTTGGTTTTTCTTTTTTTTCTCTTTTTGTAAAGGTGCTTCCGTAGAACCACTTTGCGGTCTTCATACGTACATGTGTGTTTTCAACGTCAGCTCACATTCCTATAATAGGGTCTTTACGTCAGTGTGTAGATTGTGAAACAACATTTCATTGCCACTGTGAGACAAAGACTTGCCATTTGCCTTGCAAAGGAGTATGTATCGCAAACCAATGTTCTCATTCTCACAAGAGAACATCCCAGCAGCACTCAAGAAGTCACACATGTTTCTGTTGATGAGACTTCTAACAACCTCTGGCTAGCGACAGGAATCATTGGAATACTTCCACACTATTCTCGGGGGTATACATGAGAAAAGCACCTTGGCAGTAGGAAAAATGTGCCACACTGCTTTCATCATAATCTTCAATTGACTAAACACACAGGAACAAGGCATGTAACCCAAAAGAAGGTTCCACCTGCACATTCACAAAATGTACAGTTGCCGAAGAGGCCACGCGTTGACATTCTAAAAGCAGTCTGCCGAAACAGTGCGATTTAACAATACACCACAAAGCGTCCACTCCCTCCAAATCGAAATTGCCAGACTAGTCATCTTGGAGGGCATACTCGCACAGATTTTCCAGAAAGCCATCACCTACGACGAAAACTGTACATCTTGCCATGTTTGCCAGCCGCAGTACACAAAGTAATGGGAAAACTGAATGCCGCGCCTTCCTGTGACGCACACCCAGAGCACCTGATTGGCCTAAATACATAGTTGCATTTCCATTGGCCACCATGGTGTCTAGCACAAAATGTGCCACATGACTTTCCCCAATGACTGCAAGCGCCGCAACCCGGTGAGGCAGGAGGACTCCTTCTCTCTATTGCAGCTCCTGGATGTACACCCTGAGCACCTGATTGGCTAAAGGCCATAGTCCCATTTTCATTGGCTAGCATGCTGAGAAGCGCAGAATGTGCCACATGCCTTTTTGCAAGTATCGCCCGTGCCACGCCCCAGTACAGCAGGAGGAGTCCTTCTTCCTATTGGTGCGCTTTCCTGTGACACACACCCTGAGTACCACCTGATAGGACAATCACTGCAGTCCCATTTCCATAGGCCAGCATGGTGAGAAGCGCCAAATGTCACACGTGAAGGTCCCCAAGTACATTGAGGGCCAGGCCCGACTGAAGCACAAGTCCCTCTTCCTATTGGCGCACACCCTAAGTATGTGATTGGACAAACCCCACAGTTCCATTTTGTGGCCGCCACTTGCAAAATCCCCGGATGTAGCTTTCACACTGTGTGTGGCAGTGGGGAATAACTGGCAACCAGGGGTGGGGTAGTTAATGGTAAGGGGTGACTTTTAAATGGCTGGTTGTTTTTTTTTTGTTTAGATGCTTCTACTGAAACACCTTTTTTCGGTTTTTATTAGCTTTTGTGAGTTCCTCTGCTCACATTAGTACAGACGAGCAGACAAAACTGCATTGCCAATGGATGACAACAAAATGACATTGTCTTGGAAACACTCCGCATTTCCACAACTAATGAGGTCATTGTTGTAGAAGAACATTCCACGAGCGGACAAAAAAGTATACATGCTTCTCTTGATGAGACACCTTTCTGCATCTGGCTCGGAACAACATCCATGAGCAGTAGGCCATACTCTTCGTGGTATTATGGATGAGAAAAGCACCTTCGCAGTGGAGAAAAGCGTACTCACGACATTCAGCAATCTCCTCAGTCTACGGAACAAATCTAAGCAAGGCAGGTAACCCATGTGCCTGCCACCATTGTGGAAACAGAAAAATTGATATGAGGCCGGGAAGCCCAAAGGAAACACACCAACACAGGTTACAAAGAACATACAAAGCACTTTATTCAAAGATACAACAATTACCAAAAGTCAATTGACAAACGGATAGCTATTCGGCCCTCAGAGTAACAGAACGAACTATCAACGGTAGTTCGCCGTGTTAGTGTGAGAAACCGTACATTGGGGTACTCAGGTTTTTATACTTTTTATCCAGCTCTGGCCAACCCCTTTGTGGGTTAACCATCCTTAGAACCAGGCCTAGAGTTCGTTGCCAGGTCAATCCCATAATGTATGCATTTCGATCAGATTCGCTGATACAGTTGTTCATTTACACATAGGTCAGGGATTGGACAAGGTCTCAGTTCGCGACCCCAACAAGTGGCCTGCAGGCATATTACTTATTCATGTGTGCGGAGGTCACAACGGCCAGAATCCCACTCGAAATGTCATTCGGCCTCCATTTTGTTGTTCAGGGTGACTTCCACACTACAAGAGAACCTAAAATGGCGGCTAAATCCAAGATGGAGATTCACACAATACAGTAAGGTCAAGACCTTGCCGTGGAATCTATTTACACAATGTTTTTAGACAACTTGGCGTAGGCCAACATACATTCAAACAATGCGATAGGAGGTATAATATTATTTCGATTTCGACAGACCCTCCTTTTGGCCTATGCAAAGTGCTAAACATCATTCCTAATACTTTTGAAAATAACTCCATGTGTTATCATCCATAGATTCTGCATCATTGTCTGTAATGTCTATAGCCATAAGGTCGTTCATAAAAACCTCTTGTAGCATGAATTCTTTAGATGCTGTATCTGGGGTATATATTTTATGCCCTATTGCGCTCACTGCTTGAGCACAACACCCCCCTATCATTCCACACATACTTGGGAGGCATTGAAAACAGCAACAAAGGAATAACAGAATCCCTAAAATAACCAGAATAACGGAAAGCACCTTCCAACCCCAAGATTGCAAAGAATCCCAGAACCAAGTACTAAGGTTCCAGTCTCCTACAGGGATATGGACTTCAGAACTGAGAGTATGTAAGTTCCGAATTGCTTTAAAAATTGTTGGTGAGGAGTCTGGTACGAAAACACAACAAGCGGACCCCACTAATTTGCATACTCCACCTCGTTCTGCCAAGATGACATCTAATGCCATCCGATTTTGAAGTGCTACCAATCTTATTGCCTTTTGCTCTAAGGTCATATTGTAGAGTATGTCCGTGGTCCGGTTGATCGTTCTCTCCAGTACCCTTGCTAATCCCCTAATGTTCTCTGAGTTTGCTATTTGTCCCCAAAAGGGCACAACTGATTTTGCGATGTCCCCCAGTACTTGCCCAGGGGTATCTCCGTTGCCGTCTCGCCGCGGGCAAGCCTTAGAAATCTCTAATGTACTTGCTACAAATACCCCGGGTAACAATATTCCTAAATAACAGGTTCCCTGCCAATCCTTGGGCAACCAGGGAAATGCTAAACTACCACAAACAAAATAAACAGGCCCCCCTACATACAGAGGCCTGTTTTCCCCAGGCAAATTTACGTTTTTACAAGCTTCAAAATCTCCCATTGGCCTAGTGCCATTTCTCTGTACACAGAAGGGAACTGAGTCAGGACTATGATTTATAGAATAAGAAGGAGGTACACCGTCCTTATTGCCTATCGGAGCCATTTTAAAGGAAATCAGAGTTTGAAAAGGAAGAGATAGTTTGTCAGACGGCCTAATAGAAGCGACGTTAGGTTTACTTCTATTTGCGAAAAGCGAGCATCCCAGGGGAGTCAATTCACGTTTCTCGAAATCATTTAAATTAGTTCCATCAAAGTTCCCTGAGATGCTATCATTCCATCGGCCAAAGAATAGTGCTCTAAGAGAGGCATAGCAAGCAGTCGTTAAAGGTAGAGGATGTATATACCATCCCAGTCCCTTGTTCCCATGTTGTGGTAAATGAGTACAAATCCAACAATTACTCTTATTAAAAATGGCATGAGTAGCATTCATTACTATCATCAGAGTGTTATTATGATACTTTTGTCTATGTTGGGAGTTGTTGGGAGTCTCTAGGGGACAGAGTGTGAAGGTGTACAGAGGGAGTCAAAACAGTTGGTACAATCTCAGTCGGTAATACAGGTTTCAAAGGATAGATTTCTTCAAAATACCAAAGTCCTACAGCAGCAGTTGCAAAAATAACAATAATCATTATCAACACACAACAGTACGTTTTCAGGGCCCAGTCACATTGTTCATTGTTCGATTCGGTCACCCCCTTATTTACAAGTCCAGTGCAGGGAGCAGCGGTGAAGGTGGCAGGCATCGTAGTTTCTCAATCGACGGCCCCAATGTTCGTTGCTGGCGACACTACGGTCGCGTGATTTCTTAGTCCTTCCCAACCCTAGCCAGCAGAATCCCTTTTTGTTCAACAAAACTTTCTCATAACAAGACAATTTTTTCCAATCACTTCCTTTTTTCCAGATGCAGGAAACTCGTGCCGTAATTCTATTTCCTTGGTCGAAGGTTGTACCTGATGGTACCCAAAATTGTGTGGTCCGGAAGCAAAGTATCGTCACTTCCTGAGGGAAGCAACGTGTCGGTGGCGACAGAAGTCGCAGAGTCCGAAACAGTGATTTTTCAAAAGAGTGCGGAGACGAAATGGACTGTTCCCCAAGCTCCTCAGGCTCAGAGAACTTCTCCGACGCACTCACAGTGCTGTTTGCTACTCCAAGATCAGAGACTGTAGCATCAGCGAGGGGTTCTGCTTCTTCTGTAGCGTGTGGCGTCGGGTGAGGAAGTTTCTTGACGTGCGTCACGTGAATCCAGTTCTTCTTTCCAGCCACCAGCACTGCTGTCCTGGTGACCAATAACACCTGATGGGGACCCGGCCAGTGAGGCGCGAGACAGGAAGATCTCTCACAGGCCTTCACGAGGACCCAACTTCCAGGCTGTATATCGTGTCCTGGGCCCGTTAACCGTACAGGTAAAGCAGAGTGCACCTGGTGATAAATGAAATACAGGTTTTTAGTTAACTGGTTACAGTAGTCTACAAGTAATACATTTTCCACCTCTCTCAGAGCTTTAGGTTTCGGGAGACCCCAAATATTAGCAGGTCTCCCCATCACTACTTCAAATGGAGAAAGCCCAGTTCTAGTCTGAGGTGTGGTACGCATAGCTAATAACACAATAGGGAAAGCATCTGGCCATTTTAGTTTGGTATCAGCACATGTTTTTGCAAGTTTATTCTTTAAAATACCGTTGTGTCTTTCCACCAACCCAGCACTTTGAGGATGCCTAGCTGGATGAAATCGTTTCTCAATACATAGGGCTGCACATATTTGCAAAATTACTGCTGCGATAAAGTGAGGACCATTATCTGACCAGATTATCCTCGGGAGCCCAAATCGAGGAAAGAATTCTTTTACCATAATCTTTGCAGTGGTCATGGCGGTAGCATCTTTGACGGGGAAAGCCTCGACCCATTTACTGAAGGCACAAATAATTACAAGAACATATTTTAGATTATTACATCGCTCCATTTCAATAAAATCAAAGTGAATGACCTCAAAGGGGACAGAAGGGGGCCCAAAACTTCCCCTCGGAGTCAATGTCCCCTTACCCACATTGTGCTGCAGGCAGATCATACAGTTCTGGACATGCCTCTTTGCAGTGTCCAGAATCTTGTCATTTACCCAAACTTGTTCTGACATTCTCGTGATCTGCTGGGCACACACATGCGTAGGACCGTGTGCCATTGTAACCATTGCCAATACATAAGAATCAGGAAGCAACCATTTCCCTTCGGATGTATCCACCCAACACCCTTCGTCATCCAGCTTCCCCATTCCTTCAGCCCACTTTTTAGATTCTTCTATTGTGGCATCAGTTTGAATATCTCGCACAGACCCAATACCTTCATCCATTATGCAAGCATCTCTCATTTCCCTCGAGGCATACATGCCCGTGCTAAGGTCTGTGGCCATTTGTCTGATAATCAGATCCGCAAAAGCGTTCCCTTTGCCCACATCATCTATGACCTTGCGATATGCTGCACATTTCATGATCGCTAACTGTTTAGGGAGTGAGAGTGCCGAAAGTAATTGCACTATCAAGAGGCCATGCTGGATCTTGGTCCCATGTGAGGTCAGGAACCCTCTTTCCGACCAAAGCTTTCCAAAATTGTGAGCCACCCCAAATGCGTACTGACTATCAGTATATATATTGACTCTATGCCCTTGGGAAAGTTCACAAGCTCGGGTCAACGCTATAATCTCTGCGGCCTGCGCGGAGTTATGCGAAATTCTCTTAGTTTCGACAACTTTGCTCAATGTAGTAACTGCATAAGCAGCTGTAGATGTACCATTCGAAAGTTTGAAGCAGGAGCCATCGCAAAACAGCTCCCCTTCTGCATTGTCCAAAGGAGTATCTATGAGATCTATCCTGCCCTTTGTTTCTTGTTCAGTGGTATACAGGCAGTCATGTAATTCTTCGTCACCGCAAACAGTGTTTTGCGGGAAAGGTATGAGTTCAGCCGGATTAAGAACACAACACCTCTTAATTTGGATGTGAAGGGCAAACAGAATTAGTTCATACCTTGTTAACCGTGCTGAGGTGAGGTGTTGCGTTTGAGTTTTGTTCAATAGAATATCAACAGAGTGAGGCACCATCAAAATCAAATCATGGCCTAGGACCATTCCCTCACTCTGTTTTACAGACGCGACAGCAGCAGCGACAGCGCGCAAACATCTTGGCAAAGCGCATGCGACAGGATCAAGGGCGGAGGAGTAGTAGCCGCATGGCCTATTCTTCCCTCCGTGTTCCTGTGTTAATACAGCCAAAGCACATCCATCACGTTCATGCACAAACAACACAAAGGCCTTGTCATAATTTGGAGTACCCAGAACCGGTGCCGAACATAGCGCGGTTTTGAGAAGCTCAAATGATCGTTGATGTTCCGATTCCCATGGCAGTGGCAGAGAAATGCCCTTCTTCGTCAAAGCCAACATCGGTTTTATCACTAGTGCGAAATTCGGGATCCACAACCTACAGTAAGAAGCCATACCTATCAGGGCTCTGACTTCCTTCTGTGTATTTGGAACAGACATGCCAGAAATGTGTTTTATTCTTTCAGGTGTCAATCTTCTCCCCTCCTTTGACAGGAGGTAGCCTAAATAGGCAACCTCCTGACAACAATATTGAAATTTTTTAAGGGAAGCTTTGTGACCATTTTTAGCTAGATGAACAAGCAACAGTATAGTGCCTTCTTTACAGGCATTCTCAGAATCTGCAGCCAAAAGCAAATCGTCAACATATTGAAGCAACATGCAAGTAGGTGGCAATTCAAGGGTGTTGAGCTGCTCTTTCAAAGCTCTACTATAAATACTGGGACTTTCAGTACACCCTTGAGGTGCCCTTGTAAATGTAAATGAGCGTCCCCCCAAGGTGAACGCAAACAGATATCTGCTTTCTTTATGTATAGGAATACTAAAGAAGGCGTTTTTCAGATCCACAACGCTAAAGTGCGTAGCCGTAGCAGGGATCATTGTCAATATCGTCGTCACATCAGGCACAATAGAAAATTGTGGGGAGACCACTCGGTTAATAGCACGAAGATCAATTATAAACCGGTATGGAATTGCATTGTCGCCTTTCTTATATACGGGCAGGATCGGACTGTTACACAAACTACCTGTAATCTCCTCGATCACCCCACGATGTACAAAATCGGAGACAATGCATTTCAAAGCATGTTCGCCTTCGACTGATATTTTATACTGCGGAATGCGTGGCAGTTTCACCCCATGTTTCAGGACTATTTTAACGGGCTCAATCTGTAACACTCCGACATCATTGTCGTCCACCGCCCACAAACATTCCGGGACAATGCTAAACCCGGGAGGTAAAGGTCGAATCAGAAACTGAGAATTAGGAAGTTGCTGTGGTGAAACCGTCAGCTGTACTCCATCCGAAAAACAATGAATTACTGCGTTCAATTTCTTTAACAAATTCAACCCCAGCAAATTCTCTCCACAGTTTGAAGTGAGAAGAAAGGGACAATGGTCCGTAAAGGGATCCAAAGAAACGGATACCGGTACAGAAACCGGACAGACAGTTGGTACACCAGAAAACCCTACGGAAACATTTGTTTGCCCTGACAGTGGGATGTTTGGAACCCGAGAATGATCAATGGAGCACTTCTGTGCTCCAGTGTCAATCAAAAACTGGTGTTTCCTATTCCCTACTAATAATTCAACGTAGGGGCCTTTCTGATTAATGGGAATAGGTGAAGGTTCCAAACCCTGCTTTGGGCAATCCTAATGAAATAGAGCCTCGTCAGAAGGAAGCTCTTCAGAAAGGTAGGCAGCAGAAGGGTGATCAAATATGTTCCTCGAGTCCATACTCAAGGTCTGATTTTCCTGTGAAAAAGGTTGCTGAGAATCTTGAAAAAGCTGACCCCTGTCAGGGCCCCCTGCTCCAGGGCGGCCCCTAGGTCATCTACCCATACCCCAAAACGTACTGTTTGACTTCTGGCGAAGGACGGGGCACTGTGCTCGCCAATGACCTTCCTGGCGGCAATAAGCACATTGATTAATATTCACAGGACTCAAAGGAGTATTTCCTTTTGGGACGTACTGACCCCTAGTCTGTGTTGTACCCCCTCTGGGGTTTCTAACAATTTGCTGCAATAATACTTTGGTTTTCAAGTCTCCCTTTCTCTTTTCAATTTTCTCCTTCTCATTATTAACACGGTTCTCATAATACTGAGCCAAGTGCAAAACCTCAGATTGAGATTTTGCCTGCCAAGCGCTCTCAGAGGACATAATTTGTGACTGGATGTCAGGTAACAATCCACGTACAAATTTGTCCACGAACAACCTTTTCCCCGACTCTGTACCTAAATCCTGTCCACTGAAGTCAGAAAATACCTGCTCGAATCTATTAAAAAATTTGGTGGCGCCTTCAGTTTTCCCTTGGACACAGGCCGTAAGCTTGTCCCAAATTATCCTTTTTTCTGGAATTATAGTTTTTAGTTTAGCGACAATCCTATCAGGTAAAGTAAGTATTACCTGTGGTGGTTTCTCACCAGCTGGTCTTTCTCCATCAATTCTAATCATATTTGCCCACGTATCTCTCAGCCCCGGCACATCATCTATTGTCCGAACCTGTTTCCATACATCTACGGGTAGGAGTACAGGGAATAACAAGTCAATGTCACTCAAGGTGAACACAGAGGACTGTAAAACGGACTCTATTTCTTTGTAAAACCCCGTCGGGTTTTTCCTAATATCGGGAACTGATTGTCTAATTGTGTTTACTTCCTGTCGTGAAAACGGGACGTGAACACATTGCGATACATAATGTGCAGGGATATCCACAGCGGGGGCACCAGTCCCAGCGTTGGCGGGGATCTCAACTTTTGGGACAAAGGTCGGAGGAACCTCTCTCATAGGCAACTGAGATATAGGTACCTCCGGCCGCTTACTAAGCAATCGAGCCAGGTCTAGCGCTAAGGCAGCTGTCGAAGTATCGGGCGAAAAAACCCTTCTACAAATCCCCAATAATTCTATGGGGCAACTAACCCTCTTCCTTGCACATTCCTCTTGCAGGTGCTGTACCATCACCTGAATTACCTTTCTTTGCATTTCTACCGTATACTGACTATACGTGTCATACACTTCGTCTGGCGGTATCGACGAATCCGAGATCCATCGAACCGCGTCCTTAGTACAAATTCGTACTTCCTCAGGTGCCGCTCTACGGCACAGGAGGAACCGTGTCTGTACATATATTCTATCATCTTCGTCGCCTTCATCTCGCGACTTTTCAAAGTCTTTCCTAAACTTAAACAATTTTTCAACATGCCCATATACTTTCTGCTCTGTGTCCCTCGAAAGTGTCAAAGCATTCAGATCTCTCACCCCTTGTGGAAGATCCGAATTTTGTAATCTACCCCACATCACACATAAATGAGTCCCCAGACCTTGGATGAAAACATTTTTCTCGGGAAAACTATTCAAATTAGATAATGTGGAAAAAACATTAACTTGATCACCTTTCTCCATGCAATGCTTAGCCCATGCAAACAATTCCTGTTTCTTATCTGCATAAACAGTACTACGAGTCACAATCTTTGATCCTGCACCTGGATCAACTTCGGTCAATACGGGGCCACTCGGAAGCGGAGGTATAAGTAAATTTAACAAAGGTGCAACTATCGGTGCAGGGGGAAGGGGCGGTGCGATAGGCGGAGGAACAACAACCAAAGAACTAGGAACAATAGGTTGTATAGGGGGAACAGGAGTAACAACAGGAGCGACAACAGGAACGGGCAGAGCGCCCAAAATAGGGGCATACGGAGGTGGCGCTGAGGCATCGAGCCTGTGTTCATTTAATAACTTCTCAATAAATTCTTCAGAAACATGGAAATCTTTAGAGGGGTAAATTTTTTGGACTCCGAGTGAAAAGGCCCTATCCATATTTTTAACTAATTCTGACCGCTTTTCTTTATCATATAATAATGCTTTTTCAGCGTTTGTTTTATGACGACGTGCATGTTTATCCCTACTTTTAAGCTGCTGTAAGGCTTCTTTCTTCCAATTCTGTAACACATCAAAGGCTGCTGGTCTAGCCTTTTTCTTTAACAAGATCGATTCTAAGTATTCGATACGGGGGATCTCAAAACTACCGTTGATTGGCCACTGAAATTCGGAGGCATGTCTGGTCTGTCTTTGCCAAATATCATTAAATACTATACTTCCAATGCCATGCTTACAGTACATAGTACACGCCGGCTACCCCTCCTGTGGTGCCGGGCGGCTAAATTCCAAGGATTGTCGATCGCTGCAGAGCCCTAAAGCAGCTAGACAATTTCCCAGGCATTTCACAAAAAATTGGTGTTACCTGGTTCAATAATTGTGTCTGCAGATACAATACGCCAAATTCAAATTGTCAGGGTTAAATTAAGAGCCGGGTCACGACTGCACCTGACCAAACCTAAGGAGGACCGTACGGTTTACCAAAGAACTTACCTAACAAATTTTACCTTGTGTTTGGTGGTTTCGGCAAATCTGCCCGCCTCAAAATTGGACCCTCGTCAAGATGCCGTGTCAGACCACACGACTATCGTCCAAGGATCGGATCGTGCAGCGCTGCCGAGGTATCGCGTCTCGATCAGTCGGGCCCACAGAATCACACCGTCCAATCCCGGTTCGATAGTCTGCGTCAAACTTCAATGATCCGGCATCAATCTTGAGGGTCCCTATTCGGGCGCCAACTGTGGAACAGAAAAATTGATATGAGGCCGGGAAGCCCAAAGGAAACACACCAACACAGGTTACAAAGAACATACAAAGCGCTTTATTCAAAGATACAACAATTACCAAAAGTCAATTGACAAACGGATAGCTATTCGGCCCTCAGAGTAACAGAACGAACTATCAATGGTAGTTCGCCGTGTTAGTGTGGGAGACCGTACATTGGGGTGCTCAGGTTTTTATACTTTTTATCCAGCTCTGGCCAACCCCCTTGTGGGTTAACCATTCTTAGAACCAGGCCTAGAGTTCGTTGCCAGGTCAATCCCATAATGTATGCATTTCGATCAGTTTCGCTGATACAGTTGTTCATTTACACATAGGTCAGGGATAGGACAAGGTCTCAGTTTGCGACCCCAACAAGTGGCCTGCAGGCATATTACTTATTCATGTGTGCGGAGGTCACAACGGCCAGAATCCCACTCGAAATGTCATTCGGCCTCCATTTTGTTGTTCAGGGTGACTTCCACACTACAAGAGAACCTAAAATGGCGGCTAAATCCAAGATGGCGATTCACACAATACATTAAGGTCAAGACCTTGCCGCGGAATCTATTTACACAATGTTTTTAGACAACTTGGCGTAGGCCAACACACATTCAACCAATGCGATAGGAGTTATAATATTATTTCGATTTCGACACCATAATGGATGACGATGACATCTACTACTAGAAAAGTGGCAAGGTCTTTCCAAAGTGCATGCATATCGGTGAAATTGCCCTCATTCACAGCGTTTCACAATGAGACCACTCCTTCCAAAGCAAAATTGCCCTCAAAGTGTCTTTGCAGGGAATAGTTGTGCAGATCTATGACAAAGGGATCACCTACAGTCAACACAATGCGTTTCATCATGCCAGCCACCCTCAGTACACAGAATATAGTGCACAACACTTACACCTCCCCTTCCTGTTAACCACACCTACACTACCTGATTCGCTAATCCTCACACTGCCATGGCAACTGGGCAAGGTGGTATAAAGGGCATATTTTGGCACGTGCACCTCCCAAAGTAGCGTAAGGGCCGCACCCCTGGAAAGCTGGGGCACTCCTTCTTCCCTTTGCAATATCTTCTCTGCAGCTCTACTTCATTGGGTTACGCGTAAATAGGCACACACGCATCCACTAGTCACATTGAAGCTGCCATCATCCAACACTGTCCCTCCGGTACAACACTTGAAATGTAGTGCTACACATTTACAGTACAAATGTCGTGTCATTCCAAGCATGTCCACTACAAAGTTCAATGAAAGTATTCACGATTTCTCCATCCGTATACATCCACATAGCCACCCTGGATGTGCCACGTCTAATCCCAAAAGTATGGGATAATGCACTACCTTTTCATGATAGAGTGGGGGGGGTAAACAATATCAAACTGGGTTGGGGATTTCGCCTTCCATCGTAGATGTATTAGGTGTTTTAAAAAAAAATGTTGGTGACGAGCGTGCCAGCAACTATTTTTGTATATCCTCTTTACATGCGTTTCTGTTTGCCTCTCATCACTTTTTTACCACATTCTGCTCAATGCTTCTTGCACAGTGTAAACGAAAATGGCATTTCCAATGGCGCTCAAATAAATGCCATTTCTATGGAACCACTGCGTATTTTGCGACCTCATAGTGGGTGAAGAACATGCCAGCTGTCTGCATAAACTCACACATAATTCTGTTTATAGCACACCTTCCGACCTCTGGCTGCGGAAAAATGAACCATGGACCCAAACTCCTCTTGGTGTTATACATGAGAAAACAGCCTTCGCAGGTGGAATGATACGCATCACTGTGGTCACCAACCTCTTCAGGTGACGGATTAATCGTCCACACGATATGTAACACAAATGTAGAGTTCCATAGTGCAGCACGACAAAGTCAACCTTCGTGACGGACACCACATATCTGCAAAGGCGACCCATCCTGCTGAAACTGCAGTCACCCTGACAGGCCCACAGAGCGTCCAATCCTTCTAACCCGAAATTACCAGCAACACCTCTTTGCACAAAACACCTGGGAAGATGGCGCACAAAGGTATCTCCGACATAAAAACTGTGTGTCTCTCCATCTTTCCCACCCTCGCGACACGGTATTGGAATGAAATGGTACCACCTCTTCCTGTCAACCACCCCCTAAACTCCTATTGTCCTATTTACCACAATTCCATTTGCCTTTCCACCCTGCTCATAATGGCAGGATGTGCACGTGTGCTTTCCCATCTACAGTGAGGGCCACAGCCCAGTAAAACTGAGACAATACTTCTTCCCTTTGCCGGTCACTTTTTGTAGCACTTCCCCATTGGGTGCTGTCAAAAAACCCATGCAGCAAGTACATACAAAACCACTGTATTGCACACTGTCAGTTCTACACACCACTCCATGTTTACTGTTAAACACTCTCAGTACACGTTTCAGTTCATTGCAAAGCCCAACTTCTGCTAAATAATGCACAATTGCAGCATCCACAAATATCCTTAGATACACCCAGCACACCTTTGGCCATGCACACAACATTGCAACCCTTTCCAAACCCACCACAACACTACACATCCAAGCAAGCGACCATGTGGGCACCTAACATTTTGCACAAATGTAAGTGGCACTTCTATCCAACTCCCCCACACCATAAAACACTAATTCACGAAAACGTGTCACACTTAGCAGAATCCACAAACATACCACAGCCTGCATCACCCCTACTTACTAAGTATTGTGGCAACCTATGCACAACAGCTGCACAATATTGGGCCTACTTCAATAAATCTGCACACAGCAGAGTAACCAACCACATATAAACTGCACTTCAACCATACCCACTTCCATACTCACATTATGTACACACTGCACCCTGTGGCCACACTGCACAACTTCTCACTGCACCATCTCCTGCTGCACACCAAATACTGTAGCATGTTGCAACTATCACCACAACCATGGAATGCACAATACACATTTTGCAACTCACTTGTAGTGCTATAGCACGTTGACAATGTGCTTGACACCCATTTTCCAAAGATCACCACCCTGTGCCTCACACACTATCAAACCTGCATTGCTCCAGTGGGTTTGCTCCTTGCACACATTCCCTGCACTGTAATGCAATCATGCATGTCACCAACTACCACTATGCACATACGCACCACTGCCACCAGCACCCCTAACCAACATCCACACTGCAATGGACATGCACAGCATTACATGAAACTGTTACCATAATGTATAAACTTTACACTGTTTCCGGCACCCCTAAGCCCTTTCATTTACATACTATTGTCTTACCAAATTCCACTCAGAGGGTTTTGTGTCACTACCAACATAACCACAAAGTGTGTACAACATTGCCCATAATGCACACATTGTGCACACAGCACACTATCCAAGCACATATAAGCTGCCCTTCGCCCATACCCTATACCATACTGACAGTATGCAAACACTGCACCCAGAGCCCACACTGCGTGACTTTTCACCGCTGCATCACCAAACACAGTGCACTGCCGTGGAGCTATGCAGCAACAAATCGCAACAGTTACCATAATGTACAAACAAAACAATCTCTCTTGGATCCCTGTGCACTTTCACTCACACACTACGGGCGTACCCACTTCCATTCACAAAGTATTGTGCCACTTCCAACCTAGCCACAATCTGTTTGCAACACTGGCCTATAATGGCTGAAATGTGCTCCACAAACATTCCTTACATGTCACCACCCTCTAAGTGATGCACATTCAAAAATGTATTACTGCCCTGGGTGTCCTCAAGGCCTAGCCTCTTGAGTTCATGGCATACGGCCTACGGCCTTTGGCCATGCGCCCAATAGTCTAGGCCTTGAATACACCCACAGCAACGTAATGCCACAATGCATGTCAACATGTCAGCAACTATGACAATCCACATACACACCACTGCCACCAGCACTCCTACCCAACCTGTACAGCGCCATGGCGCTATGCAACAGCAAATTGCACCAGTTAACATAAGGCCCATGTGGGCAGCTAACTTTGAGCACAAACAAAACACCCATGCATGAAAACAGGTTGCAATTACCCGAATCCACAAACACACCACAACCTCCACCACCGCTACCATTCACAAAGTATTTTGTCACTAACCACAACATTTTCACAACATTGGGCCTACTTGAAGAAATCTGCACACAGCATAGGCCGTGAACACAACCACAGCAACGTAATGCCACCATGTCACCCACTACGACCATCCACATACACACCATTGCCACCAGCACTCCTACCCAACCTGCGTCCCGTCATGCAGCTATGCAGCAACAAATTGCAACAGTGAACATGATGTACATAGAAAACACTCTCTCCTGTACCCCTGTGCAGTTTCATTCACTTACTATGGGCATACCCACTTCCATTCACAAAGTACTGTGTCACTGCCAACCTACCCACATTCTGGTCGCAACACTGGCCCTAGTGCAACCAATAAGCACATACCACACTATACAAGCACCACCCTGTACCGAATGCAGAGTTAAACATGCATTCCTGCAGTGGGTATGTTTCAGCCCTACGCTCTTGAGTGCATGCCCTACACCCTACGGCCTATGGCCTTCGCCCATACACCCAATAGTCTAATCCTTCCACAGACCCACTGCACGTCCATTCACCCATGCGTGCTACCAAGTGTCCAACTACCGCAGTCCATCTACAGCGCACAGCCACCTGCACTCCCACCCACCCTATGTCATGTACAATTCACATCACTTCTGCAATTCACTTGCCAGCACTCACCACGAAAAGAGGGCACCGCAAACAGGTTGCGGCAGAAGCTATGGGGCTGTTACGACAGCTGCCTCCAATCACCTCACACAGTGCTCGCCTACATATGTCACATTAACCACTTCTCACTCCCCTACCCGTTCCCATTGCCTCCCTTTGTGCCGCCAATGCTTTCCGTACGGTACATTTTCCAGACCCTTCCGCTGCCGCACTGTCCTCCGAAACAGCATGGCGGCTTTCCCAAAAAATGTTGACACACACCACGCTTCCCTCCAGCCAACCACCGCTGCATCCAAACTTCTCAGACAGCACGCCGTACCGCGAGCCAATGACACTTCTGTCCACGCAGCGAACAGGGAAATGGGTCAGCGGAGTGGACCTAGATATCACTAATTTTTTGGGACATACATTTCAGTTCCTTGCAACAAAACTACCTGGTGGATTTCCACCAAACACACAAAAGCACGCTTTCTGACCCAAGCCCCCGCTCCTGCTGCAAATTTGGTGAAATTCCATCCAGCCGTTCCGCCTGTAGCCGTGCGCAAAGTTTTCCCCATTCAGTCTATGGCAAAAAAAAATATTTTTGGGACCCCCTTATAATTTGCCCACCTGCACGAAACCTCCCCCAACTTGGGGAAAAAATTCAGAGCCGACCAAATACTTTATTTGCAAAGTTTGGTGAGGATTCGTCCAGAGGGAGCAAAGTTATAAGCCTCCGAAAAAGTGCTCTTCCTATGAGCAATTTAACCATAACTAATACAGGAAACAACAATGTTTTTTTGATCTCAAAAGAACATACAATAGACAAGATATCAGATTTCACAGGAAGCAATGACCTTCTTACAAGGAGTTTGAGTGACATTCTGACCCTTGTTGTGAAGGAGAGTAAATGGATCAGTCACCAAGGACAATACATGGGTGGACATAGATAGATTTAGGACAAGCAATATTAGAAATTTCTAATTACAGGTGGTACTGCCAACTGTGTTAGGGATGTAATTATAAAGGATGATGTGCTAGAGTGGAAGCAGAGAAAGTTAGGGACAGTGGCAGATTGGAGGCGAGGGAAAATGTTAGCTGGAAGGCAGGTGAGAGGTAATTTAAGAGGGTAACTGGGAGGATAGGAGGTAGGCTTTCAGTTTGGTTCCAAACAAATCAGTGTGTATTGTTTCTAGGATGTCCGCGGGAAGAGAACTTCATGCAAGTAAAGCAAAAAGAGAGAAAGAGTCGAAGCACAGGGTGGACACAGAGCCACAGGGGTAGTCGAGAATGCAGACCAGAGATTACAAGAAGGCTTGTCGAATTGGATAGGGGAGATTAGATAAGTGGTGAATAGATTTGTGAACAAGGAGAAGACATTTTAATCTGTCCCTGTTTTGCATTGTCAGCCATCCAGCTTGGTGACTGTAAGAGGAAGCAGGTGTGAAGTCAGGGATTTCAAAGAGAGTCCTGGAAAGGAAGTTAATGATCTTGTTGAGAAGACAGAAAGCATAATAAGGACATATTAGGGGCATGTTATATAGGCAACATAAATAATGCTAAACAATTATTCTGACTGATGCAGCAAATGTTTGAGTAAGTTGTAGTTTCACCAAGATGTAAAAAGTGGTTTGGTAAACGTAACAAATAGTTTACACCAAGAAAAAAACATGTATAATACATCAAAAACAGATAAAGGCAGTGATGATATGCATTGCAGTCAAAAGCATTTTCATTCTTTCTTTGTGACATCTATAAATGTGTTGAGACTATGAGCCTCATTACGACCCTGGCGTTAAGGGTTTAACGGCGCCGTAAAAGGTGTCGGCGCCGTTAAACCCTTAACGCCTGATTACAAGGTCTCTTTGCGGGACCCGACCTTAACGCCTGCTTTTAGCAGGCGTTAAAGTAGGGTGCCGCAAAGGGACCTTGGTGCTAAGTATGGTGCTGCAATTTGCGGCACCGTACTTAGCGCCTTCCCCATTCCCATTGAGCCCTATGGGGCAAAAATGGGAATGGGGAAGGGCTCATGGTGAATGGGGAATTACTGCCCCGCCAACCTTGGAATGGGGCGGTAATTCCGCCATTCACCATGGCGGACCCCGGCATGGACCATGGTGCTAATAGCAGCATGGTTTAGCGCCGGGGTCGTAATGAGGCCCTATGTTTTGCTCTGGCGTCACAGGCACCATCAGCATGTTTGTTTTTCTGGTTGGTGCTACTAGAGAATTCAAGCTTAATGCACCCACAGTAGACTTTAAATTAACACAAGATGGACCTGATGAACATGGATGGGTGACAGTAATTAGTTCATCAAAATATAAATGATGCTCCATAGAAAACACACTTATAATACATTGCAACTAACAAGCACTGCTGACTGCATCTGGTATTACTGATAAGGCAAAAAACAGGGCCTTGATATTACTAGGCAACCTGAACTGTCAACTCGAATATACCATCCTGCCCTACAAGGACCTTGCTGCAGAAGATGAGGTTTGGGGTATTCCAGATTTCCAAGTCTACCCCCCCCCCACGTGTAAATATCCTTTAACAATCTCTGTCCTTGTGTTTGTCTACTCACTCAGACTGCTTACCTATGATATTAGAAGGATCCACAAACCTAACAGCTATTCATTGGTCAGCACCCAGTAATCCCTCAATTTTACTGGCAATATATTGCCATCTACTACATCTTCATGAAGAATATGCCAGATCTAATTCTGTATTATCGCCGCTTGATTTCTATGTTTCCCTGGTCACTAGGCTATTACCCTTTTTAACTAGAATAGGTAAAGAGAGAAGGACTTACCACATAACAATCAAAAAGGTTGATTTGACGATGATTGAAGGAAAGCCAAACGTGTTCTTTTACAGGAACTAAAAAGTAGCAAAGAAATAGATCCAGAAATAGCAATCTGCAAAAGAAATTAATAGTAAAATGTTATGGAAAAAAAGAAAGCTGATTGTAATGTGGCTCTCTGGTAATCTGTTATTGACAAAGCAAGGCTCCATAAGGCTAAATACTTTTGATATATAATCAAGACTGGCTTAATGACAGAAGGTGGCCTCCTGTCAAACAGCATCCCTGTCCAGGCCTGGTATGACCACTTTCAGCATCTATATTTCAAGGAGGACGTTATGAGCTCAATGTACTCGCACCCTTCAGAAAGCTCTGACCAATCGATGGAAATGACTGTGCCCAATCTACCCAATCCTCTTTTTTACCACAATGGAAGTTGAGAGGGCTTTGCTTTCTCAAAATAACAACAAAGCTCCTGGGCCTGACATCCTACCAGCAGAAGCAGATCTCTTTAAGAGTAATGTTGACATCTGGATCCCTTTTTTTTAATCAAAGTTCTTAAATTAGATAGCCAGAGGGGCACCATTGATCTATAGACCTATATCCTTAATTAACTCATTAGTGAAAATGTACTCCAAAATCATTCTGTATCTATTAGAAAAGTGGGTAATAACTACACAAGTCTTTCAGCAGCCCAGGCTGGTTTCCGTAAAGGAGTGCCAATAATAATAAGCCAGTCCTTCAGGCTGTCTCTGATTCTTCAGAAATTCATAAAGTTGAAAGACCAAACTATGTATCTGGCTTTTATCGACCTGCAGACAGCATTCAATATTGTTCCAGGGCCATAGTTATGGCAGACTCTTGATGCGCTGCAGATTCCGGGCCTCATCATGAGTTGGGCGGTATTCCGGTGCAATGTCTGCTGAGCAGAATAAGCGTTAACACTGGGACAAGTGGTGGGATTACCACCGAATCACGATCTGACATGAAAGCGTACCCCACTCCGGCTGTAACGCTAATGCCGCCTGATGGAAAATGCACCAAAACAAGGCACTCCACTGAAATACCGGCGTTAATAGTGCTACCGCCGTGTCCCCAGTGCTACTAGCGCCAGTGCAATTAAGGATGATTGCCAGAAGAGGTGGAACAACCTAAGCGTCAGAGTGCGGTGACTCCTCTCCCAACAACGGCAGGAGTCATTGGCAACTGGAGGCGAGCCACTAGTCCTGATGCCATGGGAGGAGAAATGCTCTACCATTCTCGACATGGAGGGCATTGAGGGAGTCGGTGGAGTGGAGGTGGGTTCCAGCATCCTGAGGCAGGAGGTGAGTCAACCCCCCCACACAGCAAGTTACCATGCATAAATGTGGACAGAGATACATGCCAACAGACCCAGCAGCTGTGCCGGCCAATCAGGGTGAAGTGACAAGGTGCCATTTCAGCAAACCAGCACAGCAGCCAGGGGGCAGGGCACCAAGTGCACCCCTGAGTGGTGCTGCAGTGTAAAGGGGTGGCAAGCAACCAATCCAAGTGCAATGCACACCACACCCCTGCCAGTAGGATTGTGGTGCGTGAGTAACCACAACACTGCACAGGGGTCACACCAACATGTTGTTGGCCCAGTTGGCCTGCCCCATGTTGGCATGGCAGACAAGCCCCATGGAAGCACAAGTCCCCCTACACCAACATGGGTGCCACAAGCTAAATACAAAACACCACAGAACAACCCTGCTGGATGCACAGAAGTCCCATAGAGCCATGGTGTGTCATAGAAGAAGCCACAACACCCGCTGCCACAAGGCGTGTCACCTGGGGTGTAAATTTGGGTGCATGAACACATAAGACATTCCCATGTACAGCCATTACCAAGGCTGTGCCTATATGCCAACGATGAGAGCATGCCACAACATGCGTGACCCTGCAGGACCACAATCATACATACAATACCTCCGCTCCCGCTGCATGGATAACCTGCCTTCACTGAACACAGGCCAAAAGGCCACCTGGCCATGTGTTACACACATGGCTGCAACCACTCCCACAATGCTGTGCCCACATGCAATGCCCCCTGATCAACCATGCCCATTTCCAAGTGTCACAAGACAAAAGAGGGGAGAAAAAACAACAATAACGGTCCTACTAGGAGTTGTGACATTCAGATCGTGCATGAGCAGGGGGAATTGGGAGGAGAGATGGGTTTGGGAGAGGAGGATGAAGTGCCAGAGTGGGGCGTCCCATGGGCTGACCAAGTTTGAGGGGGAACCCAGGAAGGCAAGTGCCATTGAAACCGGGTGTAGGGGTAATCTACGTGCGAGGATGGGGGTGGACCAGAATCAGAAGGCTGGTCAAGGAAGGGTGCCCGTGGGCAAATGCTGGAAGGGTAGGACTGGTTAAGGGAGAGCATGGTCGCAGGAAGACTCATAGGGGACACAGAAAACCAGTCCATGTCAGGTGGAGATCAGCAAGGGAGGGGCAGAGGGATTGAGGCAGAGATAAGGAAGGTCTTCAGAAGCTTTCAGAAATTTAGTCAGAGAGGGGCAGGGAGGGCATTCCATATGTCTCCTACAGGCACTCACGCATCTCTGGAAGCATCTGAAAGCATCTGAGGAGTATAGGGGGCAGGCTCGTTGGGAAGTGGCAACTCCAGGCCCTCAGGTTTCAGCACCACTACCCCTCAAGGGCAGCCACATGCCACACCAAGTCGCAATGACCACCATGCAACACCGGGACCCGGCAAGGCCATGCCTGCAGACCCTGCGCCTATCGCACATAACACCAGATCAACCTCCACACCCATTGCACCCACTCTAGTAGCTGCAGTGGCTGACACTGACCACACCTGATGGCAGGGTCTCCCGGGAGGACACAAGCCAGGTGATGAAGGGGCAGACACCCCTGAAAGCCCTCTCCGCCTCCAGTGTGTCCAGACACCTGAGCCGGACATGGACATCCCCTTCTATGGGTCACTGGCCTTCAGTCCTGGCCCCCTGCAGAACCCCCCTCCCATTCACAGGATGACAGCCTTGTAGATGATGCAACAGGATTTGAAGGTGATAGCAGTGGGAGCCAGTGCAATCGATGAGGGTCAGAGTGATGCGGTCAAATTTGTGAAGCCCTTTAATGAGGCTTGCTGCAGCATGCAGGACACATTTCAGGGATGCCTTGGTAGTCACCAGAAATGCTTTCAAAAGGGCATTGCCACCATCCATCTGGGAGAGGACAAGGCTTGGGCAAAAGATCTGAAGTTGTTTTATCGAATAAAGGGCTTGATGTTTCACAGGAAAGAAAGTTGGTACCATTTGTGCCTTCCTTCCTATGTGCCATTTGAACGTGAGGTGTCTGTCGATGTCATCTTATTCCAGTTCACCTGCTTACTGTACTTCACATACTAATGCATACCAGCAGCAATGCATCTGCCTACTTCAGACTTATTTCAGCAAACATCTCAGTTAACTTGACTTTAATAATTGCGTTCTGCTTTCCTGATGATTGTGGGTGATGTGGGAAATGTAGTCTCTGTTGAATCTCTAGTTATGCATAAAGTTACTTTGATATCATGGCCTATAAACTATGTGACTCTGTTGCTACGTATGCTACGTGCACTTAGAGGCACAACATTACTAATGAGGAGTGTGGCCACAGTGACAGCATCATCTTTGCAGAAGGAGAATGCTTCTACCCACCCTGAGAATGTGTCTACGAGCACCACAACACATTGATATACATTGACTATTTTGAGTTGAATAAAACCTGGACCTTGACAAAGAAGTCCCAGGGGCAAGAATGCCATTGTGGGACTGAATTGACACTTTTCCCCCCACAATCTTTTTCTGGCAGATAGCATATTGCCTACAATAGGCTTGTACCGTTGGAGGAGGTTTGGGTGCCTGCCAATCTTGGTGAATGGTGGCAGTTGTACCCTGCCTTTTCCAGATGGGCTAATCTGTGGAGAAGAAATAACAGCCAGTTTAGATAGCAGGACTTGTGGCGCAATTAGTGACCATGTTCATCCCACCAAAGGTTATCAGAGTGCAGGAAAAAGCCCATCCTCGAACAGGAACCTTTTTCTGATTAGGGGGCTGTATCTTGTATAATGTCGAGCTCTTACGTTGAGGAGAAAAACAGGGTGTATGGCCCACTCTTCAGTCATAATATGTACTCAGCCTGAGAGCCCAAATCAAAACCAGTAAAAATAGTTTAACAGCTGCGCCCGCTCAAGTGTTCCTTTTTGAATTGTGTTATGGAGGGGTTGATGTTGTGAGAAACAAATGGTATCAAAGCAAGACAGACACAAGTGATTAAATTTCAAGGGTGTATTAAACTGTAAAGTGGGTGAGATAAATGCCTAATCTAAACCTAAATGTAAGATGGGATCAAGCTACTACCATCAAATAATAAGAATACAGTCCTAGTGTAGTCTAGTCAAATGAAAACGGCCTATACTAAGAAACCCTATTGCCAATCCTCACCATTATGCTATAAAATAGTCTGGGATAATTTTCAAAAGAAAAGAAAGAAGTGTTCACAAAATGTTAAGTCAGGATGTTATGGCTCGGGTCCCCCTTCCCCACGTGTTTAAGCATAGGACAAAGCGGGACTCTTGAGTACAGCACACTCCTGGGCTTCTCTGGCACAAGCTCACAGTTCGTTTTTTCTATGTCAGGGCCTTCTGTACCCAGGTCTCTTGCTACAGAGGCTTGATTTGACAAAACAACAAAACAAAAGTTCCTTCTGATAACCTTCAGGTAGGGTGATTATTCTTGACCCTTAGATCCTCCTGAGCCGGGTTGCGATCCTTTTCCAGGTAGTTAGCTTTCCTAAATTGGGCTCAAACCAACCATTCACTGTGGACAACCCTCAGTCAGGTTCACACTTGTCATCACAATGCCATTCATCTAGGTTCTTGACAACTTCTCTCTTGACTTCCCTCAGTCGGGTCGACTATTGTCTTCTATTCACAATGTCCTTATTTGTAATATTCAAGAGTCTCAATGTCTTTCTAAACAACCATCTTTTTGTTAAGTCCCCCTCATGCGGGCTCAAACCTTCCACAGTACTTGCCAACTTTAAACAAAGACTTCTGGAGGGCAATCACGTCTTGCTTGGTCACGTTGTTACTCTATGGCAAGGGTGTGTTTATTCACAATAACCAGTTTGCACGACGTTCCCTTCTGCCGGGCACAAACGCCTTACTCACAATTCCCTCAGTCATGTTCACAATTTCACAAATATTAAACTCTTTTGCAACATGTCAAGGACTTTCAATTGTACAAGGGGTTTTGCGCGACCCGTGTATGACCACCTTCACACCTCACGTCGGCCTTCCCCATGGCATCTTGGTCTTGGTATTTTCCTTCCCCGTTTGTCTCAATATCGTCTCTTTGTTCAGGAGAGGGGCACCAGTTAGAGACATCGGACATTCGCCCAAGTGGCGTCAGGCCACTCTATCTCTGGTAGAAAGTTGTCACATAAAGGACCTCTGTCTCTTTATCTTCTTAATGTTACCACTGTAACCTTTAGTCTAACTCAGTCCGGCCCACTATCAGGTTCTTCTGACTCTCCGGCTGTGTTGAACTCTTTGGTGTTTCTTTTGCCGCTGGAGTCAAGGACAGTACCATGATGGCAACTGCGACTCCATGCCTTGGCTATCAGTGCAGGAGGGTTCCATGTACCGCTGACATTCGTCACACCATTCGCCAGCTGCAATTCCAAGTCTTATGTTTCTTTTGTCAGAGGCTTCACAGGTCTGTATTGAAAAAGCAAAGGCAACTCCTTCCTTGACGTCCCTTCAGGTCTTGCCACCTTTCTCCTCATTTGAACTGCTGTCCTAGAATAGTATGCATTCGGTCTTGCTCAGAGTATGCTCTTTTGCTCTGCCTTTTATCTCAGTGGGGAAGGGAAAGGGCAGTCAAGGTTGTGTAGTTGTCAGCAATTGCCTGACTCTGCCTGACCCTTGTGTTGAGACATGTCAGGTAAATGGCTCCGATATTAGTCCGTTGTTGCTCACAGTGTGAGAAAGAGTTTGTGTTGAAAAAGGAGGGGTGGAGCTTCTAAGTTTCCTACTGGACAGGATGGGGACAAGGTGTCATAAAAAAAAGGATACAGCAAAGGATACCGCGTCTCACCCTTTGGTGTCCCACGTCCACTTCTCGAAGCCCCCCCATCCAGGTGAACCCTCCCTCACTGGTCCACCTTCAGGAACTGGGTCCAATAGCGATGTCTGTGTCCTGGCCACCTGGATGACAGATCCCCGGGGTCTAGTAAGTGAGACACCTTCAGGTTTTTCACAATGGGAAGCACATTTCACAATCGTTAATGTTTTGGCCAAAAGTATAGCACCTAAGAGCAGTGCAGTTGGAACAGGGCGTGTGGAGGTGATGCAGCTCAATTTCATCTCAACACATCAGATAAATATGCATGCATCCAGAGATCTCGCAAAACGATTTCTGATAGCATTATTAACATTTTTAGAGCAGCATGGTTCTATTGCACATGGGGTGAGTGCTAAATTGAGTAGCATTCAAGGAATGTATGTAGTCCCTTTCAGATCTGGCTTTAAAACCGATCACTATAAAGTGATTGATCCATTCACTTCTGGACTGGGATGCATGCACACCACTGAAAAAAAGGATTTAATAGAAACATCATTTAAACACAAGTGACTTCAGGACATATTATTTCATCATTTGGTCACATTTCAGTTCTAATTGTGATGAAATAATACATCATGCGGGTACTCATGGGACAACTACATATTGTTAATCCAATAAGACTTTGAATCTTGTCCTATTGTTTGTTTCTGATGATTTATCAACAGTAAATGCCAATTTCAATGGCAAAGGTACTCACTAATTCATATCGAAATAGCCTACCATACCACATTTGAATCAAAATGAGTTCAACCCCATTAATGCCACCAAATATTCCTATATGTAAGTCATAATAAAGTGGCCTTATGTATATTTGCCCTAATCTGGCAGTCAAGGGAAACAAAATACATGCCTCACCCCTTGTCCTGGAGATGTCTTTGACCATCATGTATTTTACCCATGACCATAGGATCCTCAGGCATTGGATCTTAGAAGGTTAAACCACATACATAGTTTGTCCCAGTTGCTCCATTTGATGGCTCAGTGGACATTTCATCACTTTTGACTCTGGTGCAGGGACACCACTGGTGAAAACACCAACTCAGAAAATTGTTCCGGCACCACTGCTAAATAGTTCTGAAACATACTTGTGTTTTTTTTTTTTTTATTGGGGAACCTGATGATGTATAGAAGTTTCCACGATTGACTAAAATCATGTGATACGCCAAAGGCTTACCTAGAATTGGTATATAATGAAATGCTCTATTGATCAGTTTACATACATGCTTGGTTTTGGGCTATTCATTATGCACCCTAAATGAATTTGGTAGTTGCACACTTTCAACCTCTGGTTGGCGAGAACAAATTGTGTAATCTGCAAATACCTTTCCATTTTCAACAATGGAACAGGGAGCATCCACAAAATAGATGTAATCAGGATTGTATACAAGTACATCAATAAGGTATTTCTGGGCTGAAAGAGTTCATCACTAATGGCTACAAATAATGGGGTTTGTCATCAATTGGGATAAGTAAGAAGGAGGCTGGATGTACAACAGGACAATGTGTCAGTGCAATTCAAGGTAAACTTCTTTTTGCAATTTTTTATCTTTAAAGTCGCTGCATTTCAAAATGATGGTTAAACTGATGTGAAAGCCTGGCCAGCTTGTTTAAACCATGGTGAGATCACTGGCATGCTTAGCCTAATTAAGTCCTGAAAATATCTGACCAGTTCTTCATAATCTAGAGTGCATTGGTGAAAATATCCTGACAAAAATAAAAACATGCTATGACAATGTTACATGTTCCACTGCTCATCCTGTTACCTGTCCACATGAGAGTGGAGCTAACCGGACCCTGATACACACCTAATTGTGACCAGATAAGCATGTTGAATATTATCTGCCATAAGGTGAAGATTTAATACACAACAGATGGCGGGAGGGGTTGTTCTTTGAAGACTAATATCACAGAATTCTCCCCAAAGACGCTTCCAGAAAGTCCCTTGAAATTAGAACCAGGAGATTAAGCGGACCAGCCCTGAATTTGTATTGAACCCCTTGAGAAATAAACAATTAAGACGCTACCGGGCCCAAAGAAACAGGATATTCAAGACTGCATCTGCTCTAAAACCCTGTTAAGGATTATAAAGAGGCATCACACTCCAGACCAGGACTCTTAATACTGGCCAAGGATGCAGCACACAACTAAAACACTTTTGAATTTATGAATTTGGATTCAGCGTTGAGAAGGCAGCCAATCCGTTTCACACCCCCTTAACATACACCCCGTGTCACAATGGACCATGAACCAGGGCGGTGTGTGATAATGAAATATTTATTTATTTTAATTTGGAATAAAAATCAAACACATTCAATATAGGGCAGCAATCACCAGTGTGGTGATAATTATACTGTAAAATGATAGGACACACTATTTTAACCTTTCAACATCAGATACACAATGCACAATTGAATAAAAGCAAGATCACATTTTGGGTATTATTTTCAGATAGCACCATAGTTAGTATTTAGCCCAGCAACACTCCCTCAAACCCCTGTTAAACAAACTTTGTGTGGGTAGAGAGGAGTAGCAAGGAGTCAGGTGTACTGAGTAACAAACAGTATGAAATTCCGACCTTCCACTCAGGGCCGGTCTTACAACAGATTGCACCCCAGGCGGGAAGCATTGTTGGCGCCCCCCACCCCAGACCTGTGATCTCATGCATGTGTCATGGGCTGAGCAGCGGGAGTGGGCACTATGAGTTAACAAAATTGTCAATGCTGGCATCTGCTGTATTTCATGAACCTCAGAAAACAGCAATAGGAGGGTCAAACCCGAACAGGCCTGGTTATGTTAGTCTGCTTTTGCTCTTCATTTTTAGTAACAATGACCCGTTTGCTGCTGTGACTCAGGTCAGAGAATCGACAATTTCAGATCTACACTAATGTCATTTGTATGACCTCAAACATTTAGCCACTCTTAAAAGGTGATGTATTGGTCTTGAACAGTGTTAATCAAACCTCCAAGGACAAGCAAAAGCAACATACCCACCGATAGCTGTACAAGCCAGTCTATCACAGCATTAAAATACATGCATTTATGCAATATGTGTTGCATCAAATATTTCCTGGGAAGTTAAATATATTTAGCAGGGACACAAGTAAACAATATCACTACTCCCTGTGAGTGATAAAGTCTACTTTAAACATATGCAGAGAGTTAACATGCATGTACAATTCAACATAGCTCCCAATGTTAATGTTGTAGAAGTGGCGTTCTAAAATGATGACATTACAATGTGGACTTTACATTGAAACACACTGCAGTGCATTACCGCGGCAGAGAAATGGCAGTTTGAGTATTGGGGTTAGTTTTGCTCATGCTTGTGAACTCTCAAAATTCTTAAATGTTTCCTTCGTGATCACTAATTTTAGCTTCCGACAGCACCATGAAACTGTAAGATTGCAAAAAAAAACAATGTCTACCATCCCAACATAAAAACAAAAACAATCAAATTCTTAAAGGGTGGAAGATGACCTTTTCTTGCGGCTCGTTAAGTTGACTTTTTGCAAATTACTAGTCACATGCAGCTTGAATAACAGCGGCCCTTGCACATTGTGCAGTGTATAGACAAATTTAATTTCAAGGGACTTGGAGTACTGCGGGTATCAGGGGAAGCATCTCCAGTGTACCCAAAGCATAGTGAGCTTTGCCCTCCACCCTCACCCCCCAGCCTTGCAGCCCTGCGCTTTTTTCACATTCTCCATTATGGTAAAGAATATTGTCCCGAGCTTGGGAGAGACATGGACTATGCAGAAGGAGCTGCCTCCCCAGGGTGTGTTTAGCTGCTGGTTTATCAAATGCAGAAATCGGTGGCATCAAGCTCTGAAACATCTTTTGCGCACTGGTTGGTCACACGACAGAAAGTGTGAGCAGGTGTTTCCCCAACACTTGAACCGTTCTTTAGAGAGCTGGCTTTGATTAATGTGGCATTAGCTAGTCATGGCCATTTCCCAGCGTTTGTGTTAAAGGAGATCTGAAGTTTCCCCGTGCAGGGTATTTTAAAGGCCATGAATTGATGCTACAGCATGTCGCCCCCAATGGAACAAAGAAAGTGAAGCATGCATCCTGCAAGTCTGGGTATTTGCATTGTACGGAAGACGGGCCAACCGTCCATGGAGACGGTTTCTACTGTAGTTGCTGAGTCGCTTTCCTAAGCTAGCTGCTGTGCAGACTTCGCTCAGCTTTTGGTCCAGCGCCTGCATCCATCCTTCACACCATCATTCATAAGGCACGTTTGTGTAGGTGTTTGTTTATCTCGTTAGACTAGCGTGATTGCTATTCCAAACAAAAGAAGCACAACGACAAAGAAGAATATAAGACAAGTCTGAGCGAACAGTGAAATGTTTGAAACTCTTGCACTAAAATAAAGTCAGCAGTGCATGCCCAGGAAAGAGGGAACGACGAACAATATGCTCGGGAGCGGGAACTAGGGGGGCGTAGTAACCCCCAACCCGGCCCAAGTGTGGTACTGGCCCCCAGGGCCTCGCCCTCGAAGTGATTTTGGCCCAACCAATGGACCGACCAATCCAACCCCGCAGGAACGTGCAACTGTCTAAGATTTGCTGACGGTGACACTCTGCCCAAGTCTTCCAAGAACCGGCCTTTTGATCTCCTGAGGAGAGTCCACCACCAGTGCTTGCTTCCTTTTTCATGACTACTTGAGCCTTGCCAAAAGTGTCTAGCTTTGTGGCCTCCAGAAGCTGTTCTTGGATGGCCCAGTAATCTCTGCAGTACCATTTTTAAATAAATAAAATGCCTATGCAGAAATAGGCCTCACCTGCGAGGACGGGAGCAGGAGATAAGAAGTGTGCTTGCCTCGGCAGGCTGTAGTTACTGCCAGGTTTCCTGAAACAAGGCCAATCAGCGAGGGCAGGATGCAGCAACTGTTTGTATTTGCTGTTTCTGCTTCTGCTTGGCAGTGTGTGATTGTGATGGGAACAATTTCAGGATTTAGTGACCCACTCGCTCCTCTTTTCTGTAATGGCCAGGTCTGACAACACCAGCCAGCCCCAATCGATCCACAGTTCAGTGTCAGTGCGCGCCCAAAACCTGGAGGAGGGCACACTGCACGTGCGCCCATGGGCCTGGCTGGCACCAGCAGTGCCGGCGCCACCCGGGGCTGGGGGAAGGGAATAACGGAACAAATGTTGTTAATTTATTTGCCAATTCCCCTGCCCTGACTGAGGGCCGAGGCCAGGCCCGCTTCTTGGCCCAGATGAGGTGGGCAACTGCCCGGGCCGCAATAGCCCCGAGTGGCGCAATTGCCCTGGTCCCTGGAGCCTCTGGAGGGGATGGAACTCCCCAATTTGTGGGGCGGCGCAATGACGTGGGGAAATTCTGCAGGCCACTTGGGGCGGGGGTCATAAACACACCAATAACAGCACTTCAGGTCCCCCTGCAGCTAAGACCAGCCCCTTCCATCACAATGCCGGCAGGAAACTGCTAATGGTGGCCCGTTAGTGACTAAATGGTTTTGTGCTGGCATTGAGATGGGAGGGGAGGTGCAGTGGGGCATGGGCAAGCCTTGCAGGAACGCACCGTGGGCCCCGACACAGTACAAACGGAGACCTGTTTGGGCCCATGATGCGTCCCTGCAAGCCCAGAAAATTGCCAAAATAATAGTTTAAAGCAGCTCTATTTCTTTCATGCCGCTTCTTTTCCAAACTATATATAAATTACCCTTTAAACCACTTCCATGGCACTAGTGATGAGTTACTTCACTATGCGGATAATAGTTTTGACCAGTGTTGCTGAGTAAATATTCTTTAAGCTACGAACCAGTTTATTTATTTATTTGTGCAATGTTTGTAGGGTACATGGAGAAGGATAATTCATTTATTTATGCAATGTTTGTCGGATAACTGTATCCGACACACATTGCATAAATAAATAAATACGCAGGTACCCAACAAACATTGCATGAATAAATAAATATTCCTGGTCCATGTGTCCTTACAACAGTCAAGACTTTACTGTATCAAAGCATAACCATTGATTCCCATTCAAAGAATGTTAAAGTGATTGTTTATTGGGTTCAGGTGTCTCCTTGCCATTGCCCTTTTGGCTTAGGTTGCCTCCAAACCCCCTTAAGCATCTTGTGTTCTTTGTTGGTTGTATATACTGCATCCTGTGCCCTATTCATGGTCTCCTGGTTGGTGTGCCCAGTCCTCATTATCTGCAGCCTAAGTAGGACTGGGGCATACAATTGTCTTGGGCACCAGTGAAAAAGTGGCCCACAGTTGCAAATGGCAATTCATTCCTTGTGTGACAGATTGTTTCACTTTGGGTAGGAGTTCCTTAACAGTGTAGTTTAGGAATGGCGCGCAGGCTGCAGTGGGCGTGGTGCACGGGGTGCAGTGGGAATGGTGCGCGAGGTGCGGTGGGAGTGGCTCATGGGAGGGGGTGCAGGGCGGGGGGTGCATTCCTAGTGTTTCGCCCTGGGCACCAAATAGACTAGAAACTGCCCTGGCCGAGGACACAGCCTGCAGCAGTGCCAGTGGTAGAAAACACGTGTAACACATGTGTTTCCTAACATTATAAAAATGAACAGGCACAATCATTTTTATAATGTTAGGAAACAAACGTGTTACACGTGTATTCTAGCACTGTGGCCTGCTGGTGCAGCAGCTCCTAGAGGCTGACTAACGTCAGGCAGCCGCCTGGGCTGCCTGACGCAAAGACCGGCCCTGCTTCCACTCCTGAATGGCAGGCAGAATTGGATTGAAAACCCTTGAAGTTTAGCAAAATAGCACTCCAATTTACTAAATAGTTATTTTACATGTGTGGTTGAATGAATGAGGTAGAAATTAGTATGGCCGTATCAAAGAAGTAAGAGCATTAGCAAACTAAAAGGCAATGTACTAACAACGGGCAACCAGTTCAGAAAATCGATTTAGAAGGAAAAACACAGTGCAGCAAAACCATGTGGAGAAATTGCATTGGGTTAAAAATAGCAAAACGGCTTGGAAAATGGGTTCAACAGACAAATTCGGAATGCGGTATTTAAACGGGAACAATTTCATGGGACAACTCAGTTTTGTTATTAAAGTGATTTTTTTTTACTGAAACTATATTTTAGTGACTAGATTGTTAAAGAAAGACATGGTATGTGAGGAGGTTACTTGCAATGGCAACCTATCCATGCCTTGTTCAACTCTATATGGGAATTCATTAAATTATTCAAAATAGTACTGGGGACTTATTCAACAGACTGAAGTGATTAGGAAAGAATGGCGCTAACACATGGAGATCAACACAGATTTTCATAAGGACAGGATAACCAGAGGATTCTGACCATTTTAAGGATTTAGTAGGGTATTTATAGGATTTCTATGGGATTGGACCTAATACAAGGTAACAAAGCAAGGGATGCAGCTTTTCGGTTACAGGGGAAGGTAATACTTACCACAAACACTTAAATGGGGTAGTTGGGACAGCGAACAAGGTTTCTGGACAGCAAGGCAAGATATGGTCTCTGCGCAGTGGCAGGCTCTCCTAGAAGGGGACAGCTGGGCCTAGTCTGGTCACTGGAGACAGCAAGGTGCATCAGTTGTGCAAGCAGGTAGTGGGGCAAAAGCCGGTCTGGTCACTGGATAATCCCAAAAAGGGTTCCACCGCCTCCCCCTTTTTCTCCCTGAATTATTGGGATTTTTGTAGGGTTTAATTCTGGATTTGAGGTTCAGCCTTGGTAAAAGGTTCTGGCTGGACCTGCTCTCAGCTACCCCTGGCCTGGCACTGGAATCTGGAATCTTGCAGCGTGAACGTTGGATGTCTGGATCTCTGATTATGGAGTTGGATTTTCTTGAATGTTGGATTTCTGAATCTCCTAACTCCCCCTGAGCTTCCTCCTTATAAAGGATGGAAGATATCAGAGTATTTTTACGATGTGGGCAGAACTAAGATAGACATACCTCTAAATCAGATAGGTCAAGCTGTAATGTCGCCTCCTCCGTGGAAGCAGATTGGACTGAAGGAGGTGACTCTGTTTTTAAGGTGGGTGTTTTATAATGTCCCTTTCTTTCACCAAGCTACTTTTGCCAAAATATGTTTAGGAGCAAAACACTTCTTTTTACGCATGTCATCAGCAGGAAAATTAAATAGGCAGAATTCATATTTCACAAGAAACATGCTGATATAACTCCCAAGACGGTGCAATGCTGTTTAGTCATATGGCAATCTTTCGCCATTTCCCTGGAAAACATCCCACCTAAAATTCTACAATTGCTTATATGTATACATATTATCACTGGTCATATTTCCATTAAATTACAAAACTGTACCATGTACACTTTTCCCAGAACTGACATTTTTCTGGCGTTTGCCTCCCCAACATGCTAGTAAAACCTACAATGTCTTATTTTAATGGCGCAAAAATAACATTTAAACAGTCATAATTTTTTGGGAAATAAATATCATGTATATTTTTAAAGCAAACCCCCATCTCCCATCATATTTCTATGCAAGCACAAGGCTTCACTTTAACATTTCACTTTTAAAAGAAATGTTCTTGCTTGGCAGAAGCACCATTTCACGCGTGGGTTAATTCTTCTTGTATGTCATCTTACAGACGCGGTTTTTCCTCGCATATATATTCTGAACACTGCCAAAGCCCTAGTCAATTTCTGATACACAGGAATCTATTCAAGTAAAGGGTTCTTTGAAACTGACATCAAGCAGAACGAGAAGGAGCTTTTTGTGAATAGTTTGGACTATGTTAGATTGTTGCAAAAGTAAAATGTTTGGCGTATGGCCTGCAGTGAGTTTCTCTGCTAGGTCACAGATTTCATTTGACATAAAATGCCTTTCATAGAGGAATGCCCTTGTTGCTGATCTGTAGCCTGAAGATAGAGGGCTGAATATATCTTATCTGGAGCCAAACTCTGTGATGATGAAGGATGAAAAATGGCACCAATGCAAAGTCATTTTAAACGCAGAACATTTCCTTTTTTTGTTGGAAGTATTAAGCTAGTAGCATAGCAGCACTGCCTTTGAATTATTTTCTTTGGTGCACGTGAAGAAAATAACTTGCAGTAATTTTCGGGGTGTTCTATGTTTCATCTCGCCCAATACGTGCCCGGCAAAGACAACGCAGCCAACATTTTTCTAGCTGCAAAAAGCAGTTTCGATGCAAGGGTATAGCGCTCAGCAGAGCCAGCGTTGCCATTCTACTTGTAACTGCAGAAAATGCAGTTTGGTGATGTAGAGGAGTTCTGCTGGGATGGTAAATGTACCCCACAGATTCCTACCCCCTGCTTTCCCGAGACTTCTTGTTGATGGAGAGTAGAGCAAAGTGGGGTTCATAGGGCGGAGTTCTTCTTTTATTTAGGGAGCGGTACACCACGATATTCCCTTCGTCTTTTTTTGGAGTGGGGAGTAACACCCCCTTTCCTTCCTTCCCATCCTGGGCCCCGGGAGGTCCACATCGGTCTAAGAGGGAATGGAATTAGTACTCTAATAGGAGATAGATAAAGACAGGTTTTAGAATCTTTCACTGATAGGTTTTCCCGGAACATTGACATCAGTGGGACAAACATGCATTACATTTATTAAAGTACTTGAACAATATCACCAAACATTTACTTAACAGTGTAAAGACAGGATTGAACTTTTACACCATATTTTCATTACAGATTATTTTCCAATAACACTGAAGGAAGGTACTCCCTCTTAGGTAGATATACCTATAAACCTACCTATTCCCTTCTGTTTTTTTTTCTTGCTTCTTACTCTCCCGATGTCTCCTCTATTTGACTTTCCTTGGGCTCCTCTATCAGCTGCAAAGTGTGTCTAGGGTGACAACTCTTTAACTGATTAATGTGGACCCATTTCTCTTCTGACAGCTCTCCTTTTGTAACGCTCACCTGGTATCCAAGGGGACATCACTCAGCCTGTTCTGACCTCTTACAACCGCAAACCCTTCCATGGAGGCTATTCGACTGAAGACTGGGCCTGAAACACAGGATTGGTAGAGTTTAACTCCCTATTGTCTCTGTGTGCTTGAACCCCTTCTTCCCCAGGGTCCAACCCTTCCCTTTGATCCACATCTCACCTTGTTTTCTTGGCTAGTGTGCTCTCCGTCCTGCTTTCAGCGCAGGGGCGCGTTGATTGATGCAGGCTCGTTGCTGCCTAGTTACTTCACTGGCAAGAGTCCGACAGGTAAGTATAATTAGTCTTTTGAACAGTTCTCTAACTTCTTTCCTTTCCTTCCTTAGATGATGGCCGGCGTCCGGGGATGGCAGCGTGCTGCTGAGATGAGTAGCGCTGAAGGTGCGTGAGAGCGCGATGCGCGATGCACCCCTTTCGTATTTGCATTGAACTGAGTTCTTTTTCTGTGTCTTTTAGGTGCCGCAACGTTTTCAGCGTGGATGCCGGTTGTGAAGAACAAATGCAGTGAGTAAGCGAGGTATGCGGCACCTCTAGATGTTTGCACGCTAACCTGGAGTGTCTTTTCCCTCTTGCAGATGGATGAGAAGTTCCGCAGACAGAGTTCCCTCAGAGCGGCTGGGATTCAGGTAAGCATTTAAAGCTCGTACAGCATTTAAAAATAAGCGAAGATTTGCAGAATGCTTACTAATGCCTTTTTTCTGTTCTTTTCCCTTTCCCTTAGGAAGCGGCGTGCCGGGATGGGAATGTCACCGCTGAAGATGCCCGCAGAACAGAAGTAGCGATGAATGATGGGCAGAAGCGCCGCAAGGTAAGGCTGTTCCTAACGGTGTTCTTGTTCTTGCAGGAACTGAGCTCAGAAGAAAGATGTAGGCCTACCGATCCGAACACGGTGAGTGTCACGATGCAGGTGCATAAAACGCAAAGCATGTTTCTCAGCCTGGGCATGGCTTAAATAGTCTCTGGGTATCCCAGGTGTCTCTGGGCTGAACCACACCCAAAAGACTAGACTGCACATGCAGTTCTGGGAACCGAAATATGTGGGGGCATCCATCTTGTCCCCATCAATGCACTACAAGTCCAGTTCCCAATGTTATCCTATGGGATTGAGTGAGTCTGGTGCCACATGCGCCAAGTCTGACTCCAAGTGGGTCTTTGGAGGGATGGAGAGGCCCTTGAGGGCCATGTAGGTGATCGTGGCCTGGCTCCAGCCTGTCATCTTGGAGGGCTGGGAACATGAGGGGCAGGAATCATGACAGCACTCCCCCCCAAGGCCCCTCTCAAGGTGGCTCTTCTGCCTGGTCCTGGTTTGGTTGGATGGTTTTGATGTAATCGTCTAAGCAAGCGAGGTGCATGGATGTACTCACAAGGCTCCCATGTCCTGTCTTGTGAACCATACCCCTTCCAGTCTACTAAGTAGTATAATTTGGATCTGACGTACTTTGAATCTAGGATGTCCTTGACTTCGAATTCTGGCTCCCTGGCGACTACTACTGCCTTCGGTGGCATTGCTACCCGGGTCCCAGGTTGAACAGGTTTAAGGAGAGACACGTGGAACACAGGATGAATCTGCATGTTTGACGGCAAAGCTAGTCTGACCGCCACAGGATTTATCACGGAGGTGACGGTGAATGGACCCAGGTATCTTGGACGGAAAGTTCGGGTTCCTTTAATGGACACGTGTTTAGATGCCAGCCAGACTTTGTCTCCCACTTGGTAGTTGGGGGCCTTTGCTCGGTGTTGATCAGCAAACTTCTTTTGGTGATTCTTAGCTTGAAGTAGGTGTTCAGCTGGCTTTTAAAGGTTTGAGAAATGGTCGTGTGCAAGGTTTTGACTGCTGGCATTTCCAGGGTTGTAGGAACGTCCAACTCAGAAGTACGTGGGTTCCTGCCATACATGGTATAAAAGGGTGTCTGCCCAGTGCTGGCATGTAGGGAATTATTATAAGCATATTCAGCTATCCATAATAGGTTGAACTAGCTTCCTTCATCTTGGTGTAACATGCAACGCAGATACTGCTCGAGCGTCTGATTTGTCCTCTCAGTTTGACCATCCGTTTGGGGATGGTGACTGGTGGATAGCCGGATGTCGATCTGGGCCATAGAGCAGTATTTTCTCCAGAAGTTAGAAACGAATTGAGTACCTCGATCTGAGACCAAAACTGAAGGAAACCCATTGAGCCGTACAATGCCTTCAAGAAATACCTTTGCCAGAGTGGAAGCATTTGGGAGCTCCTTAAGAGGAATGAAATGTGCCATTTTTAAAATAGGTCCACAACCACAAGAATAGTGTTAAACCCTTGACTGGGTGGTAAGTCAGTAATAAAATCGAGGGACAACGTGTGCCAGGGTGCTGATGGGATTTCCAATGGTTGTAATAGCCCAGCCGGTTTCTGCTTGGATGACTTGTTTTGAGCACACACTCCACAGGATAGGATGAATTGGATAATGTCTTTACGCCACGTGGGCCACCAATAATTTTGTTTTACTGTGGCTAGGGTTTTAGCGATTCCTGGGCGACCCTCGATCAAGGAATCATGATAACCGGACATGACTTGTTCTCATAGTTCTTGGTTTGGTAAGAATAATTGATTCCTGAAGTAGGGCAACTGATCTTTGATCATGTAATGTTCTCCTTGTGCACTCCATTCTTGTAATTGCTCCTAGGAGCTTGTCACTCGGGATGATTGCTATTGGGTCAGGGGTCTGATACCCTTGCTCTTCCAGCCCCATACGGAAAAGGGCATCGGCCTTCCCGTTTTTCACCCCTGGTCGAAATGTAATCACGTAGTCATATTCAACAAAAAAAAAGAGCCTAACGTAGTTGTCGTGAGGATTGGGCCTTTGCCGTTTTTAGGTACTGGAGGTTCCGGTGGTCAGTTATTACGGTGATTGTGTGTCTGGCGCCCAAGAGGTAGTGCCGCCATGCCTTAAGGCTGACTTAATGGCCAGGAGTTCTTTGTCTGTTATAGCGTAATTGAGTTCAGGGGGTGTGAATTTACGTGATCAGAAGGCAACAGGGTGTAACTCTCCCGTTTCAGGGTCCTTTTGTGAGAGGACGGCTCCCATAGCCATGCTTGAGGTGTCTGTTTCCACCAGGTATGGGAGATCAGGGCGAGGGTGGCGTAAGATTGGGGCAGATTGTCATGATGCCTACCCCCAGGCATCTGGACCAAGCCCATCAGCCCCGGGAGCAGGCCTCTAGACATTTAGTAAAATCTCACCAGCCCCGGCTAGGGGCTATCTGGGTTCAGTCCTGGCGCCTTAGGCGCCAGGCTCATAGTCATTACTTACCTCAGGCAGACCATGCTGCAAATGACTCCAATCCAACATGAAGCCTGAAAGGGACTATTTTTCTACAGGGACTATTTTTTACTCGGGTGTGGTTCTAGGGACTTCTTACCTGGGACTACTTTTGAGGCTATTTAAACCACACCCGACCAGCAACACACGCTTCGCCTTATTCTGCATCCAGCAGCGTAACACTCACCGTGCCTGCAGCCTGCATCCAGTCTTCTGCCACGCCCGCCTCGAATCCAGAGCTCCTAAAACAAAGATGAAAGAAAGGGACAAGGTCAGAAAACGAACTTAATTCTTATTCCACACCTGATTCTGGATATACCTTGTCTCCGGACCTGTAAAGAACATCATTTCTGCACGCGCCGCACCTCCAGCTGCAGCGCCGCGCCATACTCACCAGTCTTCACAGCATCCTTTGAGTCGGCGCTGCCTCCATCATTTCTTCGCCGAACTTCGGCACCTAGGAGACAAAAGAAAAACACAAGGTGAGCCGAGGGAACCAAAAAATATAATTCTTACCACCATAGACTTACCTGATTTACCATCAGAGGCATCCTTTTGTGACTCTCCATATTTTCACGTGCCGCATCTGTAATGAGAGACAAAACAACACATTTTCCTCGTGCAACATTTACCGGACAGCGCCGGGTGACACTGACTCTTACCTGAGCGCCACCAGCTGCCACAAGAGCATCTTTTCACGAGAAAGGGGGGAACAAGAGTGAACATCGGACATATTGAACTCTATGAACTTAATACTTACTGGTCCTCACAAGGAACCTCAGAGTCAATACTCTCCGGAACTCTCCCGAGCCTTCAAACCAGTGAAGTAACTGGAATCGACGCGCCTCTGCAAATCCACGCAGGATGGAGAGCTCATCTTTCAAGAATATAAGGTGAGATTGCTGTGAGGGCATTTCGGAGGTGATTAGTTGGGGAGGACTGTGGGGGTGCCATCACTTGAATCCACAAGTGGCTAAATCCATCTCTCCACTTGCAGGAGAATATTTATATGGGTTAAGCAGACAAGATTAGGAGGGCAGATCCAGTCAGTCATCGCTGCACTACGCATCACATTGGTGGAGACCGCAGCTGTCTGGGTCTGCCCGACGCCCCTATGGGAGCCAGGTGAGCGTAACCCAGATTTGAATCTTGCTTTGAGTTCCTGAAAAGCCTCCTCGGCTTCTGTTGTCCACTGGAACTTTTTGTTTCATTTCCTTATTAATGACATGATGGGATGCACGATTTGCGAAAATCCTGGGATGAACCGGCGATAGAAGTTTGCAAAACCCAGCATACTTTGAACCCCCTTGAATGTATTTGGGGATGGCCAGTTCAGGATAGCATCTACCCTGTGTATATCCATTCGGATTCCATTCGGGCTGAGAATAAAGCCCAGGAATTCGACCGTGGAGACGTGGAATGAGCACTTTTCGAGCTTGGCATAGAGCTGGTGTTGACAGAGTTTCTCCAATAAGGATCGGACGTGTTTAACGTGGTCCTGCTTTGATGCAGGTGCGTTGCAAAGGCCAAAGGGCATTACTTGATATTTGTACAAGCCGTATTTGGTGCAAAAAGCGGTTTTCCATTCGTCCCCCTGTTTTACGCAAACAAGGTGATATGCCCCCTTCAGGTCTAGTTTTGTGTAGATTTGGGCATCTTTGACTTGATCAAGCAATTCAGGGATCAGTGGCAGGGGGTAGCTGTTTTTTACAGTAATCTGGTTCAGTGTGTGATAGTCGATGCACGTTCTCAAGTCCCCCTCCTTTTTCGGTACGAAGAATAGAGGACTGGCTGCTGGAGACTTCGAGGACGGATGAACCCGTTGGCCAGGTATTGGTCAAGATAGGCCTTCAGGTGCTGGTTTTCTGGATCCGTGAGTGTGTAGATTCGCCCACAAGGGATTTGTGCGCCAGGTATCAGGTCGATTTGGCAATCGTATGGTCTATGCGGTGGCAGGGTATTAGCCTGTTCTTTCTGAAAGACATCTTGAAAGTCCTGGTATTCACCTGGTAGGGTGCCGATTGCCACAGTCGCAAGCGTGGAGGTTCTGGTGTCTATCGGTTGTTTCTCTTGATGATAACATGTGTGGGTGCAAGTCTCGGGAAAGGCCAATTCTTTTGCTCACCAATCGATTTGAGGATTGTGAGCTACCAACCATGGCATTCCCAAAATCAACCGGAACAGTGGTGCCTTAATGACGTCGAAAACGATAGATTCTTGGTGTCCATCCTGGCACAGAAGGGTTAAAGCTGCAGTGCATTGGGACACTGGACCAGAAGCTATTTCCGTGCCGTCGACAGTGGTAACAGTGTCAGTGGTTGATTTAGGGCATAATGGAAGCCCCATCTTTGCCGCAAGATCCTGGTCGATGTAATTCCCAACGGCTCCACTGTCTATGTACGCTCTTACTGCGTGCATCCGAGATGGTTGTTGGTGATTGATCAAGACCACAGATAGTGCAAAATGGGAGGTCTGTAGTTCACTTTCTTCGCTCGACAAGTGGACCCCTACACTTGCCGGGCTGGGGAGTTTTCCGATTCCTTGATGGTATCTTCCTTGTCCGTGGCCCCTACCATTCTCCTCAGTGGCTTCACAGGGCACTCCTTAAGGAAATGACCTGACCTTCCACAGTACAGACATAACTGCTGCTGTCTCCTTTTATCCCTTTCCACTTTAGTCAAGGGGGATCTGACCCCCCCCGATTTGCATTGGTTCTCCTGAACCTTCCGTTGTTCGGGCAGTATTGTCCTTTGAACGCACATACATAGGGCGAGTGTCCGGTCTGGTTCGATCTGCTCTTCGGTCCTGCAACCTATGATCCAGTTGAACAACAAGGTCAATGAATTCTGAGCAGTCTTTCGGGGGGTTCACTACTTGTGCGAGAACATCCTTGAGCTCCCCCCACAATCCCCGATGAACTAACGTGGTTCTCTTTTCCACTGGCCATTCTGCTTCAACTACGAGTCTATTGAACGTGGCTATGTATGTTAATAGGTCTTGATTGCGTTGGCGTAGGGACAGAAGTTCATTGTCTAATGCCTGCCCATGAGTACGACGGGTGAACAGCTTTTCCATCTCCTGCTGAAAGCCCCTGAAGTCATGCAGCAAAGGATCGTCTTGGGCCACAAAGGGTACAGACCAGTCCGTGGCGCTACCACTCACGTAGGATAGCACAAAAGCGACCCGTGATTGGTCATTCGGAAAGGCCCCTGGCCTATAAAGGAAGTGCAGGCGGCACTGGTTCCTGAACGTTGCAAACCTCTTGGGATCTCCCGTAAATCGTTCGGGCGGGGCCAAGGAACTGCCACAGGAAGGGTTATCTGAACAGGATTGGCTGATGGCGCTGGCATCGAGGGCACGCGTCCCGGCAATGGTGCATGCCCTGCTTGTGACTGGAGAAGTTGCCGGCTTAAATCATCAGTGCGTTCTTTGGCTACTATCAGCTCTCTCATCAGGATGTTGGTCTCCTGCCTGGCTGCATGTACTTCGGAACGTAGCTGCCCCAGCATGTTGGCTAAATGGTCGGTTTCTGACGTTTCCATGACGCCCAGGTGGATTTTGATGTGAGGCTTTGCATTCTGTAACGCTCACCTGGTATCCACGGGGACGTCACTCAGCCTGTTCTGACCTCTTACGACCTCGAACCCTTCCCTGGAGGCTATTCGACTGGAGAATGGGCCTGAAACACAGGATTGGTAGAGTTTAACTCCCTATTGTCTCTGTGTGCTTGAACCCCTTCTTCCTCGGGGTCCAACCCTTCCCTTTGATCCACAGCTCACCTTGTTTTCTTGGATAGTGTGCTCTCCGTTCTGCTTTCAGCGCAGGGGCGTGTTGATTGATGCGGGCTCGTTGCTGACTAGTTACTTCACTGACAAGAGTCCGACAGGTAAGTATAATGAGTCTTTTGAACAGTTCTCTAACTTCGTTCCTTTCCTTCCTTAGATGATGGCCGGCATCCGTGGATGGCGGCGTGCTGCTGAGATGAGTAGCGCTGAAGGTGAGTTAGAGCGTGTTGAACGATGCACCCCTTTCATATTTGTATTGAACTGAGTTCTTTTTCTGTGTCTTTTAGGTGCCGCAACGTTTTCAGCGTGGATGCTGTTTATGAAGAACAAATGCGGTGAGTAAGCGCGGTATGCGGCGCCTCTAGAAGTTTCCACGCTAACCTGGAGTGTCTTTCCCCTCTTGCAGATGGATGAGAAGTTCCAGAGACAGAGTTCCCCCAGAGCGGCTGGGATTCAGGTGAACGTTTAAAGCTCGTACAGTATTTAAAAATAAGAGAAGATTTGCAGAATGCTTACAAATGCTTTTTTTCTGTTCTTTTCCCTTTTCCTTAGGAAGCGGCGAGCCGGGATGGGAATGACACCGCCGGAGATGCCCGCAGAACCGAAGGAGCGATGAATGATGGGCAGAAGCGCCGCAAGGTAAGGCTGTTCCTAACAATGTTCTTGTTCTTGCAGGAGCTGAGCGCAGAAGAACGATGCAAGCCTACTGGAGACCGATCCAAACACAGTGAGTGTCACGCTGCAGGTGCAGAAAACGCAAAGCATGTTTCTCAGCCTGGGCGTTGCTTAAATAGTCTCTGGGTATCCCAGGTGTCTCTGGGCTGAACCACACCCAAAAGACTAGACTGCACATGCAGTTCTGGGAACCGAAATATGTGGGGTCATCCATCTTGTCCCCATCAATGCACTACAAGTCCAATCCCCAATGTTATCCTATGGGAGTGAGTGAGTCTGGTGCCACAAGCGCCAAGTCTGGCTCCAAGTGGGTCTTTGGAGGGATAGAGAGGCCCTTGAGGGCCATGTAGGTGATTGTGGCCTGGCTCCAGCCTGACATCTTGGAGGGCTGGGGACATGAGGGGCAGGAATCATGACACCTTTGGGGATGCGGATTCTGTAGGCGACAAGTGATATTTTGTCTACAATTTCAAAAGGACAGCGCCAGGAGGGGATAAATGTTATCTCGTTAGTCTGGTTCCTCTGTAAATTGTACAAGTAGACCCTGTCTACTACTTGGTATTCCTTTTTGGTTGTTTTTAAATAATATTGCATTTTCATCCCCATTTCCGATTTCTCCAGATTCCGCTTAGCGTACGCAAAAGCATGCTGAAGGTGTTTTATTTGATTCTCAACATATTCATGAGCTGTGGAGGCATTTATCAGTGCCTGCTCTTGTGTCCTATAGAGCAGATGCTGTGGTAGCACCATTTTTCGTCCAGGCATTAGCTCAAATGGAGACATTTTGGTTGCAGAAGGTGGTGTAGATCTGATGACCATCAGGACAAGCAGTAATCGGATATCGCAACTTGGCCCAGAATCTGCCACAAACTTTTTTAGAATGCTCACAATGGTTTTATTGTACCTCTCAAATCCCCCACTAGAGGACCGGTGGTATGCAATATGAAGTTTCCTTTTTACCCCAAGTATCTCCCACATCGTTGTCATCACTTCGCTGGTGAAGTGACTTCCTCGGTTTGACTCAATCCTTTGGGGTAGGCCAAAACGCAAGAAGATGTCGTTGATCAACAGGTCAGCTGCTGTTTCTGTCTTGCAATTTGGGGCCGGAAAACATTCCACCCATTTGGTAAACAAGCATGTTACTGTTAACATGTGCTTGTTCCCCTAGAGGAGCGAATCACGGGCCCGATGAAATCTGCTTGTAAATCTGACCCAGGCAGTGTCATCCTACTTCTTCTGGAGGGGAGCTCGGTGTGTGAGTGAACTTGGCTGAAATTGTGCACACACTAGACACCCCTTCAAATATTGGTCGAGGTCCTGCCCCATGTGTGGACAGTATGCAACCTTCCGCAAGATTTCTAGAGTAGTATGAAACCCCCGATGACCGGCTGTGGCCGCGTCATGGGCATGACTGAGCATCAGGCTTCAGAATGCGGTAGGTAGCACCCACCGGTCACAACAAGAGATGGATCTCCTTACCAACAAACCATCTTGGATTCAGCACATTTTGGGACACTTCATCAACACCCTGAGGTCCTCTTTCCCAATGTAATCAGTTTACGTCAGAGGAAAGTTCTCAGGGTCCTCAATGTGTTGGTAAAATGTCCCAATAATCGGATCCCCTTTTTGTGCCATGATTAAATCAGCATCTGCGGACTCCTTACTCCACTGGGCAGTTGAGAGTTCATTGTGAGCATATGTCTGGGACTTGGTGACAGCAGTGACCTGGATTTCCCCCAACAGGGACTCGATCTCAAGGAGATCCCTCTGGATGGCTCTGGTTTCAGCCAGCTGATCAGCCAGGTGATTTCCAGTTTTGTCTGGCCCCTCTATTCTGGAATGACACTTCATCTTTTTCCAATAGATGGTCATCCCATTAGAGGTGAGCAGATCATGAATATTTTGTATGAGCTTGCCATGTTTAAGTGGTTTGTTATTTGCACACAGCATGCCTCTGTTCCACCAGTTGATCAGGTGCTCCACAAATCCATTCCGGATATAATATGAATCTGTGATTATGACCAGTTTGTGGAGTCGGTGTTGCACAGCAGTGAGATTGGCCTGATGAACTGCCATCAACTCTGCCACTTGACTACTGCGGGGACCGATCTTGCACCCAGCAGAGGGTTCGGGGCATCATTCACCCAGGTATTCCCAAAGCCGGCCACCAGTTCCTTTTCCCCATTGTTGTAAACATGGTAGGAGCACCCGTCCACATAAACTGTGGGCATCCCCTCAAACTTGTCTTCTTCATAGACTTTGTGCTGGGAATTCAGGTATGCCTCCATGTTGTCTTGCTTTTTGAAACTTTAGTCCTCAAGACAGTTTTCTGTGGCACAATCATGCAAGTCAGCCAGAACTTGCATAAGAGGACTCTCCTTGGTTTGGCCATAACTGTCATGCCTGCGCCATGGGCGCATACATTTACGATCAATATGGACCTTATTTCCCATTTGCAACCTGACTTTGGTGCTTTTCTATTTTTCCCAACAACCTACACTTACCACAATGCACTTTGCTATAACCATCTTTTCCTGGCCATTCCTATTTGCCATCTTCGGAACTACAATCCCCAGAAGCCGTAGGGATCTTCTCTGCTTCCACCAGCTCAGGAACAGAGAGGGAGGTGGAGGATTGTCTGCAGGTGTGCTTAGCCAGGTGCGACCAATTAGCCTTCCTCTGTGCTGGGCGGTATAAAAGCTGCTGCCTGCAGGAGCTCAGTCTCTTGCATTAGGAGTCTTTCCGGCACCTTGTTGCTTTGAGCTACAGATCTTGTATGCGGTTCTTCCTTACTCCGGCTTTGGATCCAGTGCCCTGCCAGGCTCTCTACATTGTAGTTGGTCACGCTCTGCTGCCTTCCAGCCTCCGCCCTTGCCCTGCTGGGCTCTCTACGTTGCAGCCGATCACGCTCTGCTGCCTTCCAGCCTCCGCCCTTGCCCTGCCGGGCTCTCTACATTGCAGCCGATCACGCTCTGCTGCCTTCCAACCTCCGCCCTTGCCTTGTCGGGCTCTCTACATTGCAGCTGATCACGCTCTGCTGCTTTCCAGCCCCAGCCCTTGTCCTCTGGGCTCTCTGCTCTGCAGCCTGCCTCACTCCGGCTGCCTTCAGCCCTTGTCGCTGGGCTTCCAGCCTAGCAGCCCTCTACAGTCCTCTGCAGCCTTCTACAGTCAGCGGCCCTGCTCCTCTGGGCTTACTCCTTGCTGCACGGCCCCTCTGGCTCCTTGCTGCGCAGCCTGTTTCACTCCGCTGACAGCAGCCCTTGTCCTCGGGGCTTCCTATTTTGCAGCCGATCACGCTCCGCTGCTTGTTACCTACAGCCTTTGTCCGCTGGGTTCTCAGCCTAGCAGCCCTCTACAGTCCTCTGCAGCCTTCTATGGTCAGCGGCCCTGCCCCTCAGGGCTCACACCTTGCTGCCCGGCCCTTCTGGGTTCCTTGCCGTGCAGCCTGCTTTACTCCACTGCCCTAAGCCCTTTCCCTCTAGGCTCTCTACCTTACAGCCCTGCTCCTGTGGGCTTGCTCATCCTGCTTTACTCCGCTGCCCTAAGCCCTTTCTCTCTGGGCTCTCTACCTTACAGCCCTGCTCCTGTGGGCTTGCTCATTGCTTTATTGCTCCTCTGAGCTCTCAACCTTGTTCCTTTCTGTCCTCTGTTATCCAATCCTGTTACAGGACTTTCCCTTCATTTCCTTCTGCTAGTTTGCTATCAACTTCCTTTTCCTGGATTTGTCTGTAAGTATCTTCTCTTGTACTGTTTGTAGACCCTTTTGTAAAGAGCTTGTCTTTTGGTTCCCATCAGTCAACCTCTGCCCCTTCCCTTGTCTCGTTTCTACGTTACAGACACCCATAGCTGGTGTTCCAAGCCATGAGCAAACAGCGTGGGCCTCTGTTATAGCAAACTGTGCAGAAGGCTAGAGTTTTTCCTAAGGTTCGTGGAATACTCTTTCCTATATCTGCATACACCCCTAGAGGGAATCCATTCTGTTGTACCTTATTCCTTGCTACACTTGACTACTCTTCGTTCTCATTACTTTCAGCTGTGTGTGTACTATTCTGTCGACCTTACTTCGACACAACCACCCGAAACCCTTCCTGGGTGTTCTGTGCTTCTCCTTTCAGGGTGTCATCTCGTGACAATATCTGACCTCCACAGGAAAGCCTTGGATGGAGAGAATCCAGGAGATAATTCTAGAATTACTCACATGTCCTGCTCGGATTCTGTCGCTTTGGAGTTCTTGCAAAGGCTGGATTGGAGTCTCCACTATGATGTGCTCCCCCTGGATAAAAAGGTGGTAATTTTCCAATGCCCACACCCTTGCCAGGAGTGCCTTCTCACAATCGTTGAATTTTTCCTCCACAGAGGATAATGTCTTGATTATTTTTGACATGGTAAGCTAGACAAGAGACTTCTTTTGAGTTGTTTTACTGCCTCGGCTTGTTCTGGAGCCCACACCCAGTTGACCCCCCCTTCAACAGTTGGACCAGGGTTCTTGTGACCTCTGTATAATCCCCAATGAACTTCCTACTGTAATTAGTTAGTCCAAGGACGTTTCTGAATTCACGCAGAGTTGTGGGGTCTTTTAGTTTTAGTAGTGCTTCCACTTTCTTCACCTGGGGACAGAGACCCTCAGGGGTTATTTCATGTCATAAGAAGTTGACACTGGTCCTGCAACACTGTGCCTTCTGGAAGGACAGTTTTGCTCCGGCAACCCTCAACTGGGTCAGAACATAACAGATTTCCACTATGTATTCCTCTACAGGTGAGCTTTTAATCAAAACATCATCCACATTGGTCAGGTTACCCCTTTCACCCAAGTCGGGCATGGCCTTGTGTAGGAAGATGTTGAATTTGTTGCCAGAGTTTATGTATCCGAAGGGAATCTGGGTCCAAATGTACTGCTGCCCCCGAAGGTAAAGGCCAGCTTGAATTGGTACTCCCTACTGATGGGCACGGTCCAGTATCTATTTGTGAGGTCAATAGCGGTTTATACCATTGACCCCTGGATCTGGGCCAGCCCTTGGTCAATGTAGGGAAGAGGCCATTGGGACATGTGGACCCGTTTGTTCAGCTCCTTAAGGTCTGCACAAAGTCTCCATTGGCCATTTGGTTTTAAAATCCCCACGACCGGATTATTAAAGGTGCTGCGGATTGGACAAATTATCCCATGGGAATCTAGATTTTTGATTATTTCCATCAGGGACACCATAGATGCGAGAGGCAAGCAATATTGCTTCACAAACACAGGAGTCATTCCAAGGTCTTTGGGTATTGAGGTTGCATGTATCTCGGTGCAACCACAGTCATACGAGTCCACAGCAAAGATATCTTGGAAATCTAAGAACACCTGTTCCAACTTTTGCTTTTGCTCCTTAGTCTCATAGGCATCAGCAAGGTTGATCCGCTCTTCAACCATTTACCTGAAGCCTGGAAAGACTATGGGTTTCGCAATCTCAGCAGCCTCCTCCAGCTGGGTGGAGAGGTCTCTGGATAAAGTGTTGACCTGGACAGAGGGTTTCAGGTAGGAGAGGGAGGGGGGCGTGGCCTGAGCTCATGGTGTGAGGCTACGTTTGTGCAGAGCTCCTGCCAAGATCCTTAATGATCCTCTGAAACCCACTGAAAAAATGAAGATTTATGCAGCTACAAACACACCTGCCAATACTGCAAACGTTTCCTTAACCTTCGGGTGAAACGCAGCCAGAAATTGGAAGATAGCGGCCAGTACAGACGGTAATGAAGCGAGGTACCTCCAGATCCAAGATGGCAGACGCTGCATGCCAAAAGTGAAAGGCCAAGGTGACCGGGGATTAAGAAGGTGACAACGCTGAGTGCCCTGGGACAAGAAGCACTGAGGCACAGAGAAACGAAACAGGGTATCCAACACCCGAAGCACCACACCTTGCACTGCGACCGCTGAGCTGTCACACGTGCTGCAGAGGCTGGAATGGGGTGACGGAACAGCAGGGACACCGTGAGGGCCGCGGGCAAAAACGGCGGCAGATCCAGCCGGGTCGCACAGCCGCTGAAAGCACAGGGGAATCGGGCACCCCGCTGAAGAGGCGCACAGCAACGAGACTACCAAATGCGCACGGGAGATGAGGCACACAGGATGAGGGTAAACCTAGAAACACGGGTGCGACGAGGAAGAGAACCGACAGGGACTCCAACACAAGCAGAGAGCGAACCGGTGCACTCAGCAACAGGACGAGGTGGGGTTGCCTGGAAGGTACCCACGAACCGTGCTGCCTCAAGCCAACGGATATGGGATGGGCCCATACCATAGAATAGTCCATAAATTAGCTGCACGACACAGCGCCTGCCAGGAGAGAACCGGGGAGCGAACCACGGGGCGACACCCATCCAGGGAACGTAACAGATAAAAACAAGTGAGGAGGAGGGCTCTCCGCTCAAGAAGCACATGACTGACCCGGCGGGGATCCGCAGAAGGACCCTATACAGGTGGAACACAAGCAGGGACGCCCAGAGGCATAGTGACAAGGAGCATTGAGGCTGCACGGGAAGGCACCATGCAACGTACACGGCCAGAGCCTGGAACCACTAATCGGGTTACAGCAGCAGTAAACTGGCAAAACCGCAGCAGCTGGTAACAATGAACAGCGGGAAACCCCATATAGGAGGCCAGGGGCTGAGCTGGGTGAGGCTAATCCATAAACAGGCAACAGTAACAAGGGCCTACCCCACGGCATACCCCGAATGCTGGAGCACTAAAGGATCACCAAAGGGATCTGGTGGGACACTAACGTGACCCTCAACATAGATGGGACATGAAGGAAGTTCCATACAGCGCACAAATACCGCTCATCGCATCAGGCTTGAACCCCAACGCAGCCCCAAAACCACAAAAGTAAGAAACCCAATGGCAAAGCATGGGAGGACTCTGAGGGCCCCCACACGAGAGGTGCATTGACACAATCAGTGGTGCACACACCACTCGAACGGCAGTTACAGATGCACTAGGTGCTGAGAAGTAGTGAGGCTGCATGGAAAGGCCCTCCGCAACGTGCACCACCTGAGCCTGGAACCGCAGAAACGGGCCACAGCAGCGGTAAACTAACAAAATCGTTGCGGCTGGGGGCAGCAACGAACAGCGGGGAGTTCCCAAAAGGAGGCCAGGGGCTGAGCTGGGTGAGACGAATCCACAAACAGGCGACAGTGACAAAGGCTCACCCCACGGCATACCCTCGAACACTGGAGAACAAGGCACTAAGGGGTCACTACCTAGATCGGGTGGGACACTAACGAGACCCCCGACACAGGTGGGACATACAGGGCATCCCATACAGTGCACAGTTAACACGCTGAAGCTCAACGCAACAGGTTTGAACCCCAACGCAGTCCCGAAACTACACATGCAAGAAGCCCAGGAGCAAGACACTGGATAGTTCTGAGGGACCTCCACACGGGCGGTGCATTGACACAATCAGTGGTGCACACACCACACGAACTGCAGTTACAGAAGCACTTGACGCCAGCAGAAACATGCCCTAGACAAAAAATAAGAAGGACTCGCCAATCATTGACTCTTTTAATGCTGCCAAACACAAAGGGCTCTGACAGAGTGCCCCGGAAACGCAAAACACGCAGGCAGACAAGGATGTCACCACCAAAGATGCCCAAGTACTAGAAGCCATCGCAGCTTTAAGATCCTTTATAGACACAAAAATCGAGAAGGTCAAAGCTGACATGCAACTGATGAGGCAGGATGTCCACAATATCACGGAGAGGGTCGTGACTGCTGAAACAGAACTAAAGTCAACAGCAGAAACCATCATAAACCTGGAAAAGCAGCTGATGGAACTAGAAAGGAAGAATGCAACACTAGAGGCCAGAGCTGAAGATGCGGATGGGCGCGCCAGATGCAACAATGTGCGCCTGGTGGCAGTACCGGAAGGAATGGAAGAGTCCGACCCCACACACTTTGATGAAAACCTGATATTACAGGAAATTGGAGCGGGTACGCTGTCGCAGGGCTTTGTAGTAGAGAGAGCACAGAGGTCCGTAGAAAAAAGACCATCGCCGGGCTTGCATCCCTTCCCTATGACAGCAAAAATCTTGAACTTCCGTGACAGAGAAGCCATCCTGAAATTCTCCAGAGAGGGTGGCGCGATCTGCCGGGACAACGCTAACATAGCAATATACCCAGAATATAAGCCTGCAGTGCAAAGGGCCAGGAACTCATTTGTGCCAATAAAATTCAAAGTCAGGAAGCTAAATATCAAGTACATGCTGATGTACCCATCTAGACTTAAAATACTTTACAAAGGACGAGCAGTGTTTTTAGACACTCCGGCAGCGGCCATAGTGTGGGTAGAACACAACAACCTGGATGATGGAAAAGAAGCAGAGGCATGAGGAACGAACGGCCAGAGAGGAGATGGAGCGGAGGGAAGGTCACATTATCAGTAGGATTGCGGGTGAACGACTTGGTACAATGGGGCATTCTGTTCTGCTACATGGCAGGAGCAAAGCAGGAACCTTGCACAGACACACCCCACTGATTGTTAGGCGTCGGCCAGTTGCTGACGCACTACAGCCCGCATGACGGGGCCAGGATGGGCCAGGTAGATGCGGGGGCGCTCGAGCGCCATGCCTGTTGCATGGCTGAAGAGCGCCGTTTATCAGTTTTGGTTTGTTTTGGTGTTGTTAACAGTTTGAACCCTACACAAAATGAGGTATGTGCCAAGAAGTGCGTATGTGTTGTTGTGCGCAACCGGAGGGGGAGGAGACTGCCTGGGGCAAGAGACAGAGGGGGATGCTGAGACAGGGGCTGAGACTAAAAAGATTGAAAGGCTGAGGGGGGCCTATCCACTAGAATGGCCAACAAAATTAAAATTCTAACATGGAACGTCCGAGGCCTAGGCACATATATGCGCAGGAACCGAGTAAAATCCTTCCTCAACAGGAAGAGGGTGGCCATTTCTCTGCTCCAGGAGACCCACTTGATGCAGAAAACTATGGGGGTGGTGATGGACCATTGGGATGGGCATTGTAATGGGGTTCCCTATTCCAAGTATGCCCGGGGGGTACTCATTTGGATAAGTCCAGTGGTTCCATTCAAACTACTAAGCTGGGAGGCAGACCCGGATGGCCGTTACCTGATAGTAACGGGATGGATTGAAAAGGTCGAAGTCTGCATAATAAACTCGTATTTCCCCAACTACGGGATCCTAAAACACCTAGATGCACTGGGGGCCAAACTAGTTCACCATCAAGATAGCTTCTGTATCTGGGGAGGTGACCTCAACTGCATTAGGGACTGGGAGCCGGACAGATCTAAACTGACAGCAACTAGAAATTATGCAGTGTCAGGTGCACTAAATGCGCTGGTAGAGGCCCTAGATCGGGTCAATGTGTGGTGAGTGCTTCACCCAACGGATAGGAGCTACTCGTGCTTCTCCTCGCCACACATCTTACACACCAGAATTGACTACCTATTTGTGACCAAGCAACATCAGCCACAAATAGACGCAGCACAGTTCCTTGGCAGGTCAATCTCGGATCACTCGCCACTGCTGATGATGTGGAAGGCAAGGGGTCCCAGGCCACCCATACCACAGTGGCGTATGGCATCAGATGCCCTGACCGACCAGGCTTTTGCAGAAGGGCTGCGAGACAAACTAGAGAAGTACATAGAGGTGAATGTAGGCAGCGTTGAACGATGGGGTACAGTCTGGGAGGCGATGAAAGAAATGGTGAGGGGCGAGGCTATGACAGGAGTGGGGGGCATACGGAAAATACTAAGAGCAGAACTAGAAAAAATGGAGGATGAGATAAAGCACAAATAATCTAATCCGCAGGGGACACGGGAGGAGGAGAGAGAACTGACACAGCTGTGGTGGGACTGCCAGGAAGCATGGGGAAGGCTCTCCAAATATGATTACACAGTGAAAACCATCAGGGAACTGAGGGAGATAGGCCAAGCAGGCTGTTATCCTGGCTGTGCAGATGGGAGCACCCACAACACCAAATCACGGAGGTCAAAGATGCAACAGGCGCAAGACACAAGACACAACAGGAAAAAAATGACACATTCCAGGATTTTTACTCCCATCTCTATAGTCATGACCATCAAGTGACGCAATCAGACATACTGAACACACTAGATGAAATAGGTCTCCCCAAAATAGAACAGGCACAACGAGAAGCCCTAGATGCGGAAATAACAGGGGTTGACATCGCCGAACCAATAAGGTCCCTTGCCTCCAGCAAAACACCCGGAAGCAATTGACTCCCCCCTGAGTTCTATAAAACATACTAGACAGTTATCACGCCAGTGCTTCTTGGAGTCTACCGGGAGGCATTTACTAATGGGGAGCTGCCTGGGTCCATGAGAGAAATGCTAATTTTACTGAAACCCAAGCCTGGGAAACCAACGGAAGAATGTGATTCTTATCGCCCACTGGCGATGATGAATTATGACGTTAAGATCCGCACTACGGTACTAGCCACACGCCTAAATAGGATAATGGGGGGGCCTAATACAGTGACCAGACTGGTTTTATACTAGGGCACAGCACTGCACTAAACTTACGCAGACTGCAGCACATCCCGGCGCAGACAGAGGGATCCCAAAGGGAATATTCTATACTCTCCTTAGACGCTATAAAAGCATTTGACTCAGTCTACCGGGAGTGGCTGCTGGCGGTGGGAGTTTGGATTTGGGGAAGTTTTTACTCGCTGGGTTGGGATCCTATACTCGAACCCCAAGGACAGGGTTAAAACTGTTAGGCTGGTGTCGGCAGTCTGGGACATAAAGAGGGGGACCAGACAGGGCTGCCCGCTGTCCCCAATGCTATACGTCTTTGGCCTTGAGCCAATAGCGATATACCTCAGGAAACAGTACCTAGATGCTGGCGTCCGAGTTGGGGGAGCGGGGCACCTACTGTTACTCTATGTGGATGATGTGCTGCTATATGTAAGGGACTCGCATCTAAACATCCCAGTAATCTTAGATATACTATACAATTATGCCAAGGTGTCGGGAATCAGTTTCAACAGATCTAAATCCTATATAATTCCAATAGCGAGGCTAAGAGGGAAGGATGTCAGTGCTTTACCAGTGGTGGGACTCAACTGGGAGGTGTACTCGTTCAAATATCTAGGGGTCAACATAAAGCATACGTCAGAACAGATGCACGAACACAGCACAGCAAAGGGAGTGCAGGGCCTGAAGAAGTCCATGAAATTCTGCTCCAAGTTACCAGTGTCGTTATTAGGCAAGGTGGCCATCACCAAAATTATTATTTTACTGAGATTCTTGTATGTCTTCAATAACGTGCACTGCTACATCAAAGCATCCTTCTTCCAATCGCTGTAAATGCTGATCCAGGAGTTTTGTGGGGCACTGCCCATCACAGACTCTCACTAACAACGCTATACCTACCGTACGACAAGGGGGGTGAAACTGCCAAACCTGGAGCGATATTACCTAGCAGCCCAACTCAACCCTGTGGTCAAATGGTTGGTGGACGAGTCCACCTCAGAGACTGGCTTGCTGCAAAACCTGGTGGCTCCCATTAAGCTGAAAGAAATACTGTGGGTAACACATGGTGGCACAGAACACACCCCAATGGTGGTAACACTAGGGAGGAAAATATGGAAGAGGGCACAAGCCCTGCTGAAACTCGCACACCCTTACTCCCCAGAAGTGCCAATGGCGGCGGACACATGCCGAGACAGCACCGACATGGGGATGATGAGAAGATGGGAGGGGCAGGGGATATACACGTCGGGTGACGTATACGAAGAGGGGGCCTTCAGGGAGTTTAACTCAATGCAAGAAAGAGAAGGGGTGCCGAGTGGCCAGTTTCTCTGGTACCAGCGAATACGTAAGGTGCGAGGGCTGACCGGAAGAACTGCAAGTGGAACCTCTACTCACCCTGATTGTCAATTTGAGCGACGGCTGGCGGCCAGTTTCTAGGCTGTACAGCATGCTAATAGGCAGACCCAACCCCAAGAGCACAACACTGAAAGAGCAATGGGAGACAGACTTGGGTACAGAAATAATGGAGAAGGAGTGGGAGAGGATATTGGGCTACCCAAAAGCAGTATAGCGGAAGCGCCTCTTTAAACTAATACAACTATATGTGCTGTACAGCACATACATGACTCCGCACAGGATAGCCACATTCAATAAGAGCGCTAGTTCACGATGCTCATGGTGTCGAGGCGAGGGAGCTGATCTGATACACATGTTTTGGGGGTGCGGTCGTGTGAGAGGATTTTGTGAGAGGATTTTGGACACCGATAGAACAAGCTTGCAGAGCGGCTGGCCTAGCAAGATATGAATGGTCACCGAAGGAATGCCTGCTTGGAGCTTATCCCAGAATCAGCAAATACAAGCACGTGTTCAGATTCATGGATATGGCATACATGTCCTGGAAAAATGCTGGGGGGTCACAATACGGAAAATGGTATAGGGAATTTGAGAGGTGAGCAGAGGCTGAAACCAAGGTGTGGATGGAAGGGGTTAACAGATCAGAGTTGGATGGCAACGAGAAATGGGTCGCATGGAAAGCACTGGTCTGGGACATGTTCCACCCATCTGACGATAAACCCCTCTGAATGAGTTACACAGAGTGAGACACACCTGCCCCATGTTTGAACAGTTATCTACCTGCACCCAACCGACAATTGCCAATAATGACATCAGGAGAGTGGGAGAAGGTACTGAACCCCAGGCACTAAGAGGCCTGCCCCGGTGAACACTGTAACACACCATATGACCTGTGTAGGAAACTGTTTGTTTGTTGTTAAATGTTATTATTATATTATTGGTATAAAGGTATGACTTGAATGAAAAGCGAAACACTGAAATGCATGGTTATATTTAAACAAATGCTAATAAAAATATTTAAAAATAAATTCAGGTAGGAGAGGCAGTCATTGTGGACCTGGAATATCACCCTGCCTGATGTCACAGGTCACCTCTTCATCACCGTAAGGGCAGGAAGAGTACACTATGGAAATTCCCCATAGAAGTCATTGGGGATTGGTCCTATCAGTTCATTTCCTAGATCCATGGAAAAATGCTGTTCATCAACCGCCATTCCAATAAAGGTGCCTGTGCCCAGAGTGATACTCCTGAGGTCGCTTTTATCTACCACTATTGGAATGGTGCTGTGTTCTACATTGACTAATGGTGTTGGGTTTAACCCCAACACCTGCTTTTGGAGATGGGCATTGAGGTATACATAGGCGTCAGGATTTTGTAGTTTCTGTCCTCTTTGAATTTTTAAGTCAAGTGGGAATTGTCAGGTCCGTCCTGGGATGGTGACCTCCTCTCCAATTTGAACTTCAACTGCATATGGCAGCAATTGGGCTGACCGAAATGCTTTTTCAGAATCATCAAAGCCCATGGGATTGCCCCCTAGTCGGGACCAGGCCTTGTAATTTATAAGGTCCAAATTAATTGCAAACCGATTGAGAATGTCATTGCCTAACTAGAATGCAGCAGGGACATCTCGCACAACCCAACAATTATGCTCTGTGCTTTTGCATTCTATATACATTTTGAGCATACACCTGCTAGGCAGGAGATGTTTGGAATTGGGAGTTGCCAGGCCCATTTCCCACTTATCGATCAATTTAAATGTGGGAATGGTTGGATCTTTTGGGAGTTTCCTGAATAGGGCTTTGCTGATGAAGCTCTTTCCATTGTTCAGGCACACTCTGGCGAGAACAGGCTCCTTTCTCTCATTTAACTGAATATAGAGGAACAGCTGTTCTCTAATTTTCTGAATGTCAGCTAAACTTTGCGCTGGTTTTTCATCACTTTTTACTTTAGAGTTTGGATTTTCAGATTGTGAATTGATATTAAATTTCTAAGTATTTCCTTCCAGTGTGGAATGCTTCTTGAAACTGGAAGGGAGGTTGATTTTAAGGAATTGAGAGGAGTTCCCATCACCGATTTGTTGTCCTACAGAAATTACTGTACTGTCAGGTGTTTGATTATTTTGGAAATGAAACTCTATTTGATCAGATTTCTGTTCAACCATGTGGCATGTGCCATTTAAACTGACATGGTTGACACTTTGTTTTAAATTTATTGGCCAGATAGTCTGAGTCCAGAGGACCTTATTGACACAGTCTATCAGGGGGGAAGTCCTCCGGAGGAGGTCATTACCTAATAGACATGGGGTCCCCTCTGGAGTCACGACTATGACCGGGTGCTTCACCTTATGATGCCCAATTATAATTTCCAGATCCGCAGTCCCCTTGATGGGAATTTCATTCCCATCAAAGTTCTGGAGTTGTCCAGGAAGCGAGGTGAGAGGGATCTGGTGTCTCTCCCCCCTTCTTGAAATTAGCTGCTCAAAGGCCCTTCTGGACAGAGAGTGGCTTGGGATCCAGTATCCCCCAGTACTAAAGATGCACATTGCCCTTGCACTCGGAAGGGGCGTAGAATCTACTTTCTTTCTCCTCCAAGGGGCAAAGGTAATGGGCATTTTGCGCAAGCTGGGCGGTCAATTTCTTTATTTTGGACTCCGACACAGTGGGGTTTTGGCCATTTTTTTATGCCGGAGTCTGGGAATCCGTAACAAAAATGCAGCATCCTGAAATATGTGGGATTTTGAGATCCCCTTTTTCCCTTAGTTCTGTGCCGCCCCCCTTTACCCGGTGGCAGTCACCGGAACCAGTTTGTGGGGAGGATCCCTCCATTAATATTTTGTTCTCAAGATGAAAATTCTGGGGTTCAGGGATGGGTGACACTGAATCAGTCCCCACGCCAACCCAGTCTTCATTCAGGTTTCTTGAGACACATTTTTCTTTGGAAGGAATTCCCCTGTCCCTGAAGGAGAAGATTTTGTTCCCAGAATCGTCCAAGGATTCTTCCCCATCAATCTGGAGGACACAGACTTTCTACAAAATGGGCCTTTTTGATTTCTTTATTTCTCCTACCCACCCTCTGTTCCTTGGGTTTCAGCTTTTCGGGGGCAAGAGATTTTAGTTCCAGTTCCAGTGTGTCCATTGGCTTTTCACGGGTGAGGAAGGAAGCTGACTCTAGGGCTTTGAACGCCCCCCTTCCTCCCGTGCCCCCTCCTCTGTAACGGGTGGGTGGTCGAGGTTCTCTCCCTGTCATTGTTCTGGGGTGCCAGACCCGTGGTTTGAGGGGTTCTGAGCCACCATGTTTATCTGAGGGTTATGCTGAGCCCTCAACATACGACTCAGATCCTGTGTCAGGTTCTGGACCTGGAGCTCCAGTTGGGACTCCTGCTCCGGCTGGTACGGGGGTTTTTGTTCAGACCTAGGTTGTTTTTGGGAAGGGTAACTATCCCTTCGCCCAGTGTACCCTGGACATTGGGGATTCCTTTGGTAACCCTCCACCTTTGGCCCTCTACTGGATTGGGTGGTCTGGACTCCTGAAAGTAAGGAGGGGTGTCCTACAGGTTGGGATTTGGAAATTATCGGGGAAAGAAACTTAACTGAGGATTTGGGGAATTACTGCCCTCCTGAGGGAAGTTAGGATTTAAGTTTCCTGGGGCAGTACTCACCTGGTTGGATCCCCCCCTTGGGCTGGGGGAGTCCATACGTACCCCAAGATAGGTTTGTTGCCCTTATATCTGGGACTGATGTAATCAGCAGAGTTAGAAGTCACATTTGTGGGATTACCTACCTGACTACCACCTGCTGCTGATTGACCAGAAGGCCTCCTTTGCCTCTGATTTGGTTGGTTTTGGGAAGATGTGTTTTAAGGCCCCCCCATTTCTAAATCCAAAATGGGGGCAACCTTCACATCCGCCACCTTAGCAGCAGTGGGGGTGTTGGTTGGTTTGGGGGTTTTTGTCTGGTTTTTGTTTTCTGCAGGTTTTTGGACCTCATAGATCTGGGTAGCCTACTCTATTACCCAGTTCAGGGTCCTGTCGTCATGAAAACCCCTTACCAACTGGGTCAGTATATATTTTGAGAGTGCATGAAAATAGGTGGTTATGACTACTCTACTATTCGTGCGCACCTGCCTGGTGGTTTGTTCAAAGGCACATTTTAGCTCCTGCACAAATTCTCTTGGGGCCCGATCCTCTCCGCATTGCGAGCCTCCTGTGGGTTCTGTGGCCGGAAACAAAGTGCTTCAAGATGGCCGCCTTATAGGTGGACCACATTGAATGGTTCTGGTCTTCCAGTCCTGAAAAGAAGCTGGAGTACTCCAGAGAGAACGTCCACATGACATAATCTATGCAGTTCTGGCTATTTTTGATGTGAGAAAAGTCCTTCTTTTGTTCATATAGCTCCGGATGCTCCCAGACAGAATATTTTGCATTTTTGTGATACAGGGTTATAAAAGTCCTAATAGCATTAATCTTTCTAATGGGGTCTTTCACCAGGGCTCTCGTTTATTTATTGTCCTTCTTTAGCCGCGAGTCGACTCGCCCTCAAACTCAGAGCTGCTACTGTTTGAGGGCCCCTCTTTATCTTCTAGGCGCTCTGTGATTCTTTGAGCTTGTGATTTGCTCTCAGAATGGTGGGGCCTAGTTTCTTCTCCCCTGTTGTACCCTGGGCTCTCTGGGTCGCTCCCCTTGGACTCCCTCTTTCACACAGGAGAGTGGCCTTCTGGCTCTTCTCTGCTTCCAGGGTTGGTGGAGAATCCCCCTACTGCCCTGTTTGGATGGAGGTTTTTAAAATGCTCTTTTGGGGCCTCAATTCACGCAGTATTTCTGCAAAGTGAACCAAATGGTTCCTTTGTAAGTGATGCTTCTGTAGGTCTAGCTCCCAGAGTTTCTCCTCATAGAAGTCCTCCTGATCAGATATTTCAGCCATAACATCTCGGAATCTGTACAGGGACGCCGTCCATCAATCTCTGATGGGCGGTGGCCTGCCTGTTCAGTCACACTGGACCTACTTGAGTCTGGCTGCCTCATGCTTGCCAGTTCTTGTGAACCAGTGAACCTGAAGTTAGCAGTGTCTTGCACGTACATCAATCTCTGATGGGCGGTGGCCTGCCTGTTCAGTCACACTGGACCTACTTGAGTCTGGCTGCCTCATGGTTGCCAGTTCTTGTGAACCAGTGAACCTGAAGTTAGCAGTGTCTTGCACGTACAAGGCGGTAAATGGGTTCAAGGCCCTTAGTACAGAGTGCACCACACTGTGATCAGGGGTTGTCTTGTACGTCTCAACTTGTTCGGGGTCCCACAAGTTTGGATTTAGCCTAGCATACTCTTTTTCTAACTGCTCAAGTTTCTCCTTCTCAGCCCCTATTTCCGGATGGTAGGCAAATACCTGAGCCTTTTTCTCTGCTATCAGGGATTGATTTATGTCTATTACCTTTTCTTGAGCTGCTACCTGACTCTGAAGTCCGCTGTTCTCCTCACTGAGGGTCTCATTGTCTTTTGGTGCTGCCCGTATGGTCTGGGAATACTGATACAATTTTTGTTTCAGGAGATTAATCTCCTGATTTTGCGCATTTTTAGCTTGGGTGTTCTTTTAGAGCACCTTCCACTTGTCTGGTGTGCCCCAATAACTTTTCATATTCTATATTTAGTTCATTTAATTTCTGGACTCTCTTTTCTGTAGATCTGTTTTTAGGTTGCTCACTTCCTGACATCGGGCATTTTTTTCTTGAGACAGGGCACCCCTCTGTTCAGCCAGGTCATCCCGCTGTTGTTTGACAGTATATAATGTCTGGCGTTCTTGGTTAAATTCTGTCTGGAGGTGGAGTTCTTTACTGATTAATTTATTATTCTCCTCTTCCTCTTTGAACTTTGTAATCTGATTTAAAAAATTGATTATCTGCTTTGAGCAGGCACTATTATATGTCACTTGTTTTAATTTTAGTTGACTCTCTTACAGAGAGTCAACCTTTTCCTGTCATTCCATTTTTAACACATCTACTTGGGCCTCATGCTCTGAATGATTCTGTTTTGTAGAGCCAAGTCCCCTTTTAGCTGTTTTATGTAGTTTTTAAATTCTACCTCGGAATCCTGGCTCCTTTGCAATTTCTCTTCTACTAGTTTTAGTTCAGTCTGGGTTTGGTTTAAGCACTCAGACTGGTTTTGCGCAAGGGTTCTATCTTCTTTATATTTTTTCTGTTTAACCCCAATGTGGAGATACATGTAGACTATGAATCAGACCATTTTAATCTGCTCTTCTTTAATACTTGGAGTCATGTACAACTTACTCAAGGCTTGATGTAATAGGCCACCATCTTGCCACACATCCCTGTTCATGGTGGTGACCTGTGCATCATTTCGACTAGCCAGACCCCCTCATCTTGCTCTGCCCACTCTCCTCTAACAAATAGTGTATGCAGAAGGTGCTGCCTAGCCATGTTTATCTCTACTGTGGTCATTATGAGGATTGTTCTTCCTTTATTAAATTATTTATATATGGATAAACCTGTATTCCGTTGCTTTTTGTCTAGTTCAGGGTTGATTTTACTTTATTTTTACATACTTACACACAGGCCTGATACGTAGGGTCTGAGTTTTTGGAAGGCATTTTTACAATGTAACACAGTTTTCCAACCACAAATGTATTACTTTCTTTATGGTTAGCCCGCTGAGCTAAGCTGTCACGGATGGAAACACTATCTCAATCCCGGCAAACAAGCCCCCACTTTGTTAAGGATTTTAAAGAGGCATCACACTCCAGACCAGGACTCTTGATACTGGCCAAGGATGCAGCGCAAAATTGAAACACTTTTAAATTCATGAATTTGGATTCAGTATTTAGAAGGCAGCCAATCCGTCTCACACCCCCAATTAACGTACACCCCATGTTACAATGGACCATCAAACAGGCCGGTGTGTGATAATGAAATATTTATTTATTTTAATTTGGAATAAAAATAAAACAAATTCAATATATGAATAAAAGCAAGATCACCTTTTGTGTATTACTTTCAGATAGCACCATAGTTAGTATTTCCCCCTGCAACACTCCCTCAACCCCTGTTAACCAGATATGTTGGGCACAGAGGAGTAGCAGGAGTCAGTTATACTAGGCAACAAACAGAATGAAAATCCGACCTTCCACCCCTGAATGGGAGGCAAAATCGAATTGAAAACCCTTGAAATAGAGCAAAATAGCACTAGGAATTACTAAATAGTTATTTTACATGTGCAGTTGAATGAATGAGGTAGAAATGAGTATGGCCGTATCAAAGAAGTAAGAACACTAGTAAACTACAAGGGAATTTACTAACAACAGGCATACAGTTAGAACATCAATTTGGAAGAAAAAACACAGTGCAGAAAAACCACACATGGAGAAATTGCATTTGCTTAGTTTCACGGGTTAAAAATAGCGAAACGGCTTGGAAAATGGGCTAAACAGACAAAATCGGAATGTGGTTTTGATGCTAAGGTACAAAGGCACATCACAGGTAAAATATGATAGTTAAAGGGTAACTCTGGATGGATGACAGTATTATATTCATGAAGGGAAAAGAAACTCGGTTTTTAAACAGGAACAATTTCACGGGACAACTCGGTTTTGTTATTAAAGTGATTTCTTTTACTGAAACTATATTTTAGTGACTAGATTGTTAAAGAAAGACATGGTATGTGAGGAGGTTACTTGCAATGGCAACCTATCCACACTGCGTTCAGCTCTATATGGGAATTCATAAAATTATTCAAAATAGTACTATGGACTTATAGAACGGACTGAAATGATTAGGAAATAATGGTGCTAACACATGGAGATCAACACAGATTTTCCTAAGGACAGGATACACAGAGGATTCTAACAATTTTAAGGATTTACTAGGTTATTTATAGGATTTCTATCGGATTGGACATAATACAAGGTAACAACAAGGGATGCAGCTTTTTGGTTTGAGTGAAAAGTAATACTTACAACAAGCACTTGAATGGGGTAGTTGGGACAGCAAACCGGGTTTGTGGACAGTGAGGCAAGATCTAGTCTCTGCGCAGCAGCGGGCTCCACTAGAAGGGGACAGCTGCTCGTAGTCTGGTCACTGGAGACACTGAGGTGCATCAGCTGGGCAAGCAGGTAGTGGGGCAAAAGCCGGTCTGGTCACTGGATAATCCCAAAAAGAGTTCCTTTCCCCCTTTCTCCCTGAATTATTGGGATTTTTGTAGGGTTTAATTCTGAATTAGAGGTTCAGCCTGGATAAGAGGTTCTGCTTGGATCTGCTCTCAGCTACCCCTGGCCTCGCACTGCAATCTGGACTCTTGCAGGATGAATGTTGGATGTCTGGATCTCTGGATGAGGAGTTGGATTTTCTTGAATGTTGGATTTCTGAATTTCCTGACTCCTCATAAGCTTCCTCCTTATAAAGGCCGATGACATCAGAGGATTTTTACGATGTGGGCAGAACTAAGATAAACATACCTCTAAATTGGACGGGTCAAGCTGTAATGTTGCCTCCTCCCTGGAAGCAGATTGGACAGAAGGAGGTGACTCAGTTTTTATGATGGGTGTTTTATGATGTACCTTTGTTTCACCAAGTTACTTTTGCCAAAATAAGTTATGGAGCAAAATTACACATGTCACATGCAGGACATTTAAATAGGCAGACTCCATATTTTACAAGAAACATGCTGATCCAACTCCCAAGACGGTGCGTTGGTGTTTAGTCATTCTGGGAATCTTTCCCCATTTCCCTGGAATAAATCCCACCTACACTTCTACAGTTGCCTATATGTATACATTATCACTGGGCATATCACTGGACATATTTCCATTAAATTACAAAACTGTACTATGTTCACTTTTCCCAGAACTGATATTTTCCTGGCGTTTGCCTCCCCAACATGCTAGAAAAACCTACAATGTCTTATTTTAATGGTGCAAAATTAACATTTAAACAGTCATAATTTCACATTACTGTTCCTTTTGATTACTGAAATACATTTTATGATCTGAACAGTCTCTGAAACCCACTGGACTGGCTTTGTTTCCAAATATGGATAGTCTTTCCCACCCCCATCCACATGTCAAGCTCTGGTCAGCTCAGCCCAGGCTTGCCATGGTTTCGCCATTCATCTTAGTTGAAGCTGAGGGGAGGTGTCACCAGGAATTTACACCTCTGTGCCAGGGCAGTCCATTGTGTCCTGTAGCAGCAATGCTGCTTTGTCTGACGAGGGTGCTGGATTCTCCACCTTTGCCCATTCATAGTTTGTGGGGGAGATTCCTGTCCCAGGGAGGTTTAGTGCCTTTGAAATTCCTGGCCAGGCCCCTTTATTCTGCTGTTTTCAAATACACACATTTTTTTATTTTTTTTCCTCTTACTTTCTTTTACAAAACCCAAGTCTTTTTGGAAATAAATATCATGTATATATTTAAATCAAACCCCCATCTCCCATCACATTTGTATGCTAGCGCAGGACCTCACTTTAACATTTCACTTTTAAAAGATATTTCCTTGCTTGGCAAAAGCATCATTTCACACGTGGGTTAATTCTTCTTGCATGTCACCTTACAGATGCGGTTTTTCTTTGCATCTATATTCTGAACCCTTCCATAGCCCTAGTCAATTTCTGATACACAGGAATTTGTTCAAGTAAAGGGTTCTTTGAAACTGACATCAAGTAAAATGAGAAGGAGCTTTTTGTGAATTTCTGATACACAGGAATCTGTTCAAGTAAAGTTCTTTGAAACTGACATCAAGTAAAATGAGAAGGAGCTTTTTGTGAAGAGTTTGGACTGTGTTAGATTGTTGCAAAAGTAAAATTTTGCCCTACGGCCTGGAGTGAGTTTCTCTGCTAGGTCACAGATTTCATTTGATATAAAATGCCTTTCAGAGAGGAATGCCCTCCTTTGCTGATGTGTAGCCTGAAGATAGAGGGCATGAATGTGTCTTATATGGAGCCAAACTGTGTAATGTTGAAGGATAAAAAATGGCACCAATGCAAAGCCACATTAAACGCAGAACATTTCCTTTTTCTTTTTAAGTTGGACGTTTTAAGATGGCAGCATAGCAGCACTGCCTTTGAATTATTGTCTTTGGTGCACATGAAGAAAATAACTTGCAGCAATTCTTGAGGTGTTCTATGTTTCATCTTGCCCCATATGTGCCCGGCAAAGACAGCACAGCCATCATTTTTGTAGCTGCAAAACACAGTTTCAATGCAAGGGAATAGTTGTAACTGCTGAAAAGGCAGTTTGGTAATGTAGGAGAGTTCTTCTGGGCTGGTAAATGTACCCCACAACCCAAAGTAGATTTTAGAATGTATACCAGAGATTCAAAGGGAGATTTTATAGAGTGGAACCACTAGCTCAGAGATACCCACAGAATAAACTTCTTTGCAGTGAGACAGCAAAACAGCAAGGCTGGAGCAAAGCAGCAAACACTGGTTCCATGTGTTAAAATCCCCACAAAAATATCACCATACAAAAATATTGCCATATTTATTTACGGCGATATTAAGGCATGGAACCTGAGTGGGACACCCCCGCAACCCCTGCATTATTTTTAAAGTAGCGGGGGACACCTCCTGCAACCCACGCTCCCAAAAAAACCCAAAATTATCCCCCCTAAAATATCGCCTATGGCTGTCCAGACGACCATATATGTAGCAATATTTTTGGTGGGATTAATATGTAGTGATACCCAAACACCAGAACCTGCTCTGCAAACATACTAAAAGATATCCAAAATGGCAGGAAGCCAAGACTCCCTTTCCTTAGCTTGAAATAGGAAGTAAATTGTCCAATCAATTGGAAGTTTGCTTCAGAGAATGGGAGGATGGGGAGGGCTTTAAAACTGAGATGAAGTACCAACAAGGGTGTCTGTGGCTGGGAGCTAAGGTGTGGAGTTTGATCAAAAAGATGGAGAACACCTGACTAGTCAGGGTGTGTTCCAGTGAGGCAGAGCGGTGTGCTTCAGTGAGGTGGAGAATAGCCACTTGTGCCCCAGAAGAGGGGTGTCCTTCATTTGGGGGGATCAGAGCATTTTTAAAACTAGAAGAGGTTGTTCTCCTGTGAGGGGAAGAAGAGCCCCCTAAACCTCGAAAGAGAGTTGTGCTTCTGTGAGGAATAAGTGAGCCTTTGAGTCCCCAGATGAGGGGTATGCTCCAGTGAATGGGAGAAGAGCCCGTTGAGACCAGACAAAAGAGCCCCCTTACCCAAGAGAAGAGAAAGTGAACATTTGTAAGGGATAGAGATTTAGATCCCAGAAGAGGGAATGTGGAACAGATGAGAAGAGCTTCTTGTACCCCAGAAGGGTGATCTCCAGCTAGGGGTGAGGAGTACGCCGGGATCCCAGAAGAGGCATATGCTACAATGAAGAGAGAGAGAAAAATAAAGTAACTTTGATCCCCAGGGGAGGGCATGTGTAACAGAGGAGGAGTGTGTGACAAAATCACTTCTGCTCTTCAGGAGTACAAGGATGAGTAGTGGCTAACCCATCTACTCAGCCCCCACATTTCGAAAAACAAACAGTGATCCTAATGAAAAATCAAAACAGGCACAGTCAAGAGATATACCTCCTTCAGCTTTTATGGTAATTTGGCCAGATAGAAGTCTATATTTTTAGAAGTGGCGTGAATGTGATCCAGTAGCAACCCAAACAGCAAACTACATCAGTGTAAAATAAAAGGAATGCCCAATCAGTATGTATTTTAATTAAACACACCAATGTACAAATAACTATAAAAGACTCTAAATATCACATCTGTAAAGGAAAAAACTGTGAAAAACAGAATGTAATGTTCCAGTTCTCTTGGTTTTCAGCAAGCAGGAAAACAGGCATTACATGCAATAAGAATTCAAAAAAGGTATGTTCTTAGTGGAAAAAAGTTACAAAAGAGACATAGCCAGTCTCTAATGCCCAAAAGGCGGCCCGGTGGTTGGGGTCAATTCAGAATACATTAATCCAATGTTCGTCAGTTTCACAGCATTGATCAAGCTTGTAAGCTGTACAGCGGTGCAGGTCAAACCAGGTTTGGTTACAATAAGTTGTGCTGGATCAAGCAGTGAACTGTCGTTGTGCCGGAGGCCCCAGTCCATTTATATTTCAATAAAGCCTCATCAGACAAGGGATCTGTACACACAGCAAGGTTTACTCTCAGTCAGCTGGACACCATCACACCAGCCACAGTTGGTCAGTCAAAAATGCTGGAACTTCCACCTTCTCATTTTAAACACACTTTTTATAGCAGATACAGGATTGCACAATATTTATATGCAAATCTGGACCTTCATTTTTAATACATATGCATTGGTCCTTCTACTAAGCAGTCAATTTATCATTGACTCTCCATTGGACAAAAAGAACACTTCGTGTTTAGGATGACTTGTGATTTCAAAAACTAGAAAATGGCAGTTCTGAAACATGTAACTCCTTATGAAAATTAGCAAATTTAGGTGACTTTGCAGTATGTTGCAATTCCCACACTAAACAAACACATTTCTGAGGCTGACACATTTTGTTGCAGACTTCTTAGCACACATTTTTCAGAATATAGACTGTCTAGCCCTCCATCTCATCTTTTCTGAATATAAGCCAATTCTGTTTCATGAACCATTCCACTGAAAAATACATATTTCTTCTTTTTAAATACTGAATTGTCTGCACCTGTTTTTCAGCTGATCTCAGTCAACCTTGAATTTCTGCACACAGCACTTTCTCTGTGGTTGCTAAATACTTTTCCACCTCCCATCAGACATAATGCCTTTATTTATTTGCGAGGCAACTGTGGAGTCCATTTTAAAATGATGAATGTCTACTGAATTTGAAGAACCTTCTTCATATTTAAACACATTGGACCTCATTACACGGTAGGCGGTAACCATGGCGCTATTAGCGCCATGGTTGCCGCCGGTATTTTACCGTGTCCGCCTTGGTGGATGGTGGAATTACCACCCTACTCCAAGGTGAGCGGGGGCGGTAATTCCCCATTCACCAAGGCCCTTCCCCATTCCCATTTTTGCCCCCATAGGGCATAATGGGAATGGGGAAGGCGCTAATTACGGTACCGCAAACTGCAGTACCATAATTAGCACCAAGGTCCCTTTGCGGCACCCGACTTTAACGGCTGGTAAAACCAGCCGTTAAAGTCGGGTCCCGCAAAGGGAACTCGTAGTAAGGCGTTAAGGGTTAACGGTCACCGGTAGCATTACCGGTGACCGTTAACCCTTACCGCCTTCCGTGTAATGAGGCCCATTGTCACCTAATGTCTTATGTTATGTTTGTTTGTACAAAATGTAAGCACACACTGCATATCCCATGTCACCCAAACAAGTGTGCACAGTGACCTCTATTTACAATGTACTTTTACTTGAATAAGGGCAACCTAACTTACCTTAACAGACACAAATCCTGATTTCTACAATGTGGGACAGGAGAGTGAAGTATTGGCCCTTGCTACATGTTTGTATATCTACCATAATAGGGGAGTTAGTCCTCCTCTACATCCCGGCCTGGTTGATAGATTCAACCACTACTCATCCACATACCTAGTGTTTACCCTCCCAACATGGGAGGTATTGTGACAGACACTTCTAAAGAACCAATAGTGTCTCTAATCATATTCTATTCTCCTAATCAAATGTATTCATACCCTTTTTTGTCAAAGGTGTGGCATTTGTTGCCCTATTTTATTCCGTGTATGTATGCATGCCCAAAAAACAACTTTATTTGTTCCCATCTTCTTCCCACCCCTGTTACCCAATTAAATGTTATTTTACATGCACAGCAAGTGATTTCTGCCACCACGTGAATCAGGAGATATCGTTAAACGTCATTTATATTTCTTGAGGGGGACCCACCAGCTCTTTTTCCATATTGTCATGTATATACATTTTCATGTGTTGTTATTTTCTCTTTTCTCCCACCCCACAATGCTTTATTTATCTTTGCCTTATTCCCCATTTGCCAGCTCTTCAACATTTATTCCTTGTCCGTCATCTTATTTATTTTCCATCTGCACATCTTACACTTGATTCTTTGTTCTTCTTTTATTACAAGTCCTTGGACCTTTCAGTTGTCCATTTATTATTATTCAATTTTTTTGTTGCTGCTTTGCAGCATGTTCAATGGCCCTTAGTTCATAGGCCATGCTTTAGGATGCATTGTTTTACGATCACAGAGGACTTGAAACCTCAATCTTCTAATTCGAATAAATTAATAAGTCGAGGAGACATTTGATGTTCTGGTGGACACAAGGCTGGGGGAGTTCATACAGAGAATTGTTTCTTCTTTTTCGTTTTTAAATAAAATAGCAAATTGGCATCTGGCTGTGTCCCCGTAACTCCCTTTGTGTAACAATGAGGGTTTTTCTCCCTGATTGTAGGCTTGGTTACATGGGATCACTCATCATGCAGGTGCTCCCAGTCCATCTGAAATACAAAGAACTGGGTGAGTCTCTTGAAAAATAAGTGCATTTTATCATCAGTACTTCCTCCTAAAATCGAAACATTGCTACCTCAGTGCTTCGTTCTCTTTAAAGCACTCCTACCTCCTAAAAACACTTGCTAATACATTTCAGCATCTTTAATATAATTGATTGGCTAATTTGTCTCTCTTTCATGCATACCTTAGTGTCATGTATGTTCTTCTATGCCTAAACCTGCCTATGTATGCCTGTGATGTGGGACCAAAAAGCACACATATACGTTTATTTACCCTCACTTGCCTCACCTTTTTCATTGGTTTACACTGCATTGTGTCTTTCTTAGTGCTATGCTAAACTCAAAAGTCATCTCCATACTCCTCTTTTAGGAAACATTTCTCCTCTATTCTTGATAGAGTTTTTTTACACATGGCTTCTCAATTTTCACAGCAGTGGAGTTATATTGTCCCCTTCTTTATAATACAAATAATTAAAGACAAAACAGACAACATAGCATATCCAAAAACATATTTAAAAAGGGTTTGATCTTCTTTAGCCAATCTTCTTCTTTTATCTTGGTGCATCCATGGATACCATTGTCCTTTGCTTCCTGCAGAAACCAAATAGAGGCAAACAGTCATGGTAAGCTAACAAGAAAAACTGTACATTCCTAAAATAGGCCTTGTTGATTGGGCATTTCCATCATTTTATAATTATTTTTTTATTATGTATTTATACTGCACACAATGGACCACAATGGACCCATAGGCATAATGGCACATACAGACAAACAAAAGAAAAGTCTTAACAACATAGAGAACATAAAGAAAAATAACAAAGGAAAAATAAAAAATAAAACAAGCTAAATGGCAGCAGCACAAGTGCTAAAGTGAGGGCCGAAGAAACTAAAACTATACAAACATATTAAGCATAAAGGCAAATTGATCGTAAAATCTAGAGATGCCCAATGGGAAGGGGATTCTAAACTATCAATTTGCAATTCAAACAGCCCCAAGGGATGTATTTGCATTGTCTAAGATAGGAAGGTTGATTACTAGATCAACAACCCACTAGTGCACAGCCGCTAGATTGCTGTGAGCACCAATTGCTAAGATCAATCCTTCAGACGATCTTCAGGTCCAATGTTCTGATCACTCCGGTCCCAGATCTTTGCCGTAACCAAGCAAGTACTTTATTTCACAGTGTTTCTCTGGATTCCTTCCCCTCCACTTTTTCAACATTGGTTATTACAAAGTTCCTTTGATCCAGGACGAAAGATTTAATGCCCATGTTCTCATTATTGGACATTAATTGTTTCTTTGTCCGCAGACAGCGAAAAGACACCTGTTCGGAGATGGACAGTGCTGATTGTTCAGCAGAGATGTGACCGGGAATAGGAACAGATAGATCATGATCCTCCCGTAGATGTTCAGCAGCCAAGTAAGTGACGGTTGAAACAGACTGTTCCTGCCGGGGCGAGCCTGAGGTGGAAAACCTTACACGTCTTTTTGGCAGCCTTGTTGGACCCCGTGCTGGAGAAGGGAGGTTTGTAACAAATTTCCAGTTCCTACTGGTTCTAGCTGAGTAGGCATCAGCTGGTGACACAATAGTGGGGTGCGCTTGTTAGAGCCAATGGGCAACATCAGCCTTTGAAAATCTTCCATATTAGAGCAAGCAGCAATATCCAACATTATCTGTTACTTAAACAGACACCAGGACACTGATGACATGGGTTCAGCAACCCCCATTTCCGTATTTGTTACTAAGAGACCCCCTGTCTGATCTGCATTTAAAGAATGTTAGAATAACCCCGAATGAACCTCCATCAAAATATGACCTTCAACACTATTGTGTTCCTTGTTCAATAAAGTAATCCCATTACTCCCTCCTTGCCCACAGATATGAGCTACTTTGGGTAGTGGAGGCATAGGCAAACATAAGGGAGAGCTCACTGCTTTCTTGTTATTTTTAAAATTGCTCAAGATATCTTTGTTGATGTGTAGCGTTTTAGTAAGGGAGAGTTGCTCTAACAAGAGCTTCTGTCTCCTTTTGGCTCTTCGTGCCAGAACTTCAGATAACACAATATCTCTCCTGCAGGGGGTAAAAGATGAAGGCCGCAGCACTGACTCTTCCCTCATTGTGGTGTCAGGAGGAGGGCTAGACATGTCCGGCACCGGGATGGAAACGGTTCCAACATCCATGAACTTCAGATGAGGTGTTATCAGAGCGTCTATATACGGAGGCTAGGGCGAGAATTAAACACCAGAGGAGAGAAAAATTGCTTACCCTTCTACACTCCCCAAGCTGGATAGAGCACCGGGAGTGTGACTGCCGCGTACAGGAGACCGGCATGTTCTGATCCAGGATCACCAATTCCTTTCCGCAGATGAACGTGGCCAGGTGACAGCGGTAACAGCAGTACTAGTATACTGAGGGTTTAAGATTGCGGCTGAGCTCTGTAATAAAGCGGGAAGGTTGAGAGCTGCAAGAAACTCCAAGCATAATGCTATCTGCTCTCTGCTCCGCCGCAGTGAGAAGTTAGAGGAATGGACCCTAAGCAGGAAGTGTATATCAAGCTGCACCACCAATCACGGCCGCCTCTGACGCACTCTGATTACCACGGCGTCCATGTGATATGTCAGGTGTTAAGTAGAAAAAGTACATTACAGACTGACCACCCCTCTCGAGAGGTCCTGTATGTCACACAGGTTCGGATGGAGGGCCCCGTTTAAATAGTTGACAGGGTGAACACCTTCATGGGGGCAAATATTGAAGCTGAGTGCAATTTTGCAAAATGTAAATCTCTTTAATAATTTTTCATAAAAACATTAAAAAACATTACAAACATGCTCCTCTAATGATCATCAATCATACCATTCAACCAACATGATCCTATTACAAACAAGGGGTTCTATGGCTTAAATGTTCTTCCAGAATAACAGATATTATGAATATGTATACATGACATAGGAAAAATAATTTAGTTTTCCTTTATCGGTCGACATATGTTTCGGCCCTTACGGGTGTACCACCTATGTAAGCGGTGGTCAGTAAGATAGGTATTGGGCCATCTTCAGGACAGTGGTTACTTCTAGAAGATCAGTTTCGTTCCCCATAAACATTGATTGACAAATCTAAAAACATAAATATACATGTATTAGTCTGCAAAAGAGATTGTGCTCCCCAATTTGACTGTTTGTAAGGCGGTGGCCAGTTCATCTTAGAATGCATCAGATTAGCTCTAACAGAGAATGTCTTTCTATACAATGGACATTTCTATAATCAGTTACAGGGCACTAGCATGAGAGCGACTTTCGCTCCTGACCTTGCTAACCTTTATATGGATGATCTTGAACAACAATTCATCTTTGACTCAATTAATCCTTTCTCTACCTCAATTAAAACCTGGCTGTGCTACATCAACAACATATTTTTAATTTGGAGTGGTACTCCTGACCAACTGACATTGTTCCATAAGTGGTTAAACCTTCAAAACCCTAATATTCAGTTCACAATACACATTGGGCCTCATTACGACCCTGGCGCTAATGATTTAACGTCGTCGTAAAGAGCGTCGGTGCCGTTAAACCATTAGCGCCTGATTACAAGGTCCCTTAGCGGGTTGGAGGCTTTAACGCCTGCTTTTTGCAGGCATTAAAATCCAACCCGCTAAGGGACCTTGGAGCTAATTACGGCAACCGTAATTTACGGTGCCGTAATTAGCGCCTTCCCCATTATGCCCTATGGGGCAAAATGGGAATGGGGAAGGGCAAATGGTGAATGGGGAATTACCGCCCCTGCCAACCTTGTGATGGCGGCGGTAATTCTGCCATCCACCATGCAGGAGACCGGCATGGACCATGGTGCTAATAGCACCATGCTCCAGCGCCTGGGTCGTAATGAGGCCCAGTGACTTGCAAAAGATACCCTTTCTAGATCTTCAAATACAGAAAAACGATACAGGTAACATAGAAACTGTTTTATACAGAAAACCCACAAATAAGAACACCTTACTTAACTACCGGAGTTTTCATCCGCTGAGTCTTAAAGCAGGCCTACCATACGGCCAGTTTCTGCGAATTCGCAGAAACTGCACCCAAGTAGAAATGTACAAACAACACGGCAAAACCCAGAGTACTGGCGCTCACCGGGCCGTGCGGCAGGGCAGATCCCGGGGTGAACAGGGGAGCAAGGAGGGACAGGAGCCCGGGAGCCGGGGCACGCGAGGGAGCGCCTTCCTGACGTCCAGCGCCGGAGATTGTACTGCTGCCCCCTGCCCGCCTCTGCTGTTCCTGCCCTGCCGCACGGCCCGGTGAGCGCCAGGACTGGAGACACGCATGATACAAAAAAGACCCGGCTGTCAGCGTCTATATATATAAGGTAAAAGGGATGATGGTGTCTATGCCCCTCCCATACCCCTGATCTCATAGAGACAAGCCAAAATCAAGGTCCTGAAGAAGATGATCAATTAAATTCATCGAAACCGGTCGACCATTTTTTAACTAAGGATATCCCAAAAACCAACCCGGGATACCCTGTGAACAACACCATATAACTCTGCACTATGGACGAAGTTCGTTGCTTTTAAATTTTTCCTACGAAAACCTCACTCTTGAAGAATCACCGAGTGATTTATAATTCGGCGACCACACACTTCTTATGAAGGTCGAATAAACAGAAAAAATAGTTCCTCACTGAAATGTGGCCCCAAGTTCTTATGAAACAACACAATTGTCTCTGAAATGGGCAACAGCCCCATGCACCCCATGCCTAAGGACAGGAGCCCCCATACATTATGAGGAATCTTCTGTGAAACCTATCCTTTGAGGTCACCCATTAAATGGTACCAAAATAAGGATCAGTCTCCACACTGAAAAGGTGGACCTCAATAAGAGTTCTTGTGTGTTAAAACATTGTTTCGAATAACACTTCGGGAAAAACTTTGAACGCCTCCCTGAATGTGATCCAGTGTGTGAATGTGTGCAAGTAAACAATGATATCGAAATTGTTGCTGAGTGCATAGGTGGTATTGTTTTTTTTAAATTAATTTATTAATGCTGTTACAGCTCAGCAGCGAATAGTTCTCGTAAGAATGACCACAAATAAGCAAAAGATAGGTGTCCTACAGACACTGCACCTGCCTGGCCTATTTGCAATGACAATGGAGGAATCCGTATGACGCCAGCACAACCCGCATGTCCTCATGTTGCGCACCATCTATATTTACATGTGGGAGCGGACGTTTGTTCGTTGTGCAAGTAAACGCATGTGTATCTGTTCATCTGTGTCCTGGTAACACTGCCACTGTGCTTCATATGTGAACACACATTAATTAGGTTGCGCTGCCTACCCACCTCCTACAGGTAGCTATACAGATAAACATCCCACCTGCTATACCCTATAAACACCCAGCATCTCCCAAAATGGTCGGCGCACATGTGTCACACTATTAATCAGTAGAGAAGTGGCAACGGTGTGCATAGCACACCTTTGCACATGCGCACAATGTATGCCGCTCAAAATGTGTCCTGCAAACAGCCGTCCCATGGGAGAACAGTGGCGACATCACCATGCGACCGCACCCACGCTGCATGTTGGCCCTTATGTCGGGGACACAATCCAGACACTCGGACAATGGAAAAGTACAGTGTTGTGCAATGTATGTAGTGTTTTCCGAAAGTACATGCTCACAACACACCACATTGTGCCGTTGCACACGTATATATGTTTTTGAACAATGTAGGCCTATTTTCCAGGTGCAAGTTCTCCACAGCAGCCCTACACAAGGCCAACCCCAGAACTGCTCCACAATCGGTTTGCAACTTTCCAGAACAGAGCAGCAGGCCACATAGGTGTTCCCTGTAAGTGATGGTGGACCAAATCTGCTGTTCTACATTGCCTTTGCAAGTAATGGCAACCATGTCAGCCCGGCTCAGTATGCACAGTAATGGAGAAAAGTTTTAATGACCCTTCCTGTGACCCACACCCTCAGTTGCCATAGTCCCCACTGTCACATTCCCGTGGGTAGCATGCTCAAAACGATACTATGTGGCACGTGCGTTTCCCCAAGTACGGCGAGGGCCGTAACTTAATAAAGCAGAAACATTCCTTCTTCCCTTTCCACTTTCTTCTTTCCGGATGTGGATTTCGTGGTGCGTATGGGTGTGGGGGAATAAAATGCAACCAGGGTTCGGGAGTACATTTTTATTCGCGGCCCTGAAAAGGGCCTTGTTTTTTTTTTTTTAGGTGCTTCTAGTGAAACACCTTTTTTCGGTTTTTATTTGATGTTGTGTTTTCTTGTGCTCACATTGTTACAGTAAACTCTTCAACGCATCCTGTAGACGGGCAAACAGAACAGCATCACCAATGGGTAACAATGAAATGCCATTTGTTTGGAAAAACTCTGCATTTACACACCTAATGAGGTCATTGTTGCAGAAGAACATCCCACCAGCGGACAAAAAAGTATACATGCTTCTGTTGATGAGACACCTTCCAACCTCTGGCTCGGAACAACATCCATGAACATTCTCCCATAATGTTCTTGGTGTTATGGATGAGAAAAGTACCTTGGCAGTGGGAAAAAGCCTCTTCACTACATTCAGCAACCTCTTCAGTCGATTGAAACAAACCTAAACAAGCCACAAAACCCAAAAGCATGCCGCATTAGTGCATGACGACAACATCGACTGTAGCAAAATTGGCCAGGTCTCTGCAAAGTGCATGCATATCGACGAAACTGCGGTCATAGACAGAGCACCACAATGTGTCCACTCCTTCGAAACTGAAATTGCCATCAAAGTGTCTTTCCAGGGCATACTTGTGCAGATCTATCCCAAAGGAATCACCCAAAGTCAACACAATGCGTTTCTCCATGTGAGCCAGCCTCACTATGCAGAGAAATGTAAAACAGTATGAGCACCACTTTCTCTGAACCACACCCTCAGAACCTGATTAGATAATCCCCACCGTCCCATTTCCATTTGCCAGCATGGTGAGAAGCACAAAATGTGGCACGTGTGCTTAGCAAAGTACCGCGAGGGACGTGCCCCAGTAAAGCAGCAGCAGTCCTTCTTCCCTGTCCGCTCTTTTTTGTCCAGCACTACCTCTTTGGGTATGGGTAAATAGTCACACGCGCATCCACCAATACCATCCAAGACATTAGCATCTAACACTGTCAGCTCTGCACAACACTTCATATGTACCGTTACAAATTCAGCCTGCAAGTGTCTTGTCATTCAAAAGCACATCCAGTAGAAAGTTCAGTAAAAGATTGCAAGATTTGTCCAATCAAATTCATCCACATGAGCACCCATCACCACAAAATTGAGGTATGAATACTTTTTATTCAGTATGTTTACAACTCTGTTATAAGTGCCTCTACGCAAGGTATCTGCCACTGAGCGTCCATTACGTTCTTAAAAGCATACTGTTTTTTCTCCCATCCCCTACCATCAAGTGGCACTTCAATGGTATGTGCTTGCAACATTTTCGTTTACACATATCATACACTGTAATATCGAAACAGAAACTCTCTTCTTTCCTTCTGACAATGCTACAAATTGTTTTCCCCATTAACCCATCTTCTACATAAATCGTAAAAATAAGGCACCAAAACCAGCAGTGAATGTATTTTACCAACCTAACGCAAGTTCCCAAAAGGTCACTGTCAACTGGGTTAAATCTGCCTGCTTCTACTCTCCGCCCTCTGCAACTCATCAACAAGAGGACTGCGCGACTTGTCCTTGGCCTCAAGCCCAGGGATCGTATCTCTCCTGAACTGAAATGTCGTCAATAGCTCCCAGTGGCTGTGAGGAATAAGGTGAAAACCCTCTGCATTATGCAAAAGGCCTTCTGTGCCCTGGGACCTCCATACCTTCAACTCTCACTTCCAAAATATCTCTTTGCTCGAGCTCTTCCCTCATCCGCCTCCAACTCCCTCAGGGTCAGTCACTTCTGCAAGCAACCAGTTGGTGGTAGATCTCTTTCTTTGGCTGGGGCTTCCCTCTGCAACAGCCTCCCTGCCTACCTGAAACTAGAGGAGAACCATCACCGGTTACGGAAGTACCTCAAAGCCTTTCTCTTTGCATCTGCTTTTTCCCCTCCACTCCCCAGCTGCCTTCCTGGCTACAACTGATTCTCCACTGGTTATCTGGCTACTCTCTGATGTTGGGCTCAGGCCACCCCCCGCCAGTAGCACCCCTGGCAAACCCCACACTTGGGGACTGTTTTCTGTATCGCTAAGAGTTCCACCACCACCTGATGTCTGCACTTATCCTTGCACTGGACACAATCGGGCCATATTTTTACTCTTTGTCATTTGTTCTTCATCCCATGTACCACACTTTCCCTTCCCCCTACCCATGCACTTGGGCGATCAGAGTGACACCTGGCCTAGTAGGTTTGTTGTCTCGGTCTCCCCTCTGTTCCCCCTCCCTTGCCTCATTGAACCTTGCAAAACCTGTGTCTAGGTGCATTAGAAATGACATATCATACAATTTCACATCATATGATATCATACACACATTGCATTCATACAACAGGATGCCTGTATACTTCAGAGGTTTTTTGTTCCACAGTACCCAATTTACCACAAACCTTTCAAAAATGATTGCAAAAAAGCAGCATTGAATGCATGTTACCAACTTCAAACAAGTACATACAGTGCATGCATACAAACAGGATGCCAGACCCTTACCTTGCACACTTCCACCATAGACTTCTGCACTTCTTTGTACAAAGAGACCTACTGCCAAAGGTTTTGCATACACAACACAACCATAAACCTTATTGCACAATGCTGTAGCCTCCACAGTCCCATTTCCATGGCTCCCATCCTGAAAATGGCCAGATGTCGCACGGGTAATCCTGAAGCTACTGCGGAATCTTCAGGGGTTTTGTGCTAGGAGGGGGGTGGAGTGTGAAACACCGTAAGGGTTTTGGTTTTTAGTGGTCCCTCTGAAAAGTTTTGGTGTTTTATTTTTGTTTTTTATTTTGTTACGTGTTTTTTAAGTGCTTGCAAACCACCTTTTTTGTTTTTTCTCTTTGTATGAGTTTCTGTTTGTTTCTTCTCCTTCAATTTTTACCGAATTAGGGTCAACGCTTCTTGCACAGTGTAAAAGAAAATGGTATTGCCAATGGCGTTCAAAGAAATGCCATTTGCATGGAAGCAGTGTATATTTTGCAACGTCATGCACTGATGGTGGGTGGAGGACATTCCATCAGTGCACATAAATGCTGACATGCTTCTGTTTATAAGACACCTTCCATGTCCTGGCTGGGACAAATTACACTGGCATGGTCCCATACTCTGCTTGGTGGAATGGTTGAGAAAACGACCATGGGAAAAATTTGCATCACTGCATTCTTCAACTTCTTCAGGTGATGGAGCAAACGTCCACACAACATATAACCCAAATGTAGAGCTCCATAATGCACCATGACAACTTGACAAGTAACGATAGAGGTGACATATCTGCAAAGACGAACCATCCTGCTGAAACTGCACGCATAGAGACTGGCCCACAAAGTGTCTACTCCTTCCAACCTGAAATTAGCAGCAACACTTCTTTGCCTGGCATACCTGTGCAGATCTTGTACAAATGTATCACCCAAGTATTACTGCACCTTCCTGCCCCTTCCTGTGAATCACACCCTTGACACCTGATTCCATAATCCCCACAGTTACATTCACATGTGTACCATGCTGAGAATGGCTTTCCCAGCTACAGCAAGGGTTACACCCAGTAAAGCAGGGACAGTCCTTCTCCCCTCTACACTGATCTTCTTCCAGCACTCCCTCCTTGAATATTGTGAAATATTCACGCATGCATGCAGCAATCACAGCCAAGAACACTGCAGTCAACACTATCATTTCTGTACAGCATTCCATATTTACTGTTGCAAACTCCGAGTACACATTGTATGTGCTTCCAAAGCACCTTCAGTACAAATTTCTGGAATAAAATCCATGATGTCAGCATCCAAAATCATCCAGAGCGGCACCCAGCACTCCTTTGACCATGCACACCAGAGTCTACTGCTTACCCACACCCAGCACAATATAATGGAGCCATGCATGCAAACATGTGGCCAGAAACCACAATCCACAAACATAACATAGCCAGCTGCACTTCTATCTAACTCCAGCACCATAAGACAGCAATGCATGGAAACATGTAACAGTTAGCATAGTCCAAAAGCACACCACTGCCTCTGCCACCCTTACCCACTTGCATTCACAAAGTATTGTGTCACTGCCAACCAGGCACACGATCTTCACAACATTGGGCCTACTCCCAGGAAGCTACACAAACCAGAATATCCAAGCACATAGAACATTCACTTCAAGCCTACCCTCTTCTATACTGACAGTGTTCCAACACTGAACCCAGCGGACACACTGCAGGACTTTTCAATGCACAATCTCAAGCCATACACCAAAAACCGTAGGATGTTCTAACAATCACCACACCCATGGAAGCAAAAATATATGCATGGCAACACACTTCTGGTGCTCTATGAAGAGTAAAATGTGCTCCACAACCATTCTGTAAAGGTGAGCACCCTCTGAGAGATGCAGTCTAAACTGCATTGCTGCGGGGGAGGTGGGCAAGGACTAGACTATTGGGTGCATGGCGTATGGCCTACAGCCATGCACCCAATAGTCTAGGCCTTGCCCACACCCACCACAACGTAATGCAGCTATGCATGGCAACATGTGCCCAAGTACCACACTCCACACACGTACCACAGCCACTGCCACTGCTACCCAACCTCTGCACCTTAATACAGTACAGCTATGCATGGACACATGCAACAGTTAGCAGATTCTACAAACATACCACAGCCTCTGGAACCCATACCCACTTTCATTCACATAGTATGGTGATACTGCCAACCAAATAAAAAGAAATGCCTGCAACAGTGGCCCTGGTCCCAGCATTCTATTCAGTACACAAAAGCAATACCTCATAGTGGAGAATAGTAGTCAGGATTCAATGGACACTACACAATCCTACGAAATATGCAGTTCACCCCTATCCACTTCTCTGCACACACTATTTGAGTATTGCACTCACTTCATACACTGCAGTATTCATGCACATAGAAGATGCACTTCAACCCTACCTGCTTCTATACTGACAGTATTCCAACACTGCACCCAGTGCATACACTGCAGAACTGTTCACTCCATTAGCTGCAGCCATGGAGTAAACACTTTAGGATGTTCTAACATGCACTACACCCATGGCTGCAACAATGCATTCAATGCTGACAAATCACACACAGAAGGCAACAATGTCAAACCTAATTGCAACCATGGTACATAGTTGTCAGTGCAAGGCCTCCATCTGTGCATCACATTGGCTACGGGCTTATCACATGCAACACACTGGAGTACATGCTATCTTAAAATGTGCAAGTCATGTGCAATGCACTCCCCTTCTGCAATTGAGCTTGCACCAGCCACCATGGAAGTGAGTGGCTGGTGCCATCGGGGAGTGAGGTCCTGTTTCCACCCTCCTGGCCATCTGTTGTTCTCCTGCACATGTGGAGTTTGTGCCTGGCTGCTGACCATTCTATTACGTAGGTGCACTTTCTGTGCATTACTGCACCTCCTGGGGAATTATTGAACCTGAAAAATCAAAATTTGAAAAAAAGAAGAAAAAGAAAAATAGAGGAAATTTGCATAATATTGTTGGAAAGGACTGTTTTATTTGGCATTTTCATCATGCAGCCATTTTTTGAGCTTTTTAATACCTGGAGCGGCGTTGCTATTTTGAAAGCACTCGTTTTTACTCCTATTTCTGCTTATTTTGGACCTTCCAAGATGGCTGCTGTGGTTTTCTTTGTTGTGTAGACAGGCTGTGCTGAGTCACCTCTCCCTGTGCTGCACTCCCATTGGTTGCTGAGTGTTTTCTTCCATCCAATCAGGGATCGGCAGGCTTCAGCCGGCCCTCTCAGCAAAGGCCCACTTCCAAGGCCCCTGTCTGCTCCCTGTCTGCTTCCAGAATGCTAATTGGGGTCCTCCCTGCACCTTAACCACAATGATGCGGCCACCTCTCTCCTCTAAGAAATACGGACTGCCTTGACTTTGCCACCTCCAGAACTATGGGTTAGTTCCCTCCTTATGGACTCACTTCTACTGCCTTTGACTGTCACTGTTCTTTCTGCTTGTTACTCACATATTGTCATCTTGCTGCACAGTGCTTCCTAACCCCTTCGCCAACATCCGATTCCAAGATTGAAAAAGTCAAATCTTGCTGTTTTTGCTTTGATCTTTAAAGTCAAATCTTGCTGTTTCTGCTTTGTGCTAAAAAGTTAAATCTTGTTGTTTTTGCTTTGCTCTTAAAAGTCAAATCTTGCTGTTTTTGCTTTGCTCTTAAAAGTCAAATCTTGCTATTTTTGCTTTGTGCTAAAAAGTCAAATCTTGCTGTTTTTGCTTTGCTCCTAAAAGCCATATCTTGCTGCCCAGTGCAAAATTCTCTGTATTTTGCTTGTATACTGTTTCTTCTCTGTAGCTTGCCAGCTCAGTGACCTCACCACTCTCCTTTGTCTCACACCTACCTGCCTTAGCCCCCCCAGTATCTCCATCCTCTCCTTGCTTCCACCCCAATGGCGCTTTCTGTTTCTCCTATCTTCTCCAACTGCTTCTCCATTGACTATCCTTCCCTTCTCACTAAGTCTGGTAGGAATAAGTTCAAAAAGGATATCTGGGCCTCTAATCCTGGTCTTCCTATCGCCGACATCTACTCCAATGCTTCCGCCAGACAGACCCTTACCGATATCCTCTTTGTCGTTTCTTCGCCAGATCTATGGACTCCTCATATGGTCTCTGTGCTCTGCCCTATCTCCTCCTCTCCCATTGATGGTGGCACTCGCTGGGAAGTTCTCATGGCTTCCTTCGACTACTCTAAAGTCATCATTGATGTCTACCTAAATGGCACTGTCATGGTCCAAGGCCCTCAGGCCAATCTCCTCCTCTTATTTAGGCGCTTCCCTCGCCTCATCGATTTCCTCTCATCTCCTGCTGTCCCCTCCTCTCCCCCCTTGGCTGCCTTGCCCTCTCTCTCCTCCTCCTCCTCTGCCCCTCCTGGGGCTCTTTCTCTTCCGCAGGGCGTACTTCTGATCTGTACCCCTCCCCGGAAGGTCTTTAGGGCTGGCAGCCTTCTTCATATTGCCACTCTCAACTCTCGCTCTGCCGTCAAACACTCCTCTGACATCTGCCACCTCCTTGAAGAAATAGACCTTGATGTCCTTGGTCTTACTGAGACATGGTTCACAGCCAGCTCGGTTACGAGCTTTGACACTCTCCTCCCTGATGGCTACAAGATCCTCTCAGCACCCAGATCCTCCCGGTCCGGTGGGGGGGTAGTCCTGATTTTTCCTGAGTGGATTCCTGCCTCTATCATTCCCACTCAGACCTACTTCTCTTTTGAATGCCTTGTCTGTAGGCTTTCTCTCGCGCCTACCCATTCTCTTACTGTGGTTACCATCTACCGGCCTCCTGATCAAATCACCTCATTTCTCTCTGAGTGGGCAGACCTCTCCTCCTCCCTCCTGGCCTCTACCACTCAACTCCTCCTCCTCGTTGACCTAAATATACATTTAGACTCTCCTTGCTCCTCCTCTGTACTCTTCTGTGACCTTTGCGACTCCCTCTCCCTGTCCATCCTCCCGTCTGGCCCGACTCACTCTGCAGGGCACACACTCGATGTCTTGATCTCCTCTGACCTCCCCCCTCTCCATCCCTCTGACCACTCCTCTCTCCTGGAGCGATCACTCCCTCCTCCCATCTCATCTCATCTCTCCCTCTCTTCCCCCCAAGTCAAGCGCTACCCCAACACTGCCACCTACCTTCTCAGACATCCGGGCCATGAACCGTGTGTCAGATGAGGCTTTTGCCGCCACTTTCTCTCCCCCCTCCACCTTTGGGTGTCTCTCATCCTGATACAGCCCTGTCTCTGCTCTACTCTTCAATTTCTGATACGCTTGATGTTCTTGCCCCTGTCATGAGGATCCGTTTGACGTCCAAAGCCAAGTGCAATTCCTGGTATGACTCTGACCTAGTCACAATTAAATGTAAGTGAAGGGCAGCTGAGAGGAAATGGAGGATTTACTGTTCATCCTCTGACACACTGGCCTGTCGCCTGCTACAAAGGCAATACCGACTCTCTGTCCTCACCAAGAAGAGAGCCCACATTCAAGCTCGTGTCTCTGCGGCATCTAACAACTCGGCCGAACTCTTTAAAATCTGCAAGGAGCTGGCCAACCCTGCTGCAGTCTCTACCCCTCCTGTTGCCTCCCAGGCTCTTTGCAATGCCCTTGCCTCTCACTTCATTTAAAAAACCCAGGACATCCTGTCCACCCTCTCCATCCACACTCCTCCTGTTCCCTCTCCATCTGTGCTTGCTGACCCTCCTTTAGCCACCCTCCCACCATCCTTCTCGTCTTTTCCTCTTTTCACCCCTGACGAGGTTGCTAGACAAGTCCGATCTATGAAAGCCTCTTCAAAACAGGTTCATCCCTGTTCCTCTAAAACCACCAAGGACCACATTGACACCCTTGCTCCAGCCTTTGCTGATTTTTGCAACCACTCCATTACCTCTGGATCCTTCCCCTCCCCTCTGAAGCACTCCTTTGTGCATCCTCTTCTCAAGAAGCCCACAGCTGATGCTTCTTGTTCAGCTGACCATCGCCCAATTTCCACTACTCCCTTTCGTGGAAAACTCCTGGAAAAGTTGGCCATCTCTCAGCTTAACCTTCATTCTAATTCTGTTGACTGTCTCCATGACCACCAGTCTGGGTACGGAGCTGCTAGAAGCACGGAAACTGCTCTCCTAAACATCAGTGAAGATCTGCTCACCAACCTTGACTCTAACATTCCCTCTGTCCTCATCCTCCTTGATCTCTCTTCTGCCTTCGACACGGTCAACCATGCCATCCTGCTCGGCCGTCTCCGTGAAAACCTGGGTATCACTGATCAGGCTCTGGCCTGGCTGACCTCTTTCCTCTCGGATCGACCCTCCCAGGTCGAACTTGGGTCCTTGCTTTCATCTATCTTCCTCTCTACCTGTGGTGTTCCCCAGGGGTCTAACCTCTTGCCCTGGCTTTTCAACCAATACCTGGCAACTCTCGCTCACTGCATTGCCATTTTCTGCTCAAGTTTCCAGTGCTACGCTGACGACACTCAACTCATTTTCAGGCTGCCCTCTGCCACCGCCTCTCCCTCTCTCATCTCTGATTGTCCAACTGCCATTCAAGATTGGTGTGCCACCAATGATCTTTGTCTGAATGCCAGCAAGACAGAGATGCTCCTCATCGGCACACCTTCACCATCCTTTCCCCTCACTCTCTGGCTGGCCTCCCTTGGCCCTCCTCCTACCCCCACCTGCGAGGCTAAGAACCTCGGGGTCATCTTTGACTCCACCCTTTCCTTCTCAGCCCACATCTCTGAGGTCTCTAAAAAGTCACATTTCCGACTGCACCTCCTCAGAGGTACTCTGCCTTTCCTCTGCTTCCCCCAGAAGCTCATGATATCTCAAGCTCTGGTCCTCTCTAGCTTGGACTATTGTAACAGCCTCTTTCTAAATCTACCTGCCTCTCCTCTCCGCCCTCTGCAACTAATCCAGAACAGGACTGCAAGACTTGTCCTTGGCCTCAAGCCCTGGGATCGTATCTCTCCAGCTCTGAAATCTCTTCACTGGCTCCCAGTGGATGCAAGGATTAAATTCAAAACCCTTTGCATTGTCCACAAGGCTTTCTGGGGCCTGGGTCCAAAATACCTTCAGCTATCCCTCCGCAAATACCTCCCCTCTCGAGCTCTTCGCTCCTCTACCTCCAACTCACTCAGGGTCAGTCGTTTTTCTAAGAAACGAGCTGGCGGTAGATCTCTGTCTTCGGCTGGGGCCTCCCTCTGGAACAGCCTCCCTGCCATTCTAAAACTTGAGGAGAACCATCTCCGGTTCCGGAAGCACCTCAAGACCTTCCTCTTTTCTTCTGACTTCGCTCCCCCTCTCCCCTGCTGATCTGTTCTCTCTTGGCACCGTGCACCTGGCCACCCTCTGTCTTTTGGGCCCAGGTACCTGCTTATCCTGTCACCCTCCCACACTGCTTCCGGGCCACCCCTTGCACTGGGGTCTGTATCTGTACCCATACAGCCCCCCTATTTCTTCCTGCACTTATCGGACCTACCCTGTCTGCTGCCTTAAACCTAGCACTTGCAAATTGCTGGCTGCATTACCACTGTTTATTGCCTTTATTATTTATTTATTGGTATTTATCTGTTTCTCCTCTGCTTTGCACTTTCCACCTCTCCCCCTTCCATGCACTTTTGCCCTCCCCCCTCTCCCATGCATTTGCGCGTTCTCAATGTCACTGGACCTAGTAAGATCGCTGTTTTGTTCTCCCCTGTTCCCCTCCCTTGCCTTGTCGCGCTCTGAAACACTTGTGTACGAGCGCGATAGTAATAAAATATAAATCAATCAATCTATCAATGGAAACAGGTCTCTGCACCAGCGGTCTACATGGTAGAGGCCTGTGCAGAGACCCACAGATTGGCGCTGTATGCACAGATACTGCATGCACAACAACGTCTTCGTCCACCTATTGACATATCTCAGAAGAATCACTTCTCACTCCCCCACCCTTTCCATCCCTTCTTCCCATCACCACATGGCATAATATATGCATTCCAATGCACTTGCCTTCAGCAAATCTGCTGCCACCAGTCACCACAGTAAGAGGTTGCAGCATGAGCTATTGTGCCGTAACGAAGGCTGCCTGTATTCACCTCACATGGTAGTCGCCTGTGCAGGGGCAGTACGCACAAATACTGCAGGCACATCACCGTCTTCGTCCCCCTAATAATCACATATCTTAGATGAACCACTTCTCTCTCCCCCGCCTTTTCCATCCCTTCTTCCCACCACCACATGCCTTACATTATATTTTTCAGTCCCTTTCGGTGCCACACTGTCCTCCGATACACCATGGCAGCATTTCCCAAAAATGTTGATGCACACCACACTTCCCTCCAGCCAACCACTGGCCTCCTCCAAAGTTCTCCAGCATCACGGCGTACTCCAAGTCAATGAGAATTCTGTCCATGGAGCGAACAGGGAAATGGGTCAGTGGAGCGAAGCCAGATATCACTAATTCTTTGAAACGTACATTTCAGTTCTTTGCAACAAAAGTACTGGTCAGATTTCCACGAAACACACAAAAGCGCGCTTTCGGAAACAAGCCACCGCTCCTGCCGCAAATTTGGTGAAAATCCGTCTAGCCGTTCGGGCTGCAGCTGTGTGCAAAGTTTTGCCCATTCAGTCTATGGAGAAAAAAGAAATTGGGAACCCCCTATAACTTTTCCCCCCCTGCACGAAACGTCACCAACCTTGACGAAAAAATTCAGAGTGGGTCATATACTTTTTTTGCAAAGTTTGTGCCAAATCCTCCTTGTTTCTATTTGCAATCCATAACTGTTAAATACACTTCCATTAAACAAGCCTTTGTTTATTAAATTAATCTATCGGTGTTCCTCACGAAAAAACATTACCGTTCTGCAGTTTAATTCCCTCATAAGTGCAATTCCTACCCTGTTTACACTCATCTGCCTGTTTTTCTCATCCATGAATATGTTTTATCTAAATACACCCTATACGTCACCTTAATAATCTACTCTTTATTCTTGAAAGCCATGCTATTCAAGGTGTGTGCTCCATAAAAAATACTTTTTGGTCTGACCGCCACACTCCTTTATATTTCCAGGCTTTACAATATTAGTGTGATCTCTTTTGTATTCACATAATTAATCCCTAGAAATAGTGCATGTCATCCCATAGTTAGTTACTGAAATCTCTCCTCAATATATCTGTTAATATGTCACAAAAAATGTAATAATGTTTATAAAAAAAGATCATGCTCTCCTATCCTATAATGTGTATATCTTCAGTCTTGGTGCTAGTGAGAATGCATCCTCTCATTACTATTGCTTCCCCATTCTAGATACAAATATTTGCATCAATGCGTGCACATTTACTAATTCCTGCTGTTCCCCCATACATATTTGCCATGCTTAATCTAGCATCACTTGCTATTATATTACCCTTCTTTGCTATGTAATTTGCATTCATAATTATATTTTTATTCTCGCTGTATGGTTAAAACATTGTGTGATCTTGGACACATTTGTTTCGTACACTATGCAGTGTGGGAGATGCTGCCCCCCCTCTTGGAGATTGCCATATTGCTGTGGCTTTGGTGCATATGCTTGAGTTTGTGTGTGATCGTGGGCTTACTATCCTTATTACTCTGCATTGTATTGTGATCTATATCCCATCTCTCCTTTTTCTGTCTTTAGTCACTAATATTTTCACTCTTCTTTGTATATGTAGCCCTTTCCTGGGCCTTCATTACAATCTCGGTCTCACTCTTGCTTCCCATGACTGTGCCCGTTCTCATCCTTATTTCTACTTCTCTCCATCTTCCCTCAATTTCCCATTTCCTTCTGATGACATACTATACACATATATTCATCCATGTCTTTTCTGTCTCCGATCCCCCTTTTTAAAAAAGAGATTCATCATCATTTGTTTTTAGTTAACCCTTTTTCTTATTATTCAGAGAATATGTTTAATACACATATATATCTACACCAACCACTTCCTACCTCATTAAAAATCCAATATCTACTTACACATGTCATTCTCATAATATATATTTTCCCCAAACCATTGCTTCAACCTTGCAGTCTCTTTTCATGTTCATATTTCAATCCAGACCTACTACCATACAATGAACTACATGTTTCTGTGCATTCTATTTCAACATATGCTACTTCATGACTTATGTACAGCTAACCTACTATTGCTCTTACATCTGAGCTAACTAGCTTAACTTCTTTTTGTCTCTTTTTATTTCGCAAGGAAATTCAAGCTGTTTCTATTTTCTGCATGAACACTCCTAATATCCCTTTCTTTTTTTCTGTTGAAGGTCGTAATACTGGGCCGTTAGCTGTGCCTGCCTGTCTCTCTACGTGGCTTAAACTCAATACTGAAAACAATAATTATCTGCTGCACGGCGCTGCCTATCTGAAGTCCTGGAATGACACCAGAAATGTTGCACTGTCCCCAGCAAAAACATTGCATGTACATTTTCTAAAGTCTTTTCATTCTCCCATTATACAACGTGTGCATATTTAAACCTAACTAAATTACAATTAATACAACATACATGTCTCCTCTTTTCAATATCTGTAAGTTAAGCTGTTTATCAGGGCTGGTTTTTCTCTGAAGATACCTTCACTTTTATCAAAAATAATGTGGCTCTGTTATCTTCTTCAAAGGCTACCCATAAAACAAGTTTCTGTCTCTACCATGCACAAGACAAACATAACAGAAACAGAATATATATATATATATATATATATATATATATATATATATATATATATATACGTATATATATATATATTCAATGAAAAACCTTTGTTAAAGGGACGTTATGGTTAAGTTGGACTAATGAAAACCTATGAAATTCAATGAAAAAGCTTTGTTAAAGGGACGTTATGGTTACAAGTAAAACCGAAAAAACGCAGAAAATCGGCAGGTATGGTAAGCTAAGCAACCATAACTCGCACCACCGCCGTGCACTGCTAACACTAACACCCAGGACATCAAAGATGACATCACAAATGGCAGCCTGCCGAAGGTGAAAAGAGAACCCTATGACCATATTTCTATGAGCACATTTTTCTTCCCTTTCAAATCTATCCCATATTTCGAATAACTTTATCACAAAGCCAGTCCCTTGTGGTCATGGCTATTAGCCAGATTGTCCGGATCATGACCTTATAACATGACCCAGACAATCTGGCCACTGCCCAAGGCCACAGGCCACACCTCAGTCACCAAAGGTATATAACTATTTTGTGTACCTACATTATGACACTTGTCAATGCTCCTTACACAAGTTTGCTGGAAATCCACCCATGTTTTATTTTTTCAAAAGTGTCAAATGTTGCACATACAGTAGTCATATAACCTAGCCCCCACTTGACAAAATCAATTCAGACTTTACGAAAACATTTATATCTAGATCTATAATATTTTTGCAAATCTTTGTGTATATTTGTCAAATGGCACCACATTTATAAGCCTTTACAATATTTTGGGACCCCACCTCTAATTTGCCATCTCTTGACAAAATCCCACCACACTTTGCAAAAACATTTATATCTAGATCTATTATCAGTTTGCCAAATTAAGTGTAGATTTGTGAAATGGCACCTCATTTATAAGCCTTTACATTGTGTTGGGACCCCCCTCTAATGATGCCCCCTCTTGACAGAATCCCAACAAACTTTGCAAACTCATTCGGAATCAGGTCATACAGTTGCATTAAATGGCGCCAAAGTTATAAGCCATCCAAGAACTGCTTTTCACCAACCCTGTAATGTAGAAGTGTTCGCAAACTTCACAGGACTGTTCACTGCTTTTATGGCAGAAAAACACTTGTTTTTTTTCCTTTTTGCGGCCATATCCCATCCTCATCACCCCTCACCTCCCCAGAGATTATTTGATAAGTTTGACATATGCAATGTGTGTTTTTAAATATGTTTTTACCGCAATGTCTGCGGACACCGGCCGCTGTCCACAAATCCAAGATGGCAGGCGTTCCCCAAAATCTGAAGCACTTCACGCTTTTCACCATCCAATCAGTCGGTGCGTACGTTGCCTTCTAAGCAAATCGTAGCTCTGTCCATGGACCAAACAGGGTAGTGAGTCCGCGGACCAGACCCAGATATCACACATTTTTTTTAACCTACTTTTTGGTCGTTTTAAAAAAAACTACTGGGCGGATTTCCACCAAATTTACACAAGCAAGCTTTAGAGACCAAGCCGCCACTCCTGTCGCTGATCCTGCCACAAATTTATCAACTTAACCATAACTACACGCCCGCTATCGTGGACCGTGTGATATATATATTACACAGTCCACAGTAGCGGCTGTGTAGGTATGGTTAAGTTGCTAAACGCATAGGAAGAGCAATTTTTGGGTGGCTTATAACTTCGCTCCCCCTGGAGTAAACCTCACCATACTTTGCAAAAAGAGTATATGGCCCACTCTGAGTTTGGTCAAGGGGGGTGGGGGATCAAATTTCTAGGGGGGGTCCGAAAATTTCTTTTTTCCCATAGACTGAATGGAGAAAAACATTCTGTCGCGCCTACATCCCAACCCGCTGGAAGGATTTTCACCAAATGTGTGGCAGGAGCAGCGGCTTGGTCCCGAAAGAATGCTTTTGTACATTTGGTGAAAATCCGTCCAGTAGTTTTTTTTAAAACAACCAAAAAGTAGGTCTCACAAAATTAGTAATATCTATGTCTGCTCCATGGACAAACTTCCCTGTTTGCTTCGCGGACAGGACACCGATTGGATAATTGGCTTGCGTTATGTCCGTGGACAAGCAACATGCTCTCTGATTGGCTGGGATGAGGCGTGATGTGCGTCAAATAGTTTTGATACACCCGCCATATTGGATGCGCGGACATGCTTTGGAGGTGAGCATAAATCCAATTTTGGGGAGTGTGTTGGTGTGCTTGGAGAGGGTGGCGGGGTAAGAGATAGGTCAAATGCTGTATTACTTAGACACTGGGCGCACTACTGGCTATTTTAGTTTAGTATGATGTTGGTTTTGGGTCGTTAGAAGAGCATTGGGCGAAGAGGGTATGTATTGAAGAGTTTGTAAGCTGGTTGTGATTATTTTTTAGAATGTTAATTGAATGGCACAGTTTTGAGGTGGATGTATTATGTTTTTGTGCTGTGGTCATTTGGTAGGTGTTTGTTTCTATGGGTGTGTTATGCTGCAGTGGTTGTGGCCAGGGCCTAGAGTCTTGGGTGCATGGCCGAAGGCCGTACTCTACAATGCTACCAAACATTGTGATTGTGGTATGTGGGCTGCTTAGGGGATATGTTTTCAAAAATGTGAGTACTGATTGGTAGTAGTGTAATAGTGTTTAAAGGATAGTGAGGTGATGTGTGTTAGTTTGTTTGTTGGATTGTGTGGGCGAACTACTGGCTATTTTAGTTTAGTATGATGTTGGTTTTGGGTCGTAGAAGAGCATTGCGTGAAGAGGGTATGTATTGAAGAGTTTGTACGTTGGTTGTAATTATTTTATAGAATGTTAATTGAAGTTCACAGTTTTGAGGTGGATGTATTATGTTTTTGGGTTGTGGTCGTTTGGTAGGTGTTTGTTTCTATGGTTGTGTTATGCTGCAGTGGTTGTGGCCAGGGCCTAGATTATTGGGTGCATGGTCGAAGGCTGTGCACCCAAGATTCTAGGCCCTGGCCACAACCACCGCAGCATATCTCTACAATGCTACAAAACATTTTGAATGTGGTATATGGGCTGCTTACGGGATATGTTTTTAAAAATGTGAGTACTGATTGGTAGTAGTGTCATAGTGTTTATAGGATAGTGATATGATGTGTGGATTGGTGAGGGGAAGCACTTACATTTTTGGATGGAAAGATTAGGTTCCTTCTGAATTCTCATTCGTACTTCAGACGTTGTTAATGTAGACATGGATTTCTTTGTTTTTGCAGTCGTAGTGCTTTCTGATAAATGTGCATAGCTTGTACATGCACTTTTGTTTGCCGATGTGCATTCTGTATATTTTATTTAAAATCGGTTAGCTGGATGTGCTTCAGAAATGCGCAAAATAGTAAGCGCACAGAGCACACTTGGCTTTGTAAGGCGGTGTTATTGGATGTTAGGAGATACAAGAAATAATCGTATGCTTTGTTTGTTATGTTTACAGGGTAAATGGCAGGTACTGTATGGAAAAGTATGCAATGTATGTATTTGTGAATGTGTGGGAAATATATCAGAAGGATTTGATGGGGTCAGCAGCTTATTACTCAGTATGTGATTACTAACGTACTGGGTGATTCTGTGGTGCTTGGAGATGGGAGAGTCTGAAATAAAGTAAGGGTTGCAAGGAAGGACCTTGTACTTATTTTGAAGAATGAATGGAAAGGGGGGAGATGTTTTGTGTCTTGCTTTACAACACTGTACATAGTTGTTGAAGATATGATAGATCTGACTGCACCTGTGCATAGTTGAATGCTGTTGTGAAATGTAACACGGAATGGGCAATCAGCTGGAATGAGAGAGCTGTCTTGATTGGAAGAACAGTTGTAGAGGCAGTTGTGTTGTTTCAGCTGGGAGCCTTTCAAATGATAGTGGCTATCTGTGTGCATAAATAAAGATGCACTATATTGCATTAAATGGTATCATGGTGGAAATGGTAAAATATGTGGCAGTGGTTACAGAAAGGATAGAAAGAATGAAGAAAATAACAGTTTGCACATTGCAGTTAATAATATGGGTAAATAAAGATTTGGAGAGCAGACAACTTTGCAAGTGACACTTGATCATAGCAGATGGGAGAAATGACAGTAAGCTTGTTTTACAGGTTACACAGGGTAAGTGGCAGTTACTCTGTTTACATGCATTTATACAAGAGATGCACATGTACTGTGCAAAAAATATTCATACCTGTACTTTGTGTTCATGCATGTGGATGTGCATGAATCTGCAAGTAGAAATGTTGGAGAGTTTACTAGTAGTTGCTGTAGGTGCTTTGCAGTGACAGCGCAATTGTACATGGAGTGATCGACAGTACATCTAAAGTGCTGAATTGTGATGATGGAGTTGGATGTAGAGGTCTTGCATGTGATTGGTGGATGGTTGTGTGACTGCTTAACAGTAGCCAATGAGGGAAAGGTGCAGAGAGTGAAGTGGAAAGGGTAGAAGGGGTGCCCCAGTGTTACGTACGCGCTCCACGGATAGCGCGGCTGTTCGCAGACAGAACATGGCACATCTGGGGGTTCCGAGCATGAAATGGGAGTGTATTTTGAGGATTAGCCAATCAGGTGTTGAGGTTCTGCTTTGTATTGAGAGAGGCTGTGTGTAGTGAAGATGGCAGAGGTGGAGAAAGTCAGGGTGGTGGTGCTTGGAGATACGTTTGTGAATGGTTTGAAACAGTATGCAAAATGTAGGCATGTGGGAAAGAGTTTTGATGTAAAAGGAGTGGAGGTGGTGTGGAGCACTGTACCTGGTTTCAATTTGCAGACAATGGTAGAAGTTTACCAAGATATGGCTAAGGTTAATAGTCCATATGTGGTTGTTCTGCACTGTGGTGCTTTGCATTTGGGTTATGTCAGTGCCCCTACTTTGTTAAAAGATCTAGAAAACTTGGTTCAGGCAGTATTGAAACTACTTACAAATGCCAAGGTGATTTTTTCTGGTTTGGCACCTAGCGCAATATGGGACAATAGTTCTGTTTTTGTCCTCAGCAAAATATTGCTAGGTGTTAATCAACCGAGACATGTTTGTTTTTATGCTTAGAGCTGGCATGTTCTTTTGCAACAATGACAACATTGTGAAGAGGGAAAATCAACATCAAACTCCTGCCCTTCACCCCAGGCACATCGACAGACAGGACATCAGGAAGAATAAGGAGCGCACTTATCATTTGAACCAGGCCTCAGCGCACAAATGGGTGACAAATATGATGAAAGACACTCACTTCACCAACATCGCAACTTCCATGCTACATTAGCCAATGCAGCAGTACCAGAATCTACAAAACACAAGAATCCCTGTTTAAAGGCATGCAGATGCCTATATGAACTAACCTGAACTAATTGCACAATGTAAAGCCATGTTCAGGAAGATCACAGCCAAGTGCATTTGTCTCACTGAACAACAGCCACAGTGGGGATTCGTGATGACTTCAGCAATGCTCCTCGCAAACCCAGGAGCAGCCAAGGTCTCACAGTAAGATAAGATTCATTTCTTTGAACGACAGTGAACTCTGACAGACAAACATTTTTAATTCTTCACAAATACGAGTAAAGCTACGACAGAACCCAGTGTTTTTTTCCTGGGAATGAAAGACATTTTCGCAAGACTCACACACCATTTGGAACATAATTGTACCAAGAATGGCTAAGCTCTGGCCAATGAACACTGAGAGCCCAGGGGCGAAAAGCCTGTTTCAGCTAAAACTGATGGGAACAGATTCATACTGCAACAATTTTAGAATTAGGTAATGGGGGTGGCGCAGCTAAACCAACCCACTGATGCAAAAGTCTTAATGTCCAATGGTCAGGCTTCCTATAAGGGCTACATAGGTAACCTATCACTTAGCAGCCAATAACAGGATGAGATAGGTTTCTGGGAGCTGGTCCAATTCTGTGAGGTCAGCCTGCAGTGTGTTACAAAGCTGGCTTGCAAGCCAGCCCCGGGGGAGACGGTGCCTGGATTTTTGCTGTGCACAGTGCTCTCTGTGTGTTTTTCTTTTTTTTTGCTGCCCAGAAATAAACGCAGTTTGGAACATGTTGCTACCTGCTTGGGACTTTGTTGCATTTCTTTGGGCAAAATGGGCGGTGTTGGGGTCTCCCATAGCTGACCCCCAGAAGCCCTGGTGGGGGTCCAGCTTCTCACCAACAATTGACTCTGGTAATGTTGATTACTTTAAAGAAGATGGCATGTCTTTATCGTTTGTGGGAGATGCCATACTGTTTTGGAACATAAGGGTTGCTTTAGAAAAGCTAATGTGAAGATTTTTGGAGGAAAATAATAAGAAAAAAACCCAAACAATACAAAATAAAAGGTGTTTCTGAATCACCTGCAAAACCCCCCAAAAAAAGGCTCTTTTCCCCTTGCTCAGATGTTTCGATTTGTCCACGGTCACCGCGTTTTTCCGCATACAGCGCATAATACATAGGGGATATCTGAGGTTGATGGGGATGAAAATGAGACATAGCACAGCAAGGGATGGGTGAATAGGGTTTACTGGGTGTGATGTGTGACCAGAGAGTTTGTCAGAAAGTCTTTTTCCTGAGAGGAGAGGAGATAGATATGGCTGTGTGTTTTAGAAAGCAGATTGTCTGGATTTTGGGAGATTCGTGGATATATTGGTTGGAGGCGCATGCAGATCGCTGCGGAGTGGCTGTACATTTTGGATTCCCTCATGTGGAAGTGCACTGGCATGGAGTATGTGGAATGGAGTGGCTGGATTTGGTACCTCTTTGTGCTACTTTGGTGACACAGTGTCATCCAGACATTATTATTATTCATTGTGGAGGGAACAGTTTAGGACATGTTTCTGGAATCTCTGCAGTTTGCAATGAAAGAAGGATTTGGGAAAGTCATGAACATGTATCTTAACTCCAGTGTAATTTTTCCCCATATTGCTCAGAGACTAATGTGGCTGCGTTCTTCTTCATTTAGTCCACAAATGGAGAAAGCAAGGCGGAATGTTAACAAGACTGTCTGTGCCTTTTTGAGAAAAGTTGGTATGTCCTCTTTTCACAATGAAAACATTATGTATCGTAGTACACACATTTGTCACAGAGATGGAGTACATCTTACTTATGCTGGCAATCAGATTTTTTTGCGAAATATACCAAAGGCATTGCAACCTTTTTTGGAATTACAGCAATCCCTTTTGCAGTAGGTGTTGACCATTTGAAGTTTTCGAAACACAAAAAAACACTACAAAAAGGCTCTTTTCTAAGCCACCACTTCCTCCCAGAGAATAATGCAATGGTTGTGACAGGGTAGCACTGCAAAGATTGTAGAAGTCTGCTGACAGTCTGCAGACTTTTAAAAATGCAATTTTTTTATTTTTTTGGTTTTTGTTGTTTTATATTTTTTTTTGGTTTTGTAAACACGACACACAAGGAAAGGAAGGGAAAGGAGGGTAAGGAAGGGACACCAACCACAGGGATATGAAAGGGCAGGTGGAGAGAGGAAGATGTAGGGTGGGCCTTATTCAGGTAAGTAGCAGTTCTTCTCGTGCTCCTTGACCACAGTATCGAATGCACTTTGAAGATTCTCCCCCTTGCAGAGTACTGCGTCGCAGTGCATGCACAATACTGTGACCTTCGAAAGGTAAGGATCAACAGAATCATGTATGGCCCTCGAGGCAGCTGGAGGGATGCACTGCCTCACACGAGTGTCTCTTGTGGTGGCAGGATGGGAAACAGAGGATGCTGCAGAGGAACTCAACCTACTACATTTATTGCAAGGTACAACCTTACGAATAGCCCTACTGTGGAACGATTTTAGGTGTTGCTTCATTGAGGTAGTACCATTGCTGTACAAACCTGGTTTCCAACGACTCAGCACCATCTTGCACTGATTGCAGGTCACCTTGTGTGCACATGCTTTTGGTACTCCATGAACAGTGGTAAATAACCTCCACACCCAAGATTCACAGTGAGAACTAGTAGTAGGGACTTCCACTACCTCATCCTCTTCATCCTCTGCCGGCCCTCAGGGAGGTGTTGGTGGTGGAGGGGGTGGGGGTGCTGCTGCGACAGAAGTAGCACTAGAAGCAGCCATGGATGCCATAAGGACAGCTGTTTCAAAGAGCAAGAGCAATCCAATGCAACAAGGTCTGGGATGTGGCTGATTATAGGGGTACTGGGGCGTGCTTCGCGGACACCCGCGCTGTCCTCGAACATTTTGAACACCAAGAAAGGGCTAAAAAAATTCCAAAAAGCATGCAGATCCCCAGGGACATAGTGTGGGACATGTGCAAGGGTGCACTTTCCCAGGAAAATATCTTGGATTGATGAAAAAAACACTTTTTAGGTGTCCAGGGGTCCGGACAGTGTTCATTACACTTAGCGTGGTGCGGTCACATGATGACGTCAAGGACACATTGGCGAATGGTACGGCTGTCTGTAGGACACACAAGGCGCGGGGTCGGGTCTACGCATGCATGCGGGTGTTCTACGGATAGTGTTCCGGTCCCCAAACTAATTAAAAGTGCGACACAAGTGCGAACAGGCACAATGCTCATTGGGGCAAGGGTGTACTACGCATGTGCGCGGGTGTTCTACGGACAGTGTTCAGGTCTCTGAACAAAATAAATGTGCGTCACAACTTTGCAGACAGGCATAGGGCCTATGTGTTCTACGGACATATTGATTCTGGTTACAGACAATGCGAACAGGGGTAATGTTCTTAAGACACTTTCTTTTGCATAGCTATGAATATGCGGACATCTTTAGTGTTCTGCGGACACCCATTTTGACTAAGGGAATTCAAACAGGTATAGGGCCTCATTCTGAGGTTGGTGCTAGTCATGGCGCTATTAGCGCCATGAATAGTACCATTACCATTACCGGTACTGTGTCCGCCCTGGTTCAATGGGGGCTTACTGGTCTAGTCCGACCTTTGCGGGACCGGTAAATCCCCATTGAAAATGTCAATCCCCATTCCCATTTGAGCCACCAGAGGGCTCAATGGGAATGGGGAGGGTGCTAATAACGGTACCGTAAATTACGGTACTATTATTAGCTCTGAAGTCCCTTTGCGGGACCCGTCCTTAACGCCTGCTAAAACCAAACATTTCTGTGTAACAAAAATATATATATATATATTAGTTCTAGTGTACCTAATACAGAAAGTTTATAAATATATACAATAAATGGAGTGTACTCACTAGTTTCTTGCTAGGTTTTGCTGTTACTGCTGCGTAGGTGTCCTGTTGATTTGTGCTTTGCAGTTTCTGTGAGGTAATTCTGTTGGAGGCATATTTATTGTGCTTTGGTATATTCCACTATGTTGCATATGCTATGTAATTGGACTGTTAGTTTCTTACATACACAGTTTCACTTCTTATTTATTATTCAATGTAATTTATTTATGTGCTGCTTTTTGAACATGTTTAGGTTTTTTTTGGATGATATAACAATGTAAGATACCCCCAGAGTTTTTGGATAGTGTTGATGTTGTCCAAGTCTGCCCACGAACAGGCGCATGGTCCGCGGATATCAGACACACTAGCGCAGGTAGGGGGTTCAGTATGTTGTATGTTATATGTATATTAACTAATGTCATCCTAGTAAACATTAATCAAATGTACATTATCTACATATCTATATTCAGTGAAAAAACTTTGTTACATGAATGCTATGTTTAAGTTGCGCTACTAAAAACCTATGAAATTCACTGAAAAAAATGTTGTTAAAGGAATGTTACGGTGCCAAGTAAAACAGAAAAACCCCTGAAAATCACCAGTTATGGTAAGCTAAGCAACCCTAACTCGCACCACCACCGTGCACTGCTAAGACTAACACCCAGAACATTAAAGATGACATCACAAATGTCATTGATGACATCACTGAGTGAAGTATTGGCCCTAGCTTCCATTTTAGTCTGTCTACCATAAAAGGGGTTGTGGGGTACAGACCTCCTCAACAGCGTCTAGTCATTTGAAGAGGGAACTCAGTGTGGTCGAGTGCTGTGTTTGGAGAGTAAGTAACAGAGACCCATCATGCACACACCACTAACACTAACACATGCAGAGTGTCCCCTTACTCAACAGGTGTGTATCCTAGAAGGGAAAAGCCTAGCTCTTTCCATTGTTTCATCCCCCAGCACAGTGCTTGTGAAGGAGAACACCTGTCTCCCTCCCCTGCAGATTCAGCAATTAAAAAGAGAAATGCTTCCTCCCCCGCCCCCCGAAAGGGCAAATGATTTTACACATGTGGTAACTTACTGAAAGTATTCCTGTACCCTAGGTTGGCCTTTCAAACACCAGAAATCCACACAACAAAATTATTTGCAGCAGGACATTCAAGCAGCAAGGCAGGAGCACGGCAGCAGGCAAACACCAGGTGGTGTATTGCCAACAAAATTGAATAAGTCCAAAATGGCAGCACGCCTTTCAGAAACGTCCTTCCCCCAGATTGGAATAGGCCATGGATTATCCAATCAATTTGAAAGTTTACCTCAACCAATGGGAGGATGGTGAGGGTTTTACAATGGAGGCTAACATCCACAAACAATGTCTCTGAGCTTGGAGCTGAGGAGAGAAGTTTGTTGTCAAAGCTGGAGAGCACTGACAAAGGGGAACCTCGTGTGCCCATAAAAACGGGTATGCAACAGTGACAGATAGGTGAGCCCCTTGAACTCCTGAAAAGGAGGTGTGATCCAGTGAGGGGTAAAATATCCCCTTGAGCCCCAGAAGAGGGGGTGTGAACAATGAGGGGAGGGCAACAGTTGATGCCAGAGATGGGGTGTATTCCAGTAAGGGGAAGACAAGCCCCTTGAACATCATAATAGGAGTGTTATCCAGTGCGGGGAGAAGGCTCTCATAAATCACACAAAGAAGGGTGTGTTCAAAGGAGGGGGAGAAGAGCCCCTTAATCTCCAGACGATGGGTGAGCTCCAATGAAGGTGGGAAGATACCATTGAGCCCTATAATTGGGGTGTGCACCAGTGAGGGAGGGAAGATCCCCCTGAGCCAAGAAGAGGAGTGTGCTCTGCAAGGAAGGTGTGTAACAGAAAAGAAGAGGGAGCTCCAGTGAGGTGGAGGTAAAGCCATAAATGAGGTATGAAACAGTCTAGAGAAAAAGGAAGCGAGAGTGGCTTTGATCCCCAGGAGAGGGGATGTGTAACAGAGGGGGATAGCCCCTTGACACAAGAAGAGGAGAGTAAGTATCAGAGACCCCCAATAAGGGTCAGACATTTTTGCACACTTGGCAAAGGGAGGAAGGTCTAAAATCCCAAAAGAGGCAGAGAAGCCTTGTGGTGCCCAGAAGAAAGTGTAGGACAAACTGAGCTCTAGAAATCACTAAACAGGAGACCCTCCTGTCTTGGACTTTCAGGAAGCCTTTTGTTTGTCACCCTTCATATATAATCCTGCTTTCAAGGAATAGGTTTCCCATGAACTTCCATCTGGAAACTATTTCACTGCAATAGTCTTATGTTGTACTTTTGCTTAAAAAAAACATATTGGGGTCATTATAGGTTTGGTGGTGCTGTAAAAATACTGGTAAATGTGTCGGTACATCCATTACCAGCACTTTCACCGCACCGCCAAACCACAGGCTTGCCAGTGAGGGTAATTTACCTCCAGAAAACAGCTGAAGGTAAATCAGGCCGCCACTGGCAAACAGAAAAATGCAGGTATTACTGGCACAGGTATTACTGGTGCTGGTAATGCCTGCAATCCCCTCCATGGAGTCCTATTTTGACTCCATTGAATGGGGATTTACCACCCGTTCCGCTACCTGTAATATCCCAGTAGTACCAGGTTAATCCCCTCCATGGAGTTTCTAGCTGTCTCAATGTACTGGAATGGAAAATAAAGCATAACAGAGATCTACAACATAAAATGGGTGACAGATGGTTGAATGCAAGTCATGTGTGTAGCCAAGTTCAGGTCCACTGAGAAAGTGGCCAATACAACACCATTGACATCATAGAGGTTCTGCACAAATCAGTAAGTGTTCTTTCCAGGATTCTACAGACAGACAGTGAATTTGAGTTACTACAGGGACTACTCATTCAGACTATGATTCCTTGTTTCAAGAGGAACTAAATGACCAGAAGAGGGGTGTGATCCAGTGAGGGGTAAACTAGCTCCTTGAGCACCAGAAGAGGGGGTCTGACACAATGAGGGGAGGGCAACAGTTGATGCCAGAGATGGGGTGTATTCCAGTAAGGGGAAGACAAGCCCCTTGAACATCATAATAGGAGTGTTATCCAGTGCGGGAGAAGGCTCTCATAAATCACACAAAGAAGGGTGTGTTCAAAGGAGGGGGAGAAGAGCCCCTTGATCTCCAGACGATGGGTGAACTCCAATGAAGGTGGGAAGATACCATTAAGCCCTATAATTGGGGTGTGCACCAGTGAGAGAGGGAAGATCCCCCTGAGCCAAGAAGAGGAGTGTGCTCTGCAAGGAAGGTGTGTAACAGAAAAGAAGAAGGAGCTCCAGTGAGGTGGAGGAAAAGCCATACATGAGGTATGAAACAGTCTAGAGAAAAAGGAAGCGAGAGTGGCTTTGATCCCCAGGAGAGGGGATGTGTAATAGAGGGGGATAGCCCCTTGACACAAGAAGAGGAGAGTAACAGAGACCCCCAATAAGGGTCAGACATTTTTGCACACTTGGCAAAGGGAGGAAGGTCTAAAATCCCAAAAGAGGCAGAGAAGCCTTGTGGTGCCCAGAAGAAAGTGTAGGACAAACTGAGCTCTAGAAATCACTAAACAGGAGACCCTCCTGTCTTGGACTTTCAGGAAGCCTTTTGTTTGTCACCCTTCATATATAATCCTGCTTTCAAGGAATAGGTTTCCCATGAACTTCCATCTGGAAACTATTTCACTGCAATAGTCTTATGTTGTACTTTTGCTTAAAAAAAACATATTGGGGTCATTATAGGTTTGGTGGTGCTGTAAAAATACTGGTAAATGTGTCGGTACATCCATTACCAGCACTTTCACCGCACCGCCAAACCACAGGCTTGCCAGTGAGGGTAATTTACCTCCAGAAAACAGCTGAAGGTAAATCAGGCCGCCACTGGCAAACAGAAAAATGCAGGTATTACCGGCACAGGTATTACTGGTGCTGGTAATACCTGCAATCCCCTCCATGGAGTCCTATTTTGACTCCATTGAATGGGGATTTACCACCCGTTCCGCTACCTGTAATATCCCAGTAGTACCAGGTTAATCCCCTCCATGGAGTTTCTAGCTGTCTCAATGTACTGGAATGGAAAATAAAGCATAACAGAGATCTACAACATAAAATGGGTGACAGATGGTTGAATGCAAGTCATGTGTGTAGCCAAGTTCAGGTCCACTGAGAAAGTGGCCAACACAACACCATTGACATCATAGAGGTTCTGCACAAATCAGTAAGTGTTCTTTCCAGGATTCTACAGACAGACAGTGAATTTGAGTTACTACAGGGACTACTCATTCAGACTATGATTCCTTGTTTCAAGAGGAACTAAATGACCAGAAGAGGGGTGTGATCCAGTGAGGGGTAAACTAGCTCCTTGAGCACCAGAAGAGGGGGTCTGACACAATGAGGGGAGGGCCACTCTTGATCCCAGTGGTAAGGTGTATTCCAGTGAGGGGAAGGCGAGCACCTTGAACTTCATAAGAGGAGTGTTTTCCAGTGCCTGGGGAGAAGGCTGCTGTAAAAGAAACATTAGAAGTGCCAGTAAATCTGTTACCGGCACTTTTACCACACCACCAAACCAAAATTTTGCCATTGGAGGTCACTGATTTACCTCCAGCCATTAGCTGGAGGTAAATCAGCCCCCCACTGGGAGAATAATGCAGGTATTACCGGCAGAGGTATTAATGGTGCTGGTAATACCTGCAATCCCCTCCATGGAGTCCTATTTCAACTCTACCAAATAGGGATTTACCACCCTTTCCACTGCCTGTAATATCCCGGTAGCACCAGGATATCAGGCAGTGGAAGCAGCACATAGGTGTGCCGGTATCCTGCCAGAATTGCCAGCGGGATACCGGCAAACCTATAATGACTGCCATTAATTTTATTCCATTGTCAATTTTTGTGTGCTCCCTTGGCTTTGTGACAATGTGCATTTGTGTTATTGTTATGTGTCTGGCTACCTTAAGTATTTCTGCTGTGCATTTGGTAATTAAACTTTGGAGACCAGCTAGATAATGCATCCGTTTAGCTATACAACTGTAACTTCTGTTTGGATGCGTGTTGATCCTTTTGAGCTAAAGCTATTCATAATACTAATGTATACTTCTTGCAAGTACCACTGGATGGTGAAAGTCATCTACTTAATGAACCAATGCAGACTGTCTCAGGGGTTGTTAAATCTTTCTTCAACAGTTGCAAACACAGAGTGTGTATACCACTTTAAATCTGGGTATACAGTATACTGTATCTAGTGTTATGGAAACACAAAGAGTTAACTGCTGTGACAATGTACTGGAATGGAAAAGAAAGCAAAACAGAGATCTACAACATGAAATGGGTGGCTGACAGTCAAATGAAAGTTGTGTGTAGCCAAGTTCAGGTCCACTGGGAAAGTGGGCAACACAGCAATATTGAAACCATGGAGGACTTGCACAAATCGGTAAGTGTCCTTTCCAGGATTCTACACAAGGTGAATTTGGGACACTACAGGGACTACAAGTTGGGACAATGGTTCCTTGTTTCAAGAGGAACTAAGTGACTAAGGCAATCCCTTCTTCTGGTACATAGCTGATACTGAGTTATTCAGACTGGTCGGCACATACTTGGATGGATTCAGAGTTATGAATATACTCTACTTTGGTATACTTTGGTATAATATGAGGAGCATAGAAAATCAGGGACCTGAGAGAAATATTTGGCCAGCTCTATAGACAGTCAAGTGCCTTTGGGATATGAGTCCTGAACCAGAGCCTCCTGCTAATACGGCTTCAGTGTTATTGTCAGCAATTTCTTGAAATACCCCAAAATGGTATATAATCTATAGTACAATTTAGTTTACATAGAAGATGCTGCCCCCAAAAGATTGACTGGGGCAGAACGGGTAGGCAGAATATGTCCTTATTAGTGATGAACTCCTTTGTGACAGATAAAGGCTTTATAACAAAGCACAGGTGCCTAAGGGAATCCTACAACATTGATGGTGGTAGAAGAAAGATGTATAGTTAAGGAACACAAACCATATAGATAACTTGCTAGCCCCTATGTCAACTAGACATGGAACACTTTTAGCCCCTATAAAACACTGAACATAGGGACCGTCTTGAGCTATGGCTATCAAGGGTTTCATGGTGAAATTATCTCTGAGGCTGTCCTAATAGTGATCGTCATTTATAACGCTAGGCACAACACTGTTGTTTTAAATCATGTGTGCCTGTGTTAGGGAAAGGGGTGGATTTTGGAGTGGGGGGGTGACAATTCTGCTGATGCTATTTTGCGCCTATGGTTTTCCAATGACACACCTACTTATAATGTTTACTAGCTGTGGGGCGCCCAGACCCATTTCTCTGAGAATTTGGTACCATTCCCCCTCCTCATTCCATTTTCTAATCCCGCCCCCACTCCCCTTGTGAAATCTTTTCCCTACTGTGTGGGATTTCTGTCATTGGAGATTTTGTAACTGCAAGACCATGAGCTTGTTCTCAGCATTTTCTATCTTTTGTTCTTGGTTCAACCGACAGTGGTTCAGCACTTTAACAATTTTCAATAAATGCTTTGTTTGCCACCCAGTGGAAATCATTGTGATCTGCTGCTTCAGTTATGGCTGTAGACCGCGAACAAAGGCATTCACCACTGCTTCGTGTGCAGTGTTTGTAGGTTTTATTATGCCTGAATGTTTCTTGATAAGTATCTTAGGTCGGTCCAGAAAGTCCATGGTTGCTACTGTTCACATATGCAGATCTGCCCAAATCCATTTTTCAGTGGTATTACACAGAGATGACATTAAAAAATCTCATCCATGTCCATGCCATGTACATGCCTATCCCAAGATCAGCCACCAATTGTTGTAAGCATTTTAACATTGTGTTATTATTTTAGAACAATTGTAATACTGCCTTGACTACTGGTGTGATTCTTGTCACCTCTAGCTCACAGAGCCTTTCCTCCACCCCAGTGGGAATGTGCTGGATCCCCCCCAGTAGAGGCTGTGGTGGGAGTAGAGAGAGAGAAAAGCATATACATGTCAATGTGCATCAAAGGATAGAGTAGGCAGCAAACCCCTGCAGTGGGTTAGCCACCCTCACTTATCCACACAGTACTGATTTACTAAATGCATTTTATTTTATTGAGAGTCTCCTGTTCAAACCCCTACCAACCCATTCCTTAACAAAACATGCACCATATACAGTAAGCCAATGTATAGTACTTTAAATAGTTGTCCCACACTACATACACATGCAGCAGTGCCTCCAACTTAATTCTCAATAATTAACACTCAATGAATGCTCTCACACTCTCTTGTAAAGTGAGATTATTTTTATTATGAGAAATAAGTAACAAAAAAGCATTGTCACTATTATTGTAACTGCGCATAACACACTCAATATGCCAAATGTTATAAATGAAAATACATATATCATTGTCTAGCCTGTATTTCCACTCAAGGTGAGTCAACAATCTTAAAAACATAATAGCTCCTTAAAAGTAATTGACAACCTCATCAATTCTCACTAAACATCCTCATATAATAAACTGCCTTCACAATAGCTTATCGGTTCTCAATAAACAGCCTCCTAAAATGAACTGCCTTCTTAAAACCTCTACCTCCTCTTTCCCATTGTGATATAAAAAATTGGTAAAACTGACTCTCATACTCTCAAACTGACATGAATCCTCTGATAGTAGGGAGAAGAGAGTTGAAAGCTGGAAGCCTTGAGCCTGGAGTCTGGAGGAAGGTGTGGTGTCTGTAAAATCCAGAAACAATCCAAAATGCAAACAATATCAAATCCAATTTGAAAAACCACCTATCAATACCATCACGGTCTCTAAGTAAAAAGCATCAAAAAGGTGAAATGCCCTTCAATGTCAATCCTGAGGTACCCATATCGCTGGTAGCGCTCAACGCCGAAAATACGTTCGACTTGGTTGAATGGCCCTTTCTTTTTGAGGTGCTGAGGCGATCCGGGCTCGGCCGTACCTATATCAGCTGGGTCAGGCTGCTTTATACAGCCCCAAGTGCCACTGTGTATACATGCGGAGTGACCTCTGAGTTCCTCTTCCCCACGCGCTGCACAAGACAGGGGTGCCCTTTTTCCCCGATCCTGTTTGCCTTGGCTATGGAGACTTTGGCTTGTCACATCCGGGAACTGCATACCCATCGGGGTATCTGCGTAAATGCGCACCAAGCTATAATATCGCTGTACGCAGATGATGTTCTTCTGTATGTTAAACATCCAAAACAGAATTTAGTTCCATTGACTCAGGAGGTGATCAGGTTTGGGGAACTGTCGGGCCTCAACATTAATTGGAACAAATCCAAGGACCCCCCTTTGACTCCCGGGGTAGCACAGGCTGACATGGGTGATGAATTCCGTTGGTGGCCTGATGGGTTGAGATATTTGGGCATCATGGTCTCTAAATCCTTATATCAGGACAATTATATTAAAGTACTTGAGGCTTTAGAGCAGAGAGTGGAATCATGGATCCGCCTCCCCATCTCGCAGGCAGCACGTGTGGCCCTGGGCAAGATGGTTATTTTGCCCAAACTGTTGTATGTTTTCATTAATGTCTCTATATGGCCTCCTGCTCCCTACTGGCCCCGCGTTAGGACAATGATGTCTAGACTAGTGTGGGATGGTAAACAGGCTCACATTGCATACGATACTCTGACGCTGGCCTATGAGCAAGGTGGGCTGGAAGTCCCTGATATACAGTGGTACTACTTGGCATCGCAGTTGCAGTATGTAATGGGTTGGAGCTCCCCGAGCTCAGCCCATCCACATGTAATGGTTGCTAAAGCAGTCTCATATCCAAACAGCTTAATGGGAATGTTGTGGGGCGATAGAGAGGCGGTCCCGAGGGGGGAAGTTCAGCCAGTAAGCGTAACATGTAGGGCCTGTGAACAGGTGAGTCGGCTCTCGGGTGCCACACCCTGTTTCCATCCAGGCTGGCCAATATATAGTGTCATAGTCATACCGCTTACACATGAAAAGGTCTTTAAAGAGCAATTTTGTAAACTAGGTGTGCAGGTGCTAGGTGACATGGTATATGAAGGGCAGTTAATACAATGGGAAGAATTGTGAGGTAGAGGGGAGCATAGTGCGGTGTCCCTGTTCCTGTATTACAGAATTAGGGGGGTATTAAAGTCTAACGAGCCCGACTTTCCGCAGGCCCCAGTTCCCAACACGGTACAACAACTCATTGTTAATCCTCCAACTCCCTGCAAATTAGTTTCCTCCATGTATAAAGGGATTAGGAGTGTAATAGTTGCAAAACGGATGGCTTACAGAACTGCTTGGACTGCATCTCTCGGCCTCGACTTGAGTGATACGCAATGGCAACTCATATGTACTCAGACCCGTAAAATCTCCCAGAATGGTCGCTACAGGTTAACTCATTTTTAATTCTTGCATCGGGTTTACTATTCCCCTTTGAAGCTGAGCAGGATATACAAGTGCAGCTCTCCGGGGTGCAGGAGATGTGGTGGGGAACCTGCTGATTTTTTTCATGTGGCGTGGAAGTGTCTGCTCATTAGAACTTTCTGGAGTAAGTTTGGAGAGGCAGAGTGTAAGATTCTTCTTACGCCATGGTATACTCACCTGGGGTGTGGCTGTTGGCCTTGGCTGAGGGTGGATCTCGAACAGAACAGAAATTGCTGGGGCTGGCAGCTGGGGCGGCCAGACATCTGGTGGCCAGTAAATGGGTTTAGGAGGAGCCCTCCGACTTTCAGTGCTTGGCTGGAGTGTATGAAATTGTGTGAACAGAGGGAGACTAGATATGCTACTACCATGCCTTTTTCAAGTCGCCCATTCGACTACTGGCCCCAATTTCGAACGTATGTAGCTGAAATGGAGGTTGGATCTCCTCATTCTGTTACGAGGATGGACACTCATTCGTGATGTGCGGCTGCTGGAACCTTCTCTTCATGGTTATTTCTGACTCGGCGGTACAGTGTGCCGTTGGTAAACTGTTATACTGGCGTCATTCATCACTATGGAGGGTAACTGAGGCTGGGACATGTGTTGTTAGTGCAAGTCGATTACTGTTGGGAGGGTAGGGGGTAAGGAGGTGGGGGGAGAGTTGAGGGGTTGTTGAGGTGTATGTTGTTTTACTTTGAAATTCAATAATGAAAGTAAAAAAAAAAAGTAAAATGCCCTAAAAAGATGTAGGGCCTGATTCACATAAGCTTTTTATAATAGTGCAAGCCCATTGGAAAACACTCTGTGAATGAGGTCCTTAGTGTCAATTGGAATGGGGGGTCCGTTGTGGCGTGGGCTGCCTGCAGGTATGGTCATGGGTGATGGGGGTCCCCTATGGTGTGGGCTGCCTGTGGGTATGGTCACGGGTGATGGGGGGTCTGTTGTGGTGTGGGCTGCCTGCAGGTTTGGTCACGGTGATGGGGTCCCTTGTGGTGTGGGCTGCTTGCGGGGTCTGTTCTTGGCTGATGACAGCACGAGCGATTTGGCTGGCGTAAGCGGGGTATGCGATTTCACGGAGGTACGCAAGGACATTTTCATGAGGTTTGGCTGGCGCGAGCGGGGTGCACGTTTTCACGGGGGTAAGCGAGGAGATTTTCACGCGAGTTGGCTCGCGTGAATGGGGTACGTGATTTTGCAGGGTTATGCGAGGACATTTTCACGCGATTTGGTTGGCGCGAGCAGGGTGTGCGATTTTGCAGGGGTACGCGAGGACATTTTCACGCGATTTGGTTGGCGCGAGCAGGGTGCATGATTTCGAGGGGGTACACAAGGATATTTTCACGTGATTTGACTGGCGCAAGCAGGGTGCACAATTTCGCGGGGGGGCAAGGACATTTTCACGCGATTTGGCTGGGACGTGCGGGGTACATGATTTCGTTGGGTTTCACTGGGCACTTTTCATGTGATTTGGATGACGCGAATGGGGTACGGGATTTTGCGGGGGTACGCAATCCATTTTTATGCAATTTGACTGCTGCGAGCAGCGTACGCTCCGATTTTTCACGCAATTACGATGGAGGGGGGATGTGTGCTGGGCCAAGGATAGCGCGGGGCCTTGCACTGTATTGGACATTTCACTGGCTTTTTCCTGTGCAAGGGGCGGTGTTGGGGGTGTTACTGGTGCAGTTGGATGTTTACTGTGCCATGGCTAGTTATGGCCTGGGAAATCCATGAATTCGCGTTGCGCACAATTGCTGCTTTGTGCCGCGGCTGGCGCACCCGTGGCGCACGCTCCCTCTCGGAGCGCGCCGCTTGCGCTGCTCCTGCGCCAGAATCTATTAATTGGACCCTGTATTTCTTGTTGTAGGTGGTTCATGGCTGTGTAGTGGTAATGTAAAGGTATAACACAGCATACAGTTGAAAGGTAATGCAAAGGTATAACACAGGATACTTTTATACTGTGTGTACTTTTACGTCTGTGCACCTCTCTTGCATTGCATTTGTGCATCCTTTTAAAAATCGAATTTAGGCTATGTATACGTTTACATCGTGCTTCTCTCTTGTATTGCATTTGTTCATCCTTTTTAAAAATCGAACATGGGTTGTATGTACTTTTACATCTGTGCACTTCTCTTGCATGCATTTGTGCCTCCTTTTAAAAAAATCGAATTTAGGTTGTGTGTACTTTTACATCTGTGCCCCTCTCTTGCATTGCATTTGTGCCTCCTTTAAAAAAATGAATTTAAGTTCTGTGTACTTTTACATCTGTGCACCTCTTGTCTCCTGAACATCTATTGCTTTCTGGATTGCATGTATGCTTTTGTGATTACTTCTACTAGGCCACCTGGTGAGTTTAGCTAGAACGGTGCTGTTCAGCTACTTTTCTTCCAATCCTCCAGTAACCTCTGTCTCCACTATTGCTCTCTCCATCTCACCCATCTTCTCTAACTTCTACACTACCACCTATCCCCCCATCTCTCATGAAGTCCGGTTGGAAAAAGCACTAAAAGACATCCTGAGTGCAAACCCTGGACTTCCCATCGCAGACACCTATGTCAGCGCTTCCTCCAGAGAGGTCTTCACTGATATCCTGTTCTCTGTCCCGTCCCCAGATCTATGGACCCCCTATCTCACCTCCTCTTTCTCTCCTTCCACATCCTCTACCATTAACTGTGGCACCAAGTGGGAATACCACTTGGGCAGCTTCTCATCTTCACATTGCTTCGTTAGTGTCTATCACACAGGCACTATCCTGGTTCAGGGTCCTCAACCCAACCTCCTTCTCTTTGACCACTTCCTGCCTTCTCTCATTAACTTCCTTCCTTCTCCTGCCTCTCCCCCTACTACTCTCTCTCCCTCCTCTGACTGGTGTACCTAGCCCCTGTACCCCACCTCAGAAAACCTTCAAAGGAAGAGACCTCCTCCATCTGGCGACTCTTAACGCCCGCTCAGCCAACAAACACTCTGCTGACATCGGACTCCTTCTTGAAGACCATTACCTCGACATTCTCCCTCTTACTGAGTAATGGTTCAATGCCAGCTGAGTCACTGCTTTTGACTCCCTCCTCCCTGATAGCTTCAAGATCATCTCCAAGCCTCGAACTCCCCAGCGGGGAGGTTGCCTTAGGCTTTCCTGAGTGGCTTCCTGCTTCCATGTTATCCATCCAGCTCTGCTCTTCCTTTGAAAGCCTGGTTTGCAAGTTGGTCATCTCTCCCACCTCCATCCTGACCATTGCTACCATTTACCGGCCTCAAGGTGTCACCATCATGTTCCTCTCTGAATGGGCTGATTTATTTTCTTCCTTGCTTTCATCCACCTTCAAAATCCTCCTTCTGGGGAATTTCAACATTCAACTGGACTCCCCTGGCTCTGTATCCACTCTCTTCATTGACCTCTGAACCTCTCTTTCCTTCTCCATTCTCCCTTCTGGGCCAACCCTCTCAGTTGTATAAACTCTGGATGCCCTCATGCACTCTGACCTCTCTCTCTCTCTCTCTCCCACCACTAGTCACTCCTCTCTCCTGGTCAGACCATTCTCTCCTCTCCTCCCACCTGGGTCCCTATGGCAATCTGACCGCCATCCTAAAGCCCTGCCAACCTCGTTCACTAACATCTGCCTGATGAAACGAGTGTCAGCTGCTGCCTTCACTTCCACATTCATCCCTCCTCACCCCCTACTTCTGATTCTACCTTTGACTCTGCTCTCAGCAACCTCCACCTGTCCATTAACAATACTCTTGACATTCCTGTCCTCAGTCATGAGGATGCACCTGAAACCTGCCTCTAAGTGTAACTTCTGGTATGACTCTGAACTTGCCGCCCTGAAATGAAAGTGCAGGGCGGCAGAATGGAAGTGGCAAACCTCAGGCTCATCATCTGACAAACTGGCCTGCCGCCTACACCAAAAGCAATACAGACTCTCCATCTGTGCAAAGAAAAGAGCCACATACAGGCACGGGTTTCTAGTGCATCCAACAACACCGCAGAACTTTTAAAGATCTGCAGCGAACTAGCCAACCCTCTTGCAGTCCCCTCCTCCCCTTCTCCTTCCCAGGCCTTATGTAACACACTGGCTGCACACGTTGCCACCAAAACTCAGGACATCCTGAACACTCTTGCTACCCACCCTCCCAACCCCTCCCATACCCTCTTGCTTCCCTTGGCCCCTCACCTTCCTCCTTCCTCCTTCTCCTCCTTCTCTCCTGTCACACCTGAAGAAGTTAACAGAGTTGTCCACTTCATGAAGTTCTCTTCTAAACAGGTTTCCCCTTGCTTATCCAGGACTATCATGGATAACATTGGCTCTCTTGCCCCACACTCACTGATTTTTGCAATCATTCTTTTGTCACTGGATCTTTCCCCTCCTCCCTTAACCACTCCCTTGTGCACCCACTCCTGAGAAAACCATCAGCAGACCCTGCGGCCCTGCCAACTACCACCCTATCTCCATCACCTCCTTATTGGGGAAGCTGCTGGAGAAGCTAGCATTTCCCCAACTCAACTCACACACTGAACTTGTTGGTGGTCTCCATGACCATCAATCTGGATTCCAAGCATCCAGAGGCACATAAATTCCTCTTCTAAACACCTGTGAAGAACTGCTTGCATCTCTGGACTTCAACTCCCCAACTGTCCTCATCCTTCTCAATCTCTCCTCTGCCTTTGACACAGTCAACCATTCCATCCTCGTAAAAAGGCTCCACGATACCCTTGGTATCTCGGAAAGGGTACTGGACTGGGTTTCCTGGAACAGGGCACTGGACTGGCTGACATCCTTCCTAACTGACCGCTCTTCCTAAGTCATCCTGGGCACTTTATCTTCACCTATTTCCTTCCCCACCTGTGGTGTCCCCCAGGGTTCTTTCCTCTCCCCTTGGCTCTTTAACATCGACCTTGCTCAGCTTGCATTGCTCATCTCCTCCTTCTCCTCCAACTTCCAGTGTTACGCAGATGACACACAGCTCTTTTTCAAACTTCCTGCTGACCCTCTTGCACCCTCCATCATTCCTGACTGCCTATCTGCCATCCAGTCCTAGTGCACATCCAAAGATCTCTGTCTCAATGCCTGTAAAATTGAGATCCTTCCTTCGGGACCCCTGCTCCCTCCTTCTTTCCTTCACTCTGGCCTTACTCATTGGGTTCTCCCCCTGCTCCTTCTTCTGAAGCCCGTTCCTCTGGCCCCAACTCTTTGGGCCTCATTCCGAGTTGGGCGGTAAGGGATAACGGTCACCGTTAAGGAGACCGTTGCCGTTAAACCCTTACCGCCCAATTCCGAGGTCCCTTAGCGGGAGCCGCAAAGAACGTGTGGTCTGACCACACGTCCTTTACGGGTCCCGCTAAGGGACCAGGGCGCTAATTACGGGCCTGCTAATAGCAGCCCCATAATTAGCGACTTCCACATTCCCATTGAGCCCTATAGGGGCTCAATGGGAATGGGGAATGGTTGGTTGAATGGGGATTTACCGGGTCCGCACAGGTCGGAATGCCCCGGCAAGTCTCCATTGAACCAGACCGGACCCGGGCCCGGTTTTGGAGGCAGCCATGGCGCTAATAGCGCCATGGCTGCCTCCAAACTCGGAATGAGGCCCTTTGTCTGTAAAGCGCTTTGCTAAACAGAGGGTAGGTGGTCGATCGCTTTCCTCAGCTGGCTCCCTCTATGGAATAGCATCCCCCTGCCTCTGCGAGTTGAGCATGACTTTCTTAAATTCCAGAAGCTCCTCAAGACTTTCCTCTTTACCTCCTCATTCCCTTCTTCTCTCCTCTACTAATACCACAGTTGCTATGATTGGTGCCCGGGGTCCTTATGCATCTTCAGGGCCCCTTGACCACTCACTCCAAATCGGCTCAGCTCTTGCCTACTCTCAGCACCTGCCTCTACACACCCTCCGCCCTGGAGATTCAAACTTACACCTAACGTGGCTCCAGGCTGTGTAGCACTCGACAACCGAAGCACTTCATCTGTGGCTCACCCATGAGCTTGGAATCCCCAGCACTTACCCCCTCTGCCCTCTTCCTTGCTCCACCTGCACGTTCTGAATACTCATATGGCATAGTAGGTTTGTCCTTTCTTCCTTTTTCCCCCTCCACTGCTCTTATTGAATATTGTGTTTTGTAATGTATTTCACTCTCTTGTTCCTTCCCCTTGCCCCATGGACGCCTTGAAACAGTATTTAACTTGCTGTTTAAGCGCCTAACAAGCATACAATAAATAAACAAATGAGGATAACAATATTAATGTCAGTTCATCTGTAAGGCTCTTCTGCTAATATGTCAAAGATGCAACATTAGCTTTATGTTAACTTATTCATTTTGTGATTACATACTATAAGCATGCTTGTAGTAATATCATGTTTGTTTGCACAACACTAACGAGCTATGGCATACAGAGTAAGATGTTCAGTCACCCACTCAAAGAGTACAATGACATGCATATACGATAGTGGCTGTGGCAATGTTTTGTGTGCCTCAAACACTGGGCATGTGAACTACATCTATGTCTACTGAGGATACACAAGCCGTGACCTTCAGGTATACCCTGCATGTTTCACATATATGGACACAAAGGCCATTGTCTTCCAACGTTGCTTGTGCATGCCAGAGACAGAGGTTTGAGGACCATAAGTAATTGCTGTACCTGTTGATGCACTGAAGTAAGAGCTTGAGATGACATCACTTGCTGCCCAGTGGATGATTAACCACTGTACATATTTAGTTAAGCTAGGCTGGGCTCAGAACGAGGCAACAACGTTATTAAGTATCCTGGCCAAGGGAGTTAAAAATAAATGCCTGAATTTACTTTATTGTGACTTGAAGAATTCACAATTCACTTGGAGCATTCGGTACCACAATCGATTTGGCAATTCCTTGCTAAGAAATGTCTTTCCTGTTCCTGCAGTCGCTTAAGGCTAAAACTAAGGCTTGGGACCGTAACATGAATATTACCAAATTAAGTCTGAGGAAAAGATACATTGAATATGTCACTTAGGCTGGACCTGCCATGTACATATTTGATAAAATGTTGTCCCCAGCCGTTGAGTTGTTTTATCTTGTATATACTCTTAGGCATTCTACATAGCTTTGAGTACTTAGGCGCCTGGCAAGACGTGGAGCGTGACGCAACACTATGGGCCTCATTACGAGTTGGGCGCAAAGGTATACCGGGCACTGGTAAGGACACCGGTGCCGGTAATCCCTTTGCGCCCTAGCCCGAGTTCCCTTAGTGGGTCCCTTCCTTAACGCCTGGTTTTACCAGGCGTTAAGGATGGGATCCGTTAAGGGACTTTAGAGCTAATAGCGGTACCGCATTTTGCGGTACCGTTATTAGCGCCTTCCCCCTTCCCATTGAGCCCTATGGGGGATCAAATGGGAATGGGGAATGGCTTTTTCAGTGGGGACTTACCGGTCCCGCAAAGGTCGGAATAGACCGGCAAGTCCCCATTGAACGAGGGCGGGCTCTGTATCGGTATTGGAGGTAGTCATGGCACTAATAGCTAATAGCGCCATGATTACCTCCATACTCGGAATGAGGCCCTATATCACCTATGTGGTCAGGGGATCGAATTTAGTCAACATATTTTACTAGAATTTTTTTTACAGGAACACTATCGGAGGCGATACAGCAAATTGGTCTTTTATCCTGATATGTTATTATCTGCCCCATTATTTAGTTTTATAAACTCTTCCGAGGTTTTGTTAATAACTGCGGCTATCTACCATGCATGCAAGATAGCACTTTTAAAACTAAGATCTATAGTTAAGGGCATCTGACTGGGGCTAGCTGTGCTTTAGAATTGCAACATTTAATTCAATTTTATATAGTCATTTTATTATGTTACTAGTGTACAGGTTTGAATGACACCATAGCACCACTATATGCAAAAAGCATATAGCGGTGACAACAGATGAAGCAATCACTGCATCGGACAAATATACAGGGACAATACATCTGGCATTGTATCAAATTGTTAGATTTTATTTTATTGTAGTAACTTGTGCATTTATTGAATCTGTTAAGATTGTATCATTGTATCATGTTTATTGTTATTTTTCTTGTGAGTTGGAATGTATGTTTTATTGCTGTATATTGCTGTATCTTGTATACAGTGCACATGTTTACTAAAGAAAAAACAGAAGTACTTAATACAAACATTTTTTTTAAATTACTTAATATGGTAAAATATACACTTCATACACTGGTTTATGGGATGAAAAGGACTTGGCTCAGGGGCATTCTCTGTGTACACCAAATACAGGGGCATATGAGAAACTAGAAATCAATAGAGGCCATTCCTTTGAGTGGAAAGGAAGAAAGGGCCTTGGAAAAGGGCATGTAATTTGTGTAAAACACACAGACCATGGACATCAGGTATGCCCTTCGGTACTATTCATATTGAAGCATGGTTCACACAAATCATAGTCCTTAGTCATTCCTTTTGCATTGCACATAATAGAACATAAAGCTAATGCCATTAATATATGCATTAATAATGCAGGCTCAAATTCCTATACTGGTGGCCTCCCCCATAAACACCAGCAAAGCCTGGTGCACCACCATACAAATCACACTCTCCTCAAAAATTGACACACTCCAAAACAAAATTCCACCCAAAAAAAACAGCTAGATAGCAAAAACTTGCCTCCTCCATTGCTGGATACAGAACATGGAAATTCTGAGACATCATTCAAATTTTCCCAGGTCAGCCAAGAGTAGGTCTTATATACCATCTCCAAACGTAAAGCCTCAAATTTCAAAGGAGATTGCTTCCCAGCCAAACTAGTCGAACTATGCTCACCCACGCTATCACCAATTATCACCAAATGGGTCAATGCTTCCTTCTGCTCTAATCTGGTATCGGTGAGTATCAAAGAAGCATGGGTCATCCCCTTGCTTAAAAAAAATCACTAGACCCACAGTACCCACAAACTACCGCCCTACAACTACTGTTCCCTTTTTGCTTAAAATAATCAATAACATTGCCTATTCCCAAATACAAAAGTACCTGGAGCAGAACCATCTCTTAGGTGCTAGACAATCCGGCTTCCGGCCAAGTCACAGCACCGAAAAGGCGCTGTTAGACCTAAAAATCCAAACGGATAGTTTAAGAGATTCCGGCAACTTGTGTATTCTACTACTATTAGACTTGTCAGCCACTTTTGATTTGGTGGACCATTACAAACTATGTAAAGCACTGCTAACCAACTTCAACTTTTCACAGGAAGCTACACTCTGGGTCAAATCGTTTCTCACAGAACGTACCTCAAGAGTCACCATCGGCAAGGATGCTGCCGACCCCATTCCAGTCCCTATTGGAGTGCCACAAGGCTCCTGCCTTTCACCAACTCTCTATAACGCCTATACAAAGTTACTTTTTGCAGCCTTAGATGCAATGGGTATGATTTATACAAATTTCACGGATGATACTCACATACTCATCCCCATTACTGGTAACCATGAGCAAGGCACAATTACGGTAAACAAAATCTATGCCATTATCCAAAATTGCATGGCAAACAATAGTCTTTGTCTAAACGATGAAAAGACGGAGATCCTCATCGTGGGGTTGCCAGCCAAAATCAAAGCACTCCATGCAGACTACTCCTCGATCACAATCAACGGTACTCCCATTTCGATTCTCAACCAAGCTAAAACTCTAGACGTACATCTAGATAATAACCTAACACTGACCAAACATGTGAATGCCCTTTCATCAGCCACTTCTTACACCTCTAAGCTTGTTGCACTAAGTGGACAATTCTTGACCCCTCAAAACTGTATTACTCGAGCTCGGGCCCTCATTCTGTCTGAACTAGACTATTGTAATGTATTACTGTAGGTGCCTCTAATACCCACTTAGCTAAACTCCAACTCCTGCAAAATAAGGCACTGCGAGAAGGCCTGGGCATAAAATAATCCAACCACATATGAACGATTAGAAGGGAAGCTCACTGGCTCCCAATTAAAGCCAGAATCAGCTTTAAAACACTTTGGGCCTGATTCACAGAAGTGTTTTATAATAGCACAATCCCGTAGGAAAACATTCTGTGAATCAGGACCTTTGTATTGCTCACAAGTGTCTCAAAAAACAGCTCCCATATATCTGAACAATGCTATTACCTGCAAGAAGAATATTAGAGCTCTTACATCTAGCAACAACACTCAACTCTTTGTCCCACAATACAAACTCTCAAGGGCGGGGGAAACAGCTTCCCGATACTGGCCCCTAAAATATGGAACTCCCTAAAAGAAAAAAACCATCCCACCAGAAATTCAAGAAAATGCTAAAAATCTGGCTGTTCAATAAACATTAAAGTAACCCAGCAATTTTCGGATTCTCCTCTCTAACCTGAGAATCTTTCATGTAACTATGCATTGTTTACATTGTCTACTGTATGATCTGTAATGACTTTTTCCCTGTAACCAGCAACCTAAGCTTCCTGTATCCCTATGCCATGATGACGTCTAAACATTAGTTCAAAAAAACTTTTCTATATTTCAAAATCAAAATGTTCAATTAGAAAGCAGATTTGGTCATTAATAATTATGCAATCAATGGTGTGAGTATAAGAACATATGTAATTTATTCAAAACGCAATTAGCAGCGAAAAGTTCCATTTATTGTGGACGGCTGATGTGTTTCGAGAAGTAAATTCTCTTCTTCTTGAGCCAAAGATCATACAAATGAACTAAAATAAAGAAAATGTAGAGAAAATATGTGTAAGAAAACAAACAATCAGGGTAGTGTAGCTCAAGAGGCATACTACATAGTGTGTTTTTTTGCACAATTGCACAATTACATATAAGCATTAGGATAGATGTCACGGATTGTCTACCATCACAAAGAGACGAAATTCAAGTTAGTACTTAAATCGACACTCATGTTTGATATATATCCGAAGCCACAAGCAACCCAGACTCCAGTGGCTACAATGACCAATAATAGATTCAACATCAATGTAACAGAGAAAATATAGAATCCTGTGTCTAAATAAAACTACAATATCCAGAACAGGTAAGCGCTCACCTTCTATGGAAGGTTCCTATGTCCTATTGTGTTAGATGGTGCCTATGGGCAAGTGTTCTTCAATCAATTATGGAGAACTAAGCGAATCAGAAAGTGCAACGGGAGTCACAGATGCTGAAAACAACAATACGGGCAGTGAGTTGTGTGCATAGGTATACAGCACTGAAACAAGGTTAACAAAAACGATTTTACTTAATTATGTGTCGGAAAAGGTAGGGACTCACCCTGGCGGGGTGATTTTTCGAAAAGGTCCAATGGATTCAAAAGAACACAGTCCCGGGAATAGTATGATGACACGATCCAGTGCAGAATGCGGCACGCTCTAAGTGTCTGTAAAAAAGAGCCCAAAGGAGTTTAAGATTAATAATGGCGAGTTTTCAAGCAAACCACAACACTAGCCAGAGACAATTTGGGGAATGAAGCAACTTACTAGTGAAACTGCGGTGCGCGGTCGTTAACAGCGCTCATCGGTCTATGTGAGGCAGATCTGAGCTGAGCATCTTCCCCCCAGGCCGAGGGTACTCGAGCGTTGTTAGATACCGTTGCTAGGCAGGGGACGCTCCAAATGGAATGAAGGACCCTCCTGCACGGATTAGATTGTACAAATGGGTGAACAATGTATAGAAACAAACGACGGACTAGTGAATGTGTACATGAACTGGAACAAGCTAAAAAGGAGCTAGTCCACAGTGGCGGCCATGTTGAAATGTGGCAGTAAGTAAACCAGTACATATGGTAAATGGGGATCAGTAAACTATGTAAGAAAAGAAAAGTAATTGGAGTCGGAGTTGGGTGGCATTGGATTTACAATTTGAAAAAAATCGTCAATTTCAGACACGGTAAGTGTAAGAGAGCAGAATCTGCTATGCATATAGCATTCACTTGTTAAAAAATGTGCATAGGAAGGTAAACAATCACTGTGTGTGTGTATGGCAGCTTAATTATGCAATACAACGGTTTAATGGATAGTAGTGTGCAAGAGGCAAGAAAATACAATTAAATACATTGTTCAGTGGAGACCCAATTTTACAAAGGAGGTTGGACTGATCACTAGTGTCTTTTTAGATGAAACATTTAAATGAAATTTTGTCATTGAGGCCTCTTGGGAGTAGTGTGTTCAGTGTATGTATCCAATATTTCTCTCTGCGAGATAGTATTGTCTGATACTCACCACCTCTATAAGGTTTTTTGACTACTTCTAAGACCTGAAATTTAACCTGTGCTACAGTGTGGTCATTCTCCATAAAGTGTCTCGAAAGAGGTGACTTCATGATTTTGCACTTGATATTTGATTTATGCTCTGTGAGTCTCTCTTTGACAGATCTTGGTGTTTGTCCAACGTAGAGTTTGCCACAAGGGCATTTAATCGCATAGATCACACCAGTGGACATGCAGGTGGCATAGTGCTGTAGTTTGATCTTCTTGCCCGTGTATGGATGGGTGATGCTATCACCCTTGGTAACAATATTGCAGTGTGAGCAGCAAAGACAGGGGAAAGTGCCCATCTTTCTTGTTTGTAGGATTTGTTTATCATTTGGTGGTATTTCCGCTCTAACGAGTTTGTCTCTGAGATTCTTGCCACGCCTAATTGCCATCATAGGTGCTTTAGGAAACAACTCCTTTAGTGTGTAATCGTTGTGGAGAATGTTCCAATGTTTTCTGATGGTTCTCCCCATCTGGAAACTTTGTCTTGAGTATTTGGGGATATGTAGGAGGGGTGTTGTTTTAGATTTTATTTTAGGAGTAAGAAGATGATCCTTGCTGATCAATTCAGATCTTTCTTTGGCCTCCTCAAGAATTGACTCTGGCTAACCCCTAGCTTCATATTTTTCACATAGTTTGGTACTTTCTATGTCAAGACCTGCAGGATCTGAAATTATGCATTTAAGTCTCAAGATTTGACTGTATGGCAGATTTTGTAGCATAGATTTGGGTTGATGACTTGTGAAATGTAGCAAATTATTTGCATCCGTTGTTTTGTGGTAAACAGTAGTAATGATGCGGTTATCTTAGATTTCCACATCCACGTCCATGAAGTGTAAGTGAGGTGTTCCTATCTCCATGGTGAATTTGATATTATCATGAATGGTGTTCATGTAGTTGAAAAAAGAGTCCAATTCTTCTCGCCTCCCACACCAATACCGAAAATGTCGTCGATGTATTGTTTCCACATTAGGATCTTGAATGACCATTCAGGGTGATCCAATACGAATTGGTGTTCCAGTTTATACATAAAAGTATTGGCATATACCGGGGCCATTGAGGAGCCCATCGATGTGCCAGTAGTCTGTAAATACAATTTGCCCTGAAATATAAAGTAGCTATTGAAGAGAATTATGTCTAAGAATTTCAGAATCAAGTTATTATTCCCTGTGTTGGTTGCAGAATTGGAGATCAGCCATTGAACTGGACTTATGCCTTCTTCATGTGGGATGGACATGTATAAACTACACACGTCCATACTGAAGATAATGCAGTCAGAACTCAATGCTGTGATGTCTTGAATACAATTTAGGAACTCTGGCATATCTCTGAGGTATGTAGGAGTCTCTTGGACAAGTTTTTGTAGTGATCTGTCCCCATAGATTGCTAAGGGGTCAAAGATGCTGTCCGATCCAGCTACTATGGGTCCTAATGGAGGGTTAGTTGGGTTCTTGTGAATCTTCGGAAGACAGTAAAATACTGGTGTAATGGGGGTGTTGGTTTAATAAAAATTCATCTGTTTTAGCGTTGCTCAAGTTTTGTTGTAGTGCTTCTTCAATCGTGTCTTTGATGAGTAGCTTAATTTGCTGTATAGGTTCTCCATCTAGTTTGGTGTATGTGCTGTCATCATTAAGGAGTGTGAGGCTTCTAGATGTATAGTCCTCTGTGTCCATGATAACAATTTCTCCTCCTTTGTCAGCAGATTTAATAGTTATTTCTTCATCTTTGGCTAACGCTTCAATATGCTCAAGCTGACATTTTTTAGTGTTGGTTGGTGTTGTCTTCTGATAGTTAATTCTCCCTAGATCTTTGATCACCATTTTATCGAATAAATTCAGCATTGAGTTTTGTGTATGCGGATCAAAATAACTCTTAGGTCGAAACTCCAGGGTAGCGGTTTCCGAGGCATGATGTAGCTCATCCATGTCTGTATTAAAAAAGAGTTTGAGTCTTAATTTCCTCAGTAATCTATGAAAACACACCTTTTCTTCAAAGAGGGTGTCGTTGCTTGTCGGTACAAATGACAGTCCACGATTAAGCATATCTAGTTGAACACTGGTTAGATTTTTACTGGCTATATTGACCACCAAGTTTTCTATCATTTGTTTTTTCTTTTGTTTTGAGTTTTTTCCCTCTCCTCGTTTTTCTCTTGATTTGTCTCTTATGCCTAAAAAAACACCCAATGCCCCTGGGCTGGCTGGTGGTGGAATATTTGTCGGATTTGAAGGAATAGAATCCCTAGGGTCAGTATTGGTATTGCTGGTTTCCTTATCAGTGGGATGTCGTCTGTCCTCAGGTCTAATCGGGTCCCCGATACTGCTGCTGCTACTCTCGCTACCAGAGTTTGTTTTATTCGGGAAGTGTGATTTGCGTTGTTGATCCCGGTGGTAAACACAGGATTCTATATTTTCTCCGAAAAAAACACAGTATGTAGTATGCCTCTTGAGCTACACTACCCTTATTGTTTGTTTTCTTACACATATTTTTTCTACATTTTCTTTATTTTAGTTAATTTGTATGATCTTTGGCTCAAGAAGAAGAGAATTTACTTCTCGAAACGCGTCAGCCGTCCATAATGAATGGAACTTTTCTCTGCTAATTGCGTTTGGAATAAATTACACATGTTCTTATACTCACACCATTGATTGCATAATTATTAATGACCAAATCTGCTTTCTAATTGAACATTTTGATTTTGAAATATAGAAAAGTTTTTTTTAACTAATGTTTAGACGTCTTTTTGATGCAATTTAAAGGTGTGCAGGGGACGGGAGGGTTCCAGTTTTGATTCTCTTTTCTCTGTTTTCTATATCTGTATGCAGCCCTGTGCCAGGGCCGATTTTCCTCCCCCGCACCCAGAAATCTTTAACTCTTGGTCTAAAAGCCTTTAACTCCTAATATTTCACGACTGGGAGTGTGCACCTTTTATCCCGTTCTGCCCCTATGCCATGAAACTTCAGGGTTTGGGCGTATGACAATTTAAATAAATAAAATAAAATACATGAACCTGGGGAACAGAGTCATGCCGCTTGCACCGTGTGTGTATTACCCATGGTATGGAATTTGGCAAAGCCCTTTGTATAACACCCATGAAAGCATAATGCACACTGGGCATGCCTTTCAGATATTCCCTGTACGCACCACATACGTGGGATACCGCGTCTGACTAGAATAATAATTATTTCTAACATCTACATATGCTGCCATGCATTATACTCGGCCTTCGCGTGAGTTTCAGCGCGTATCTACAGACGGCTCCCAAGTAAAGTTGAGACACAACCTTCCTCCTAAATACGCAATGTGGCATCACTCGAGCGATGTCCCTGGTTCAGTGGTGGGGTCTGTGTTACGTACATTCATTTTCAAATTGTGGTATGATTGTTTCAGGCTTTTAATTTTATTTGTAAGCCTTTATTTTGCCTAACACATATGTATTTTCCTTCGTCTCTTTAACATTTACTCGAAATTTCATTTTTAGAAATACTTATAATAGTTGTGTTCCTTCATAGTGCGCTGCTCTCTCCTCAGGCAGGAAAGACAGGGGTTTCTTTTGGGGGATGCATTTACAGAAAAGGTTCAGTCTCAGTGCTGATTCTTTATTTTTAAAGAACTGGGTTTTTCGTGAAGACTGTCAAAGCTATGCGTCTTTGTGCAGTGTATTGGCTCTCAACTGTTTGGCATTAATTATTCATCCACTTTTGCTTCTGTGCATTATGTACTATTTGATTTCCTTTCCCCATCTTCTGTCACATTAGTTTTCTTGCCATTCATGTACACACTCATTTCTGTATCCTTTTCCCCGTAGGCACTAGAACCTGCGCAATTGCTCTTGATTTACTTGTTCTTCATTACCTTTACCCATTCGTGATTTTTTTTTCACATTTGTGATTGATGTACTGTCATAAAAATGACCTTAATTATACAATGTTGTGGATGTGATCTGCGTGCTCCTTGATTTGTGACTGAGCTGGTGTTGGAGGCTTGTGGCTGCTCCTCTGAATCGCTCTTGCGTGCATGGGTGCCCCTCCCTTCTACCCACGGTACCACACAGTCTCTGTGTGCTTCTCTGTGGCACACTGTGCCTCATTATAAGTATGGCATTAAGGCAACAACTGCGCTTATATCTCTACCGGCACTGTTGCTACCATACCACCATACTAAGAGTTGTGCTCGCAGGTCTCCCTCTGCCCGCCAGGTCCGTGCGGCACCCGGGAGCACAACTCGTGGATGCACGGCACCATTATGAGCGGTGCTGGTGCATCCGAGCTCCCCATTCCCATTCGGCCCTTTTTGCCAGCACTCACGAATGGGCAATTACCGGGTCCGCCGAACTCGGCATGACCCGGTAATTGCCCATTCGCGGGTGCCGGTAAAATCACGGGTTTGGCAGCAGCCGTGCCTTTGTTACAGGCACGGATACTGCCAAACCCGAAATGAGGCCCAGTCTTTCTACCTTCTCATGTTTTCTCTTTCACGGTTCATTTTCTTATATTCCTTTCCTCTGTCTCTTTCTCTCCTGCTCTAGTTTTCCCTTCTTTTACTCATGTTCCCATTGCCTTGCGTTGCCTCTCCTTGGCCCCTTTTTCCTTTCTGTCCATCCTGCCTTGATGGTTAATGCTCACCTCTCAGGTTGTAGGTCATGTGCGTAAATGGTCCTTCTGTGGCCTATACTTCCTTTGCTCTGATTGTTTCCCGCATAGGCTGTGGTTGGTCTGACTTGTTAAGATGGGGATCACTGCAGACTATGTGATCGCTTTAATTTGTGACTTCTCTCCCGTCTGACAACCTTACCTCTTTGTGCATCTGTCTCATCTTTTTGACGTTAGTGTATTCACCCTAACTCCCACCTATCTCCAGGGCTGATCTGCTCAACACTTTACATCCTTTCCCATCCTACTCAACCAACATCTAGTTGCCTCTAAGTATGTGCCATCAGACACCCTACTTATTTCCAGGTCCGTTCAGTTGGACACTCCACTTGCTTCTGTTCTTCCTTACCTATCTCCCCTCATATAGAAAGCATGTCCAGTAGCCCCCTCGGTTTTGTGAGGGTTGTATCCCTATTTACTCTGGTAATTCTGTTTACCACAAGGTTCCTTCTCCCTCCAACCACTCTATATTGGGGATCACCTTTCCTTCTAACGTGGTCTTACGTAAACTACAAGGACCTTCCTACCTCCATCCCCCTAGTTGTCTGTCACTACAATTGGGCAGTAATACTCCTTCACTCTCTCTGGGGAATGGTATTCCACTACTGCATGTCTTCTCCATAGATTAGACTCTCCTAGAAGGAGTTGGGATTGCCTTCTTCTCCCCTTCTCAGACTCCTTTCATCCCCCTACTTTTTTGTTGTGTGTGTTATATATTTTTCTCTTTGTTTTTTCTCTTTGTCTTGGTCTGGCAGTGGGTTCCAATATATCAAGACTTCATGATCCTCCTAAGACGAATACTCCTGACTTCTGTACGTACACCCACATAGGGGCTGATACATGCGAATAGCTTGACAAGTGGCATATTTATACTGGCCCTGATCTGGAGCTCCATTTTCCATCTATGGGTACCTTTGATATAAATAAACTAGTATACCGTGTAAGCACTTTGGAAAACCTTAAGTCCAACATCTTTCAAGTTTAATGTTCTTCTTGGTATGGGGAGATTTCTCATAGACATAAAGAATCTCATTTGTGACTTGTTAAAGACTCTGACAAACTTAAGTCACACCTCCCATCAGACAAAGGCAAGTTGCAGACTCAGACACAATCTCCCTTCTTCACAAAACCAGTCTCTGCACCACTATGGAGTGTTATAGAAATGCATGCTACTTTAATTTTCTCGCCATAAATTCATTATTATATCCTCCCAAAAGGCGTCTAAAATGCTTACTATGGACATCTGCGCTCAGCCTGCATGACAGACATTTCAATCTCTGCAATGTAGAGACAATGGAGTCTAAGACTATTTCCCTAAAGTAAGAAATGTAGAGTGCTTCAATATAAAGTGAGAGAGGCATTGCCCAAAAACTGTGCTATGAAAGATGTCCACCTCTCACTCTTTACCTTGAGATGTTAACTATTTGTGCACCCTAGAGAAATCTGTCCTCAAGTAAATGCAAGCACCACAAGTTCTAGAAGACCTAGAATACACTTTAGTGCAGGACCATTCTTAGACATTTGTGTCATAAGACCTTGGATCATGGGTTGTTGTTTTGGCCACAATAACAATCATCTGCCTAATCGTATTTAAACCATTTTTGCAAAGCTGTGCTCACATGTGTTTTGTGAAACTAAGAATTGCATATTTGAATGTTAGCTAGAGCAGTATAATCGAAAAGAGCCTATTGGTGATGTAATACCGAGGACCTCTACTAGTTGAAAACACTGTTTTCTTCAGATGTATTTGAGTCAACGAAGAACAAACGTCCAATGTTTGCCATTTAACCTAAAAGATATAACAGTTTAATAATGCATAACTTTATAGTCACAGATCCTAGGAACCTCAAACCAACTGTGATTGGTAGATAGAAAATGAGTCTAGAAAATATAAAATGTGCCTAGTTTATAATTATAAAATCATGAACAATTATGATCAATAACATCCACAATTCATATGCCACAGATTCAAATAATGCATCTCTCGGTGCAGGGCAACACATTTGGCCTTATTACAATTTTGATGGTCCAGAAAAATGTATGGTAAATCCAGTACCGGCAATTCTAGACCAGCAAAATACAATTTTGCTGGTGGGGGCACTGACTTACCTCCGGTCCTGAGCTGTTGGTAAATCAGGGCCCCTCTGACAAAAAATTCCACAATTATCGGCACCGGTATTACCAGTGCCAGAAATGTTGGCTTTTTCCTCCATGTAGTCCTATGGGACACCATGGAATGAGGATTTACCAGCATTTCTGCCAAAGGAAATATCCTGGTAATACTACAATATCAGGCAGCAGAAACATAGGGTCAGTGTACCTGTATCCCGCCAGAATCACCAGCAGGGTACTGCCAAACTCACGATGACCCAGAGAGTGTCCAATGGATTTTGCCTCATTACATTATCACATTCACTTCCCAGGTTATTGGGACAAAGCCACATTCCTAACTACAAATGGGAGTAGGAGGGAGTTTCCCTCACATGTATTTCAAGTTGTGAGACTACCAGTGCTTTCTCTCACACCTTTTTAAGTCATAAAACTGGGAGTGGATCACTCCCACTTCAGGTCATGAGAATGGGTCAGGTTTTTGATTATAAGAAAGGACTGAACATAGACAAAGTGGAGGATGATTCATGTAAATCAAAGGAGATGCCTGGGTGGCTGAAGTGGTGGCAGCCACCAACTGTCAGAGATGGGATTTGCATAGAGGCTGCAGAAAGATGATTCCGATTTTAAATGAGAGGAACAGTCCATATTAGAACCTGGTCGCAGAATAGCTTGCAGTCCTCGCAGATTGAGGAATTCCAAACAGGGAGGCTCCAGATTGATATCCCAAAAATAGAAAACAACTTTTGAAGGTAAGTACATTAAGCCACAAATGTTAATCCAGATTGTTTTAAAGTGCTGTCCCAGGTAGTTCCATTGAGTTGAGGTGGTCTTGGAATGAAAAGGGGCTGCCAGTGTTGAAGGGGCACTGCTGCAGTATAAGATAAAATGCATTTTGTTTTTTTCTGTTGTAATCAAGTACAGAGTGAGATTCATTTCCATAGAGCCCAATCCATTTTTGTGTTGAGAAGCAAAGCTTAAAATGGACAGTATTTGTCTGCATCTTAAATGCAGTTGGTTCCGGTTAAAATAAACCAAATTAAAATAGAACCTGTGTGTTCTACCAGGATAGTCATTGATTTGGGCCATGGTGCAGTCATGAAGCTCCATCGCCCGATAAAATTTCGTTTATAGTCTGTTTCCGGTCAGATATTTAGTCATAAAAAGTGTTGCAGCTGAGAGGTTACTTAGAGAACTTCTTTTTATTCACTGAAAATTTCGCAAACGTAAAACCCATGCAACCCCTTATTCGGAAATGCACAGGTGGGCTGAAGGTGGACTCAAGTGAAAGTATGGGGGGCCTGCAACTATTCAATCAAATCAGGAAACATTCCCTTACACTCAGTGGGAAAACCAAGGTTCTGCACATGTACACTCCCAGAGTTTTATTTTCCGAATCCAACCCTGTAGGCGTCAAATGTAGGAGTCTGATGCAGTTTGTTCTGATCTATATTTAAAACACCTGGGCATAGCTTATACATTCACAACTCCACACTCTTATAGGGGGGGCAATTTGGGTGAATATGTGCATATAAATGTTATTTGTACAAGTATTTTTTCTCTGATACCATACTTCTTTTGATACAGGAGAACATCAAGCATGTTTAAGGAATTCTGAAATTCTATAGAAATACATGTGAACACACTGAACGATAAGCAGCAATGGTATAATTGAAGTGCATTCTGTTGTGTAGATATAAACAGTCATGGGAGGAGTGACAGTGTGTATGTGTGTTAGCAATAATGATACTTAAGCAAGCAGGTCAATTATATTTTTGTAGATAAGCTGCTTGTGATTGAGATTTATGCAGGCACAGCAATTTTGGTTTTCTTTATAAGCTGTCTGTGATTGAGTAATATTGTGTTGAATTCCCTGGCATAAAGCTGGGTAGCACCTTTGTTTTGATTTGACTTTAATTTTCAAATACATTTTTGTTCGGAGAACAATATATTAGGAGTTTGCTGGTGTGGACTTATTGTGCCAGTAATTCAGTTTACCAGCATGTTTCCGCACCGCACATTGACGGTGAAGAGGCCGGAATTAACTCCAGCCAACAGCTCGAGGTAATTCTTCCACCCCAACAGCAAAAATTGCAGGTATTAGTGGCAACCTGTCCAAAGGAGTCCTATTGAACTCAATGAAATGGGGAGAAACTATGCTTACCGGCACTTGCATAATGTTGGTAATTCCGTCAAACCAAGTGCCGGTAACAGCAATTCTGTTTGGGGGTATCCGGATGGATTCATCAGGGGGATACCAACACACTTGTAATTAGACCATTTATCTTTTCCTATCCAGAATTGTGGGCTGGGACATTAAGGAATAAGGGTCTTTATATCGAAGGATCCATATCTTACATAATGGCTGTTTGTGATGCGACATTAGGTTGATGACATCACTGGTGTCCACAACCTCATGCACTTAGCAATGCAAACATGTTCACAAAACCACACTTGTGTGTGAAGTTCCATTACTGTATGGAATTGGATGGTACGTGCTGTGTAGTCTGATAGAGTATGCAGGCTTTGCTTCCAAATTGTGTTGTGATGGATTGAAGGTTGGTGAATATAATTTTTGATCCAAATTGTAATTAGATAAACAACTTGCCAGGACATCACAGGACGTCAGGGCAGATTTGGAAGTGGCTATTGACCATGCAAAATCCAGATATGTTATGAATGGCCAATGGCTGATGCAAGACATTGAGAAATGGAAAAACACAATGAAGGAAATGGTCTACAATATGAATGCTGATATGTGGGCCCCATGAACCCCGCTAGATGAAGCACTTGAGAAATTGTGCAAAACCTCTACAAATAGATCTGAGAAACAAACCCTGTTGAACCTTTAAGTACATCTATTCTTTTACTTTCAAATGATGGAGAATACATTTGCAGAATACTTACAAGACTTGCTCAGTTTTACAGAAAATTCCCCAGAATTCTCTAAGTGACAAGAAATTGTCACTAGAGAAACAAAGCAGTGGAAGAGAGACAATGCAGAATGAGCTGAGAGAGTGTCACGATGACAAACAGTGCCTAGAGGATGAACTCTCCAATATTCAATGGTCAGTGTCTACAGACACATGATAAGCTCAAGTGATAAAGGGGAAATATACACGCCTTTACGGGATTTGAGTAGTAGAACTGACTCTGCAGAGGGTATCTGGATCAAAGCGAGGAGACATAGAAAAGCAAAACCTTAATCATACTTTGTGAAAGACACAATCAAACAAATTAAGTTCTTAATAAGCTACATGACCTCTTATAATAATAATATTCAGTTTGGGAACATCTAGAATTGTATGAATGGCATCTTTTGGATTGAGGAATGGTCAAAATAACATAGATTTTGTAAAATGGACATGTTCTCCTGAGTTTTCTAGTTTCTTTACTGGGTTGCAAGATCAAAATCATTACACATGGTTCTCTTACAAAGTGGCAATTTGTAAATATTGTTCAACTCACAGAAATCCACACAAAGCCTGTAAGGCAGCCTAAATTAGAAGTATTACAAAATAATGCACTGAGAGCAGCCCTAAACATCCATAGGGCCAACCACATCTCGACAGCAAGACGCAATGTCCAATGGCTGCCAGTTAAGGATAGAATCACGTTTAAAACATTAGCACTTAATCATAAGTGCTTATCTAATTCTGCACCCAAATATCTAGCAAATAAATTCAACAGAAATCAATCTGAGCTACCGACCCGAGATTCACACACACACTGCCTAAAGGTGCCCAGATTTAAGTTACAAAAAGCTGGGTGCAACAGTTTTCCAATATTAGCCGCCAAACTATGGAATTCCATGCCTTTAACTCTTAGAGCAGAACAATCTATCTGGAGCTTCAGAAAAAATGTGAAAATCTGGCTCTTTGCATTGGAGCCATAATGTTACCTACAACTCACAACTGTATCTTTTCATGTCTGATGCTGTGCTAATTGTAACATTCTGTATTATCTGAATCTGTTTAACATGTAATCTCAATTAATGTACCCACATACCCCCGGGTTAGGCACGCTATATAAATGCACAAATAAATAAATACAATGTAATGTGTGCTGAAGATCAATCTTCTAGGAAATTTGCTCAAGAAATCAAGCATGCATTTGCCCATATTTCTTTATCTGTTGATATCAAACATTGGGATTTCAAAACAACATTCTTCTATGCCTTTCCAAAATATGTAGTGACTCAGTACATGATTAAGATGATTTGAGACGTATCTAGTGGATAATCATGGAGGCTACAAAGATCTATGAAGTACCAAACCCAACAACTCCCAAAACAAAGAACAGAGTCCCAAACAAATGCCTGCTGCAGCCACAATTAAGGTAGCTAAGGTGAGGAGTACTACTCAGTTGGACTTAGAGATGGGGGGGACAAATACTTATTCCCCTGATGCTAAGGGTCCTAACAGACAGAGATGAACTGCTGTTCAGTGCCAGCTGACTACTCCTTCATGGGGCATGCAAGATACTGATCGAACTATACCAGAGACTTATATTAGTCTGCAGTATTTAGGCTCAAAGCTTATCATGGGCTATATGTATGTTCCTCCTGCAACAGAGAGAAATGATCCGAACCATGGATTACATTCCTTGGGAAATCCAAGCCAAATCATCTGACGGAGAGAAGATAATCACCACCTCATGGGAAAAACTAACAGAAAGTTATCCTCCTCGTCCTACTAGGTTTAAAGATAACTGATCCCGGTATCAAGGTGAGTGTAGATCCAACATTCTTTGGAATGTGCATTTGCTTTGCAATAAATCTCACTCTGTTGCAACAATACCTCTAAGAACTACTCCCCTAGAAGAGACAGATTTCCTTCTAGAGGGGAAGGGAGATATGACCGGAGAAGACCCTATGGTTCAGTGAGTGGAGAAAGATTTTCACAAGTAGGGAGACATTCCAAGCAATAGACCGAGGCCATTGACCAAATCATGATATTGCAATACAACCTTAGCAAGAATGAATCGAGAGCTCAGGGTGGACAATGACAGGAGGACATTGTCCCAGTTCATATCACACAAGGAGAAGAAAGTAGGTGGAGGCAACAGAAAATACCAATAACTGATGAACCCATATGCATGCATTGTTGTAAGCCAAACCCCGACCCTCACCCAAAATGATTTGTCTCACAACATTTTGTAAAGTGTTGGGAATAAAAGGCTGTAGGATTTTATTGTACAGATATGGTTAGGCAGATAAACAAATAATCACATATTATAATAAAATCATACATTTGGGCACCGGGTCCTGAGGTTACCCCCTCTGGCCCGTGCCGCCTTCTCATGTCCCACGACTCGTTGTGGACACCGTACAGTGCACTGTACTTCTTTCCTTTGTTCTCCTCCTTTATTTGTAGGGTGGGAGGGTTTTGTGGAAAAAAAGCAAAGTGTGGAAGACGCTGAGTGAACAGCGAACCTCCTGTCAGTTTGGTTCCCCGTTCAGGGTCCACAAACAGATTGTGTTCTCTTAGAGCATTCTGTTCTTGTTTATAAGACCCAGGGAAGCCCTGGCTTTTGATGTTTGTAGTAGTGGGGGCTGTGCGCCAGCATGTCAGACCCCCTGAGGAGGGGGCAGGTCTTTGAACCTGGGCTCTGCGTTGGTTTTCCGTAGGTGCTTAGCACCTTGTTGTTTGGAGGAATGTTGAGGCGTTTGTTCGCACCTCACCCTTCTCGGCTTTGTGTGACAGAGACTGTGTGTCTCGGCGCTTGTGGGGGAGAGGAGCAGGCGTGGGGGCGGGAGCTGCCCCTCTCCTAGCCTGCCGGATGGTAACATCATTTACTCTGCCTCACCTTGGATGGCCCTGCGGCATTGCCCAGAGCTAGAGGAAGCTTATTTGACCTCACAAACAAATACTCCTTAGCTTGCAGAAGAAAATGACACAGGTCAATTGTCAACCTTTTTTATTCCTCCAACTAATACCAGAGAAAAATAAAAAGTCAAGTTTATTGAGGAGAATAGTTTAATTTTAATTGGAAAAGAAGAGAATCCTGTGGAGAGAGAAGCCAGCATTTATTCCTTTTCAAATGTAGTGCCTCCACCAGAAAGAGCAGAGCATCTTATTTAAAAGAAGTGCAATAAAGAACGCGAGTAACAATGAAACCCTCAGACACGAGACCCAAGAACAATTTAATCTGTTAACTCCAACAGTAATCCCAAAACAACATGGTACTTCTTCCTCTCAAAACATACATTCGTTTGCAAGTTCTATGTGTATTTTTATTCCTGCAGAGTCCTTGAACAGCCCACATAGACTGGACCCTGGGTAGAATGCCCCTGAAGGGGTTGCCAAGGTCACACATATGAAATCCCAAATATCAATAAAATATAATAAAAAGATTATCTACTCACTCACACTTTCTCTGTATGTTGGACATGAAAGATGAAAGGTGCTTCATGCCCATCCAAGTTCAGGGACAGTGTGACTTATCGGCTCTCATAGATTCAGGGTCTTTGGTGGCATTGATGTCTAGGGAAGTGCTTGAAACTCAAAACCAAGGAAGGAAGAAAGGTCCCTGTATTACCCTCGAACTTCCCCTTGGAGAGTTGCACAACTTTGATTGGAAAGAGATCACAGTAGATGGGACACTGCTGTCTGCAGCTGGCCTCTCTGTTGCTGCTGTACTCCCATCATTGTGTGCCGGATCCTGACTCTTCAGTGTTGATTCATCTGCTTCTAAGCCCTGGTTGTGAAGGCGGGTGAAATTAAGAACTGCTGTCGGCTCTGGATGGGTCTTTTCCATTGCTTCATGGAGATTGGCCACGCCCCTGGTCCACCTAACGGCCCTGCAGTACTTAGAACGTCCTCCTGGGTGAAGCCCAGGGCAAAGCTGGTCAAGGTTGGGACACTGCTGTCTGCAGCTGGCCTCTCTGCTGCTGATTCACTACTATCATTGTGTGCATGAGCCTGACCCACTGGCATTGTTTCATCTGCTTCTAGGCCCTGGTTGTGAATCCTCGTGAAGTACTGCTGCTTCCGGCAGGGAGCAGCTCACCCTCCTGCTCTATTGTGGGCTCCGGCTGGGTCTTTTACATCGCTCTCTTGCTTCATGGAGATTGGCCACACACCCCTGGCCACCAACTGGCACTGCAGTACTTTACATCACGTCCTGGGTGAAGTTGGTCAAAGTTGGGGTGCTGCTGTCTGCAGCTGTCCACTGAAGGACATTGATATTTGTGCACTATGCTCCATGTCCATCATGATTCTATTCACTTACTTTCTTGTTTCAAATGCAGTACAGGAATCTTTGTTTTCTCCAGCTTCCCCAACCACGGCACTCCCAATTTCTTCACTTGCTGGGTCCTTATTGTTTAACATCTTAATGCCTGTTACACAATTGCTCCTTCAATTTCACAGTTCACCTACTGTCTTTCCTGCTGATATGACCTTCACAATTCCATCTTTTTGTTCCTATCTTGGTCTTACTCCTCATATTTCCATGAATAATTATTCTGTACCCCCTTGTATCTCTCACCCGCTTTCCATCAATCTTGTTCTTTGGAATGTGCATTTGCTTTGCAATAAATCTCACTCTGTTCTTGATATCATTTTATGTCTCAATCATCATTTTCTGTGTATTACTGAGACTGAGGCTTTCTTTGACTAATACTGCCACCCCTGCCTGCTTTACTGCTTCTACTACATCTTTTCTACATGTCCAAAGTCCTTCAGCTTTTGGGGTAGGTTCAGAATTATTTACCATTGTTGTTTGTTCCTGTCCCTGTTACTTTCTCTCGTCCCTCTTTTACCTAAGTTAAATGCTCTTTGACTACATTTTCCAAACCTCATTCATTCTTTGACATTGTTGCTTGTTTATTATCCTCCTGGCCCAATTGGCACCTTTTGTGACAAATTGGGTGCTTTACTTTCTGTTGTCTTGCCGCTATCCACCCCATTTAGGCTCTTGAGTGAATTTAATATCGAACCTGTTCATTCCTCTCAATCTTTTGTTGTGATTCTTGACTCTTACCATATTTTTCTGATTACTACTCCTCCTTCTCATGTCTTTGGTTGTTGTCTTGATCTTATTTTTACCTCTCCCCTATCTACATCCTCTGTTTCTGCTTTTCCGATCTATTCTTCGGATCATCATCTTTTATTTTTTTCTAACCTTCCCTCCTTGTCTTTAAACACTCTTGCCCGACCTGATTCTCCAACGCAGTCTCAACATGATCTTCGTGCCTTTAATATGCCCTAGTTAGTCTTGTCTTGCATCACTAACCTTCCTTCGTATCCTTCCTTTCATGCTCTCTCAGCTGACGAGGAGGCATTTACCTTCTCTTCCTCTCTTTCTTCATCTCTCAATTCCCTATATCCTGCCTTTTCTTTTTCACCTTACCGGAAAATACCACAACCAAGGTTTATGCCACATCTTCGTTCAATGTGCCAAGCTTGTCGTAGCCTTGAGCATTGTTGGTATAAAACTCTTTCTGACTCCATCTATCCTTTTCTTCTTATCATGCACTCTATGACACATCTCTTCTCTCAACTAAGTGCACGTTGTGTTCCAATCTTCTTTATTCTCAATATTCTCTTTTTCAGATGCTATTTTGTCTTCTTTCCCCCTTCTCCTGATTATTCTTTTAATTCTACTTTATCTGCTTCTGATTTTGCTGTTTAATTTTCTTTAAAAGTGCCCCCCCTAGAGCAGATATTGTTCCTTCCTCTTCTTCCCTTTCTTCTGCACCTTCTCCTCCTTCGATCAATGCATCTTTCTCTCCGATCTCTCTGACACTTCTTCTCTGTTAGCTCATGCACATCCTATGGCTTCTCCATCTGATCCTATTCCTGCCTTACTTATACCCAAGGTTTACTGTTCCCTGGTCTCATTCCTTACTTCTCTGTTTAAAAATGTATCTTGTTTCTTCAAGTTTTTATTCTTCTTTCAAGCGCACTTCTATTCCTCCTATTTTAGACCCCTCTCTCTTCTTCCAAGCTTCTTGAGTTTATTCTCAAGTTTCTTCCTTCATTGCTGTTAACTCTATTTGTCCCCACTTTCAATCTGGATTATGTCCCTTCATTTTACTGAAACCACTCTTCTGTTAGTCTGTGACTCGCTGTTATAAGTTTGTTATTTTAAACATTCCTCTTTTTTAGTTTTGTTGGATCTATCTGCTGTTTTCGACACAATGGATAATGCTTTACTCTTGGCTTCTCTTTCTTCTTTTGGGTTCTCTGGTTCTGTCCTATTATGGTTCTGTTCTTACTTATCTGACCGTACCTATTTGCTATCTTGGGCTGGCACTTCCTCTGATACTTAACCTCTTTTGTATGATGTTCCTCAAGGTTCAATATTAGGTCCCCTTTCTTTTTTCTCCTTATACCTCCCCCTTGCGGCTATCATTCCATCATTTGGGATATCTCACCATTTGATGCAGATGTTACCCAGCCTTTTAAGTCCTTTTCATTCTTTCTGCCTTCTATTCATGACAATCTTACTGGTCTTCTAGCTATCAAATCTTGGACGTCTGACTATTTTTTTGGTATTGAATTCCACTGAGACAGAAGTAATCTTTTTCCCCAGTAATACCATTCCTCCGTCTTCTTCTCCTGCTTCTATCTCCTTTCCCCCTATACTCCTTATTTCTAGTACTTCCCACAGCCCTTGCCTTTACTTTGAGTCTGATTTATATTTCTCTTATCATATTTTTGTAATCTTGCTCTCATGCCATTTTCACCTCTTTAATATTCACAAGTCAAAGCCTTTTCTTATGTTTGAAGCTACTAAACTCTTGATCTCTTCTCTCATTTTCTCACATCTGTTTTACTGCACTTCTACTCTTTTGGTCTTCCTGCTTCACATCTAGCTCTGCTTAAATTTGTTTTCAATTTGTCCGTTCTTTTTTTTATGTGTACTCATGCTCTGTGATTCAATTTTTTGTCTTTATCCTCACTTGGGTGGCTATCCTTTCACTCTCATCTCAACCAATCTTCTTTGTGTGGTTTTTAAATCCCTTGCGCTCTCTCCTATCTTCATCCCGTTCTTTCTTCCTTCTTGCATTTGCATTATCTGTTCCTCGCCCTCAGTCTTGTTTTTGTTCTTTTCCCTCACTCAAACCCCTTCATTGGAATGCCCTTCCCCTTTGCTCTATTACATCCTACTGAATTCTTCATACCCCTCTCAAGATTGATCTTTCACAATCCTAATGCTGCTCTCTGTATTGTTTTAATTAGAATTTTTTTTGTATTGCAAGTGATTGTTTCTAGCGCTTTTTAGTAAAACACTTTATACGTTCAAAATAAAATAAAATAAAAAATACAGATCTGTTTTACTGGGAAATGATTTACTTCTGATTGTTTTTCCTCTGATAGATTTTGTTAACCAAGTCCTCTGAACCCAACTTCACTGCACGATCAATCTGAAGAGATGTGGCAACTAAGTTAACTTAACGGACACCGGTCACCCGACTAAAAAACACTCTGACTGAGTGAAGTTTCATTTTCAGAGCACTCAGGTCCCAGACACCACTATCATATATGTGAAAGACCAAGATGAAAGTGTCAAAAGAGAAATTATATCGTGCCTCCTATTGCAATAAATATATGTATATTGGCCTACGCCAAGCTGCTCGAAAGTCGCTTGCAAAAGAATCTGTGTTGCAAGGTCCTGACCTTAAAATCAATGTAAGCCTCCATTTTAGGTCAATCCGCCATTTTAGGATTTGCTTTGTAAAGTCACCCTGTGAGTTAAAATGGTGGACGATGTCATTCCAAAATACAACATGGCCGTCTTGACCTCTGTACATAGTTAATATGTAACTTGCCTGCAGGCCACTTGTTGAGGTTGTGAACTGAGACCTTGCCCTTCGTTGACCTGTGTGTAAGGGATTACTCGTGTAAAAAAACTAATCCACGAGTATACTATAAAAACAATGTATTCAAATACTGAGCATAGAACACTTGTTTAACCACATTGTATTAATGTTTAAGAAGACTAACATGGAAAATCACACATGTACACACAGCACCATACTTGCATGCATGTCTACACCTCTGCCAAGTGTTGCACTGTTCAGACGGGCATCCATGTCACATCTGCCAATCAGGCTTCCACATACCGCTGTCACATGCATCCATGTTGCATCACTGTTGCACCCTTGACAAATACACACACATGCACATGTACGCAGTGCTCATACATGCAGCCGAAAACAACATACATGCCTGACATCAGGGACATGTCTACTTACATACACATTCATCCAAACATGTGGGCACGCACAACTGCATTTGCCATGCAAGCCCACACACACAAGCACCATCCATGTCTCACACATTACAGCCCTCGCATGTGTCAGACCCACGGCCCTGTACACCCCCACCCATACTCGACCCCATACAAACAGACGGGTCTGCTTCTCTAGGACCTGGACGTGGAGCGCTGGGGATATGCGTTCCAGGACCCCCATCTGTTCTTCCCACAAGTGGCCCCGGCGCCCCTTGGCATCCGCTGCCTTCAACAGGCGCCGGGCCTTGTTCAGGGTCCTGGACCTGAAGTCCTCCCAGCGCTTCCTGACATGTTGTAAGTCCCGGACTGCCACCCCCTCCGCGTTGATGGAAGTCACGATGTCAGTCCAGATCCGAGTCCGTCCTTCCTTGTCGGCGCGGGAACTTCCGAAGAGGGCATCATACTGCCCCAGGACTTGCTCCACCAGGACACCAACTTCGGTGGCACTGAAGCTGGTGCCCCTCTGCCTCTCTGGCCGGGGGTTGTCAGTGGTCACAGAAGGTGTTTGCCCCGACATGACAACCCCAGAGGCAGGAGTGGGTGGGCAACTGGGTCCTGGGGCTGGGCTGTGGAGCGATGGAATTCCAGTCGGGAGTCTTCGGTTCCAGCAGGGGTGGTCACAGCAACAGCATCCCTGGCTGATGTGCAGGCACCAAATGGCAGTGCACGTGGGCAGCAGGCAGTCAGGCAGCAGCAGATGGCAGGTGGGAGCGTGCTCGGGGCTCTGGGGGGCAGTAGTTCGGCCTTCTGGGCAGGAGCGTGGTCTTCCGTGTGCTTAAGCGTGGCCAGCTTGGTACAGAGTGATTTGGCACGTGAAAATCCTGCACGTCAGCGTGAAAACCGAGGAAAGGCCCTTAGCACGTAAGCGCGTCAGCACGCATACGCGATTCCATTGGACCAAAGGCCCTCAGCGCGTAAACGCGTCTGTGACGTGACCCGCACGGGTGTTTCCCACACAGCACGTGATGACAGAGCACAGGTGGAAAGACTGCACGTCAGAGTGTCATCGCGTGTAATTGGACAGCACGTGAGAGTGTCATCGCGTGTATTTGGACAAAAGTGCGCGTACACGCGATTGGCCTATGTACGTGTATATCAGGGGTGCGCGGACACTTACACGCAAGTACGTCAGCGCACCTGTATCCCGGGGTGCGCGGGAATTTCCACACACTATTGGACTGGGTACTGGATTTCAGGGGTGCGCGGGACACACGCTCGCCTACAACACGCGCAACGCATTAATTTGCGCGCTAACAAAAGAACAAGCTCTGACCCAGGATGAACATACCGTTCCTAGCAGCAGTGGGCGTAGGCTACCAAAGGAGGAGGAGGAGGATAGTCAGGGCCAGAATATTCACACCCAGAACCAGCCTTTTCGGGATGCCTGATGACCAGGTGCATGGGAGGTACAGGTTTCCACCACACATTATACTGGACCTGGTGAGTGAGTGGGAGGATGACCTCACATCACCCACCCTGTGCTCCCAAGCACTCAGCCCCCTGGAGAAGGTCCTCAATGTACTGCACTTCTTAGCCACTGGATCATTTCAGCGGACAAGTGCCATTGTGGGTGGTGTATCACAGGCCACCCAGTCACGCTGCCTACACCAGGTCTTGAACATCATCACTGCACGGCCATCAGTCCGCAGGCACAGATACCTGCCCAGAACACCTGCAGAAAGGCATGCTGCCGCCCTTGATTTTTACGGTGTGGCACGATTCCCCAAAGTGCTAGGTGCCATCGACTGCACCCATGTGGCTCTACGTCCCCCCAGGGCATCAGAGCACATCTATAGGAACCGCAAGCACTGGCATTCCATCAACGTGCAGGTAGTATGTAATGCCAAGGGAATCATCACCTCAGTATATGCCAACTATCCCGGGTCAACCCACGACAGCTTCATTTACCGAATGTCCACCCTAAGCCGGGACCTAGAAGCTGGGCGGCATGGCGATACATGGCTGCTTGGTGAGTATGAATGCCACTGCACATGCATGCATGTCAGATACTGAGCAAGGTCACAACCCCACCAATGATACCAATCACCACCTCCACAGGGGACAGTGCCTACCCTCTCAGCCCCCACATGATGACGCCAATTCGGAACCCCACCACGCCACCCCAGGTAAGATATAACACAGCCCACATTACAACCCGGGGCATAGTGGAGCGCACATTTGGAGTGCTAAAGTCGCGCTTTCGCTCCCTTGACCGTTCTGGCGGCCAGCTGTTGTACGCTCCCCCAGTAGTGTGCAGGATCATAGTGGCAGCATGTGTCCTGCACAACGTTGCAACACGCCGGGGCCTGGCCGTGGACATGGTGGTGGCCCCACATCCCCAACCACATGCACAGCCGCTGCGCATGGGAGGGGAAAGGGCACGGGGGGAGGCAGCCCGTACACAGCTAGTGGCTAATTACTTCACATAGAAATCACACCCCTGTGGAGTGCACACTGCCCTGGCACATTCCATCTGACAATCAATGATGACTCAACCTGACACTGATCCTGAATGTCTGGAGAATGAACCGTGAATACCATATCAGCCTGAGATTGTTCACCTGGAAGTGTCACAATGTGTGCATCCCTACCCACACAGACACCACCAATGCAGTTTTGTGAAGTTACACATTCAAGCAGCTAAAATGAATACCCACTTGCAAAATGCAACAAGAGGACAGTGCCATGTCAGCCAACCCAACCCCAGCACCGCCACACGACACACCGTGCCATGTCATGCTATTTGCAGGTAAACAAAGTAATCCCCACAACATGACACTAGTGTCACTATGTACAGTGTCCCTATTAGAAACTTGCAACACCTGAAATGCTCACAGCAATGCCGGACCAACAACATACTTGAGCACGTACTACCATTAACATGACATCACAAATGTTACATATTAGTAGGCTCACCACCTGGAAATGGCTGCACTCCCACCACTACCAACTGTGCAGTGTTGGCACCATTTAGAGTTGTAGGTGCACTGCTGCCAACATGGACCCCATCTCCAGACTAGAGGTCTTTGTGTAGACATGAGGAAGGAACCTGCAAATTGGGAGGTAGACACAGAAGATGAGTTACACATCAATGCAACATGCAGTGTACAACACAACAGCAATATGCACTAGGAATGTATACACAGTATTGACTACAGACTGCCCACACAGCTCATGGGAGTCCAATGTCACTGTGTAATTCACTGTCACTTGGGCACACCCTTTGCAAGCCCATGGAAACGGGAAGCAGGAGGGGTGTGTGTGACTCAAACCCAAGCATCTGAACCAAATACATTACAAGCCTGCATGTGCCCAGCCACAATGCAGCGTATGCCCACAGGAACCACGGAAGCCAACAAATCGTCCCAAAAAAATAGGGAATAAAATAAATAAAAATAAAAATAAAAATAAGAAACAATAAAAAATGGCCATTGATGGGCCCGGGGGGGTTGGGGAGGCCACCCAGGAGGTCCGAGGACAGGATGCACACCAGAACCCACCTGCGTGGATCCTGGGAAAATAAAACACCTCCATGGGCTCATGGCCCACACGGCTACCCTATTGTGGGAGTATCACTGCTGTCGCTATTATCACCCTGTGCAGCTGCATCCGGAGGTGGTTGCACTATGGGAGGCAGCCCACGCAAGGCCCTAGTCTGCTCCTCCATGGCTGCAATCATGCGGGTGTGGTAGGTCTGGTTCTGGAGGATGAGTGTGCGGAGGTCCCCATGCAACAACTCACAGGATGCCCGGACCTCCGCCCTCGTTGCCTGCATCTCAGCTGAGAGCGTACGGGTGAGACGCTCCAGCTGCTGTTCTGTCCTTTGGTGTGTTGAAGCCTCAAGCTCAACAAGAGTCGTCCTGAGGTGAAGGAGCTCCTGCCTCAGGGCTTCCCTGTGGCCCTGGGACTCAATGGAGATGGCCTCCTGCAGAGTCGCCAGTGCCGCCCGCCTGTCCCTGTTGGACCCCAACATGTCCTCCCTGTGTGACTGGCAGATGGAGTCGGTTGCCTGCTCTAGTCGCTCCATCAGCCTTTCTGGGGGGACAATGGAAGTGGCCACCCTATCCATGGCCTGAGCCATCATCTCGGATGATGCAGCCTGTTGGGTTGCCATACCGTAAATGGATTGCTCCCATGCGGTATTGCCAGGTGGCGTACGGCCACCACGTCGGCGGGCACCACACCTGTCTGGGGCAAGGCGAACTGCGCCTTGCTGTGCCGGCACTGCCTGAGGCTGCAGGACTGCATTCCCCCTCTGATCTGCTGGCCCAGGAACAGGATCAGATGTCGCGGAGTGTGACCCTGCATCCGTAACCACCAAAGGCGTAGCTGCCAACACTGACATCCCCATTGAGGGTTCTGACCCTGGTGCAGGTGGGTGAGACAGAACAGAATCCCTCCCTGGAACACTCACCTGCGACGGCACGTAGGTCTCATCCGAATCAACACCTGAGTACTGCTCAGGGGAGGTGCAGCCAGAGACACCCCTTGAGAGCACGACCTGCAGCACTTGTGGGTTCTCCCCCACCACCACACCACGTCCCTCACTGGTGGTTGGTCGGCCCTCGGACCCCTCCTGGGTCTGCACCATCTCCACAACCCCAGCAGTATCAGGTGCGTCTTCCCCTGCAAAGACATAAAAACAAAGAAATGGAAACAGGCATTAGCACCATGGCACACAATGAGGGCTGAGAAGCAAGAGAACCAGTACTTGATTGACACATGTCCCACATGACTAAAACCCTCCCATGCATGCACCCTCACTGCGTATGAAGGGCAGGCAAATGGCACACACTGATGACACCAAGATGGAAGATGAACACATTTTCTGCATGCTGCCTGGCAGTGGCATCACACATTGGCCTGTGATTGCCAGGTGAAACACACATGCCATCACACAGATGGCATGTACCATTGCTATTGAGTGAAGATGGAGAGGAGGGCAGCACCTATTCATTCAGTCCAGTTCCCGCATGTAATCGCTTTTCTAATTCTAACAGGTCAGATTTTTCACCTGGAGCTGCCAGTCTGAAATGGTCCAATTGCACAGGGACATGTGTGTACAAATGATATCCAGGTAACAAAGTCACTCCACTTTAACATAGCCATGTCAGACATGTGACTAGTGGACAGCGACATGCCTAGTAAAAGTGGGGGAATGCAAACAATCTGACTGAATGAACAGTGAAAAATAAGCAACTATGTTGTGGCAAGGTGACACTTCAAGGGCAACTGGCGTGCAGTTGGGCTAGATGTCTACTGTTGGCAGAAGGGATACTGCTATGGCCAAATGCAGCTGCGCAGGAAGTATTGCATGAAGCACATGGCTGACCCATACGACTCAGGCGCACACACTCTCACCTGGCACACAAACAGAAGCCCTCACACACACACCATGCACATGGATGACACACACATGCATGTGCACTCACCGGACAATGCCTCGTAATCAGCCAGATCTCCCACGCCTTGGATCTGTTCCTCCGTGACGTAGTTCCCAGCGACTGACTCATGTGGAGTGAGTTCCATGTCTACTACTGGAGACCCACCTCCAGTCACTAGAGTTGCGGCATGACTTGAGGGCAGCTTGCTCTTTGCCCCGCTCTTGAGGTCATTCCAGCGCTTATAGCAATCATTGGCTGTGCGCCTCACGATTCCAAGGGCACTTACGATGTCCGCAACGGTCTGCCAGTGTGCCTGGCGTTGTGCAGGTGTGGTCTTGGATCCTGCAACAATGACCATCTCGTTGTCATGTGCGGACACATACTCGACAAGTGCATTCAGTTCGTCATCCGTGAAGCTGGGCTTCCTGGACGGGCCGGACTGTGTAGCCGTGTCTGGGGCATCAGCCTGTGCCGGACGAGCACTCTTCCTCTTCCGCTTGGAAGGTGGTGGTGATCCTGAGTGTCCTGCGCCGCTCTGGACACTAGGGGCAGGAGCCCTGGTGGACTCTGTATCAGGAGTGTGGGATTGCACACTCAGCATGGGGGTTGGTGCAGGCATTGGCTGTAGTGTGATGGTGTCAGGGGGAATGTCAGCAGCATGGACTAGGACCGACACTGTCCTGGCTGGGTGTGTGAGGGCTGGGGTGGATGGAGCCACAGCTGCCCCTGCAGCCTCTCCGCCCTGCCTCCTTGGTGCAGCAGATGACCTTGCTGGCCCAGATGCACGTGGCATGGTGACATCAACGTGCACCAGCGCACGTGTCATAGGCCTGGTGACCTGGAAGTCAGCCATGGAGTCAGCCAGATCTGGTGCCACAATGGGCTGGTCCAACAAGGGCTGAGCATGGATGGTGTCAGCCACATCAGCCTCAACGGGAGGGGGGGGATTATGGGTGCCCTTGACTGGTCCTCCACACATGGGGGGACAGGCTCACCCTGCAAGTAACGACCACGTCCCCTACCGGATCCACCACGGCCACCACTTGTGGCTCTTCCACCTTTGCCACCCTTACGGAATCCTCGCCTCCCAGCCATGGCACTGATGCACATGTGCGTATGGAAGTGGCTGTAAACTATTGTCCTGGGCAATTGGGGGTCAAAGGGGTTGGGTACCAGATGGTAATTGTACCCTAGTGCTCTTGTAAGGCTGATTGTAACCCCTGGGGAAAGATGACGGGTCAAGCTACGCACAGGAGCCCCAAAAAAGGGAGATGACGTGCACGCAACCCCTCCTAGACCACGTGTGCAGAAAGAAAAACCTGCACTACGCTGTGGCACCCAGTAACACAAGAATGAACGTATGCGTGTCACACGCAGCCTAGAATGACCTCTGAAGGGGTAGGCTACACACGGGGCAAGCACAGATGTTAGATATGTGCGTGACTCACCGTCTGCCAGGTAAAAGAGCATGAAAAAGGAGCGCGTTTGGTTGGCAACACCCCTGCCAAAAGAAGATTTGTACGCTGTCTGAGGAGACAGGACAACAGTAGAAGGGAACACTGTTTGAGGGAACAGGCCCAGGTAAACCAGTAATAGAGAAAAAAGAGAAAAAGCTGTCAGAGGTAACAGGGAATACGAACTTGAAACGCTGTGAAGTAAATCGCGTGTGAAACGACAAGAAGTACAGAATTCACCCACTCGCTCTCCACGAAAAGCACGTACAAGGAAATGGTGTTCTACACGTACCTTTTATACAGGCCCACACGTCCAGCGTCACTTACGCGGCGTGTACGCCCTAGGGCCATTTCCACCAATTACACGCTTTGTCACTTCTGCGTGTAGGGCCATTTCCACCAATCACGCGATTACACTCTGACGTGCAGTCTTTCCACGTGTGCTCTGTCATCACGTGCTGTGTGGGAAACACCCGTGCGGGTCACGTCACAGACGCGCTTACGCGCTGAGGGCCTTTCCTCGGTTTTCACGCTGACGTGCAGGATTTTCACGTGCCAAATCACTCCGTACCAAGCTGGCCACGCGTAAGCACACGGAATACCACGCTCCTGCCCGGAAGGCCGAACTACTGCCCCCCAGAGCCCCGAGCACGCTCCCACCTGCCATCTGCTGCTGCCTGACTGCCTGCTGCCCCTGCACTGCTGGGGGGTGGGGGTGGTGGGAGACATGGGTGGGGGCCTGGTGGAGGCTGCCCCTGGTGACTGGGGGGTGGGGGTGGTGGGAGACATGGGTGGGGGCCTGGTGGAGGGTGCCCCTGGTGGCTGGAGGGGTGGGGGTGGTGGTAGACATGAGTGGGGGCCTGGTGGGGGCTGCCCCTGCACTGCTGGGGGGTGGGGGTGGTGGGAGACATGAGTGGGGGCCTGGTGGAGGGTGCCCCTGGTGGCTGGGGGGGTGGGGGTGGTGGGAGACATGAGTGGGGGCCTGGTGGGGGCTGCCCCTGCACTGCTGGGGGGTGGGGGTGGTGGGAGACATGAGTGGGGGCCTGGTGGAGGGTGCCCCTGAACTGCTGGGGGGTGGGGATGCAGGGGGACATGAGCAGGTGTGCAGGGTAGTCCCCTGTTTTGTGGGCTGCCTGCAGGGGCCGTCGAGGGTGTACAGGGAACACCTGTGAGGACCCACCCAGCCTAATCGCGTGTGTAACTTCTCACGCACCCCTGTAATACACGTACCAAGCCAAATTGCGTGTGAGAATTCCCGCGCACCCCTGAAATACACGTACCCTGCTGAAATTGCGTGTAAAACTTCCCGCGCACCCCTGAAATACACGCGCCCAGGCTATTCGCGTGTGGAACTTCCCGCGCACCCCTGAAATACACGCGCCCAGGCTATTCGCGTGTGGAACTTCCCGCGCACCCCTGTAATACACGTACCTGGCCAAATCGCATGTGAGAATTCACGCGCACCCCTGAAATACACGTACCCAGCCGAATCGCGTGTGAAACTTCCCGCGCACCCCTGAAATACACGCGCCCAGGCTATTCGCGTGTGGAACTTCCCGCGCACCCCTGAAATACACGCGCCCAGGCTATTCGCGTGTGGAACTTCCCGCGCACCCCTGAAATACACGTACCCTGCTGAAATCGTGTGTAAAACTTCCCGCGCACCCCTGAAATACACGCGCCCAGGCTATTCGCGTGTGGAACTTCCCGCGCACCCCTGAAATACACGCGCCCAGGCTATTCGCGTGTGGAACTTCCCGCGCACCCCTGAAATACACGTAGCACGCTGGGAGACATGAGTGGGGGCCTGGTGGAGGGTGCCCCTGGTGACTGGGGGGTGGGGGTGGTGGGAGACATGGGTGGGGGCCTGGTGGAGGGTGTCCCTGGTGGCTGGGGGGGTGGGGGCGGTGGGAGACATGAGTGGGGGCCTGGTGAGGGCTGCCCCTGCACTGCTGGGGGGTGGGGGTGGTGGGAGACATGAGTGGGGGCCTGGTGGATGGTGCCCCTGCACTGCTGGGGGGTGGGGGTGCAGGGGGACATGAGCAGGGTAGTCCCCTGTTTTGTGGGCTGCCTGCAGGGGCCGTCGAGGGTGTACAGGGAACACCTGTGAGGACCCACCCAGCCTAATCGCGTGTGTAACTTCCCACGCACCCCTGTAATAAACGTACCAAGCCAAATCGCGTGTGAGAATTCCCGCGCACCCCTGAAATACACGTACCTGGCCAAATCGCATGTGAGAATTCACGCGCACCCCTGAAATACACGTACCCAGCCGAATCGCGTGTGAAACTTCCCGCGCACCCCTGAGATACACGCGCCCAGGCTATTCGCATGTGGAACTTCCCGCGCACCCCTGAAATACACGCGCCCAGGCTATTCGCGTGTGGAACTTCCCGCGCACCCCTGAAATACACGTACCCTGCTGAAATCACGTGTAAAACTTCCCGCGCACCCCTGAAATACACGCGCCCAGGCTATTCGCGTGTGGAACTTCCCGCGCACCCCTGAAATACACACGCCCAGGCTATTCGCGTGTGGAACTTCCCGCGCACCCCTGAAATACACGTAGCACGCTGGGAGACATGAGTGGGGGCCTGGTGGAGGGTGCCCCTGGTGACTGGGGGGTGGGGGTGGTGGGAGACATGGGTGGGGGCCTGGTGGAGGGTGCCCCTGGTGGCTGGGGGGGTGGGGGTGGTGGGAGACATGAGTGGGGGCCTGGTGGGGGCTGCCCCTGCACTGCTGGGGGGTGGGGGTGGTGGGAGACATGAGTGGGGGCCTGGTTGAGGGTGCCCCTGCACTGCTGGGGGGTGGGGGTGCAGGGGGACATGAGCAGGTGTGCAGGGTAGTCCCCTGTTTTGTGGGCTGCCTGCAGAGGCCGCCGAGTGTGTACAGGGAACACCTGTGAGGACCCACCCAGCCTAATCGTGTGTGTAACTTCCCACGCACCCCTGTAATACACCTGGCCAAATCGCATGTGAGAATTCCCGTGCACCCCTGTAATACACGTACCCTGCTGAAATCGCGTGTAAAACTTCCCGCGCACCCCTGAAATACACGCGCCCAGGCTATTCGCGTGTGGAACTTCCCGCGCACCCCTGAAATACACGCGCCCAGGCTATTCGCGTGTGGAACTTCCCGCGCACCCCTGTAATACACGTACCTGGCCAAATCGCATGTGAGAATTCACGCGCACCCCTGTAATACACGTACCCAGCGGAATCGCGTGTGAAACTTCCCGCGTACCCCTGTAATACACGTACCCTGGCTAATTGCATGTATAACTTCCCGCGTACCCCTGATATGCACGTTACCCGCTTTGCGTTCCTTGTTTGGCAGCCCTGTAAACTGGTCCAGGGTTAGCGCAGCCCTTTGCGATGATTTAGCGATTTTGATGGCTTTTCCTTGCGCGAGGGCGTTCTTGGGGGCGTTACTGGCGCTGCTGCAGGGTCGCTGCGATACTCTGCGCCACGGCTGGTTTGGGAGCCTAAAATCCATGAATACGCTGTGCGCGGAAATCGGTTTTAGCGCACATGCCTGGCGCAGACAATCGCACGCGGACACTCTGCGCCAGCCGCTTGCGGCACTTTTCTGCGAAATTCTATGAATTACCCTGTAAGTCTTCTGGGAGCACGTGGCAGGCGAAATCGCAATCAGAAGTACTGCACATGGCTCAGTACTACGTGAACCGTGTCAATAATGAAAAAGATAGAGTTGAAAAACAAAAAGGTGATTTGAAAACTAAAGTGCAATTGCAACAAATTGCTAGAGGCCCCACAGGGGGTAGTTCTCAGATTAGATGTCCCGCAAGGGAATGTGCCCTTGGGTCCTGTGAACATTAACCAGTGTGCCTATTGTCGTCAAGAGGGTCATTGGCGAGCACAATGCCCCGTCCTTCAACAAAGGTCAAATAACACATTCAGAAGTATGGGTAGACGATCCAGAGGTCACCCGGGTGTAGGGGGCCCTGGTAGAGGTCAGTTTACACAGGATCCTCAGCAACCTTTCTCGCAGGATAATCAGATTTCGAGTGTGGACACAAGGAACATATTTGATCATCCTTCCGCTGCACATTTATCTGAAGAGCTTCCTTTTGATGACATTCTGTTTTGTTAGGATTGCCCGAAGCAGGGTTTGGAACCTACACCTATTCCCATCAATCAGAAAGGTCCCTACGTTGAAATGGTGGTGGGAAATAGGAAACATCAGTTTTTGATAGACACTGGAGCACAGAAGTGTTCCATTGATCATTCACGGGTTCCAAACATTCCATGGTCAGTGCAAACCAATGTTTCTGTAGGGTTTTCTGGCACACCAGTTGTTTGTCCGGTTTCTTCGCCGGTACCTATTTCTTTGGGTTTCTTTATGGACCACTGTCCATTTCTGTTGACTTCCAATTGTGGAGAGAACTTTCTGGGGTTGAATCTGTTAAAAGAATTAAATGCAGTGGTTTATTGTTCTTCTGATGGAGTGCGCTTGACGATTTCACAATCAGCAATTTTCTGTCTTGCAATTCTGGACTAGACCCTTTGTCGCCAGAATTCATTGATGTACCAGAGAGCTTGTGGGCTGTTGATGACAATGATGTTGGTGTTTTACAGATTGAACCTGTTAAGATAGTTTTGAAACATGGAATTGAGCTGCCACGCATTCCCCAGTATATGATCTCAGTTGAGGGCAAGCAAGCTTTGAAATGCATTGTTTCCGATTTTGTGCATTGCGGGGTGATCGAAGAAATTTCAGGAAGTTTGTGTAATAGTCCGATTTGTACCCGTGTACAAGAAAGGCGATAATGCAATTCCATTCCGTTTTAAAATTGATTTACGTGCCATTAATAAAGTCGTGGCTCCACAATTTCCAATTGTGCCTGATGTAACGACAATCCTAAACATGATTCCAGCTACAGCTACTTACTTTAGTGTGGTGTATCTAAAGAATGCTTTCTTTAGTATTCCTATACACAAGGATAGTAGATAGTTGTTCACGTTCACCTTAGGGGGACGCTCGTTCACATTTACTTGTGCACCTCAAGGGTACACAGAGAGTACTAGCATTTATAGTAGGGCTTTGAAAGAACAACTTGATACCCTTGAATTGCCCTCTAGCTGTACATTGCTTCAGTACGTTGATGACTTGCTTTTAGCTGCTGACTCTGAGAGCGCCTGTAAGGAGGGCACTGTGATATTGCTTATCCATCTATCTAAGCATGGTCACAAAGCTTCGCTTAAAAAATGTCAATATTGTTGCCAGGAGGTCGCCTATTTAGGCTATCTCCTGTCAAAGGAGTGAAGAAGTTTGACACCTGAAAGAATAAAACACATTTCTGGCATGTGTAGGAAGGAAGAAGGAAGTTAGAGCCTTGATAGGTATGGCTTCTTACTGTAGTTTGTGGATCCCAAATTTTTCACTAGTTATCAAACCGATGTTGGCTTTGACGAAGCAGGGCATTTCTTTGCCATTGCTATGGAACGCGGAACATCAGCAATCGTTTGATTTGCTTAAGACTGCATTATGCTCTGCACCAGTTTTGGGCACACTAAACTATGAAAAGGCCTTTGTGTTGTTTGTGCATGAATGTGATGGATGTGCTTTGGCTGTATTAATACAGGAACATGGAGGGAAGAATAGGCCATGCGGTTACTTTTCTTCCGCCCTTGATCCTATAGCATGCCCTTTGCCAACATGTTTGCGAGCTGTCGCTGCTGCTGCTGCGTCTGTAAAACAGAGTGAGGGAATGGTCTTAGGCCATGATCTAACCCTGATGGTGCTGCACTCTGTAGATGTTCTACTGAACCAAACTCAAATGCAACACCTCACTTCTGCACGGTTGACAAGATATGAATTGATCTTGTTTGCTCCTCACATTAAAATTAAGAGGTGTTGTGTTCCTAATCCGGCTGAACTCCTACCTTTCCCGCAAGATACTACTTGCGGCGATGAAGAGTCACATGATTTTTTGTATACTACCGAACAAGAGACAAAGGGTAGAATTGATTTGAAAGACACCCCTTTGGATAATCCGCAATGAGAACTGTTTTGTGATGGCTCCTGCTTCAAACTTCGGGATGGTACATCCACAGCTGCTGATGCAATCAACACATTAAGCACGGTTGTGGAAACTAAGAGAATCACGCATAATTCTGCGCAGGCCGCAGAGAATTTAGCATTGACCCGAGCTTGTGAACTTTCTGAAGGGCTTGCAGTAAATATATATTTACTGATAGTCAGTATGCGTTTGGGGTGGTTCACAACTTTGGGAGACTTTGGTCAGAAAGAGGGTTCCTAACTTCACATGGCACTAAAATCCAACACGGCTCCCTAATAGTACAACTACTCTCAGTGCTTGCGCTCCCTACTCAGTTAGCAGTTATGAAATGTGCAGCACATCGAAAGGTTACAAATGATATAGGGAAAGGGAATGCTTTCGCTGATCAAATAGCTAGACAAACTGCTACCGATACCCTTATGTAGATGTATGTTTCAACGGAGACTGTAAATGCTTATGCAATGGATGAGGGTGTTGGGTCTGTACGGGATATCCAAGCTGATGTCACGTTAGAAGAATCCAAAAGGTGGGCTGAAGGCTTGGGGAAACTTGACGATGACGGGTGTTGTGTGGATATAGTGGAAGGGAAATGGCTACTCCCTGACGTGTTTGTAATGATGATGGTCATCATGGCCCATGGTCCTACGCATGTATGTTCCCAGAAGATAACAAAAATGTTAGAGAAAGTTTGGGTAAATGACAAAATTTCAAAAATTGCCCAGCGCTACGTCCAGGATTGCATGATTTGCCTACAACACAATGTGGGAAAGGCGACAGTAACTCCAAGGGGAAGTTTTGGGCCACCCTCTGTCCCCTTCGAAGTGATCCACTTTGACTTTATTGAAATGGAACTATGTGATAATAAAAAAATATGTGCTGTTGGTTATCTGCGCTTTTAGTAAATGGGTTGAGGCTTTCCCTGTTAAAGATGCTACAGCCATGACTACTGCAAAAACCATATTAAGGGAATACTTCCCGCGGTTCGGGCTACCAAGAGTTATCTGGTCGGACAATGGTCCACATTTTGTCGCTGCTTTAATTTTGCAGATATGTACGGCATTACGAATTGACAAATGGTTCCATTCGGCCAGTCATGCTCAGAGCGCCGGACGAGTAGAAAGGCACAACGGTATCATTAAGAACAAGCTCGCTAAGACGTGTGCCGGCACCAAACTAAAATGGCCGGACGCCTTACCGATCGTGTTGTTATCCATGCGTACAACACTTCAAACTAAGACTGTGCTCTCTCCATTTGAGGTGGTAATGGGGAGACCTGCCAATATTTAGAACCTTCCTAAATGCAATTCATTGAAAAATGTTGAAAATGTATTACTTTCAGATTATTGCAGCCAGTTGACTAAAAACCTGTATTTGATTTATCACCAGGTACGAGAAGCTTTACCTGTGCGATACGAGGGCCCAGGCCACATTATACGGCCTGGAAGCTGGGTGCTCATCAAAGCATTCGAGCACTCTTCCTGCCTTGCGCCTCGCTCGCGTGGGCCGTTCCAAGTCCTGTTGGTCACCCAAACAGCAGTGCGGGTCTATGGGAGAAAGAACTGGATCCACGCGTCTCATGTCAAGAAACTTCCTCACCCTGTGCCACACGTTACAGAAGAAACAGAACCCCTCGCTGATACTGCAACCAACAATCCCAAAGGAGTAAGTAGCACTGAGAGTCTGTCGGGTGAATCTCTCTGAGCCCGTGAGGCTTGGGGAAGCTGCCATTTTGTCTCCACACTCTCCAAAAGTTTTGCATCCGGAAACTGCTATTTCAAATTCAGCATCTTCACTTGTTTCCGACACATTGCTTCCAGCAGAAAGTGACGACATATTGCTTCCGATCAAACAGTACCGGGAAAAGTTAGGTACAATCTGCGTCAAAGAAAATAGACTTACGGCACGGTTTTGCTGTGCATCTGATAGACTTACGGCACGGTTCGGCTGTGCATTCGAAGAAGAAAAGGATCACCGAGGGCTTGTTTTTGCCCAAATTTGAGAAAGGGGATTCTGTTGGCTAGGGTTGTGGAAGGACTAAGAAGTCGCTCGCACAAAAGTAAAGGGACTACCACAGAACCTTTTACAATAGATCTTCCTCCAAAGAACGAGTGGTTCTCCAGTTTGGATGGAAATGTCTTAAAATTCTATCCATGGCAGACCTCCAGTGAAGATTCAGGTTAACCAGTGGAAAACCCAGAGACAAAACCAGCAGTTTTACTCCACTACAAAGAAAATGTAGATTTGTCCCTATTCAACTTGATAAAGGTAAGCAAATTAGTTCTCTCCAAAGTTTGCTTCAGTCAAGATAGAAATTTCCACAGTGAACGATTGATTAGGAAGTTACAAAAGCGTCATAAGAGTCACACAATAAATATGATAGATAAATGGGAATCTGTATCATGATACGATGGATTCAAAAATATGATTATGAACAAGTGTTGTAGCTCCAAATTGGAAACAAAAAGTTGCATCATAATTGTTGAGTGGTGAGAGATGTTGTTTTAGATTTTTGAATCAGCAATAACATACTACATTGATTTGAAATACATTTTGATCTCATAAATAACAGCCTGTTCAGGAATCGAGGGAAGCCCAATGGAAATTATAGATGAAGTCACTACTCTGAAAAATACATGACAATAGTTGTTGCCAGTAAAGATTAGAAAATAACAGACCTTATTTAATGAAGAGGATTTGATTAATTTAAAATAATATTCTTTATCAACAGGGCCTGTCTCTACATCCAACCCCATTTGTAGTTCTCAAAGTTGACACCATGGTAATATTATTTGATAATAATGATACCCAGAGTATCTTTTTATTCCAAGATACCACCATTGGGGTGATGTTGATTACGGATGCTTTTCCATGTATTTAGCCAATCCCATCTTTGGTCCTATACCAGAAGATTGTTATATCAATACTGCTGGTAGCAAACCAGAAACTATACCAACAAGAAGGCAGTTTTATGATGTACTTCCTTATGCCCTTATGGAGTAGGTGACATTACCTATGTGTTGCTGGAACAAGATATAGTATTCACAGCCACTCGTAACTTCCTCAACACTAATGAATCAATCATCCAGGTAGACATCATAAGCATAAGACCTCTCTACTCAACTAGAAAAAAATCTCAGAAATAGCCATGCCAGAAATATTTTCAGGCTTCCATCATATGGTTTAAGAACATACCTGTATGGCTAAAACCTGTGAGACAGAAGAGCAAAAGCGGAATTAAGACAGACATTTGTGGATTGTCAAAAAGTTATCTTGTTTGATAGATGTCTCTTCATTATACAACCATTCCTATCAACAATAATATTCTACCATTATTTGTAAAACGTTAACAGAGATTATGAATAATTCTGAATCCATTGGGATTATTTGACCAATCCACAGTACCTTTAATAATCCAGTACTAGGAATATTGAAACCCAATGGACAATGGAGAATCTGTAAAGACCTTAGCGAATTGAATAGGTGGGTACACAAATCTCTTGCTTCCATTGATTGCTTGTGGAACGACAGAAATTGGTCTATGTGGATGACCTCCTGATAACAAAAACTATTGCAGGGACCCAACTGAGAAATGCAAGCGGGAAGTTTACTCTCCAGAAAGAACAGTGTTGTGGAACTAAAGTAAATATTCTAGGCCAAGAAGTCACAGCTGAGGGTCTTAATCGAAAAAATGAAGAAACCCACAAATTTACTTGAATTGCGTAGAATTTTGGGATTGACTACCTATATTCGTATATTCAGAGAGGATTGCACAGATATCACACAGCCCATAGTCCATCTATTGAAGGCAGGTGTCAAGTGGGAGTGGGGGGAATTCCTAAATGGAGGCTGCAAAACAACTGAAAAGGCTTTTATCCCAAGATCCATGCTTGGCTTGTACCATTAGAAAAAAGGAAACAGATTTTCGGCCACCTATTTAACCACAGATGAATACTGGAAACATCACTCAGTTGGAAAAGTGATCTCCTTCACAAGCAAAGCGTTATCACCTGTGGAGATAAAATTAAATAAATGTGACATACCACTCCTGACAAAGGTATGGGAATCGAAAAACTACCGTCCATTGATCCCAGGGCAGCATATAATATTTGAGACTTCCCACCAATCTCTGCATATAGTTGCAGAGGGACTGGATACAAACTGGGAATGTCTCTAATTCAATGATTACTCCTTGGATTTTTTCAGTGCTTGGTTATCCTGTTGAAATCAGATTTGGACACAGCCCTACAATTAAGGGGTGTATTGGACACTTTTACTCTACAAATAAGCAAATGTTCCCAAAAACTTAAAAAAGGTGTAAAAATACTCCTAACAAAAAAATAGGAACCAGACACGTAGAACCTTGTGCCCCTGCTTTCACCCACACAGCTAATTGGATATGTTTGGGAAATTAGTACCAAAGGAAAATACTACTATTATTACTGCCCAGTCAGAAGTAGTAAAAGTGTATTTTTTAATGTATATGAATGATTAGATGCAAAGAAAAAGTTATTACCAAAACATTTTCTCTTTGCAGTTAAAAACATGTTTACCATCTTATAAAATACTCCCATTGGGAACTGGCCTTATATTGGACTCCCTAAAAATCATTTTACTCCCAACTTTAATAGATAGGGAGTAAAATACTGCCACTTCCAAATCTAATCTGTAGCACTGTGTGGACATAATAAAAATTGGCCAATGGCACAGAGATTAGCCAATCTCTATGATTGTGTCCAAGAGGATTGTCTAGAGGAAGAAGAACTTAAAACAACCAATTATGCAAAGCACTTCTTCCTAAAGTGTATGACGAGAATCCATGTTGGAGAATGCCCATAGTTCATGAGGACAAATGTCCCTACGATATTGCAAAAAAGTACTAAAAGGTATTAGTGGCTGGCATTGGAAATGTTTGATTAGATAACATCCTTGAACCAAAAGCCTGCTTTGCAATTGCCCCTGGACCAGACAAGTGGTGGAACTGCTCATACATGTATGCAGATGCCCTTACTGCCGGAGATCCCCATCTCCAGGAACCAGTAATCATAACTGATTCCGATTATATCCAAAACTGATTTGTTAAACACTTAAAAAACTGGAAAGCCAGAGGAATGCTTTAGTTGAACAGCATGCCCCTGAAACTCTGGAAGTTAATACAAACAATAAATGATTTTGTGACCTTAAACAACATGACCCTATTTTGAAAAAAAACAAAGTGCCACTCAAAATGTGACGGTCCCGCTAAAACAGGAAATGATTGGGCTGCTCAACTAGCCAACAACAGAGCAATCTAAGGCAAGTACAGTGATTTGGACCATCTACTCAGAGAAATATATCTAACACTAGTGAATTGATTACAAACTCAAGCTGGAAGTGAGCTTTTTACACTGCAGTGGAATAAAGATGCTCCAGACCAAGATGTGATTACCACACAGATTTAAGATTCAATTATAGGATGATTTTATCAATATTAAGAAGATCCAGAAAACATACCCTTATCTGAAATGTACTGGAAAGGAAGTGAAGATCTTCAAGTGTTCATGAAATTTGAGGAGACCTTCAAAATTCAACATGGATTTTTTGTAGGAAACCTGAATCTGGCTGGTACCTACCTCATTGAGCAGCATCATTTTAAATTATGCCCATGATGCAGCAACAGCATGTCATAGGGTTTTTCCAAAGACAATGAAGATCCTACATTAGGTGACATATTGGCTACACATGGGTCAAAACCTAGGTATTTATTTAAAGGGGTAGCTTGGAGGTATTCAGTGCCAGGTTCTCCCAATCTCCGGTCTCCTTAATAAAAGAGAGGAATGCCTTATCATGATCTGACCTTCAGTTGGTCTTTATTGGTGACTCATTCTGCATGCAGCAACACATACATGTTGACCATTACGTGCCTCTTCACCAAATGGGGTGAATGTCTTCCTGCTATAAATTGCAAGACAGAGATAGAAGCTACGTTATTGATTAACCACATCCTTTCTCATTTCGCCCTTCCCCAAAAAATTCAGTCTGACCTAGGAAGTCATTTTACCAGTGTGATAACAGGTAAAATGTGGACACTTCTAGGAGTAAAGAGAAAGTTGCATATTGCCCACCGCCTGGCTGTTAGCAGGGCGACGGATGACACAATGAAAACAATGTAGGAATTTTAATGAAATTTGTAGTTGATCCTGGACCCAGTTGGGACTTATTATTACCACTAGTCCTGATCGCTCTTAGGTCTACACCTCTTTCTGTCACTAAGATGTCCCCTTTGAAACTCAATACTGGTTGAAAAATGTTCTTGCCTCAACATCTGTTATACCAAACACAGAAGCAGATATTGATGAAAGCCTCTACCCCACATGAATACATGAGAAATTTAAGGAAGCATCTCCAACATGCTTTTGCCTAAGCACAGAGGAATCTGTGGAAATCTGTGATAAGTATGAAAACAAACTATGACCTGCGGACTCTCAAAAATAGTAAGCAGTAAGCAATCAAGTTTTCCTCTGTAAATTCCAAGGGAATCAAGCAAAGGAACATAAATTGCTCTTATTTTCATGCTGGGGGTATCAGATCACAGGTAAGAGCTCGTACATTGCATACAAGATTTCAAAAGGGGAACAGATAGAGGAACGTTGGGTTCATGTGAACCAGATAAAAACCTGTCATCCCCTCAATGCGCTTCATCGGCTTGCTGAAGGAGTTCCTCCTCCCAATCAAATGAATTCTGACTAAGGGAAGGAATCTGCATAATGAGGAGAGTATGAATAGTTTAACTGAAAAGATACATTTTAAAGATAAAAAGTAATATTTTAAGTATATGTGAAACTTTGATGTATAGCATTTTGTAAAGAGTATGGTAGGAAAGGGAATTGAAGGTAACATAATATGTTAATCCCTGGCATTATGTTGTACTAAACTAGCCTTTCTACCCCTCGCTTTAGTGACAACATTAAAATTCCATCTGAACCAAAGATGGGAAGACGGGGAAGGTCCACAGGGAAAGGGCGACAATCACAGGACCCAATGAAAAAAAAGGGATGAGGATCTGAGTATCCCTATGCAAATAAATAAAGCTGCAATCTGAACCTCATTGTGGGCAAACCAAATCAGTCTCAAGGTCCTCTTTGCAGTCTGATGCAGACGCCATGTCGGAATTTTTTTTACTTCTGGGATGAAATGACCCCTGATCATATGACCCTTCCCCTGGTAACATTAGTCCTGAGGGGCATGGAGGGGTGGTTGTGGAGACACGTGGATTCAAAGACTATTTCCCTAACGTAAGAAAACATGGAGACTGTTTCAATATAAAGCAAGAGAGGAATTACCCAAAACATTGTTTTATGCAAGATTTCCACCGGTTACTCGCTACCATGATAAAAAGGATGTACCTGCAAAATACAGGTAACAATTTGTGCATCTGAGAGACATCCTTCAACAAGTAAAATGAAAGCACCACAAACTATCACCATTTGCAGGTCCTTTAAATACATTGGGCCTCATTACACGGATGGCGGTAACCATGGCGCTATTAGCGCCATGGTTGCTGCTGGAGTCCGGCATGGTGAATGGCGGAATTACCGCCTCATTCCAAGGTTGGCGGGGCGGTAATTCCCCATGGCCCTTCCCCATTCCCATTTGAGCCCCCACAGGGCTCAAATGGGAATGGGGAACGTGTGGTCTGACCACACGTTAAGGACTGGACCCACTGAGGGACCTCGTAGTAGGGCGGTAAGGGATTACCAGCACCAGTGCACTTACCAGTGCCGGTAATTCCTTACCGCCATCCGTGTAATGAGGCCCATTGTGTCCAGATAGTGAGTATCAATGTTGTGGACAAACAGGACATGAAGAACTATCCCTGTTGACATTTGAACATTTCCAAATGTTAAAGGATCAATCCTGGACATTTGGAAGGGTGTGTATCAGCAAAATAACTCAGCTTGGGTCCCACAACATTTATCTTGCAGCTATGTAAAATAAAATGAATAAGCGCAGGCTTTGGCATCAACTTTAACTCTAGGAATAAACGTTTCATGATGCCCCTTGAATCAATAGTGCAAAAGGACTCATTTTGTGTTTTGAAGACACAAGTGTAAATTGTGTATTTATGTATTTATGTATTTATTTATTTATTTATTTATTTATTTTATTGCATTTGATTTTACGCCCAAACCCAAAAGTATCACAGTGTAATGGTACAAGAATACTTCAAGACAAACTTATAGTTACATGAATACTCACAATACTTCTTGGTTACACAGTAGAAGTGTTTGTTGATGATTGCAGTGAATGTTGCATACTTTCAGGTCCTGAGGTATGGGTTACATGGTGTTAGGCAAGGTTTGCATGCAGTACCCTCTGGGACCTCTACACACAACTATGACTACAGGTGTAAGCCAAACCAACCTTTGGTATAAGTCTGTACCACACAGTTTTTGGTAGCGAGCTGAGCAGCCAGGCTTATCTCAAGAGGAAATATGAGCTTGTAATGAGGTTACACAGACGTCTTATAATTACAAGTATTCACATAGACACTTACACTCAAGGTTTCTTGGTAAAACACTTATTAATTTATTACACAGTCAGTTAGAAAACATTCACAAAAAGGAGACAATCAATATCACACAACAATATCCTACAATACTTCACAATAACTGGTTCTGAAACATTTGCTCTTTGAAGGAGGAGCAAAATGGCATTCAGAGTATTAGAAGTAAGAGCAAAAAAGCATATGTTAATAAAACGAATAGTAGAGTTACTTTTAAACAGTGCAAATAGTTTGACTTCACCAGAGGAGTTGGTCCAATGCAATAGGTAGGCCAAAGTCAAGGAGCTGGTGTCTTGTTTAGGTAAATACGGTTCAGGTAGATAAATGGAAAAGTCTTTGCCGCAGTTCTCAGAAGTAGTTCTCAGAAGAAAGAGTTATATGTCGGGTCACAAGCTGCCTAGGCCTGCAAGCAGCGAAAGTTTCACACACTTCTGCAGTGAGAGGTAAGTTCTCTTGGTCGGGTTTTCACAGTACCTTATCTTTGAGGAAAAAGATGAAACAGAATACTTCTGTTCCTGGCAGTTCCTGCAGATCTCGCTGTTCCTGAGTCTCAGTCATGGGGCACGAGGGAGGATGTCGGGGGACTTCTGTACTGCACAGGGACTGGTCACAAAGCTGGCAAACTGGCGATTCTTCGATTCCGGTAGCTGTCTTCAAGCACACAAATTATGTCCTTCTCCCTGGCTATTCGGTTTCCTGCCACACTCTGAGGAAAATACAGCCAGCTCTGAGAATGGTATCCAGGTGGCTTACAAGTTGATTGGTCCCACCAACTCAAAGGAAGAAGTCGTCCTTGAAGGGCTTCATTGTGGAGATGAACTTGGCGATTTGGACCTACAGCAGGGCTTCACCGGGCAAACCAATGGTCCAAGAGTTGCAGCAGCCGTCCTCTTCCAGCTCATCTTCGGTTCTTTTGTCCCAGTGGTAGACTCTGCCTTCCAAGCCAAGAGACTCACCTTTTAAACAGTTTTCCCCCATTCATTCCAGCCTAGCTGCCACTCACCCAGCAGGGTGGCTGACCTTGCCGGACAGTCAGCCAGGCAATCGTCACAGAGTGCATTTGGGTCTCCTAGGAGACTAAGCACAGGGAGTTTCAGGCACCTCCCTCATTTCCTGCCACTCCAGACACTCTGGAGCCAGAGGCGGGTTTCTCACATTTTCGCAGTGAGAGGTAAGTTCTCTCGGTCGGGTTTTCACAGTACCTTATTTTGAAGAAAAAGATGCAGCTCAAGACTTCTGTCCCTGGCAGTTCCTGCAGATCTCGCTGTTTCTGAGCCTCAGTCATGGGGACAAGAGGGAGGATGTTGGGGGACTCTTGCAATGCATGGGGACTGGTCAAGCCAAGAGACTTGCCTTTTATTTAGTTCTCTCCCATTCCTTCTAGCCTACCTGCCACTCACCCAGCAGGGTGGCTGTCCTTGCCGGACAGTCAGCCAGCCAATCACGCCAGAGTGCATTTGGGTCTCTTAGGAGACTAAGCACGGGAAGTTTCGGGCACCTCCCTCACTTCCTGCCCACCCCAGACACTCGGGCGCCAGAGGCGGTCTTCAGTCCTGAATCCCGCCAAAGGCATAGGAACAAAGGGAACAAACCTAGTTTGCCGCACAGAGACAAACTCTAGAAGGGCCCTTCCCAAAAGATATTGCGAAAAAAGAAGACCGGGACCTGCTTTTTCAGAGGGGGCTCAGACGGCATCTTGAAAAACATGGCTACCGCGATTTAACGCTACCGTTGTTCGCGGTCGGGAAAAATCCTGGTAGTACATTGTAAAACCACTGGCACCAGCCATTCCGATAGGAAAGGGTCACATTTGACCGCTACATGAATTTCTAGACACAGGGGATACTAGGTAACCCCTCCAGCACACTACTGTAAGATAGTATGTGCTTGGTCTAGGAATTTAAAAAGACTTGTAGAGTCAATTTCACTTTACTTTCTCTGGGAAACAGTAGTTTATCCCAGAGAAGGTATTTAAACCTTTCGACAGCCTGAAATGGCTTCCCTGTGTCACTGCACTGAGCGTGCTGTGTGACACGCATGAACATATGATGCCTATGTAGTTGTCTAAAACTCCATAATCAAAAGAAACAAACACAGAAAATAAACAGAATTAAAAGTACAAAGTCCCTAAGGTCAGCAACAGAGCTGGGGGTCTCTAAGGTAGAGAGGAATTAGCACATTTATGAGAATTCTTCCTAACACATGGTATACCAGCCTAGAACATGGGTCAGTATTTGTTGAAAAGCCACGTTTTTAACAATTTCTTGAATTGTGTGTGGGAGGGCTCGTTGCAGATGTTTTTAAGGAGAGTATTCCAGATTCTGGGGGCAGCTACAGTGAAGATGGAGTTGCCTCTTCTCGTGTTTATTCAACTATGTTATGATCATTATATAAAGTCATGATGGCACATTCCATTGGGTCACATTAATGTAATGCGTAGTGCGCACACATTGAAAAGTTACATTTTGTGTACATTGGAAAGCTGTGTTAATTTCTCTCCTTCATGCTGCTGGTTTCAATTGACCAAGGATTCACCTCGGTGCAGCCCATCCTTGCCAGCACCTGCCCAATCTTTTTGAAACCAGTGTTCCAGGTGGTGGTGATGAGATATTTTGTGCGATTTGAGGTTGCATATGGAATTATAATGGAGGGGAGTCTGTTTGCAATGTAGCACTAAGGACCGTCAGTGGCCGAAAACCGTATTGTCTTCTGTTGATTTAAGTCAAAGATGAACACAAGCTTAATATTTGCTATTTAACGTAAAATACATAACAGAAAAAATGCATTACATTACAGTACAAGGTCCTAGGATCCTCAAGCCAAATGTGATTGCTAGATTTAAAAAAGTGTGTGTTTAGCAAATATAAACTTCTAGTATGAAAAATGATGAAACACCAATACCATCCAAGATACATATACCACAGATTTGAGTAATGTATATCTGGAGGCAGGGAAACACATATGGGCCTGATTCATGGAACGTGTTCCTATTGGATTGTGCCATTATAAAAAACTTCCATGAATCCGGCCCATAGAGTACAATGGATTTTGTCTGATTTAATTGTCACATTCACATCCAAAGTTAAGGGGACTAAGCCATATCCCTATCTAAAACACTTGGAGTAATGTTCCCTCTCACCTATTTCAATTCATAAGACTGCGAGTGGATCAGTCCCACCTCAGGTTACAAGATTGGGGGAGTGTTTTTATTTTAAAATATAATGCACACATATATATCCATAGCTATCAGCAGTAAGGGTATAACTTTGGGGAAGTGGGAATTGTTGAAGCAGCTCAAAAGTGCATTATGTGTCCAACATTTTCCAGATGCAACAATATTGAAAATGATAACCTCATTTTACGCATGTCATTGGTGAGTAGCTCATGAGTTAAGCACCCATCTCAGGCATGGTGCCCGCCTGCACTACGTGTGGAAGGGCTGATTCAGAAAGCTGTTATTAAAGAGCTTTGGTGCAGAGAAAGCTGTACGAAGCACGATATAAGAATATCAATGTGTATTCTGTTTTCTTCTTTCTGTCGCTCTCCTCATTCTCTCAGAATCTCCCACTCTCGATTTCTGTTTTCCTTTGTGGCTCTCTACTTTCTTGAATATGCATTTGTCTCAAACTCTCTCCAACTCTCTCTCTCCCTCTCTCAATGGGACTCATTTTCTCGATTTCCTTCTTCATCTCGCCTCTCCACTTGGAGCTTTGCAATGCTATTTTTTAGACAACTGAAAAAAGTACAAAATAAGACGATATTGTTTGTAAAATACGTTTCAGGAACACAAACGCTTCCACAGATTAGATATCAGTTTTGATTTATGAGGTTTGTCTAGATAAACAGCTAGTAACAAATCATTTTGAAAAGCACTTTTGTTTATTTTGAACATATTTTAAGAAGCCTGAATCCGTAGCAAAGAGACAAGGCAACATTTGCAAATGCAGAGATTGCAAATAGTCCTTGACAGATCAATAACGATTTATAAGGAGAATTTCCTGAGTTTTTTCTGGCCGGAGAAAAGCCTTTCCTCAGTTAAAGTGAAAGGTCCCATGAGAACTATTAATATTAGAGCAATAAATACAAAAAATATAATTTTATGTAAGCGGCAGAGTTGTCGAAAATAAAGTTATTCCAATAATGTCATTCATAAACAGTCTTTGGGCCTGATTCATGGAAATGTGTGCATTGATCCTGCAAAGCCTGCACAGCGAGAACGACTCTGCGTGGCCTTACATGCAGAGTTTTCAATGTGCACTTTGTGTTTTCATGGATTCAAATGCGCATTTCAACCCGACCTGCAAAGATAATCGATCTTTTAGAGGAATGCCACAGAACACCCACACATAAACCAAAAACATAGCTGTAGATCAACGTTCCTGCAAAGCTCAGCGTCCACCTCTGACACAACATCCAGCACCCCAGCTACTCTGCCCGAGGTTCCATGTAAGTGACGGTGGCACCAGGCCAATCTCCTCTTTTTTGATAGATGTTTCCTGTATTGTATAAGCTTGCTTTCTTCTCATGCTACTCCCATATACCCTCTCTGGCTCTCCTGCTGCCTTTTTCCTCGGCCACCTCTCTGGCACCCTTTTCTGCTTCTTTGGCTGGTCTGCCACCTTATTCCTCTGCCACCTCTCTGGCACCCTCTGCTGCTTCTCTGGTCGCTCAGCCTTCTCCTCCTTCCGCCACCTCTCTGGCACTCTCTTTCTCGTCTCTGACTACCCTTCCACCTCTTCCTTCCTCCTCTGCCCAATCTTGGCCTCTTCTAGCAATTCTGCAGGGCATATCTCATACCTGTAACCCTCCTTGAAAGTCTTTCAAAGGTGGAAATCTGTTCCACACCGCTAATCTTAACTAACTCTCACTCTGCTGTCAAACACTCCTTGACATCTGCCGTCTGCTGGAAGAGCTTGATTTGGATGTACTCAGTATGACCAAGACTTGGTTCACGGCCAGCTCTGTCATGAGTTTTGAAACTCCCCTCCCTGATGGCTACAAAATCCTCTCTGAACCCAGACCAACTGTCTTGGAGGGGAAGTAGCCCTAATGTTCCTGGAGTGAATCACTGCATCTGTCATTCCTATGCAGGCCTACTCCTCCTTTGAATGCCTGGTCTGCAGGCTCTCTATCTCTCCTGGCCACTCTCTCACGGTGGACAAAATCTACAGGCCAACTGGCCAGGTCGGCCTCCTCCGCTCCAAGTGGGCTGACCTCTACTCCTCCATCCTTGCCTCTACCTCTCAACTTCTCCTCAGAGACCTTAACATCCACTTGGATGGTACTAGCACCTGATCTGGGCTCTTTCAACCTCTGCGACTCTCTCTCTCTATATATTCTACCCTCTGGGCTGACTCACTTTGCAGGGCGCACCCTTGATGTTCTAATCTCCTCAGACCTCACCCTCTCAAACCCCCTCACCACTCCTCTATCTTGGACCGACCACTTTCTTCTCTCCTCTCACTTGTCGCTCTCTGCCCCTCAGGCTAAGTCATCCCCAGCACTGCCACCCACCTTCTCGGTCATCCGGCCAATGAAGTGTGTGTCAGTGGAGGCTTGTTGCCACTACTTTCTCTCCTCATACTCCTTTGGCTGACTCACACTCTGACACAGCCCTTTCCAACCTTCATCTCTCTATCTCTAAAACTCTTGATGTCCTTGCCCCTGTCATGAAGATACATTTGAAGCCTGCATCCAAATGCACCCTTTGGTACGATTCTTACCTTGTCACCCTTAAGTGCAAGTGTTGGGTGTCAGAAAAGAAGTGGAGGGCATCAAGCACACCATCTGACAAACTGGCCTGCCACCTGTTCCAAAGGCATTACAGACCCTCTGTCCTAAGAAGAGAGCCTGCATCCAAGTGTGCATCTCGGCGGCCTCTAACAACTCAGCCAAACTTTTCAAAATCTGCAAGGAGCTGGCCAATCCTCCTGCAGACTCTACCTTTCCTTTACCCTCCTAGGCACTTTGCACGGCCTTGGCATCTCATTTCACCATTAAAACTCAGGACTTCCTGTCCACTCTCTCTTCCTCTACCTCCTCTTCCTCTCCCTCTAGCTTTCCAGGCCCCACTCCGGCCGGTTCTCCTCTTCTTTTCTCCACCTTCTCCCTGTACACTCCTGATGATGTTTCTAGACAAGTCTGATCTATGAAAGTCTCGTCAAAGCAGGTGCTCCCCTGCTCCTCCAGAACCATCAAGAACCTCATTGAAACCCTTGCTCCAGCCTTGACCAATTTCTGCAATCACTCTTTTGCCACTGGAACCTTCCACTCCAACCCTTAAGCCCGTCATTTTGCACCGCCTTCTTAAGAAGCCTTCGTGCGATCCTTCCTCTCCGGCAAACTATCACCTGATCCCCATCACTCCTTCCCTGGGCAAACTCCTGGAAAAGCTGACATTCTCTCAGCTTAATCTACATACTGAATTTGTTGGTTGTCTCCATGACCACCAGTCTGGCTTCAGATCAGCTAGATGCACAGAAATCGCTCTCCTGAACACCCGTGAAGACTTGCTCTCCAATCTTGACTCTAACCTTCCTTCTGTCCTCATTCTCCTTGACCCATCCTCTGCTTTTGACACATCAACCACGCCGTCCTGCTCAATCATCTCCGAGACAATCTGCGTATCTCTGGTCAGGCTCTTGACGGGTTGACCTCCTTTGTCACTGTTCGACTCTCCCAGGTCCAACTTGGGTCTTTCCTGTATTCTATCTCTTTCTCTAATTGTGGTGTTCACCAGGGGTCTAAGCTTTCTCCCTGGCTATTTAACCACTCCCTGGCACCTCTGGCACACTGCATCTCTACCTTCTTCTCTAACTTTCAGTGTAATGCGGATGACACCCAGCTCTCCTTTGGGCTCCCCTCAGCCTCTACTGCTCCATCTCTCATAACTGTTTGTCCGCTATTTAGGAATTGTGTGTCTCCAACTATCTCTCCCTTAATGCCAGTAAGACTGAGATCCTCCTAATTAGGACTCCTGCTCCCACCTTCCCTCTCTCACTCTGGCCGCCCACTCTGGGCCCTCTACCTGCTACTTCCAGTGAGGATAAGAACCTTGGGGTCATCTTCGACTCCACCCTATCCTTCTCTTTTCACATATTTGACATCTGTAAGTGGTCACACTATCAGCTGCACCTCCTCAGAGGTATTTTTCCTTTTCTCACTTTCCCCCAGATGCTCACTGTCTCCAGAGACCTGGTCCACTCTTTTTATTTATTTATTTGGATTTATATAGCGCACATCTGCCCTGGGGCATCGTGGCGCTGAACGTAGTCTTACTTGTTACAGGCATACATAGTGTATATATAGATACATGCAGATGATATAAGCAGTTTTAATACAGTAGTGATTGTTTACATACAGTTGTGGTAGAGCAGTTGGATAAGTGGGGCGGGGGAGGCTGGACTACAGCAACAGCCTAATTCTAAATCTGCCTGCCTCTATTCTTTGTCCTCTACAACTTACCTAGAACAGGACTGCGAGACTTGTCCTTGGCCTCAACCCCAGAGATCCTATCTTTCCAGTCCTGAAATCTCAACACTGTCTCCCTGTGGCTGCAAGGATCAAGTTCAAGACCCTCTGCATCATCCACAAGGCTTTCGGGGCTCGGGACCACACTACATCCAACTTTCGCTTGTTACGCATCGTCCTTCGTGAGCCGTCCGCTCATCCACCTTCTACTCTCTGACGGCCAGAGGCTTCTTCGGGCAGATAGTGGGGAGTAGATCACTGTCCTCGGCTGGGGCCTCCCTCTGGAACAGCCTCCCTGCCTTTCTCAAAATTGAGCAGGACCACCTAAGGTTCCGGACGTAAAGCAAGACCTTCTTTTTCGCTTCCGCTTTCTGTAACGCTCACCTGATTCCCGTAGAGGCGCCGGTCTTGACTGGGCGTATACCGTATCTTCAAAGGTGATGTGTAACACACGGCTGGCTCTTTGGGCTGGACCTCTGTGCACTGTATGTCAGACTCGAAGGGTAAGATGTCTGCAGATAGAAAATATGGGATTAAGGAACTGGGTTATTGAATGTCTCTCTCTTCTTCCCTTTCTCTTCTCCTGTAGAACCCCAAAGGTTAACGCTCGCACCTTAGGTAAGTGAACGCTGTGCTCTCCATCTGCCTTGGGGCAGGGTGCTGTAACCAGTTTCTTCACTGGATAAGGGGAGCAGGCCTCTTGACTTCAGAGGACTGCTGTCTGTCGTTTACTGCACGAACGGTAAGTTTCGAGTAATTCTAATGTCTTTAAAGTCTTTAGTAATGATGTCTCTTGTTTTGCAGGGTTCCGGCGATGGCGGATGACGGGCTGAAGTGAGTTGAAGATGGAGCCCGTGTGATGAATAGAAGCGCCTGGAAGCACATAAGTAAGCGCTTGTTGCCTGCTTCACGATGCGCTCTAACTTGTCTTTTTATTTTGCAGGTACAAGTTCGGAGCGGCTGCAGGGTGCCGGAATACCCACTGGGTTAGATGTGGAAAGGAGTAATGGCACGTGAGTATTAAAGTTCCCCAATGTCTTTAAACGCACCTTGTTTTGTCTTTCAGATGCGGGATGCAGCGCCGAAGGCCTCCGGAGCGTACGAAGAGTTGGTAAGCTTTTGTCTTTCAGATGCCGGAATGCAGTGTGAAGACCTCCGGAGCGCACGAAGAGTAGGTAAGCCTTTGTCTTTCAGATGCCGGAATGCAGCGCGAGGCGTTGGTGACAGCCGATGGACCAGGTAAGTGAAGAGCTGTCACTGAAGACCATAATGCTAACCGGTTCTTTCTTGTCTTTATAGGTGTTGCTGAAGACTGGATTCAGGATGGTAAGCCTTTTTCCTTAGGCCCAGGATCAGATGCAGAAGACACGATGAGCGTTCTGCTGCAGAGGATGCAGAATAACGCAAAGCAAGATTCATCCATCGGGTGTGGTTTAAATAGCCTCCTGTAGTGCTTAGGTGTCTCCTTCCACAGCCACGCCTAGGTAAGAAAAGAGTTCCTGCTTTCCAGAAGAGTTCCAGTGTTCTGAATCTAGGGAGTGGCTCCTGCCCCACCCAACAGGAAAAGTAGTTCCAAACAGAAGAGGATCAGAGGCTCAACTGGCAGGCAAGTAAGCAGCATGGTCTGCTGCAGGTAAGTCCACCCAAGCATGATGAGCCCGGCGCTTCCAGCGCTGGGACTGGGCATATTTATGAGCCTGGTGCCACTGGCGCCAGGACTGGGTCCAAAAGGTCCCAATTGGGACTGGTTGGCACTCGGAACCTGGGTTATGGATCTGCTTCCAAGGGAGTTGGGAAAACCCTGACCTTTTGGAAGCAGAGATCATGACAGTACCCCCCCTCAAGGCCCCTCCCAAACCGGGCTTCTCCGGGGGTTTTGGCTTGTCAGGAAATGTTCGGTGAAATCTTTTGATTAGGCGAGGAGCGTGGACATATTCAGCAGGTTCCCAGGATCTCTCTTGGGGGCCGTAGCCTTTCCAGTCAATTAGGTAAAATAGTTTAGATTTGGAGATCTTGGAGTCCAGAATACTTTTGACTTCAAACTCGAGTTCTCCATCAACTAGGATAGGTTTTGGAGATTTAGTTAGTCGGGTTTGAGGTTGCACGGGTTTTAATAGAGAGACGTGGAAGACCGGATTTATCTTCATGTGCGGGGGCAAGTCCAACTTGACCGCTACTGGGTTTACTATGGTAGTGATGGAATAGTGACCAAGGTATCTTGGGTTGAATGTGCGTGGCCCTTTTAGAGGTAGATATTTGGTGGATAACCAGACTTGATCCCCTACTTGATATTGAGGGGCTTCCTTCCGATGTTGATCTGCTCCTTTCTTGTATTGTTCTTTAGCCCTTTGAAGGTGAGAAACAGCTTCCTTAAAGGCTTGGGTGATTGTAGAATGCAGGTAGTCTACTGCTGGTGTTTCAAGATCTTGGAGGGGATCCAACTCCGAGGTTCGAGGGTGACTGCCGTACAAAAGAAAAAACGGGGTTTTCCCAGTTCCCGAATGGACAGAGTTATTGTAGGCATATTCGGCTATCCAAAGGATATCTTTCCAAGTTTTTTCAGTTTGTTGCAGCATGCAGCGTAAATACTGTTCCAGAGTTTGATTGGTCCTCTCGGTTTGTCCGTCGGTCTGAGGGTGGTGACTGGTCGATAGTCTCACATCAATTTGAGCCGACCGACAGCAACTTCGCCAAAAATGAGAAATAAATTGACTACCTCGATCCGAAATTAGAACCGAAGGAAAACCGTGCAGTCGGACGATGTTTTCGAGAAATTCTCGGGCCAGAGTTGCTGCTGTTGGCAAGCCTTTGAGCGGAATGAAATGCGCCATCTTGGAGAATAAGTCCACGATTACTAGAATCGTATTGTATCCGGAGCATGGAGGTAGATCGTTGATGAAGTCCATAGAAAGCGTATGCCAAGGGCGAGGTGGGATGTCAATAGGGCGTAAGAGGCCTGCTGGTCTTTCCTTTTGACTCTTGTTTTGGGCGCATACTCCACAGGACATTATAAAGTCTCTGATATCTTTTTTCCAAGACGGCCACCAGAAGTAGCGCTTGATCTTTTCTGAGGTCTTGGCCATACCGGGATGTCCTTCCATTAAAGAATCGTGATAACAAGAGATTACTTTTTTCTGTAAATCTGTGCTGGGTAGGTATAATCGTTCTTGGAAATACAATAAGTTGTCCTTTACTGCAAAGTCCTTTCCCTGCAGATGCCAATTCTGTATGTCTGCTGGAGTTACAAGTTGCCTGGCTTTATCCTTAACTTCCTCTATGGATTCTGTGGCGATTACACCCAGAATTCTTTGTTCGGGAATGATTGGTACAGGTTTAGGGTTGATCAAGTGTTCTTCCACTCCCATCCGAGAAAGGGCATCAGCTTTACCGTTCTTTGTACCAGGTCGATAGGTAATTATGAAGTAAAACTCGGCAAAGAATAATGCCCAACGGAGTTGTCTAGAGGTTTGGGCCTTTGCGGTTTTCAAATATTGCAGGTTTCGGTGATCCGTAATCACAGTAACGGTGTGTCGGGCCCCAGCAGATAATACCGCCAAGCCTTAAAGGCAGACTTGATAGCCAGAAGTTCCTTGTCAGTAATCGTGTAATTGATTTCAGGAGGCGAGAATTTGCGGGACCAAAATGCCACGGGATGCAACTGATTGGTTACCGGGTCCTTTTGTGATAGAACTGCCCCCATGGCAAGGCTTGAAGCATCAGTTTCCACGATGTAGGGGAGTTCGGGGCGAGGGTGTTTTAAGATTGGTGCAGAGATAAATTTAGTCTTCAAATCCTGGAAAGCTTGTTCCGCCTCGGTAGACCATTCAAAACGTTTGTTTTTCTTTAACAAGGCAGTGATGGGCTGGACTATTCGAGAGAATTCGGGGATAAACCTGCGGTAAAAGTTAGCGAAGCCTAACATGCTTTGCACACCTTTTACAGAGGATGGTGATGGCCATTTGAGAACTGCATCGACCTTCTTTGAATCCATACGCACTCCGCCAGGTGATAATATGAATCCCAAGAATTCAACTTCAGTCACGTTGAAAACACATTTTTCCAACTTAGCGAAAAGTTTGTGTTGATGCAATCTTTCGAGGACCATTTTCACGTGTTTCCGATGTTCAGATTCCGATGAAGAATAAACGAGGATGTCGTCAATGTAAACAACAACACACACATCTATGAGCTCTCTGAGGACATCGTTCATGAAATATTGAAAGGCGGCCGGGGCATTGCAAAGTCCGAAGGGCATGACCTGATATTCAAATAGCCCATACTTGGTGCGGAAGGCCGTCTTCCATTCATCGCCCTCTTTTACTCGTACCAAGTGGTAAGCTCCTCTAAGATCCAGCTTTGTATATATGCATGCTTTTCTGACTTGGTCCAGGAGTTCAGGGATCAAAGGTAACGGATATCTATTCTTAACGGTGATCTGGTTCAGGGAGCGATAATCTATACAAGTTCTAAGGTCTCCTTCCTTTTTTGGAACGAAGAACAAAGCTGAAGAAGCAGGGGACTTGGAAGGACGAATAAACCCATTTGCCAGGTATTGATCCAGGTATTGTCGAAGGTGAAGGTTCTCAGGCTCGGTGAGGGCATAAATTCTACTACAAGGAGGAGTAGATCCAGGTATCAGGTCTATCTGGCAGTCATAAGACCTATGAGGAGGTAGAGAGTTAGCCTGATCCTTCCGGAAAACATCTTGGTATTCTAGGTATTCGGGAGGTAACTGGGGAGTCTCTGAAGAAATTGCTGCCAGTGCAACACCAGGTGGAGGGTGACAAGTAGAGACACATTCTGGAAACTGGACCGTTCTTGCTCGCCAATCGATCAGAGGATTGTGTTTCTCTAACCAAGGTATTCCTAGAATAATCTGAAACTGAGGGGCCTTGATCACATCGAACACGATCTTCTCATGGTGTCCATCTTGACTTACTAGCGTCACCTCTTGAGTGGTATGCGTTACTGGCCCAGAGGCTATCTCCGTACCATCCACCGTAGTAATGACGTCCTTTACAGCCTTGGGACAAAGAGTTAGATTCATCCTCAAAACCATTTCATGATCCACATAATTGCCGATGGCACCGCTGTCGACGTAAGCTTCAATTGCATGTAATCGATCCGGATTATCAGGGCTAATGAGGACCATAGGTATCACGAAATGCGAGGTCACGGAACTGGTTTTCATGCTCGGCAAGAGGACCTCTATTCTTGTCGGGCGAGGTCGTTTCCCTGCTCAGAGTTTGTAACTTTGGTAACTGCAGCTCCTACTGCCTTCTTGGCAGATTTCACCGGACAGTCTCGAAGAAAGTGCCCTGAGTTTCCGCAATAGAGGCATAATTGCAACTGTTTTCTCCTTTCCCGCTCCTTTTGTGTTAGAGGACCTTTCAGACCCCCTATTTGCATGGGTTCCCCGGAGTCTACTCCTTTGGAAGGAGTTGGCGGTTTGGAAAATACTCGAGCATCAAACTTGGAACGATCGGCCTTCCTGTTCTGCAGTCTGTGATCTATTTGAACGACTAAGTCTATATAGTCCGAACAATCTTGTGGGGGATTCACTACTTGGGCTAACACATCTTTGAGCTCTCCACGTAGACCTCTATAAAACAGCGTAATCCTTTTGTCCTCAGGCCATTGAGTTTCCACTATCAGTCTGTTGAAAGACGCAATATAAGCCAAAAGGTCTTGATTACCTTGTCGCAACGAAAGAAGCTCATTGTCCAAGGCCTGCCCCTGTGAATGTCTTGCGAACAGTTTTTCCATACTGAGCTGAAAAGCTTGAAAATCATGGAGGACCGGATCATCTTGATTTACTAGAGGGATCGACCAGTCTGCCGCATTGCCACTAAGGTACGAAAGCACGAAAGCTACTTTAGCTTGATCAGTTGGAAAGGCTGCTGGCCGGCATAAGAAATGCAACCGGCACTGATTGATAAATACTGCAAACCTCTTTGGGTCACCAGAAAATCGTTCGGGCGGAGCCAGAGGTACATTCCCAGGTAGGTTGATCTGCACTGGATTCATAGAGGATGTAGAAGGAAGATTTCCCCCAGATGCGGGTAACGGGGTCTGTCCGGCTTGTGACTGTAGCAATTGTCTAGCGAGATCATCTGTTCGCTCCTTGGAAATAATCAGTTCCCTTCTTAGAGCGTTCGTTTCCTGACGGGCTGCATGCACTTCTGCCCTTAGTTCCCCAAGTAACTGGGCTAGCTGGTCGGTATCCGAGGTTTCCATAGCGCCTGGACGGGAGTTTTGTGGTAGGCTTTGCGTTCTGTAACGCTCACCTGATTCCCGTAGAGGCGCCGGTCTTGACTGGGCGTATACCGTATCTTCAAAGGTGATGTGTAACACACGGCTGGCTCTTTGGGCTGGACCTCTGTGCACTGTATGTCAGACTCGAAGGGTAAGATGTCTGCAGATAGAAAATATGGGATTAAGGAACTGGGTTATTGAATGTCTCTCTCTTCTTCCCTTTCTCTTCTCCTGTAGAACCCCAAAGGTTAACGCTCTCACCTTAGGTAAGTGAACGCTGTGCTCTCCATCTGCCTCGGGGCAGGGTGCTGTAACCAGTTTCTTCACTGGATAAGGGGAGCAGGCCTCTTGACTTCAGAGGACTGCTGTCCGTCGTTTACTGCACGAACGGTAAGTTTCGAGTAATTCTAATGTCTTTAAAGTCTTTAGTAATGGTGTCTCTTGTTTTGCAGGGTTCCGGCGATGGCGGATGACGGGCTGAAGTGAGTTGAAGATGGAGCCCGTGTGATGAATAGAAGCGCCTGGAAGCACGTAAGTAAGCGCTTGTTGCCTGCTTCACGATGCGCTCTAACTTGTCTTTTTATTTTGCAGGTACAAGTTCGGAGCGGCTGCAGGGTGCCGGAATACCCACTGGGTTAGATGTGGAAAGGAGTAATGGCACGTGAGTATTAAAGTTCCCCAATGTCTTTAAACGCACCTTGTTTTGTCTTTCAGATGCGGGATGCAGCGCCGAAGGCCTCCGGAGCGTGCGAAGAGTTGGTAAGCTTTTGTCTTTCAGATGCCGGAATGCAGTGTGAAGACCTCCGGAGCGCACGAAGAGTAGGTAAGCCTTTGTCTTTCAGATGCCGGAATGCAGCGCGAGGCGTTGGTGACAGCCGATGGACCAGGTAAGTGAAGAGCTGTCACTGAAGACCGTAATGCTAACCTGTTCTTTCTTGTCTTTATAGGTGTTGCTGAAGACTGGATTCAGGATGGTAAGCCTTTTTCCTTAGGCCCAGGATCAGATGCAGAAGACACGATGAGCGTTCTGCTGCAGAGGATGCAGAATAACGCAAAGCAAGATTCATCCATCGGGTGTGGTTTAAATAGCCTCCTGTAGTGCTTAGGTGTCTCCTTCCACAGCCACGCCTAGGTAAGAAAAGAGTTCCTGCTTTCCAGAAGAGTTCCAGTGTTCTGAATCTAGGGAGTGGCTCCTGCCCCACCCAACAGGAAAAGTAGTTCCAAACAGAAGAGGATCAGAGGTTCAACTGGCAGGCAAGTAAGCAGCATGGTCTGCTGCAGGTAAGTCCACCCAAGCATTATGAGCCCGGCGCTTCCAGCGCTGGGACTGGGCATATTTATGAGCCTGGTGCCACTGGCGCCAGGACTGGGTCCAAAAGGTCCCAATTGGGACTGGTTGGCACTCGGAACCTGGGTTATGGATCTGCTTCCAAGGGAGTTGGGAAAACCCTGACCTTTTGGAAGCAGAGATCATGACACTTTCTCTCTTCCTCTCCCTTTCTGATGTCCGTGTCTGCTGCACATACTGGTTACCTGGCCACCCACTTAATTCATGGGACCAGGCTCCTGCACAGCCAGTTGCCCTTGCACTTGCCTCTGGGCCACCCAACCACTTTAGGGACTGTACCTGCAACCCTACAGTCCTCTGACTCTGCACTAATGAGCCACCTCCCGCTGCACTTACTAGTTACTTTGCACTCTCCCCTCCCTCCACCTGGCACTTCTTCCGCTCCCCACCCACTTGCATGATCTGAATCACACAAGGCCTAGTAAGATTAATGTTTTGTCCTCCTTCTCTCCTCCCTTCCTTGTCTTGTCATGCCTAGGCACACTTGTGTACAGGTGCGTTATAAATGACTTATCATAGCATATCATATCACCCTAGCTACTCTGTGTGAGGTCCCAGGTAAGTAATGGCTGAACCCCTGTTACTCTGAGCGAGGCCCCACACAGTTAAAGGGAGAACCCCAGCTGCTCTGCACGACGTTCCACGTAAGAAACAGCTGCACCCCAGATACTGTGAGCGAGGTCCCACGTAAGTAATAGCTGCACCCCAATTGCTCTGCATGAGGTCCACGCAAGTAAAGGAAGCACCTTAGCTACTCTGCACTAGGTTCCACATAAGTAACGGCTGTACCCCAGCTACTCTGCGCAAGATCCCATGCAAGTAACAGCTGCACTGCAGTTGCTCTGAGTGAGCCCCCACCCAAGTAAAGGAAGCACCCCAGCTTCTCTACGCGAAGTTCCATGTAAGTAACGGCTGCACCCAGCTACTCTGCACCAACTCCCACGTAAGTAACACCTGCACCACAGTTACTCTGCGCAAGGTTCCACATAAGTAACAGCTGCACCCCAGCTACTCTGCATGAGGTTCCACACAAGTAACGCTGCGCTCCTGCAACCTGTCCCTCTACTCCCACCACACCCAAACTGCTTGCACATTCCCTGGCAGCACAGCAGCCCCCTGAGGTCCAGATACCACCCTCCAGCACTGCCTCACCTCCGATGCCACCCCTAGGCAGCCCCACAGGTCCTCACGCCACAAACCAGCCTCCCTCACTTCCAACAACACCCTCAGGCAACTCCCTCAAGCCGAGACACCACCCACCAGCCCCCCTTAACCTCTGACACCACACCCAAGCAGCCCCAAATGTCCTCAAACCACCCACCAGCCACCCTCAGCTCTGACACCACCTGAAGGCAGCACCACAGGTCCACACACCACTCACCATCACCCATCACCTTTGAGAACACCCCCACGCAGGCCTGACACCGCCCACCAATCCCCCTCACCTATGGCACCACTCCCAGGCAGCTCTCCAAGCCCAGATACCACCCACCAGCCCCCCTCACCTCTGACACCACCCCCAGGAAGCCCCACAGGTCCTCACACCACCCACCAGTCTCCCTCACCTCTGAGACCACTCCCATGCAGCCCCACAGGTTCACACACCACCCACCAGTCTCCCTCTCATCCGACATCGAGCCCAGGAAGGCTTCTCACTACCCACTAGCCCCCCTCTCCTCAGATGCCACCCGCAGGCAGCTGCCTCAAGTCCAGACACCACACACTAGCCCCCCTCACCTCTGACACCACCCCCCCACAGGTCTTCAAACCACCCACCAGCCCCCCTCACCTCCAGCACCACCCCCATGCAGCCCCACAGGTTTACACACCACCCACCAGCCCCCTCACCTCTGACACCACCCCCAGACAGCTCCCTCAAGCCCAGACACCACCCGCCAGCCCCCATCACCTCTGACACAACCCCCTGGAAGCCCCACAAGTCTTCACACCACCCACCAGCCCCTCACCTCCAATGCCACCCTCAGGCAGCTCCCTTAAACCCAGACACCACTCACCATCCCTCTTACCACCAACACCAACCACAGGCAGCCCCACAGGTCCACCCACCAGCCTCCCTCACCTCTGACACCACCCCAGCCTGGCTCTGCCACATAACCCCCCTACCAGTACAATGTTGACCTACAATTTACCTCAACTCCACTGGCCTGCCACCAATATGAAGCACACTGGCCACATGCCAACCCATAGACTTAACAACTGGTGGCACTGAGGCAGAATCCAGGTCTGCAGCTCATCACAGGACTCTGTGGTACATCACAACCAGTGGCACAGCAACAGGACGGCAGAATGTAGCACCAGCGACACAGTGAAAGCACCATGTACATGTGAGACAGTAAAGCAATGGAATTCAATGTAATGTATCATTGTGTCCAAAGTGCCGTAGGTAAATGACCAAGAAGGACACAAGTCCAAGATATCACTGATAGGACAGAGTCACATGTAATGTGAGTGAATAGTAGCAAGCATCAATCAATGAATGAAGGGACTCAGGTAGGGAAGCATAGCATTCCAAGGCCCTGCAACCAACACAAGTTGAACAACCATGTGTTAGGGTGATTTGAAGGAAGTCTGACAGTGTGCTCTGAGCCAAGCAGATGGATGTTGTGTACTGCCACATATAAACAAACTCACATGTGATGATGAAGCATTCCAGTGGCAGATGTGCAGCATGGCATTAGAGCACCCACTGGCTGGTACCTGATGTGTGATGGTGGGTGGCCATGCATTGGGAGGCAATCTCCCCTCCCCCAACTACACAATTATGTATGACACACATCCACAGATAGTCCTCCAAACCACATGACAGACACAGTACAAATTCATAAAGAAATTAAACTAAACTAAATGCAGCACATTAACAAACAGACAACTGTGTGATGAACAAATAGAAAACTGTATTAGAAATATGTATGCTATGATAATATGTTCAATATGTCCCGTCATTGATCTGTTGTCCCTGTCTACATGTTAAGCGCCCTGATGCCTACGGGCTGCTGCGCTATATAAACATATAAACGTAAACAAACACAAACATAAACAGATAACAAACTATGTGGAAGGGGCAAATGTCCAAGGGAAAAATTAAAAAAAAGTCCAAAACAACACAATGAACTATATACATAGGGAGAGGGATCAATAGTCTCTTATGACATCCTCAAAGAGTCACATTCATTGTCCTCCACTTGGAGGCGGGCCATCGTCCCATCCAGGACAGCTTGTATGCTCTCCCTCAACCTCCACACCTCCTCCTCCATATAGTCAAATATTCCCAAAATTCGAATTAATTCGGTAAAGAAATCGGTCATTTCGCCATTCGTTATTTTTTTTCGATAATTTCTGCAGATTCCATCTGGATGTTGTACCACAGGGATACAGTACCAGCACTTTCCTGATGTGTCAGCTGTCCCATTGATGCCTGTTCCTGTGCAGGTGCCTGGTCCGGCACAGTGACCATCACCTCTGTACCTGCCGGAACTTCCACCTGAAGCAGGGACGTGCTGATCACCAGACTGGGCACTGTGGGTGGGATTGGAGTGGAGGGGGCTGTGATGGAAACTGGCAAGGAAGGCCCCCAGGAGGGTGACTGGGGCACAGAGGAGGCAGTGGAGGAGGGGGCAACGGAATGCACCAGCGCATAGAGATCACCCGAGAGCAATGCACGTGCCAACTGGCCCAGGTAGAGGGTCAACGATTTGTGATGCTGCGAGTGCTTGGAACGCAAAGCTCTCACATCATCACAAATCAAGGTTGTCTGCCATGCAATCCCAGCCAGCAGGGTGTGTGTCATCTCAGGGGTGATCCCCATGGCCCCAAGGGGGGACATGGTCTTGGTGGAGGCATCCACAGTGGTGGCCATTGCTGCATCAGATGGAACAGGGACAGGAGGTTGGGCAGCTCCCTCCATAGTGCATTGCACATCCTCCTGTCCCTGGCACAGGCATGCAGCCTGACCACCCTCCTGGATGCCCCCACCTGAACCTGTGTGCTGCCCTTCACCTGCCTCCTCCTCCACCATCCCCTACATCTCCCTGGATGACTCCATAAAGCCTTCATCTCTGGATAGCTGCTCGTTTCTGTTCCCTAACCCACAACCACTGAAGAGTCCCCCACCCCAACAAACTCCTGTGGCGTACCACATGCAGCTCTGCCCGATGGAACTTGGGCTCCCCCAGCCAACTCACCCTCAGGTGATGTGGACTCAAGTCGGGCTGGCCAGGGTGTGCGCTTAGGTCTAATGGTTCTGTGTCTGCCCTTATGCTCCATAGCGATGGCTCCACACTCTTCACAAGCTGCAGCAACTGTTGAAAATTGGGACAAAAAGCATTGACATCAGTGACCACCATCAATGGATGTGTGCCATACACAAAATAAACATAATAGAGGGGTATGGGATGGCAATGCACTCTGCACCAATGAAGTAATTACAATTATTACAAGTATAACAATTTCGCTTGAAGATTTTAATTCAGTTGTGAACAGCCGACATGTTTTTCGACACGCTGGTCGTTTTCAAGGCTGAGTGATTACAACCAAAAATAATAACATGGTGGCATACAAGAAAATAATTAATCAATTCATAAAACCCATCATATTGTGTGTAAACATAAAGCACCATAAGTATGAATCACATAAAGAATTACAATATCACATTCATATGTACAACAGAATAATGTTCAAAAGTACTTATATTGTGAATAATAATAAAAAACATAGCATACCACATTTCAGGTTGAGGATGGGGGACAAGTGATGCAGTGTTGGTTGAAGTTTCAAAAACAAAATCATGTAAAAGTACAATTAGCTGATCATATATGATACATCATCAATCCTATCACATAGGGGATTAATGTGTCATTGTTGAAGGAAGGTGCTAGTTGCCCGGACAGATATTATTTGTGTGTATGGATTAAGTGAATGGACCACAATTCAGCCAATTGCACTGGAATCAACCCACATGTGATCCTAGCTGGGGTCAGCTGATATAATAAGGTAATATCTAGACCTGGGAAGTGAAAGTAAATGGCTGCACCATGCCGCATGCAGTGAATCTACACACTCCAAATTTTGATTCTGTGAGTTGTTGTTGTCTTATTACTTGATAAAAACCAGTATGGTAATAACGTGCGTTGTAGATAAGTAGTAGGGTGTCAAAGAACTGGTGTTATATAAACGCTTAGTTGCCATTATCCAATGTTGGTTTGAAAATGAAATCTTGATAGTCCTATTTGAATGGTAAGAATGCAGAGAGAAAGGTATAAGCTTGGAATCGTAATGAGGAGTAAAAAAGCTATGTGAAAATACCTTTTCTACATATCAGATAATCAGCAATGTATAGGTTAACAACATCACACATGGAAGGTGTGAGTGAGAAGACTTGTGGATTCAAATAAGGGCCGTAATGGCTGGTTACAATATACAGCCTGGAAGGATTATTAAAGAAAAATATCAGACCAGGTAGTCGGTTTTCAGTTAGCTATATTAAGGCTAAGGAAGAGAAAGAAAACAATAATAACAACACGTATTATTCAGAGTGAATACTCACTCGTTAAATCGCTACTAATAACCGGGACAATCCCTTTCCAGATGAAAAGAGCGCAAGCACTTGCCGCTTCCGCTTCCGCTTGTCCCCCTCTCCCACCCCTTGTGTGGTTGCCGGAGTTGGAGTAAATACAGTTGGAGTTTTGTTGAATTGGACCTGTTTGGTATTGGCGAATCTTACATTGCCTTTTTTGTACCTTCTGATTTGGCCTAAAAATGTTTTGCCACTTTGATTAGGAGTCTCTTTAGCTTGAACCTCATTGACTTCTGAGAGGTCACATCCCAGTCCCGGAGATATCAATGCATCGCCTCCAAATATGCAGGCATCAGTGTACATGTGTCACTCTCAGCAGATGTGCCTGCATGGATGCACTGTCAGGTGTGCCACACATGGACGTGTACATCATGCACTTTACTCACATGCCCACAATCTTGCATGTTCATATCTGTCATGTCCAAGCACTTTCTCCATGCTCACAAACTGCACATGCCCAAGTACAACAAGCCATTAATGCGCAATCTGCCAATACGTATGCTAAATGCCAGTATACAATGTCTGACACCATAAATGGAAAGCATTCACATGAGGCACCAATCAGCTGTGTATCACACCACACACAAGCCACAAACAGGATGTGGCATCTGCAAACATGCATTCCACACACACGCCGTAAAGCATTGTCCCACATGGGTACTCACCAGAGGCATCCAGACCACTTCTCCAGTTGAAGAACTGGGATTGGAGGTCTAATTAGAACCTGTCACCGATGGCAGCCACCACGGTAGACCTCCACAGTGGGTCCAGTGTCAAGGGCTGCATCCATCTTGGAATGGCTATGGGTCTTGAGGTTGTCCCAATGTTTCTGGACTGGCTTCCTGGGGCAGACTGCCAACCTGCCCATTGATGACGTGATTTTGTCCCAGATTCTCAGCCTTTGCGTCAATGCCCAGCTGCGTAGCAGGGTTGAATAGTGCATCATAGGTGCCCAGCACCCAATCCACTAGGATGGCAGCTTTGGTGGAGGTTGAAGTTGGCAGCCCTCTGCCTCATCGTGGGGGTGCTTCACTCCTCAGATGATGTAGACAGGGCACACATGGCACCCCAGAGGCAGATATGGGCTTCCTGGAAAACCTCTCTCTGCCCTCACCCACTGTGATGTCAGATATATCCATCGTCATCTCCCCTCCAGCCAGTCTGCTCCTTGCAGAGCTTTTCACCTCTCCCTCTCGCTCCACTCGACTGCTAGGCAATCGACCCTCGGTGTCCTGTCTCCCTCTTGCACTCTGTCATCCTTCGACACTGGGTGGTGCATGCCTATTTTCTTGTTCCATACATGAATTGCCATTGGTTTTCAGTATCTTTATGTTGTTGCAAGGCATGTCTTTGTGATTTGAAAATGTGTTTCCAGGTGGGATGCAGTGGATGCAATCCAGGTGGGTACCATGTGCAGGTAAGTGAAGGGCACTCAGGGTGTCAATGTGTTGTGGATTTTGGCTGGGAGTCTGGCACTATGTGGGGTCATTTTTCTTTTATTTATATCGAGGTGAGTGGGTCCAGCTTCATAGATGCATGTGACACATGATAATAGGATGGTGTGTCTATGCATGCTGTTTTTTCAAGTCAATCGGAGTTGCACCGATTGCAGGGTCATAGTTGTGAGGGAGACTGCCACTGTAGGACCTCTGTTGGTGAGTTGTCTTGAGGGAGGCCCGGCTGTTTGTGGTGAGTGTTCCTTGCACTTTTCATATGTGTCTTGCCTGCCACGTGGCATCCCATACAATGGTTTTTTAATAGTCATATCTACCCAAATAGGCAGTCCAATCTTGGTCCTTCTTCCCCTTCAGGGGATGTTGTCACAAGACAAATCCACACACAGAACAGCATTGCTGGCCATGTGTGGAAGACTGTGTTCTCCACAGACACCAAGCACACACCATTGGCCATGGGTTTTTGTTTGCCACGGTGAACATGTACCGTGCACGGTATGCCAGCAGATTTCATGAGGCATGTTGACAGCTGCTGAGTGCATCTCAATGCTCCCTTCACTTTAAAGCACATTTGACCCAATTCAATCCAGTTCCGGTGAAGGCTTCTTTCCCTTCCTCTTTCCTGTTGCCTGCTACCTTTTGTGTGTCAGTGTCCTTGGCCTCTGTTTCTCATTCCTTTCTCATGTCTGCTTGTCTGTTTAATACCAGTTGCCTCGGTGCCCTCAGCTGCCTCTGTTAAGTGCTGTCTTCTTTCAGATCCTGTCTTATGTGCAATTGGTGATATTTTTCATTCCGATCTTCTTGGACTTTGCATCATGGGCTCCCCTGCCAGTGTTTTCTGCACTGCCCAGTGCCACGTTAATCAGGGGATGCCAAATCATGGCATTGGGAGTACTTTCAAGGTGAACTTGAGTTTGCTTCCTCTCAATGGTTTCTTTTTGGGGTCCTCTCAGTATCATACCTACTGCAGCCAGATGCGAGTATTCAGAATGTCCCATCACCATGATAATGGATAAGTGTTACATGGTCCTTCACTGCATGGCCCTCTAGGGCAGAGGAGAGGCAGGTTGTGTAGGTGTTGTGGGTGGGTAAGGTGTCACTGTGTGGGGTGTTCATGTTGCATTTGCATCACGTTGGTGAATCTGGCTGCATGGGTACCGGGACAAATGGTTATGGGTGTCTGGTGAGTTATTGTATGCATTTGTTGCATGTCACTCAGGGGGGCACATGCTGATGTATGTGGGTGCATGGGTGTGTTGCCTGCCCTTACATTGTTTTGTATTTCTCTATAGAGGCATTCAGCATGGGAAGATGGTGGCTGCAATTGAAGGAAAGTTGCTGCTGTATATGTGTACAGGTAATAGCACCAGAGTTTGTTGGTTTCCAGGCTGACACAGGGTGACATCCATGGATTGCACAGTCCAGCTGGTGCGGGCTCACAAGGGATATAGTGAGATGTACATATGTCTTGCAGTGTATTTGCATTTTGCTGGATCTACATGACTGCTTTGATGTTACTGTGCATTGTGAGCATAGTTGTTGTCAGTGAATGGGTTGGCCACTCAACCTATTATTGTTGTGGAAAACACATAGTGGGTCCAAGGCTGTCCTCACATGTCTGTGCTGTTTGGATATATTTTGGACTATGCCTTCCTACTTGTGGACTCATGTGTGTGGTTTGGTGTCTATGTGCACAACAGTTGTTGTCCATGTGATGGTGGTCAGGGACGTTGTTGCTTGTGCTGTGTGTTTTCGGGTGTACTACATGGACACTGTTGGTTCAAGTTGCTACGAGTGTGTTGGTGATTTGTGCACAGTCATACAGGTTAGGGGCATGATTCACAGAGCGTTTCCCTATGGGATTGCTCCATTATTTGACACTTCTGGGAATCAGGCCCTTGAGGTTTATCAACCACTTTCGCTTAGTTACAAACTGGCTCATACTTGGTGGCAATTTTGATATGGGACGAAAAGCCTCCCTATTCACAGTATGTATGTAACATGTGGAATCTTGTGCCCCTGCTTTCACGCTCACAGCAACATGTATAGGTTTTGAGTCTGTATTGCAGGTAGTCCCACAGGTGTACAGTAGAATCTTGAGTGGCAGATTGGAATTAGTGAACATTTTGCTTTTGATGGCCATGAATGACTGAATGTTGCCAAGTTGAAGCTTTTTTCTGTTCCAACATGTTATTTTTTTACTTGTTTATGCATTTTTCAAATTAGTACATCTTTTCTGCCTCCAGAATTATTTTACTTCCAATTTATACTCCCTCTTGCAAGTTTATTCTGGGGACCTGTTTGTGCATGTTGTTTTATGTCTAAGCATGTTTGCACTGGCTGGGTGTGTGCAGCCTCTCCAGATGCCCTGTGGCCAACCATGAGCAAGGGTGGTGCCTATGGGTACAGGCGGTGTTCCACCTGCATCTCCACTGGTACATCACGCCATGTGGCAACATTGTGCAGTACACATGCAGCCACTATGATTTTACCTACTACTGGTCAAGGGATCAGAACCATTATTTCAGCATTCCGAATGTACACTCCACTATGGCCCCAGTGGCTACATGTTCTGTATTGTATCTCAACTCAGCTGGTGTTGTGGGATTCCGGATCCGTGTCATCATGTATGTTGACAGCGGGTAGGCACTGTCCCCTATACATGTGTACATGGTTGTCATTGTCATTTATTGTCAGGCTCTATAGTTCAGTGTGTCACATGCATGCATGTGCATGACCATTCATACTCACTGATGAGCCATGCATTGCCATGTTTCCAGATGCCAGGGCCCAGTGCAGTGGTGACTGGAGGAAGATGAAGCTATCATGTGTGCTGCCCTGGAAATTGGCATACACTTCCAAGATAATTCCATTGGGATCACACACTACCTGCACATTAATGGAGTGCCAGTGCTTTCTATTCTGGTAGATGTGCTGTGTCATTCGCGGGGAGTGGGGGGACTTAACATGTGCAGTGCAAAATACAAAAATGCATTTCAGTTGTGACACAGAAAGATACAAAATAAAACATCATTATAAATACCAGCAAGGGAGCTCAAAGCCGGGATCATTGATAGTAGCGCATAATCTCATTTCATAGAACTCTACTTAGCATTCATTTCTGCAGATAAAGTGCTGATTTCAGATATGAGAGCAAGGACCAGCCGACATGTGGTGAATCTGCCCACAATAAGTATATCAGGGCTGGCTGATATTGTACAAAACCCAATTTCGGTAATAAGGGTTGTAAGAGCATGCCTCTAACCCTCACATAGGCAGGTCAAAAAAGTACCAGATGGGCCAAGTCTTCATAGGGCACCTCACAAATAGGGCAAGACCGGTCGGCATCCCCCCCAGACCAGGCTGCCACCACTGCCTCTAGAGGGTTACAGTTAAACCGTGCTCTAGTACACCGGGGAAGTGTGCTACTACATACAATTCCTGGATCATTGTCTGCCTTTCTGCCAGTGTATGGGGCATTTATATGTGCTTGCTCTCACATGCACGTGCTGTTATGCATGACAATACCTGGTGTAGACAGCGGGATTGGGTGACCTGCGATATCTCACCAACTATTGCAGTGGTACTGCTGGGAGCAGATGGTGGGTAATGAAAAGCCATCTTCCCACTCCCTGATGAGGTCTAGGATTATATGGATGGGGGGGACCTGTACCTGGAATATACCTGGTAATCCGGCATCCCAAACAGCATGGTGAATGCTGTGAAGATCTGGGCACTGGGAATACCCCTCCTCCTGCGGTGTCCTGAGGTGTCCATGCACAATAGCTCCTACTATTGCTGGGTTCATCATGGCTGTAGACGATGCTTTGGTTTGCATTGCATGCTTTCTTCACATTGTTTACGACTGCTTTCATGTGAGGGGGGGGTGGATCAATGGTTTGCATGTGCTTTTTCATGATGCAATGTTCCGCATTGAAATCCATGAATATGGTTATATTTGAGTGGAATGGGTGAGCGATTGCTTAACCATGGACCATCCCTCAACACGCCCACATTTACATGTGTTCTTCCTCATTCTGCATGTTCCGCCCCCTATTTGGGTCGCTGCGTAAGCCCAACCCACACTCTGTGAGGAGTCTCGCGCAAGGCGCTCGACCACTGGCAGATGTGCCAGACCGGCGCAAACTCCACGCAAGTCCCTGGAAAGTCCTGTGCAGTCGATTCCATGAATCACCGAAAGGGGTTAGGTGCGCGATTTGGTGCACAAAGTCCCTATTTGCTGTGCAATAAATTCCATGAATCGGACCGTTTGTATTCTATCGAAACACACGCTTGCTCTCTTCTATTTTGAATGAGATCATTTAACAATTATTTTGTTTTCAAACCACTTGATAATTTTCCGTGATGAGTGGAAAATAGAGGCTATTTACGGAATGGCCAAACTTTAAGAAAAACTGTTACATTGCATTTTGGAATTTGCAATCAAAAATGGCATTCTGTGGAACACTTTTTGCTTCTGCAAAAAACTGCAATTTTAAAACTGCACTTATGTGTGAGCCATTTAGCTGCCTTAATTTCTTATGTTAAATGTTCATGGTTGTTCCTCCACATGAGCTGTATGTTGTCTGGTTCCCCATCATTAATTACATCAGTTCCAAACGGCGCTGCGTGCCTAGAACTCAGACAAGATGGCGGTTCGGAGAACCGCATAAGTGTGTCCTTTTTCCGATCACTTTGTCAATATTCTTTGCTTTGTAGTATTTTCGCATTTGATGTGATTGCCACCGATTGCATGTATATGTAGCATCATTTGTGTTGCATATGTAAAATGCAGGGATGCATTTCCACCGTGGACATTATAGTTCTGTAAGTAAAATCGACTGACTGTAATTTCACACAATGGCTCAGAGAGGGGATGGATCAATACATAACGCGTTCACCCTTAGGGGAAAAAAACATTTCTGAACCAACCCTAGTAACACGTTGAGCAAATATGAACATCTCTCTGGCCTCCATTCCGGGCTGTGATCACTCACTTGCTTTGCCTGGTGTGCTTTTATCGAGGTGTTGCAGTTCTCCGGGTTTGAACATGCACAACTAACTGTATGTGATACACACAGCACAAGATCAATAGAACACCACTGCCTTTTTGTTCTATGCTCAGAATTCAGCAGCACCTTTTGCGAAGCGACAGAAAACATAGATTGCATTTCCTCTGCTCTGCCTGTCTGTGCAGAAACCTCCGTTCGTTTTCAGCTTGCTACGAAATGGAGATTATTGGTTGATCGCTAAAGGCGCTTTCGATCTCCGGCTCTGGCTCCCAGCGGAACGCGATGAAACCGCTCGCAGTTTAACTCCGCCCTGTCCAATTAGTGTGAGGCATTGTCCCCAAACCCTGCAGGGGAGGAGAGGCGTGACAGTATGCAAGGTGCCTCGTGGCTGTATTACTGGGCCTGCCTGTTATTATCTCACCCACTGCCGAACCGCAATTGCCCAGAAGCCTTCTGCAACACGAAAGCCCACAGAGCAAGACATCACTGACTCCGCTGTTGTGGGGCACAGGGTCATGCCGGTCTCCGACCTGGATGCGCTCATGGATACACTGGACCCTTGAGTTGCGGTGATAACTGGCGCACGAGAAGCCATGCCCACCTTTTATTGAGATAATGACCTCGTGTCCCACGTGTCACTGCATGAGCCCTGGCGGGGCGGGGGGGGGGGGGGGGCACAAATCATTACATCCCATGCCAAGTGCAAAATAAAGCAAATGCCTTGATGCAACATTATATATAGCACCAAACACATTACAAATATATATATATATATATATATATATATATATATATATATATATATATATATATATATATATATATTTATATTAGGATCAGGCAATTGTTCATAGGGAGGCAAAACAAATAGTCGAATAGATTTCAAACCCAGCCAGTGGGGCACTGGGCATTGCACAAATACAACAAAAGCACGTTATTCGTCCAGCAGAGGTGGAGCACGAATGGCATGCACCTTTATTGTGGATGCATTTTAAGCATTTTGGACATGATGGAACACAGCGTTTTCTGGGTCCACTTTAAGCATGTTGGACATGTGGGATCCCAACCTTTTACTGCACCCATTTTAATCATCTAGAACATGTGGGATCACAGCTTCAAAACAATCATATTTCACTGGGCCAAACACATCTTTATTAGTCCAGGAGATATAGGGGAAGGGGCACACCACAATGCCAGCAGGCAAAGACGCACCTGGTAGGTCTGGAGCTACAACTACAGCATCTCCTCAGTGCTTGTGGCGACCATTGGGCAGACACACCTGGGGCAGTGACATGCTATTAGTTCAGGTCAGGGCATCAGGCACCAATGCCAGCAGGCAAAGCCGCACTCAGTGGGGCCGGGGGACACACGTGCTACAGTCCCATGATGGTGGGACAGGCATTGGTGAAACACTGGTGGCAGGGTGTCCGGGCCTCACCCCCGCTCTATCCTCCAAGCAGGAGTACTTGCTGCGGGAAGGTGAGGCCACCTGCGGGCAACTTGGAAGGCTGTAGCTCCAGCCACGCCGAGCCATTCTCCTCCAGGCAGGAGTTCACTTAATTACTGCTGCTGCAGTGGCAAAGGCTGAGCCGCCATTTCACCATCCCTCACCAGGAATTTGCCTTTCATAGCGCAGCAGAACACGACTCCTCTCCCCATGCACCAGACTTATTTCTTTCAGTGCGGCTGGGCGCTGCTTACATTCCCCCAAGCAAGAGCACTTTGCATCATGTGATGGCAGTCGTGGTCACGCAGGCACCCCTCCCCATAGGTGGGAAGTTCACTCTGTGTGGCGGCAGCCATGCCTCTCACTCTTCAGCGGCCAGACACACGCCACCTCCTATGCTCTTTTCCCCAGGCTGTAATGGTTTATTGAGAAGCCTCGCTCAACACAGGGATTTTTATCCCTCCCAACTCAAGTTGTCATGCAGCAAACTGTTTAATGGATTATTTTATTCAGTCCTATCTCCAATTCATCTAATACTCCTTGTATTCCTTCCATAGTGCTAGTAATGAGCCAATGAACCAGGCCGGTGTACAGGAAATATATTTATATTTATTTGAATTAGATGCTACGAAACTTGCGCTGAAATGTCAAACACCACTTTATCCTTGGCACAACACAATAAACTTCTCTCAACGTAAATAAATCACACAAGTGAGTTGAAACCAACACAAATCAAAATTCTTTACTTTCTACACATTTCAAATCAAGAAATAATTAGCGCTCGTCAGTGAACACCATTTACAAATGTAGAACTGAACCATTTCGATTTTCCTGCGTGCTTAAAGCAGTTTGGTTTTTCAGATTTGGACAAACACATATGGCAATTATGATTTCACCCACATGTTTGGTTTAAAATAAATGCAGGGTGATTTAGCAGTTTGGTTATAGGCCCCTGCTACTTTGGTCTGTGTTGCGGAAGTTGGACAGAAAAATTGGAAGGATTTGGGAATTTTGGATTTCGGACCCCCTCCACTTAAAGGTCAGTGTTGGGGAAGCTGGATGGTAAAAATTGGGATGATTTGAGAATTTAGGATTTTCAGCCCCACCCCCACTTGAAGACCTGTGTTAGGGGAAGTTGGACACAAAGATTTGACTGATGTAAGAGCAAAGACACCCCTCTTCCTTAAAGAAGTCAGGGTTAACAGGAAAAAAGGATTACCCAATTAAATTATAGGCAATCTTTCCAGCATACACTGGGAAGTGAGCTTCGTTGATTTCACATTTTGACAAAAATCACCCTGTAGTGTTCTGCCAAAGGGGAATTAATTAAATTAATATTTTAGTTAAAAATGCTCAGAATCTACACAGGCTTGCCCCTCTCCCCTTTAAAGGGAACGGATTTAAGGCCAGAAGATTCCCCTACCTTTTGGTTGCAAAGGGTTCACTTCTACTTACATTGAAAACCTCTTTTAAATTCAGGACAGCCAGCTGCATGTCAGGAACTCTGGAAGGATAGGACAGAGGTCTGGTCACTCCACTCTTAAGGATGGTCCCCAGCTCTCCAGCATAGGACCTAGTCAGCTTTTAGTCCTTCCTAGAAATAGACAGCTCCACCCAGATGCACTCTTAGCAATCTCCCCTGGAGTTTACCTGAAGCTGTCAGAATGTAAGTTTCAGCAGCTCTCCCTGATGGCAAATTCCAGCAGCTCTGTCCCTTCCTTGTAGTGCATTCCACCTTATATAGCAGCAATGACACCATCGAGTTTACAATCTTCTTGGGGAAGTATCCTGCAAGAGTTCTCGCTAATAGGTTTGGACAGTTACACTTCTCACTCCTCCAAACTCCTGCCTCTATGGTTTGGTTTAAGAGTCTGGACCAGACATATGGCAACTTCCATTTGCCATCCCCATTTGTTCTCATGTCAAATGTTGCCAACAATCTAGTTATCTGGCAAAAATGTGTAATTTTACTTGAAACTGCCATAATAATATATGTTTTCTGATTCAGCTAATCATGGGGAATTAAATAAGACAACAGCCAGGTTTGCACCATGTGGCCATTTTCTGCCATTTTCACAAAAAGTGTAACTGGTAGGAACATGCAATGTATTCTGCATATTCCTAATTTCACCTTCTACCTGCTCACCAACTCCCACATTTTGAACATTTTCAGATCAGCCAGAAACCCATTTTAGATGTCATTACATTTCCATAAATCTGGGGTTGATTAATTTTATATCACCAAAATCACCCGGAAATTACCTAAAAAATGACACAAAGAAAATCTGTATTATGGTTGCTGAGAAAAATTCGTACATGATAATAGTCCCTTTAAACAAAGGGAATGTTCACAAGTGCAAATAGGAGCTTCCCTTCCTCTATGTCATTTGCCCCTCCGGGCCAATGGTTTTATTAGTCTCTTTGTGTTTGAAGCTTGCTCTTTCATGTTGGAGTTTCAGCCTCCCTTAATTGCAGCCCCCATTTAGTCATGCATCAGTCAAAGGAAATTTGACAGCACCTTTCAGGCAGGCCACATTTTATTGCAGTGGAAAAATAGCTGTTGGGGGGATGTAAACTAGGCTTTCTGTGGAGGGAGTCCTTTGTGACATCTGTCCCACAGCAAGCAAACAGGGTCTGCCTTGGGCCAAAGGAACTTTTTCATGGAAATAAAGTGGGTTATTTTTTTTCAAATGTTTGCTGGTATTTTGCTTGCAAAATAAAACATACCTTACTTTTTGTCAACACCCACCATGTATTTTACCTAACATTATTATGTTAGCAGAGGTACATTTTTAACATTTAATCTGCTTTACCTTGCAAAGACACATGCAAATCCGTTTCTGTATCAGTGTTTAAAAATCCTGATTTTCATGTGAAAGGGACCTTTCAATATCTTCTTCCTTGGTGAATTAAAATGCTGCTTTTCCTTTGGTAATGACAGGAAGCCTTTTTCACATGGCCCTTCTGTTTGGGACCTTTGATTACATCCCACAAGGCAGGAGTTTATATAGTTGTTATTGCAGTGGAGGCGGCGGGCTTCCTCTTCACTTTGAGCGGCGGCTCACAGGCCGCACCAACCATTGGGAAGAATCAACGCAGGAAGGGTGGGGGGGCGATTGTGGTCACATCAGGGTCCCTCATTCATGGACAAACAAATGTGCAGAAGTGCTCCGGGGTCTCCAGTAGTCCTAGCCCATGCACACACAGGACTTTGTTCATCTACTGACGGTCCTCGGTAAGGACTACAGTCTTTTAAAGATCCGCAGGGCAGATCTTGTTGGGTGTCAGGTAGGCTGAAATCCGGCAGGGCTCGATGGCCTAGAATGCCACACCATCTCCAGTAGGAGCAAGCTTTGCCATGGCAGGGGAAGGCAGAGCCCATTTGATGCTCTGGATTGACGGTACACCACATCACACATGTGTAACCATTGTTGTGGGGCACCAGGTAATGCCGGCCACCACATGCATGCGCTTATGGAGTCAAACACAGGAGCCTTGAGTTGCAGTGATTTCTGGCGCAGGGCAATCCATGTGCCCATTTTTTTTAAGCTAATGGCCTTGTATACCACGTGTCACCAACACGTGACACTGCACAAGCCCTTGGTGGGGCCGCAAACCATTACACCCACCTTTTGTGGAAGTCCAATCCCATGTCTGTATCGTTTGCCCACAGACCATTCAAATGATGCAACACTGACAGAGTTAGCACCGACCTCGTTGTTGCACTAGTCTGCCAATAGTCCTCCCTGTAATTGCATGCACATAAATATTACCTATCTTCAGAAAATTATTCACATCGCCCAGCCATTAAGTGCGGTGTGACATATGCAGGATATCTCAAGCTCACTCAGGGCTAGGCTCGGCCCCGTCGGAATTAATCTCAGCGCCATTGTTTATGGCAGCCTGTACAGTCAACTGGCAGTCGTGCTACCGTGGATAATAATTGCGTGGGCATGGATCGGAGTTAAATCATTACTTCTCGATGCGACGGGCCCATGAAAGGCGTGTGGCACTTTGGCATGCTTAGCACTGCATACACTACGATGCAGGGTTAATGGAAGCTGCAGGCTCCAGCTGCTGTGATGTTATTCTCTCGGTGTTTGTAAAGTGCGGCTTTCCTTGATATTGTTTGGATTGCATTGGGAGGCTATCAGAATGCAGACTGGACGTGCGATTGAATGCAGATTGCCAAAAGAAAGCATCAGTTATGAAGGGATGGAGTCAAGAGGAGATCTTAATAACAAAGACACTTAAAAAGTAATGTGGCTGTAAATGTATTTCTTTATCCATTCAAGCAGTAGTACGCACAGGCATTTTACGTTTGCCTTTTTTGAAATGTGTGCTGCCTTTTCACGAATGAACCAGAACATATTTCAACAACTGCCCATCTTTTATGTTTCAGAGGAAGTGGCTCAACAGATGGTCATTTTTATGTGATCAATTTGTCAAATACATACGCTGTCTGCAGAATGTAAACCTCTTGGGCTGTCTGGGTTTATGGCCCTAATCCAAGAAAGGTGTACTCTGACTGGTTTAACTGGAATGAGCACCCAGGGTGAAATGTGGAGTTCCTGTTGGCCAATCAGGATCGACAGTTTCTGGGAATTTGTTTACAGTATGTTTTCTTCTTTGTTGACACACATGAATCTATATCCACTCCAGCCCCTCACACTGCCCCTCCCCTAGCTGAATGTTCCTCTCACCTCCCTCACCTCCCAGTGTCCTCGAATATTTGATGCCCACTCTTGCCTCAGAGGTGCACAGCTCCTCATTGTTCTCCTTGGTGGGCGCCCATGCCAGCTGCATCTTCGACTGCCAATGAAAGCAAAAATAGACTACTGCCAGCAGACCAATGAACAGCCATTGCTCGACGGCAATTCCGGAATGTTTTTTTTTCTTCATTTATTTCTTTTAAGTTGCACATTTACCTGCAGCAACGGGGTACTATTGGTAATATTGGCCTCAGTCTCTGGGCAATATTTCTCCTTGAGAGCCGAGCCGTAAGCTCTCCCTAGGTGTCTTTGCTTTCCTTAGGCCAATACGTCGGAATCCAGGTTCTTAACAAGCTGATTTGGCTTGAGCTCCAAGTAATAATGTCATGTTAATGTTATGTTATGTTAAAGGATATTTATACTGCGCACTGTCACCACCAGAGTGTTCCCCTGGCGCTTTGGCGGATCTGAAAAGCAAGAGGGTAGGGTAAGTTGGTAGGACTGAGCAGAAGAAAGAGCAAGAGAGCTGGGATGTGCTGTTGGCAGCTTCTGTTCAGTTTACACCGTTCGCTGAGCTTAGGTGTGTTTTTCGGTTGGTAGCCTTCATTTGCTGTTGTGAGAGGCTATGTGCGGTTTTGTTGCGGTGTAGTGAAGTGTGTGGGGTTTGTTGTCCTTTAGAGGTATGGTTGTGTTTAGTTCAGAGTTTGAGAGGTGTACACAGAGGGGTGAGTCTTTTGTTAGTAGGGTTTGGAATCACTATCAAGATGGGGCCCATAATGATATCCACAATTCCATATGGATGTGACACAAGCTGATATTGACAAATCTGTCTAGATGTGGCACAAGCTAATCTTCACAGTTCTGTCTAGATGTGACACAGAATAATCTTCACAGTTCTGTCTAGATGTGGCACCAGCTTATCTTCACTGTTCTGTCTAGATGTGACAGAGAATAATCGTCACAAATCTGTCTCTTCACAATTCTGTCTGGATGTGATGCAAGGCTAATCTTCACAGTTCTGTCTAGATGTGACACAAGCTAATATTCACAATGCTGTCTGGATGTGACACATGCAAATGTTCACAGTTCTGTCTAGATTTGGCACAAGCTAATATTCACAATTCTTTCTAGATGTCACACATGCAAATATTTACCCTATCAATAACTGCCTAAAATGCAAACTGGGGCCGACCAACCCAATTGGCTTGATGCAATGTACACCTTACACATTGAGGCTAGAATCAGAAAGGCTACCTTGTACAATTTGGGTAAATGCTGACTATGGCTGATAAGCAACAAGTAGGCTTGTTTGACAAAAGGCCCCCTGTCTTGTTTTTTCACCATGTCACTGTTCCTTGTCCTTTCTTGTTCCTTTGCCTACCCTCCAGCATGGGAAATTCCTTTGTGTACATTTTATCTTCGGCGGGAGACCTCAGTCAAGCCCGTCCCGGCTCCATAGTGTCTGTGAAGGCAGGAAGTGAGGGAGGAGCCCAAAACTTTTCAGTCCTTTGTGTTCCAGACTGACTGCGAGAATCCAGTTCAAACTGGGAGGCTGGCTGTCCTGAAAGGACGGCCAAACCTCAAAGCTTGAATTGTGCATGGCTGTTTGATTGGCTGGGTTTTTGCATAAAAGTCTGATCCTGGAAGTTGAAGAGGAAGTCAACCACTAGAGCTGAAACCGAAGAGGAAGGTGAAGAAATGACAGCCATAGCGATTTCCCGTGACCAGAGAGCCTTCTATGTAACCAGAGCCTGCTGTTACCCTTCCTTGCACGCAACCTGGAGACCCAGAAAAGGGATGACCCAGAGCCTAGTGAAAACTACTAGACTCAACAAGACCTGCATTTTGAGCCATCCCACGTTTGCAGCCTTGAGGGGCTGCAATACCCCAATACCCTGTGACCTCGAGTCATTGTGTGGTGCATGGTCTTCCAAATGTTGAATTTAGCTGAAACTTTGGTGGAATACTGATGGACCTCCAGAGACATGAATCAAGTCCACAAAGTCCCCTCAAGAGAGTGCTGGACCTTGCAAGTGACGTGAATCCGACCAGTGATATTCAGTCTTCTCCTGGCTCCTGAAAAGGGTGCCAAATCCACAGAGCCACATTCAGCCAAGAGGACATTCTTGCCTGGAGCCTTCTCTGTTGATCCTTGCTGAGAGGTCCCTTCCAACATCCTGTCTTCTGTCTTCTTGACGAAGGAATCCATCGACTGGGTTTTTGGCTGCAGATCCTGAAGTCTTCTTGGTGCAACTCTTCATCTGTGCTGTGGTACTGTGTTGGCCGGGGTATTTACTTACCTTAAGTCTTTGTGATTTCTCTAAAGCTTTTGTGGATTTTCTGTGATTGGGAGGCCACACATCCAGCTCACCCAAGCCCACTGCTGGAATCCTCCTAGGGTATCTTCTCTGAAGTCCCTGGACTCAAACTAACTTTTAAACCAAACTACTAACTCTTTTGAACAGTCTTCCACAGGAACTCTGACTTTTGCCTGCAACAGAACCCTTTCTTACCCTGCCTACAGCTGGCACCTAGATCACTTGGGTCTCTCTTCTGCCTCTGAGTGAACTCATGCAATAGTCTTGGGAAGGACTCGATAAGTAAAATGATTATGTCTTGAAAAGAATAACACATGTTGAAAATAACTTATTTGTGAAAGAGTTGGTTGGTAACTAACTCTGAGAGTGCACAGTTACAAAAGTTCTTACTTGCCTTGAATGTGTGTTGTACCATTCTGAAAAGTACACATAAGATTAATTTGTGAATTGGTGGAGCCACTTCTCAAAAGTAATGCTGTTGGTTTCACTTTACTATCCTGTTAGGATATACATGTATGAGTATCCCCAATTGAGTCTTGCTTCCCCTGACTTGGTGTTAGCTTGTCTGGAATAAGTTTGTCTAAGATTATACTTACCTTTAAATTGCTGGTAGCTCCTTTAAAAAGTATTTGGGTTTTACTCACCTTGCGTTATCTGTGTGCCATCCTAAAATAAGTGAAAGAGTCTGTTTTCCACTAACCTGAAATGCACCTGTAATAGTATATTACAACATTAGGTTTTACCTGCCTAGAATAGCTGCATGCCATTCTTAAAAAGTGATCTTTAGGTGTAGCTGACCTGGGTCTGCCTGGGCAATCTTAAATTAATGTAAAGAGTTCTTGATTATCTTAAACTGTGTTCCACTGAGCTGGAAAGCAACTGTAAATGAATATTACACCAAAAGGTCTGACTCACCTTATAACTGTGTGTTATCCGGAATAATAGTTATAGGTTTTTACTGTTCCCTGAATCTCTGTTCAACTATTCAGAAAAGGATCCTGGTAACAGGGGTGGTTGATTATGTGATTTCTTTGCTCAGTGTCACTGCATAACTGACAGGGTCTACTACAATCAGGGGTGGAGGGAGGTCTGGAAGCCGGGTGGGTGCAGGGAACGCAATACAGGAGAGGGTGGTGGAGGTGAGATGCGGGAAGCGCCTGGGCTGCTTTGCTATTTTAAAGCAAATTTCGGGCAAAACTTAATTTAAAGGCCAAATATAAGTGGATGCAGCCTGGGATGCAGCAGCAGCGAAAGCACTCACTACTGGGTCACAGATGTAACAGGACACAGGATATGAAAGAGCGTCCTGGCCTTGGTCGATAGAGGTGCTTTGGCTTCCAAAACAAGTGCAGCCAATCACAGCAAGGATGGGGGGTAGAGGGAGGGATGAGGGCAGGGCAGTGGTCACAATCAGGGAAAAAGAAAGCAGAGAGGGGTAAAGAGTACGAGAGAGCAAGAAATATGCATGGGTAAGGTGTGAAATAGGGCAAGAAAGTGGCAAGGAAGCAGGAAACAGGCCTCAGTGGAGGAAGGGGAACAGAGGGCGAGAGGGATGTGGGGGAAGAGCACTAGAGGGCAAGAGAAATACATGAAAAATGCAAGGGAAAGGCGACAAAAAAGCAAAAAATGGAAAGAAAGCAGGAAACAGGCCTCAATGGGGGATGGGGCACAATGCTTAATTGGCACCCCAAATGGGTGTATGAGGCAAAAAAGCTTGCTTTAAAAGCGGTCTAAATTTCATGATCTTTGCCCATATTTGAAGCAAGTTGAGCTGAGCGTTTGACACACCAATGCAGCCATTTTCACTCCCTCCCTGCTACCCTGCCCCAACTTCCGCTCCATTTCCCTGACTCACCCACCCACCAAACAGGTCTTGCAAGCCTGACCTTAACATCCCTCGAGCACACACCTAATACCGCTACCACACTTATCTTTTGCCTGTGGCCACTCTCAATCTATTTTTAACATTCACCTACATCCAGAGTGGCTCCCCCTATGGTTATCTTTTACCTAATTTATTGCTGTGAGCAAAACACTATCAAATTGGTTTTAGAGCATTTATTTACAGGCTCTTGGATGTACAGCAGTGCTCAAATTATCTAATTAGCATAGACATGTCATTTTCAGTCTGCAATAGTTGTCCTGCATCATCTGAAAACAGGATGATGGCAACTTTAACAGCTCCCTTCCAAATGGGGTTTGGTTGTTTCCACCTGAAGCCAGGTATATATGAATATAGGTTTAACCAATATAAGGGCAAGTACACAGCCCTGTTTTACACCCCTCTAACCCGTCGGCATACCCATTTGGACCCTAACGAGAGACTTCAGGAAATAATTCATCCCTTCCTACAGGATGGCCCCCCAAAAGATTATGTGTCCACCAAATCAAAAGTGACCCTCAAATAATTAAACCCCAAATAGAGAGATTTTTTTTTTGTTTTAGATTAACATACTTGGATCTCAGCAGAATGAGTCTAAGGCCTTGCTATATCATCCTCGTCCTCTGTCTAATGCACCCTGAAATGGTGATACCCTTGAGGTGTCAACGCCCTCTTTCATAAATCTGTACATGATCACCTTGCCAAAAATCGTATGTATGGCAGCAAGAGGTAAGGTAGCTCATTAAGTCCATAGTTGACTCTTGTATCCCTTTTTTAAATAATGACACTACTGAAGCCAGCTTCCATGATAATGGGATTTCTTTTGACGAGGAGATTGCACTGTAATGGTTAGAGAGATCAGGAGTCCATATTTTGTTTTCTGACTTAAACAAGTCAACTGGACCCCAATCAGGGCCCGATTCCTTCCCTACCTAGTGAACTTAGCCCCAGTTAAACCTCAAAAGGGGGAACATATGGGACTGGAAACCCTCTCCTGCTTTAATCATCCTGGTTGTGCACCAAAATCTTAGAGACTACCTGAGGAATCCCAATACGTTTCTCACTTCATCTGTACTGGTGCACAAAATAACCCACTCAAACTTCGGGGTGGACACTGCTCCCAAACTGGGGGCTATAGTAATTAATCCACCAAGTGATCAGGCACTAGAAGGTTGTTTTCATCTTTGAATCTAGTGACAAGCTTGAGGGCATCCCACACACTTTTCTTTGCTTTGACATTTTTCCTTTCAATCCATGCACCATATTTCTACTGGCAAGATTCAACCTTTGATGCTGAAAATGCCTTATCGAGGGACATGACCTCCTAGACCTCATCCTACCACTTCTCTGTGTGTGTTTTCTCTATGTTTTCTTCCACTGAGTTCCAGCCTGGATCTCTGGCAGTGCAGCTCATCATGTATTCCTTTTGGTGAACAACACCCATGGGATACCATTATCGCACCCATAGGTTGGGGTACTCCCTTGTACCCCTTATGTGTGTTTTTGGGTACCTGTGTGTTGGCCATAGAGCAGGGGATGTTCTGTTGGCAGCTACATGCTGATTTGGCAGTGGGTCTGAGTGTCCTCTATTTTTGGGACACCCATTCCCTGCCAGAGGAATCAAAAGGATTCCTGCAGGAAGGCAAGATGGCCCCTGTGGCCTCTTGATTTCTGTTGGCTTTTGTCTTGTTTCCCAAAGTCCTGGAAAACCATCACTCTTTTCCATTCCTCTGAATGACTGTCCGATGGAAATACTGGAGCCTTCTGAAGGTGGGCACCCAAACACGCATCCTCACAATATGCAAAAGTAAAGATAACACGTCTCGTCAGGGAATGAGACCATGAGATAAGTTGCAAGGATTAAAAACTTTATATAAAATACAGTGTGAAAGCAAAGAACCCTTCTGCCTGAGAGCGTTCTGTTGAAAATTACACGGCAGCACATTATAAGTTACAATCGCATCATAAGTGGCATCATTCTGTATGGCACAAAATCATGGTGTGGATTGGTGGGCCCTTATTGCATAGCCTGCTCTATAGGGGATACCAGGGTGCAATTGGCCACTGCTTCCCATTCTATCAGGTGGCACGTGGGTCAGCTGGGCTGATCTCCGCGGTGACAGTCAGGGAAAATGTAACACAAGCCTAACTGTCTAAACTGAACAACAGGAACTGATAATATGAGAATAATGGAAAACATAAGATCCTTGCTTCAAGGGGGCATTCAGAAAAGGTGGGCCAATATATTGGCATTCCAACCTCTCCATTCAGGGTTTTATTGAAACTGCGGTTCTGCTCCCAGGTGTCTCTCCCTGGGGGTTTGATCTACTATTTAAATTCCCTGATGCCTCATGATACGGACAGACATGTGTTGGGATTGGGTCGAAAATACTGCTGCAAGGGTTTAAGTCTATGGTGGGTGTTCTGGAATGGTCAATGCAAGGGGCTCAGATGGGTATCATCATGAAAGAGAGTGAAGGGTCGAGGACTGGTGGGCCGTGCTCTGGTGGGATGGGGGTTGAGAGGGCACGTGCAGTGTTAAGTGACTTCAATTCAGCACTCCAACTAAGTCAATGCCGAGTCTGGGATGCCCAAGGGAACCCATTATTTATGTATTTTTATGACAAGTTCATAGATCTGGATGATAAACCCTTGTATAACGCCCCTCTCTTGGAATCCCCCTGACCTCACTGAGCGAAGAAGTAGGTTTGTTTTGCAAATTAAAAGATTTATTGGAAAAATTACACAAGATATATATATCACACTTTTATAAATCAATTAATATTTGATAGCACACTTATGAATATGACAGTGATCAACAATGGATAGTATTACACTAGCACACTTTTTTAATTACTTAAGAGTTGGTATAGAGAGGATAAAGTAGCTGAGAATGCTTTTATGGGTTCAAGGAAATGCAATGATGGAAAAGAATGCAACACAGAAATAACTGAGATGGTGTAACGCTCACCTGATTCCCACGGAGGCGCCGATCTGTTCTGGACTGCTATGACCTCTTCTAAGGTGATGCGCAGGACTCGGAAGACGGACTGGACCGGACCCCCAAACCTCGCCTGTCTGGCCCGTAGAAGAATCCTTCTGTCAATGGAAAAGGGGATTAACTGTCTGCTGGATAATGTGTCGGATTCCCCCCCTTCCCCCTCTCACACTCCTCGAACCCCCTCCGCGATTCCCCATAGAGTCTCACCTTAGAGTCTGAAAGGACGAGCTCTCCATCCTGCTTCCGATGCAGGGGCGCGTTGATTTCCAGTTACTTCACTGGATCTCGGGTTTGGTGAGTATTCAACTCCGCTTGACTTTTCCGATATGAGGCCGTAAGTATTCAGTTGCAAAAGTTCAAGCCTTAATTGTCCGTTGTCCTTTTCTCTATTACAGATGTAGGATGAAGAATCCGCGTAGAGGAATGGATTCGCCGAAGGTAACTCTGGTGAGTCTTTTTGATGGATGGTTCCTTTAGTGATCTAGCTTTCACCCACTAATGCGTGTGTCTTTTTCCCCTTAGGGGCCGGGGTACGGAAGTGCCAAAGAAGCGGCGCCGACCCGAGGTGAGGAAAGATTGTCCCAACAATAATCAGGTAAGTCTTAAGGTGGAAGAATCAGGCCTTCCTCAATCTGTTCCTTCGCTCACCTTTGTTTTGTCTCCTTTTCTCCTTAGGCGCTGAAAGGCGACGGATGGTGCCAATGGTGGCTGAAGAGCCCGAGGGCGCCTCGTGAAGGTGAGGGGAACGCGGCGCTGCAGCGAGCGATGCAATGCGCTTCTAAAAATAATGTCTTTTCTCAGGATCGTCGGAGTGATGGTTCCGGACTCCGGATGGAGGTAGGTAAAGTTCAATTATTCACCTTTCTCTCCTTTCCTTCCTTTTCAGGTGTTCCAGGTTGCAGGCGGGCATGGCTGGAGCCAGGATGCAGGAGCAGACACAGTGAGCGTCCAGCTGCTAGATGTAGAACAACGCGAAGCGTGAGCTGCTGTCTGGGCGTGGTTTAAATAGCCCCCAAAGTAGTTCCAGGTAAGTATTCTTCCTCAGCCACGCCCGAGTGGTAAAATAGTCCCATAGGTAAAATAGTCCCTTTCAGACCTCAAGGAGGTCTGGATCCGGCAGCATGGTCTGCATCAGGTAAGTCCATCCAAGCACTCCCATAATGAGCCTGGCGCCTATGGTGCCAGGACTGATGCCTTCTATGAGCCTGGTGCCAAAGGCGCCAGGACAATGTCCAAAGAGCCCCTATAAGGGGTTGCTGGGTCCCTCCCTGGGGACATGATGACTGCTTTCAGGGACGCTGGCCCTGAACTGGCTTCCCGGGAGTAGGCATCATGACAGATGGTTTCACAAGAGATAATATGATCACTTTTTCTTTTGACAATTCACTCCCCCCCTATGCAATATAAGGAGATGGAAGGGGAGCACACAATGTTCAGGAATACAATCAAAAGCAATACCAATTCAGTTCCCCCCTAGCAAGCTTAGAGCAACAGGGATGATTTTAAAACACAGGCAAAAATACTTTAAATGTGATTTGCAAAGAAGTGAAAATATGCTCAAAATGATTTTAATTTTCTATAGGAGATTCAGGGTAGGTGATAGCTACTTAAGATTGGTTCAGGTCCACCCTATCAGTTATTCGTGAGGGATTATCAGGTTGAAAATGGATTTCAGCAATGGAAGCAAAAGACAGCTATTTTTGACAGGTGAAGAAGTTTGAGTCAAATTTTCAATTCGTGGCACTTTTTCCGAGTGCGTAAAGCGCAATTACGTTTTAGGGCTTGTTGGAAAGCAGAGGATCTTAGCTTTAAGATGAAAGTTAAATCTCGTTCCTAGCCTGTATGGATCAACAGATACAGACGATTTTGTGGAGGTAGATTTTCAGAAATGAAATAATGATTCAGAATGGCAAATGACACTTTCACAGCTTTAAAGTCACAGAATGAACACACAATTTCTAATGCAGTTCTAGGCAGGTTGAATTGGATAGGATACGCTTATTTTAAACTAATAGATGACTATGCACAGTTCTGGCTGGGTACTCACACTATAAATTTGAAATAGGCCGTCAAGATCTGGTCAGGTTGGCTGCAGTTCTCTCGCCACGGGACAGTCTCTGGCACTGGTTCTACTCACAGGGATCTGGTCTGGTCTGGTCTTGGTTCTGGATCTCTGGTTCCGGTCTTGGCACTGCACAGCGGTCTGGTCTGGTCTCAGTTCTGGATACAGCTCTGCTTTCTGGGTGTTTCTGGCACAGGGTTCTAGGCCAGAATCAAACAGCTCTCCCGGCTGTTGAATAGTTTGGTTAGGCTGCTTGTTTCTGAGGCCTCTGAAGGATTCAGCTAGTGGACTAGGCCACTCTGCTTCAAGTTCTAGCTTGGTTCTGGATCTGGAGTCATCCGTCAAAGTGCTTTGCAAGAAATCAGTTTGAAGTGGAAAGTGAATGTCCCTACCCGGGTCTCAATGACTCCTTTTATGTCTTTAGAAAGTGGGTGGGAAGGCTAACTTTCTATGCCCAACCCTCTGAGGATCCTGATAGGCTATAGGATTTTCGGTGCTCTCACTGGAGAACAGAGTTGTGAGTCATCCAGTGCTACCATTTTACAATCTATTGAAGAAACGCCCCTTTGCTTTTACTGAGAAAATCAATTTTACCCAAAACACATATTTCCCAGATACACAAGTTGTTGAAAATACATGTACACATGATGGATGAATTAAGACAGGTCTCTGATCAAGCCCCATGTTCCTGCGAGTTTGGGTTCAGAAATGACAACATTTTGCGCTTTTCAGTATCTTTTGCAACATTGGTTTTTCCTCAAAATTTACACAGAGGTACACCCCCTCCCTGAGCACATTACAATAAGTTTCCAATTCTCTAGTGTAAGCACAGTGTCTCAAATATTAATAAATAGTGGGGTTCGGTCTTTGAGCATCACACAGAGTGGAGTTTAGTCTCAAATTGTAGGTACATTTTTCATATTAAGAATCTCCAAATTGTACATTTCTGTCAGCTTAATACAATATTTTATAAGCAATTTGATAAAACATACATTCCACATCATACATTCCACATCCACAAATCCACAACCCAATCTGGCCCGCCTCTAGCTGGCTGAGTCAGATGTCACATGCTTTCCTGCCAGAGCAACTGTTGACAATTACACCTCAAATCAGCATATCCTGTTCAATTGAAAGAGGCTATTGTTCCTTTCTTCCAGGCTGCAGGAAGCTCTCCTCCCATCCTAATTTACATGTCAAGGCGATATCCTGTACTGTTGGTGGTAAGAGCAGATGTGAAGACTTCCCATGAACAGAGGCCTTTTGAACTGTTAATTGAATCAGACTGCCTTCTAGTATAGGGCATGGGAACAGTAGGTGTTGAGAATTCTCATTAATCAGCAAGCATTTGAAGTCCCAGCTAGCTCAGGATGCTGTTTAGCTTCTGAAATACAGGTCCCCAGTCAGAGTTTAGACTGCTAGTGCCGGTTAGTGTCGAGCACCGGTACTGCACCCATTTTTGGGAGCTGTCTTTAATTAATCCATTTCAAAAAGGGGATTTTACTTGATAGTATATGATCCTCGCTTGACATGACATTGATGTGGATCTGCAGTAGAGTAAAGTAGAACACTCAACCAGAGTTGGATTTTTGTTTGTGGTTTCGTGCCCATGATCTTAGCAATTTTTGACATTAATAAAAACAGATTTTGAACAGAACCATCTTTCTTTGCACTGGTTTTTGCTCTGTGTGTAGCCAAAGGATAGGGCCTGGCAATGGCCTCTTGTATTAACATTGACAGAGGCAAAAATGGATGGCAACCTATTTTTCATGTTTTCCCTGTGCATTTTCTGGTGAGTTCTGGCCATCATGATGTTTTCAATGCCAGTAATGCACAGTTCTGTGGTAGGGCTTGGATGCATGGGTAAAAATATCCCACAAGCCCCCCCCCTCTTGCGATGGCCATTCTGATCTTTCACTGATGGACCTCGCAAGATCTGGGATGTTCGCCTCATCTTCTGCCGATTCCGCCGATGGCAAAGTTCAGCATCTTTTCCTCCATCAGGGTCGATCGATCAGTTCTCATTGCCGGTCCTGATGGGAGTATTGGACAGTACCCCGGCCCCCTCGGATCTTTGCTCTCGGTCCCCAGGTCGTCCTCCTTGATCAGTCTCCATGGTTTCATCTCTCCTAGGATGACAAAGCAAAGCGGCAGAAACATATTCGTAGACATTTCCCCACCACTATTAATGGTGGGGCGAACATATACATTTTATAAATCAGGAGACATTTGCATTCAAGAATAATGGAATTTTATAGGCTATATTTGGGATATTTTAGGGTTGGACTTGTCTTTAATCTGGAGCAGCCCCCTCTGGGATTGCAGAGGACTCCTCCAGTTGCTGCAGAGTGTGCCTGGGATGGCAACACTTTAGCTGATTTATATGGACCCACTTGTCTCCCCCTTCCGCCAAACTACCCTTGGGTATGCGGATCTTGTAGGCAACTGGGAAGATCTTGTCTACAATTTCAAAAGGTCCCTTCCATGTAGGCAGACATTTTCACTGTTTGGCCTGGTTCCTTTGGAAATTGTATAGATAGACCCGGTCTCCCACATTGTATTCTTTCCTAGCAGTCTTCAAAACATAGTGAGTCTTCATATTCTTGGCTGATCTTTCTAGGTTTTGCTGAGCATAGGCAAAAGCATGTTTAAGGTGTTTCCTCAAATTCTTCATATACTCATGAGTTGTGGAGGCATTGATTAATGTCTGCTCTTGGGTCCTGTAGAGCAAATGCTGGGGAAGCACCATCTTGCGTCCAGTCATCAGCTGAAACGGTGACATTTTAGTTGCAGATGAAGGGGTGGATCTGATGGCCATTAGGACAAGAGGTAATCGGATATCCCAACTTGGCACAGAATTTGCCACAAACTTTTTTAATATGCTCACAATGTTTCGGTTGTAACGTTCTACTGCACCAGAAGAGGCTGGCCGGTAAGCAATATGTAGCTTCTTTTTAACCCCTAGTATCTCCCACATCTTAGTCATTACTTGGCTGGTAAAATGGCTACCTCTGTCTGACTCAATCCTTTGGGGTGGACCAAAACCCAAAAAGATGTGGTTGATCATCAGGGCAGCTGCTGTTTCTGCCTTACAGTTTGGGGCAGGGAGACATTCCACCCATTTAGTAAATAAGCATGTCACCGTCAACATGGACTTATTTCCCCTAGAGGAGCGAATCACGGGGCCTATGAAGTCGACTTGCAAATCTGATCATGGCAGTGTCATCCCTCTCTTTTGGAGAGGTGCACGGTGGGTGAGGGATGTTGGCTGAAATTGTGCACACACAAGACACCCCTTCAAGTATTGGTTGAGGTCCTGCCCCATGTATGGCCAGTAAGCAACCTCCCTTAAGATCTCAAGTGTTGTGTGAAACCCCCTATGACCGGCAGTGGCCGCATCATGGGCGTGACTTAACATCAGGCTTCGGAATGAGGTAGGGACCACCCACTGATCATGGCCAGCTTGGGATTTCCTTACCAACAAAACGTCTTGGATTTGGAACATTTTTGGACATTTCATCAACACTCTAAGGTCCTCTTTCCCAATGTATTCAGTATCCGTCAGAGGAAAGTTCTCAGGGTCCCAATGTGTTGGTAAAACTTACCAATTATTGGATCCCCCTTCTGAGCAGTAATCAAATCAGCATCTGGGGTCTCCTTACTCCATTGTGCAGTTGAAAGATCATTGTGAGCATTTGTCTGGGACCTAGTGATAGCAGTGACCTGGATTTCCCCCAACAGGGCCTCAATCTCTATTAGATCCCCTTGGATGGCCCTGGTTTTGGCCAGCTGATCAGCTAAGTCATTTCCAGTTTTGTCTGGTCCGTCTACATTGGAATGACCATTGATCTTTTTCCAGTAGACGGTCATCCCATTTGAGGTGACCAGATCATCAATATTTTGGATTAACTTCCCATGTTTCAAGGGTTTGTTATTAGCACATAACATGCCTCTGGTTTTCCAATTAACCAGGTGTTCCACAAACCCGTTCCATACATAGTCTGAATCTATGATTATGACCAGTTTGTGGAGTTGATGTTGGACAGCAGTGAGGATGGCTTGATACACAGCCATCAACTCTGACACCTGACTACTTCGGGGACCAATCTTGTATCCAGCGGTTGGTTCTGGGGACTCATTCACCCATGCATTTTCTACGCCGGCCACCAGTTCTTTTTCCCCGTTGTTGGCAACATGGTAAGAGCATCCATTCACATAGACAATGGGCATTCCTTCACACTTGTCTTCTTCAAAGACTTTGTGGGGGGAATTAAGGTATGCCTCCACGTTGTCCTTGATTTTTAGACTTTCGTCCTCAAGACAGTTTTCTCTGGCACAATCATGCAAGTCAGCTAGACCTTGCACGAGGGGGCTCTTCTTGTTTTGGCCATATCTGACCTCCACAGGAAAGCCTTGCATTGACAGAATCCAGGAAGTAATTAGGGAATTACTTTTCCGGCCCGGATTCTGTCACTTTGGAGATATTGCAGAGGCTGGTGTGGAGTCTCCACTATGATGTGTTCCCCCTGGATAAACGGGCGGTAATTCTACAATGCCCAACCGTTGCCAGGAGTGCCTTCTCACAGTCGTTGAATTTTTCCTCCACAGAGGATAACGTTTTGCTCGCATAGGAGATTACTTTATTGACCTTGTCATGCTTTTGATATAATACTGCAGTAAAGCATGTATTAGAGAACCCTGTCTCCAAGAAAAACTCCTTGTTTCTGACAGGGTAAGCTAGGCAAGGCGCTTGTGAGAGGCTTCTTTTAAGTTGTCTTACTGCCTCAGATTGTTCTGGACCCCATTCCCACTTGACCCCCCCTTCAAGAGATGAATCAGGGTTCTGGTGATCTCTGCATAGCCCTCAATGAACTTTCTGCTGTAATTAGTCAGTCCAAGGAGGCTCCTTAGTTCCCGCAGAGTTGTGGGGTCTTTCAGTTTCTGGAGTACTTCCACTTTCTTTTCCTGGGGACAGAGACCATGAGGAGTAATCTCATGCTCCAAGAAATTAACACAGGTTCTACACCAGTGTGCTTTCTGAAAGGAAAGTTTTGCTCCGGCGGCCCTCAACTGTGTCAGAACATAACGGATCTCCGCTATGTGTTCCTCCACAGATGAACTTTTGATGAGGACATCATCTACATAAGCCATGTTACCCCTTGCACCCAGGTCGGGCATGGCCTTATGTGGGAAAATGTTGAATTCATTGCTGGAGTTGAGGTATCTGAAGGGAGTCCGGGTTCATGTGTACTGCTGGCCCCCAAAGGTAAAAGCCAGCTTGTATTGGTCCTCCCTACTGACAGGCACAGTCCAGTATCCATTGGTCAGGTCTATTGCAGTGAATACCTGTGACCCCTGGATCTGGGCCAGCCCTTGGTCAATGTAGGGAAGAGGCCATCGGGAAGTATGGACCCGTTTGTTGAGCTCCCTAAGGTCGGCGCAGAGTCTCCACTGGCCGTTTGGCTTCAATATTCCCAGCACCGGATTATTGAAGGTGCTGTGAACTGGACGGATTATCCCCCGGGACTCAAGGTTCTTAATTATTTCAGTAAGGGACTCCATGGATGCGAGAGGGAAGCGATATTGCTTCACAAACGCTGGAGTCATGCCAGGGTCCGTGGGACTTGTTGTTGTGTGGATGTTGGTGCGACCACAGTCATATGAGTCTACCGCAAAGAGATCTTGAAAAATCCAAGAAAACTTGTTTCAACTTTTGCTTCTGTTCCAGAGTCACACAGGCATCAGCTAGGTTGACTCTCTCTTCCACCATCTGCCTGAAACCTGGAAAGACTTCTGGTTTTGCTATCTCAGCGGCCTCCTCCAGCTGGGTGGAGAAGTCCCTGGTCAGAGTGCTGATTTGAACTGGAGGCTTCAGGTGGGAAAGCAGCCCTCATGGACCTAGAAAATCACCTCATACCTCCTGAAGTCACATCTTCCTTACCATAAGGGCAGGAAGTGTACACCAGGAAATTCCCCGCATGCTGGGTAAAGATCCTGTCTGATGTTGTATTGCCATCACTGTCACTGTCAAAACAGTCCTTGGGGATTGGTCCTGACAGTTCATTTCCTAAATCAATGGAAAAATGTCGGTCATCAACTGCCATTCCAATAATGGTGCCTGCGGCTAGAGTAATACTCTTTAAGTCGCTGTTATCCACCTCTATTGGAATGGTGTCTTGTTCTATGTTGACTAATGGTGTTGGGTTTACTCCCAACCCTTGCTGTTGGAGAGAAGCATTTAGATGAATATAAGCATCAGGGTTTTTCAATTTTTGTCCTCTTTTAACTTTCACTTCCAGGGAGAATTTTCGGGCCCTTTCTGGGATGGTGACTTCCTCTTTAATCTGAATTTCAACTGCATAAGGTAGGAAATGAGCCGACCTAAATGCTTTTTCTGGATCATCAAAGCCCATGGGATTATCCACTAATCGGGACCAAGCTTTGAAGTTTATTAGGTCCAAACTAATGGCAAAGCGATTGAGAATATCACTGCCTAAGTAAAAGGCGGCAGTGACGTCTCGCACGACCCAACAATTATGGACTATGCTCTTGTTGCCAATGGAGATTTTGATCATACACCTGCTTGGCAGGAGATGTTTGGAATTGGGTGTTTCCAGATACATTTCCCATTTGTCTATCAGTTTGAATTTTGGAATGGCTGGATCTTTTGGGAGTTGGCGGAACATGGCTTCGCTGATGAAGCTCTTACCGTTGTTCACACACACTCGGGCGAGAACAGAGACCTTCCCATCATTTAACTGAACAGAGATGAACAACTGCTCTCCAATTTGCTGAATATCAGCCAAGCTCTGAGCTGATTTCACATCTTTCTGGACTATTGGAGTGGAAATGTCTGATTGTGGATTAGTAAAGAATTTCCGAGTGTTTCCTTCCAGTGTGGAATACCACCTTAAACTGGAAGGAAGGTCGATTTTCGGAAATAGAGAGGACCCCCCATCACCAGTCTGTTGTCCTACTGCTATTACTGTCACGTCTGGAATTTGGTTGTTCTGGAAGTGAAATTCTACTTGGTCAGATTTTTGTTCAACCATGTGGCAGGTGCCGTTTAAACTAACATGGTTGACGCTCTGTTTTAATTTTATTGGTCGGCTAGTCTGGGTCCAGAGGACCTTGTTTACGCAATCTATTACGGGTGACAACCTTCTCAGGAGGTCATTCCCTAGTAAACAAGGGGTGCCCTCTGGAGTCACTACTATGACCGGGTGTTTCACCTTGTGTCACCCAATTTTGATGTCCAAATCTGCAGTCCCCTAGACGGGAATTTCCTTCCTGTCAAAGTTCTGAAGTTGTCCAGGAAGAGAGGTGAGAGAAATTTGGTTATTCACCCCCTTCCTGCATTTAGTTCATCAAAGGCCCTTCTGGACTGAAGAGTAGCTTGGGATCCAGTATCAGATCCAGTGTCCACCAGTGCCAAAATTGTACCCTGCCCCTGCACTTGTAACGGGGCATAGTATCTTCCCTCCTTCTCCTCAAGGGGGCACAGATAATGCACATTTTTTGACAACTGGTGGGCTAATATTTTAGTTTTGGACATTGCGAGAGAAGAGATCTGGGCATAATTCTGTGGAGAGTCATGGGAATCTGCAAGAAAAAGTTGGCAACTGGAAATCAGAGCCAATGTGGGTTCCCCTGGTTCCAGTTCTGGGCCACCCCCTCCTTTTTGGAGGCAGTCACCAGGATGGGTTTGAACCAGGGGATTTTGATGCGGTGGGTTCTGGGATGAGATGATGAGGGGCGCTAGCTCAGTCCCCACATCTCCCTAGTCGGGATGTGAATCCCTTGGGACCCATCTTTCTTTGGGAGGAGTTCCCCCATCTCTGAAGGAGAAGATCCTTTTCCAAGGATCCTCTGAGGATCCTCTCCCTCAAATTGGAAGATCTGTGTCTTCTCCACAAACTGGGTCTGTTTCGGTCCTTTGTTTCTCCTACCTCCTCTCTGCTCCTTGGGTGGCAGACTTTCAGGAGTAGGAGATTTTGTTTCCAGTTCCTGGGTTTCCAGGGGCTGTTTACAAGTGGGGAAGGAAGCTTCCTCCAAGGCTTTACGCCCCCCTTCCCCTTGTGCCTCCTCCCTGGGAACCGGTGGGTTATCGTTATTGTTCTGGAGCACCAGGTCCAGAGTTTGGGGCATTCTGTGCCGGCATACTCATCTGAGGGTTCTGTTGAGCCCTCAGCATGTGACGCAGATCCCGTGCCATATTTTGGATCTGGCTCTCTAACTGTGAAACCCGCTCAGGCTGATACAGGGTTCTATTATCTCCCCTGGGCTGATCCCGGGAAGGGTAGCTATCCCTTCTCTGGTAGTACCCCGGGTTGGGAAGATTTGGGTACCCCTCCACCCTTGGCCTCCCCTCTCCCGGATTAAGTGGTCTGAGTTCAGGGAATTGGGGAAAGAAGGATGGATGATTTTGGGGTTGGAAGTTGGGTGGATACCTGGGGAAAAAGTTTTGCCCTGGGTTTGGTGAATTTCTGCCCTCCTGTGGGAAGTTAGGAGGGAAGTTCCCTGGGTTGGGTGCCTGGTTGGACCCCCCCCCTTGGGCTGGAAGAGTCCACACATACCCCAGGATGGATCGGTTTCCCTTGTAGCGGGGACTTACATAGTCAGAGGAGCGGGGGACCCCATTTGTGGGACTACCTCATTGACTCCCTGTCTGTGACTGGCCCGAGGGCCTTCTGGGCTGAGAATTATTCAGTGCAGGCAGGTTTTTAGGCCCCCCATCTCCAAATCTAAAATGGGGCAACCTTTACCTCTGCCACCTTGGCAGCAGCAGGGGTGCTGGTCGCTTTGGGGCTTTTATGGGCGTTATTTTTATTTTGTATGGGCTTCTGCACCTCATAGATCCGGGCAGCCTGTTCAATGACCCAGTCTAGTGACCTTTTTTCGTGAAAATCTCTCACTAGCTGGATCATTATGTATTTGGGTAAGGCATGGAAAAACATATTTACAAACTCTTTACTGTCCGTGCGCACCCTTTTGGTAGTCTGCCCAAAGGCACGCTTCAATTCCTGCACAAATTCCTGTGGGCCCTGATCCTCCCCACATTGCAAATTGTAAGCTGCCTTGCGGGCCTCTTGGGGATTCCGGTGAACAGAAAAATGTTTCAAGATGGCCGCCCTATATGTGGACCATCTTTAATGGTTTTGGTCCTCCAGCCCCGCAAATAAACTGGAGTATTCTGGGGAGAATGTTCATTTTACATACTGGATGCAGCTACTGCTGTCCTTCAAATGGAAAGTCTCCATCATTTGCTCGTAAAGCTCCAAGTGTTCCCAAACAGAATACTTGGCGTTCTTGTGATAAGGGGTGATTACACTCCTTATTGCCTTAATCTGTTTTAAAGGGTCCTTAAGCAAGGCCCTTTTTGCCTTATTGGCCTTTTTGGTTCGGGTAACCCTGGTCCATTCATCCTCTGACTCAGAAGCACTGCTCCCAGAGGTGCCCGTCTGATCTTCCAGGTTTTCCCAGATTCTGCGAGCCTGGGAATGGCTGGCAGAATGTGGGGACCTGGTCTCCTGTGTCCTGTGACGCTCAGAGGAATCTTCAGATCCCTCCTTGCTGCCAGGATTTGATGGGTACCCCCCCACTGACCTAACTGGGCAGAGGTTTTCAGGATGCCCTTAGTGGGCCTACTCTCCTGGGGTTCCCTACTAAAATGCACTGTACTTAGGTGCCCATACCCGGAATCCCGCCCATCCATTCCTGGGTGGTACTGGCCTATGAGGCCCATACTTTTGGCTGGATAGTAATCTGCCATCCCTGTGGCCCTGTGCTCCTGTGCGCAAAGGGACATGGGGGTGACAGAGTCCAGGGACTGGAAGAGATGAAGGCCTCTGGTACTAGGGCTCCTGAGGTTATGCTCAGGTGTTTCCCTTTCCCAGCGAACCTCATCTCTATCAGCCCCTGCTCCCTGTTGCCATGCAAGAGCCTGTGCTTTCAGTTCCTCAGTTAAGGCCTTACTAGACTCTATCAGTCTCTCCTGCATGGCTACCTGTTGCTGGAGCCTATCATTGTGCTGACAGAGAGCCTCATTTTCTCTCTGTGCCTCCTGGTTGGTCCTGGATACTGGGCCAGTCTTTGCTGCAGGAGGGCTACCTCCTGAGTCCCATCCCGACTGGCCTGTTCCTTTATTGCCACAGCATCTTCCACCCTCCTGGTGTGCTCTAACAAGTTCTGATGCTCTTTTTGGAGGTCACTCAGTCCCTGGAGGGCCATGTGATTTTCTTCAATTTTTCCTTTTAATTGGCAGACTTCATGGCCTAAGGTGTCTCTTTCCTGACTAAGAGCCTGCATCTGTGCAGCCAGGCCGTCCCTCTGCCTTTTAAGGGCACCAGCCTTCTGGCGCTCTTCCTCAAATTCTGTCTGGGTATCCAGGTCTTTCAGAATCAGTTTGTTGCTCTCTGCCTTCTCCCTATCTAGGTGGCTTTGTAGGGTGACTACCTTCTCTGCTCATGCCATATTGAAGTCCAGTTGTTGCTCCAGCTTTTTCTGGCTTTGCAGTAGGGCGTCCAAACCTTCTTGGTACTCCTTCTGCAAGGCCAGAAATCTGGTATCCTGGTCAGACATTTCCTGTTGCAGGATATCCATATCCTCTTTTATTTTAATGATATACTGCCTACTATCATTTTCTGACTCCTGGCTCCTCTGCAGCCTCTGATCGGAAGAGACCGGGTCAGATTGGGCCTTCTCTAATGCCATCTGTTGCCTATTCGCCAGATTTTGGCCTTCAGCACATTTGTCCTGTATGTCTCCCATATATAAATACAAATATGCCGCTATCCTAACAATCTTGTTGTGCTCATCTTTGGCCTTAGGAGCCATGTATAGTTCGCTCAGGGCCACATGTAAGGGACCCTCATCTTTCCAGCTGTCTAACCCAGTCGCATTGACCTGTTGTGTGATCGTCTGCAGCCACACATTCTGGTCCTGTTCAGACCATTCACCTCACACAAACAGTTTATATAAGTGGTGCTCTCTAGCTATCTTGATATCTACCAAGGTTGTCATTCTGGAAATTGATTTCCTTCCTGACTTACAGAAGTTAGTATTTTTATTTTGCAAAACAGACTTTCTCCTTAGAGCGTCCTTCTTTTGAGGGGTGATTTTACAGTGTAACACAGCGTGGTGATCCAACAGGATTTATGTATCCTGTCAGTTAGCACACTGTATTAAGCTGCACAAGTGGTAGATCTAATCCAGACGTCCCGGCTCGAGCCCCCCACTCTGTTAAGCGACTTCAATTCATCACTCCAACTAAGTCAATGCCGAGTCTGGGATGCCCAAGGGAAACCCTTATTTATGTATTTTTATGACAAATTCATAGATCTGGATGATAAACCCTTGTATAACGCCCCTCTCTTGGAATCCCCCTGACCTCACTGAGCCAAGAAGTAGGTTTTTTTTGCAAATTAAAAGATTTATTGGAAAAATTACACAAGATATATATATCACACTTTTATAAATAAATTAATATTTGATAGCACACTTATGAATATGACAGTGATCAACAATGGATAGTATTACACTAGCACACTTTTTTAATTACTTAGGAGTTGGTAGAGAGAGGATAAAGTAGCTGAGAATGCTTTTATGGGTTCAAGGAAATGCAATGATGGAAAAAAAATGCAGCACAGAAATAACTGAGATGGTTTCCACAAGAGATAATATGATCACCTTCTCTTTTGACAATTCACTCCCCCCCTATGCAATATAAGGAGATGCAAGGAGAGCAGGAATACAATCAAATGCAATACCAATTCAGTTCCCCCCTAGCAAGCTTAGAGCAACAGGGATGATTTTAAAACACAGGCAAAAATACTTTAAATGTGATTTGCAAAGAAGTGAAAATATGCTAAAAATGATTTTAATTCCCTATAGGAGATTCAGGGTAGGTGATAGCTACTTAAGATTGGTTCAGGTCCACCCTATCAGTGATTCATGGGGGATTATCAGGTTGAAAACGGATTTCAGCAATGGAAGCAAAAGACAGCTATTTTTGACAGGTGAAGAAGTTTGAGTCAAATTTGCAATTCGTGGCACTTTTTCCGAGTGCGTAAAGCGCGATTACAGAAAAACTATAAGAGCTTGTTGGAAAGATGAGGATCTTAGCTTTAAGATGAAAGTTAAATATCGTTCCTAGTATGTATGGCTTAATAGATACGGACGATTCTGTGGAGGTAGATTTTCAGAAATGAAATAATGATTCAGAATGGCAAATGACACTTTCACAGCTTTAAAGTCACAGAATGAACACACGATTTCTAATGCAGTTCTAGGCAGGTTGAACTGGATGGGATAAGCTTATTTTAAACTAGTAGATGACTATGCACAGTTCTGGCTGGGTACTCACACTATAAATTTGAAATAGGCCGTCAAGATCTGGTCAGGTTGGCTGAGGTTCTCTCGCCACGGGACGGTCTCTGGCACTGGTTCTGCTCACAGCGATCTGGTCTGGTCCTGGTTCTGGATCTCTGGTTCCGGTCTCGGCACTGCACAGTGGTCTGGTCTGGTGTGGTCTGGTCTCGGTTCTGGATACAGCTCTGCTTTCTGGGTGTTTCTGGCACAGGGTTCTAGGCAAGAATCAAACAGCTCGTCCGGCTGTTGAACAGTTTGGTTAGGTTGCTGGATTCTGAGGCCTCTGAAGGAATCAGCTAGTGGACTAGGCCTCTCTGCTTCAAGTTCTAGCTTGGTTCTGGATCTGGAGTCATCCGTCAAAGTGCTTCGCAAGAAATCAGTTTGAAGTGGAAAGTGAATGTCCCTACCTGGGTCTCAATGACTCCTTTTATGTCTTTAGAAAGTGGGTGGGAAGGCTAACTTTCTATGCCCAACCCTCTGAGGATCCTGATAGGCTATAGGATTTTCGGTGCTCTCACTGGAGAACAGAATTGTGAGTCATCCAGTGCTACCATTTTACAATCTATTGAAGAAACGCCCCTTTGCTTTTACTGAGAAAATCAATTTTACCCAAAACACATATTTCCCAGATACACAAGTTGTTGAAAATACATGTACACATGATGGTTGAATTAAGACAGGCCTCTGATCAAGCCCCATGTTCCTGCGAACTTGGGTTCAGAAATGACAACATTTTGCGCTTTTTAGTAGCTTTTGCAACATTGGTTTTTCCTCCTCTCCCTGAGCACATTACAATAAGTTTTCAATTCTCTAGTGTAAGCACAGTGTCTGCAATATTAATAAATATCAGGGTTCGGTCTTAGAGCATCACACAGAGTGGAGTTTAGTCTCAAATTGTAGGTACATTTTTCATATTAAGAATCTCCAAATTGTACATTTCTGTCAGCTTAATAAAATATTTTATAAGCAATTTGATAAAACATACATTCCACATCATACATTCCACATCCACAAATCCACAACCCAGTCTGGCCCGCCTCTAGTTGGCTGAGTCAGATGTCACATGCTTTCCTGCCAGAGCAACTGTTGACAATTACACCTCAAATCAGCATATCCTGTTCAATTGAAAGAGGCTATTGTTCCTTTCTTCCAGGCTGCAGGAAGCTCTCCTTCCCTCCTAATTTACATGTCAAGGCGATATCCTGTACTGTTAGTGGTAAGAGCAGGTGTGAAGACTTCCCATGAACAGAGGCCTCTTGAACTGTTAATTGAATCAGACTGCCTTCTAGTATAGGGCCTGGGAACCTTAGGTGTTGAGAATTCTTATTAATTAATCAGCAAGCCTTTGAAATCCCAGCTAGCTCAGGATGCTGTTTAGCTTCTGAAATACAGGTCCCCAGTCAGAGTTTAGACCGCTAGCGCCGGTTAGTGTCGAGCGCCGGTACTGCACCCATTTTTTGGAGCTGTCTTGAATTAATCCATTTCAAAAAGGGGATTTTACTTGGTAGTATATGATCCTCGCTTAACATGGCATTGATGTGGATCTGCAGTAGAGTAAAGTAGAACACTCAACCACAGTTGGATTTTTGTTTGTTGGTTTCGTGCCCATGATCTTAGCAATTTTTAACATTAATAAAAACAGATTTTGAACAGAACCATCTTTCTTTGCACTGGTTTTTGCTCTGTGTGTAGCCAAATGATAGGGCCTGGCAATGGTCTCTTGTATTAACATTGACAGAGGCAAAAATGGATGGCAACCTATTTTTCATGTTTTCCCTGTGCATTTTCTGGTGAGTTCTGGCCATCACAATGTTTTCAATGCCAGTAATGCACAGTTCTGTTGTAGGGCTTGGATGCGCGGGTAAAAACATCCCACAGCAGTTTAGTGGAGATGGATGGGTACTTGTGCTGGGGCCTGCTCTGGTCTCACGCTCGGTAGAGAGCACATTCTGACGAAGTGATACTAAACAATTGCAACAATAAATGGATGTACTTCCATGAGACCAAGGCTTGCACAGAGCTGGCAAGGGGCGGAGATGTCTGGGGCTCTCTGTGCAAAGTGTTGTGGAAGGGAAAGCTGAGTTTATAGAGGGATGATTTTTGGGCCTAGTAAAAAGATACTGTCTGCTCTAATACAAAATGGTGTTTGTTGTCAGGGCTGTAGGCTACAATATGCGTGTGAATTTCTTTGTTATATCATAAGGCAACATGCCATGGGAGTGGGTATCTCTCCCCCCTTGGCCTACACGTGATGTATTTACTGCAGGAATGGCGAAGGGGGTGGGATAAGGCCACCTCATCCCCAACATTCCCCCCTTTTGTTACTACTAAAGTAACAAATACCCTCCCCCAGTATTTCTACATTCCTCAGACCTTTTTACTTCTTTGTTCCGGGGAAGCTACATTTTATGGGCATCCATGCTCTACACACACCTCTTAAACTCTCCCACGTCATACATATTCTTCAGGAGTGCAAGTCATGTAAATACATCCCCCATCCCCATCCAGGTCAACCCTCACTTCCTTGTCATTTTCAAGATCTTGGTGCTGTTTTATAGTGGTATGGTAATAGTTTTTTTTTTATTCTTTATTCGGTTTTTAGATAACATTACAAACAAACAAACTAACACTTCATAAACAAACATAAACAAAAAACAAGGCTGGCTGTCGGCCCCAAGCGCGGGTATTTCTCTGCCTGTTCCGTCTTCGAGTAAGCAAGGAATCTCTTTGCTTTAAGGTGTCTCTTTCCCCGCAGTGGTTTTGAAAGTGTCCTTGTTCATGGCCACCCTTGCTTGGAGGTCTGACCTGTGTTTTTCCCCTTTACCGCTCCCCCTCCTGGCTCTTCCTCTCCGCTCTCCTCCCTGTTTTCGAATAAGCTCTGCATCAGTGAGTTCCATGCCATTATTCTTTGTCCTGTTTCCCATTCACCTTTCTGTACTGCCCTCATCCACACTGCTGTTTCAGTCATCGCCCATTTCCGAAAATCTGCCCACCATGAGTCTATCCTTGGGCCCACTCTCGATTTCCTAGCCATTGCTATACGCCGTTTGGCTAGTATGCATATCAAGTCTTTCATTTTTGCGAGGAAGAGGCCCAGCAGGTACATTTCTGGATTTCCCGCTTGTATTTGGAGTCCACTTCCCGTCACTTTGCTTCTGATTCCATCCCAAAAGACCTGTATCACTGGGCAGGTCCAGAACATGTGTATCATGTCCGTGTCCTCTTCCGGGCAGTGGGGGCATGTGCTGGGATCTCCCAGCTTCATCCTATTCATTATCTTAGGTGTGAGGTACGCCCTGTGTGTAGTGTATAATTGTGCTTGCTTGAACCTTGCGTTCCTTGATACTTTTTTGGGGTATCTCATTCATGATCCTATTCATGATCACTGAGGGGTCTTCCTAGTTCGTCCTCCCATCTCCCTCTTGTTTGTAGGAATTGTGAATTCTTGGATTTTAGCAACTGTTTGTATAGCCTGGAGGTTGTGTGTCCCCCTTCCGATATATCGTACCATGCATCTAGTTCTCCTCCTGTGTCCTCTTGTTCTGGCCACTCCAGGCACCACTTCTTGGTTGTCAGCATCATTCTATTACATAGGAGGAATTGGCCTTCGTGTATGTCATATTCTTCCACCATATCTCGGAACTCTGCCCATTGGTCTTCCTTCCTCAAATGTCCTATTTGCGCTATTCCTTTGGCTTCCCAGTGGGATCTATACATTGCAAGTGTATTTGTGTCCTTGCCTATTATTCCCGCTAGTGGAATCTGCAGCGAGCAAGGGTCTTTGGTCCCCTGGAGTCTCCATGCCCTCAACCAGAGCTCTGTTGCTAACCTAAGCATGTTGGGTAGGGGCTTGAGAAGAGGTTTGTCTATCCATGGGATTTCCCGTAGATAAAAGGATCTCAGTGCTGGTTGGAAGAGTATTTTGTCTATTGATTCATCTTCTCCCAGCCATTTAACTACGCATTGGAGTTGCCCTGCCAGGTAGTATCTTTCGAAGTCCGGTACTCTAACGCCCCCCTCCTCGTGGTCCCTCTGCAATGTTGTCATGGCAATTTTACACCTTCCCCCTCCCCTTAGGAACCTCCGTGTCATTGTGTTCAACTTCATGAAGAAAGCTCTGGGTATGGCATGGGGAATGTTTGTGAAATAGTATAATAGCCATGGGAGTACTACCATTTTCAGGATGGCCGCTCTCCCTATCATCCCCAAATGGAGTGTCTACCTGAAACCCATGGCCTTTTGTATTCTATCTAGGGCTGCCTGTGTTTTATATTCGTGTGACTCTGCAGTGTTGTGGTGTATCTCTATTCCCAGATATCGGAAGGAGCCCTGAGCCCAAGCTAGCCCCATATCTGGGAATCTGTCTCGGGGGACCTGTTTTAAGTCAGCCAAGGGGAATAAGACCAATTTCTCTCTATTGATGGCTATCCCTGAAAGTCTGGCGTATGCGTCCACCGCCTCCAGTAGGCAGGCTAGGTTGGCGCGCTGATTTTTTACGAAAAGAAGGATGTCATCCGTGTACAGCGAGACCTGATGGAAGACCACCCACGGCTCCAAAGCCAGTATGTACAACATCGGTGACAGTGGGCAGCCTTGTTTGGTTCCCCTGTATATCCTCCAAGCTTTTGAAATGTGCCTTCCCATTTTTACTCTCGCTCTAGTGTCCCTGTACAGCAGTCTAATCCATCTGAGAAATCCCTCACCCAAACGAAGGTGGGCGAGGATGCTCAGCAACCACGTCCAACTCACAGAATCAAAGGCCTTAACGGCATCTAATGACACTACTGCGCATTCCCCTCGCCTCTGATTCGTCTGTTCTATCACACAGTGTAATCTGTGGAGGTTCCATGATGTGTTTCGCCCTGGGAAGTCCGTTTGGTCTGAGTGGATCAACGTGGATATAACCGATTTCAGACGGTTCGCTAGAACCGTTGTAAGTATTTTGGTGTCCTGGTTGATGAGGGAGATCGGCCTATATGACGTGCATTCTACGGGGGACTTCCCTGGCTTCAGGATCGGGACGGGGCTGCGTCTGTGATCGCTCTCAGTCTGCTTTGCTGAAACCAAGGGAAGGTCTCGTGATTCCAGCTTGCATTTATTTCCAAACATGATATGCAAGGCATAAGCTGGACGCCTCTTAATAATGCACACTGGTGACTCAAAAATTGCGAATCCTACCTACTTGCAGCCTGCTGTTTGAAGCCATTAATCTTTGAAGCCCCAACGCTGCTCTGCGCTCGCTCGCTTCCTGGAGGAGGCGGAGTGCGGTCACGATCACGTGACTGATCACGTGACTCATTCTGGGCTTTTAATCGAGGGCAATCCGCCCGAGCAGTGTGTAAACTGGTGACTCAAAAATTGCGAATCCTACCTGCTTGCAGCCTGCTGTTTGAAGCCATTAATCTTTGAAGGTCCAACGCTGCTCTGCGCTCGCTCGCTTCCTGGAGGAGGCGGAGCGCGGTCACGATCACGTGACTGATCACATGACTCATTCTGGGCTTTTATTCGAGGGCAATCCACCCTTGCGGCGTTAAACCCGCTGCGGGGACAAGGGCGCTGCTGTTTGGGCTGTTTGGCTGGTCGGCTGGGCACGAAAAGACACGGGAAACACCCTGCGGAAGTCACGTGCAGGTGGGTCACTTATTTTAAAATCATTTGTACATCTGGGGGATATCCCAAAGCTGAACTAGTCATATGACCAAAGGAAAAAAAAAGAAAAGTCGCTAGGATCAGCCCGGATAAACAAGCTAACATCACCTGTTGTTATTTTGCTGAGGTAGGGAGACTGTTGGGGCTTGACCCCTTTGATCCCACCCTGTGAAACGATCAAAAACTTGGATTTAAAGCTATAAGTGAAGGGAGACTGCTGGGGTTCGACCCTTTTGATCCCGAACATTGCAAATAGCTGATATAACCTGACAACATCAGGGGAAAAGATACTTACAGCCCCATTTCAAGGTTTGATATCAGTGTTCCAAACTAACACACATACGATCTCCAAATACCTAATAGCAGAAGTAGGGCTAGCAACTAGATTGGGTGACCACCCTCTACCAAACAACCATATAGATGATTTAATATTATCCGAAGACAAGGATAACGTATCAGTGCTAGTTAAGGAAAGCATACAATTAAACATACAAATAGAGCAATGAGGTCAACCCACCCAGGAACAATTTCATATTCCATCAACTTGACAATACGATTGAAACGGACGAATCACCTCAGCCTCAGGAAAGTTTAGCTGATGCAAAGCAGATTAAGGAAGCTCTGGCACTTATGGCAAATGAAACAACCGACAAAAATGATCATGACTTAGAAGCTACAAGGGAAACTGCCCTTTCAAAGGAAGAGGTTCAGAGAAGCCATCACCTGTACTAGAGATAAGATCAAAAACACCAGAAGAAAATATTCCTAAGGCAAAGGATTTAATTCAACTATCTGAGGATATTCCCGGGTTAGAACCCAACACTACGGTGGAAGATTTAGCAAAAACAGCGAAAGGAACCTTTAATGGAATGAAAGATAAAACAATAACCCCTAAACCAATCAGAATGGACTTTATAAGATATAGAGACCTAGAAAAAAAAAGATGGAAACCCAGGACTCTATCCTCAGGGGATGCTCAAGACAGAAATAATCATTTTTTTGGGAAACAATCCTTACTAAACTTGGGGACAGGCATTTCTGGGAATGTACCCAAAAGGAAATCAACTTATAAAAACACCATGGCAAACGAAATCCCTGACGCTGTTATGCTAGAAAACTCAATCTTAATAGACAAAGAGCCACAGACTGTAGAGACGGCCGTTCAAACCGTGAAAGGGGAAACCAAAAACCAGTTAATTCAAACAGACAATGACCAAGACTCAAACTTGACCACGCTACCATCAACGATAGAAGCACCTCAGAAAGAGAGGGAGATGACCAACAAACCTAAGACAGGGGGAGAAAAGTGTGAAAAGGATGACTTCCTGATGATTACAACAATGGCAGCGATCTTGGCCCCTTACATGAAACTACACGAAGATGCTACGGATACTCTGAAGGACCACACCACATTGCTAGCAATGGTTCATTCTAAGACAATCTTCATTGAAGGATTCATATCGGCCATCCAAAAAAATATGCAAAATGTTGAAAAAAGAATATCCGGTATGTTACACACAATCCTAGAACCAATTATGAAAGAGAAGGAAAACCGATGGAAAGAGCTTAGGAGAGATTCTCTAAGTGGTTCGGACTGCTCCGTTTTTCAATCAAAAGAATTAGCAAAATTGCAACCACAAATAGAAGAAAATGCAAATGAAGAGCATTTGAAAGAACGTTCTGAAAATATGATTGAAAAAGGGACCTTAGAAGAGCCAAGTAATCAGGTTGAATGTCCAATCCCAACTCCGAGGAAAGGAGAAACAACTAAGATACAATGGACACAATAAAAGGAAAGGAAAAAAATAAAGAAAATAATGAACTGGTGCCAAGCACCTCAAAAATCTCTGCGGAAAACGAAACTCAAAGAGGAGCCACGCCGAACAACGATCAGAAAGTAAAACAGATCACAAAAAAAGGACAAAACACACCTCAAAAAACCTTAGACCTTTCGCAGCACGAAAAAGATATTGATGTATCAAAAATAGATAAGCAGATCACAAAAGTATGCGAAATCTTTAAAAAAAAAGGACGTAAAACAGATGGAAGGTATCACTGTGTCGCAACGAAAGGAGCAAATCGCTATGAATGATAAGAAAGCGAAAACTACTCAACCATTACAGATACTTAAAAAGACAAAAAATCAACCGCCGCGGAGGGTATGTAAATCAAATAAAAGCAAATCATTTTTCAAATGTCTGAGTACACCAAAGGAAGCAGCAACTATTGTTGTAAATCGAAACATTGGTAGCCATACGCAAAGAAGTACGAGTCTAAAGAACAAAGAAGCAATAGAAACGGATATGTCCACTTACTCCATCTCGGACGACAACGTTTCAACTGATAGTGACTCAGAAGAAGAGGAAATTGAAATAATTGATGAACAAGTACAGATGGAATGACAAAGAGGAGTTAAACTAATGTTGGATGACAAGAGGATAGTTGGGGAAAACGCAAACAAAGCTGAAATAACAAAAAAGGAAAATAATATAGTCAAGCCCGAAACTGTAAGCAAGAAAAAATTAAAGACAACGATGATGGGAAGCTCAAATATACCAGTTAAAAGTCCATCAAGAAACCTGGAAAGTCAAAATAAAAACAGCCCCATACCTATTTTGGAGTTCAAAGAATACACCACAGAAGAAAGTGAGCAGAACAGTGGAACTGTTGATTTCCAGACTAGTCCCTTGAGACTGCCGAAACGCAGATTAAACCCGGAAAAAAAGGGCCGAGGTCTTCTTTTGGAAAGACTAGTACATACAGACGATGGTCTTATCCTAAACCGGGCAAATATCCTAAGGTTGTTCCACCATATACCAGCCTTGAGATTAATCAGCTCTAGTGACATAACCCTGATAGAATTTCCTGACAAAAGGTATATGGATATGCTCCTAGGTGATTCACCAGCTATTACTATCTGAAGAGAGGACCATAAGAAAGAAGGGGTTCAAGATAACTGAAAATAACAATAAAGAAACCGAACAAGAGGTACTGGATCAAGAAACTATCTCAAAGAAAGCTTGTTTTCAAGAGGCGTACGATACGCATAAAAAACCCAACCTCAAGACGGAGAGCAGGAGAGATGGGTATAGTTGGCCAACCTAGCAGCAGGAAAAATGAAGACACTATAGAGCCGGAAAGTAACACAAAAGGAAACATGGTCCCTTATTTCCTGGAATACAAGGGGATTCAACCACCTTCTAACGAAAAATGAATTTGAAAAAGAGATGCCAGATGTACTATGCCTGCAGGAAACGTGGTTGAGAGAAACTCCCCTGATCGAAGGCTATTCAGTAAATATAAATCCAGCAAAAAAGGAGAAAAAGGAAGACCAATGGCGGGTCTGCTGATAGCGATAAAAAAAGAACTAAACTGGAATGTGATTCATTCTTGGAACTTGACTCCATACATTCAAATCTTAGTCCTGGAAACACCGTCGCCCCTAGACGATCAACACCACCAGCACGTTGTGCTGATGAATATATACTGGGTTCCAGGAGCTAAAGGAAACAAATCCCTTCCAAGGGACGTAGCAGAGGCAATTGATGATCTGAAAGCTAAATGGCATGACCCATGGATAATATTGGTGGGCGACCTAAATTGCACTTGTCTGGGCGAAAACAATAAAGTACTCGAAGACGTACCGAAAATGGCTACAACCAAACATAAAAGAGGGGTCAACTGGAGGTCCACGTTACAATCTAGAGATTGCACAATCCTAAATGGAGTCACGTTAGGCGACATCCCAGGGAAACCGACGTGGCGAGGGCTGAAATCAAAAGCCATCTTAGATTACGTGACAGTTTCAACTAATATGTCAATGTTTATTCAAAAACTTGAGGTGCAACCAACCAAGGCTAGTGACCACAATGCTATCAAACTTACTTGTTCTAGTTTTCCTCCTAAGAACGTAAAGGAAATATATCCATTCAAGATAGAAATCAACACTGGGAGAACTTGAGTTAAAATGAATCCCGCAAAACTACCAACGCTGAACGACAACTTGACATCCACCCTAAATGATTTGTATCTGCAGTTACCTCTGCAAACCATCGATTATGTTCCTCTGCTAAAAATCTTCCATACTAGAACTAAACCTGGGACTACAAAACCAATAATGTCACATCGACATATATTCGATCAAGTCGTGGCCGACAAAAAAAAGACTATGGGGAAACAGCTACAATCATTGAAAGACTTGAATGAGGTAAATAAAACTGATAAGGTACGAGTAATAAAACAAACCTTCAGAAATTGGAGAAAGTTGCACAAAAAACAATGTTAAACCACGACTCCCAGGCAATGTTAAGAACGATATGTGAGAGAAATACAGCAGAGATGTGGGCTTTAATAAATAATAAAGAGTCTTTGCAAGATGCTATAATAACAAATCCAGTCACAGAAAAACAATGGCAATTATACTACAAACAACAACAGCCAGTTCTAAAACCTCTTATAAATGATTGGATTATACTAAAAAGGGATGAAAGTTTGCTGACCATAGACAGTGAGACATTAGAAGACATGATTACAAAACTAAAGAACTCTACAGCACCGGGGCCAGACGGCCTGACTAATGAAGGTCTGAAAAAGGACCCAGCAGAATGGGCTAAAATCCTACACCAACTGTTTAAATATATCTTGGCTTCGGGGAAACTACCGACTTCTTGGAAGATGTGTATTGTGGTGCCAATCTTTAAAAAGGGCCTAAGAACAGTCCCAGAATATTACAGGCCAATTGCCCTTCTAGATGTGGCTGGAAAAATCTTTGCCTCAATTCTTTTAAAATCTTTGACAAATTGGGCAACACAAACAGGCCATAAGGACGAATGGCAATCTGGGTTTGTAAAAGGACAAGGCACTCCATTAAATATCTTTATTCTAAATCTGTTGAAAGCTCGAACCCTGACCAACAAAGAGGCGAAATTCTACATAGCTTTTGTTGACCTATCAAAGGCTTTTGATGCAGTTGATCGAGAGAGGATGTGGAGGAAATTAAAAAAATGGAATTGTCCAGAAATCATACTTTACAACATAAAGGAATTTCACTCGAACACCTAAATTAAATTGAAACTAAATAAAGCCGGCCTGTTATCGGACACAATTCCTACGACCATTGGGCTTAAGCAAGGATGCCCCTTGGCTCCAGAATTATATAAACTATATTCCTCAGATATGGAAAAAGCCTTTGTAGATATAAGATCCTTCCCAGCAAAGCTTGCTAATATAGCAATTGGACGATTGATCTATGCAGACGACATAGTTTTAATCGATCAGACTCCTATAGGTCTTCAACATCAACTAAAAGCATTAGAAACATATGTAGCCAAAAACAAAATGACCATCAATCCAGAAAAATCTAGGATTTTGATGTTCTCTAATATCAAAAAGAAGAAAAATATAAACTCACCCCAATGGTATTTATCCAAAAAAAAGATAACGGAAGTGACAGCTATTACATACCTGGGGGTTTGTATCAATACCAACAGATATGAAGCCCCGAGATGTCAGGACTTAAAAAATAAACTTGGAAACCTAATAGGCCAAGCTAAGATTCTACTGGCGCGATTCTGTAGATTCTCCATGAAACCGCTGATAGACTTCTATCGTGCAAAAGTAGTGGCAATCCTAACCTATGGATCAGAAACCTCACTCTTATTGGACAACAAAATATGGTCACGTCTAGAAGGCAAGTTCTGGAGATCTATTTTGGGATTGCCAAAATCTTTCCCAATTCAATTAATTAGATGAGAGCTGGCACTATCCTCTCTGAAAGTCATCGTGAAGTGGAAGATATTGTCTTTCTACAGAAGATGCCTAGAACCGGCAACAAAGGGGGCCTGCGGCCATAAAAAAAGCAATGGAAGAAGGTCGGAACCAATATTGACTGAATGGGCCAAAATATGCCAGATGATCCTTCTTAATTTTAATGAGACGGAAGAATCCTTCTTAAACAATCCAGATCAAGTGAAAAAAAAATGTACACTAGAGATTGGATTGATACACTGGACGAGCTCACTAAATATCGAGGCTATGAAGAATTCTGGGCAGTCCTGCGAAAACTGAATATACTACCCAAATACCTAACTCTTTTCCCCAATCGGTTCTTGAGGCTAGGCTTCTTAAAGCTGCGTTTGAATCTTTGGCCAAGTAGAACCAATCATTATAGAAAAAGAGAGAGAGATGAACCAAAGAACTGTAGATTATGTAAAAATGTATTAGAAGTTGAATCATTGAAACATCGGCTGCTGGAATGCCCTACTGTGAGAGGTGAACGACAGACGTACTTAGGTCATATCCGATTCAAGGACATTGATATTTGGTGGTCATACCCGCTGGAAGGAGATAAGATCTCAAACAATCTTGCAGTCATAAAATGTATCCAGTTCATCTTTGAAAAAATTGAGGGACAAGACGAACCTCTTGGAACAGTGGAAAGGACCTGAAATCAAGCAGACTTTTGCAGTGTTAAACACTAAGCAACATAAAAGAAAAGAAAGAGAAAGGAAATAAGAAACAGGCATTTTTATAAATGTTTACTAATATTTTAGCATATCTGTAGAACAGAAGTTTGGGAAAATGCTATTCCTGTTGTTTTGGGTTATTTTTATTCAATTATTCTTGATTTTTAAAATGCTCTTTAAGCTTTCTTTAACGATTGAATTAACTCTCGTCTTTATTTTGTATAGTTGAACTTGTTTTTTTTTCTACTCTTTTTTATGACATTTTTCTTATCCTTTATGTTGTTCTCTGCTCCTTATTCGGTAAAAATAGCTAAAGGTTTTCCTGTGTAAACCAAAGAGATACAAAAAAAAAAATAAAGAAAAAATATCGTTTCCGACATGCTATTTGGCAATTGTGCTTCCTCATATGCCTCCTGATATGTTTCTAGCAGTTTTGGGGCAATGGTACTTTTGTATGTGTTATAGAACTCCCCTGGGAGCCCATCGGGCCCGGGGTTTTACCCGACGGGAGCTCAGAGCTCACCATTTCAATTTCCTCTACTGTAATCGGGGCGTCCAATAGTTGGGCCTGGTCTGCTGTTAGCTTTGGTAACCTAATCTCTGCTAGGGCGTCTGGGATGTCTTCCGGCTCCACTTCCGGATTAGGAGCATAAAGCAGCTCATAGAAGCCGGCGAACAGGTTATTTATATCTTCCTGATTCCTAACCTCTGTTCCTGTATCATCATTTAATACTGCTATGGGGTCCCTCTTGTTTTCCTGTTTGGTAAGCGATGCTAGTGGTCTACTGGGTTTATCCCCTTCTGCGTGCAATCTCTGTAAGTATTTCCCATAATTCAGCTTCCCCAGTTTCTCCCAGAGTACTATGCATCTCGTTCTTAGCTCCAGTAGTTCCCCGGGTTCCCGGCCCGCCCTTTCCACCCTTCGTTCCTCTGTTTTAGCCTCCCTTTCTATTTCGTCCAGCTCAGCCACGATTGCACCCTTCAACCCTGCCGTTTTCCCAATTGCCGCCCCTCTTATCACTATTTTGAAGGCGTCCCAGAGCGTGGCATTGCTCTCCACGCTCCCCTCATTTTGTTCAAAGTAATCTTCTATCACCTCCAGCAGATATGCCTCAAATTCGCCCTCTCCTAGTGCTTCTGCGCAGAGGCGCCATGTTGGTATTGGGGTTTTTCTGTGTGTGTGCACCCATGTTGCCAGTATCGGGCGTGATCTGAAAGTGTACGTGCTTTAATGTCGATTCCCGTGAATTCTATCAGAGAGTCACTGCCAGTGAATAGGTAATCTATTTGTGTAAATACCCCGTGGGGTGCGCTATAATGTGTGTACCCTCTCCCGTCTCCATGTACCTGCCTCCAGACGTCCACCAGCTGCAATCGTTTGAGGGTCTTGTGAAGCTCCCTGGCAGGGGGTGCTGGCTTCCTGTGCTTGTCATCCGACCTGTCCAGAATCGGGTTAAAAGTGCAGTTAAAGTCTCCGGCCCAGATGAATGTGGCTCCCCTGTACTGAGCCAGTTTGGGTGCTAGATTCCTGAAAAAAGCGGTGGCGTTGTGTTTTGGGGCGTAGGTGTTGATCAAGCATATTTCCCTGCTTTCAAGCATCCCGTGCACCAGCACCATTCTCCCCTCCTGGTCACTTTCCTGCTTTATTAGCTGGAACGGTACTCCCGGTGCAATCCATATTAATGCTCCCCTTGCATAGTTTGAGTATGTTGTGCTGTATACTTGTCCTCCCCATTTCTTGTTCACCCTGGCCTGTTTATCCGCTGTCAGATGGGTCTCTTGTAGCATTGCTATCTTGACTTTCATTCTGTTCAGCCAGGCGTACACCCTGAGTCTTTTGACATAAGCATTGAGTCCTCGTACGTTCCAGGTTGCTATAGTTATTTCGTCAGGGCCCATGTTTGTATTGTTTACTCTGGCTCTGTTGTCCCATAGCCTTCCATTCGTGTTTTCCCCTGTTTCTTCTCTTTCCGTCCGGTGTTCGGGGCGTGCCTCTTTCCCCCATGTCCTTTTTGCCTCTGCGATTGGGGTGATTGCCTTCGTTACATTGCGGCCTGTCGACCTGGTACCTGCTCACTCGAGCTGTTCCATGTACATATACATTGTTCCTTCCACCCTTGACTCCGTGGGCCAGCCGGCCCTGCCTACAGCCAACCAACACATAAACCATAACTTTCAAACTAACGCCCAGCCACCCTCCCCCTGCTCGGGCCTCGCCGCTTCTCTTGCTCTGTCCCTGGAAGAGGGACTGTCTCGCCGCAGTGTGATGCCTCCAAACTGGCATCCGAAATTGTAGAACTTTCTGAATTTGGGGGTGGTTTTCCTGTGCCATCCCAGCTGGGTTAGAGCAAGTCGCTCCTTCGTGCTATGCATCTGGCCTGGTCGAATCACCTTGACGTCTTGTTCCTGGGGGTCGGAGCTCCTTTTCACCGACGCTGATTCTCATTATTGTTCAGGTTTCTCCGTCCCTGCTGGGGGAGGCCCTGCTGGTCCATCCATATGTGGGCTTCTTCCGTTGAGTCAAAGAACCATGATTTCCCTTGGTGTAGTACCTTAAGTTTGGCAGGATATAAGAGCATGTATCGCACTCCTGCGGACCTGAGACGCTCTTTGGTTGGACCAAATCTTGCTCTTTGTTTCTGGACCCTGACCGTATAGTCAGGGTAAATAGCGATCTTAGAGGAGTTCCTTATAATCTCTCCCTCTTCTCTCCCTGTCCCTAAAGTTCATGATCTTGGCAATCATCGCTCTTGGGGAGGCACCCGGCCGTTGTCTTTTGGTCAATGCCCTGTGTGCCCTCTCAACCGCAAAGCCCTGGGACAGTGATCCGGCACCAATCTCTTGGAGCAGCATAGATTGGAGATATTCTGTGGGATCGCTGCCTTCTTTGCCCTCCGGAAGCCCAATTATGTGAATATTATTCCTTCGTGCCCTTCCTTCCGCGTCCTTGGCCCTCTGTTCCAGGATCTTGATCTTCCGTACTGCCTCCAACATTTGTGTTTCTGTGGCCTCAACGTCCGTGGTGTTTTGCTGCACTTGCTGTTCTGCCATTGTTACTCTTTCTGTCAAGTTTCTGGTGTCCTGCCAAAGAAGGCCCACGTCAACCATGACAGTGTCCAGTTTGTTCTCTAAGGAAGCCTTGAGGGACCCTATTACCGCATCCTTCTTGGCTTCAAGGGATGTTTGCAGAGCAGCTATAGCTTCCAGGACCGGTCCTTCTGTAGTGTTTCCTGCTTGTTGTCCAGTAGCTGAGGAGGCCATTGCCATAGTAGGCTGGGCAGGTTGTTTATTTCCTTGTGGTGTAGTGAATGTTTCTATGCTGGTCTGCTTTGCCTTCCCCTCCGTCTTTCGACGTGGCATTATATTGTCGGGGCTCACTTTGGTTCAGCCTGGCCCTCAGTTGATCCGGATACGACCGTGCCCGGGGTCGTCGATTCCTGGATGTGTATCATGTCCGTGTCCTCTTCCGGGCAGTGGGGGCATGTGCTGGGATCTCCCAGCTTCATCCTATTCATTATCTTAGGTGTGAGGTACGCCCTGTGTGTAGTGTATAATTGTGCTTGCTTGAACCTTGCGTTCCTTGATACTTTTTTGGGGTATCTCATTCATGATCCTATTCATGATCACTGAGGGGTCTTCCTAGTTCGTCCTCCCATCTCCCTCTTGTTTGTAGGAATTGTGAATTCTTGGATTTTAGCAACTGTTTGTATAGCCTGGAGGTTGTGTGTCCCCCTTCCGATATATCGTACCATGCATCTAGTTCTCCTCCTGTGTCCTCTTGTTCTGGCCACTCCAGGCACCACTTCTTGGTTGTCAGCATCATTCTATTACATAGGAGGAATTGGCCTTCGTGTATGTCATATTCTTCCACCATATCTCGGAACTCTGCCCATTGGTCTTCCTTCCTCAAATGTCCTATTTGCGCTATTCCTTTGGCTTCCCAGTGGGATCTATACATTGCAAGTGTATTTGTGTCCTTGCCTATTATTCCCGCTAGTGGAATCTGCAGCGAGCAAGGGTCTTTGGTCCCCTGGAGTCTCCATGCCCTCAACCAGAGCTCTGTTGCTAACCTAAGCATGTTGGGTAGGGGCTTGAGAAGAGGTTTGTCTATCCATGGGATTTCCCGTAGATAAAAGGATCTCAGTGCTGGTTGGAAGAGTATTTTGTCTATTGATTCATCTTCTCCCAGCCATTTAACTACGCATTGGAGTTGCCCTGCCAGGTAGTATCTTTCGAAGTCCGGTACTCTAACGCCCCCCTCCTCGTGGTCCCTCTGCAATGTTGTCATGGCAATTTTACACCTTCCCCCTCCCCTTAGGAACCTCCGTGTCATTGTGTTCAACTTCATGAAGAAAGCTCTGGGTATGGCATGGGGAATGTTTGTGAAATAGTATAATAGCCATGGGAGTACTACCATTTTCAGGATGGCCGCTCTCCCTATCATCCCCAAATGGAGTGTCTACCTGAAACCCATGGCCTTTTGTATTCTATCTAGGGCTGCCTGTGTTTTATATTCGTGTGACTCTGCAGTGTTGTGGTGTATCTCTATTCCCAGATATCGGAAGGAGCCCTGAGCCCAAGCTAGCCCCATATCTGGGAATCTGTCTCGGGGGACCTGTTTTAAGTCAGCCAAGGGGAATAAGACCAATTTCTCTCTATTGATGGCTATCCCTGAAAGTCTGGCGTATGCGTCCACCGCCTCCAGTAGGCAGGCTAGGTTGGCGCGCTGATTTTTTACGAAAAGAAGGATGTCATCCGTGTACAGCGAGACCTGATGGAAGACCACCCACGGCTCCAAAGCCAGTATGTACAACATCGGTGACAGTGGGCAGCCTTGTTTGGTTCCCCTGTATATCCTCCAAGCTTTTGAAATGTGCCTTCCCATTTTTACTCTCGCTCTAGTGTCCCTGTACAGCAGTCTAATCCATCTGAGAAATCCCTCACCCAAACGAAAGTGGGCGAGGATGCTCAGCAACCACGTCCAACTCACAGAATCAAAGGCCTTAACGGCATCTAATGACACTACTGCGCATTCCCCTCGCCTCTGATTCGTCTGTTCTATCACACAGTGTAATCTGTGGAGGTTCCATGATGTGTTTCGCCCTGGGAAGTCCGTTTGGTCTGAGTGGATCAACGTGGATATAACCGATTTCAGACGGTTCGCTAGAACCGTTGTAAGTATTTTGGTGTCCTGGTTGATGAGGGAGATCGGCCTATATGACGTGCATTCTACGGGGGACTTCCCTGGCTTCAGGATCGGGACGGGGCTGCGTCTGTGATCGCTCTCAGTCTGCTTTGCTGAAACCAAGGGAAGGTCTCGTGATTCCAGCTTGCATTTATTTCCAAACATGATATGCAAGGCATAAGCTGGACGCCTCTTAATAATGCACACTGGTGACTCAAAAATTGCGAATCCTACCTACTTGCAGCCTGCTGTTTGAAGCCATTAATCTTTGAAGCCCCAACGCTGCTCTGCGCTCGCTCGCTTCCTGGAGGAGGCGGAGTGCGGTCACGATCACGTGACTGATCACGTGACTCATTCTGGGCTTTTAATCGAGGGCAATCCGCCCGAGCAGTGTGTAAACTGGTGACTCAAAAATTGCGAATCCTACCTGCTTGCAGCCTGCTGTTTGAAGCCATTAATCTTTGAAGGTCCAACGCTGCTCTGCGCTCGCTCGCTTCCTGGAGGAGGCGGAGCGCGGTCACGATCACGTGACTGATCACATGACTCATTCTGGGCTTTTATTCGAGGGCAATCCACCCTTGCGGCGTTAAACCCGCTGCGGGGACAAGGGCGCTGCTGTTTGGGCTGTTTGGCTGGTCGGCTGGGCACGAAAAGACACGGGAAACACCCTGCGGAAGTCACGTGCAGGTGGGTCACTTATTTTAAAATCATTTGTACATCTGGGGGATATCCCAAAGCTGAACTAGTCATATGACCAAAGGAAAAAAAAAGAAAAGTCGCTAGGATCAGCCCGGATAAACAAGCTAACATCACCTGTTGTTATTTTGCTGAGGTAGGGAGACTGTTGGGGCTTGACCCCTTTGATCCCACCCTGTGAAACGATCAAAAACTTGGATTTAAAGCTATAAGTGAAGGGAGACTGCTGGGGTTCGACCCTTTTGATCCCGAACATTGCAAATAGCTGATATAACCTGACAACATCAGGGGAAAAGATACTTACAGCCCCATTTCAAGGTTTGATATCAGTGTTCCAAACTAACACACATACGATCTCCAAATACCTAATAGCAGAAGTAGGGCTAGCAACTAGATTGGGTGACCACCCTCTACCAAACAACCATATAGATGATTTAATATTATCCGAAGACAAGGATAACGTATCAGTGCTAGTTAAGGAAAGCATACAATTAAACATACAAATAGAGCAATGAGGTCAACCCACCCAGGAACAATTTCATATTCCATCAACTTGACAATACGATTGAAACGGACGAATCACCTCAGCCTCAGGAAAGTTTAGCTGATGCAAAGCAGATTAAGGAAGCTCTGGCACTTATGGCAAATGAAACAACCGACAAAAATGATCATGACTTAGAAGCTACAAGGGAAACTGCCCTTTCAAAGGAAGAGGTTCAGAGAAGCCATCACCTGTACTAGAGATAAGATCAAAAACACCAGAAGAAAATATTCCTAAGGCAAAGGATTTAATTCAACTATCTGAGGATATTCCCGGGTTAGAACCCAACACTACGGTGGAAGATTTAGCAAAAACAGCGAAAGGAACCTTTAATGGAATGAAAGATAAAACAATAACCCCTAAACCAATCAGAATGGACTTTATAAGATATAGAGACCTAGAAAAAAAAAGATGGAAACCCAGGACTCTATCCTCAGGGGATGCTCAAGACAGAAATAATCATTTTTTTGGGAAACAATCCTTACTAAACTTGGGGACAGGCATTTCTGGGAATGTACCCAAAAGGAAATCAACTTATAAAAACACCATGGCAAACGAAATCCCTGACGCTGTTATGCTAGAAAACTCAATCTTAATAGACAAAGAGCCACAGACTGTAGAGACGGCCGTTCAAACCGTGAAAGGGGAAACCAAAAACCAGTTAATTCAAACAGACAATGACCAAGACTCAAACTTGACCACGCTACCATCAACGATAGAAGCACCTCAGAAAGAGAGGGAGATGACCAACAAACCTAAGACAGGGGGAGAAAAGTGTGAAAAGGATGACTTCCTGATGATTACAACAATGGCAGCGATCTTGGCCCCTTACATGAAACTACACGAAGATGCTACGGATACTCTGAAGGACCACACCACATTGCTAGCAATGGTTCATTCTAAGACAATCTTCATTGAAGGATTCATATCGGCCATCCAAAAAAATATGCAAAATGTTGAAAAAAGAATATCCGGTATGTTACACACAATCCTAGAACCAATTATGAAAGAGAAGGAAAACCGATGGAAAGAGCTTAGGAGAGATTCTCTAAGTGGTTCGGACTGCTCCGTTTTTCAATCAAAAGAATTAGCAAAATTGCAACCACAAATAGAAGAAAATGCAAATGAAGAGCATTTGAAAGAACGTTCTGAAAATATGATTGAAAAAGGGACCTTAGAAGAGCCAAGTAATCAGGTTGAATGTCCAATCCCAACTCCGAGGAAAGGAGAAACAACTAAGATACAATGGACACAATAAAAGGAAAGGAAAAAAATAAAGAAAATAATGAACTGGTGCCAAGCACCTCAAAAATCTCTGCGGAAAACGAAACTCAAAGAGGAGCCACGCCGAACAACGATCAGAAAGTAAAACAGATCACAAAAAAAGGACAAAACACACCTCAAAAAACCTTAGACCTTTCGCAGCACGAAAAAGATATTGATGTATCAAAAATAGATAAGCAGATCACAAAAGTATGCGAAATCTTTAAAAAAAAAGGACGTAAAACAGATGGAAGGTATCACTGTGTCGCAACGAAAGGAGCAAATCGCTATGAATGATAAGAAAGCGAAAACTACTCAACCATTACAGATACTTAAAAAGACAAAAAATCAACCGCCGCGGAGGGTATGTAAATCAAATAAAAGCAAATCATTTTTCAAATGTCTGAGTACACCAAAGGAAGCAGCAACTATTGTTGTAAATCGAAACATTGGTAGCCATACGCAAAGAAGTACGAGTCTAAAGAACAAAGAAGCAATAGAAACAGATATGTCCACTTACTCCATCTCGGACGACAACGTTTCAACTGATAGTGACTCAGAAGAAGAGGAAATTGAAATAATTGATGAACAAGTACAGATGGAATGACAAAGAGGAGTTAAACTAATGTTGGATGACAAGAGGATAGTTGGGGAAAACGCAAACAAAGCTGAAATAACAAAAAAGGAAAATAATATAGTCAAGCCCGAAACTGTAAGCAAGAAAAAATTAAAGACAACGATGATGGGAAGCTCAAATATACCAGTTAAAAGTCCATCAAGAAACCTGGAAAGTCAAAATAAAAACAGCCCCATACCTATTTTGGAGTTCAAAGAATACACCACAGAAGAAAGTGAGCAGAACAGTGGAACTGTTGATTTCCAGACTAGTCCCTTGAGACTGCCGAAACGCAGATTAAACCCGGAAAAAAAGGGCCGAGGTCTTCTTTTGGAAAGACTAGTACATACAGACGATGGTCTTATCCTAAACCGGGCAAATATCCTAAGGTTGTTCCACCATATACCAGCCTTGAGATTAATCAGCTCTAGTGACATAACCCTGATAGAATTTCCTGACAAAAGGTATATGGATATGCTCCTAGGTGATTCACCAGCTATTACTATCTGAAGAGAGGACCATAAGAAAGAAGGGGTTCAAGATAACTGAAAATAACAATAAAGAAACCGAACAAGAGGTACTGGATCAAGAAACTATCTCAAAGAAAGCTTGTTTTCAAGAGGCGTACGATACGCATAAAAAACCCAACCTCAAGACGGAGAGCAGGAGAGATGGGTATAGTTGGCCAACCTAGCAGCAGGAAAAATGAAGACACTATAGAGCCGGAAAGTAACACAAAAGGAAACATGGTCCCTTATTTCCTGGAATACAAGGGGATTCAACCACCTTCTAACGAAAAATGAATTTGAAAAAGAGATGCCAGATGTACTATGCCTGCAGGAAACGTGGTTGAGAGAAACTCCCCTGATCGAAGGCTATTCAGTAAATATAAATCCAGCAAAAAAGGAGAAAAAGGAAGACCAATGGCGGGTCTGCTGATAGCGATAAAAAAAGAACTAAACTGGAATGTGATTCATTCTTGGAACTTGACTCCATACATTCAAATCTTAGTCCTGGAAACACCGTCGCCCCTAGACGATCAACACCACCAGCACGTTGTGCTGATGAATATATACTGGGTTCCAGGAGCTAAAGGAAACAAATCCCTTCCAAGGGACGTAGCAGAGGCAATTGATGATCTGAAAGCTAAATGGCATGACCCATGGATAATATTGGTGGGCGACCTAAATTGCACTTGTCTGGGCGAAAACAATAAAGTACTCGAAGACGTACCGAAAATGGCTACAACCAAACATAAAAGAGGGGTCAACTGGAGGTCCACGTTACAATCTAGAGATTGCACAATCCTAAATGGAGTCACGTTAGGCGACATCCCAGGGAAACCGACGTGGCGAGGGCTGAAATCAAAAGCCATCTTAGATTACGTGACAGTTTCAACTAATATGTCAATGTTTATTCAAAAACTTGAGGTGCAACCAACCAAGGCTAGTGACCACAATGCTATCAAACTTACTTGTTCTAGTTTTCCTCCTAAGAACGTAAAGGAAATATATCCATTCAAGATAGAAATCAACACTGGGAGAACTTGAGTTAAAATGAATCCCGCAAAACTACCAACGCTGAACGACAACTTGACATCCACCCTAAATGATTTGTATCTGCAGTTACCTCTGCAAACCATCGATTATGTTCCTCTGCTAAAAATCTTCCATACTAGAACTAAACCTGGGACTACAAAACCAATAATGTCACATCGACATATATTCGATCAAGTCGTGGCCGACAAAAAAAAGACTATGGGGAAACAGCTACAATCATTGAAAGACTTGAATGAGGTAAATAAAACTGATAAGGTACGAGTAATAAAACAAACCTTCAGAAATTGGAGAAAGTTGCACAAAAAACAATGTTAAACCACGACTCCCAGGCAATGTTAAGAACGATATGTGAGAGAAATACAGCAGAGATGTGGGCTTTAATAAATAATAAAGAGTCTTTGCAAGATGCTATAATAACAAATCCAGTCACAGAAAAACAATGGCAATTATACTACAAACAACAACAGCCAGTTCTAAAACCTCTTATAAATGATTGGATTATACTAAAAAGGGATGAAAGTTTGCTGACCATAGACAGTGAGACATTAGAAGACATGATTACAAAACTAAAGAACTCTACAGCACCGGGGCCAGACGGCCTGACTAATGAAGGTCTGAAAAAGGACCCAGCAGAATGGGCTAAAATCCTACACCAACTGTTTAAATATATCTTGGCTTCGGGGAAACTACCGACTTCTTGGAAGATGTGTATTGTGGTGCCAATCTTTAAAAAGGGCCTAAGAACAGTCCCAGAATATTACAGGCCAATTGCCCTTCTAGATGTGGCTGGAAAAATCTTTGCCTCAATTCTTTTAAAATCTTTGACAAATTGGGCAACACAAACAGGCCATAAGGACGAATGGCAATCTGGGTTTGTAAAAGGACAAGGCACTCCATTAAATATCTTTATTCTAAATCTGTTGAAAGCTCGAACCCTGACCAACAAAGAGGCGAAATTCTACATAGCTTTTGTTGACCTATCAAAGGCTTTTGATGCAGTTGATCGAGAGAGGATGTGGAGGAAATTAAAAAAATGGAATTGTCCAGAAATCATACTTTACAACATAAAGGAATTTCACTCGAACACCTAAATTAAATTGAAACTAAATAAAGCCGGCCTGTTATCGGACACAATTCCTACGACCATTGGGCTTAAGCAAGGATGCCCCTTGGCTCCAGAATTATATAAACTATATTCCTCAGATATGGAAAAAGCCTTTGTAGATATAAGATCCTTCCCAGCAAAGCTTGCTAATATAGCAATTGGACGATTGATCTATGCAGACGACATAGTTTTAATCGATCAGACTCCTATAGGTCTTCAACATCAACTAAAAGCATTAGAAACATATGTAGCCAAAAACAAAATGACCATCAATCCAGAAAAATCTAGGATTTTGATGTTCTCTAATATCAAAAAGAAGAAAAATATAAACTCACCCCAATGGTATTTATCCAAAAAAAAGATAACGGAAGTGACAGCTATTACATACCTGGGGGTTTGTATCAATACCAACAGATATGAAGCCCCGAGATGTCAGGACTTAAAAAATAAACTTGGAAACCTAATAGGCCAAGCTAAGATTCTACTGGCGCGATTCTGTAGATTCTCCATGAAACCGCTGATAGACTTCTATCGTGCAAAAGTAGTGGCAATCCTAACCTATGGATCAGAAACCTCACTCTTATTGGACAACAAAATATGGTCACGTCTAGAAGGCAAGTTCTGGAGATCTATTTTGGGATTGCCAAAATCTTTCCCAATTCAATTAATTAGATGAGAGCTGGCACTATCCTCTCTGAAAGTCATCGTGGAGTGGAAGATATTGTCTTTCTACAGAAGATGCCTAGAACCGGCAACAAAGGGGGCCTGCGGCCATAAAAAAAGCAATGGAAGAAGGTCGGAACCAATATTGACTGAATGGGCCAAAATATGCCAGATGATCCTTCTTAATTTTAATGAGACGGAAGAATCCTTCTTAAACAATCCAGATCAAGTGAAAAAAAAATGTACACTAGAGATTGGATTGATACACTGGACGAGCTCACTAAATATCGAGGCTATGAAGAATTCTGGGCAGTCCTGCGAAAACTGAATATACTACCCAAATACCTAACTCTTTTCCCCAATCGGTTCTTGAGGCTAGGCTTCTTAAAGCTGCGTTTGAATCTTTGGCCAAGTAGAACCAATCATTATAGAAAAAGAGAGAGAGATGAACCAAAGAACTGTAGATTATGTAAAAATGTATTAGAAGTTGAATCATTGAAACATCGGCTGCTGGAATGCCCTACTGTGAGAGGTGAACGACAGACGTACTTAGGTCATATCCGATTCAAGGACATTGATATTTGGTGGTCATACCCGCTGGAAGGAGATAAGATCTCAAACAATCTTGCAGTCATAAAATGTATCCAGTTCATCTTTGAAAAAATTGAGGGACAAGACGAACCTCTTGGAACAGTGGAAAGGACCTGAAATCAAGCAGACTTTTGCAGTGTTAAACACTAAGCAACATAAAAGAAAAGAAAGAGAAAGGAAATAAGAAACAGGCATTTTTATAAATGTTTACTAATATTTTAGCATATCTGTAGAACAGAAGTTTGGGAAAATGCTATTCCTGTTGTTTTGGGTTATTTTTATTCAATTATTCTTGATTTTTAAAATGCTCTTTAAGCTTTCTTTAACGATTGAATTAACTCTCGTCTTTATTTTGTATAGTTGAACTTGTTTTTTTTTCTACTCTTTTTTATGACATTTTTCTTATCCTTTATGTTGTTCTCTGCTCCTTATTCGGTAAAAATAGCTAAAGGTTTTCCTGTGTAAACCAAAGAGATACAAAAAAAAAAATAAAGAAAAAATATCGTTTCCGACATGCTATTTGGCAATTGTGCTTCCTCATATGCCTCCTGATATGTTTCTAGCAGTTTTGGGGCAATGGTACTTTTGTATGTGTTATAGAACTCCCCTGGGAGCCCATCGGGCCCGGGGTTTTACCCGACGGGAGCTCAGAGCTCACCATTTCAATTTCCTCTACTGTAATCGGGGCGTCCAATAGTTGGGCCTGGTCTGCTGTTAGCTTTGGTAACCTAATCTCTGCTAGGGCGTCTGGGATGTCTTCCGGCTCCACTTCCGGATTAGGAGCATAAAGCAGCTCATAGAAGCCGGCGAACAGGTTATTTATATCTTCCTGATTCCTAACCTCTGTTCCTGTATCATCATTTAATACTGCTATGGGGTCCCTCTTGTTTTCCTGTTTGGTAAGCGATGCTAGTGGTCTACTGGGTTTATCCCCTTCTGCGTGCAATCTCTGTAAGTATTTCCCATAATTCAGCTTCCCCAGTTTCTCCCAGAGTACTATGCATCTCGTTCTTAGCTCCAGTAGTTCCCCGGGTTCCCGGCCCGCCCTTTCCACCCTTCGTTCCTCTGTTTTAGCCTCCCTTTCTATTTCGTCCAGCTCAGCCACGATTGCACCCTTCAACCCTGCCGTTTTCCCAATTGCCGCCCCTCTTATCACTATTTTGAAGGCGTCCCAGAGCGTGGCATTGCTCTCCACGCTCCCCTCATTTTGTTCAAAGTAATCTTCTATCACCTCCAGCAGATATGCCTCAAATTCGCCCTCTCCTAGTGCTTCTGCGCAGAGGCGCCATGTTGGTATTGGGGTTTTTCTGTGTGTGTGCACCCATGTTGCCAGTATCGGGCGTGATCTGAAAGTGTACGTGCTTTAATGTCGATTCCCGTGAATTCTATCAGAGAGTCACTGCCAGTGAATAGGTAATCTATTTGTGTAAATACCCCGTGGGGTGCGCTATAATGTGTGTACCCTCTCCCGTCTCCATGTACCTGCCTCCAGACGTCCACCAGCTGCAATCGTTTGAGGGTCTTGTGAAGCTCCCTGGCAGGGGGTGCTGGCTTCCTGTGCTTGTCATCCGACCTGTCCAGAATCGGGTTAAAAGTGCAGTTAAAGTCTCCGGCCCAGATGAATGTGGCTCCCCTGTACTGAGCCAGTTTGGGTGCTAGATTCCTGAAAAAAGCGGTGGCGTTGTGTTTTGGGGCGTAGGTGTTGATCAAGCATATTTCCCTGCTTTCAAGCATCCCGTGCACCAGCACCATTCTCCCCTCCTGGTCACTTTCCTGCTTTATTAGCTGGAACGGTACTCCCGGTGCAATCCATATTAATGCTCCCCTTGCATAGTTTGAGTATGTTGTGCTGTATACTTGTCCTCCCCATTTCTTGTTCACCCTGGCCTGTTTATCCGCTGTCAGATGGGTCTCTTGTAGCATTGCTATCTTGACTTTCATTCTGTTCAGCCAGGCGTACACCCTGAGTCTTTTGACATAAGCATTGAGTCCTCGTACGTTCCAGGTTGCTATAGTTATTTCGTCAGGGCCCATGTTTGTATTGTTTACTCTGGCTCTGTTGTCCCATAGCCTTCCATTCGTGTTTTCCCCTGTTTCTTCTCTTTCCGTCCGGTGTTCGGGGCGTGCCTCTTTCCCCCATGTCCTTTTTGCCTCTGCGATTGGGGTGATTGCCTTCGTTACATTGCGGCCTGTCGACCTGGTACCTGCTCACTCGAGCTGTTCCATGTACATATACATTGTTCCTTCCACCCTTGACTCCGTGGGCCAGCCGGCCCTGCCTACAGCCAACCAACACATAAACCATAACTTTCAAACTAACGCCCAGCCACCCTCCCCCTGCTCGGGCCTCGCCGCTTCTCTTGCTCTGTCCCTGGAAGAGGGACTGTCTCGCCGCAGTGTGATGCCTCCAAACTGGCATCCGAAATTGTAGAACTTTCTGAATTTGGGGGTGGTTTTCCTGTGCCATCCCAGCTGGGTTAGAGCAAGTCGCTCCTTCGTGCTATGCATCTGGCCTGGTCGAATCACCTTGACGTCTTGTTCCTGGGGGTCGGAGCTCCTTTTCACCGACGCTGATTCTCATTATTGTTCAGGTTTCTCCGTCCCTGCTGGGGGAGGCCCTGCTGGTCCATCCATATGTGGGCTTCTTCCGTTGAGTCAAAGAACCATGATTTCCCTTGGTGTAGTACCTTAAGTTTGGCAGGATATAAGAGCATGTATCGCACTCCTGCCGACCTGAGACGCTCTTTGGTTGGACCAAATCTTGCTCTTTGTTTCTGGACCCTGACCGTATAGTCAGGGTAAATAGCGATCTTAGAGGAGTTCCTTATAATCTCTCCCTCTTCTCTCCCTGTCCCTAAAGTTCATGATCTTGGCAATCATCGCTCTTGGGGAGGCACCCGGCCGTTGTCTTTTGGTCAATGCCCTGTGTGCCCTCTCAACCGCAAAGCCCTGGGACAGTGATCCGGCACCAATCTCTTGGAGCAGCATAGATTGGAGATATTCTGTGGGATCGCTGCCTTCTTTGCCCTCCGGAAGCCCAATTATGTGAATATTATTCCTTCGTGCCCTTCCTTCCGCGTCCTTGGCCCTCTGTTCCAGGATCTTGATCTTCCGTACTGCCTCCAACATTTGTGTTTCTGTGGCCTCAACGTCCGTGGTGTTTTGCTGCACTTGCTGTTCTGCCATTGTTACTCTTTCTGTCAAGTTTCTGGTGTCCTGCCAAAGAAGGCCCACGTCAACCATGACAGTGTCCAGTTTGTTCTCTAAGGAAGCCTTGAGGGACCCTATTACCGCATCCTTCTTGGCTTCAAGGGATGTTTGCAGAGCAGCTATAGCTTCCAGGACCGGTCCTTCTGTAGTGTTTCCTGCTTGTTGTCCAGTAGCTGAGGAGGCCATTGCCATAGTAGGCTGGGCAGGTTGTTTATTTCCTTGTGGTGTAGTGAATGTTTCTATGCTGGTCTGCTTTGCCTTCCCCTCCGTCTTTCGACGTGGCATTATATTGTCGGGGCTCACTTTGGTTCAGCCTGGCCCTCAGTTGATCCGGATACGACCGTGCCCGGGGTCGTCGATTCCTGGATGTCCCCCTCTGTGCGCACAGTTTCCCTTCCTGGGTCTCCAACCGCTGCTGTGGGTGTTGCCTGTTTTTCGGGCTTGCCGCTCCCGTCCTCCCTGAGCTCCGAGCGCCGATTTGTTCCAGGGAACTCGCTTGTTGTGCGGATATTCCGGCGTCCTGTCTGCCGAGTTAGAGTCCGCTCTCCCGGCCGTATGTGCACCTGCTGTCTGCTGCAAATTACTGGTCTATGCGGGTCCCCTTCCTGCTGCCGCCTCTTCCCGCCTTGCGGCTGTGATGCTTGCGGGAGGGCGATACAGTCCGAGCGCCGCCTCGCTGTATCAGGGTGGGGCCCCTGGCGTGTTCTCTCCGCTTTTACCACTTCCGTGTCTTTATGACTGACCGGACCGGGCTCGTTGCTGGGTTGCCTGTGCCGATTGCCGATCCCCTCTCCGGCAGACCCCTGGGTCAGCTAGATGTTGTTTTATCTCCAGCCCGCAGCTTCGTGCCTGTGATTTCCTCGCTCACAAGGCTCTGGCGTTCTCCCCAGCCATTCAGCTCTTCGCGCCCGCCATTTTGTTTCACGCGGGCAGCTTCTTCTTTTGCCTTTTCTCTGTAATCCGACCTCCGATTTCCAACAGGAGACTCAGCGAATGTTTTGCAGATATTCCGACGTCTAATCTGTCATTTTCAGATAAATCCCCAACGTTTTGGTACTAGTTTGATCAGATCTTCTTCAGGATCTCGAAGGAGCTTCTCAGTTGTGCCTCCTACCGCATGGCCGCCAAGCCACGCCCCCCCATGGTAATAGTTATCTACCTCATCCCCTGTATGGTAGATTGCAACCATGCAGTATGTGGGCTCATCATTTTCACTAGCTTGCACCTGTGCGTCCCTAGTATCATGAGGCATCTTGTTATTACTATTTCTATTAGTCATCATCATCATCTACCAGGAACAGTCTTTACACAGCATCAGACCCCTATCTGGCACACCCAGAAGATCAGCAGGAAGAATATGATGATAGGGATCATAATTTTGTACCAAGCCACGAGGCAACCCAGTGGAATGCCATAGTGAACCAATCAATGTCCTGAACTCCTTCTTTTCTCATTTTTACACCAAGCTCATGCACTGCTGCGACCACGTGTCTTAATGTCCCGTTGTTAGCATCAGAAGAAGGTATGAATGTGCAACATGAACTTCTGATTTTCTAGCAAACACTGCCCTCTATTGCTGTGAAGAGGTCCAACACATGATTCTGCATCATCATGGGTCGAAGTGCTCTGAGTTCTACTTTGATGACGTTGAAGCCCTCCTCCGTGTCGTTCGCCAGATGGATCTGCTCACATCTTATTATTTGCAGCCAGTTTGCATTTGCGCTTGTCTGGATACTGGGCACAAGTGATTCAAAACATTTCTCTGCTGAGTTGAAAAGTTTGTATTCATCGGGAATCTGTGCAAGGAGGTTAGATGATTCTTGAAACAGGTAGTTTGATGCTCGCTTCCTTCAGGACACCTGATCTTGTTGTCCTTCTTCCAACAGTATGCAAAAGATGGGGGGTTATGCTTTGGTTGGCCGTGATGCCAGTTGCTGTCCTGTTGGCATCACTCCCCCCTTAACATGCTCTTCCGGTATTACCAGCAGTGCGAAATGCAGTGTTGCCAAAGCACAGTAGCCCCTCCAGGATGGTGGGAGGTGCAAGTATGCCTGTTTGCCACACACCCAGTAGTAGTCCATTAGTGTAGCAGTGCCTTTTCGCAGATCAGGAAAGATGAGGGTTTTGTTGCAACTTGTGTTAGAACTCATGGACATTTTTCCTTCCCCATAGAAACAAAGTTCGTAATTTTCTTTCGAGCTGGACCTTGATCGGTTTTTCAAGAGCCGTGACCCATGTGAGTTTTGTGATAGGCTCAGTCTGTATTTGTGCACATGTGTTCTCCATCCATTCTAGTCTTTCATCCGACAGGCCATGCAGTCCTTCAGCTTTGCACATGAATGTTGAGTCTCTTCTTTTATTATCTGCGAATGTTGTTCCCTCTATAGCCAGGAACGGTTCTTTGAAACATTTTGTACCTTGTGAGCCCTTTTTGCAAGTCTTCTCATCTTGCGGAAGAATCTTCATTCTTACTGTGTGTACCTGGAAGGTGCTCTTTATCCTACATAGTGTAAGATGAAGGTGGCAATGTGCTTCTACTAAAAGGGGCTTCTTGGGACCCTTGTACCTTAGGTGTCCCAGACGCACACGGTATCAAGGAACACACATAGCAACTACCATTGGTTGTTTGTCTCCCTGAGGCACTCATATCCGAGTACCACTTGTTAGACTGCCGAGTTTGACGGAGTTCCTCAACATTGTCTAACACCAATCCATGATAGGAATGATACTTGTACAGACGTGTTTGCCTTTTCCTTCTACTGTTACGCAACAGAGATTGTCGTTCTCCTATTGACCTTTTACACAATCTATCTGTGGTGCATAATGATTTCTGTACATTCTTGGGTTTCAAATGGTACATTGAAATAAATACCAGCATTTATGTTTACATCAGTATCGGTATTTGACTGTCAATATGCCATAGTGGGGGAGGAACTTGGTATTATATGCGGGACGGTAGTGGGGAGCATAGTATACATTTCATTAAGCCTTGGTGTAGTCATTATGTTAGGTTGTGACGTAGCTTGCAGAACTGTAAACTTGGTAGGGGATGGCAACATGACATTTTCTGCATCAGATACATTTTCAGTTACATTATTTACAAATATGCGTGGCTCACTCTTGTCATATTTTTGTGCAGAATCGCAAGGTTCAAAAGTGTTTTGTTATCCCATTTCAGTTTTACCCTCTCACCCCCTTCTTTTATATGGGCCCCCAGATAAAAGATGCTTTACAATATATTCCTAAAACAATCATTACTATTGAAAACACAATTGCAACAAAATTAACACCACAGTCATAGCTATATGGTCTAGCACTACTCATATTCCTACTGCTATCTGACTTATTATTTATGTCATTTAGTGGTGTGAGCTCAAAAATCGTTGCACCTATGGAAAAGGAAAAAGCAAGGCAGGCATTAATACATTTTTAGATGGGACTAGACATAAGGGTGAAAAGAGGAGTGAGGGGTGCAAAAAAAGTGAGAAAAAGTGAGCTATAAAGAGATATAGAGGTATATATATATGTATATATATATAGAGAGAGAGAGAGACAGAGAGAGAGAGAGAAAGAGCACATATTATATACAATACATATTAGATTTTAGCACTTCATGTTATTCTTTATATTTATATAGTCTGCATTGTGTTTCATATACCCAGTAATCCTTTCAAGGTACTGCAGCATTTCTCTAATCGTTATTCAGTGTTTCTGGTGCTACACTGGTGTGTGCCTTTCTGACATCCAAGAGGTGGATCCAGTACCTTAATCCCTTTACTTTTACAGCCAGAGGGTTTCAATAGATCACCTCGTAGGGTCCATGGAATCTCGGTGAGTTCCATTACCTCAAAAACTCTGTACGTACACTAGCTCTCCTGGCATTAATGGGTGAGCCTGGCTGTCAGATGCTGCAATTGTTGTATCTGTCTCACTGTCTTTTGTGAAGGGAGGGGCAATTTGTTTTGCAATGCATCTTACTGCACGTGTGAGCTGTGTCAAGTGTTCTTTAAATTCCTCTCATAGTGCAGCTGCTGTTCTGTCCGCATCAGATACTCTTCTTACTGGTGACGACAAGGGCATTTGCATGCGTCTGCCATATACTATCTCGTGGGGGAACAGGTGGTGGCCCTTGCTGGGCTGGGTGCAGAGCTGGAAAAGTGCCAAGGGCAGGCAATATACGCAATTCTTTTTTAGATACTAACATAGTTTAGACAATCTACTGTTAAGGAGGCCGTTGATTTTCTCGACAATTCCATTTGCTAGTGGGTGATAAATCGAGCACATTTTTGTACATTATGCCTAGTAACAATGTCACCTCTTTGAACAGGTCGTTTACAAAGTGTATTCCATTGTCAGATTGAATGACATCACATATGTCCCAACAAGGGAACACCGCTCTAACTAGGAACTTAGCAGCACACTTTGCATCAGGGTGGGCGCAAGGTCCTGCTTCCACCCATCTCAAGAAGGGACAAACTACTACATTCAGGAATCTGGCACCGTTACATCTCTCTCCCATGTCTGCATAATCAATGTGCAGTTCACGGACGGGACCTACAGGGCAGGATAATGTTCCTCTCAGTGTTCTGAGAGTCATTCCTGAATTGAATACTTGACATGTCATTCACTCAATCACCATCTTGTTAAGGTACTCTTGGAGATTTGAGATAAACCACTCTTCCTGGAGATCAGCTGCTATGTGCTGCTTTGAAATATGTGCCGGGAAGTGCAATTGTTCGAACGCCACATAGAATAGTTCTACAGGCATAACAAATGTGCCTGTCATGTCCTTTCTCCACAGTATATTTCCATGCCCTACAGTATTTGCAAATTCTGAGAAACTTCTGCGTATCCTTTACCGTGTGCGGTCTGGCTGAGGTGCATACTGTTGCCACTCTGTCGGGTATTATTCTCTTGCCATGTTTTGAAATCAGTTGGCCCAAGTACAGGACTTCAGTCAGACAATGCTGTCGTTTTTTTTTTTTTTGTCCACTTTGTACCCCTTTTGGGCGAGTAACTGAAGGAGGACAATGGAATCCTTTGGACAAATCTCTTCACTCTCGCTGCATACCATGAGGTTGTTTACATACTGAATAATGGTGCTCGGGACTTGAATATTGCTGAGATCTCTGTGCAATATTCTGTTGAATATACTGGGGATTTTGCAATACCGTTGGGGCAGTTGGCGGTGTTCATACTTCCTTCCGCCCAGTGTGAATGCTGTGAGATACTGTGAGTTTGGGTCGAGTGTTACTGAGAAGAATGCATTCTTCAAATCGACCACGGTGAAATGAGTGGCCTGTTTTGGTATGCTGCACAAAATGGTCATGGGATTTGGAACAAGAGGGAACTCCTTCTGGACAATATCGTTAAGTGGGTGGAGGCCCTGCATCGTACGTCATGACCCCCTGTCGCTTTTTTGATGGGATACACGGCCATATTGCATGGGCAGTTTGAGAGGACAAGTATTCCTTGTTGAAGAAGCGCTCATAGAGTCTCCTGAATCCCTTCCTCCCCCTCTCTGGGCAGTGGGTATTGCTTTACTCTGTGTAGTATTGCTCCTGGCTTCAGAGTATTCTTCACTGGGGGTAACTTCTCTCAATAGACCCATATCATGAGGATTTGTGGTCACAAATGAGGGGGCACTTGTTGCATATCCGTGTCATAAAAAGAAGGTGGTGCACTGATGACAGCCATGAGGGGGCTTGGTACCTTCCTGTACTGTACCATCGCTTCACTTGGGCTACTTATTTCGAAAATAATTTCCCCGTCATTATTGTCATCAGTGAACAGTTCTTCATCACTGAGCTCACGTAATGGTATGTTTGGGTCAATGCACACCATTCCCATCCGTGTATGTCTATCCCTATTGCCACTATTCATTTTGCAGATACTTGCACTCATTCTAGATCTAAAGACAATATTTCACCAGCAACCATTTCGGGTGCAGTTACAGGGCGGAACACAAAATCAGATGGCACTCCACATTCTTTCCTAGTGAGCTCGGGTACTGCTCGACCCAAGAACTTGATCCCGTACAGGGACATGTGGGATTTACTGGTGCACCCCTCACCTTCACTTATTTGGCCAATTTATGTATCAACAGCATTGCTCTGGGGGGGCACATACCTGGGGTGGAACAAACAATCCTGCAATTGGTGAATGATATGGTCATGTTTAATTTGCTGAATATATCTCGTCCCAGTAAATTGACTGGAGAACTTTCATAATAAAGTGGGGGTTCCCACACTGTTTTTCCACCTATCTTGACATCATAATCTTCTGCAAAAGGAACCGTAACTACAGCCCCAGAGAACCCTTGCATTGGAGATTTTTGCCAGGTAACGGAAAATCACCTACACATATGCATGATTTCTCCGCCCGAGTCCACCATAAAGATGAACTGTTTGTCCCTATCTCTGCCCCCACCAGTGGTTCCTCTTCTGGATACAAGGTAGTGGATAGGACTGGACACGCAAGTGCTCTCTGTGGGCTGTCCTAGTCGGGGTTAGTGTCTGTCCCCGGGCAAGAGAAAATATTTTCACTGAGCACACACGCCCCTTGATAAGTTGCTAGTGCGCCGTTTGGGGTGGTGGCAAAGGGATTGTTATGCCATTGGGCCATCTGGTTGGGTCAGTTTTGCTGTGATTGTATATTGTGCAGGAGGTGACGAAATGTATTATAAAGAGGTGGCAGAGGGGATTGATGTTCATACTCTTGATTCTGCTCATACGTCCCATGTGGCAGTCTGTGCATGCTCCCAGGATGGGCGTGTCCACATTGCGGTTGATTGTAATAAGGTTGGTTTTACTGATAGTTCCCTCCAGGCCTGCTGCAGCACTCCAATGAAAAGTGTCCCACCTCCCCCATAACCAGCATTGCCCTGGATTTGTCGTCTGGTCCCTTCTCCCCCATAGTCCGCTCCCCTATGTCCCCAAAACCCACCTGGTCCTCTTGTAGATCATCTGTGCCACTGGGGTACTGTGTATTGTTGTTCTCCTCCCCACTGCTCCTGCCTGCTGTCTGTCCATACTGAAGCCATTCTAGCCTGCGTAGCCATCGAGAGACCCCCCTCTACTCCCAGCTGCTTGGAGGGTAGTACTGCAGTTACTGCTTCAACCTTCACTAACTTTGTACTAGTTTTGCTTCTTATGCTAATCTCCTGAATTGTTTCTTTCTCTCTCTCTTTGATCCTCATGCAATGGTGAACTATAATGCTCTGAATCTCAGGTCAGCCTTTGGCTTCTATCCTGGCTATCTTGTCAAGGGCCTTCTGTACTTCCTTTGGGAGACCTCGCTAATGATGCAGTAAAATAGGGAGGTATTCTGGTCCCACGCATTGGCTGTGGCCGCGTGCCGCATCTCCTGCACCCGGAAAATGAGCTGCGCAGCATCTTCCTCAACCCCCATAGTGCACTGCATTATGGAATGTAAATCAGGGGTATTGGGGAAGGTCCTCCACTGGGGCATCCCATACCTGCACTTGAACATTATTGAATGATGCCCCATCGTGAGTATCGTTACTTATTGTCACACCCAGGAAACCTGCTTTCACACACACTGTGGCAGCTTGATCTCCTACTGCAGACACCAAGAGACTTTGAATATCTCCTATCGCCAGGGGCACACTGCAGTGTTTTTCTCAAAGGCAGAAATCCATTTTCCCGCACCCACCATGAATGGGGGGGGGACTTGAGGAGGTTGTTTTTATCCATTTGCTCCAAGGGTACTTAGTGTGGCCTCCCGCTTCCTTATTTTTAAGGGCATCTGTAGTTTTGATTTTATCTTCCCAATGTTCACCTTTGTTCCTTTCATTTTTGCTAACACCATCCATCCCATTCTGTTTTGGAGCCTCCCCTCCCATACCTCTTCCACCCTCAGGGTGGCCAATTGCACCTGCTGTATCCCTCCCACAGCACCTTCTTCTGATTCATCAAAATCAATCCAGTACTCTTCGTACCTCACCAAGGCCTCAATGTCATATCCCAAACTATCAAGTTCCCCTTCCCACTCTACTCGTACTGCCCATATGGGCGCACTGTCAAACCTAAAGAGAAAGTCTCATGATTTCCAATCATCTTCAGGTATGGGAGGTGTGCCTTTCAGGGGTTTGGACTCTCTCTCAGATACTCATGCTGCTTTGCATACAGTTCGTAGTCTGGCCAGTTCGGTACAGGTTGTGGTTAATGCTACCTCAAGATCTTGGGTACTTACTCCAGTGTGAGCGGGGGTTGTGGCGGATGGGTTGTACAGGGTGGGGGGTGATACCTGGGGTAACGTGAGTGTTGTCCCCCAATACATACGTTGGATCAGTGTACCCTTCCGCTGGCCTTGTGAGTAATGGGTATATTTTCTTGGCTTCCTGCTCTCCTGTCTCTGTATTTTTCCCCTCTCCCCCCACCATTGTCTGTGTTTCCAGTCCTTTCTCCCTTTTAGTTGTGGTAGGAGTTTATTCAAACATTCTTCACAAACCTTTTCTTCTGTTTTGAAGCTGTTTCCCTTCATATTTTGCTGTCAAGTACGTAGTCAGGTGTTCTAATGTTCCCTTATTGAAAGACCCATCCTCTGACCAAGCATGTGATAGTCCGCCCCCCTTTGTTTCAGTTACCCACTGGTATTTTTTTATTTACTCACTATGCAGGGAGCTGCTTACAAATATGGGACAGTTGGGTATCCCTCCCCATGGCCACACGCCTTTTGCCTGTGCTGTATTGTTCCCCCAACACTTGCAGGGCCCTTCCTTCCTCTGCTCTTCTACCTGGGCCCCCATCTCAGATCAATCACAGATACGTTATATTAACTATCTCTTCTCTCATTCTACAATACATAATTACATACAATGAACATGAAACGTTTTGGAGACCAACAAAAACAGACCAACAACTAAGAACAAAAACATATACCCCCCCCATTCATTAGAGCAATATTCACTTCCTCACTAACTCATCATTGACATCACTTCTGCCCCTCCTGGGCCTCCCTCCATATATGTAAAAACACTGAAAACAATAAGCTAAAATAACAAGCTAAAACAACAACCACTACTTATTCCCGCGCCCTCTAATTATATGGGACTCCTACTTCTGTCTCCTTATTTATTCTCTGCACTGGTCGGGACAGTGCACCGGGGCACCACCTTCCACCCCCTTTCGGAGATAGATTCCTGTATCAACTCTGTATTCTCTTCTTATTTCTCTAATAAAATACTAATGGCCATAAAAAAGAGAAAGCGCTTCACTTCAAACCATCACACTATTCGTTCACATTCAACATTTGTGTGTTCCCTTCAGTCATACTCCTCTATATTACCCACATCCCAACATTTGTTTTGCCCTTCAATTTATACCCATGTCCTTCCAAGAGCCTCTGTTTGTGTTCTATCCACAACGTCTGGGCCTCTCCCTGGGGCCGCACCCGGCTCAGGCGAGCAGCGGGGTATTCGCGAAACCGGAACCCGCAAGAACCTTTTTCTTCTGCGTATGTGTTTTGGGGGACTGGTCAGTCGTAGGTGGGGAGGCCTTGCCAGAGAACCCATGGATCTCGCCGCAGATATGGGGGGACTCGAAGAAATAATGGTAATGGGTCACCTAATGAAGGTGGGCACCCAAACACGCGTCCTCACAATATGCAAAAGTAAAGATAACACACCCGTCAAAGAATGAGACCAAGAGATAAGTTGCAAGGATAACAAACCTTATATAAAATAAAGTGTGCAAGCACAGAACTCTGCTGCCCGAGAGCGCTCTACAGAAAATTACACAGGCAGCACATTACAAGTTGCAATCGCGTCATAAGTGACATCAATCTGTATGGTACAAAATCATGGTGTGGATTGGTGGGCCCGTACAGCACAGCTTGCTCTATATGGGATTACAGGCTGCAATTGGCCGCTGCTTCCCAGTCAATCAGGTGGCACATGGGTCATTTGGCCTCATCTGTGTGGTGAAGGTGAGGGCAAATGTAACACAAGCCTAACTGTCTAAGCTAAACAACAGGAATTGATAATATGAGAATAATGGCAAACATAAAATTCTTTATTCAAGGGGGTATTTAGAAAAGGGGGCCTAATATATTAGCATTATGACCTCTTCATTCAGGGTTTTATTAATACCAGGCTCCCACTCCCAGGTGTCTCTCCCTGAGGGTTTGATCTACTATTTATGTTCCCTGATGCCTCATGATACAGACAGACATGTGTTGGGATTGGGATGAAACTACTGCTGCAAGTGATTAACTCTATGGTGGGTGTTCAGGAAGGGTCAATGCGAAGGGGTCAGATGGCTATCATTATGAAAGAGAGTGAAGGGTCGAGGACTGGTGGGCCCTGATCTCGCGGGGTGGGGGTTGAGAGGGCAAGGGCAGTTTATTGGAGATGGATGGGCACTTGTGCTGGAGCCTGCTCTGGTCTCACACTCGGCAGAGATCACATTCTGTGGAAGTAATACTAAACAATTGCAACAATAAATAGATGAACTTCCATGAGAACAAGGCTCACACAGAGCTGGGAAGGGGTGGTGATTTCTGGGGCTCTCTGTGCGAGGTGCTGCGGAAGGGAGAGCTGAGTTTACTGAAGGATGATTTTTGGGCTTAATAAAAGAATGGCGTTTGTTGTTGAGGCTGTAGGCTACATTATGCATGTAAATATCTATGTTACATCATAAGACAACATGCCATGGGGGTGGGAGTCTCTCCCCCTTTGGCCTACACATGATCTAATTACCACAGGAATGGTGAGGGGGTGGGATAAGGCCACCTCCTCCCCAACACTTCCCAGAGGCTGTGTGTTGTGGGTACACCCTTGGGGTGGGACCTGTATGAATGGAGTCAGAAGTGAACTCACATTCTGTGTTATGGGTGTTTGGTTTCAGTGTGTGTGACACAATGAATGAGACAGCCCTGAGTGAAACCAACAACAGGCATGCAGCGTAGTGCGCTGAAAGGCTGGGTACTTACCCCAATCCACAGTCTTTGTTATGGATGTCTGGCTGGAGGTAATGACCTGAATGACTGCAAGCCTGATTGGCTGCTTGCCTGCATGAATGCCCTTCTGTGTGATGGGCTGACTGAGCTTGGTTCAGCTAAAGTGAATGGGAAACATATGTGTATATCTGGGGACCTCTCACTTACCAATTTGTTCATGAGATGAAGTCGAAGTGAAGCAAGAAGAAGCTGTTCCTTGAAGCCCAGATGGAGGAGAAGTCTGCTGTTGCATTTTCTTTTTGTAATCCAAAAGCTGCCCTGTTCTTCCAAGGACTTATCCAGAGAGGGCCTACAAAGGAGACCTCTTCCCGAGCTGCAAGGGACCATCGTGCAAACTGCTACTCCTCATCAGAACCACCCTGGATGCTACTTATGTGTGCCTGTCATCTGGAGAAGGGGTCTTTGTGAGTACTGAATAGGAGTGCCTGGACATCTCTAGTTGAAGTCGTCCATTGGTGTTACCCAGGGTCCAGAGGAGCATTTCATGACTGCTGGAAGCCATTGCAGTCTACCACCTAAAATAGGGGGTACTCTGGCTAGACACCCAGAGCTGTGAAAGTTCCAAACTGCCAATGAACATTTCAACATGTCTTCACTGATCACTTTTTCCTGCCATAGAGAGTACAGAGTCACTGAGTACAGAGCAAGGTCTGCCAGTGGGCTACTCACCACCAGAAGCTAACAAAGATGTCCTGAGGGTCCAAACTTGGTTAGGGTCCAAGGACCACTCCAGTGATTGAGTCCAGGTTGCCAGAAGCCGTCCAGAAATCCATGCTGCGGCTGCAGCACAGAAGAACCAAGAGGTGGAAAACAGTGATTATCAGAAACCCGACACCAAAATTGTCCTATGCTCATATCGCCACCAGAGGTCATCAATGGATCCCAGGGGTCTTAATCGCATCTGTCAAGCCTTTAAGGAGCCCACATCAAGTTTCACCTTCAAAGGACTTATACAGTCGGAGAAATCAATGACTAACGAAGAGCACCGCAAAGAGCAAAACGGCTGCATTTCAGAAATACTTTGGTTAAATTTTTCTCGTGAACTCAGCATCCCAGTGGCTCCTTCTTCCAAGGGGGGTCCTTGGTGGAAATCGTTAAGCAAAATAAAAAAACTCTGCCACTTAGCCTGCCAAGGCACCAAAGGTACTGTGACGAGGAAGAGCATCTTCTAGCCTCAGGAATCATCCTGGGGATTGATTCGCATTGGATCTTGTTCTCCTGAGGCCTCTCAGGTACTTGGGGGTGGTAGAACCTTTTAAATAAAGTAGAAGGTTATTGAACATTATTGGACTGGGCTGTAAAAGACAAGATAAGTTACTCCCTAACTTTTCCATTACAGGTTGCCCAGTTGGGGGAACTTCACACAGAATTGTTCATCTAGCCTAAATAAATAATTCTGACACTGTTCACAACTAACCTGCATTTCCTCCCTATTCTATGCTGATACACCTCACTTATGAATCCACATGCCTATTTAAAACGGTCTGCAGTTAGTGCATCTATTACTGAATTTAAGTATTGTGTGATACCACATATAGGGTATATATTTGCAATTCTTTGAATAAGTATTTCCAAGTACAAAGTGTTAATATTTATGTTTATATATTTTGGTAGCAACCTTATTTTACACAAAGAAGATGTGTTATCACCTAACATAGTGTGTGGCCATTCCTGTGTGGGGGCTTGGGGTTTCACTGTACTAAAGAAACAGCATGCATCACCCCCTGAAAGCCTGGCTGCATGTCCATTGCTACCAAATTGAGAGCAGTGTATGGGTTGTTCTGTGCCCTACCATACAGAGGGCAGAAGTACAGATACCCTCTCCAGTCTTTACACCGGTGGTACAGCGGTGGGGTCACTGGTTTTAAGACTCAGTTTTTAACCTAGCTACTACAAAATATCCATACTTCTTTACTACTTTAGGGTCTGTTAGTGAATACTGATAACTGCACTACAAACAATGGAAAGTACTGCAAAATGCAAATTGACCAGGATGAGCTTAGTGGTTGTGAAGTGAGAGAAAGAGATTTTGAAGGCAAGTCTAGGGCAGAGCCTATAGCTGCCCTTGTGGATTTCCAGGCAGATTGTCACACTTATGATGGAAATGGGGGGGGGGGGAATTATGAGGGGGGTCCTTACCCCCAGTAAATTCACATATATTGTCACTGGAATTGCCACCTCTCCTATCACTTCTATTTAAAAAAAAACAGCATTGTTTATCAGAGAAGTGCCTTGGAACTTGAGTTATTAAGGATGAAGTTAGCATTTGAATACAAAAAGTTAGTGACTGAAGCCGAGTTGAAGAAGCAGGAGTTGGCACAACAAGTAATACTCAAAGAAACAGATCTTGAACTCAAAGACAGAGACACTAAATGTCAGAGAATCCAGCTAGAGAATGCTAGGGGGGAGACTTCAGCCAGACCAGTTGAGAGTATCAGGTCTACAGCAATCAAATGTATGAAAAATGTGGTTGGTGTGTATGTGGAGGGTTCTGATATCCTCCAATGGAGAGAAGAATTATACATGGCTTGTGGTATCCATGATGTAGACCATAGAGATTGGGCTAAGTGTGTGTTAAGTAGAGTACCTCAGACTGGTTGTGACTGTATTCTGAAAATGAATGTGGAAGAAAGAAGCTAGTATGAGTGCATGAAAGATGCTTTGGTTGCCAAGTTTGGCAAGACACCTTAAGAGGTTCAGGGATTACAAGAAAAGAGAGAATATGTCTTGGGTTGATTGGGTGAGTGCTGCACATATCAATATGGTCAGATGGGTTGATGGTTACAAATCCAAGTCTTTTGTTCAATTGTCTCATCTCCTGTTTGTTGAACATGTATCTGAGTCTTGTTCACAAGAGTTGCATCAGTCCATTGCGGACCAGAATATTTTGGACCCCTTTAAGTTGGACAAGCTGGTTCATATGTTGGTCTCCCAAATGGTGCCCCCTAAGCATCCCCGTGGGAAGGACAAGGATAAAGAGAAACAGTCCTTTCAGAAGGCAGAGGAGTCCAAGAAGCAGCCACATTCAAATGAACCTAAGCATTCTCAGTCTAAGGTCCTCAAATCTAGTGGTGATATGTCTCATGGGGGTGGGAGTAAGAATAGTGGTGCTCCTGATACAAAGCCGGCTCCCAGTGTATCCAGTTTAGTCCCTCACATTCCCGGCACCTGTTGGGACAGTGGGGCCTTGGATCACAGAAAGGGTAACCCCAAGTGTAAGGGTAAGGCACTTGGTGTCCAGGCTGTCAGCCTGACCCACCCTTGCTCTGTGCTTGACATAGAGGCTACTGTCCTCCCCTACTCTCCAGAAATCACATTTGGTGCTGCTGTAGAGATTTGCTTAGTGTCCTTTGAGGCCTGGCACCAGTACTCATGAGTACTGGCTACTATCCCACGAATATTAGAAGGTTTTTGAGAAGTGTCCTCATAAATGGACACCTTAGACTGGTTTGAGAGACACTGGGATTAGCATGACCGTGGTTGACAGGACACTGCTCAGGCCAGAGGATTGTGTAGGTGCTCCTCTGAGAACCATCAGGTTAGCTGGTGGGCCTCCCAAACTTCCTCCTGTAACCCTAGTCACCTTACCGATCAATGACAAGACAGAAAATCTTCCTGTCCTGGTCCAGGACAATGCACCTGCCAACATTTTGTTGGGGAATGACTTAGTAGAGATGGGGTTAATTTCTGATGAGTTACCCCTGACTGCTGCTTCAGTCAGCAGGTCACAGGTCAAACGGGGTCTGACTGATAGTCAGTTACCAAAGCCAAAGGGGAAACCAAAGGCTAAGAGGAAGAGGAAGATGACCTCCTCTGTGAAGGGGGCTCCTTCTCTTCCAGCTGTTTCAGCAGCACCCACTGTGGACCCAGCTCCTGAGGGACTAGGCCCAGTGGTGACTCCTGGCTCAATTGCTGAGTGAGAAGAGCCAGGTGGCCCTCCGCAGGGAGAGGTACTCGTGCCAAAGGATCACCCATACCTCCAATCCTTGTTGGCTGAAAGTGGGCCCTGTAGGACATATTTATGTAAGGGTCAAAGAGTGTGCCACTCTCTTGAGGGTCTAAGAAAACAGTCCCAGACACAAGGTGAAGTGCCTAGGTCTTTTAAGATTTGTTGGGAGGGTGAGCTTCTTTACATTGAGCCCACTCAGCCTGAACCTGGTGCAGTGAAGGTGTGGGTTGTACCAAAGGTATTCAGGCCCTCCTTTTGCAGTTGGCACATGAGGTACCCTAAGCTGGTCAGTTTGTCACCACGAAGACCAAGCAAAGGATCTCAGCCCACTTTGTGTGGCCCAGAATGGAAGTAGAAGTGGAAGCTTACTGCAGGACCTGTCTCACTTGTCAGTTGTCTGGCAAGAGTGGAGGCAGTGTCATTACCCCACTGCATGCTCTCGCCGTTTGAGAGTTTATTGGTTCCTTTAATCAGGGATCAGGCTGGGGAGGAGTGTGTCAAGGCTGGAAACCAGGGATTAACCCTGGTGGATAATTCAAATGATGGAACATCATTTAATGGAGTTAGGGCATTGGTATGGGACACACTACAGAGGATCTTCCCGGATACCTCCGACCTGCAGTTTTTAATGCAGTTCACCATGGGGGATGATGAGGACCCAGCTGGATTAATTCTCAAAATGCAGGAGAAATGGAGAGCAGATACTGGAGGGCCGTGGGACCAATCCATACTGTTCTTCTATTTTATTGTAAAGAGGGGTTTGCTGAAGGAAGTGCATAAGGCACTGGATAGGATTGTGGGCATTGATGCGAATGGATGGCTGGAAATACAGAACTTAATAGTGCACCATTGTAAAAGGATAAAGGATCAAGGACCGGGAGAGGGAAATAGCGCAAATGTGTCAGGTAGACAAAGCAAAGTTGGTAGAGAAGGAATTGGCAAAAGTGGCAGCTCAGGTGCCCTTGCCAATGACAGTACAGAGTATACAGTATGAGGGAACAGAAAGCACACAGCAAGTTGTGAGTTCCACTATTGCAGTGATCTGGGGGCAGAAGGAGGACAAGGACAGTGGGGCGTGGGTCAACAGTACCCCGGCCAACAGTAGAAGCAAGGAGAGCCACAGTGAGGCAGAGGGGATTTTGAGGAGCAAGAGGAGAAGGTTTTGGACTCAGGGGAGGTGGGTTAGGACAGTCTCAATGTTGGAATTGTTGAAGGTGGGGGCATTTTGCAAGGGAGTGCCTGAGCAGGTCGGAAGCGGGGTATAATTATGGGCCGGAGCAGCAAGGCCAAGGGCCCCATGGACCTCAAGGATTACGGTACCAGCAACAGGGTCAAGGGAACCAGAGCCAGGAGTATTCTCTGGGGCAAACACCAAACCTACAATCAGCATCCTCATATTTCAGATACACAGGTGAGGCACCCACTGCAGCAAAAACAGGGCAGTGTTCCCTTGCTAATTAGGGCAAAGGTGGGGCAGCGCTCCCTTTGGGGGAGCAGCAGTTGGAGACGGTAGTCGGTTCTCATTCCCTGGAACAAGCATGTATACTGATTAGGTCTGTTCCTGTCGACGACTATCCACCCTGAAGAAGAACCGTTGGAACCGTTGGTGGGGGCGGAGATAGGAGACAAGCAATTCATAGTTATGGTGGATTCTAATGCAACTAATTCGTGTATTATGGAAGGCAACTTTCCACTATCCAGAAAATATCTTGATGCACAGGGGTTCTCTGGGACTATTTCCAAGGTTCCATACACTGAGGAGTTGGACGTAAAGGTGGGAGGGAAGATAGTATGGGTGCCCCTACTATATTGAGAGAGTTACCCTGTCAATCTACTGGGTAGGGACCTGCTCAGCAAGTTAAATATGACTATATCCTTAACAGACCTTGGAGTAGTGTGTTCCATTCCTGGGAAATGTGCTGTAAGGGCAATGCAGATTATCCACAGAATGACACAGGAAGTGGTGGTCTGTGGTATTCCTGTAGACCCGGACATGTTTATCTATGGTATCACGGTACTTGTGAAGGTGGTGCCCCAGATAGACAAGCAATGTTGGCAAGTGCCTACTGATTTCATTATCCTTCCAGCTGTGCTATTATAAATGCTGATAGAAGCATTATCACAGCCATCTGTTGTGGCGGTCGTTAAGTGCACTGCCCATACTCATGGGACAGACCAAATCTCAAGGGGGAACACAGCTGTTGATGTGGCAGCCAAAATGTTCAAGTGAAACATCCACTGAGTATGTAATGACTGCCCCACCGACAGACGAGCGTCCAGTACCTTACACTGCATTGCCCACCTCCCAGATTATTGAGCTCTAAGGAAGGGTGCCTGAGTGGGAGAAGGAGTTGTGATCACCGAGAGGATGTAAGCATTCTCCAGCAGATCTGTTGTGGAGGCAGGGGAGATCTGGGAAGACAGTGATGCCCCAGGAGTTGCTAGCAGTAGCATTTAAACAATTGCACTACCCATCCCATAGTTCGAAACAACATATAACTGCAGACATACAGGAGGATTATTTTACATCATATTTCCATGAGAGCATCACTGATATGGTAGTCCTTTGTACCACATATCAAGGTTTTAGCACAGGGGTGACACTATGGACATTACGGGGCACATTGCCCCACCCTACTGGACCATTCCGTGAGTTACACATAGACTACTCTGATATGGAGGAGTGTTGTAATGGATCGTGATACCTCATTGTGGTGGTCTGTTCCTTCTCGAGGTGGCTGGAAGCAGGATCATGTGCATCCCCTGATGCCAAGTATGCTTTCGAATAAGTACACTGAGACAGATAGTAGGTGGTATTTTGTTTCAGAAACAACTTTTATTCAATATAACTTTCTTTTGTTTTCTTTTTTCTTTTATAGAAAAGGATACGTTTTCTTCGGTTCAGACTTCTTGGAACATACGTACTTCTCAGAGAACAGTCTTGGATCACTCTCAGGTAAGTCTCTAACAACTTTCTCAATGTCTATTTATTCTCTTTCTTTAATTCATCTCTGCTCTCATTGCTAACAACTCAGTTTATTATTACAGTCTCTTTGACTCCTCTTCTCTCTTTTGGTTAAATATTCTCTTGTTCTCTGAATTTACATATCTTTACAGATTATTCTCTTCCTTGCTCTTCTCTCTTGACTTTTCTGCATGTTTTTTTTTAATTAATGGCTCTCAATCATCTCTTCAGGTATTTTGATATCTTTCTTTAAATAATCATTCTCTAAGACTCTTTCTAGGATGCTGATAAACTAAATGTTCTCAACAGTAACATTCACTCTTTGAACTCTTCTTACTAGCAGATTGCCCTTTTAGATTCGTATTATTCAATGTCCATTTCACGTTCTGTCACCCGATCCAATAAAACAGTCCTCGAATTCCGCATACCTTCAGCAACTTATCTTTTCCATCTTTAGTCTCTGTGTGCTTACGGCTTACCCAGTGTCTTCCTCCGATCAGCTATAAACAGTCTCAGGAGAGTGGCCGGGGCTCCACCCCTATCATCTGGGTGTGGCCCGTCAGCGTCGCCTGGACTCCGCCTTCTCAGGTGTGATGGCAGGCGAGCGGCGTCGCTTGTCTCGGCGCTGCTCTCTCAGCTTTCAACATTGCGCTGCCCTGTTTCAGCGTTTTGGGAGCCTTTATGAAGAGTTTGTCGGCGACTGAAGCCTTATAGGTTACAGCCCCCCCATCTCAAAGTACACTGTGTCGAGCGTTTTTTTTTCCTCTCTCATTAACAACACTGGCAGCGCGTATTTTCTATCTGGGAAACTGGTATCCCAGACCTTTTATCTAAAGAGCGACTAAGACGATCGCTTTAACTCCACAAACAGAACTTCATATCAGCGCAACGGCGCAACTAGACTTCTTCTAACTTCGTTTAACTTCTCCTTCTTCAAAGTCCCTCAATATGCCCACTCATAACCGTCATTCGGGATCTCCTCTCTCTCTGTCTCCTAGCAACAACAGAGGAAAACAAATAAGAGAGTTGTTGTCAAAATAATATACCTGGAATTGGAAGAGAGACTCTGATTGGGCCATAACGCTGTCTTTCACTCCCTTCCTCTTGATAGATAGAATTAACCATTAATATGGCTGATCAGCCTAGTATTGACAGAGCTGGAACCTGATTGCATACTAACTGGATTTACTGGAGTAGATTTATCACAGGTGGTCTGTTCCTTCTCGAGGTGGCTGGAAGCAGGACCATGTGAACACCCTGATGCCAAGTATGCTGCAAGTTTTCTGGTCCGGGAAGGTTTCCCACGCTGGGGTGTACGAGGTTTTGAGGTCAGATAATGGCACACATTTCTTCAATGCATCATTCCAGCCTGTGAAAGCACTACTTGTTATCAAGCATCGGATTTGTTTGATTTATCACCTGCAGGCCACTGGCTTTGTGGAGACGATACATGGCATCCTTAAGAGCAAGTTGTCTAAATTGTGCACCACATTGAAGAAAAACTGGGTATACTGACTGCCCCTGACCCTTTTTAGCTTATGCACGCATCCAAGCAAAGACCACCATTTGTCATCTCATGAGGTGGTTACTGGTTGGTGCATGCATACCCCTGTATGCCCTGTGAGAAGGGTTTCTGATGTGCATATGACTCCAGTGGAGTTAGGAAATGAATTCAGGGAATATTTGACAACACTAACTCAGGCCATCAAATATGTCTCCTGACAGATTGCACCTCTCAGAACCGTGACTACAGAGACACCCGATGCTGCACAGGCAACGGGGACAGATACTGATCATATAATGGCTAGGCCACTGCTGCTGGGGATTACGTCTACATCTGAAACTTTGTGCGCTGCTGGAACAATCCCCGGTTCCAGAGACTGTATTAGGTGGTGTTTTTTACTCCCCTTGTGGTTAAAGTCAAGGAGTTGCACTACTGGGTCCACCTGTCTGATGTTCATAGGGCACCTCCAGAAAGTACAGTGGTGCATCAGTTGTCTTAAGAACAGGGATAACAGTACCTGTACCCCAAGCACTTTACTGGCCCCCCCTGAAGGACACACAGGTGTGTTGGCATGCTCAAGTGGCAGGTCAAAGTTCAGCTGCTAGCTCCATACTTCGCTTCTTCGAGGAGCTCTCTCTCTCTCTCTCCCTCTCTCTCTCTCTCACTGTCTCTCGCTGTCTCTCGCTGTCTCTCTCTCTTTTACAGTTTACATCTTGCTTATCCCACCCTTTTTGTTATCCTGTGCTTCTGTGCTTCTATTGCACATGAAAAGAAGATGGACGCAACTCATGTACATAGGTTGTTCAGTAGGGACCCGAGGTGTAGAGACGCAAATGAAAGATTATGGAAATGTATCTATTATTGTTGGTTAGCACTTGCTGGAGAATTGTGTGTGATATTGCTTGTATTATTTGGGGTGTATTAGGGAGGGACTAATAGGACAGGGACCTATAAAGGGGGGAGTGCGGGAAATAGGATTGTATATTATCCAAAGGGAACAATATATATAAATGTCCATAACACAAGTGGAGTAACATATATTAATTCTAAGGTGAACACAAATAATAATAATGGATACAGATTCAATGATTACAATTTGCAAGTTCCGTCTGTAAAGAAAGTAGAGAACAAAGTGTTTACAGTAAGCAGGGGACTGTCAGCCATTATGGAAAGATACAATGTATTTCTGACAGTATTACTAAAGCGACTATCCTTCAGAATGTGTATAGAAGAATGAAAAAGGGAAGTATGACAAAAGTATGACATGTATCAAGGGTTGAGCCAACAAGAAAAAGTTGTCCCCTTTCCCAGTCGAAGGATTTAAAAATCAAAACCCCTCCTTCCTCACGGGGGGCACAAACTTGTTCCTGTATCAAGGGTTGGGCTTTGATGAGATTGAGGATATTCTTCACCCTGAATTCTCTAATTCCTGGTACTCTGATATGAGTGGTGTGGGGAGAAATACTGTAAATGGGAGCTTTTATGTTTGTTCACTCATTCCGCAAATGTCAGGGGCTTCCAAGGTGCTAGTACCACAAGCAGTCCCAATTTGTTTTTTTTTAGTTTTTTTTTTAATGTTTTATTGGTTAAATATAATTAAACCTTAAACATTACATCCTTGTTTTTTTTTTTTTTTTTATTTGTTTATTTATAAAGTTTACACATAAATAATCAATCAAACAATCAAAACAAAAATACTCAGCAAGAATACACTGAATAACAGAATATTATACATACATAACTTGTAATAAATCAGTAAATATTCAGAAAGTCATCCCACACCTTTCCATACAACCTCAACTTCCCTTGCCGCTTGTAGACCACCCTTTCCATGGATGCAAGGACAGACATCCCCTCAACCCAATCATCCAGAGAAGGTGCATTCCGTGACTTCCAGCCCCTGAGAACCAGCTTTTTGCCCATACAAGCTCCACGGAGTAAAAACTTTTTCCGTGACATTGAGAGATCATCCAGCAATTCTCCACCTCCCAAAATCATTGTCATGAAATCCAATTCAACCTCCAAATCCAAAACACGCAGACAGGCACCACAAACCTCCTGCCAAAATCCCCGTACACGCACACATTCCCACAACAGATGTTCCAGACTTCCCTTTCCATTCCCACAACACCAGCATTCATCCGAATCCAATAGCCCCCTCTTAAACATTCGCTCCGGACTCCAAAACACTCTATTTAGGATCTTTATCTGTCTCGACCGTTCCACCAAATCAATTGCACAGAGTTTAACATTCGCACACATATCCAGCCATACCTCAGACGAAATCTCACACCCCAACCTCCTTCCCCATTCATCTCTCAAATCAGAATTTCCCTTATAAGCAGACACAATACAATTGTATATCCTGCTAGCAATGGAACAACCACCTGGCTCCCTCTCCATTAGATAGAGATTCACCATTGAACTTCCTAGCTCTGCCACATCACCAATACACCTTTTCAATTTCCTGAAGTCTTCAGTCCTGAAATTATCAATGTGAAACTTTGCTCGTAACTCACGTTCCCCAATCCACCCTCCATCCACCAGAATATCATCAATCCAGAGCACTCCACCTAGAAACCAATCCGGCCAAAATAAAGACCTGCCTCCAATAGCAATCAATGGATTCAACCAGATTGATGAGTGAATGGTCCTTGAGGCAACCGAGCCTAACAATTCATGAACCTGTCTCCATGTCTCTCTCAGAAAAACCGTCAAAGGTGAATTATTACATGACTTGTTGGTCGCTGTGAGAATTGCCCTTGGAGGGAGCGGACCCAACATACTGGCCTCTGCATTTACCCATTGATCAGGCAGATCTATCAAAAAAGGCACAATAAAATGACTTGAAAAGGCTAAATGATATGCCCTGAAGTTCGGTACTCCTAGACCACCTTTTTCTACTGGCAACTGAAGTTTCCACAATTTAAGCCTAGGTGGCTTATTATCCCACAGGAATGACTGTAAGAAACCATCAATTTTTTTCCAGTAATGCTGACCAATTTTCATCGGAAGCATACCTAAAACATAATTAATCTTTGGGGCTGCATTCATTTTGATAGCGTTCACCTTGCCCCATAGGGACAAATGAAGTAAAGACCATCTCAAGATGCTCATTTTTAAATCAGTACAAACCTCGTTCATGTTTACCACAACCATCTCATCTACCAGTGGGGTTAGCCATATATCCAGGTACTTTAGTTTCTTTTCACACCATTGAAACCCTATCCCAGTAATCAAGTTCTTGTGACAATATCCTGAAATTGGTAACACCTCAGATTTAGACCAGTTAACCTTAAATCCAGACACTGCATGAAATCTATCCAAAACATTCATCAAGGCCGGAAGGGACACCGTTAAATTCCGTAACAACAAAAGGAGGTCATCCGCATAAAACCACAACTTTTGGTCAGCACCATGAAAACTTAGACCCTGTATCCCCGCGTCACTCCTTAAGGCAATCGCCAATGGTTCCATGGCCAAGACAAATATCAGGGGGGATAAAGGACATCCCTGTCTCGTACCCCTCTGTAGCACAAAATTGTCTGACAATTGCCCATTAGTCCTGACAGCGGCAGTCGGGCTTGCATAAAGCAAGGCGACCCAAGAAATAAATTCCTCTCCCAAATTCATGGCACGCAATACTGAAAAAAGATAGTCCCAATCAACACGATCAAACGCTTTCTACGCATCTAAGGAAAGCACCGCAATATCATCATCCATATCCTGTGCATGTGTCATCAACAACAATAAATTCCTAATATTGCTAGATGTCCTCCGGCCATGAACAAAGCCTGACTGGTCAGTGTGCACTAACTTCACAAGAAGATTCTGCAAACGAAGGGCCAACAATTTTGCAAGGATCTTATTATCAGTATTAATCAAACTGATCGGGCGGTAATTTGAAGTCAAACAACCATCTTTACCCTTTTTTAAAAAAACTGATATAATGGCCTGACTAGTAGAAGCCGGAAGCAAACCTCCCACCCTGGATTCTACAAACATATCCCACATAAGTTCTACCACTGAATCAGGTAAGATTTTATAAAATTCAGCAGGCAGACCATCCGGACCCGGAGACCTGCCCGGGTTCAGCTTCCCAATCGCGGTTTTCAAGTCATCCACAGTCAAAGCCTCACTCAGCATTGCCTTCTCCAAATCATTCACTCTCGGTATCTCCAATCCATCAAGAAAGTAACCATTCAATCCATTGACATCCAACTCCCGTTGGTAGAGTTTCATATAATATTCCTGGTAAATTAATTGTTTCTTCATTAAAAATTCTTAGTTCCAATCCAAATGTTTTCTTCACACAGTGATTACAGATTCCTTACCCCAGTTACCTTATGGTCCACTGTTCACCAATTAGGTAACTTGCGCATTTAATACATAAGGCAACTCATGCACTTTTCTTGTAGTTCCCGCCCCTCCTCCTCCTGGTTCAGGTTTAGCATTTCAACGAATTTTAATGCATCAAGCGTTTTCCCAATTTTTTCAACAGTGAGGAGTCGTTCCCAATAGTTTTCTTCCGTCTCCTCAGTAATATTCGTTACGTAACTTCCCATAAAGGTCTCTCTTTTAGATTTGAAAGATGGGCAAGTTAGCATAACATGCCTTATTGTTTCCAGTTGATCCTTCCTTTTGCAGAATCGGCAAAAGGCTGCTGTATCTTCAATTTGCTTTCTTTTCCATTTAACTTCTCTGCAGTTCCAGATATTAAGTCTGCAGTGCAGCAACAGATGCCAATAGTACTCAGTCGGGAATTTCAACAGGTAAGGCGGTAGGATATTCAAGGCTTTTTTTTTTCCCACACGATGTTATAGCATAAGTTTCTTTTCAGTCTTTGTTCCTGTGTTTCCTCCCAGTCTTTTTCCCGATTTAGTCTTTTTGCTTTATCCGGGTTATTCTTTAAGGTGTCTTCTAAAAGGTCTAGTTTCAGCAAGTGAGCCTTACAACTGCTTTTCCACTCCATAAACATTTTGTCTTCATTCAAAATGTTCGTCCGAGCTAAAATTTCAAATGGTTTTGGTGGATCATCCAGAATACTCTTCCTATACAATGATATGGATTTCCACAGAGCGACAGAGGTCACTGATTGCAGCCTAAGCTCAGTTCTTATGAGTTCAACTGGTAGTGAAGTTGGGAGGCGTAAGATTTTGCGCCAATAACACGCCTCACAAAGATTCCAAACCTCCCATTTTAGGGCCAAGAGTGCTTCCGTACCATAGGTGATGGCCGCCACCACTTTCTGCTTGAAGAAGGTGACAATAGGGGTTAGCGAAAACTTCCCATATCTGCGATGTATGCAGACTCCTTGATTTGTTAGAGCCACTCATTTTTCCCGGATCAGAGAATAGTGTGCTTGTTCATTGCAATTTTTGTTGATCAATATCCCCAGATAAAGTGACATTTCCATTTCCTCCAGTTTTTGCTATTCCAATGACCACATTGCAGTTTTTCTAGCTTGCTTCCTCCCCCGGGTAGATTTCATAGTTAAGATCATAGATTTTTTGACATTAATCTTCATGCTATTTTCCTTTAGATTGCTATTAAATGTCTCAATCCTTCTTTGTAGGCCTATAGGGGTTTGATCTATGAATACCGCGGCATCCGCGTACAACATCCAAGGTATCTCTTTTCCGTTTATCTTCGGCGGGAATGCACGGATCTTCTCCTGAGCGGTTTTCATATCTGCCAGATATAGAACAAAGAGGAATGGCGCAACTGCGCAGCCCTGTTTAATTCCTCTGTAGGTTCCAATCCTCCTAGAAAGTCCTCCATTACTTGTTATTTGGATCTTGATGGAGGTATCAGTATATAATGCTTTGACAGCTTCAAGTAGGTCCTTGGGGCATCCCCAGTTTCGCATCTTCGACCACAAACGCTCTCTGTTGATACCATCGAAAGCTTGTTCGAGGTCGATGAAAGCCAGGTAAAGCTTTTTTTCCCGGCTAGTGTATTTGCCTTCAACAGATTGATCAAAAATAGATTCAAGGCGGTGCCGACTCCACTTACAAAAGCTGTCTGTCTTTCATCAAGGATTTTCGCCTCCGAGGCCCATTTTTTTAGGTCTCTCAGTAGTAAAGATGCAAATAGCTTGCCAATTGAATCTAAGAGAGCTATAGGCCTGTAGTTCCTAGGATTTTCGCAGTCTCCCTTTTTATAGATCGGTACTATATAAGCCTCCGTCCATGTAGATGGTATTTGTTTAGTTTTCATAATTTGTTGGAATAGTGTATAGATTAACTCCGTCCAGGTCTCACAGTTTTCTTTAAGGAGTTTGTTGGAAATGCCGTCTGGCCCGGCAGCTCTTGAGGTACTAAGTTTTTTATTAGGATTCTGATATCATCCTTGTCGAATTTCAAGTCCCAAGGAATTGTGTCAGAGATTTCTTTTATGGTTTTTTCCTCACTATCTCCTTTATGAAGAGTAGTGTAATGTTCGAACCATTTGTCTTCCGCGACTTGATTGATACCTACGGCAGATTGACTTTGCTTTCTGTCGTTAAGTAGGTCCCAAGTACTTCTGGCATTGTTTGTTGATATTGCTGCGATCATTTTTTCAGCATCATTCTGTATTCTTAGATGTTGAGTTTGTCTCAGCCAGTTTTTATATGTTTGTTGGCATTTTCTCTGGAGATCATATTGACCTGGGCCCTTTTTCTTTTTTATAGATCTCAAGTCTGACCTATATTGTTTTCTTCTTGTCACAAGTTGTTCGTCATACACATGTTTTTTTTTGTGTTCCCTTTCTTTTTAGTTGGATCATACTTAATTTCATAGGCTTCCAGTAGCCATTTGTAGTCAACCATCCCCTCATCAATGTTAATCGCTTCTTTGTATCCTTGAACTAAATTCGGAATTGCCTGATTTTTAATTCTCAAACGATTTCTTCCTCCAGTGACCTCAGTTGCCATTACTCTTTCGGTCCCTCTGTTAGTACTTAGTTCCCACGCAAGAGCAGTAGCTAACAGACAGTGATCACTGCTCGTTTGTTTTATTATTTTGAAGGATAGCACCCGCTCCAAAGTGTTTCCTCCTGCAAAGCAGTAGTCTAAGGAGGCGCCTGATTTCCCACTGTGCCAAGTGTTGGCACCCTGGAGGTCTCCCTTAGTCTGACCATTTAACATCTTCATCTCACGAATTCTCATTTCTTTCATCCAGACTTTTTCCTTTCCTAACAAATGATCAGTGACTTTGATCTTTCAATCTTTATCCAGTAATTTGATGTTCAAGTCACCATTTAATATTATCAACTGATCATTCCCCTCTGTCATGGATTGATCAATTACCTCCGTGATTGACGTTAGAAGGTTCTCCTGGGTTAACATATTCTCGCTCCAGTAGACGTTTATCAGTATCATTTGTTTCGGGTTTGTCGGGCCATCTAGTTCAGACGTAACTTTGAGAATTTGAACATATGGGTTTGGTGTTAGATGTTCTTTTACTTTTAGGGGACATTCCAGTTTCTTAAGTATCATGAGGCCTCCAAACGGTCTTCCCTTTGGCCCCTTTCTCGCCGGATTGATATAGACCTCATAGCCCTCACACACGGGGGGCTCACGTAACCAAGATTCTTGGATTGAAATTAAATCATATTGAGTCAGGAAATAGCTTGTGTCCGAGAGCAGATGTTTAAATCCTCTTGTGTTCCATGATGCACAGAGGATTGAGTTCTGCTCGTACTCCGTACTCTATTGTTTCTTCTTTGAGTTCAGAGCATTGGCCATCCAAGCCCAGTCCTTGCTCTGATTATTTGCTTTAATGGGATTGTTCTTATTCCTCCTTGAATTTCCGGAGTTTTCTACTGTGAACCTCAGGGTTTTCGATGACTCTTTGCTTTTTTTGAGTATTGAAGACTCTTCCTCCTGCGACTCTTTTTCCATTATTTTTCTTCAGTTTTTCGGCATCAATTCTGTCTTTTGCCAATTTTCCCCCCGTAGTTGAGGATCTAGTTTTTACTGATGCCTCCTTTTTTGTATCCTTTCTTAATTCCATTTGAGATTTTTCTTTTAGTTTTTTGGATTCATCGTTCATGTCCTCCAGCAAGAAACCTCTTTTTCTTAAGGCATCTGACACTTCCAAGAGTTTCCGCTTTACATTTTTTGACGTCATATGCAAGATAACTTGATCTAGCCTCTGTTCCTTTGGGAATTCAACTACTTTTATATCATCCGTTGAAATTTCTCTTGGTGACAAAACCTGCTTACATAGCTCCACCACATATCTCCTATTTAAGATTGCCCTTCTTGGTCCATTCGCAGCTGTTTCTAGTTTTAAATAGCATCCTTTAAATAGAATTGATTTGATCGGGGGTGACCTTAGCGGTATCTCTTTCCTTTTTGTTTCAATGTCCTTATTATTTTTTTTTCCCCTTATTTATTATTTCTTTAGGACAGGGGCTGTCACAGCCCTTTTGATCTGTCCTCTCTTTGTTCACCATATCTTTTCTTTTTTGCTCCAGAGTTTTAAATCTGTTGGGCTCATGATCTAGTTCTAAGGCAACTTCCTTTCTACAATCTCTTCTTTCTTTTTCCTTACTATATTCTCAGGCACTTTTTTTTGAGGCTTCGATTTCTGAGCTTCCTTTGCTTTTGCAGTTAGATTGATTGTTTCCCAATTATCAAGTGTTTGCCAGTCTGAGTCACTTATGCTGTCCCAAGCTTCTTTCTCACTATCGGATTCCATCAGATCTATGAGATCATTCAGATTTGCTTGCTGTTCTAAGTCCTCTCTACTGTCTTCCATTAGCATCTTTTCTTGATCTTTTGGCCCCCCCAGTCTCTATGTGGTCACTCATATTCACCTCTCTGCGAGATTTCTTTGCACATTGTGAGTTCTCTCTTCTGGGTGGCGTTTTTAAGTTTCTTAAAAAGGCTCTTGAACCATTTACTTTTCGTTTAACAGATTCGTTCTTGGATTTTTTCCCCTTTTCATTCGCTGCACTTATGTTCTCCCACCTTTTTCCATCATTCAAATGTTTTGGCACTGTTCCAGCAAAGATTGCAAAAGAAGATCGTTCTGGTTTTCCAGATGTGTCTTTTTTAGTTTCCTTTATCCCAGGTGGGATCAGGGTCACCTTTTCCTGATGGTACTCCTTTTGATTGGGGGGGGGGGCAGCTACATCCTGTTTCAATTTCATTGGTCCCTTTCCTTCCTTAGGAGTTATATTCGTCCGATCCTCCTTTTCCCTCGGACAATCATGTTTATGGATAGATCTCATCCATTTACAGTCTTCCAATACCGCTTCCATTAACACAGATTTGTCCGTCGCATCCCGTCTAGCTAAATCACTAAGGCGAGATTGCCAGGTATGGGTTAATTCCGCTTCTTTATTTGTTCGTTCATTTAAGCTTTGGAAAGCCGAGGCCATGGTAACGTGTGTCTCTTTTATTTGTGCATTGCTGGTAGTTACCTCTTGTACTGAGTCTTTAATTGCCTCATAAAGCTTTAGGAAAGGGGCCATTGTTATAGTTAGGGAGGCCATTACCACCTTTTCAAAGTGGCCCAAATCTTTTTCCCTTTCAGTCTTGCAGACCTCACTGATAGTCTTTATGATTTGCTGATTCCATATTTCTCCTATAGCTCTGCTTTCAATTTCCAAGATTTGGGAACTGGCTATATTAATTCTTGTTTGTTCCAGACCGGGTACTGCCTTATCCATACACTGTTCCATTATTTTCGCTGGCAAGTTTGTATTTCTCCCATCCTCAAATGGCAGTTGAGTCTCTTTTAGGGCTGGCCTATTTCCGCTCTGCCCAATCGGCGGTGTAGCGATATCATCAGCCTTTTCTTTATCCAGAGCGGCCATTTTCTCATTAATAAGGCTGAAACTTCTTCTTTTTTCTCTTTCTATTTAATCCGTCAATGTAGAAATGTCTTGCATTATCTTGTCTGCAAGACATAAGTTACTCAGACTTGCTGGAGGATTGATTTTAACAATCTTCATATTCGATTTTTCCAGAGGTCTCTTCCCTCCCAAATTACGCCTAGTAGGTTCTGCATCATACTCATCCATATGGATTCCTTTATTCGATTCAATTGTGTAGTTTACAGATCGATATCCATTCCCTTTTGTGGGATTTGCAATTGGGGGGCAGTCCTTCAAAATGGGACTAATCCTCTCTTCCCTATATGGTTGAAAAATATTAATAGTCTCTTGGGCTATCCTTATCGGCCCTCTGTAATCAATCTTTTCCTTTTGATTGATTGAGTCATGAAGTGCCTCTTCGATGTGTCCTAATTCGAACATTTGTCTCCCTGGTCCCACGATATATCTGCTGATTGTCGATTATTTGTATCTGGTGATTGTATAGAGTTCTCCAGATTTATAACCAAACTTTCTTTAATTATTGGTTCACTCAAGTCTAGTCCGTTTCCATGATTGGATATTGTTCCAATATCCTCATCTCCTAATTGCACGACCTTCTGATTACATGAGATGCCATCCAATGGACTAGTTGGTAATACTTCCAACTTTGATTTTTCAATTTCTTGGATGGGGATATCATCCTTTCCTACTGCTACTTCATCAGATGGATCCACTTTCTCCTTACAGATCCCATCAATTCCCGGTTTTTCTACTTCAATAGATTCCAAAGGGGTTAGACCATATAATTTCTCCTTGTCAATGTTCTCAAGTAACGTCTCCACTTGGCCGACGTTACCTTTTATTAGAGGTAGCGAGATTTTTACAGCTTCTCTTTCCATAGGGGTCGTAAATGGCATAGATAATTCTGGAGAATTAGGGGTCTGGCACTTTGAGTTTTCCTTTTCTTGTACAAGGATATAATTCTTGCCTACTGCTACTTTATCAAATGGAACCAGGTTCTCCTTACAGATGTCATCCCTTGTTAACTCATCCACTTCATCGGACTTGAAGGAGATTAGCCCATCTGATTTCCCCTTGCGAGGATCCTTAAGTAGCGTCTCTACTTGGCCGCCATTTGTAAGTGGTAAAGGGTTTTTTGCAATTTCTCTTTCCATGGGGATCGTACATGGCATAGGTAGTTCAGGGGATTTCGGTGCCAGGCACAGATTTTCGTCTATGTCCTTCAACTGTGTGGGATTGAATTTTTCCATATTTGATTGCTTTTCTCCCACTGATAGACTTTTTCTATTTTCAATACAAAATGGTAAGCGACTTTGTTTTAACGTCGTGCTACTAGAGGTTTGCTCTGGACTCCCAGTTATCTCAGGGAGTGAACCAAATCTCTGTCTTACCTGCAGACGTGTTCTTAAACCTGTACTTTGTGTGTCCTTTGATGCCGGAATAGATTTCCTTCTTTCTAAGGCTTCTTCGTGCAGCTTCACCACCGTATCCTCCGGTAGCTGGTAGTTAGATTGTCCCTGTCCAGCCACAGCAAGCAGCCAAACAGCCTAACAGCTCCTGTAGTCCACAATTTCCGATGCCCTTTGCGCGCGCCAGGCTTAGCGCCGCAAGGGTGTCTGGGGGCAGCTTTTGTTTCACTTCCTGATTTCGTCACAGGGGCTGGGCAGGGGGCAGAGCCAACCAGCGCTACGGTGCCCAGTCCTGCACGCCGTTTCCACGCGGTCTCAAGCTGCGTATCAGCGGACCCACAGCAGCACCTCAAATCCTCCGGATGATGAGAGAGGGCAGGTGAGAGGGGGTCGCAGCCACAGCCTAACTGGTCCTGTAGTCCACAATTTCTGATGCCCTTTGCGCGCGCCAGGCTTAGCGCAAGCAGTCCCAATCATAGAGGCACAATGCCTGGTTCATCTTGTGTTATGCAGAATAAAAGGAACTTTCCAGGCATAAACTGTGGAATTATAAATGGTGAGCCCAGATTTTGTAAAGTGTCTAGAAGACTAAAGAAACATCAAGTGTGTGTGGTTACCTTATCTGATGGTGAAGGGTCAGAAGTATGTCAATTATAAGTGGCAGGACAGCACACTACCTTGCTTGGCAGAAGGACTGGTAACATATATCAAGGACAGAATAGCATGAGGGGACACGAGTTTCCCCACAGTTCAACCTGACTATAAGAGCTTGGTGCCTACGCAAGAGCCCCACATCTGTCTAGTAAAAGGACATTACCAAAACTGCAGAGAATGAAAAGAACGAAATACATTTCTTAAGACTCTTGCACTTTGCTTGCTGAAATACCAGAAGAATATCATATCTTCAGCTCAGCAGAATTCTTTTTTGCTTCTTTACTCTTGCCCGGGGTGCAAGAGTAATCTGCTAAATGGCTGTAGATTGTGCAGTGGGAACTGGTCCAGCTCGCAAACAACACAGAGAATAGCTTCAATGTGATCAAGTTTGAGTTACGAGCATTAAGACTTATGGAAATGAAGAACAGATACATGCTCGATATTTGGATAGCATTGGAGGATGGGGTTTGTCAAAGATTTGGTGATTTCTGTTGCACATTCGTACCTCCAGAAGACACAGAAAATGCATCACTATCCCACTTCTTTGCAGCTGTCCATGGCCTAGGTGTTCTCATGAAGAAGGAGGTAGGAATTCAGGACAATTGGGGTATATTATGAGTTGGACGGTAAGGGATACCGGGCCCCGGTAAGGAGACCGGTGCCGGTAATATCTTACCGCCCAACTCCGTGGTCCCTTAGCGGGAACCGTAAAGGATGTGTGGTCTGACCACACGTCCTTTACGGGTCCCGCTAAGGGACCAGGGCGCTAATAACAGGCCTGCTATTCGTGGGCCCGTTATTAGCGCCTTCCCCATTCCCACTGAGCCCTATATGGGCTCAGTGGGAATGGGGAATGGTTGGTTGAATGGGGATTTACCGGGTCCTCCAGGGTCAGAATGACCCAGTAGGGTTCCCATTCAACCAGACCGGTGCTGGACCTGGTATTGGAGGCAGCCATGGCTACCTCCAATCTCTGAATGAGGGCCAATGATTGGCTAAGCATGACTTTCATCTTTCATCTGGGCCACATAGTGGCTAGGAGTAACCGTGAAGATGTTAATGCCCATCATTGTATTCATCCTGGTCATTTTCTGCATGTGTCAGCTGGTTCTTCGATGCTGTGCCACTGTGGCACCTGATAGCGCAAGAATGATGATATCCATTGGGGGTTCAAAAGCACCTTGCGAAACGTAAACATTGAAGTGCAAACCGATGTCCCACTAGGTGGCCCGAATTATGAAATGTTCGCTATTCTGTATGGAGATGAAGTTGATCCTCTATACAACACTATCCCCGCCCCCTGACCCAGAAAATGACACAGAGGTATGGGTGGACCTGGAGGCGGAAGGTGAATGCATTTACATGACTTTTTTACCAGAAGAGTATGCGGATAGGGAGTCAAGTTTGCTATAAGTATGCAGGGCATGGGTGCCAGTAAAAAGGAATAAGCCATATATGGATGTAGAAACTGCAGTGTGGGAGCACAGAACTATTTCAGAATTTGTTACTGTAGAAGTAACAAAAAGGGGGAATGTTGGGAAGGGGACAGCCCCATCCCCCAGGTGCTTCAAAGTAGGGCAATATGCATTTGAGGTGCTGTGGTGAGCAAGGAGTGTGGAGGGTCAGTGAAAGGGATGCCTTCCCACTCAGCAGGACCCTACACCAAAATAATCAGTTATAGCATATTCATATGGTGTGGCCCAAGGCCCATATGGTGTGGCTCAAGGTGCGGGCGTCATTGCTATTTTGCACAGATATTAGTATTCCTAGGTAGAAGAGAAGGCTTGCGAGGTAAGCATGGTAAAGGTGGCATTACATGCACTAAGCCCAAATTCATGAAGCCACAGAAATCCCCAGTTATGCTCGACTTCCCATGAGGACAGTTTGTTCCCCCTCCCTTCACACTGTTTGTTCATTGTTCTTGAAAGTCTTTCAACCAAGAGGAATGTGCCCTACAATGCCACGATCAGTGGCCGCTGCATGCTGTGAATGTTTTCTCACTTTGGTCAAAGCATGACCCGGCCCATTCCCGACTGACCACAAGTTATAGCCCATATAAGTGACTGAACCCTAAGATCCCTGAATTCCAGACACCAGGTACCCTTTGACCATCGACCCCAAAGTAACAAGTCCTGAAATGTTCACATAGGCTGGACAGGAAGCATTGTTGTAGCAACAATTGTGTGATTTGTATTGCGAGGTGCTGGGAGGGATACATTCTAGTTCAAAACAATGGGCAGAGACCTTGGAGTCGGATGCCACGAAGGAGTGAGTGAAATGTGTGGGTGAAGGAGTGCCCTGGAACCTCTTGTGTGTGTGTTCTGAAGCATGCCAAGTGCACGGTATGAGTGATAAACAAGCTGTATAGAAGAAGTATAATTAATGTGTTGCCTGATCTTCGAAGTGAGAAGAAGATGAGACCTACAGTGCCCACGTGATGGACGATGGGCGGACTGGGCTGGACCAATAAAGTGCCATCCCATATGGATAAAGGCAGCACCTATACAGGGTCCATCCAATGAACCATCCAATCAACTGTTGTCAACGTTTATTTATGCCTGTAACATTTAGGTTTTCCAGCGCCCAGTTTCCTCAGGGTTCGGAGCGCGATACAAATAAATGATAAATAAACCACGTGGGTGTTTACTATATGTATTATGTCACTTATGACGATGTTTTGCTTTATATGTTTCTGCTTGTACCCTTTTTAGGCAGAACGTTCTTAGCAGCAGAGTTATTTGTTGTTGCTCTCATCTTCACATGAGATTAATCATGTTATCCTTACAAGATCGACTTGGGCTTTTCTTCCCTATCCGGTTGTATTTCCTCTGGTGTGAGCGTTAGGGACTTACTTTCACTATTTAAAACTGTCTGCAGTTAGTGCATCTATTACTGAATGTAAGTATTATGTGGTACCACAGAGAGTGTATATATTTCATTTTCTATAGGTTTTTCCAAGTACAAAGTGTTATTATTTATATGTATATATTTTGGTAGCAACCTTATTTTGTATAAAGAAGATGTGTTATCCCCTACCATAGTGTTGGGACCTTCCTTTGTGGGGCTTGGGGATTCACTGTACTTAAGTACCAACCTGCATCTCCCCCTGAAAGCTTAAGTCTGGCCACGTGTCCATTTCTACCAAAATGAGAGCCCTGGCTGGGGTGTTTTTTGCCTTTACCCTAGCATATAGAATGCAGAAGTATTGATACCCCCTACAGTCTTTACACATCCCATTAACAATAAGCTCACCCCTGGCCCTTGCCATGCTAACCATTTAGGCTAGACATTTTTTCCAATCAGTGGGCCTCATTCCAGTCGGGCGGTCTGGTAATGAAGTGCCGGTATCCGTAGATACCTGCAATTTACCAGCCTGCCCGACTATGGGTTTGACATAGGGCACCTGAGTTACCTCTAGCTAAATGCTGGAAGTAATCAAGTGCCCTAGCAGCCAAAAAAGCCTTCATTACTGCCACTGGCAGTAATGATGGAAAGTCCCCTCATGGAGTCCTATGGGACTCCATGAATGGGAATTTACACCGTCCCACCGTCCCGCCGACACTTGTAATCCGGCGGTAATACCTCTGGACCGAGTGCTGGTAAAGGTAAGTACCAAATGCTGGTATTCTGGTGGCTCTACTGCCAGGATAATGGCATGCTCAGAATGAGGCCTAGTGTTCCCAACGAAACCAAGAAAACTTGGTGTGACTGATACTTGCTTTGACTTTCTGCAGTTAATGGCAGTGGGCATCAGAAGGGTAGTTCCTGACAGCACATTGGCCGCAGCTGAGCGTTTTCTGCTATCTAAACACACCTAATCTACCAAAACCTCTATAAAAGACGCAGCCTCGTTGATGCATTGATTGACATTCAGACGGCACGGACACTAAGGAGCTGAGAGCATGGGACGGCAGCGAAGACTGTTTTGAAACTGAGAATGTTGCCAGATGTACCTGGTTAATGGCGATAGCGCACAGGCTAGACTTCTTTTTGCATAAAATAAGATTTGACACGTTACATTTAAATTCCAAAATTCTTGGGGAAAAAGCGCTATCATTTAAGAAACATTGATGCAACTCCTTTGGACAAAGAGTTTGTGGGAAACATAAGGAGTGCTGCGGTGAATACTAAGCAACGTTAAACAATGACATATTTTTTTCCACAGGTGCAATCCATCTCATATAGTCAGGCACTTAAACGGCCAAATCAATTACTGCCTCGACGTTAGGGAACATTGGAAATGACTAATGAATGCTTGGAAATATCTGGCCCAGTCTTAATGGATCTAGAAAGCCTTTCCAGTATGTCTATTACTGACATATGTATAAGCCTAGGAGAGGAGATGCAGGAGTTGGAGGTTGCATCCACCAGACTGAGTCTCCACACCTGTTTGATACTCAAACTACAGGGGTGAATAAACTTGAAAGATCAGGCTGAATTTCCGTGGGGGGTGACGCATCTTTATTGAGTGAAACCCTCTCGGAAGAACATTCGAAAGTTGGGGAAAGGTTAAGCTTACACTCTGTTAGGGATAACTCTCAAAATAATAATCATATTGAAGCAGGTAGTAATCCCTTAATCACACTTAACACTGTCTTACAGTTTTATATTACGCTGAATGACACTGTGGTGATTGAGGTTCAAAATAATATCACCTTACTTAATGAACTGAAAAATATGTTTTTGATGAAGGATCAAGATGTGAATATTAAACAGCAGATGGGGGTGTCACACAATAGGATGGTTGATAAACATAATGACAATTTGAAAAGTGATATTGTGTTGACCATCTCAGTTGAAACATATAGAAGTATAAAGGGCGTAGCATCAAGATGTGCTAAACAGAAGAGCCATGGGGCCTCATCACGACTTGGGCGGTAACGGTAACGCTATAAGCGCGGGCGGTATTAGCCCTCCCGCCTAACTCCCTGGCGCTAATAGCACGGGATCACGAGTTTGGCGGTAATGTAAGTCCCCATTCCCCACTGATCCCATTCGGGAAGCCCTGATTCGGCAGACCCTTAAATCGGTGGCAATAGCGCTACCGCCGGATTTAAGGGTTACCGCCGAAGTCATGATGAGGCCCATAGAGAGAGTAAAAAGACCAAAAATATGAAGGGTCTTGCTTCTCATAATAATAGAGGGTCTGGGAGCTTTCTTAGAGGGATCCTGAACTCCTCTAAAGCCAATTTATTTTTGCACAATCACGGGGTTCACATTTGATGCCGGATGTGATTGTTATTAAGGATACAGCAACACAAGTCAATACAAAGACGATGAACGTAATCAGTAAAGGTATTGAAGTAGTGGCCTCGGAAAATATAATAGTAGTTGAACCACCAATACATAAACAGGATGCATAAGGAAGGTTCATTGAAAAGACGAAGGGGCTAAGGGTAAAGAACAGAATAGGAAAAAACAGCAAACAAAGAATGGGTGTAGACAGCGGTTTTGTACCATGTTGAAGGAGGATGATGAAAATAGCAAAGACCGGGTAGTTGAATAAGAGAATAAGGAATCTGAAGTTGAAGGGTGTGATGGGATTGAGTCTGTGAGAGTGGATGATGGTGGAGAAATCCTAAGGCAGGCTTTGAAGTTCTAGACAAGGGTTTCCAACCAACTAGTAGCATTTTGCAACAAGTCAGTCGTGTGTATAAATGGCAGTGCAAATCAACCTGAATATTGTAAGAATAAGGAAGTGCTTGTGAATGTTAAGGTGGAACCCCTGTCTATTATAATAGAATCTATCTTTCAGGCTCAGAAAAATATTCCACTCAACAGGGCAAAAATGCTATCACTCCTATTTCTAATTCTGGAACTTTAGGAAATGTCATCAAAATGTATCAGATTTGTACACATACTAGATCGAACATTTTTGGACAATTACAAAGTGCATTTTTATTACCCATTGGTTAAGAATATTGTTCTAAATAGCCAAACGCAGTTGTTGAAAAGGGGTTATGGCTGCTATTATGAGATTGATAAGAGCAGTGGTGCGAGTGGAATAAGTACCTTAAAGGGAGTCGCTGATAAGTTCAATGTAAACGTTATGGGAAATGAAAGTGGGGGAAGGCAGGTCACAACTAATTTGGAACAAGCGAGTCAGGCTTTACTTGCATCCCTACTCTAAAGTATCCCCTCCATTTAAGTTATTAGGAGCCAGTAGAGAACGTAAGCTTTTGTCATGGAAGACACATGGCCATAATAGCTTTTTGGACAGTGTAATGTGTGATGTATTTGAGAAATGTAATATAATACTTTAGCAGGAGTCCTGGCTGTGTTCCACACGTGTTCTGGATGGGTTTGTAGTGGTGGATGAAAAAGCAAAAAAAGGCCCTTGAGGACGCTCTTTTGGAGGTATTCTCAACAGACTTTGTAGGATGCACTATTAAGAATGTACAGACAATATCAGACACGTTCTTAGCTACAATAATTGAGACTAATACGTCAGAGTTTGTTCAGTACATTATGTTGATAAATGTTTATTATAATCCAATGAAGTCTAGCTTGGAGGAGGTAATAAAGAAAATAGACAATATACTTTTTAGATTTGTCCCTCGAAAGGAGAAAATCAACTAATTGTACTCGGGTGATTTTAATTGTGTATGTCCAGTGATTGAATTAGAGGCTTTAGACTTGAATGTGAACATGGGTACGTCTATTAACATGTAAAATATTGAACAATGAATAAAAGGAGGTGATAGGATTGTTTGGGTGCATTATTTGTCACGGTGGGGAATTTGGCAAGTGAATGCCTTGTTTGAACAGGGAATTAAGCCCCTACCTGCCTAGTTTGGTGGGTCCTCAAATTTGACTCTAGATTACATATTTGTGGCAAAAATTGACATAGTAAACCTCAGATTGTTTGATATTATAAAGACCGGAAGAAGCGACCATGCTATGTTAACTGTGTTTGTAGCTCACTTTTATGCCAGATTGGGCCAAGGGACTCCTAAGTGTGTGGGGTTAGTAAATAATGCGACCGGGAACAGAGTATGCCAATTTGGTAGTAATAGTGAGAAAGTGAACAGAGTCCTCGATAAAATGGTGGGGGTCTTTTGATGATAAGACAAAGAACTTTGCTTGCCCTCCAATAGAATTTGAGAGAATACACTGTTAAAATGTCAAACACAAACTTCTGTGTGGAAGTACCAGATCTTTATTGAAAATAAAAAAAGTATATTTATGACAATGAAATTAGTCTTAAGAAACATGCATTCAGATTTATGATGCAGCAAGTCAATGGGCCTCATTACGACCCTTGCCGCCGGTATTTTTCCATCTCCGCCATGGTGAATGGCGGAATTACCGCCCCATTCCAAGGTTGGCGGGGCGGTCATTCCCCATTCACCATGGGCCCTTCCCCATTCCCATTTTTGCCCACACAGGGCTCAATGGGAATGGGGAAGGAGGTAATTATGGTACCGTAAATTACGGCACCGTAATTACCTCCAAGGTCCCTTTGCAGGTTCGTTTTTTAACGCCTGCAAAAAGCAGGCGTTAAGTACCAACCCACAAAGGGAACTCGGAATAGGGCGGTAAGGGTTTAACGGCACCGGTCTCGTTACCGGTGACCGTTAACCCTTACCGCCCTACTCGGAATGACCCCCAATAAATTGACAGGTATTAGGGACATTAAAACAATGGAGATCCGTTCTCTCAAGTGTGCACTTAAATCATGACTTAAAAATCACAGACTTCAGAGTTACATTAAAGAAACCCAAGAGGTATTAGGAGATAATATACAAGGGAAATGAAGGTCCATTTGGTGGAAACTAAACCGTATGCATGAGAATTGCCCTTAGAGACAATTGTAAGGCATTACTGAACAGGTGTGGGTAGACCATTTCTTAGCAAAATATTGGGATTCAAGTAGTGAACTGGGAAAACAAATATGAATTCAACCAGTTACCCTAAATGGAAGTTTAATTTTGATAAGGATAAAATAAAGCTGATGATCGATAAATTAACATCTTCGAGAGCTTCAGGTCCAGATGGGGTAAGGAACAGTGTGTTCAAAAAGAACTCTACACTATGGTCGGTTATACTATTTTGGTTATTCACACAGGTTGTGGATAAAGTAAGTCTTCCAGAGTCTTGGCATCAAGCTATTATTATTCTTATTTTCAAAACTGGGGTAAGAGAAAATCCGCTAAACTACAGACCATTCTCCTCGATAAATCTCTCATCAAAGATTTTAGCAAATTTGGTTCTAAATGATGTTACTAAGTGGGCAGAAAAGGCAGGGATACTTTCCCCTTCACAGACAGGGTATAGAAAAGGAATGAGTATGACACTTAGTGGTTTTACATTGCTTTCCTGCTTAGCGCAGGCAGGGAAGGGTACAGGAAGAAATTTCTAGGTGGTGGTTTTAAATCTTTGTTCAGCGTTTGATAACAGTGACCGTAGCATCTTATGGGGAAAGCTATCCAAATGGGGTATCCACTGATGTCTTTTGAACATGTTACAAGTGTTCTATTCAGCTAATTCTGCCAATGTGAGATTGAACATAGAGAGAGATTTATTAAGAAGTATTCCTGTTAATAGAGGCTTATGCCAGGGATGCGTTTTAGCTCCCATCTTGTTTAATCTTTACATGGCTGATCTGTGGGAGGTGTGTTCTGGCTGCACTGTATATCCTCCAAAATGTGGAACTTTAAGAAACAATTGTATAACTTACGGTGATGACCTGCTGTTGTTGGATGGTACATCTGCAGGTCTCAGCATTCATTGAATGGTGTAGCTGACTAACTAAAATTGACTAAATTAACTGTGAATCTACTGAAATCTAAGATCTTGAGGGTATCATACAAATGACTTGAGGAGAGCTATGCTTAGTCTATAAATAGCATTTGAGTAGTGGAAGTGGAAGCATTTATCTTTCTGGGTTTTCTGTTTACATCAAAAACATTGCAGCTAATGCAGACAATGAGATTGGAAGTAACATTAAGAACATGTACCTCCATGTTGAAGTTGGTAAAGAGGCAATTCTGTGCCTATTCCCTGACTCCACTATTTGAGTTTTCTAGGCTAAAAGTGTCTCTGATTGTACTGTACACTGAATTAAATGTATTGATGAATATAAAGCTGATAGACAGGTAAGAAGGTCGCATTTTGAAGGAAGTCCTTTTCTTGCACAAAACCTTTCCAGTAAGTGTCATACGACTTGAGTTGGAGTTTACAGTCGTGGTGGTCCCAGCACATTTTTAAATGCCTCTCCCTTTTATTGAAAATCATGAAAGGCTCTGAGAGTGGAATTTTAAAACATTTGTTGCACATGAAAGATAACACTGCAAATAGCTTTCTACAACATTTTGTTCAAAGTTGTGCTCAGTTATTGACAGCAATGGAATTGGATGAAACAATCTCCCAATGGGTCTTGAAAAAAGCAATAAAAAGTTGGACTATAATTTGGGATCTGGACGATCTACAGAGATTGTCTAGATACAAAAATGTTGGATTATTTTCTGTACCTTGTACACAACTTAGACCTAACTTAAAAACATTTACGTCTGCGCGTTTTTGTGATTGTTCTCTAAAATTTAGACTCAATTGTCTCCAAACTTTGGAATTAATTTTCCTGATGTTGCAGATACCCTAAGCGTTGAAAACCTGCAGACTATGTAAAGAACAGACCACAGAGCCACTGTATCATTTGGTACTGGACTGGTCAGCATTGTTAACAGACAGGATTTAATTTTTTTAACCTCATATCAATTCAACATCAGTGGTGATTGGAAAGAGTCACTGGGATCGACTAATGTCAGGCACTCAAGTCTCATTGATTTGAACATTTAATTTTTGAGGAATTGCTTAATGTTATTAATCAGGGTCAAATCCTTTTAAATTAGTTTTATAAGAAGCTTCTTCTGGAGAGTATGAGTTACTGATGAATATTGATGTATGTGTTACTATTTATTATTAATTGATTGAAGGAGATCTTTGTGGGTATGGGGGTATACATTTCTGTAGTGGTGTATACATGTTTGTAAGACTAATCCTTCCTTTTCTTTCTTTTTTTTCTGTGATATTGTGGATGTTTGTTTTATTTTGCTGAGTTATTGTTTTTTTATTGGTAAAATGCTGTATAAGGTAAAATGTTCCCAAAAAAATGCAACAATACAAATATTAAAATTTGTGAAGAAGAAGGGACAAGGCTACTAAAGTGTTTTATAAATTGTGGTAGAATCATCCTGACAAAACATTGTTGTTGATACAGAAGAATTGTGGAAATACTTTGTTTTCTTACAAAGAAGTGGTGTTGAACTTTTATCTATACGCGTAGAGATAATGATTTTTCGTGTGGTTGAATCTGCAATAAAGTCCAAGTGAAAGATGTTTGGAATACATTGAAAATATTGGGCACTGCTGCAGATGGCCTAAGAGACGATGAAATACAACCTGGCTTGCAAAACCTTGTTACCATTGCAAATACTTCTCTTTCCTGATTACTAGTGGTGCAGATTTCGCTATGAAGGAAATCCTTCTTGGTCTTATAAATGGCTTGTTTATAGATATTCAGCGCTATTTTAGCCCTCCCAACACTCTCAGCGGATGTACTTTCTCTCCATTTCTTATCTATTCGACAAACCTGTCTACGGAAAGAAACTAGATTTTGGGTAAACAATGGTTTAGAGATCTTTTACTCTTGTAATTCAAAGGGGCGTATTTAGAACATATTTTATCCAGAATCTAAGTGACAGCAGTGAAAACTTAATTGCTTGGCAATACAGCATCTATACCGGCTAGCTTTTCAGTCAATTCATGCCCTGGGATGTTGGCCAGATCTCTGGCTTTGTGGGCTACCACTAATGGTCCATCTTTTATTTCTGCTTTCCCTCCCCCCAGAATAGTCAGGGAGAGGACTTGTGCAAACTGATCGGACCACTGAATGGGAATAGTCTCCTTCATCACTGGACAATTGCAACTAGTCAGTAACACATCGAAATAGAGGCATTTTACCTGAGATTTTGATGTCGTCAGTGGTGAGATTCCATGATTCCCCATCATTTCAAATAATTATTTGGAATCTGGGCATTTGGAACTATCCTACTAGATATTCCAATCCCCAAAAACAAAGCTTCCTTATATCTGCTCCCAGAAACAGTTAAAAAGGTATCCAAATTTTCCCAAAATCTACCAGCTGGGCCTGGAGGTCTATAGCCCAGAATGACTTCAACCGACAGAGTTTGTAATAACCCAATTGACACCTTACCCACCTGAGACCCATCAGTCCACTCTAGGGGCTCAAGTTGGGAGACTTTCAATGAAGATCTATAAATCAGTGCTATACCTCCCCCCTCTTGCCAACCTGATTAACAAACTGTAAACAGTATTCTTCAGGTACTAAGTAGTACATTTATGTCTATGACCCCTCAGAAAACCATGTTTCAGTCAATAGGAGCCTTCTCTTGTGTGGGTGATAGCAGAGCGGGTATTAATCAATACTGTTGGAATTACTGGGTTACCTTCTACAATGCTTGTACTCTAGGCCTTCAAAATAGGTCTAAGTATCCACAAATTTCAAATCTTATCTAGAGTTCTAAGTGTAACATTGCCCTTATTGTTATCAAACATTCTCAGGGTAGACCCATCATATTTTAAACCCCTCTCTTCACCACAAGCTTCTCACAATAACCCTCAACCACAATAAAACGAACCCGAAGGCATAACACTATGGGCACCAACAACCAACCCTTCCATTCATATCACAATATAAACAGTCAGAACTTCCTGCTTACTGCTGTCCCAGGACGCAACAGGCCTAAACAGGCTTTGTGTCAAGGAACAATATTCAAGCAAGGTGAAGGCAATTTACAGAAAGGAAGATTACTGTTAGAAGGAGATTGTAATAAGTATTGCCTAAGCCAAAATAAGGCAAGCAAAGGAAAACAAAGTTGGCAGAACAGAATTACTCCTTGTGATAATTTCCAAGAGGGAGAGAAATATAATCTGCATTGCCGAGGGCAAGTGAATCAATGTGAAAAATATTGTCAGTGAATGAAATAGTTGTTGATGTACTTTTTCCCATTGAGGATTAAAAGTGTGAAAACATACTGATAGTAGTTGTAGGAGTTTCGTCCTGGCAGGTGACTAGATCAGGAAAGTGAAACTTAGTGGTTAGTCCTGGCAGGCGAGTCGACCAGGAAGAATTTGGACTACCGGAGTGTGGTAGGAGATTGTGGTTGAACGAAAGAGTTCATCAGATGATGTGATTTGTGGAACTATTGTGAAACCATCCTGACAGAACTGTGTTCGCATTTAAAGATGTCTTTTTGGTTTATCAAACTGAATTTTGTGGGCACTTTGAACATTGCAAGTGAAGAACCTGTGGACAGAAGAGAATGTGCTGTACTTTGAGTGGAACTTAGCTAATGAAAGAACATGCTTTCTTTTGACTTTCAGTTGGAAATATTCTGAACTGATACAGGGGAAGGGGATTCAACCCTGGCTATAAGGATTTATGTTTATAATTTCTTTATGTGCACTTACATATTGTGTTGTGAAATGTGAACAGCCAGATAATCAATTTTTACAAGATTGTTGTATGTATCAGTGTGAGGGACAGAGATGTTTGGACATTAGGTCAGTTTTCTTTAGCTTTTGGGTTTGTTGGGTTAGGGAGTGTCAGACGTTTGTCTCACCCTTGCTGTTCAATAAAATTGCTAAATGTGAGAAAACTCTACTTGTCCATTTGGCATTTCTGACCGCTCACAGTATCCACTGTCTCAGATTAGTCAATCCTGTAAGTGCCATCATTGTAAATTGTAAACTATGCTAGCTATGGATTGCCTACATAATACAAGCAGCAACATTAAGGTAGAGTGAACTGTGTCCAACTGCTCACAGCTAAACAACTTTCGTATACATATCCATATAAGCAATCCTCTCTTACAATGCCAATTCTTGGAGCACGTGTCTGGAATATCGAATGGGACAAATGCATCTAATACTCAATCCAAAGGCTGGTGTGATGCTCAGATTTGAGAGCACCTAGGGGAATAAAGCAACTGCTGCTTTATTGAAAACCATTACGTTTCAAACCCATCAGTCCAGCTTTATCAGTGTACAGGTTTGGGGCAGCTAACAAATAGTGGGGCCGATTCATGAAACAAACGTGCGCCGAAAATCTTGGCGCAAGCTGGCGCAAGCGTGAAAAAACAGGCGCACGCGTGCGATTCATGGAAGTCTCTGCATGTGTTTTCCTCGGGATGTGCGCCAAACCCGTGCGTCGCGCACACAGATGCACACGTCATTGCAACATCCCGAACGCTGTGCGCGACGCGCACAGGGAAAGCGCACAACATCCGCGCACACACCAAAAAGGGGGCGGGACACTGGGAGTAACATGCAGAATGGGGAACAACACGTGAAAAAGAAGGCGTAACTGGGGAAATACTGCAGGAAATACACAGAACGCCCACACGCACGCGAACAACCCGTATTCATGGATTCGAATACGGGAAACCCGCGCACGGCAAAAGACGCACATAGGCATCAACACATCCGCAACACGAAGGCAGGCGGAAGCGTCCCCCCGCACAGTATAAAAGTGCGCACAAACAACAAACACGTCTATACAGCTACGATGAATGCCCCATTTGTCGCAGTACTGATCGTGGGAAACCGCAGGAGGAGGAGAATAGCCAGGGCCCGCAATTTTTTCCCCGGACAAGCCTTTTTGTGATACCTGACGTCCTAGACCTCGTCAGTAGTGGGAAGATGACCTTACATCCACCACCCTGTGCTCCCAAGCATTGGGCCTCTTGGAGAAGGTGCTCAATGTACTGTATTTTTTGGCCACTGGGCCATTTCAGCGGACAACTGCCATAGTGGGGGGGTCTCACAGGCCACGCAGTCACGCTGCCTACACCAGGTGTTGGCAATCATCACTGCACACCCCTCAGTCCGCAGGCACATATACATACCCAGAACACCCGCAGAAAGGCAGGCTGTGGTCCAGGACTTTTACAGGGTGCCATAGATTGTACCCACGTGGCCCTACGTCCACCTAGGGCCACTGAGCACATCTATCGAAACTGCAAGCACTGGCATTCCATCAACTTGCAGGTTGTATGCGATGCTAAAGGAATCATCAGCTCTGTCTATGCAAACTACCCTGGCTCCACCCATGACAGTTTCATATACAGAATGTCCGCCCTGAGCCGGGCCCTGGAAGCTGGGCAGCATGGTGACACATGGCTCCTAGGTGAGTACAAATGCCTGTGCACATGCATGCATGTCACACACAGACAAATACCCAAACCCTAATAATCTCAACTATTATTACCTCCCCAGGGGACAGTGCCTACCCTCTGAGCAACCACATGATGACGCCAATCCAGAACCCCACCACACCACCCCAGGTAAGATACAATTATGTCCATATTGCAACCAGGGGCATAGTGGAATGCACATTCGGAGTGCTCAAGTCACGCTTCCGCTCCCTTGACCACTCTGGTGGGCAGCTACTAAATGCACCCCCAGTAGTGTGCAGGATCATTGTGGCAGCATGTGTCCTGCACAATGTTGCAACACTGCGGGAGGTGCCGGTGGACATGGTGGTGCCCCCACATCCCCAACGACAGGCACAGGCACTGGCCATGGGAGGGGACAGGGCACGTGGCGAGGCAGCCAAGACCCAGCTTGTGGCCACATTCTTCACCTAAACTCCCACCCCTGCGGAATGTTGCCACAGACGTGCTACATTGTGTGCATCCCTAGCTACTTAAACATAACCAATCCTGTGTGACCAAACGGAACACATGTAAGGTGTATATCACCCCCCCCCCCTGCAAAACAGGCCATCACAATCCCTGGTATGTCACCCAAACCCTCCCAAACTACATCACCCTTGTCTGCCACACCATGGCATGAAATAGCAAAAGGCCAACACATGACCAATAAGATACGAAGTGACATGTCATAAATGAAAACTGGCACGATACAATGATGCCTGACATGGAATCAGATGAAATGACTGACCAACAACCTCCCACACATACAAAGTCAGACACAAATGCAATCCACCAGTCGTAGCATGAACACAAGACGGAATGCCCGTTCACATGCACATTGGGCCTGGCAAAATCCCGGCTCCCAAACCCGTGTGCTGTGTGTGTCTCCTGCAACACACTGCTCAGCACACAGCACTTTGAGCAGCCATTGTGTTGCAGATACACCTTGAGCATCACATGAAAAAGACTAATCAAATCTATAACCAAATGGCGCATGTACAGGATACCCAAATGTTAATAGATCATGTGCTGCATGGACACAGAGGCCTTAGAATGCAATTTGTGTGCACCTGTGACCATGGAAGGGTGTTTGTACGTGTGGTGGATCATTGTGCAACTGTGTGTGTCAGGGACATGCACTCAATAAATGCACGGGAAATCAAGTGACCGTCAGTGTCCTGTACACATCACATGTGAACAATGGCCATGTGAACATCCCAGCATGTCAAACCACACCAATCCCCTGACACCTGAAAAGTAAAGTAAAGACAACACAGGAACAGGCATTGACCAGCACAACACATCATGTACATAGTACCCCACAATTACAATGTCAGAGTGCCCAAAACACTGTAGCCCAAGCCAACTGTCCACCAATAAAAGGCCCTCCCTTACACATCACCGTGACCTTCTGAACAACTGTCTCTGGTGTATGTAGCCTTCTTCCTTCAAGTCTACCTGGCTACAGGATCACCCTACCCCTTGGTCTCCATGTTCCAGCTTGCGTGTAAATAGGGTTCAGCCCCCTCAGAGGCCACCTTGACTGGTAAAAATACCAAATCGCAGAGAACTCCAAGTAGGCAAACCCACAAACCAGGGAAAAAGGCTGTAGGCACCAAAAAACCCTGGAAGAGTAGATAACTTGAAGTAGCAGGAAATGTGAAAGCACATGTACAAGCACAATGATAGAACAACCAAGGTAGCACAGTTGAACAATGGTCCAACAGGATGGGTAGCATTTACGTTACATAACACACAATGAGGATGCAACAACTGATGGGTAGTGTCACAGCTCCGGTGTCCAGGCGCAGGAGTGGTACAAACCTACCACCCCCTCCGTGGTCTGGGCACCTGCAAGGTCAAACTTACACGGGCCTCTGAGACCCCAGCGGGGAAGGAGGGTCAGGGAGATGTTGCATGGACAGACATTGGTATTCATGATAACCCGAAAGTGGGGCAGGAGAGGGGAAGTGGATTTGAAAGAGAAAGTTGGCAAAATACAACTATTCACAAAAACACATACTCAATTAGAGATAACATGTTCATCATGCAGATTGTACCAAATTGGTCAAATTCAAGCCAAAGAAAGACTTATCTCTAGGGTGAGTGCTGGGCTCCTGCCTGCGCACTCTCAGGTCCGGTAACAGGAGCACTTCAATGCTGCAAAGAGAGGGTGAGTTACCAATTTGAATGTGTGTTTTAAACACACACACACAACCCCATCCGTGCCTCAAAGTAAGTGACTTCTCCACAAACAAACACCCCTGTCTGCTGCTTTGTACCCATGTGTTAGCTTGGCCCACCGATGGTTCATACACTGTCAATGCAGTAAGGCAGGCGCATGTGGCCGCGCGGGAAATGGAAGACCAATGGGTCAAGAATCACACATGATACAATGGTCCCTGGGTGAGCTGCTAGACGCGTATAGCAAGGTGCAGCTTCAGTACAAGTTCTGTTCTGGCAGCTGCAGATTTCAATAGGTAGTGCACCTGGCAATTACAAATGACATGCACTGCCCACAAGTCTGTGCCTCACTGGGTGTCCCTGTGCACTGCATCAGTATCTGACTAGGAACGCTACTACCCTAATAACTCTGCTTCAATGGAGCAGGGGGTACTCCAGGATATGTTTAATGGCCCCTGTGTGTGCCCCTGAAAACTTGTAAACCCACTTGGCCTTCAGCGTATGTCAGCTGTACTGTGTGCTTCTCCAACAATGCCTGGCAAAGCTCCCCAGCACTGGTGCTACTTAGCATGCATGTGCAAGTGGCCTGGTTGAATGTTGGCTGCGGTGTGGGCCCTTGTGCTGCTCACCTTGCCTGGAGCTCCTGGAAAAACGTCTACTTCTGTCGGACATCTTCGCACAAGCCTTGTGCTTCTGCTTGTGCACACATCCACACGTCTGCCCCACCGAATATGGCCAGTTTTCTAGATTACCCGTCCCTGTGTCTGCTGGCAAAGGTAGTCTGGAGCTTCATCTTCCTGCAGAAAGGGCATACAATAAATTAATAAGGCAGGAACGTTCCCTGTGTGTGTGTCTTCATGCAGGTTGTCACTGGTCCAGGTCACAGACCTACATCAAAACTCCTCCACCATCAGTGTCACTTTGACAGGCCAAGGGTACAGGCTACTGTCTACAGCATGAAGTGCATCAAGCACATATACAGGCAAGAAAATAACATACACCACAATCCACATCAATTAATGGAGACATCAATCACGTACTCACCCAAATTGATCACAGACATGGGGTGGATAAAACGCAACCAATTCCCACTAGGGGTGTTAACACAAGTACTACAGCAGCAGATAGGCCACAGTTATGAGGAAAGTCCAAAGCCCTTGTGTAATATTTTGTTACACCGAACCATCCTAGAGAGCACATTGATAAGGCAAGCAGGAGTGTCCTATGTGAGTCAGGACCCCAAGCTGCAAACACATAAACGAGACAAGCTTGAAGGGCACAGCTGGAACAGAGAGTGGATGCTTTCAAAAGCCACAAAGCACCACACCATTACATGAATGCACAATAGACAAACAATATTAAACTATATTAACTAATTAAACTAGCAATGAACAACCTACATAACCTAATTAAAATAACTATCAAATAGTCAATATTAACTAACAAACTAAAAGCAAAAATCAAAAATGGCCACATACGACCTGGGGGGGAGGCACCCAGGAGGGGGGCAGTGCAGGGTGCACCTCAACACCCACATGCAATGATGTTGAGACAAACAAAAAACCTCCATGGGCTCAACGCCTGCACAGCTCGACCTATGTGGGAGATATGTTGTCGTCCGAGTCTGTCATCCTGAAAAGGAGGACGTGGGCCAGGAGCCTGACCATGCCTAGGCATAGCTTGCCCCTCGTCGGCAGCAAGTCTGCCGGATGGGTGAGCCTGGTTTTGTGAGGCAATGACATGCAGGTCTGCATGCAGAACCTCCCGTAATACACATGCTTCCTCTTGCAAGGTAACACAGAGTTCTTCCTGCGTGATGCATCTCCCGGCAAGCACGTAGCTCAGCCAAGATGGTACGCTCAAGCTGCTCAAACCTCTCCTGTGACCGCACCCTCTGGGACATCAAGAGGACACTCAGAGTAGATCTAAGGGAAGCATACTCACCCTCCATGGCCTTCATGTGTGCCTCTGCGTGAGCAGCAATTGCTTGACGCAGAGCCAACATTTCAGCCTGGCGTGCCCTGTCTGAGGCCGCCATGCCCAGCCTGAGTGAGCGGGCCATGGACTGCGCCGCCTGATGCTGGAGAAGCACCTGCCTAGCAGGGGGGAGCACGGATAGGGCCACACGTTCCATGCTCACAGTGATGTTATCAAGTGCTGCCCCCTGCCATTCTGAATTGGCAGTCATGTCTTGCTCCCACTCAGTATACCTCGGTGGTGCGCGGCCAACGCATTGCTGGGCTTGACACCTGCGGGACCCAATGACCGGCCGTCCTCGTTGGGTTGGCACCACCCGCGGCTGCACGACTATATGCCCCCGTCTACGTGATGCCCCAGGCACATCAGCGACTGGTGTGGAGGGAGACCCTGCATCCCGATCCACCACAGGCGGAGGTCCCACCACTGTCTGGCCCCTCAGTGCAGGTGTCGCGGACAGAGACCACATCAGAATCACTCACCCCTGACGTATAGACCTGATGCACATTAAACTCGACATGGCTGTCAGAGTGGTCATCTGGGCTGGACTCATTGCCAGCCAAAGACAAGATGGTCTGTAGCACATGTGGGATCTTGTGGTCTACCACCCCACAACCCCCACTTGTGCCGGGTTGCGGTTGTGATAACAACCCTGTGCCTGGCATGACAACACCATCCTCTGGCTCCATTGCGTCATCATCTGAAAAGTGGAGATAAAAAAACCTTAGTACACATGTTAGAAGCACATAACACACACACATGGACATCACACAGACAGCCAACACATGAAGCAGACATGTCACCCAAGTGGGTTGATGCAGTGCAGAACATGTGTACCTTACTCACTATCTACATGAACAAGTACTTTATGATGTGTATCAAAAAACGAAGGCAGTACAAGGGCAAATTCAGGCATCACGTTCAATGTGCATGCAATGGGTTGCATGGCTACAAGCAAACCCCCCCACCCCTAAGTGAAAATGCAGGGATGCCTTGCACGGTAGCAAAAGGGTGACCAGAGACCTGTGTATTGGCAGACAGTGTTGACTAGCATCAATGGCATCATCTGAGTCAACTGACAACACAGCAGATGATGATGGGACAGTAAGCAGGACACATGACGAACCCTCAGTAGTACACCCATGTGTGCAAAAACCACTATTCCAGTTGGACAGAGTCAGTGGGCCTGATACTGGGGGAGGACTGTGCCCCACACAGACTGTGACACCCTAAACATGTGTGTGATGCAGGACTGGGCCAGAGTGGGCATGGGATGGCTGAAGAAATGCCATGAAATGCTGATCATCCTGGACACGTACTACAATCATCATCCAGTCAAGGACACATAGGGGCATGCATGGAATGCACATGGTGCATGAATGGGCACTCATGTCCCTGCGGAGCATCTGTCATCTGCACAGCGCAAGTGAGACACCCTGCATGAAGGGCAGAGAATGTACCCCAATGCATGTGTCTGACAGGTTGGCTGGTGGAAGTTAGCATGTACCCAGGAGGCTTGAACAGGCCATTGCAGTACGCTAAAATGATGTAAAACAGTACAATTGTGTAATTGGGGTGCAGGGGAGTGGAGGGGCAAGGGGGCATGCCTACGTGGAGTACCCGCATGCAGGCAGAGGACACATGCACATCAGTCATGCAATGACATAGTCCCAGTGCTGAGAGGAAAGACACCCCTGGCTACATGCAGAAGGGCCAGTGAGATGGAACATGGACCGGAGGGGAATCTGGGTGACTAGCATGTGAGTAGGGTGCACATGTGGTGATGAGGACAGTCCCCATCTGCTCTACACGTCCACCATCCTGCACAGCAAGCACTCATCAGTGAAGCATTGCATGACTAGCACATGAGAACCATGTACACATTGCATCTCTCCCACTCCTTCGACCGATTCTGCTGGTATGAACTCCGCAACGAGTGATTCGTGCGGAGTGAGATCATCCTCCTCAGGTGGTGGCCCACCGCCAGTCACCAGAGTCATGCTGTAATTAGAGGCACACTTGGCCTTAGTGCTGCATTTGAGGTCATCACAATGCTTCTTGCACTCGGCACCTGTGCGCACCTCATGGCCGAATGCACTCACATTATCCGCAGCATGCTTCCAGTGGGTATTCCGATGGTTAGCCGTAGTTTGACAATTCGGCCCCACTAGCATGTCACGTCTGTGGCCCTGCACGTAGTCCACAGGGGAGTCCAGTTCCTGTGCACAGAAAGGCTTCTTCCTTGACATGCAGGAGGCCGTGGTTGTGTCTGGGGTCCCAGCCTGTGCTGCAGATGCAACCTTACTCCTCTTGGATAGTGGTGCGGACCCTGGCTTGCGAATGCCGTCCTGATCAGTAAGGCCAGTGGCACCGGTGGATTGAACCAAGGGAGTGGCAGGTGGAAGGACGACCAAAGGCCTGACTTGCATCACTGGCTGCTGGGTGCCCTGGAATGGACCCTGCGCAGCAACATCCCCTGTGCCAGGGCCATTGACAGCGACTGTCCTGGTTGGTAGACTCACAACTGGGGTGTTATTGGCTGCATCTGACCCTGCACTTGCCAACACCCGGATGGTCGGGGCAGCAGATGACATTACTGCCCCAGGGACACGTGTCTCGGTCAGGGCAGCCCTGCGCGCACCTACAGTGTTCCTCCTGACATGCTGGAAATCTTACATGGACCCTTCAAGTGCCAACGCAGCCTGCGCTGGCAGACCCAGAGCCTGGGTGGTGGTGTCCACAGCTGCAACTGCAGCTACCACTACACTTGGGCGCGTGGCAGTCGATGAAACGGACTGCCGGGTCACATGGGCACCTGTGCCAGATGCAAGAACTGCATCTCCCGGAGCGGTAGGGGATGGTGGCATGACTGCACCAACATGTGCCACAACATTGTCCCGAGCTGGTGCTCCCCTGCCTCTTCCCCCTCTGCAGCCAACCTGGACACCCTGGAGTCCCCCTACTCCCTGGTCACCCCGGCCACGTCCCTGACCATGCCCGCCATGAGGAGTATGCCCAGCTGAGGCACCCCTCACCTTTGGTGGCCTCCCAACCATGGCACAGATGGAGTAGTGCCGGCACAGATGGAGAAGTGCCAATGGGAGGTTGACACGACAATTGTCCTGGGCAATTGGGGCAAAGGGGGTGGGATACAAGATGTTATAAGCACCCCTGCACCTGCAAGGCTGTATGTGACCCCGGTGATGGATTGACGGGTCACGCAACGCTCAGGCACCCCAAAACTGCAGTAAAACCGTGCACGAACCTTAGTAGCCCACGTGTGTGTAATTGACCTCCCGCAGTGCGCAGTGCCACCCAGGGACAAGAAAAACATGTACGCGTGGGACACGCAGGCTACTATGACCTCGAAAATGGGTACGCGATACACAGGGGCACCCGCAGTGGGAAAAATAGCATGCACAACTCACCGTCAGACTAGCGTGATAATGAAAAACACGCATAGCCAATACCCCCGCCAAAAGAAGAGATACATCCTTGATCCGCTGTGAAGTAGTGATGGTGCACGAAACAACACGAAGGAGCAACACACACGTCAGTCTCCACGAAAGGCACATACAGCGAACTGCCGGGACCTGCTCACCTTTAACCCATGCTGAGCGAAACACCTGCGCGCATCACATCACTTACGCGCGTAGGCCCTTTCCTCGGATTACACGCATTAACACGCGGACATGCTGTTTTTTCACATGCTGCATCACTATGCACCCGTCACGAGGGAAACGCCCGCGTGCATAATGTCACAGACGCGCTTACGCACCAAGGGCCTTTCCTCGAATTACATGCTAACGTGCACTTTTTTCATGTGCCAAATCACTCCGTATCAAGCTGGCCACGCAACAACACACAAAAGACCACGCGACACCACACAAAAGACGACGCTCCTGCCCAGAACGCCATTTTCCTGCTCCCCAGAGCCCCGAGCACGCTCCCACCTGCCATCTGCTGCTGCCTAACCAACAACCAGATGAGGGTCCGGGAACGTATACGCCCATCGCTCCACGTCCAGTTCCTTGAGAGGCAGACCCGTCTGGAGTCGAGCGGTAAGTGTACATGCCTAGTGATTGGACACTGTGCATGTTGAGGTGTGGCAGGAGTGTGCAGGTTGCTGCGCTATCTCATATGTTAAGGATACAAGTCACTTTCTAACAAAACTTCAAACAGTTGACTTTACACTACATACAGACATACTCTTTTCAATGGATGTGACCAGTTTGTATACTAATATTACACATCAATCAGGAATTGAAGCAATGGAGTGGGCACTTTTGAATACTAATGACGAAATAGGCAGTGATAAACTGTTTGTGATACAGTTGCTCACAATTGTACTTAATAACAATTTCTTCATGTATGAAGATCTTTACTTTATTCAAATCTCTGGCACCTCAATGGGTGCGGCAATGGCCCCAAGTTACGCCAATGTGTATATGAGATATCTGGAAGAGACGAAGGTACTGAGCAATCCTACATGGAAAAAGAACTTGAAATTCTATGTTAGATATATCGATGACCTCTTTGGAGTCTGGTCATGAACGGAGGTGGAATTGAGAAACTTCTTTGAATATATGAATAACTTGGCACCCAGGATACAATTTACGTACAAGACCAGTGCTACATCACTAGAATTTCTGGACGTTTTGGTGTACCTTGAAGAAAATAAATTGGCAACTACCATTTATACTAAACAAACTGACAGAACTAGCTTACTACTGGCATCGAGTTTCCATCCAAAGAGAACAGTAGAGAGCATACCATTGATTCAGCTAATGAGATACAGGAGGATAGCATCCGAAGAGGATGAGTTCGACAGGAAGGCAAAAGAGTTAACAAAAAAAAATCCTTCTGAGGGGATATGACCCGATTCAAGTACAACGAGACCTCATAAAGGTAAAGGAGACATCTAAATCTGACATGCTGCAGACAAAGTGTAAAAGTGAGGAGAAATTGGTATTTGTAACTACATATTCACAACAGAGCCATCAGATTAAAAAAATCATTAAGAAGAATTGGGAAACTTTATCATTGGATCCAAAATTACAGCAACTATTTCCAACAACACCGCTGTTTGCATACAGTAAAAGTACGTCTATAAAGGACCATTTGACCAAATCCGATTTTGGGTACCAAAAGGTTAAGACGACGTTGTTCAAAGGTACTTTACCCTGCAACAACTGTAACTGTTACCACAACATCATTAAAGGCAGTTACGTACACCACCCACATAAAGGAAATAAGATCTTGCTACGACACACATCAACATGTGATACTAAGAGTGTCATATACGGCATATTATGCCCTTGTGGACTGTATTATTTAGGCCTTACGGACAGAAAAGCAAAACAAGGATGGGTAGAACACAAGTCAAATGTAAGGACAGGCTCGATTAAATCACCAGTAGCACAACACTTTAAAGATCATAAACCCACTGTAGCACAGATGCAACTTGTTATCCTTGAACATGTGGTATTACCCAGGCGGGGAGGGAACGTACAAAAATGTTTGCAACAGAGAGGGACATATTGGATCGAGCTCCTTGACTCAGTGTACCCAAGGGGTATGAATTTGGAATGGGATTTATATTGTTTTTTATAATGCTCTTTATTGTGTTTTTATAATTTGTTTTTTATAATTGTTTTTTTTTATAATTTGTTTTTTCTAAAATTGTGTGGGTAATCTGTTCTTCAGGAGGTGAAATATGGTATGTTATGTTTTCTCCCATGAACAACTTTTACTGATTGAGTATGTAGTGAACAGTGGAAATGTATATACACCAAAACCCCATTGATTGAGTTGACCAGTTGATATAATACATCATTAATATGATATAGGGATATGGAATCTGTTTATGGTTGGAAAAGTCAACGGTGTTATCATTAGATGACTGTGATTGAAAATAACGATGTGCTTATTTTTATATAAGAGGTGATCATCATTAGACAATTGTTTTTGTCATAGAAACTAAAAGAGGACACACAACAGAAATCACTGTTTCGTAAGAAGTAGATCATACTCCTTAATACGTTGAATCTGTCAGCATTCGCACAAACATTTTTTATAGCATCATACATAACAATTATTACTGCCATAAGGATGCAGAAGGGCAGAAGGGCAGTGATATAATATGGATCCATGTTAAACCTGTAGGGTTTTTGTCAACTAAAGATGGGCACTAGTAAACTACATAGATGAGTCCAATCGCTCTCGATAGAATGGTCGCCATTTTTTCTAGCAAGATGGCGCTTTACAAAGATCGTGAGAATAGGTCTAGCCTCCCTTTACTTTTGAGAAACACACGAAGGGAACTAACAGGAGTTTGTTCCGGCATAAAGTAACAGACAAGTATGTTTACTCGGTGGAGAACCGAAGACGAGATGCTGCCTATGTGTTAGGCAGCAACTTAATATCTGGGGTTTGCAGCTCAGGAAATGATCAATAAGGCGACTTGAGAGTACAGCTTGGCGAGACAAAAGCAAGAGCGTAGAGGTGGAACAGACGTGGACAACAGGTACATATTCATTTTAGGATCTGAATTGAACTATCTTGATACGGAATGTCAATTAATTTACTTTTTTGACTCGAAACCGAATAGCGACATCCGTTCTTTTATATTTAAATAGGCACAAAAATTCTACAGTCGAGTGAGACCGTTAATATCAGACTGCCAATCACAGGCGTTCGCTTCCATAGAGGAGCTAGTTTACCAAAGCACGAAGCACCGATCTCAGTCATCAGCAGGTATGCTGTTTTATTGTTAGCTTAAAGCACCCCTGCAATTTATTGGCACAGAGAAGTGATATATATATATATCTCATTTACAGCTAGAGCCGTTTTCAACTAAAAGGAACATGTTTTTTGCATAATAACAGAAAAGCGAATAGAACATATCCCTTTGAGGGCACAACATCGACTCAGAGGTGAGTCCTCGATGGATTTATGATGATATATATGTAAATAATCATAGAAAGTTAACGTATCACAGTTGTTCTGTTTACTGTGCGGGACACCACGCCTTTTAGCAAAATGACCAACCTCAGAACCGCTGTTTGAAACAGTAAATTTATTTGAATTAGGAACCAATTATGGGGTATTAATATGATCACTTTGGTTTGATTTCAGTGAAGCAAGTCAGGAATTTGACAAATATCAACACACCTTTCCGTTTGATGGATGCAGGAGACACATGTTAGTGCATAGAACTTAAGTAAGATTACCTTCACTTTATAATTTCACGAATGGAATTAATACTTATCATCAAGGAAATCGATTGTGACACCCTGTATTATTTTATTTATTTATAGGAAACTGAAAACAATATCATACCTGAAGAAGGGCAATTAGCCCGAAATGCGTAGTAGTAATAGACTGAGTGGAGTTGGTCAGAATTAACATCAACAACAGACTCCCGGTCGAGATATCGTACCATGAACATTGAGTCTAACTAATGAACAGAAATTCTTTGAATTCTGAGTTTTCAACTATCTGGGGTCAATTGTGATTGTAAACAATTTACATTATGTGAATTTCATTGCTATGATATGATGTGAATTTATCATATGAATCAATGTTGTTACTGTATGAACAATGATTAATTGAGTTGATAGTTTCTGTGAAGAACCACTATTGATTTGGCAGTTTCATAAAGTTTTATTTTACGAATTACGTTGTGAATATTGCTTACGTATAATTAACTTTAGGAATTTTGTGCAATATTTATTGCAATAGCAGTGCACCTATTTGTGTCTCAGTGTACTTCTGAGACACCATTCTTTGTTTTTCAGGAGTGTGCAGGTTGCACATATGTCTTTGTAGGGCCATGTATGGATGTGTATGTACAGGGACGTGAGCCTGCCACATGTGAGTCCTCTCATGTGTGAGACACATCGATGGTGTATGTGTTGGTAAGCATGCTGGCCAAAGGCAGGTGTAGGTGCACACATTTTTGAATTTCTGTGTATGTACTGTGGCATGGTTGTGGTGTCACACATGGATGCTGGTTCCACCTGCATGTATCTGCACTATGTACATGTGCATGTGTGTGTATATGCCAAGCATGCAACTGGGATACACCATGAATGCATGTGACACTGACATGTAGGAGGCTGATTTCCAGATGTGACATGGATGGCAATGCTATCACTGCGACAGGTGGTGGAGATGTACAGATGCATGTATGTCTGGTGGTGTGTGTGCATATGTTCTGCACTCCCCGTGTTGCATGTGACGTCAGGCTCATCTTCGGCTACCCATGCTATTGTTTGTGTATGGATGGTGCTGCCTGGTGCAACATTCCTGTTGTTTTGCTCATGTGTGTGAGTGGAAATGACATGTGTGTTGGGGTGTGTGATGCCATGTCTGATGCTTGGGACTGCCACTCATCTGCAACTGTCATGTGTGTATCAGACCATTGTACAATGCCCTGATGCCTGTGTTCTGTCTCTCCCTGTCTGCAGCATCAACTGATGAAGAGGGCGGAGATGGTGCTGTGGAGCACAGCGGCAGGGATCCCACCGCCAGCCTGAGCCACCGCCAGCCCGAGAAGCAAGGCCCAGCTCCCCTCCCAGGTTGACATCTCTTCGGGGATTAAGGAGTCTGGTGCCGCGTCCACAGCCGCAGCTGCCGGGGGTGGGTCCAAGAGGCGGAGGTCGGAGGTGGACTCCTCAGCAGCAGAGGGTCAGCTGAGACCCCACTGGGGCCTACGGAGGAAGATGGCACTGAGTCATCCCGGTTGGTGGGGGGTTTGCTTGAGGAGTAGGCCGTGGAAGTCACACGCACGGGGCCTGGATGGGGGATTCCACTGGTGCCAGTGGTGCAGTCCAGGGGCAGGGACAGGGGGCAGCACAGGACACCGCGGAGGTGCCTGTGTGTAATCCTGTCCCTGATCCTGTGACTGCATCATCCGGCGCCAGCAGGGATGCCTTCGTCAAGACCCATGTTCAGGGAGGGGATAGCCGCACAACAACTGGCCTTCCTCTCCCTGCGGATGTGGCAATCCAGGACTGTGTTCAGCCTGTCCTGGCTGGGGTGGCGTTTTGTGTTCATGACTTTCGTGGTGACGTGCAGGGTTCTCGTGAGGACAATGCACGTCATTTTGAATGCCGCGAAGACCGCGTCGACCGGCTAGGAGGGATCACTGGTGCTGGGTTCCTCCGTCTGCTGGAGCTTCTACCGACCCCCTCCTCAATTGAACCCCCTATGCACCAGTTGTCCTCCGTGCCATCTTCCTGCCCAAGTGTCACCAGGGCACCCTGTGAAGCTGGCCCTGACCCAGCGGCCAGGCTGGTGGAGGACACATTCCTGCCACAGTCAGGAGTCGGAGGTTCAGCAGAGGTGGCCACCACAGCAACTGGACCCCAGCAGGAGGAGGATGTGCAGGCATCACAAAGCAGGGGACATGCACGGCAGCAGCAGGCTCAAGGTGGGAGTGATGCTGGGTCAGGGACATCAACATCAGAGGGGCAGGCAACGGCCAGATGGCAGGAGGACCCTGGATTGGGAGTGTCTTCCGTGTGGCAGCGGTTGGGCCAGGCCATAGATGCGGAGCGGCAGCGGGTGGAAGAGGCACGGCTCACTATGGTCACGGCGGAGAATTCCATGCGCAGGGCGCTGAGGCGGGCTGAGTGCCTCGAGGGAATTTGCAGGGATTTGGAGGTGAACATGGCATTATCCCTGCGAGACCTCGGGGCCAGTGAAGAGGCCCGCCTCCAGGACATTGAACAGGAGTTCGATGATGCCCTGGTCCGGGACATCAACAAGTGAGCCATTGGACTTGCCCGCCGCCACTGTATATAGTTCATTAGTGTTAAGTTTCCTTTCTTTTTTCTTTCATTTGGGGCGCATGGACTATCCCCCACATTTTTGTATATAGTTATTTATTAGGTAGGCTTTTTTGTAGGTTTCATTTATATCGTTGTGCTCATGGACCCTGGATTTGTTATTTGTATATAAATGAACAGTGGATGTATCATTATTTTATTTTTTTTCACCATGGAGCAATGGATTTTGCTTATTTCTTTCCCTTTGGATTTGCTTTGTTGGACAGAGACTTTGGACACATTTTCATTTGGATTTTTTTGGATTCTGATTTCATATTTATTCGCATTTTGGAACATGCAGCATTTTATTTCTTATTTCCATTATTGTGTGTTTTCATTTGATTCACGGCATTTTGTACATACATGCCATTTAGGTTGTTTCATGTAATGACCAATTCAATATGGGGTGTATATAATACTTGGTTGGTTCTTTGGGCAGGGGCTGCGTGCAGTGGGATTTGGGTGGGCATGAGGGCCATGATTGTGGATCATGATGACGTGTTGGGGGGGACATGAGTTGGGGCCTGCTGGCAGGTGCCCGTCACTGCTGGGTGGGTGAGTGGGTGGGGGGACATGAGTAGGGGCCTGCTGGCAGGTGCCCATCACTGCTGGGTGGGTGAGTGGGTGGGGGGACATTAGTTGGGGCCTGCTGGCAGGTGCACGTCACTGCTGGGTGGGTGAGTGGGTGGGGGGGACATGAGTCAAGGCCTGCTGGCAGGTGCCCATCACTGCTGGGTGGGTGGGGGTGCAGGGGGACATGAGTCGGGGCCTGCTGGCAGGTGCCTATCACTGCTGGGTGGGTGAGTGGGTGGGGGGACATTAGTCAGGGCCTGCTGGCAGGTGCACGTCACTGCTGGGTGGGTGAATAGGTGGGGGGACATGAGTCAGGGCCTGCTGGCAGGTGCCCATCACTGCTGGGTGGGTGGGAGTGCAGAGGGACATGAGTCGGGGCCTGCTGGCAGGTGCCCATCACTGCTGGATGGGTGGGGGTGCAGGGGGACATGAGTCGGGGCCTGCTGGCAGGTGCCCATCACTGCTGGGTGGGTGAGTGGGTGGGGGGACATGAGTCGGGGCCTGCTGGCAGGTGCACGTCACTGCTGGGTGGGTGAGTGGGTGGGGGGACATGAGTCGGGGCCTGCTGGCAGGTGCCCATCACTGCTGGGTGGGTGGGGGAGCAGGGGGACATGAGTCGGGGCCTGCTGGCAGGTGCCCATCACTGCTGGGTGGGTGAGTGGGTGGGGGACATGAGTCGGGGCCTGCTGGCAGGTGCCCGTCACTGCTGGGTTGGTGAGTGGGTGGGGGACATGAATCAGGGCCTGCTGGCAGGTGCCCATCACTGCTGGGTGGGTGGGAGTGCAGGGGGACATGTGTCATGTGTCGGTGCTCACCTGTGCATGGTGACATGTGGGCTGGCTGGGGGGCATGGCCAGGCTGGATGGGCTGCCTGCGGGGCATGGCCAGGGGTGCAGGGTAGTCCCCTGTGTTGTGGATTGCCTGCAGGCCCTGGGGAGGGCGGAGAGGGCTCACCTGGGAGGACACACACTGCCAATTCGCGTTGGGGCACCCCAGCAATACACATACCCCGCTCGCCCAGCAAAATCATATGCGGAACTCCACGCACACCCCCCCACTATACACGTACCCCGCTGCCCATGGCCTATAGCGTGTATAACCTCCCGTGCACCCCCAGGATACATGTACCCCGCTGCCCAAGGCCTATAGTGTGTGAAACTCCCCGTGTACCTCCCAAATACACGTACCCCGCTCGCACAGGGCCTATCGCATGTGCAACTCCCCGCGTACCCCCCAAATACACATACTCTGCTCGCCCAAGGTCTATCGCATGTGAAACTCCCCTGCGTACCCCCCAAATACACATACCCTGCTCGCGCTAGGCCTATCGTGTGTGAAACTCCCTGCGTACCTCCCAAATACACATACCCTGCTCGCGCTAGGCCTATCGTGTGTGAAACTCCCCACGTACCCAACAAATACATGTACCCTGCTCGCACAGGGCATATCGCCTGTGAAACTCCCCGCGTACCCCCAAATACACATACCCTGCTCGCACAGGGCCTATCGCGTGTGAAACTCCCCTCATACCCCACAAATACACGTATCCTGCTCGCACAGGGCCTATCGCATGTGACACTTCCTGCGCACCCCCGAAAATCGCCCAGTCTGCCCATCCACCCTCCTCATGCCTCACAGGCAGACCATCCACCCTCCCCATTCCCCACAGGCAGCCCATCCACCCTCCCCATGCCCACCTCCCCATGCCCCACAGGCAGCCCATCCACCCTCCCCATGCCCCACAGGCAGACTATCCACCCTCCCTATGCCCACAGGCACCAGATCCACCCTCCCCATCCCCCACAGGCAGCCAACACTACAGGGGTGACTTTTTCCACGCAAATTACCAGGCGCAAGCGGGGTACGTGTATTCCAAGGGGTGCGCATGGAGTTTTACACGCTATTGGCCATGCGCGAGCGGGGTACGTGTATTCCGAGGGGTGCACGTGGAGTTTCACACGCTATTGGCCTTGAACGAGCGGGGAACGTGTATTCCGAGGGATGCATGTGGAGTTTTACACGCTATTGGCCTAGCGCGAGCGGGGTACGTGTATTCTGGGACGTGCGTGGGGAGTTTTACACGCTATCGGCCTAGCGCGAGCGGCATATGTGTATTCTGGGGTGTGCGCAGGGAGTTTTGCACGTGTTTTCGTGGTTGCGGGGCTGTATGCTGGTCCACTGGCCTTTGCGCCTGGTACTGGATTTGTGCGATTTCCTTGGCACACGGGGCGGGCTGGGGGCGTAACTGGCGCTGCTGCAGGGTCGCTGCGCCACTCTGCGCCACGGCTGGTTATGGATGTGTAATTCCATGAATACGCTGTGCGCCTAAATGGGTTTTGCCGCACGCGGCTAGCGCAGACTGCCGCACGCGAACTCTGTGCGCCTGCGCCACTTGTGCGCCGAATTCTATGAATTACCCCCTTCATGTCTTAATTCTGTATTTATGTGGGATTTCATGTATAATCTCTGGGGATGAGGAAAAAGAAGAACAATTTACATCTAATTTAGAGAATGTCATGTCAGCTCTAAATTCTTCTGTTAATTGAGCAGGTGGAATCAATCACAGTTGTTTATGTATGGCATAGTCGGATGATTCTGTAAAATAACAAGCCACGTTTTTAGGTAGTGTTGTGTCCTGGGGAAGCCCTGTGGTGGTGCGCGGGCCTCCCAGGGTCCGGACACCAGCGCGCGCAGGCAGCGCGCAAGAACACACGCCGGAGACGTCTGCCTGTTCCGGTGCTCCGGCGCAAACTGCCCGGGCACCGCCTTTATTAACTAGCGCGCATGCGCTGGCCCGCTGGGCCGCGCATGCACGCTTCGTGTAGACAACATCCCTCCTTTTCCCCCAAACAACAAACACACTAAAGAGGGGAGCCAATGTGGCTCAAATCAAACTGTACTTAACAGGCTTCGTTACTCAGGCTGCCGAGTCCATGATGAAATCTTGGAAACTTTGCGGTGGACGGCGTCCTTCCCTGCGCGGGTACCTGGGCGAGCCTCTCTCAAGGTCTTCTGGCCCCCCGGGGTCCCCAGGCGGTTCACCGTCTTCCTGCGGCGCCTCTGCTGCTTGCCCTTCGGCAGGACTGGTCTCTTCCTCCACGGCTACGGGTCCTATGCGCTTAAAGAAGGACGCGTTTCTGGTAACCGTCCCCCGCGCATTCGCAGCTGTGACCATTGACCCTTTGACATGAGTTACTCCCATTGGCTGGGTTTCGTAAGTCATCGAGAGCTTCCCTTCCGGTTTCCTGTTCCGTACTAGGACGGTATCTCCTACTGCTATCTCTTTTCATGGCAGCCTCCGCCTTGTTGTCTCGCTCTCGTTTCTCGCTGCTCTGTCTGCTGTCACCTGTGCGCTGTCGATCACCCCTGGGCGTCGGTCACCAGCTTCGGGTATCAGCCCTCTGGGTATTCGCTTGAACAGTGCCTCAGCGGGTTCGATTCCGGTGGATCGATGTGGGGTGGACCGGTACTCGCGGTAGTATTGGTGTGTAGAAACCCACTTCTTTCTTCTTAAATGCCACAGCCCTGCGCCTGCAGGACTGTGGGTTTTCCAAAAATTGTCTGTGACCCCCAACACAGCTGGTATGTGGCGCACGAGCACCCTTTCGGGCCGCAACCACTGCTGCCGCGTGTGAAGAGGGGAGGAGTGAGCTCAAAATGGCCGCCGGCGCTCGGCGGGTCCGTAATACGGAAGACTCTCCGTCTCTCCGACGCTGTCGGAGCACGGAAGCAGTCCGTACCTCCTCGTCACCAGTGTTGTGTCCTGGGGAAGCCCTGTGGTGGTGTGCGGGCCTCCCAGGGTCCGGACACCAGCGCGCGCAGGCAGCGCGCAAGAACACACGCCGGAGACGTCTGCCTGTTCCGGTGCTCCGGCGCGAACTGCCCGGGCATCGCCTTTATTAACTAGCGCATGCGCCGGCCCGCTGGGCCGCGCATGCGCGCTTCGTGTACACAACATCTAGACAGCTCAGGAAAGAGAAAAAGGCTGACAGGATGAAACAATTAGGATACACCTTCTAATTTAAGTATCTTATTGCAGCCACACTGTGGAACTCTACTTGTCTGTCTACCAATTATTCTCTATATTTCTGACCTTGTTTAAAGGTCAGGGTCCGGTCTGTCCAATTAACATACTCACTTACTCTAATTTCACCGGCTTCTCACTCAGCGTGAGGTAATCCGTGACAGGCTTTTATAATCGTCTGCAACTGTTCCTGGGTTTAGCAAAAAGTATTTCCCGGCACGTTGACTTGGTTGCTAATCAGACATGAGCTCTCTAGCGAAAACGTGAGGAAACAGAAACAGCATATTCTTATTAGAAACGCTGCTCTTACATAAGGGACACTAAAGTCAAAGCAGTCGTCCCTACAGAGGAAATGTGCTTACTTATGTTGCAGCCTCTTGCAATTAAGTCATCCGTCCTCTGCATTCGCGTCTGAATCCAGTGCGCTGTGGCTGCTGTCATGCATAAATAAAGTTTTACTTTTAAGTCACGTGGCAAAGGAAACTAGAAGGCTGTACATAGCAGCCATCTTATCTAAGGAACTCGTATTCGCTTGTAGAAAATGGTATCCCCCCTTTTTTGCAGAGCTCCACGAAGGTGGGATACCATTGAAATGCTTATGAAAGTGTAGTATGAACCACAGAGACACCACTACCGATTTCAAAAACCCCTGAAGAATTTCCCCTGAACGATCCGCAATCTGAACGTTATATGGGAAAGAAACGTGCAGGGTCATAATAGAGTGCCATTAATCACACTCAGAACAACAAGATTGCTCTTATTTAACTGATTATTGTATTTTTTTAAACACGTTGTATTTGTGATTGTGTTTGTGTGGTACAGGTCTTGTATTTTGTTCCGCTCACTCCATTGATCCATTCGAGCATGGGTAGTTTTCTTTTCATGACATTAGGTAAATATTAATTAGTATGTGTTGTGTTTTGCCGGTAATGGAATGACGTTTTACTATTAACTATTTTAATCTTTACATTTATAAAAGAAACACTTTTATTTCCTGATATTTTTTATACTAACAAGAACCTATGTTTATGTGATTGATTATTTTATGACTCAAGTCTGTGAATGAAGCGATTATTGAATTTTTAGTTACTTCTTATTTAGGCTGTTTTGCCCCCCTACATGTGACCTCTGTGAAGGGATTTTTTCTATAGCAACCGATCCATTCATATAAGTGCATTCTCCTTCTGCGTTGCACCACACCCATTTCTCCCTATTCGTCTTGTTGTCGAATAGGTTATCGAATGCTACTATCTCAGTTTGGAACAATGGACAGTCCCTTATCCTTGTTTTCAGGTGCTCTCTTTCTGTCTTGTCCTTTCCTTCTCCCATATCCACATACATCATTGCCTTCATCCCTATCGATTTCTCAGTAGTTTTGCTGCATAGAGTAATGCAGATCTTCACCACAAACAGTGCCACTAGTACTAATATTAGTGCCCCTCATAATACGTTCAGCCCATCTGCCAGCCATGACGGCATTCATGACCATAGGTACGTTATCCAACTCTGATCTTTTCCGGTCCCTTTGGCTTTTTCCTCCATCTTGGCATACATCTTCGGTATTCGTGCCACTGCTTCCGTTAGTGTGTATTCACTCCATCATTGGAAGGTACGAATGTACAATAGGAACTCCCAATTTTGGAGCAAACTCCTCCTTCCATTGCTGTGAGGAGATCAAGAACATACTTGTTTATGAGTGCTATCAACCTTATTGCTCGAGGCTCTTCTTTTATTGTGTTGAAACCATTTACTTTAGAATTTTTTGTCAGCATCAGATTCCATCTGGTTATCTGCAGCTATTTGTGTTCGCATATGTCTGTCCTCCTGAATAACCGATGTTCAGGTGGCACATCAACTAGGGGTGTCTCTGACTCTGATGAGAAATAGTCTCCTCTCTTTACTCACTTCCACGGACCATTTCTTTCTTCCATTTTCTTCTACTGCCACAGACCTCTTCTTTCTCGTGTTAGTACCCTTCTTCGGGAAGTCATTTTATGTCCTTCTGGGGCATTACCAGTAATGACATATTGGTGTGTACCAGCGAGCAAACTCCTCCCCAGTTAGGTGGCAAATTCTCTTATGACTTGGACCCACACGCCCAATAGTGGTCCATTATTACTGCTGTGCTTACCTTCATTGATGGATGCTTTTCTGTGTACCTACACTCTGTGTTGTCTCCAACCATCACTGTACCTTCATTCTTGGAGCATAATGCTGGCTTCTTCAGAGGTATTATGGGCATTGGCCCAGCCTCATTGTCTACTCAGTTGAGTAACTTGGCACCTGCAACCCAATCTTTCAGGCACTTGTCATTTTCTCCTTGCATTGTGTTCACTGGTAATTGTACTAGCTTGTGTGCCTTGCTTCCTTCTACCCCATCTTTCCATCGTTCTGCCATCTATACATGGCCATACACGAGCATCTGTGGTCTTCCCCAACATCCTGGTTATCCTATTTCCTTTACCTCCCTCTTGGGCCTGATAGCTTCTTTAATATTATTGTTTTTGTCTCACCTTAATGCGGTCCATCATTTATGTATTATATAGCTCAATTTAGCTGCCAGTAATTATTCATCATGTCTAGAGTGTTTATGTGAAATGTTGTTTGCAACATCCATCTCAATGTTGCTGTTTTCCCTTGGAATCTTCCTCGGGTTGTGACCATGGATAGATACACGAGGCATTGTGCTCTTGCTGCTGGAATTTCAGTTGCTATGAATGTTCTGGAGGCACTCATGGCATAGGGGATTAGTGAGCAGACATAGCATCTCTCCCCAGTGGTTTCCGTGCCTTCTTTGGTCATGTGTTTAAACAATATGTTGTTGGAACCTCGAGCAGTGTCAGTGAGATACAGGTACACCCCCCATATCAGCTTCAGCACTGCGCTTAACTCTTCTTACCATGCTCACAATGCTCTCCTCTCCACCTGACATGGTCGATCCACCTGCTGCAGTTGGGGTAATGTTAGCAGAGGGTACAGCGGTTTCACTGGACACAAGGGATATTCTCCAAAATAGAAATGAAAAATCCCCGCTTGGAAAGAGACAAAACAAAATAAGCATATTTTGTATTATTCCCTCCATTTACCCGTGCTGTTGGATCCTTCTACAGCTTGAAAATATCAGTTGCCTGCCTGGAATGCGCGAAACTGTGCGTTATTGGATTAGTGTGGTGTTAGTTTAAGCCATATGAATCATAAAATTGGACATTGCGAAGATAAATAGTTTTTCCCACACAGTTTGAATTCTAGTGTCTCTGAGTACTGCAAGGACAGATGGGTTTCCTCATTCGAGTTGTGGATAAGCCTGGGCCAAATATGCTATAAAAACTTGGCAGTACACTCTAGGAGGAAGTGCTCAAAGTCTGTTGGACCTTCTAATAAAGTGGACTAAATGGCCCTGAAAAGTATAAGTTAGTGAATCATTGGGCAACATGAAAAATGATGCAATAAAACAGTTGCACTTTCTCGAAGAATGTGTGCAGAGAGAAAAATAACAAACAGACAGTGAACCCTCATTCTGGATATGTAGGAAGTCCTTGCCCTAACTCTTCTGCCAGTGACAAGTAAGCATTTGGTGTTCTCTACTCGGCAGTGCTGGTTCCAAATTATCTCCTTGCTCTTCTCGATGATGATCATTGGTTCTCTCTATCTTGTTGCAAGGTGAGGCCACAGCTTTGTAGGGCTTGATGTCATTGATATGATTTCAGACTGTCTTCCCCTTGAGTCTCAAAGCTCTCTCAGTTACTGCTTCTACAATGTGGGGACCCGTAAATATGCTGTGTCCCAACGCCGTGGGAAATTATGGAGAAGAACACTGTAACCAGGAAATACAAATCGTAAGTCATCTGCAGTGTTGACTCTGCTGCTTTCCCCATTGACTTCAGGGCCTCCCTGGTTTTGTTGGATCTGGTGAGAGATATAAGAGACACTAGCAATCAAGGAAGTAACATACTCATACATATCTTGAGTCAGTACAGTCACTGCACTTTGCACATCTTTTGTCCCTCTAGATGGACGAGCCAGGGGAAGTTGCATGCGCTGTCCTCTCACCACCTCATGTGGGGTTAAATGGTGGTCGGACCTGAGCTTGTTGCACAATGCAAATAGAGCTAGAGGAAAACAGTGTAGCCAATTCTTGTTGAGACTTTTCTTAATTTTGGCAATTGATACCTTAAGCAGGCCATTGAGGCGTTCATACATTCTGTTGGTTTGTGGATGATAAGCACAGGAATAAAATGTTGGATGCCCTGCACCATTGTAATAGGCTGGAACATCTAATTGTCTAAGTGAGAGCCATTGTCAGATCGCAGGACCTGACAAACAAGCCCCATTGTGAGAATACTTCCCCAGACCAGAAATGTTGCTGCTCTGAGGGCGTCAGGATTAAAACAGAGACCAGCCTCAATATACCGGGAAAATTGACACACAGCCACAATCATGTAGCGGTACCCTTTGCAGACCTGAATCATGCTGAAATGGATCAATTGGGAGAGGTATGTCTCCTCTCACAACTCTCAATGTATGTCCTGCAGTGAACTGTTTGCAAGTCAAACAGTTACTCATACATTCAACCACGTGTTCCACCAAATTAGGACAGAACAATGTTTCTCCAATATGGGCGACAAGCCGATCCTTCCCTGTATGTTTTGGGTAATGTAAATGTGTCAGTGCTGTATCCAATGATGTGAGTGGAATTACCACTTTCTCTGTGTTATTTTGCTGCCATAGGCCATCTGTTGGAGATACTGTACATCCTCTCCTAAGCCACAAGTCCTTCTCATTCCTGGGTGCAGCTCCCTGCAGCTCCATTAATTGTGTTGCTGATATTACATTGTTCCCTTCCTTGAGTATCATTGCCCTTGCATAATCACAGGCATTTGACGAGGCCTCCATTACTAGGAGCTCTCCAAAATATGTGGTAGATTTTGTTTCTGCATCTGCTGCTTCATTCCCCCTTAGGCTTAGGACAGGGTCCTCCCCTTGTGTGTGTGTGCTTGGCATTTCACTATTGCTAGTTCCTCGGAATAATGTATGACATCTACTAGCCTGAGCAATAGGAGTGCATGCTGTACTGGTGACCTGTCAGCACATCTGAAGCCCTGTTTTATCCTTCATGGCAGCCCAGAATGCACTGTGGATGTCACATAGGCTGAATCCGAGTAAATTGTCACCTCTGTTTTCTGGCTGTGCTCCAATGCCAATATTAAGGCCACTAATTCTGCTGCTTGTGCTGAATAATGTGATGGCAATAGTGTGCTGGCCACTACCTCACTGGTTACGTCATCTCTTAACTTCACCATGACTGTCCCAATGCGTCTGACCCCATCTGTCTGGTCAATTGTCGATGACCCGTCAATATAGAGCCGCCTCCTCCCTCAAGTGTGTCCTCATGTAACTGGTGAGTGTCACTGAATTCTTGTAACTTTAGTGTGCAGTCATGTGTATATTCATCCTCCTGTAGAACGTCGCAAGAAAGGTCACCAGATTTACAAGTCTACATCTCACTACCTTGAGGGCTGGATTGGATAGTAACACTTCGTACCCTGATGCTCTTTGTGTTGTCAGTGGGCTCTTTGGTCTTTCCAGTAGAGAGTGGTGCTGCACCCCATGATTTGTCCACTGCGAATGCGACTGCAGCCAAAGCGTGTTCGCACAGGTAATGTCCTCTCATTGCTGGGTCTAACTTCGAGCTGTAGTATGCTGGTGGCTTGTGCCCCAAGCGGTCTTCTGGGTAGGTACTGCTGTTATCACCACCCCATCGGAGTGAAAGAACAAAAATAATTCCTTTTTATAGTCTGGGATCTGTAAACCTGAATCTGTGCATATTGCTCCCTTCAGCTCATTAAATGCCTCAGTCATTTCTGTTGTCCATCATATTGTCTTGTCACCTTTCTGGGCTTCCTTCAGTGCACTCAGTGGAGGCCTGGTGTAAGTACTGTAGTCAAAGAACCATGCTTTACAGTAATTGCATAACCCCAAGAACTGCTGCATCTCCCTGACTGTTGTGGGTTGCACTGTCCTGTGTATTGCCTCTGCCCTCTCTGGCGTCAATTGTCGGCCATTTTGGGAGATCATCTGCCCAATGTATAGCACTTCTGTCTGATAGTACTGTAATTTGGCTTTGTCCACATTGTACCCTTGTCAGATAACATTGTCAGCATGGGTTCTGGGTCATTTCTCCACTGTTCTTCTGTTGTGCTGCAGATCAATATGTCACCCACATACTGTATGATCATGCATTCCATCTGCACATTGCATAGGTCCATCTGGAAGACCCTATTGAATATGGAGGGTGATTCACAGTACCCTTGAGGAAGTCTTGTGTGTTTACACTTCTTATTTCTATATAGAAATGAAGTCAAGTCGTGTGAGACAGGGTGTAGTGGTATAAAGAAGAAAGCAATCTTCAAGTCTGACCGTGAACCAGGCAGTTTTCGCTGGAATGCTGCACAAGATTATCATTGGATTCGGAAATAAAGGATATTCTGCTTCTACAATATGGTCCAGAGGTCACAAGTCCTGTATAAAATCCCATGACCTTCCTGTTGCTTTCTTAACAGGGTACACATCCATGTTGCATGGTGATTCTGATGGCACTACGATGCCTTGCTTCACTAGTGCTTCAACAGTTTTGTAGATGCCCTTGTATGACTCCCTTGAGAGTGGGTATTTTATAATTTGTGGTAAAAATCTACTGGCTTCAGCTTGATCTTCACCACTCCCACCCCCTTCAGAAGCCCCACAACATAGGGACTGTTGGTCCATAGGATGCTGGGTACCTTGGCCAGATCCATCTCGAGAAAGGTTGACGTGCCTTCAGCGCCTCAACCATTCTCTGTGGTACTGTAATGTATCATCACCCAATATGTGACATTCATTTCAAACACAATGTCATGGTCTGATCTGTTGTCCCTGAACAAGTCTTTGTCTGGCACCGTGGTTAAGCTGTATCCTTCAGCTATGCGATTACTGCTCTGCATGTTCACCCCTTGTCATCTGTCCCATGCACTGCTATCCATTCGTCTCCCACGATTACTGCCTCTAACTCTAGTGGCACGATCGCCCCTCCCTTCTCATCCATTGGTATCTCTGGTCTGAACAAGTACTCATTTGGAATGTGCCACATCTTCCCTTGGATCCCTGGGAGCCATGCTATTGCAATCTCAGTCCCATATTGCAACAACTCCTCATCCACTGGCACCACCCTCTCTACCCTTTTTCCACAGTAGGCTTGAATGATTTCCTGTACATTAAGAAGGTGTTTCCCTGGTGTGAAGCGCACTATCCCCTTGTCTGTTAATGAGATGGTCATGTTACGCTTGCTCATCATGTCTCTCCTGAGGATGTTTACATGCGTCTGTCAAGAGTAAATTAGGGGCAGTGATAGATCATGTTCCCCTATAGAGAAGGCAATGTTGTCTGTGAACGGAACACTTCTGTAGCTCCAGAGAATCTTTGCGTATTCATGGCATCATCTGACAACCTATATTTCTCCTCCGGGATGCAGGATTTAGTCGCCCCTGTGCCTACAAGAAAGGAAAAAGTCACTACGCAGGGTTAGGTGTAACCGACAGGATGGCACATATCAAGTCCATCTGAGGATATAAGGACATCCTGCTCCCCAGAAATGGGTTGTTCCCCACCATAGTGACCCCCAAGTTCCTAATGGCGACTGCTGCTATGGAGTCCATACGTGCCATTTTCCTGTTATTTGGTTATGTGTTATTCTGTGTCTGTGGTACCTGTGGTGTCCTGTATGTGGGCTGTGTGTAACCTTGTGTCTGAGACATCTGTGGTGACTGCAAATACAGCAGTATAGGTGCTGGCATCTGTGGTATCTGTGTCATGGGCTGGTGTGGCTGGCTGTGGGTATGCATTTGGTGCCTGTTCTTGTGTTGTGTTGTTGTGTTTGGTCCTGTGTATAATGCTTGTCCTGTTCCCCATGGTATGCTGGTGGTATTGCATACCCCATTCTGTTGTACCCCCCACTTCTGCACACTCTTGACCTGAGCCCTACCTGCTAGCGTATGCCCAGCACTGTGGTGGCTCCCTCCCCTGTCCATGGAGACCCCCAGAAAACTTCCCTGGGCCCTGCTGCACCTGATGCCGTTATCCCCAAAACTCACCAGGAAATACACCTTGGTTGTGATGTATCTGTGGCCTATACCTGTGTCAACTAGATGGCTCCCCTCTTCCTCGAAACCCATGCTGCACATTCCCCACCCCATGAATCCTCCCCCTGCGGGTGGTGGTACGTACTGTGGCTGTGGTGGCCCTTGTCCTTCCATGCTTGTCAGCAGTGCCACTTCCATGGCACATTTAGATAGCTTCCTTTGTACCAACTTCTCTTCCTACTGCTTTCTTTCCTCGTGCTTCTTCCTCATGTTTTCTTACAGTAGCCTGTAGTGGTGTACTATCATGAGCTATATTTCTGGTCATGGTTTTGCCCCCATGCCACCAATTTCTTAAGCTGCTTCTGCACTAGTTCTGGCAACCCCTGGCACAGTATTTGGTAAAATATTGCTACTAGTTCTCGCATTTAAAGGCACCAAAGCTCTTGAATGGTTTTAATGTAGTGTAAGGGGTCTTCATCTTCCCCCATTTTGCGTGACATAATCGCACCAATGCCTGAAATGTCTGGGTATCGTGTCCTTAGAACTTGCCATATGGCTGCTCTGAAATTTGCAAATGGCGAACCATTGTGCACCGTGTTGTGGGTGGTTACTGCTCGGTACCCTGTCCTTCTCCATACGCCATCAGCAGCCTCTCCAAGAATTGCCACTAGTAGCCCCTTTAGGTCTCCCACTGCTAACGTCTGTCCCGCTGTCATTCTTTCCTTTTCGTATGTCCATTAACCACCCCTGTGATTAACGAGGGTAGCCTACACCTCAAGCTTTCCTCGTCTATGTGTTTCCATTGTATATATTGAGGTTGCTACCTCCTTTTTCCAATAGGGGCAGCTGTGTGAACCATGTGAACCATATCTCCCTGTTCAGTCTTTGTGTCAGTTGCGCTCATCTATCCGATCCCCCAGTGTTCTTAGTGTCAGCACATGCTATGGCCATCTCCACCTTCCTTCCTCCTGGGAGATCTTTGAGTCTCTCAATGTATGTGAACAAGTTTTCAGAGGTGTGTGATGCATCTGTGGTCCGTGGCGTGGCAACCCCATACTCATTCCATCTGATACGTAGGCCGGCCTGCCCTCCGTGGAGGTGCTGTCTGGCTCTGCTCATCTATCCCCTCCCTTTTTGTCATACCTGTGTCCATTGCCAATCATGACCTTATGTCTCTGATCACGTGCTCCTCCTCCTCCTCGTTCCGATTGTGCTCTTGCATGAGCCACTCTAGCTGCCACTTCCACCATTCCCTATTCGCTAACACTTGCTGTACCTTCTTATTCTCTTCCCTTCTCCTCTCAATCTCTTCTTGCTCCTTCCTTCTCCTCTGCCACTGCTCCTGCTCTTTCTCTTCCTCCCCTTTCCTCTCTCTGCACTCTCGTCTGTGTCCTCTGTTTTTGCTCGCAGGAGAGTGTGGGGGAGCGGAAGGTGGGGAGGCTGGTCCCGTGCCTCCTGTTGGCTCAGCATCCATCGACACCTCATTACTTCCCCCGCACTCTCCTGAAACATCAGCCACAGCTCAAATATGGCCATGCGGTTGGCTAACTTCTTCCTCTTAAAAGTGTCCTGTAAGTGTGTCAGTAATGATTACCGCACATCTCTGGAGAAACTTCTGCATTGTGACAATGGCTTAGTCAATTTAGGATTGGTGTTTTTCATCCATTCCGTACTATATTTACAAATCTTGTCCTTATAGGGTGGAATTGTCTTATATAGGTGTAGAAGGGGTGTGTCTCCCCTACAATTACTTTGATACATTGCTCTTATACACTTGACCTCAAATCAAGGCTTTTGACACTCCGCTGTTGGTAAAACACAGTAAAACAATGTTCTTTCAATCTTTCTTGAGCCTCTCTGGCCTCAAAACAGTCTGACAGGAGTGCTGAATGCATCACCCCTCTGCAATTACCCACCTCTACAGGCCCACTCACATATCTCACGGATGCGTCTTCCGCACACTACCACTGAACAGCCTCCTCTGACAATCTCAAGTTGCTCAACACCTTGTGCTCTCCCAGTCCTATGCACAGACCTAAGGGGTGACATCAACAACTCACTAAGCAAGGTAGTGCTAAAGATCACTTACTGCAGACACAGTGCTGAAATTCTGTTGCACAAAAGTACACACAACCCCAACAAACATAAACCCATAGCCGTCTTCCTGCCTCCTACCAGGGGAAACCAATATTTGTATTGTGCTCTATCTGTACCTATAGCGTCTCCTTACAGGTAAAGCGCCTCCGCGGGACTTAACCATACAAGCACCCTTTGGCAATCTAGGTCAGCTCCCTTTGCTAAACCTTACGGGGATACCATCAACTAGGACCCGAGCTAAAATGCCCAATCCACAGGGAATCCACTATTTACATAACATCTGACATCTGTGCCCTTGAGTCAATAGTCTAGGTTCCAGAACAATTTCCCTCAAGACCGAATGTGCCCTAACCACAAAAATTGCATCTACCTCTGTTCCTGTCCCTAATAAATTTGACAATGCTAGACAATACTCAACACCACTGGGCAATATTTGATAATACTCGCAAAAATAGTCAACAATACTCAATGCCACCCACGCACACCCCCCATTACTTTCCCACTCCCCTTAGTTGCTGTGTGGCTGAGTCAATACTTACACAACTTGATCTGCTGATGATGCTCAGCTGCTGGGTTACCCAAAGCTGACACACACCTCTTCTGGTCTGCTGGACTCCTCAAGGACCACGGGCAGGATATTTCTCAAGCTGGCTCCTGACGGCCTATACACAGGGTGCTCATTCTCTATCTTCTCAAAACCCGCAGGGATCCTGCAGTCTCCAGGCACTGTTGTGGGAGAGTCGGCTTTGTGCTGAACTGGCATAGCCCAACCCGTCCTCTGCTACCAACTTGTATACCAGAGGCGTGAGGATTTACTCTCCCCAGAGCCCAACAACCTCTCCCCAGAATAACAGAGGACTCAGCCAAGGGCAAGTTCAACTGTCATTTACTACAAAAAACCAAAAGGGATTATACAGGACAATCTCAATTGTGGCTATGGACCACAAAAGCGAGCTCCTCGGGTCTGCATTTATGAGGATTTTATTCTGTTTTCCTTCAACTGGCCCCTTGTCATTTGAACTTGGAATGCGCTTGCTTATCTGTGACCTTTGCTGTGAGCTCGGTCTTCCTGCTTTGTGCTTTGTGCAGCCTGAGTCTGCTCCCCTTGTCTGGTGCCCTGCATTTTAAGGCCGTCTATAATTTTCCTTAAACTTATAATGTGGTTTCTACATGTTTGCACTATGCTATGCTTCCTATAGGTTAGTCGCACGTGGTTCTCCCAGGTTCCATATATGCTTCTTTAGACCCATAGAATTAATTGCTATAAGCATCTGCAAGCTTGCTCAGGACCTCTTGTTGCCTTGCGTTTTAGCATTGCTGTACTTTGCTAATGAGAAAGATAATAACAGCTTTAACAGTATGTATATGTTTCTGTCCTCTATCTACAGAACTGTAAATGCATGTTCTTTGTGTATACAAGTGCATGTTCATGTAATGCTGTGCAGGGCTGTGAGTGTGTTTTCATGACTAACACTGCTACGTCTAGGTGTCACTAGTGACGTCAGCTCAGTGTTTTCTTGACAGTTAATTGAAGCAGTTCATTAGAGTGTTTGCATCAACGATCACCGTCGAGTCACCTGTATCTGAAATTATGTGCACTGGATAAGGTTGGAATGGCTGTCTGAGGGGATACCTCTTTGCATACGTGTCAGTCAGTGGTGCACTTGAGGATTGTACAAATAATGAATGACTTCCAGTGTTCTTGTATCGTTGGCCTGTCATGTTCATAGGGGTGAGGAGAGGCATTCTTTGGACCCTCTCTTCAATGGCAATTGCAATTGATCATGTTGTTGCATTGATTTTACACTAGACAATTTTACATGTGTTTCTGATTCCAAACCCTTATGTGTACCTTTATGTTGTTTTTATTGTTTTGCCCTGTTAGTATGTAAAAATGTTACGGGTAGACATGTCTATTGGTGGTGACTCAATCCGTGACCATGAACGCTCCAATCATAGGTCGTATTTTGTGGCAGGCTTTGGTAGCTGAGGATATAAACCCATAGGTTGTACGTACTGTAATAGCTGTTTGTATTTGGTGCCATGATCATATTATGTTGTGGGTGTTTTAGCACAGATTTGATCATGTGTTTCTGTCTGGGTATTCTCAGCTGAAGAATAGTGTGAATTAACTTTGAAACCTTTGTAATATGTGTGTTTGAGCACATTTCAAACATGTATGTGTAACCACGTCTATAGGTGCGTTTTCACGTGTAACCACGGTTATCACTGTGGTTCTGTAATTTGGCAAATTAGGGGGAAAATATTTATTTTTCCATAGTGTGTAAATGTTGTATAAAGTACTCTTTGGAAGGATTGTGTTGGGGTTGTTTGATTGATATAGGTTTTAATAAAAATGTGTTCTTGTTTGCTTTTTACAGGCTCCTTTTTGTGCTATTGATTTATGAAAGATATGAAAGTGACCTTTTGGTGAACTTGTCACATTCTGGTTCCAGAAGTGAAATTGTGCACATGTTCTGTGTTTGTCTATAGTGAAGATCTGTTTATTAATTGAAGCAGCTGAAGATTAATGAAGTATGTGTATATGTCTGATGTAGTCAGGTTTATAAGTACTGTTTGAAAAGTATGGTTTTGCATTGTTTGGTTCAGTGTTTTTTGCAGAGTGATGGAGCTGTTTGACATGTTATGCTATGCTTATGTGTGATAAAAAATATATTTCCAAATAAAGATTGTTTCTCAATGACAGTGGAAGATGTGATATGCATGTGGGTGCATAAGAAACTCGACTGTAAAGCAAGCAGTATACCTCTACCCTTGACAAATATTGTTGCTGTGTGTGCTTTGTAGTTGGATATTAATCTTTTTTGTATGGCCTTACATTGGTGATTTTGGTGATTTTGTTCCATCTTAGAATGTTTTCAGGTAATGTATGCTATATGAGCTGTTCAATAGTATTCAACATTACTCAAGCACTTAGAAGAAAGGTGTAGATGGGTCATTTTTTATACTGCAGAATTTCCACTATCATGTAATTGGTGGTAGTCATTTAAAAATAATAATAAACAACCTTATTTGGCAATTTCACTATTTGCTTGGAAATGGTGTGCTTTGGAAGGGCATGAATCTATTTGTGTTTCATGGAATGCAATGCAATATATTGTTACACAATGCACTGATATAGGTATATGTAAAATGAATAAGGGTGCACAGTGGGTTCTGGCAAACAGTATTATAGATGAGGTTCCCTCACATAGCTTTCTGGGACTGCCCAGGGCACTGGTTATTGAAACCCTATTTGAGTGGGCATGGGCAGTGAAGGGACGTCATGCATGCTGATATGTTTTATTGAGTAGTAATAGTAGTGATTAGTTTGTAGATAAAATATAGGATAGTGGGCCAAGCCGTTGGCCCTATGATTGTTGAACAGGTGAAAACAGGTGAAACGCTTGACCATACATGTTATTTGATGAGGATGACTAAGAAGGACTGATTAAATGGGTGGTAGGGGGAGAAGGGTTGTGACCGGGCACAGTAATGGAACTAGCAGTAGACGGAATGCTGTCTGTCTAGAATTGGCATGCAGTTCTTAAGGACAGGCTTATAAGGTGTGAAAACTGGAGTTTGGTGGAACAACTAAGTGGGAGTGCATTATTTTGGAGCTCTTTTCTTTATTACCCCTTTCATGAATTGAAGACACACTAGAGATGCATGAATGGTTGGTTTCTAAATCAAAGCAAAGATATGTTGGAAATAATTTTGGAACACCTTTATGAATGTGAATGAAGGATATTATGCTGTTTTTGTATGACCTTATATTTGTGATGTGGTACTGTCTTAGGCCCTCATTACGACCCTGGCGGATTTTTTCCGCCATCGGCGGACTTTTCCGCCATGGCGCAAAGTCCCTTTACGCCATGGCGGATGGCGGACTTACCGCCCCATTCCGAGGTCGGCGGGGCGGTAAGTCCCCATTGACCCATTTACCCTTCCCCATTCCCATTTCGGCCCCATAGGGTATAATGGGAGTGGGGAAGGAGTTAATTACGCCACCGTAAATTACGGTGGCGTAATTAACACCAAGGTCCCAGAGCGCCATGGATTTTTCCGCCCGCAAAAAGCGGGCGGAAAAATGACCATGGCGCTCCGGGAACTCGTAGTTGGCGGTAAGGGGTCGGCGCAGCTAACGCTGGCGCAGACCCCTTAGCGCCAGGGTCGTAATGAGGGCCTTAGAATGTTCTCAGGTTATGTATGCTATATGAGCTGTTCAATAGTATTCCTCATTACTCAAGCACTTAGAGGAGAGATGTAGATGGGGCATTTTTGTATACTAAAGGATTCCACTCTGACGTAATTGGTAGTAATTTAGAAAAAAAAATCAATTTCCATATTTAGCAGTTTCACAATTTTCTTGGAAATTGTGTGATTTGGAAGGGCAGGAATCTATTTGTGTTTCATGGTATGTAATGCAATATGTTGTTACGCAATGCACTGAAGTAGGGAGAGATAAAATGTATAAGAGTGCATAGTGGCTTAACAGTATTATAGATGAGGTTCACTAAAATAGCTTTCTGGGGCTGCCCAGGGCACTTGGCTATTGAAACTCTATTGGAGTGGGGATGTGCAGTGAAGGGAGGACATGCATGCTGATATATTTTGTTGAGTAGTATTATTAGTGAATTAGTGAATAGTTTGTAGGTGAAATTTAGGATAGTGGGTCAGGCCGTTGGCTGTATGATAGTTGAGTAGGTCGAAACATGTGAGTCGATTGACTTTACAAGCTATTTCATAAGGATGACTAAGAAGGACTGATTAAATGGGTGGTAGGAGAAGGAAGGTTGTGACAGAGCACAGTTATGGGACTAGCAGTAGCGTGAATGCTGTGTGTCTGGAGTTGGCCGACAGTTCTTAAAGAAAGGCCTGTAAGGTGTGTGTTGAGTGGAGCAACTAAATGGCAGTGCTTTATTTTGCAGTTCTTTTCTCTCATTGGGCCTCATTACGAGATTCGCGGTAATGGAAAAACAATGCCGGTAAGGGAATACCGGCACCGCATACCGCTCTGGCCTATTACGAGTTGACAACCCGGTATCAGCACCACCGCTAAGACCATGCAACCCCGTACTGGCATGCACGTGGGCACGCGGCCCTTCGGGCCGGCAATACCGGGATGGCGCTAAATGGAGGACATCACAAGTCATGCGGACATGCAACTACTGGCATCACAAAGGCGTACTAAGGGATACCGGGATAGCGGCATCACCGGCATCGCATATCACCCGTTAACAGCAATGTGCAGTGTCCCAACTGCCACAGGTGCACACAATCAGCACAGGTGGAGGCAAAGTCTACATCTCACTACCATGAGGGCTGGATTGGATAGTAACACTTCGTACCCTGATGCTCTTTGTGTTGTCAGTGTGCTCTTTGGTCTTTCCAGTAGAGAGTGGTGCTGCACCCCATGATTTGTCCACTGCGAATGCGACTGCAGCCAAAGCTTGTTCGCACAGGTAATGTCCTCTCATTGCTGGGTCTAACTTCGAGCTGTAGTATGCTGGTGGCTTGTGCCCCAATCGGTCTTCTGGGTCAGTACTGCTGTTATCACCACCCCATCGGAGTGAAAGAACAAAAATAATTCCTTTTTATAGTCTGGGATCTGTAAACCTGAATCTGTGCATATTGCTCCCTTCAGCTCATTAAATGCCTCAGTCATTTCTGTTGTCCATCATATTGTCTTGTCACCTTTCTGGGCTTCCTTCAGTGCACCCAGTGGAGGCCTGGTGTAAGTACTGTAGTCAAAGAACCATGCTTTACAGTAATTGCATAACCCCAAGAACTGCTGCATCTCCCTGACTGTTGTGGGTTGCACTGTCCTGTGTATTGCCTCTGCCCTCTCTGGCGTCAATTGTCGGCCATTTTGGGAGATCATCTGCCCAATGTATAGCACTTCTGTCTGATAGTACTGTAATTTGGCTTTGTCCACATTGTACCCTTGTCAGATAACATTGTCAGCATGGGTTCTGGGTCATTTCTCCACTGTTCTTGTGTTGTGCCGCAGATCAATATGTCACCCACATACTGTATGATCATGCATTCCATCTGCACATTGCATAGGTCCATCTGGAAGACCCTATTGAATATGGAGGGTGATTCACAGTACCCTTGAGGAAGTCTTGTGTGTTTCCACTTCTTATTTCTATATAGAAATGAAGTCAAGTCTTGTGAGACAGGGTGTAGTGGTATAAAGAAGAAAGCATTCTTCAAGTCTGACCGTGAACCAGGCAGTTTTCGCTGGAATGCTGCACAAGATTATCATTGGATTCAGAAATAAAGGATATTCTGCTTCTACAATATGGTCCAGAGGTCACAAGTCCTGTATAAAATCCCATGACCTTCCTGTTGCTTTCTTAAAAGGGTACACATCCATGTTGCATGGTGATTCTGATGGCACTAGGATGCCTTGCTTCACTAATGCTTCAACAGTTTTGTAGATGCCCTTGTATGACTCCCTTGAGAGTGGGTATTTTATAATTCGTGGTAAAAAAACTACTGGCTTCAGCTTGATCTTCACCACTCCCACCCCCTTCAGAAGCCCCACAACATAGGGACTGGTGGTCCATAGGATGCTGGGTACCTTGGCCAGATCCATCTCGAGAAAGGTCGACGTGCCTTCAGCGCCTCAACCATTCTCTGTGGTACTGTAATGTATCATCACCCAATATGTGACATTCATTTCAAACACAATGTCATGGTCTGATCTGTTGTCCCTGAACAAGTCTTTGTCTGGCACCGTGGTTAAGCTGTATCCTTCAGCTATGCGATTACTGCTCTGCATGTTCACCCCTTGTCATCTGTCCCATGCACTGCTATCCATTCGTCTCCCACGATTACTGCCTCTAACTCTAGTGGCACGATCGCCGCTCCCTTCTCATCCATTGGTATCTCTGGTCTGAACAAGTACTCATTTGGAATGTGCCACATCTTCCCTTGGATCCCTGGGAGCCATGCTATTGCAATCTCAGTCCCATATTGCAACAACTCCTCATCCACTGGCACCACCCTCTCTACCCTTTTTCCACAGTAGGCTTGAATGATTTCCTGTACATTAAGAAGGTGTATCCCTGGTGTGAAGCGCACTATCCCCTTGTCTGTTAATGAGATGGTCATGTTACGCTTGCTCATCATGTCTCTCCTGAGGATGTTTACATGCGTCTGTCAAGAGTAAATTAGGGGCAGTGATAGATCATGTTCCCCTATAGAGAAGGTAATGTTGTCTGTGAACGGAACACTTCTGTAGCTCCAGAGAATCTTTGCGTATTCATGGCATCATCTGACAACCTATATTTCTCCTCCGGGATGCAGGATTTAGTCGCCCCTGTGCCTACAAGAAAGGAAAAAGTCACTACGCAGGGTTGGGTGTAACCGACAGGATGGAACATATCAAGTCCATCTGAGGATATAAGGACATCCTGCTCCCCAGAAATGGGTTGTTCCCCACCATAGTGACCCCCAAGTTCCTAATGGCGACTGCTGCTATGGAGTCCATACGTGCCATTTTCCTGTCATTTGGTTATGTGTTATTCTGTGTCTGCGGTACCTGTGGTGTCCTGTATGTGGGCTGTGTGTAACCTTGTGTCTGAGACATCTGTGGTGACTGCAAATACTGCAGTATAGGTGCTGGCATGTGTGTTATCTGTGTCATGGGCTGGTGTGGCTGTGGGTATGCATTTGGTGCCTGTTCTTGTGTTGTGTTGTTGTGTTTGGTCCTGTGTATAATGCTTGTCCTGTTCCCCATGGTATGCTGGTGGTATTGCATCCCCCCATTCTGTTGTACCCCCCGCTTCTGCACACTCTTGACCTGAGCCCTACCTGCTAGCGTATGCCCAGCACTGTGGTGGCTCCCTCCCCTGTCCATGGAGACCCCCAGAAAACTTCCCTGGGCCCTGCTGCACCTGATGCCGTTATCCCCAAAACTCACCAGGAAATACACCTTGGTTGTGATGTATCTGTGGCCTATACCTGCGTCAACTAGATGGCTCCCCTCTTCCTCGAAACCCATGCTGCACATTCCCCACCCCATGAATCCTCCCCCTGCGGGTGGCGGTACGTACTGTGGCTGTGGTGGCCCTTGTCCTTCCATGCTTGTCAGCAGTGCCACTTCCAAGGCACATTTAGATAGCTTCCTTTGTACCAACTTCTCTTCCTACTGCTTTCTTTCCTCGTGCTTCTTCCTCATGTTTTCTTACAGTAGCTTGCAGTGGTGTACTATCATGAGCTATATTTCTGGTCATGGTTTCGCCCCCATGCCACCAATTTCTTAAGCTGCTTCTGCATTGGTTCTGGCAACCCCTGGCACAGTATTTGGTAACATATTGCTACTAGTTCTCGCATTTAAAGGCACCAAATGATTTTAATGTGGTGTAAGGGGTCTTCATCTTCCCCCATTTTGCGTGACATAAACGCACCAATGCCTGATGTGTCTGGGTATCGTGTCCTTAGAACTTGCCATATGGCTGCTCTGAAATTTGCAAACGGCGAACCATTGTGCACCGTGTCCTGGGTGGTTACTGCTGGGTACCCTGTCCTTCTCCATACGCCATCAGCAGCCTCTCCAAGAATTGCCACTAGTAGCCCCTTTAGGTCTCCCACTGCTAACATCTGTCCCGCTGTCATTCTTTCCTTTTCGTATGTCCATTAACCACACCTGTGGTTAACGAGGGTAGCCTACACCTCAAGCTTTCCTCGTCTATGTGTTTCCATTGTATATATTGAGGTTGCTACCTCCTTTTTCCAATAGGGGCAGCTGTGTGAACCCTGTGAACCATATCTCCCTGTTCAGTCTTTGTGTCAGTTGCGCTCATCTATCCGATCCCCCAGTGTTCTTAGTGTCAGCACATGCTATGGCCATCTCCACCTTCCTTCCTCCTGGGAGATCTCTGAGTCTCTCAATGTATGTGAACGAGTTTTCAGAGGTGTGTGATGCATCTGTGGTCCGTGGCGTGGCAACCCCATACTCATTCCATCTGATACGTAGGCAGGCCTGCCCTCCGTGGTGGTGCTGTCTGGCTCTGCTCATCTATCCTCTCCCTTTTTGTCATACCTGTGTCCATTGCCAATCATGACCTTATGTCTCTGATCACGTGCTCCTCCTCCTCCTCCTTCCGATTGTGCTCTTGCATGAGCCACTCTAGCTGCCACTTCCACCATTCCCTATTCGCTAACACTTGCTGTACCTTCTTATTCTCTTCCCTTCTCCTCTCAATCGCTTCTTGCTCCTTCCTTCTCCTCTGCCACTGCTCCTGCTCTTTCTCTTCCTCCCCTTTCCTCTCTCTGCACTCTCGTCTGTGTCCTCTGTTTTTGCTCGCAGGAGAGTGTGGGGGAGCGGAAGGTGGGGATGCTGGTCCCGTGCCTCCTGTTGGCTCAGCATCCATCGACACCTCATTACTTCCCCCGCACTCTCCTGAAACATCAGCCACAGCTCAAATATGGCCATGCGGTTGGCTAACTTCTTCCTCTTAAAAGTGTCCTGTAAGTGTGTGAGTAATGATTACCGCACATCCCTGGAGAAACTTCTGCATTGTGACCATGGCTTAGTCAATTTACGATTGGTGTTTTTCATCCATTCCGTACTATATTTACAAATCTTGTCCTTATAGGGTGGAATTGTCTTATATAGGTGTAGAAGGGGTGTGTCTTCCCTACAATTACTTTGATACATTGCTCTTATAAGTACTTGACCTCAAATCAAGGCTTTTGACACTCTGCTGTTGGTAAAACACAGTAAAACAATGTTCTTTCAATCTTTCTTGAGCCTCTCTGGCCTCAAAACACTCTGACAGGAGTGCTCCATGCATCACCCCTCTGCAATTACCCACCTCTACAGGCCCACTCACATATCTCACGGATGCGTCTTCCGCACACTACCACTGAACATCCTCCTCTGACAATCTCAAGTTGCTCAACACCTTGTGCTCTCCCAGTCCTATGCACAGACCTAAGGGGTGACATCAACAACTTACTAAGCAAGGTAGTGCTAAAGATCACTTACTGCAGACACAGTGCTGAAATTCTGTTGCTCAAAAGTACAAACAACCCCAACAAACATAAACCCATAGCCGTCTTCCTGCCTCCTACAAGGGGAAACCAGTATTTGTATTGTGCTCTATCTGTACCTATAGCGTCTCCTTACAGGTAAAGCACCTCCGCGGGACTTAACCATACAAGTCACCTTTGGCAATCTAGGTCAGCTCCCTTTGCTAAACCTTACGGGGATACCATCAACTATGACCCAAGCTAAAATGCCCAATCCACAGGGAATCCACTATTTACATAACATCTGACATCTGTGCCCTTGAGTCAATAGTCTAGGTTCCAGAACCATTTCCCTCAAGACCGAATGTGCCCTAACCACAAAAATTGCATCTACCTCTGTTCCTGTCCCTACTAAATTTGACAATGCTAGACAATACTCAACACCACTGGGCAATATTTGATAATACTCGCAAAAATAGTCAACAATACTCAATGCCACCCACGCACACCCCCCATTACTTTCCCACTCCCCTTAGTTGCTGTGTGGCTGAGTCAATACTTACACAACTTGATCTGCTGATGATGCTCGGCTGCTGGGTTACCCACAGCTGACACGCACCTCTTCTGGTCTGCTGGACTCCTCAAGGACCACGGGCAGGATATTTCTCAAGCTGGCTCCTGACGGCCTATACACAGGGTGCTCATTCTCTATCTTCTCAAAACCCACAGGGATCCTGCAGTCTCCAGGCACTTTTGTGGGAGAGTCGGCTTTGTGCCGAACTGGCATAGCCCAACCCGTCCTCTGCTACCAACTTGTATACCAGAGGCGTGAGGATTTACTCTCCCCAGAGCCCAACAACCTCTCCCCAGAATAACAGAGGACTCAGCCAAGGGCAAGTTCAACTGTCATTTATTACAAAAAACCAAAAGGGATTATACAGGACAATCTCAATTGTGGCTATGGACCACAAAAGCGAGCTCCTCGGGTCTGCATTCATGAGGATTTTATTCTGTTTTCCTTCAACTGGCCCCTTGTCATTTGAACTTGGAATGCGCTTGCTTATCTCTGACCTTTGCTGTGAGCTCGGTCTTCCTGCTTTGTGCTTTGTGCAGCCTGAGTCTGCTCCTCTTGTCTGGTGCCCTGCATTTTAAGGCCGTCTATAATTTTCCTTAAACTTATAATGTGGTTTCTACATGTTTGCACTATGCTATGCTTCCTATAGGTTAGTTGCACGTGGTTCTCCCAGGTTCCATATATGCTTCTTTAGACCCATAGAATTAATTGCTATAAGCATCTGCAAGCTTGCTCAGGACCTCTTGTTGCCTTGCGTTTTAGCATTGCTGTACTTTGCTAATGAGAAAGATAATAACAGCTTTAACAGTATGTATATGTTTCTGTCCTCTATCTACAGAACTGTAAATGCATGTTCTTTGTGTATACAAGTGTGTGTTCATGTAATGCTGTGCAGGGCTGTGATTGTGTTTTCATGACTAACACTGCTACGTCTTGGTGTCACTAGTGACGTCAGCTCAGTGTTTTCTTGACAGTTAATTGAAGCAGTCCATTAGAGTGTTTGCATCAACGATCACCGTCGAGTCACCTGTATCTGAAATTATGTGCACTGGATAAGGTTGGAATGGCTGTCTGAGGGGATACCCCTTTGCATACGTGTCAGTCAGTGGTGCACTTGAGGATTGTACAAATAATGAATGACTTCCAGTGTTCTTGTATCTTTGGCCTATCATGTTCATAGGAGTGAGGAGAGGCATTCTTTGGACCCTCTCTTCAATGGCAATTGCAATTGATCATGTTGTTGCATTGATTTTACACTAGACAATTTTACATGTGTTTCTGATTCCAAACCCTTATGTGTACCTTTATGTTGTTTTTATTGTTTTGCCCTGTTAGTATGTAAAAATGTTACGGGTAGACATGTCTATTGGTGGTGACTCAATCCGTGACCATGAACGCTCCAATCATTGGTCGTATTTTGTGGCAGGCTTTGGTAGCTGAGGATATAAACCCATAGGTTGTACGTACGGTAATAGCTGTTTGTATTTGGTGCCATGATCATATTATTTTGTGGGTGTTTTAGCACAGATTTGAACATGTGTTTCTGTCTGGGTGTTCTCAGCTGAAGACTAGTGTGAATTAACTTTGAAACCTTTGTAATATGTGTGTTTGAGCAAATTTCAAACATGTATGTGTAACCACGTCTATAGGTGCGTTTTCATCGTGTAACCACGGTTATCACCGTGGTTCTGTAATTTGGCAAATTAGGGGGAAAATATTTATTTTTACATAGTGTGTAAATGTTGTATAAAGTACTCTTTGGAAGGATTGTGTTGGGGTTGTTTGATTGATATAGGTTTTAATAAAAATGTGTTCTTGTTTGCTTTTTACAGGCTCCTTTTTGTGCTATTGATTTATGAAAGATATGAAAGTGACCTTTTGGTGAACTTGTCACATTCTGGTTCCAGAAGTGAAATTGTGCACATGTTCTGTGTTTGTCTATAGTGAAGATCTGTTTATTAATTGAAGCAGCTGAAGATTAATGAAGTATGTGTATATGTCTGATGTAGTCAGGTTTATAAGTACTGTTTGAAAAGTATGGTTTTGCATTGTTTGATTCAGTGTTTTTTGCAGAGTGATGGAGCTGTTTGACATGTTATGCTATGCTTATGTTTGATAAAAAATATATTTCCAAATAAAGATTGTTTCTCAATGACAGTGGAAGATGTGATATGCATGTGGGTGCATAAGAAACTCGACGGTAAAGCAAGCAGTATACGTCTACCCTTGACAACTATTGTTGCTGTGTGTGCTTTGTAGTTGGATATTAATCTTTTTTTGTATGGCCTTATATTGGTGATTTTGGTGATTTTGTTCCATCTTAGAATGTTTTCAGGTAATGTATGCTATATGAGCTGTTCAATAGTATTCAACATTACTCAAGCACTTAGAAGAAAGGTGTAGATGGGTCATTTTTTATACTGCAGAATTTCCACTATCATGTAATTGGTGGTAGTCATTTAAAAATAATAATAAACAACCTTATTTGGCAATTTCACTATTTGCTTGGAAATGGTGTGCTTTGGAAGGGCATGAATCTATTTGTGTTTCATGGAATGCAATGCAATATATTGTTACACAATGCACTGATATAGGTATATGTAAAATGAATAAGGGTGCACAGTGGGTTCTGGCAAACAGTATTATAGATGAGGTTCCCTCACATAGCTTTCTGGGACTGCCCAGGGCACTTGGTTATTGAAACCCTATTTGAGTGGGCATGGGCAGTGAAGTGACGTCATGCATGCTGATATGTTTTATTGAGTAGTAATAGTAGTGATTAGTTTGTAGATAAAATATAGGATAGTGGGCCAAGCCGTTGGCCCTATGATTGTTGAACAGGTGAAAACAGGTGAAACGCTTGACCGTACATGTTATTTGATGAGGATGACTAAGAAGGACTGATTAAATGGGTGGTAGGGGGAGAAGGGTTGTGACCGGGCACAGTAATGGAACTAGCAGTAGACGGAATGCTGTCTGTCTAGAATTGGCATGCAGTTCTTAAGGACAGGCTTATAAGGTGTGAAAACTGGAGTTTGGTGGAACAACTAAGTGGGAGTGCATTATTTTGGAGCTCTTTTCTTTCTTTTCTTTATTACCTCTTTCATGAATTGAAGACACACTAGAGATGCATGAATGGTTGGTTTCTAAATCAAAGCAAAGATATGTTGGAAATAATTTTGGAACACCTTTATGAATGTGAATGAAGGATATTATGCTGTTTTTGTATGACCTTATATTTGTGATGTGGTACTGTCTTAGAATGTTCTCAGGTTATGTATGCTATATGAGCTGTTCAATAGTATTCCTCATTACTCAAGCACTTAGAGGAGAGATGTAGATGGGGCATTTTTGTATACTAAAGGATTCCACTCTGACGTAATTGGTAGTAATTTAGAAAAAAAAATCAATTTCCATATTTAGCATTTTCACAATTTTCTTGGAAATTGTGTGATTTGGAAGGGTAGGAATCTATTTGTGTTTCATGGTATGTAATGCAATATGTTGTTACGCAATGCGCTGAAGTAGGGAGAGATAAAATGTATAAGAGTGCATAGTGGCTTAACAGTATTATAGATGAGGTTCACTAAAATAGCTTTCTGGGGCTGCCCAGGGCACTTGGCTATTGAAACTCTATTGGAGTGGGGATGTGCAGTGAAGGGAGGACATGCATGCTGATATATTTTGTTGAGTAGTATTATTAGTGAATAGTTTGTAGGTGAAATTTAGGATAGTGGGTCAGGCCGTTGGCTGTATGATAGTTGAGTAGGTCGAAACATGTGAGTCGATTGACTTTACAAGCTATTTCATAAGGATGACTAAGAAGGACTGATTAAATGGGTGGTAGGAGAAGAAAGGTTGTGACAGAGCACAGTTATGGGACTAGCAGTAGAGTGAATGCTGTGTGTCTGGAGTTGGCCGACAGTTCTTAAAGAAAGGCCTGTAAGGTGTGTGTTGAGTGGAGCAACTAAATGGCAGTGCTTTATTTTGCAGTTCTTTTCTCTCATTGGGCCTCATTACGAGATTCGCGGTAATGGAAAAACAATGCCGGTAAGGGAATACCGGCACCGCATACCGCTCTGGCCTATTACGAGTTGACAACCCGGTATCAGCACCACCGCTAAGACCATGCAACCCCGTACTGGCATGCACGTGGGCACGCGGCCCTTTGGGCCGGCAATACCGGGATGGCGCTAAATGGAGGACATCACAAGTCATGCGGACATGCAACTACTGGCATCACAAAGGCGTACTAAGGGATACCGGGATAGCGGCATCACCGGCATCGCATATCACCAGTTAACAGCAATGTGCAGTGTCCCAACTGCCACAGGTGCACACAATCAGCACAGGTGGAGGCAATGGAGTCTGGCCCAGCACAAAAAGGAGCACACCCATGCACCACACCCTTTCCACACCAAAATGATCCCACTTGCTGTTGTGATATTGGGGCTGGAGGACATGCTTGTATTGCTACACCAGCAACAACAACAACAGGCACCACAGAGGAGACGCATCAATACCACCAAGGGAATACACTGGTTGTCACTGGGCCACCCGCACAGTAGCGCTGCATGTCACCATGGGAATAATAAGTGCTGAATGAGAAATCATAATGAGACTTGTGCCAATGCTGCTAGTAAAAAAATCATACTATTCACTACACATCACATTCATGATACCAAACACAGAGGTAGGCATCCACAGTGCATGAACACCAGCAAGGAAGTGGACACCCTGTATCATCTGGACGACTCAACCCACACCTGTAGACCATCGGACAGCACACATTGTGGCAAGTTAAAATATATGCATACATCCACAGACATGTGCATGTGAACAACAAATATCTGCAGGCATGTGAGTGAAATGAACAGGTGTCATTTTAGGAATTGACTTACACATACCTTATTTTGCACCCATGCAGGTGATGCTGGCTATCCCTTGAAGCTGTGGCTCCTCACCCCTGTCCGGAACCCGCAGAACAGGCACGAAGAGGACTACAATCGTGCCCATACCCGTACCCGTGTGGTGATCGAGCAGACCTTTGGCCTGTTGAAGGCACGGTTTTGCCTCCTCAGCAGGTCGGGTGGGGCACTCCTGTGCAGGCATGAGAAGGTGGCCAAGATCATCATGGCATGTGCCATGCTGCACAACGTGTGCATACGATGGAACGTGCCTCTGCCCCCTGACATTGAACAGCAACCACCTGGTGAGTATAAAGATGATGGAGTAGATGGGGTTGCACATCATCCAGGTGGCGATGCACATGAGGGACGTGCTGTGCGCCAGTCTGTGATAGGTCAATATTTCTAGGACACATGGATGCAGAGGGTGCCATGAATGTGGGACTCAGAGAACTGGGTGTGGGGGTACATGGACAATATGCACCGTAAACCAATAAAGCACACATACACAATAAGCAATGTCCAGTCATGTGATTTTTGCTACACAACAGGTGTATTAAACAGGAAATATGAAAAAAGTGCTCTGACCCTCCACCTCACACACACACCCTCCCCCTCCCCCAACAACTCCCCCACAAAACCCCTCCCCCCACAACTCCCCCACACATGGTGTGCAATGGTATGCTGCAAGAGTCTGCATAAGTCTGCACATGCAGGCTGACTCTACCGAATTCCGGTGGGGGCATGTCGGGGCGCTGCATGGTGCGCACAGAACTGCGCAGGGGGCTCATCTGTGTGGAGCTGGACAATTACCCCGTGGCCACATGCTCCACTGTCGGGGCAGGACGCTGAGACTCCAAGGCATCAGCAATCCTGGCAAGGACCTGTCTCACTGCTGACAGCTCCTCACAGATGCGTAAGGTGCTAGACTCAATGGCCCCTTTCATGGCCAGTGTTCTCTCGGGCCTCCTTCCTTGTCAGATCACCATCTAAGACGTATTGTTTTGCAAGCCCGGTCAGCTCCTGCTGCCGCCCCTCCATTTGTGCCATTCTGAACTCCCCGGATCCCTGTGGAGGTGGATGAGATGTCTGGCAAGGGGCCCAATTCAAGTGGGTCCTCTGTGGGGCTCCAGGCCTCTGGTTCTGCCTCTCCTCCAGACTGGACATGCGTGGTGCCATTGGGTGTGCTTATTGGGGTGTTTGGCCGGGGTTGGGTGTGCCACCAACTTCCATTGAGTGGTTTTCCTCCTCAGGGACACATACCTCGCCTTGTGATTGTTTTTCATCACCACTCTGGGGTGTTGTGGCAGCTGCCACCCCTACCGAGCTGTTAGCAGCAGACAGGGTCCCATCTGCCACTGGCTCAACTGCAGTGGATTCCACGGGTGTCGGCACTATTGGTATAGCGGCTGTCCTTGACAGGACGCCCCTGTGCCTTGGCATCCTGTGTTGCCTTTGCCCTCGGTGGCTGATGTGGCTTGCCTGTGCCCTTGGATGTGGAAGGCCTGTTGCTGTCTTCCCTGGCCCTGGCCCTCTTCGATTGAGTGGTGGCCTGTGCAGCAGAGTCCTGTGCATCGCTGTTGGTATCAGAGCCTGTGGTGGACTGAAAGAGGGACGGCATGAGTGATGGTTGTACATGCATCATGCATACAATGGTATTAGTGCAGTTGTACACATTTGATGACTTGCTGTCTTACAGTTGTGGCATACATGTTGCTTGCTATACAGTGGGGTTATTCAGGCATACGTCTGGTTGACACATGTGTAAGGTGGTGTATGCTGTGTGACATGCCTTTGTGTTGTGGACTGCGTACAGTGTAACACATGCCGTGTCCCTGTTTGTGGAGTGTGTCTCAGGTATGGCATTGGCATGCTGCATGCATGTGAATGTGACGGTGCTGGAGACAGCATCTAGGCAGGGATGTGTCCATGTGTGTGTGATGGCCCATGCATTGGCTCATATCACAGTCACACTGGTGGACCATCATCATACTTTGCATTACAGTGGTTTGTTTGGACACTCACCTCCATCTGGCGATGATGGCGCTCCACGTTCCATATCTCCCACTCCCTCTATGGACTCCATTTCAATGGTGCTGGCATAGGTTTCTTCCCATCGGGTGAGTTTTATGGGTGAGTTGGGCCCACCACCAGTAGCCAGACCCTGGCTCCGATTAGCTGATAAGATATTGCGCACACGGAGGCGCAGGTCATCCCAGGGTTTTTTTTTACATCCTTTACGGTGCAGGGGCTGGTGCCAACCGCACTGACCTTCTGGGCCAGTTGCTCCCATACCTCTTTCTTTTTCAGCTGTGCAGCTCTCTTGAGGTCTGAGGCAAAGACCACGTCTGCATTCTCTTCCAGGGTGTCGGCCATCTTGTCTAATTCATCCTCTGAGAATTTCTCCTTTCTCTGGCGGGATGCCCCTTTTTTATGGCCTTTGGAATTGTGCTGGAGGCGTGGGTGCAGATGTAGCTGGTGGTGTGAGGCTCCAGGTGCTGTATCTCGAGGATTGCAATGGATTGTGTTTTTTAAGATGGCCGCCGTGCCATTTCGCGTTCCGGTGCGATGACGTTACATCCGGTTCCGGTATTGCCGGGCCGGTATTGCCAGACCTGTTATTGCCGGTGCCTGTTATTTAGGGGTGGACCAAGGCGCTTTCCATGATGCCGCTAACGGGGGTTTTGGGGTCATTTACTGCATGCCGGTACAGACGATACCGGCATGCCGCTACTCGCGTGCACGCATTCTCGTAATCGGCCACTGTTAGCGTCGTCAATGCTACCCGGGTGCGGTATTACCTCCAGGCCGGTAAGGTTTGGTTTTTAACGCAATTCTCGCAATGAGGCCCATTACCTGTCTAATGAATTGAGGACACACTAGAGATGCATGAATGGTTGGTTGCTACATGAAAGCAAAGATGTGTTAGAAATTATTTTGTCGCAACTTTATGAATGTGAATGAAGAAATAGTGGACATTTATATCATGTTGTTTCAAGTGAAAATGTCTTCTCTTTAGAAGTTGTTTGGTAAATGAAGTCTAAAGTTATTGTTAGAGTATGTGGGGTATTACTGAAGAAATGTATAGTGGGATGAGGCAAAAGTATTATTCATGAGGTTTGCTAGGATAGCTTTGTTGGTTTGACCAGGGCACTTCGCCATTAAAGCGCTACCGATAGTGGGTATGGGCAGTCGAGGGAGGACATACATTCTGATATGTTTTGTTGAGTAGCAGTAGTAGCGATTAGTTTGTAGGTGAAATGCAGGATAGTGGGTCAGGCTACTGTGTTATGCTGAAATAGGTGGAAACAGATGAGGTGGTTCATTTTGCATGTTTTTTTCATGAGGATGGCTAAGGAGGACTATTTAAATGGGTGCTGGAAGAAGCAAGGGTATGGTAGGGCCCATCAGTATACTCAATGCTTTGTGTGTGGATTTGGCGTACAGTTGTTATTATAGGCTTCTAAGGTGTGAAAACTGGAGCTGGGTGAAGCAACTGAGTGGCAGTGCATTATCCTGGTGCAAAGTTCCCTTATCACATTACTTATGAATTGAGAATCTACCAGAAATTAATGAATAGTTGGTTGGTATATGAAAGCAAAGATGTGTTGGATAGTATTTTTGAACACCTCTATTAATGTGAATTGATATTGATATTGATATTTTATTTCTATCACGCTCGTACACAAGTGTTTCAGAGCGCGACAAAGCAAGGGAGGGGAACAGGGGAGAACAAAACAACGATCTTTCTAGGCCCAGTCACATTGAGAACGCGTAAGTTCAGCGGAGAGGGGGAGGGGAAAAGTGCATGGAAGGGGGGGTAAGTGGAAAGTTGCGAAGCAAAGGAGAAACAGATAAATAATAATAAATAAATAAATACATAATAAAGGCAACAAACAGTTTTATTGCAGCCATGCAGGGCTCTATGGGTACAGATACAGAGGGGTGGCCCGGAGGCAGTGCAGGAGGGTGGCAGGGTGAGCAGGTACCTGGGCCCGGGGGACAGAGGGTAGCCAGGTGCATGGTGCCAAGAGAGAACAGATCAGCAGCGTGGGAGGGGGAGAAAAGGCAGAAGAAAAGAGGAAGGTCTTGAGGTGCTTCTGGAACCGGAGATGGTTCTCCTCAAGTTTTAGAGTGGCATGGAGGCTGTTCGAGAGGGTGGCCCCGGCTGAAGACAGAGATCTACCCCCAGCTCGCTTCTTTGAAAAACGATTGACCCTGAGGGAGGTAGAGGTAGAGGAGCAAAGAGCTCGAGAGGGGAGGTATTTGCGGAGGGATAGCTGAAGATAGTTTGGACCTAGGCCTCAGAAAGCCTTGTGGACAATGCAGAAGGTGTTTTGAATTGAATCCTTGCATCCACCAGCAACCAATGGAGAGATTTCAGAGCTGGAGAGATACGATCCCAGTTCTTGAGGCCAAGCATAAGTCTCGCAGTCCTGTTCTGGATTAGTTGCAGAGGGCGGAGAGTAGAGGCAGGTAGATTTAGAAAGAGGTTGTTACAATATTCCAACATAGAGAGAACCAGAGCTTGGGAGACCTTGAGCTTCTGGGGGAAGGAGAGGAAAGGCAGAGTACCTCTAAGGAGGTGCAGTAGGAAGTTTGACTTTTTAGAGACCTCAGAGATGTGGGCGGAGAAGGAAAGTGTGGAGTCAAAGATGACCCCGAGGTTCTTAGCCTCGCAGGTGGGGGTAAGAGGAGGGACAAGGGAAGCCGGCCAGAGAGTGAGGAATGAAATTCCGGCCGGCCAGAGAGTGAATGAAGAAATTACAGCAATTTCTGTAATGGTGTTTCCAGTGAATATTTATTCTACTAGATGTTGGTTGGGAATTGTACTCTGAAGTTATGTGTAGAGTATCTGAGTATTATTTAAGAAATGAATAGTGGTATGGGATTACATTATTTTTGATTAGATTTGGAAGAGTAGCTTTATGGGGCTGCCCAGGTGACTCGGTCATTCAAACTCTAATGATATTGGGGATGGGTAGTGGAGGGAGGGTATACATGCTGATATGGTTTTTTGTGGAGCAGTAGTAATGATTAGTTTGAAGGTGCCTTTTTGTATCACAGCGGCTAATTTTGAATATGTTTTTCATGGTCACTGTCATCTGAAAAGGGACTTTGGGCCTCATTACACGGATGGCGGTAGGGATTTACCGGTACCGGTAAAATACCGGTACCGGTAAATCCCTACCGCCTTACTACGAGGTCCCTTTGCGGGTATGGTTGGATTTAACGCCTGCTTTTTGCAGATGTTAAAATCCAACCCGCTAAGGGACATCGGAGCTAATTACGGCACCGCAAAATTGCGGTGCCGTAATTCGCGCCTTCCCCATTCCCATAGAGCCCTATGGGGCAGAAATGGGAATGGGGAAAGGCAATGGCGGAAGAGGGATTTACTGCCCCTTCAACCTTGGAATGGGGCGGTAAATCCCCTTTCCGCCAAGGCGGTGCCGGTATTTTACCGGAATGAGCCATGGCGCTAATAGCGCCATGGCTCACCGCCTACCGGGTAATGAGGCCCTTAGTCTCTTTTTGATTTAAATGGCGGTGGTATATATATATATATATATATATATATATATATATATATATATATATATATATATATATATATATATATATATATATATTACATGGCCACGGTAGTTATGGTTAAGTTGCTGTTTCCATAGGAAGAGCACTTTTTGGGTGGTTTATAACTTCGCTCTCCCTGGACGGATCCTCACTAAACTCTGCAAAAAAAGTATTTGGGTCACTCTGAATTTTTTTGCAAAGTTTGGTGAGGATTCGTTCAGGGGGGGCAAAGTTATAGGGGGAGTCCCAAAACTTTTTTTTTCCCCATAGACTGAATGGGAAACATTTTTTGCTCGCGCCTACAGCCCAAACCGCTGGACGGATTTCCACCAAATTTGGACCAGGAGCAGCGGCTTGGTCCCGAAAGCGTGCTTTTGCAAATTTGGTGAAAATCCGTCCAGTAGTTTTTTTTTAAAATGACCAGAAAGTAGGTAAAAAAAAATTAGTGATATCTGTGTTCGGTTCGCGGACACACTTCCCTGTTCGCTCCGCGGACAGTGTCCTGATTGGCCAATCGTCTTGCGTGTGTTGGTGTGTAGGAGTGTTTGGGGAGGGTGGGAGTGTATGAGATGAAAGTTGTGTTTTTTATGTGTTAGACGTTATTTTTGTGTTCGATTTGTTTGCGGACATCACGGGTGTTCTGAAATGTTCTAAATAAACTGACTAGGGGGTGTTCTAAGGACTCAATATGTGTCCGTTTTGTTCGCAAGCAAAGTGAAACTGTTCTAAGAACACTCGCGGTGTCCGGGGAGTGTTCGTAGGGGGTGTCCTGAGGACGCTGTCCGTATTGTTCTCCGTCAAGTTGAATGTGTTCTAAGAACACCCGCGGTGTCCTGAAATGTTCGCAAATAAACAAAATGGGGGTGTTCTGAAGACGTTTTTGAGAACACTCCCGGTGTCCTGAAAAGTTTGTAGGGGGTGTCCTGAGGACGCTGTCCGTATTGTTCTCTGTCAAGTTGAATGTGTTGCAAGAACACCTGCGGTGTCCTGAAATGTTCGCAAATAAACAAAATGGGGGTGTTCTGAAGACGCTTCTAAGAACACTCGCGGTGTCCGGGGAGTGTTCGTAGGGGGTGTCCTGAGGACACTGTCCGTATTGTTCTCTGTCAAGTTGAATGTGTCCTAAGAACACTCGCGGTGTCCTGAAATGTTCGCAAATAAACTAGATGGTGGTGTTCTGAAGACGCTTCTAAGAACACTCCCGGTGTCCTGGAATGTTCGTAGGGGGTCTCCTGAGGACGCTGTCCGTATTGTTCTCTGTCAAGTTGAATATGTTCTAAGAACACCCGTGGTGTCCTGAAATGTTCGCAAATAAACAAAATGGGGGTGTTCTGAAGACGCTTCTAAGAACACTTGCGGTGTCCGGGGAGTGTTCGTAGGGGGTGTCCTGAGGACGCTGTCCGTATTGTTCTCTGTCAAGTTGAATGTGTCCTAAGAACACTTGCGGTGTCCTGAAATGTTCGCAAATAAACAAGATGGTGGTGTTCTGAAGACGCTTCTAAGAACACTCGCGGTGTCCGGGGAGTGTTTGTAGGGGGTGTCCTGAGGACGCTGTCCGTATTGTTCTCTGTCAAGTTGAATGTGTTCTAAGAACACCCGCGGTGTCCTGAAATGTTCACAAATAAACAAAATGGGGGTGTTCTGAAGACGTTTTTGAGAACACTCCCGGTGTCCTGGAATGTTCGTAGGGCGTGTCCTTAGGACGCTGTCCGTATTGTTCATTGTTAAGTTGAAAGTGTTCTAAGAACTATCGCGTTGTTCTGAAATGTTCGTAGGGGGTGTCCTGAAAACGGTGTCCGTATTGTTCGCTGGCAAGTTCAAAGTGTTCTAAGAACACTCACATTGTTCGCGGACATTAACAGTTTTCCATAGATCATAGTTGAAATGTTTGACTCTATGGATGTGATCTGCTGCGGTGGTTGTTGCCAGGGCATAGAGTCTTGGGTGCATGGCCATTTGGCCATGCACCCAAGCCTCTATGCCCTGGCAACAACCACTGCAGCATATCACATTCATATTTGCTTATAACCTTGGGTGAAAAACAAATGTATAAGGAACAAAGGTATTAGATACTATGGATGTGATATGCTGATATGGTTGTCCTTATTATTGTATACTTACTGTTTGGTCTAGCAATGGGAGTCCATGTTTTTCTTCTTCATTTCTGTGATAAAAGAAAATAGCATGTTAGTATTAGTATTTTGTAATGACTTATTACATTGTATAAGCAATATACTTTTATTTTTTTTCGACCCTCATATTTAGTAGAGTACAAATCAGAGTACTGTGCAATTTGCTCAGTTTCTGTATTTGTTGCTAAAATCATTGGGTCTGTGGGAGAAAAAAAAATCTATGTTGGATTAAAAAAAAAACTTTTTCTGTTATGCTACAGTTTATTTGTTTGTTTGTTTTCAGTGTTCACTTGTTGTTTCTGGCTAATGCTTTATACTTTGCTTTGTTGTATTTTTTTGGAGCAGTAACAGATTCTTCATTTGTTTTGATATTATAACATTTTGGAGCAGTTAGATACCAATTGGGGTATTCTAACTGTCTATTTTTTTAATATATTTTAGTGGTTTTGATTTATCTATTTGGATATTGTTACATTTTGGGACAGTTAGATACCAATTGGCGTATTCTAACTGTGTATTTTTTGGCCTAATTTAGTGGTATTCATTTATCTGATTAGTTGTTGTAGAATCTTTGAGCTGTTAGATAGCTTTTGGAGTATTCTATCAGTTTATATTATTTTAACAAAAATGTATAATTTTGGGACAGTTAGATACCAATTGGCGTATTCTAACTGTGTATTTTTTGGTCTAATTTAGTGGTATTCATTTATCTGATTAGTTGTTGTAGAATCTTTGAGCAGTTAGATAGCTTTTGGAGTATTCTAACAGTTTATATTTTTAACACAAATTTACTTAAAGGTTTAAATACAGTTTATTTATCAAATTTTGGTTTTAAGAACATCAAATAAGCATTTGTAAGATTTGCTGGTAATCTCTGCTTTAGAGTAATGGTACTATCATTACATTCAAACCATCCACATTTCTTTTGTATATATGCAGTGTAGTGCCCTGAATTGGTTGTGGCTCCTGCGTGGTAGATTATACCTATTGTTGTGAAGGTTTTCTTACCAAGTGATATTTGACCATGTGTGAATCCAGTCAGCTTGCAGTTGTTTTTGGTACCATCTGCATTGTAACGTAGAAGCATTAGTATTACGTATTTACTATGTGTTTGTATTACTTACGTGGAGCGATTATCTGAATTGCAGGTAGAGCATAATCTACCATGGTTTGCATTTTGTACAAGTCGCTGAAATGGAATGGATTCACAATTTGGTATTGATATATATATGAAGCGTTCATTGGGGATTTCTTCTTGTGTCACATTGCTGCAGAGAGTGCATGTATGTTTCCACATGTATGAAATCTGAAAGATTTCATTTATAGGTATGTTTTTGTTTTCCAGTACTTGTAGTAAGTACATTAGAAGTTCTTGTGGATCTTCCTGTGAGTTTATAGTGAATTTCACCATTCCAGCACAGTAGTCCAATTGTCGTCTTATTCCAAAAACACTATATGTGTTGTCAGGATTGTTTGCTGCATTTCTGTGAAGTACTAACATTTGCAAACACAATGGGTCTGTACTGTGTAAGTAAATGTTGTCAACAATTGGTGGTAATTGAAATAGAATATTCATTGCTACATTTGCATAGCAACTTACACCAACTATATTTGAGAATTTAAATGGTCCAGGTAGTTCTGTATCTAACTGCTTTTTTTGGAGTTTGTCTTCCTTCTTTAAAGAAGTACCTGGTTTACTTTCTCTAATTGATTCTTTTTTGTTTGTGGTACTTGATGAAGTATTAGTTTCTTTTACTCTCTTTGGAGGATTTGCAGTGACGTCCTGTTGCATTTCTGTTTGATTTAGTTTTCTTTTACAACGTTTTAGTTTTTGTGGAACAGAATATGTGTTTAGATGGGGAGTGTATAGTGAGCGAAGACTATTATATTCTAAAATGCAAGGAATATCAGCGTTTACTTTACTTGCATCAAAGTTGATTAGAAATAGACCGTCAAGAGTACGTAAGCGTGATAGTGCTGCGTAGCTCATGCCTTCTTTAAAGACTGTGTTACCAATATCTAGCATTGCTTTGTCTAGTCTGTCTTGTGATTTATGAATCGTGACTGCGTATGCAAGAGTTAGAGAAAATTGTTCTCTGCGTACATACATATCTTTGAAGAGAAGGAATCTAGCTGTTGAGCGTCCTATCCGTTTTACTTCTGAAAGTTTGTCAAAGAGTATATTGACAAACTGAATGTTGTTGTCATGTGGGTATGTTTGAAAGCCAACAACTGTACCCAGTGCTCCATTACCTAGTCCTTGGTCCACGTCAAGGTTACGTTTAAGCATTACTCTGCAATTTAAGGATAATTTTAACATCTTTTCTAAGCCTCCTGTGTTTGAGATTGATTTTTCTAAACTATTTAGTCTTGTTGTGGCTTGGTCACACATGGGTAGTGTAATATCATGTACATCTAGTTTGTCTGTGGCGCTAATTTCCATTATTGGTTGCATTTCTTGACTTAACATTATTTCATTGAATTTGAGACAGCTTGCAAGAGTTGGCATTAAGGCCATACAATTGACATTTTTGTGGGCTAATTGTTCCATAACATCTGTAGCACATGCATTATCGCCATAAAGTGCATTAATGTGCCGGGTTTTCAAAGTTGCTCTGCTTCTTTAGAAAGTATACCAACTCTCAAACTTTTTAAAATGTTGGCATAAGTTAGATCTGCAGATTGGCGCATGTTTTCTGTTAATTCTCTGTATTGGAAATGTTGCCAAAGGTTGACATTTCCAATGCTGCCAACAGTTTTACGGCAGAGTTTGTGCCCTAATGTTTTAAAAATAGGTTCACCTTTTACTGGTGTTAATTGAAGCAGATCTCCAAAAACAATAATGTGTTTTCCTGCAAAGAGCTCTTCATAGTCTGTTTTGAGTACTTCTTGTAATCTGAGGTGAATCAAAGCTAACATCAGGTTGGAGACCATGCTCACTTCATCTATTAGTAGCATTTTCATTTGTTTCAATACTCTGCGTAATTCTATTGCAGCTTCTGCAGAAAGTTTGTAATAGTCTAATTTGTTCTGGTGTTCTACTGGTAATAGTAGTAATCGGTGTAATGTAACACCACCTATGTTGTAGGCAGCTAAACCTGTGGGGGCAGTGACAACAGCTGACAGTTTGTTGTTTGTCAATTGTTGAAGGAACTTACTAATGATTTTGATTAGGAATGTTTTGCCAGAACCAGCTTCACCACTGACGTACAGTAGTATAGGTTTATAATTATGGCAGGAACATTCTTTATTTTCATGTTTTACACCATGTGCAATTTGTTTTGTTACTTCTTGAAAAATGCTACTTTGCTCATTGTTTAGTTCTGATTGTAGTATAGTTAAGTCTTCCTTATCTTCATACTGACACATGGTGTTTTCTACTTCTATCATAGCTAATTCTGCCTCATTTGTTATTAGTGGTTCTCCCAGTGGTTCTTGGCTTCCTGTTACAGAAGGTTGACTACTGTCAGGAGTATCCTTATCTAGTTGGGCTTGGAGTTCTTCTTAATGTTGCTGTTCATTGTGCAACATTGTTTTGTACTGTGTAAAGTTTACATCAGTTATAGTGCTTTCATTTGCTTTGAAAGCATCCTCATATGAGTCATAGTTATCTAGTAATTGTTCTTCTTTTCTCCATGGTTTGAAGAGTTGTAGCAGGGACATGTAATATACTTCTTTATGTTGAGGAGTCTTCAATGACGATTTGATATGATTAATTAAATTTGCCTTCACAGTCTGTCACTCTATATTTACCTTTTTTTTTCATCAGGTTTCATATTATTTTTGTATGTGTAGTTTTGGGCTATTTGGTATAGACACATGTTTTCCAAAGTATTACTTCTGTTTGGGTAGTATGTGTGCAATAAATTGTTTTTTTAAAATGTCTTGGCTGTTGGGATCATGTTTGGCTATTGTTTCTATATCTTCATATGATTTTAGAACTCTTTTTCTAGATTTAGCTGGACCAAGACTTAGCCATACTATATTTTCAGATTTACCATACAATGAAGTACCAGTTAAACGATCAGCTGCTTCATAAGATCCACATTGTCTATGGGTGAGCATTTTTATGCCCAAGCTGTATAATTTCTGAGATACTGTTTTATCTGATGACAGGTCATTCCAGAGGTCTTGGAGCTCTGTCTTTTCTGCTTTAGTTAAGTATGCTGTGACATATCGTGCAACTGCAGTAGAATTGTCTGCAATGTACTCCACATCTATGTTTGCATTCCATAAGTGGGCAATGATTGCATTATAATCATTGATATATTTTTCTTCTTATTTTCTTTTTATGTAATATGTATTTTTAGGTGACTTACCTTTAACACTATGTCTAACTGAAGACATGGGCCCTCATTACAACTCAGGCGTTAAGGGTTAACGCCGCCGTTAACCCTTAACGCCTGATTCCAATTTTAATGGCTGCTTTCAGCAGGCGTTAAAATCCATGGCGCTAAACCGCCTTGGTGCTAATTACGGCACCGTAATTTACGGTGCCGTAATTAGCGCCTTCCCCACTCCCATTATGCCCCAAGGGGGGAAAAATAGGAATGGGGAAGGGTAAATGGGAAATGGGGATTTACAGCCCCACTCACCTTGGAATGGGGCGGTAAATCCGCCATCCACCATGGTGTAAACATAGTTTACACCATGGTGGTAAAGTTGGTGTACTTACCGCCTGGGTCATAATGACCTCCATGAGGTTGTTCACTTGACCTGTATTTGTAACTGGTCTAGGGAAACCAAATCGGCATTTGGTGTAGTATTTGCCTTTGTTTTTGTATTTGCGACGACAATATTTTCCACATTTGTGTCTTTGAAATTGTAAAATTTGTGCACGAAGATCACTATTTGTGGCTTCTGATGGAATTTCAAAAGTGACATATTTTTCAATAAACTGTAAAACAGTGGCATTACTGTCTTGACCAAATTTAGGAGCATCTTTAATCCATAAAAGCGTGTGGATTTGTGGTGCTCCTCTGGCTTGGTATTCTTTTCTCCAAAAGAAGTGTTGCACTTCTCCAAGGGGAGGAACAGTTTTATTACAAATAAAATGTAGCATAGCAATGAAGCGATGGTGAAAATATCTTGAAACATTAACAGGATCCAAAGAACAAAGTTCTCCAGGTGTTAGAATATCTATGTTTGTTTTGTTTTTATTTGATATGCGTAGGAAATCATGTAAATCTTCCCATGCATATTCTGCACAACTTAATGTAACAAACCAAGTGGGTGGGCCAAGGTTTCTGATCATACAACGTACATCTCCATGACGTCAAAACCAGTACTCTTTAGTACCACGCATATTTGCTAATATATTTGTAATATTTGATTGTAAAACCTCATCCTTTTGTTGCACTTTCTCTAATAATGGTGTAGCTGTCATATTTTGAAAGTGTGATCCTGATTTTAATATGTGTGCAACTCCGTAACATAAAGTTGCTAGTTCACTTTCAAAGAGTAGGTGGAATATGTATTCCACATTTTGTCTAAATCTGGGATCTTCAGAATACATCCCTAATGAGCGGTATTCTGAAGCTGATATTTGAATAGGTCTATCATCATACCTTCCTCCTTTGCCAGTAGGAAAGAGTAGAGGAAAAGCACGTGCTTCTATACTTTTTTCCCATATACTGATTGGCGATCCTTTTGTTTGACGCATTTGGTAAGTTTCCAGTACATATTGTACGGTGTCATTACAGTGCAAAGGATGAATTGTATAATGGTCTAAAGTATTTGATATTGTAGCAGGATCTAGTAGCTCAAATTGACCAGCTTCTTGTGTTTCTTGAATTATTTCAGTTGTATCTTTCAAGTTTTCTTCAATATTAATTTCTTTGTAATATTCATTATTCTCTTTAAGATATTGGAAGGCTTGTCTAACTTTATATAAATCTACCAGCTGTTGCCATATTTTTTTGTCTTTTGTAGGTACTCCATTTACTAATATAATTAAAGATTGCTGCATTGGACGTTGCACTCCTAGAGTATGCACATTTTCTTTTAGATTTAATGGTAAATAAACTACTTTTCCACGAATGCCTTTTACCAATTCAGAGGGAGGTATTTTGCTGTTTTTGGTTGAAGGCGTATTATTACTTGAAATGGGTGTACTGTTTGAATTATGATGCTCTCATATAAATTAAGTTGTTGTAGAGGTTTTGGTTCTGGGTATAATTCCAAATTATTTGTGATAGAAGTGAAGGAGTTTGGTTGTTGTCAAGTTTTGTAGTGCAATAACTGCAAAGTATTAAGGGCTCAGTTATTTCATATTTGTTTTCTGCTACAAGGTAGAGAGCTAATTCAAACCATTTAGAATCTTCATTGTCTTCTATTTTGTATGATAGGTCCACAGTTTTTGTGTTACTTTTATAAAAAATTCTACGGCAACATACACATACATGGTTTGGTACTTCATCTGATGTACTTTTAAATTTTAGTATTTCTTTTTCGTATGTGTTTAGCAAAAGGTTGCCATGTGTAGAATTGTTGTTTAATTGGTTTAAAGCTATTTCATTCTGTAAATGGCTTTCACTTCCAAAATATTTTTTCTGGATATAGTGAATTTCTTCAAGTAGGTCTTTTGCTGTACCATGTAGAAGGATGTTATTTAACTTTGCTAGTGCTAAAGCAGGACTTTTAGCATAGTACTGTTTATAGACTAGATTTCTTATAGTTGAATGATGTGTTGATATCCTTTTGATATCATGGAAAGTGGTTTTACAAGTAGGTCCTGTAATGCAGGCCAATGAATGTCCTTGTAGTCCTGTGTTCTTGCACACTGGACAGGTATCTATATTTTGCAGTAATTTAATTTTGATTTTGTCTTTGCTTTTTACATATTTATTGAGGAATTGGCGTAAAGATTTGAAACATTGTTTGGGAATGTTACACATTGACGTGCATGGCCATTTGTACACTAGACGTTCTGATTCACTTGAATGGAGGGGTAATTCTAAGTTTTCAGGGTATATTTTTGTAAGAAGTTCTTCTTGTTCCATTGTGGTATTATTCACTTTTTCATAACCTCGACCACTGCTATGTATGGCAATTGTATTAGTTTGCTTTTGTTTGTACGCTTCTTCATTAAAATATGGTTCTGTGCTTGTAGTGTGATTCCATTCACCTCTGCTGATACTTAAGAAGTTCTTTCTGTTGATATTTCACTTATTGAGAAGTCTTTTTTGTAATTTAGTTATTAGTTGTGTTAGTGGTTTCATTTTGTTTAACAGTAAAATAAATACATTTCTTTTGAGAAGAATTGCACTGTCCATCAATGCTTCTAAGATTAATTTCCTACGATAGGTTTTAAGCTTTGAACCTGATTTCTCTCCTGTTTTTATAAGATTCTGAAGGACTTTGTGACGGTATATTTTGGCTAAAATACTTTTCTTGGTATGCTTACTTTGCACTATATTAAAATTTGAAGAAGTAGTTTTATCTGTACTGATAGCTGATTTTCTGTTAATTGTTTTTTGGTTTGTTTTACATTTTGATAGAGGAAGCGAAGTTATTGTACTTGAAACTTCTTGTGTTTCACTAAATGATTGTATTAGCTGTTTTGTTTCAACTTTTTTTACAAATTCTGCTAGAGATGGATGCTTATGTTGGACACCTTTATTTTCATTTGCTCTACTTTTGCGTTGCTTTCTACGGACTTGACTTTTGGTAGGCATTCTTTAGGGTATGTTGAAAAAAATAAAGAAGATATGGGTTGGGGTGTTCTGGAATGTATGTGTGCTGTGTGCATGAGCGTTTGAGTAAGATGATAAAGATGTATGTAATGGTGTGTGATTGTGCATTGGGAACTAAAACTAGTAGGGATAGGTATTCTTGAATTTATGTGTTACTAAACTGGGGTTCAAATGACAAAAAAAAGTAAGCTAGTGGTGTGGAAAAGTACAAATAGTAAATCTAATGTATACAATTAAAACAGTTGTTTGTTCTATAATATGAAAATTGTAGTGGTTCAGTTGGGTAATTTGTGTGTCCAAAATAGAAATTTATGGGCCATTCTGGCTGTAAATCGCTGTTTAAGACATGGAAATTTTTGGACAAAATGGTACAAAATCTCTATTTTTAGAAACCGAAATAGCTCGTATTAATGTTATAGTATATTTGATTAATAATACAAATATTATGGTGATATTTTACTTACTTTTTTTTAAATTAACAGGTAACTTCTTAGTTTTTCTTTCTTCTTCGAATTCGGCTGCTTCTTTTCAGGAAACTGGTCTTCACTGCAATTGTAAAAGCTTCAAATTAGTAACTTTGTTTGTATATAGCACTGTTTTTAATTTAGATATTGATTTTATTAATTGAAATCCTCAGTGCCTTCTGTAAAACCATTAAACTAATTTATTTACATAAGATACATTGCATCAGTTCAGTACATATGATATGTTCTTAATGAACAAATTGTATTGAATGACTAACTGTAGCAAACAAAAAATATCTTTACTATGTCTTGTGAAATTTATAATATATTAGTGAATACCACTATTTCTGTAAGTAAACTGTTCTAGGTAATAGCGCCTCAATGTCATGTCTAATTTAAAGTAATTAAGTAAATAAATAAATAAAAACAAAAAATATGAAATTGTATAAGTATTTTTATAAAGGTTTAAACATAGATTGTGTTTGCATGCAATTTTGTTTGAATATATGTAGTCTATATATTTCATTTAAAAAATGTTAGTTTAACATGATTTGAGTGTGTGTGTATAAAGAAAGTAAAAAGTATAAAGGTTTATAAGTGATAGTTGATTTTAGGAAATTGAAAAAAGTACAGTAAATTCATTTTACAGATTTTACAAGGTAAAAGTCTGTTTGAAAATGTGTTCATCTACTATACAGAAAATATGCATACCTGAAGTTTGTGTTCATGCATATGGATATGCATGGAGCTGCAAGTAGAAATCTTGAAGACTTGTACAGTATTTCTGGTAGATGCTGCTTGCCAATGATATGACACTTGTACTCAGAGAGATTCAGAGTACATTTGCAGTACTGATCTATGATGATGCAGTTAGATGTAGAGGTCTTGAATGTGATTGGTGCATGGTCATGTGATTTTTGAGGTACATCCAGTGAGGGAATGGCAGAGAGAGTGTAGTGGAAATGGTAGAAGGGCTGTTCATGTTACGATATGTCCGCGGACATGGCGGTAGTTCGCGGACATCAGGAGTTACAACCGGGGATTTTTGGGTGCAGAAGTCATGCAAATGAGAATAAGCACTGAAAGGGATTGGTCAGGAAAGTTTGGCGGGTGTGTTGTGCCAGGAGAGATTTTCTCAGATACTCTTTTTGCTGAGAGAACAAAAGATAGCTATGGCTGTGTGTTTCAGAAAACAGATTGTTTGGATTTTAGGAGATTCGTGGATACATTGGTTGAAGGTGCATGCAGAAAGCTGTGGAGTAGCTGTAGATCTTGGATTCCCACATGTGGAAGTACACTGGCATGGGGTACGTGGAATGGAGTGGTTGGACTTGCTACCTCTCTGTGCTACTTTGGAGACAGAGCAACATCCAGACATAATTGTAATTCATTGTGGAGGGAACAGTTTAGGACATGTGACTGGAAATTTTTTGCAATTTGCTATGAAAGAAGGACTTAGGAAGGTTATGGACATGTTTCCTAATTCTCAAGTGATATTTTCACGGATTGCGCAGAGACAAATGTGGCTTCGTTCTTCTTCATTTGGTCCACAAATGGAAAAAGCAAGGCGCAATGTTAATAAGGCTGTTTGTGGCTTTCTAAGAGATTTTGGCAGTTCTTCTTTTCACAATGAAAATATTATGTTTTTTAGTACATACATTTTTCGCAGAGATGGAGTCCATCTTACTTATGCTGGCAATCAGATTTTTCTGAGAAATGTACAAAATGCATTGCGACCTTTTTTGGAATTACAACAACGATTTTGAAGTAGATGTTAAGCATTTACAATTTTTGACTTACAAACACCACCCAAAGGCTCTTTTCAGAGCCACCACTTCTTTCCAGGGAAAATTACAATGTTTGTGATGGAGTAGCAACCACATTTTTTTAATGTTCGCGAACTGTCCGCAGACTTCTAAAAAATACAAAGAGCCCTGCTTCATTTATTTTCACTTCTATTTTTTAACTGGGAAAGGCGGCTCTGAAAAGAGCCTTATTTTTTTTTTATTTTTGTAATTTTGTATTTTTTTTGGTTTTTCAGACACGACACACTAGGAGAGGAGGTGAAAGGAGGGTAAAGGGGGGGACGCCAACCACAGGGATAAGAAAGGGCGAGCTGAGAGAGGAAGATGTAGAGTGGGTTTTATTTGGGTAGTGAGCAGGTCTTCTCGTGCTCTGAGACGATAGTCTCAAAAGCACTCCGAAGTCGCTCCCCCCTGCAGAGTACTGGGTCACAGTACATACATACAACTGTGACCCTCGAAAGGTAAGGGTCATCAGCATTCTGTATGGCCTGTGAGGCAGCTTGAGAAAGACGCTGTCCCACAGAGGTGGTCCTTGTGGTGACAGGATCAGAAACAGAGGATGAAGTAGAGGAAATCAACCTGCTACGTTCTTCGCAAGGTAAAACCCTGCGAATAGCCCCAGAGTGAAATGACCTCAGGTGTCGCTTCATAGTAGTGGTCCCAAAGCTGTACTTACCGTGCTTCCCGCGACTGAGTATCATTTTGCACTCATTGCAGGTAACACGGTTCGCACGAGCCTTAGGACCATTCCCATGAATGGTAAATAACCGCCACACCCAAGACTCACGCCTAGTGCGGGTAGTAGGGATTTCCTCTACCTCATTCTCATCATCCTCTTCTTCCTCCTCCGCATCCTCACTCCTGTTCCCCTCTTCAGGCCCTTGGGGAGGTGGTGGTGGGGGTGGGGGTGGTGCTGAAGCAGGTGCAGCACCAAGTGGCAGTTCAGCAGCCAAGGATGCCATCTCGATGATGGTGTAGTCTGCAGGTGGCAGCAAAAATCACTGTGTTCTGAAGAATAGCCAGAAACACAATGGGAATAAGCTCTTGGGCGTGGTCTTTTATAGGGGTGCTTGTGCGCGGTCCGCGGACATGCGCACTGTCCGCGGACAGATCGAACACAAAAAAAGGATCGGAAAGTTTCAAAAGGTATATAGAAACTCAAGATTGCTATGTGGGACTTGTGCCATGGTGAGATTTTATTGAAAAATATTATGGATTAACTGAAAATGTACTTTTAAATTGTTCGGGGACACGAACAGTGTCCGCATTTCAGGACACACAATGAGCGTGGGCGCGGTCATATGATCCGTTTGCGAACTAGTCCGCGAAGGAAGCGCCTGTCCGCAGGACACCAAGTGCACGGAGATTGGTTAGCGCATGTGCATTGATGCCCTACGGACACTGTTCGGGTTCTGAAGTAATTAAAAGTGCGTCACACGTGAAACAAACATTTCAGAACACCGCGTGTGTTCTTAGAACAGTTTAAACTTGATAGCGAACAGTGAGGACAGATATAGGGCCTCATTCCGAGTACGGCGCTAACCAATGGCGCCATTAACGCCTTGGTTGACGCCGTACCCGGACCGGCAGCGCCTTGGTGGTTGGCGGAATTACCGCCCCATTCCAAGGTTGGCGGGGCGGTAATTCCCCAATCCCCATTTACCCTTCCCCATTCCCATTCTTGCCCCATAGGGCATAATGGGAGTGGGGAAGGCGTCAATTACGCCACCGTAAATTACGGTGGCGTAATTAACATCAAGGTCCCTTAGCGCCATGGTATTTAACGCCTGCTAAAAGCAGGTGTTAAAAGCACCATGGCGCTAAGGGAACTCGGAGTATGGCGGTAAGGGATTACCGCCACCGCTCTCGTTAGCGGTGGCCGCTATCCCTTACCGCCATACTCGGAATGAGGCCCATAGTGTTCTTCAGGACACGTGTAATTTAGTTTATGTACGAACATTTCAGGACACCAATTGTGTTCTTAGAACAGTTTCAATTGGGTAGCCAACACTACGAACAGGTATAGTGTTCTTCAGGACACTTCCATTTTCGTTTACGTACAAACATTTCAGGACACCAATAGCGTTCTTAGAACAGTTTGAACTTGCTAGCGAACAGTACCGGACAGGTATAGTGTTCTTTAGGAGACTTTAATTTTTGTTTGTTTACGAACAATTCAGGACACCGCGTGTGTTCTTAGTACAGTTTCATGTTGCTAGCGAACACTATCAACAGTTGTACTGTTGTTCAGGACACATCATTTTCGTTTATTTACGAACATTTCAGGACACCAATTGTGTTCTTAGGACAGTTTTAAGTTGATAGCGAACATTACGGACAGATATAGTGTTCTTTAGAACACTTTAATTTTTGTTTCTTTACGAACATTTCAGGACACCACGTGTGTTCTTAGAACAGTTTCAACTTGCTAGCGAACAGTACGAACTAGGGGTGTCACGGTATTAGTTTTACGACGGTACAATAACCTTCTTGCCAAATGACGGTATATCATGTTTATCGCGGTATAGCAGGTGGAGTTAACTAATCTTAACAAATATTTTCTAAAAAGTCATAAATTGTCAGATTTATCATCACAAACAAAACCAGGCATCCAGGGCCAGAATTGGGCTTTTCAACATACTTTCCACTGAAATGCCACCCCTTGCTTTCACCAGACACAAACATGTGGAGAAGAGGATGGGGGTTGCGGGGGGTGCCCTGCTGCGACTGGCAAAGCAAACTGAATAGTTTTTCTTAAGTGGTCATTTAGGCTTTTAGCTCCCCCACTGGCCACTGGTGAAGATGAACATGTTGCCATCTGCATGCCACAGATCAATGGAGTCTGATGGTAGTATACGCTTGTGCGCATACACACACGCACACGCACTCTCTCTTTACGTTACAGCCTTTAGTTTACTTGCGGGCCAAAAGGTGTTCAGTAATCACGGACATGTTACCCTTTGGTATGGCAGCAGGGAATACCCACAGAGATGAGTAAATTTTGCAGTGTGACTTATTATATGTAAATTCAATGATAGAACCAGGGAAATCCCCCATTGTCCTTCTTGGCACTGTATTTATTCTTCCTATTGCTAACATAGTGATTTTGTGTCAGGCACGTGTGGTTTATGGAATGGCATTAAAAACTGCTCCATCTGAAACTATTTGGCAGACGGCACATCCAACAGTGCAAGACCAAGACTGTGCAGCACTTGCTTACTGCAGCCTTTCCAAATCAGATTGAAAAGCACACTTAACGGTATGAACGGTATACCGGTATAAACAATGTGACGGTTATTATTGTTCAATTAAGTGGTTCACGGTATCTTTAACGGTATACCGTAACACCGTTACATCCCTAGTACGAACAGGTGTGGTGTTCTTCAGGACACCTCCATTTTCGTTTATGTACGAACATTTCAGAACACTTGCACTGTCCGCGGACACTTTTATTGTTTAAAAAAAAAAAAACGGAAACTATTCACAATACAATATAAAAATTAAACTTTATTTAACATATATTAATAATTTATGACAGAGAAGGTGAGGCAGAAACAGAAACAAAAACAGGAGAATTTGGGGTTTCAACAAGATTGGTATCAGGTGAAGAAGGGATGAAATCTCATCAAAACGTTTTGGATTATGGAGAGGGTTTGGGGATAATTGACTGGGATATGGTGAGGAGGGACAAGTACATGTGGGGCAATGGTACTAGGTTTTTGGTTTGAAATGATTTTCTACAAAAGTTTTTAAATTATTAAAATTAGCCAACAATACATCCATTTTTTCTTCTATATTGTGAAGGCTGTTATCCATAACAGGGTTTTCTGAAGTTTTTTCTATTCTGGTATGCTCTGTACAAAAAAATAATATATATGTTAAATGTATATAAAAAAAAAAATAATAAATGGTTTATATTATAAAGTGTTTACCATTAGTTTCTAGTTTATAAATATATGAGTAAAATGAAGTACACTTACTATTTCTGGTAAGATAAGTCCTATGTATTCAGTGGGTCTGGTCTTGTTCTCAGTTCTGTTGTGTCTGTGAGGTAATTATGTTGGAAGCCAATTTATCTTCTTGTGGTATATTCCATTTCAGAACATGTTTTATATAAATGAATGGTTAGTGTGTTACATATATGGGTTACATTTCTTATGTATTACTATATATAATGTGTTTGTGTGCTGCTTTTTGAATTTGTTAAATGTTCCTATATTATGATATAACAATCAAACATACCCCACCACCCCCCCCCCACAGTTTTTAGGTTGTGGTACTGTTCTCCGAACATGTCCGCGAACATTAAATAAGTTCGCGGACATCAAGTTCATAAAAAGAGATCTAGTCAGTTCCATATGACATGTATATAAAGTAAAAGTCATTATTGTTAAGTTGTGCTACTAAAAAACTATGAAATTCAGTGAAAAAACTTTGTTAAAGGGATGTTATGGTTAAGTTGCGCTACTAAAAACCTATGAAATTCAGTGAAAAAAACTTTGTTAAAGGGACGTTATGGTTAAGTTGCGCTACTAAAAACCTATGAAATTCAGTGAAAAAACTTTGTTAAAGGGACGTTATGGTTCCAAGTAAAACCGAAAAACCCTTGAAATTCGCCAGTTATGGTAAGCTAATCAACCATAACTCGCGCCACCACCGTGCACTGCTAAGACTAACACCCAGGACATCAAAGATGACATCACAAATTAGCTTACCATAACTGGTGAATTTCAAGGGTTTTTCGGTTTTACTTGGAACCATAACTTCCCTTTAACAAAGTTTTTTCACTGAATTTCATAGGTTTTTAGTAGCGCAACTTGTCACATTGTTGCAGAGAGTGCATGTATGATTCCACATGTATGAAATCTGAAAGATTTCATTTATAGGTATGCTTTTGATTTCCAGTACTTGTAGTACATTAGAAATTCTTGTGGATCTTCCTGTGAATTTATAGTGAATTTCACCAATCCAGCACAGTCCAATTGTTGTCTTATTCCAAAAACACTATACATGTTGTCAGGATTGTTTGCTGCATTTCTGTGAAGTACTAACATTTGCAAACACAATGGGTCTGTACTGTGTAAGTAAATGTTGTCAACAATTGGTGGTAATTGAAATAGAACATTCATTGCTACATTTGCGTAGCAACTTACACCAACTATATTTGAGAATTTAATTGGTCCAGGTAGTTCTGTATCTAACTGCTTTTTTTGGAGTTTGTCTTCCTTCTTTAAAGAAGTACTTGGTTTACTTTCCCTAATTGATTCTTTTTTGCTTGTGGTACTTGATGAAGTATTAGTTTCTTTTACTCTCTTTGGAGGATTTGCAGTGACATCCTGTTGCATTTCTGTTTGATTTATTTTTCTTTTATAACGTTTTACTTTTTGTGGAACAGAATATGTGTTTAGGTGGGGGGTGTATAGTGAGCGAAGTCTATTGTATTATAAAATGCAAGGAATATCAGCGTTTATTTTACTTGCATCAAAGTTGATTAGAAATAGAAGGTCAAGTGTACGTAATCGTGATAGTGCTACATAGCTCATGCCTTCTTTAAAGACTGTGTTACCAATATCTATCATTGCTTTGTCTAGGGTAAGACCTTGTGATTTATGAATCATGACTGCGTATGCAAGTGTTAGAGAAAAGTGTTCTCTGCGTAAATATATATCTTTGAAGAGAAGGAATCTAGCTGTTGAGCGTCCTATCCTTTTTACTTCTGAAAGTTTGTCAAAGAGTATATTGACAAACTGAATTTTGTTGTCACGTGGGTATGTTTGAAAGCCAACAACTGTACCCAGTGCTCCATTAACTAACCTTGGTCCACGTCAAGGTTAATTTTAAGCATTACTCTGCAATTTAAGGATAATTTTTATATCTTTTCTAAGCCTGCTGTGTTTGAGATTGATTTTTCTAAACTATTTAGTCTTGTTGTGGCTTGGTCACACATGCGTAGTGTCATACCATGTACATCTAGTTTGTCTGTGGCGCTAATTTCCATGATTGGTTGCATTTCTTTACTTAGCATTTCATTGAATTTGAAACAGCTTGCAAGAGTTGGCATTAAGGCCATACAATTGACATTTTTGTGGGCTAATTGTTCCATAACAGCTGTAGCACATGCATTATCGCCATAAAGTGCATTAATGTGCCGGGTTTTCAATATTGCTTCTGCTTCTTTAGAAAGTATACCAACTCTGATACTTTTTAAAATGTTGGCATAAGTGAGATCTGCAGATTGCCGCATGTTTTCTGTTAATTCTCTGGATTGGAAATGTTGCCAAAGGTTGACATTTCCAATGCTGCCAACAGTTTTACAGCAGAGTTTGTGTCCTAATGATTTAAAAATAGGCTCACCTTTTACTGGTGTTAATTGAAGCAGATCTCCAAAAACAATAATGTGTTTTCCTGCAAAGAGCTCTTCATAGTCTGTTTTGAGTACTTCTTGTAATCTGAGGTGAATCAAAGCTAACATCAGGTTGGAGACCATGCTCACTTCATCTATTAGTAGCATCTTCATTTGTTTCAATACTCTGCGTAGTTCCATTGCAGCTTCTGTAGAAAGTTTGTAATAGTCTAATTTGTTTTGGTGTTCTACTGGCAGTAGTAGTAATCGGTTTAAAGTGACACCACCTATGTTGTAGGAAGCTAAACCTGTGGGGGCAGTGACAACAGCTGACAGTTTGTTGTTGTTTGTAAATTGTTAAAGGAACTTACTGATGATTTTGATTAGGAATGTTTTGCAAGAACCAGCTTCACCACTGACGTACAGTAGTATAGGTTTGTAATTTTGGCAGGTGCATTCTTTGTTTTCATGGTTTACACCATGTGCAATTTCTTTTGTTACTTCTTGAAAAATGCTACATTGCTCATTGTTTAGTTTTGATTGTAGTATAGTTAAGTCTTCTTTATCTTCATACTTACACATGATGTTTTCTACTTCTATCATAGCTAATTCTGCCTCATTTGTTATTAGTGGTTCTCCCAGTGGTTCTTGGCTTCCTGTTACAGAAGGTTGACTACTGTCAGGAGTGTCCTTATCTAGTTGGGCCTGGAGTTCTTCTTCGTGTTGCTGTTCATTGTGCAACATTGTTTTGTACTGTGTAAAGTTTACATCAGTTATAGTGCTTTCATTTGCTTTGAAAGCGTCTTCATATGAGTCATAGTTATGTAGTATTTCTTCTTCTTTTCTCCATGGTTTAAAGAGTTGTAGCATGGACATGTAATATACTGCTTTATGTTGAGGAGTCTTTAATGACAATTTGATATGATTAATTAAATTTGGTTTGGTGTGTTATACTAAGCTGCCTTCACAGTTTGTCACTCTGTATATACCTTTTTTTTCATCAGGTTTTATATTATTTTTGTATGTGTAGTTTTGGGCTATGTGGTATAGACACATGGTTTTCACAGTGGTACTCCTGTTTGGGTAGTATGTGTCCAATAAATTGTTTTTTAAAATGTCTTGGCTGTTGGGATCATGTTTGGCTATTGTTTCTATATCTTCATATGATTTTAGAACTCTTTTTCTAGATTTAGCTGGACCAAGTCTTAGCCATACAATATTTTCAGATTTACCATGTAATGCAGTACCAGTTAAACAATCTGCTGCTTCATAGGATCCACATTCTCTATGGGAGAGCATTTTTATGCCCAGGCTGTATAATTTCCGAGACACTGTTTTATCTGATGACAGGTCATTCCAGAGGTCTTGCAGCTCTGTCTTTTCTGCTTTGGTTAAGTATGCTGTGACATATCGTGCAACTGCAGTAGAATTGTCTGCAATGTACTGCACATCTATGTTTGCATTCCATGAGTGGGCAATGATTGCATTGTAATCATTGATATATTTTTCTTCTTCTTTTCTTTTGATGTAATATGTATTTTTAGGTGTCTTACCTTTAACACTATTTCTAACTGAAGACATGAGGTTGTTCACTTGACTTGTATTTGTAACTGGTCTAGGGAAACCAAATCAGCATTTGGTGTAGTATTTCACTTTGCTTTTGTATTTGCGACAACAATATTTGCCACATTTGTGTCTTTGAAATTGTAAAATCTGTGCATGAAGATCACTATTTGTGGATTCTGATGGAATTTCACAAGTGACATATTTTTCAATAAACTGTAAAACAGTGGCATCACTGTCTTGACCAAATTAAGGAGCATCTTTAATCCATAAAAGCATGTGGATATGTGGTGCTCCTCTGGCTTGGTATTCTTTTCTCCAAAAGAAGTGTTGCACTTCTCCAAGGGGAGGAACAGTTTTATTACAAATAAATGTAGCATAGCAATGAAGCAATGGTGAAAATATCTTGAAACATTAACAGGATCCAGAGAACAAAGTTCTCCAGGTGTTAGTATATCTATGTTTGTTTTGTTTTTGTTTGATATGCATAGGAAATCATGTAAATCTTCCCATGCATATTCTGCACAACTTAATGTAACAAACCAAGTGGGTGGGCCAAGGTTTCTGATCATACAACGTACATCTCCATGACGTCAAAGCTAATAGATTTGTAATATTTGATTGTAAAATCTCATCTTTTTGTTGAACTCTTTGTAATAATTGTGTAGCTGTCATATTTTGAAAGTGCAATCCTGATTTTAATATGTGTGCAACTCCGTAACATAAAGTTGCTAGTTCACTTTCAAAGAATAGATAGAATATGTATTCCACATTTTGTCTAAATCTGGGATCTTCAGAATACATCCGCAATGAGCGGTATTCTGATGCTAATATTTGAATAGGTACCTTCCTCCTTTGCCAGTAGGAAAGAGTAGAGGAAAAGCATGTGCTTCTATACTTTTTTCCCATATGCTGATTGGTGAACTTTTTGTTTGACGCATTTGGTACGTTTCCAGTGCTTCTTCTATGGTGTCATTAGAGTGCAATGGATGAATTGTATAATGGTCTAAAGTATTTGATATTGTAGCAGGATCTAGGAGCTAAAATTGACCAGTTTCTTGTGTCTCAAATTATTTCAGTTGTATCCTTCAAGTTTTCTTCAATATTAATTTCTTTGTAATATTCATTATTCTCTTTAAGATATTCCAAGGCTTCTCTAACTTTATGTAAATCTACCAGCTGTTGCCAAATTCTTTTGTCTTTTGTAGGTACTCCATTTACTAAGATAATTAAAGATTGCTGCATTGGACGTTGCACTCCTAGAGTGTGCACATTTTCTTTTAGATCTAATTGTAAATACACTACTTTTCCACGAATACCTTTCACTAATTCAGAGGGAGGTAATTTTGCAGTTTTTGGTTGAAGGGGTATTATTGCTTGAAATGGGTGCACTGTTTGAATTATGATGCTCTCATATAAATTAAGTTGTTGAAGGGCTTTTGGTAGTGGATATAATTCCAAATTATTTGTGATAACACATGAAGGAGTTTGGTTGTTGTCAAGTTTTGTAGTGCAGTAACTGCAAAGTATTAAGAGGTCAGTTATTTTGTATTTGTTTTCTGCTATAAGGTAGAGAGCTATTTCAAACCATTTAGAATCGTCATTGTCTTCTATTTTGTATGATAGGTCTACAGTTTTTGTGTTACTTATATAAACAGTTCTGCGTCAACATACACACGCATGGTTTGGTACTTCAGCTGATGTACTTTTAAATTTTAGTATTTCTTTTTTGTATGTGTGTAGTAAAAGGTTGCCATGTGTAGAATTGTTACTAATTTGGTTTACAGCTATTTCATTTTGTAAGTGGCTTTCACTTCCAAAATATTTTTTCTGGATATAGTTGATTTCTTCAAGTATGTCTTTTGCTGTACATGTAGAAGAATGATATTTAAATTGGCTAGTGCTAAAGCAGGACTTTTAGCATAGTACAGTTTATAAACTAGATTTCTTACAGTTGAATGATGTGTTGATATCCTTTTCATATCATGGAAGGTGGTTTTGCAAGTAGGTCCTGTAATGCAGGCCAATGAATATCCTTGTAGTCCTGTGAACTTGCGTACTGTACAGGTATCCATGTTTTGCAGTAGTTTAAGTTTGATTTTGTCTTTGCTTTTCACATATTGATTGAGGAATTGGCGTAAAGACTTGAACATTATTTTGGGAATGTTACACATTGACGTGCCTGGCCATTTGTACACTAGACGCTCTGATTAGTTGAATGGACTGGTAATTCTAAGTTTCCAGGGCATATTTTTGTAAGGAGTACTTCTTGTTCCATTATGGTATTATTAACTTTTTCATAACCTCGACCACTGCTATGTATGGCAATTATATTTGTTTGCTTTTGTTTGTATGCTTCTTCATTAAAGTATGGTTCTGTGCTTGTAGTGTGACTCCATTCACCTCCGTATTTACTTAAGAAGTTCTTTCTGTTGACATTTCGTTTATTGAGAAGTCTTTTTTTTAATTTAGTTATATTTTATGTTAGTGGTTTCATTTTGTTTAACACTAAAATAAATAACTTTCTTTTGAGAAGAATTGCACTGTCTATCAACGCTTCTAAGATTAATTTCCTACGATAGGTTTTAAGGGTTGAACCTGGTTTCTTTCCTGTTTTTATAAGATTTTGATGGACTTTGTGACGGAACATTTTGGCTAAAATACTTTTCTTGGTATGATTACTTTGCACTATATCAAGATTTATAGAAGCAGTTTTATCAGTAGTCATAGCTGATTTTCTGTTAATTGATTTCTGGTTTGTTTTACATTTTGATAGAGGTGGCAACGTTTTTGTACTTGAAACTTCTTTTGTTTCACTAAATGAATGTATTAGCTGTTTTGTTTCAACTTTTTTTCTACAAATTCTGCTAGAGATGGATGCTTATGTTGGACACTTTTATTTTCATTTGATCTACTTCTGCGTTGCTTTCTATGGACTTGATTTTTGGTAGGCATTCTTTAGGGTCTGTTGAAAAAATAAAGAAGGTATGGGTTGGGGTATTCTGCAATGTATGTGTGCTGTGTGCATGAGTGTTTGAGTAAGATGATGAAGATGTATGTAATGGTGTGTGATTGTGCATTGGGCAACTACAACTAGTACGGATGGGTATTCTTGAATTAATGTGTTACTAAACTTCGGTTCAGATAACAGAAAAAAGTAAGCTAGTGGTGTGGAGAAGTACAAATAGTAAATCTAATGCTATACAATTAAAACAGTTGTTTGTTATGTAACATCAAATTTCTAGTGGCTGAGTTGGGTAATTTATATGTCGAAAAATAGGAATTAGTGGGCCATTCTGGCTGTAAAGCCATTCTGGCTGTAAATCACTGTTTAAGAAATGGGGATTTTTGGACAGAATGGTGCAGAATCTCTATTGTTAGGCACAGAAATAGCATGAATTAATCTTACAGTTTGTTTGAGTAATAATAGAAATATTATGGTGGTATTCAACTTACTTTTTTTCTAAAATGTGCAGGTTACTTCTTAGTTGTTCTTTGTACTTCAAAATCGGCTGCTTCTTTTCAGGAGAATGGTCTTCACTGCAATTGTAAAATAAATATATTAGTAATTTTGTTTGTATATACCACTGTTTTTAAATTAGACATTGATTTTTTTAATTGATATCCTCATCGCCTTCCTAAAAAACCATTAAAACTATCTTATTCACATAAGATATGTCACACCAGTTGAATACAAATCATATGTTGTTAATAAATAAACTGTATTTCAATGATTAACTGTAGCAAACAAAATATCTTTAGTATGCCTTGTGGAGTTCATAATGTACCACTGAATACCACTATTCCTGTAACTAAGCTTTTGCAAGTAATAGTGCCTCAATGTCATGGGCTGCGTGTCCTATATAAATGTAAGTGATTAAATAAATAAACATTTTTTTAAAAAGGTTTATGGAACTGTACAAGTATTGTTGTTTGAGATTTGAACATAGAGTGTGCATGCAATTTTGTTTGACTATATGTAGTCTATATAATGTATTTGAAAAATGTTAGTTCAACATGATTTGAGTGTGTGTGTGTATAAAGAAATTAAATAATATAAAGGTTTGTAAGTGACAGTTGATTTTAGGAGATTGAAAAAAAGACAGTAGATTCATTTTACAGATTATACAAGCTAAAAGTCAGTTAATCTGTTTATATGAAAGTAGAAAATGTGTTCATGTACTTTACAAAAAATATGCATACCTGTAGTTTGTGTTCATGCATATGGTTATGCATGGAGCTGCAAGTAGAATTCTTGGAGACTTGTGCAGTATTTCTTGTAGAAGGTGCTTTCTAATGAAATGACACATGTACTCAGAGAGATTCACAGTACATTTGCAGTGCTGATCTATGATGATGTAGTTAGATGTAGAGGTCGTGGATGTGATTGGTGGTTGGTCATGTGACTTCTTAGCTACATCCAATCATGGAATGGCACAGAGAGGGAAGTGGAAATGGTAGAAGGGCTGTCCATGTTAAGATATGTCCACGGACATGGCGGTAGTTCGCGGACATCAGGTGTTACATCCAGGGATTTTTGGGTTTGGAAGCCATGCAAATGAGAATGAGCATAGAAAGGGATTGGTCAGGAAAGCTTAGTGAGTGTGTTGTGCCAGGAGAGAGTTTCTCAGATACTCTTTTTGCTGAGAGAAGAACAGATAGCTATGGCTGTGTGTTTCAGAAAACAGATTGTTTGGATTTTGGGAGACTTGTGGATACATTGGTTGAAGGCCCATGCAGAAAGCTGTGGAGTAGCTGTAGATCTTGGATTCCCATATGTGGAAGTACACTGGCATGGAGTACGTGGAATGAGGTGGTTGAACTTGTTACCTCTCTGTGCTACTTTGGAGACAGATCAACATCCAGATTTAATTATAATTCGTTGTGGAGGGAACAGTTTAGGACATGTGTCTGGAATTTCTTTGCAATTTGCAATGAAAGAAGGACTTGGCAATGTCATCCACATGTTTCCAAATTCTCAAGTAATTTTTCCACGGATTGCGGAGAGACAAATGTGGCTTTGTTCTTCTTCATTTGGTCCACAAATGGAGAAAGCAAGGCGCAATGTCAATAAGGCTGTTTGTGCCTTTCTAAGAGATTTTGGCATGTCCTCTTTTCACAATGAAAATATTATGTTTCGTAATACATACATTTTTCGCAGAGATGGAGTACATGTAACTTATGCTGGCAATCAGATTTTTCTAAGAAACATACAAAATGCATTGCGAACTTTTTTAGAATTACAGCATCCATTTTGAAGTAGGTGTTGAGTATTTTTAATTTTTCAAACACAAACACCACCAAAAGGCTCTTTTCAGAGCCACCACTTCCTCCCAGAAAAAATTGCAATGGATATGATAGGGCAGCACCCCAAAATTTTAGACCTCCACGGACTGTCCGCGGACAATACAAATGGCCCTGCTTCATTTATTTTCACTTCTATTTTTTAATTGTGAAAGGTGGCTCTGAAAAGAGCCCAATTTATTTTTGATTTTTGTTTTTTTATATTTTTTTGTTTTTTTATACACGACACACTAGGAGAGGAGGTGAAAGGAGGGTAAAGGGGGGGACGCCAACCACAGGGATAAGAAAGGGCAAGCTGAGAGAGGAAGATGTAGAGTGGGTTTTATTTGGGTAGTGGGCAAATCTTCTCGTGCTCTGAGACGATAGTCTCAAAAGCACTTCGAAGTCGCTCCCCCCTGCAAAGTACTGCGTTGCAGTACATACAAACAACTGTGACCCTCAAAAGGTAAGGGTCATCAGCATTGTGTATGGCCTGTGAGGCAGCTTGAGGAAGACGCTGTCTCACAGGAGTGTTCCTTGTGGTGACAGGATCAGAAACGGGGGATGAAGTAGAGGTTAATAAACCTGCTACTCTCATCGCAAGGTACAACCTTGTGAACGGCCCCAGTGTGAAATGACTTGAGGTGTCTTTTCATGGTAGTGGTCCCAAAGCTATACGAACCATGCCTCCCGCGACTGAGTACCATTTTGCACTCTTTGCAGGTGACTCGGTTCGCACGAGCCTTAGGACCATTCCCATGAATGGTAAATAACCGCCACACCCAAGACTCACGCCGAGTGCGGGTGGTAGGGATTTCCACTACCTCATTCTCGTCATCCTCTTCTTCCTCCTCTGCATTCTCAATCCTGTTCCCCTCTTCGGGCCCTTGGGGAGGTGGTGGTGGTGGAGGGGGTGGGGGTGGTGCTGAAGCAAGTGCAGCACCAGGTGGCAGTAGTGCAGCCATGGATGCCATCTTGATGAAGATATCAATCTGCAAGTGGCAGGAAAAATCGCTGTACTCTGAAGAATAGCCAGAAACACAATGAGAATAAGCTCTAGGGCGTGGTCTTTTATAGGGGTGCTTGTACGCGGTTCTCAGACATGTGCGCTGTCTGTGGACAGATCGAACACAGAAAAAGGTTCAAAAAGTTTCAAAAAGTATGTAGAAACTCATGATTAGTATGTGGGACTTGTTCTATGGTGAGTTTTTATTGAATAATATTGTGGATTACTTGAAAATGTACTTTTAAATTGTTCGGGGACACAAACAGTGTCCGCATTTCAGAACACGCAATAAGCGTGGGTGCGGTCACATGATGGGTTCGCGAACATGTCCGCGAAGGGAGCGGCTGTCCGCAGGACACCAAATGCACGGACCTTGGTTTGCGCATGTGCGTTGATGTTCTACGAACAATGTTCGGTTCCTGAAGTAATTGAAAGTGCGTCACACGTCAAACGAACAGTTACGGACAGGCGTTTGTTCTTAGAACAGTTTCAACTTGCTAGGGAACAGTACAGACAGGTATAGTGTTCTTCAGGACACCTCCATTTTTGTTTATTTACGAACATTTCAGGACACCGCTTGTGTTCTTAGAACAGTTTCAACTTGGTAGCGAACAGTACGGACAGTTATAGTGTTCTTCAGGACACCTCCATTTTTGTTTATTTACGAACATTTCAGGACACCACTTGTGTTTTTAGAACAGTTTCAACTTGCTAGCGAACAGTACGGACAGGTATAGTGTTCTTCAGGACACTTCCATTTTTGTTTCTTTACGAACATTTCAGGACACTGCATGTGTTCTTAGAACAGTTTCAACTTGCTAGCGAACAGTACGGACGGGTATAGTGTTCTTCAGGATATCTCCATTTTTGTTTGTTTACGAACATTTCAGGACATCGCGTGTGTTCTTAGAACAGTTTCAATTTGGTAGCGAACAGTACGGACAGGTATAGTGATCTTCAGGACACCTCCATTTTTGTTTTTTTATGAACATTTCAGAACACCTGCGCTGTCCGTCACCTAAATTGTTTTTTTTTAATTGAAATTAATGACAACGTAATATAAAAATTTTACTTTATTTAACATATATTAACAATTTATGACAGAGAAGGTGAGGCAGAAACGGAAACAAAAACAGGAGAATTAGGGGTTTCAACAGGATTTGTATGAGGTGAAGAAGGGATGGAAGTCTCATCAAAACGTTTTGGGTCATGGAGGGGGTTTGGGGATAATTGACTGGGATATGGTGAGTGGGGACATGTGGGACAATGGTATGAGGTTTTTAGTTTAAAATGATCTTCAACAAAAGTTTTCAAATTATTAAAATTGGTCAACAATAAATCCATTTTTTATTTTATGCTGTCAAGAGTGTTATCCATAACAGCTTCTTCAGAGGTATTTTCTGTTTTGGTATGCTCTGTACAATAAAAGATATATGTATGTTAAGTGTATATAAAATAATAATAATTAAATTTTATATTGTAAAGTATCTACCATTAGTTTCACTATCTTATGACATTTCCTCATGTTGGAAATGCTCCTCTAGCCATTCCAGAGTACTAGACATTTCTGTGAGAAAAAAAAGATAATATAATTTTTTTTTAAATCTATTACAGAAAATTTATAAATATATGAGTAAAATGTGGTACACTTACTATTTCAGGTAAGATATGTTCTGAGTACTCTGTAGGTCTGCTCTTGCTCTTAGTTGTGGAGTGTCTGTGAGGTAATTATGTTGGAAGCCTATTTATCTTCTTTTGGTATATTCCATTTTAGAACATATTGTATTTAAATGAATGGTTAGTGTGTTACATATATGGGTTACACTTTTTATGTATTACTACATATAACGTGTATGTGTGCTGGTTTGTGAATTTGTAAAATGTTCATATGTTATGATATAACAATCAAACATACCCCCCCAGAGTTTTTAGGTAGTGGTACTGTTGTCCGAACATGTCCACGGACATTAAAAGAGTTCGCGGACATCAAACTCAGTAGAGAAGGTTCAGTATGTTCAATTTTACATGTAGCTAAAATCAGAGTATTTATTATTAAGTTGTGCTACTAAAAACCTATGAAATTCAGTGAAAAAACTTTGTTAAAGGGACGTTATGGTTAAGTTGCGCTACTAAAAACCTATGAAATTCAGTGAAAAAAACTTTGCTAAAGGGACGTTATGATTAAGTTACGCTACTAAAAACCTATGAAATTCAGTGAAAAAACTTTGTTAAAGGGACGTTATGTTTATAAGTAAAAACGAAAAACCCTTGAAATTCGCCAGTTATGGTAAGCTAAGCAACCATAACTCGCGCCACCACTGTGCACTGTTAAGACTAACACCCATGACATCAAAGATGACATCACAAATGTCATTGATGACATCACTGATGACATCACATGTCTGGCTCCCTCTTTTTTCCATTACTGACATATCTAGGCCACATGGTTTTCTTCAGTAACAGTCAGGAACTAAAAATTGTAAACGTACTATATTTGTAGACTTATCCTTCAAGTATGTTCATATAGTAATTCCCTTAGGGTCCAGTCATATCATATGAAACATATACATAGGGGAAGACACAAGCTTGAAAGACAGCAATCCTTTCTGTGCATGAAGATAAATCAGTAGAGTTATCAGCACTTTCTGATAGTTCTGTTGTTTTTTTTATTACTGTACTTTCCCTGTATATGCTCATATTTGTATACATTGTAGTCACATTACTTTCCTTAGGGTCCAGTCATATCATGTGATACATATACATAGGGTAAACAGCAGCTTTCAAACAGAGCAATCATTTATTTGCATAAAGATAATCAGTTAGGTTATGTATTATGTCTGCTACTACTTCTGCTTTTTTGCTTACTTCACTTACCCTGTATATACCCATATCTGTATGTGTTCTTGTCTCTTTGTGTTTTGTTTGTAATAATGCAAGTACGCAAAACTCTAATAAGAAAACAGTTATAATTTCATTATTCAACTTATCAACATTATGAATATTGTACCTTCATCATATATGCTGCATATAAAGCCTATGTTTCTGCATGAGTAGGTTAGTATATTGGATAGAACTTCATAATAGAATGCTATTTATATCAATGCATTGCTTAATGCACTAATTAGCTCATGACATTTATTCTAATGATCCTTGACAGTTTTTTTTCAACATTATAATAAGAATCCCTTGTACACACATTTCATGAAAAGTAAATACACATGTGATGTCATCAGTGATGTCATCAATGACATTTGTGATGTCATTTTTGATGTTGTGGGTGTTAGTCTTAACAGTGCACAGTGGTGGCGCGAGTTATGGTTGCTTAGCTTACCATAACTGGCGAATTTCAAGGGATTTTCGGTTTTACTTATAACCATAACGTTCCTTTAACAACGTTTTTTCACTGAATATATATGTTACATGGCCGCGTTACTGGCCATGTAGTTATGGTTAAGTTGCTGTTTCTATAAGACGAGCACTTTTTGGGCGGCTTATAACTTCGCTCCCCGGACGAATCCTCACCAAACTTTGCAAAAAAAGTATATGGCCCACTCTGATTTTTATTTTGCAAAGTTTGGTGAGGTTTGGTCCAGGGGGGGCAAAGTTATAGGGGGGTTACCAAAACTTCTTTTTTTCCCATAGACTTAATGGGAAAATACTTTGCTCATGCCTACAGCCCAAACCGCTGGACGGATTTACACCAAATTTGCGGCGGGAGCGGCAGTTTGGTCCCGAAAGCGTGCTTTTTTTTATTTGGTGTAAATCCGTCCAGTCATTTTTTGAAAAATAACAAAAATGTAAGTGCAAAAAATGTGTTATATCTGTGTCTGCTTTGCAGACACACTTCCCTGTTCGCTCTGCGGACATGACGGGGATTGGGCAAGCGCTTGTGTGATGTCCGCGGACATCTGACGTGCACTCTGATTGGCTGCCGTGAAGCTTGCAGTGCGTCTATTGTGAGAGACACCCGCCATCTTTGTTCATCGGTTCATGGAGCGTTTCACAGTAAGCTCCGTGTGTTCCTCCCGTTCCCCCCACCCCTCGCTCATGCTCCGTGTCTCTTTCCCATTCCCCAACCCCCGCTCATGGCCCATGTCTCTCTCCCATTCCCCCACCCCCCGCTCATGCCCCGTGTCTACCCTGTTACCCCCCACCCCCCGCTCATGCCTCATGTCTCCCTCCCATTCCCCCACCCCCCGCTCATGCCCCGTGTCTCCCCTGTTCCCCGCACCCCCTGCTCATGCCCCGTGTCTCCCCTGTTCCCCCTACCCCTGCTCATGCCTCGTGTCTCCCTCCCGTTCCCCCCACCCCCTGCTCATGCCCTGTGTCTCCCCTGTTCCCCCCGCCCCCGCTCATGCCCCGTGTCTCCCCTGTTACTCCCGCTCATGCCTCGTGTCTCTCTCCTGTTCCCCCCACCCCCCACTCATGCCTCGTGTCTCCCTTCCATTCCCCCCACCCCCCGCTCATGCCCCGTGTCTCCCCTGTTCCCCCCTACACCCCCCTCATGCCTCGTGTCTCCCTCATGTTTCCCCCCACCCCCTGCTCATGCCCTGTGTCTCCCCTGTTCCCCCCCACTCCCCGCTCATGCCCCATGTCTCCCTCCCATGCCCTGTGTTTCCTCTGTTCCCCCACCCCCGCTCATGCCCCGTGTCTCCCCTGTTCCACTCCACCCCCCGTTCATGCCCTGTGTCTCCCTCGTGTTACCCTCCCACCCCCCGCTTATGCCCTGTGTCTCCCTTGTGTTCCCCCCACCTCCCGCTCATGCCCCGTGTCTCCCTCGTGTTCCCCCCACCCCCCGCTCATGCCCCGTGTCTCCCTCCTGTACCCCACCACCCCCTGCTCATGGCAATTTCTCCCTCCATTACCCCCCACCCCCTGTTCATGCCCCGTGTCTACCTCTTGTTCCCCCACCCCCCGCTCATGCCCCGTGTGTCTCCTTTTGCCCCCCATCCCCCGCTCATGCCCCGTGTCTTCCTTGTGTACCCCCACCCCCTGCTCAAACCCTGTGTGTCTCTTGTGTTACCCCCCACCCCGCTCATGCCCCGTGTCTCCCTCCTGTTCTCCCCACACCCCGCTCATGCCCCGTGTCTCTCTCTTGTTCCCCCCACCCCACGCTCATGCCCCGTGTCTCCCTCCTGTACCACCCACCCCCCGCTCATGCCGAGTATCTGCCCTGTTCCCCCATCCCCGCTCATGCCCCATGTCTCCTGTTGCTCCCCACCCGCCGCTCATGCCCCGTGTCTCCCTCGTGTTTCCCCCCACCCCCCGCTCCTGCCGTGTTTCCCTCGTGTTACCCCCACCCTCCGCTCATGCCCTGTGTCTCCCTCCTGTTCCCCCCACCCCCGCTCATGCCCCTTGTCTCCTCCTGTACCCCCCACTCCCCGGTACAAGCCCCGTGTCTCCCTCCTGTACCAACCACCCCCTGTTCATGCCCAGTATCTGCCCTGTTCCCCCCACCCCCCGCTCATGCCCCGTGTCTCCCTTGTGTTCCCCCTCACCCCCCGCTCATGCCCTGTGTCTTCCCTGTTCCTCCCCACCACCCGCTCCATGTCTCGACTGTTCCCCCCACCACCCGCTCATGCCCCGTGTCTCCCTACTGTTCCCCCATCCCCCGCTCATGGTCCGTGTCTCCCTCCTGTACCCCCACCCCCGCTCATGCCCCGTGTCTGCCCTGTACCCCCCACCCCCCGCTCATGCCCCATGTCTGCCCTGTTCCCCCACCCCCTGCTCATGCCCCGTGTCTTCCTTGTGTTCCCCCACCCCCTGCTCATGCCCCGTGTCTCCCTCATGTACCCCCCACCCCCCGCTCATGCCCCGTGTCTCCCTCGTGTTCCCCCTACCCCCCGCTCATGCCCTGTGTCTCCCTCGTGTTCTCCCCACCTCCGCTCATGCCCCGTGTCTTCCTCATGTACCCCCCCAGCCCCCACTCATGCCCCTGTGTCTCCCTCATGTTCCCCCCACCCCCTGCTCCTGCCCCATGTCTCCCTCGTGTTCCCCACCACCCCCGCTCATTCGCTGTGTCTCCCCTGCCCCCCCATCCCCCACTCATGCCTCGTGTCTCCCTCCCGTTCCCCCACACCTCCGCTCATGCCTGTGTCTCCCCTGTTCCCTCCCACCCCCCGCTCATGCCCTGTGTCTCCCTCCTTTCCCCCCCACCCCTCCGCTCATGCTCTGTGTCTCCCCTGTTCCCCCCACCCCATGCCCCGTGTGTGCCCTGTTCCCCCCACCCCCCACTCATGCCCTGTATGTGCCCTGTTCCCCCCACCCCCGCTCATGCCCCATGTGTGCCCTGTTTCCCCCAACCCCCTGCTCATGCCCACGTGTCCCCCTCCTTTTCCCCCCACCCCCTGCTCATGCCCACGTGTCCCCCTCCTTTTCACCCCACCCCGATTATGCCCATGTGTCTCCCCTGTTCCCCCAACCCCTGCTCATGCCCACGTGTCTCCCCTGTTCCCCTACACCCCCGCTCATGGCCCTGTGTCTCCCCGGTTCCCCCCACCCCCCGCTCATGCCCCGTGTCTCCCGTCTTTTCCCCTCCACCCCCTGCTCATGAACACGTGTCTCCCCTGTTCCCCCCACCCCCGCTCATGCCCACGTGTCTCCCCTGTTCCCCCCCACCCCCTGCTCATGCCCCGTGTTTCCCCTGTTCCCCCCCAGCCCCCGCTCATGCCCCGTGTGTGCCCTGTTCCTCCCATGCCCCCGCTCATGCCCCGTGTCTCCCTCCTTTTCCCCCCACCCCCCACTCATGCTCCGTGTCTTCCCTGTTCCCCCCCACCCCCCGCTCATGCCCCATGTGTCTCCTGTTGCCCCCCACCCCCCGCTCATGCCCCTTGTATCTCCTGTTGCCCCCCACCCCCCGCTCATGCCCCGTGTCTCCCTCGTGTGTCCCCCCGCTCATGCCCCGTGTCTCCCTCCTGTTCCCCCATCCCCCACTCATGCCCCATGTCTCCCCCCTGTTCCCCCACCCCCCGCTCATGCCCCGTGTCTCCCTCCTGTACTCCCACTCCCCGCTCATGCCCCGTGTCTCCCCTGTTCCCCCCAACCCCCGCTCATGCCCCGTGTCTCCCCTGTTACCCCCCACCCCCCGCTCATGCCCCATGTCCCCTGTTCTCCCCACCCCCGCTAATGCCCCATGTCCTCTGTTCCCCCACCCCCTGCTCATGCCCCGTGTGTGCCCTGTTCCCCCCCACCCCTCGCTCATGCCCACCTGTCTCCCCTGTTCCCCCCACCCTCCGCTCATGCCCATGTGTCTCCCCTGTTCCATTCCACCCCCCACTCATGCCCCGTGTCTCCCTACTGTTCCCCCACCCCCCGCTCATGGCCTGTGTCTCCCCTGTTCCCCCCAACCCCCCCTCATGCCCCGTGTGTGCCCTGTTCAGCCCCACCCCCGCTCATGCCCCGTGTGTGCCCTGTTCCCGTCCACACCCCGCTAATGCCCACGTGTCTCCCCTGTTCCCCCCCACCCCCCGCTCAGGCCCACCTGTCTCCCCTGTTATCCCCCACCCCCCGCTCATGCCCCACATCTCCCTACTGTTCCCACCACCCCTGCTCATGGCCCGTGTCTCTCTCTTGTTCCCCCCACTCCCTGCTCATGCCCCGTGTCTCCCCTGTTCCCCCCACCCCCGCTCATGCCCCGTGTCTCCCTCCTGTACCCCACCACCCCCTGCTCATGGCAATTTCTCCCTCCATTACCCCCCACCCCCTGTTCATGCCCCGTGTCTACCTCGTGTTCCCCCACCCCCCGCTCATGCCCCGTGTGTCTCCTTTTGCCCCCCATCCCCCGCTCATGCCCCGTGTCTTCCTTGTGTACCCCCACCCCCTGCTCAAACCCTGTGTGTCTCTTGTGTTACCCCCCACCCCGCTCATGCCCCGTGTCTCCCTCCTGTTCACCCCACACTCCGCTCATGCCCCGTGTCTCTCTCTTGTTCCCCCCACCCCACGCTCATGCCCCGTGTCTCCCTCCTGTACCACCCACCCCCCGCTCATGCCGAGTATCTGCCCTGTTCCCCCATCCCCCGCTAATGCCCCATGTCTCCTGTTGCTCCCCACCTGCCGCTCATGCCCCGTGTCTCCCTCGTGTTTCCCCCCACCCCCCGCTCCTGCCGTGTTTCCCTCGTGTTACCCCCACCCTCCGCTCATGCCCTGTGTCTCCCTCCTGTTCCCCCCACCCCCGCTCATGCCCCTTGTCTCCTCCTGTACCCCCCACTCCCCGGTACAAGCCCCGTGTCTCCCTCCTGTACCAACCACCCCCTGTTCATGCCCAGTATCTGCCCTGTTCCCCCCACCCCCCGCTCATGCCCCGTGTCTCCCTTGTGTTCCCCCTCACCCCCCGCTCATGCCCTGTGTCTTCCCTGTTCCTCCCCACCACCCGCTCCATGTCTCGACTGTTCCCCCCACCACCCGCTCATGCCCCGTGTCTCCCTACTGTTCCCCCATCCCCCGCTCATGGTCCGTGTCTCCCTCCTGTACCCCCACCCCCGCTCATGCCCCGTGTCTGCCCTGTACCCCCCACCCCCCGCTCATGCCCCATGTCTGCCCTGTTCCCCCACCCCCTGCTCATGCCCCGTGTCTTCCTTGTGTTCCCCCACCCCCTGCTCATGCCCCGTGTCTCCCTCATGTACCCCCCAGCCCCCGCTCATGCCCCGTGTCTCCCTCGTGTTCCCCCTACCCCCCGCTCATGCCCTGTGTCTCCCTCGTGTTCTCCCCACCTCCGCTCATGCCCCGTGTCTTCCTCATGTACCCCCCCAGCCCCCACTCATGCCCCTGTGTCTCCCTCGTGTTCCCCCCACCCCCTGCTCCTGCCCCATGTCTCCCTCGTGTTACCCACCACCCCCGCTCATTCGCTGTGTCTCCCCTGCCCCCCCATCCCCCACTCATGCCTCGTGTCTCCCTCCCGTTCCCCCACACCTCCGCTCATGCCTGTGTCTCCCCTGTTCCCTCCCACCCCCCGCTCATGCCCTGTGTCTCCCTCCTTTCCCCCCCACCCCTCCGCTCATGCTCTGTGTCACCCCTGTTCCCCCCACCCCATGCCCCGTGTGTGCCCTGTTCCCCCCACCCCCCACTCATGCCCTGTATGTGCCCTGTTCCCCCCACCCCCGCTCATGCCCCATGTGTGCCCTGTTTCCCCCAACCCCCTGCTCATGCCCACGTGTCCCCCTCCTTTTCCCCCCACCCCCTGCTCATGCCCACGTGTCCCCCTCCTTTTCACCCCACCCCGATTATGCCCATGTGTCTCCCCTGTTCCCCCAACCCCTGCTCATGCCCACGTGTCTCCCCTGTTCCCCTACACCCCCGCTCAGGGCCCTGTGTCTCCCCTGTTCCCCCCACCCCCCGCTCATGCCCCGTGTCTCCCTTCTTTTCACCTCCACCCCCTGCTCATGAACACGTGTCTCCCCTGTTCCCCCCACCCCCGCTCATGCCCACGTGTCTCCCCTGTTCCCCCCCACCCCCTGCTCATGCCCCGTGTTTCCCCTGTTCCCCCCCAGCCCCCGCTCATGCCCCGTGTGTGCCCTGTTCCTCCATTGCCCCCGCTCATGCCCCGTGTCTCCCTCCTTTTCCCCCCACCCCCCACTCATGCTCCGTGTTTTCCCTGTTCCCCCCCACCCCCCGCTCATGCCCCATGTGTCTCCTGTTGCCCCCCACCCCCCGCTCATGCCCCTTGTATCTCCTGTTGCCCCCCACCCCCCGCTCATGCCCCGTGTCTCCCTCGTGTTCCCCCACCCCCCGCTCATGCCCCGTGTGTCTCCTTTTGCCCCCCATCCCCCGCTCATGCCCCGTGTCTTCCTTGTGTACCCCCACCCCCTGCTCAAACCCTGTGTGTCTCTTGTGTTACCCCCCACCCCGCTCATGCCCCGTGTCTCCCTCCTGTTCTCCCCACACCCCGCTCATGCCCCGTGTCTCTCTCTTGTTCCCCCCACCCCACGCTCATGCCCCGTGTCTCCCTCCTGTACCACCCACCCCCCGCTCATGCCGAGTATCTGCCCTGTTCCCCCATCCCCCGCTCATGCCCCATGTCTCCTGTTGCTCCCCACCCGCCGCTCATGCCCCGTGTCTCCCTCGTGTTTCCCCCCACCCCCCGCTCCTGCCGTGTTTCCCTCGTGTTACCCCCACCCTCCGCTCATGCCCTGTGTCTCCCTCCTGTTCCCCCCACCCCCGCTCATGCCCCTTGTCTCCTCCTGTACCCCCCACTCCCCGGTACAAGCCCCGTGTCTCCCTCCTGTACCAACCACCCCCTGTTCATGCCCAGTATCTGCCCTGTTCCCCCCACCCCCCGCTCATGCCCCGTGTCTCCCTTGTGTTGCCCCTCACCCCCCGCTCATGCCCTGTGTCTTCCCTGTTCCTCCCCACCACCCGCTCCATGTCTCGACTGTTCCCCCCATCCCCCGCTCATGGTCCGTGTCTCCCTCCTGTACCCCCACCCCCGCTCATGCCCCGTGTCTGCCCTGTACCCCCCACCCCCCGCTCATGCCCCATGTCTGCCCTGTTCCCCCACCCCCTGCTCATGCCCCGTGTCTTCCTTGTGTTCCCCCACCCCCTGCTCATGCCCCGTGTCTCCCTCATGTACCCCCCACCCCCCGCTCATGCCCCGTGTCTCCCTCGTGTTCCCCCTACCCCCGCTCATGCCCTGTGTCTCCCTCGTGTTCTCCCCACCTCCGCTCATGCCCCGTGTCTTCCTCATGTACCCCCCCAGCCCCCACTCATGCCCCTGTGTCTCCCTCGTGTTCCCCCCACCCCCTGCTCCTGCCCCATGTCTCCCTCGTGTTCCCCACCACCCCCGCTCATTCGCTGTGTCTCCCCTGCCCCCCCATCCCCCACTCATGCCTCGTGTCTCCCTCCCGTTCCCCCACACCTCCGCTCATGCCTGTGTCTCCCCTGTTCCCTCCCACCCCCCGCTCATGCCCTGTGTCTCCCTCCTTTCCCCCCCACCCCTACGCTCATGCTCTGTGTCTCCCCTGTTCCCCCCACCCCATGCCCCGTGTGTGCCCTGTTCCCCCCACCCCCCACTCATGCCCTGTATGTGCCCTGTTCCCCCCACCCCCGCTCATGCCCCATGTGTGCCCTGTTTCCCCCAACCCCCTGCTCATGCCCACGTGTCCCCCTCCTTTTCCCCCCACCCCCTGCTCATGCCCACGTGTCCCGCTCCTTTTCACCCCACCCCGATTATGCCCATGTGTCTCCCCTGTTCCCCCCACCCCTGCTCATGCCCACGTGTCTCCCCTGTTCCCCTACACCCCCGCTCATGGCCCTGTGTCTCCCCTGTTCCCCCCACCCCCCGCTCATGCCCCGTGTCTCCCGTCTTTTCCCCTCCACCCCCTGCTCATGAACACGTGTCTCCCCTGTTCCCCCCACCCCCGCTCATGCCCACGTGTCTCCCCTGTTGCCCCCACCCCGCGCTCATGTCCACATGTAACCCTGTTCCCCCCACCCCCTGCTTATGTCGACGTGTCTCCCTAGTTCCCCCACCCCCGCTCATGCCCACATGTCTCACCTGTTCCCCTCCACCACTGCTCATGCCCACGTGTCTCCACTGTTCCCCTCCACCCCCCACTCATGCCCTGTGTTTCCCTACTGTTCCCCCACCCCCCGCTCATGGCCTGTGTCTCTCTCTTGTTCCCCCAACCCCCTTCTCATGCCCTGTGTCTCCCTCCTTTTCCTCCCCACCCCCCGGCTCATGCCCCTTGTCTCCCCTGTTCCCCCCACCCCATGCTCATGCCCCGTGTTTCCCCTGTTCCCCCCCAGCCCCCGCTCATGCCCCGTGTGTGCCCTGTTCCTCCCATGCCCCCGCTCATGCCCCGTGTCTCCCTCCTTTTCCCCCCACCCCCCACTCATGCTCCGTGTCTTCCCTGTTCCCCCCCACCCCCCGCTTATGCCCCATGTGTCTCCTGTTGCCCCCCACCCCCCGCTCATGCCCCTTGTATCTCCTGTTGCCCCCCACCCCCCGCTCATGCCCCGTGTCTCCCTCGTGTGTCCCCCCCGCTCATGCCCCGTGTCTCCCTCCTGTTCCCCCACCCCCCCACTCATGCCCCGTGTCTCCCCCCTGTTCCCCCACCCCCCGCTCATGCCCCGTGTCTTCCACCTGTACTCCCACCCCCCGCTCATGCCCCGTGTCTCCCCTGTTCCCACCAACCCCCGCTCATGCCCCGTGTCTCCCCTGTTACCCCCCACCCCCCACTCATGCCCCATGTCCCCTGTTCTTCCCACCCCCGCTAATGCCCCATGTCCTCTGTTCCCCCACCCCCTGCTCATGCCCCGTGGTTGCCCTGTTCCCCCCCACCCCTCGCTCATGCCCACCTGTCTCCCCTGTTCCCCCCACCCTCCGCTCATGCCCATGTGTCTCCCCTGTTCCATTCCACCCCCCACTCATGCCCCGTGTCTCCCTACTGTTCCCCCACCCCCCACTCATGGCCTGTGTCTCCCCTGTTCCCCCCAACCCCCCCTCATGCCCCGTGTGTGCCCTGTTCAGCCCCACCCCCGCTCATGCCCCGTGTGTGCCCTGTTCCCCTACACACCCCGCTAATGCCCACGTGTCTCCCCTGTTCCCCTCCACCCCCCGCTCAGGCCCACGTGTCTCCCCTGTTATCCCCCACCCCCCGCTCATGCCCCATCTCTCCCTACTGTTCCCACCACCCCTGCTCATGGCCCGTGTCTCTCTCTTGTTCCCCCCACTCCCTGCTCATGCCCGTGTCTCCCCTGTTCCCCCCACCCCCGCTCATGCCCCGTGTCTCCCTCCTTTTCCCCCCCACCACCCGCTGATGCCCGGTTGTGTTCTCTTTATACACCCCGCCTTCTCTGTCCATGGTGACCATCTTGGTAAAAGATTTTCCTTCCTACACGGTTTGGGAAGAAAAATCTTTTTTTTTTTACCACCCAGGGTTCCCACTTTGAGGACCTAAGATGCTAGTGGTCTTCATCTATTGAAAAGGATGTTATGGTGACATTGCACTAATAAAAACGTATGAATTCAGATTCTGACTGTTACTGAAGAAAACCATGTGGCCTAGATATGTCAGCAAAAGAAAAAAGAGTGAGCCAGACATGTGATGTCATCAGTGATGCCATCAATAACATTTGTGATGTCATCTTTGATGTTGTGGGTGTTAGTCTTAGCAGTGCACAGTGGTGGCGCGAGTCATGGTTGCTTCGCTTACCATAACTGGGGAATTTCAAGGGTTTACGGTTTTACTTGGAACCATAACGTCCCTTTAACAAAGTTTTTTCACTGAATTACATGGCCACGCTAGTGGCCATGTAGTTATGGTTAAGTTGCCGTTTCCATTGGAAGAGCACTTTTTGGGCGGCTTATAACTTCGCTCCCCCTGGACGAATCCTCACCAAACTTTGCTAAAAAAGTATAAGGCCCACTCTGATTTTTTTTTTGTTGCAAAGTTTGGTGAGGATTCGTCCAGGGGGGGCAAAGTTATAGGGGGGGTCCCAAAACTTTTTTTTTCCCATAGACTGAATGGGAAAAAATGTTTGCCCGTGTCTACAGCCCAAACCGCTGGACAGATTTTCACCAAATTTGGACCAGGAGCAGTGGCTTGGTCCCGAAAGCGTGCTTTTGCAAATTTGGTGAAAATCCGTCCAGTAGTTTTTTTTTTAAAATGACCAAAAAGTAGGTAAAAAAAATTAGTGATATCTGTTTTCGGTCCGCGGACACACTTCCCTGTTCGCTCCGCGGACAGTGTCCTGATTGGCCGAGCGGCTTACATCATGTCTGCAGACATGCGGCGTGTTTGCTGATTGGACGGTGTGAAGCAAGAAGCATGTCAGATTTTCAGTAGCCCCCGCCATCTTGGTTTCGCGGTCGTCCGCGGACAGCACAGTGAAAGTTTGTTCAAAATGTGTATTTAGTAGAGTGTGTTGGTGTGTAGGAGTGTTTGGGGAGGATGGGAGGGTATGAGATAGGTTAAATGTTGTGCTTTTTTATGTGGTAGACGTTCTTTTTGTGTTTGATTTGTCTGCGGACATCACAGGTGTTCTGAAATGTTCTAAATAAACTGAATGGGGGTGTTCTGAGGACTCAATATGTGTCCGTTTTGTTCGCAAGCAAGCTGAAACTGTTCTAAGAACACTCGCGGTGTCCTGAAATGTTCGCAAATAAACAAAATGGGGGTGTTCTGAGGACGCTGTCCGTATTGTTCTGTGGCAACCTGAATGTGTTCTAAGAACACTCGCGGTGTCCTGAAATGTTCGCAAATAAACAGAATGGGGTGTTCTGAGGACTCTGTCCGTATTGTTCGTTGTCAAGTTGAAAGTTTTTCTAAGAACTCTCGCGTTGTCCTGAAATGCTCGTAGGGGATGTCCTGAAGACGCTGTCCGTATTCTTTGTCAAGTTGATTGTGTTCTAAGAACACTCGTGGTGTCCTAAAATGTTCGTAGGGGGTGTCCTGAAGACGCTGTCCGTATTGTTCGTTGTCAAGTTGAAAATGTTCTAAGAACTCTTGCAGTGTCCTGAAATTTTCGTAGGGGGTGTCCTGAAGATGCTGTTCGTATTGTTCGCTAGCAAGTTGAATGTGTTCTCAGAACACTCGCGGTGTCCTGAAATGTTCGCAAAAAAACAAAATGGGGGTGTTCTGAGGACGCTGTCCGTATTGTTCGTTGTCAAGTTGAAAGTGTTCTAGGAACACACGTGGTGTCCGTATTGTTCTTTGTCAAGTTGACTGTGTTCTAAGAACACTCGCGGTGTCCTAAAATGTTCGTAAATAAAGAAAATGGGGGTGTCTTGAAGACGCTGTCCGTATTGTTCGTTGACAAGTTGAAAATGTTCTAAGAACTCTCACGGTGTCCTGCAATGTTCGCAAATAAACTACATGGGGGTGTGTTCTAAGAACTCACACGTTGTCCTGAAATATTTGTAGGGGGTGTCCTGAAGACGCTGTCCGTATTGTTCAATGGCAAGTTGAATGTGTTCTAAGAACACTCGTGGTGTCCTGAAATGTTCATAGGGGGTGTCCTGAAGATGCTGTCCGTATTGTTTGCTGGCAAGTTGAAAGTGTTCTAAGAACACACGCGGTGTCCGTATTGTTCTTTGTCAAGTTGAATGTGTTCTAAGAACACTCGTGGTGTCCTGAAATGTTCGCAAATAAACAAAATGGGGGTATTCTGAGGACGCTGTCCGTATTGTTCGTTGTCAAGTTGAATGGGTTCTAAGAACACTCGTGGTGTCCTGAAATGTTCGTAGGGCGTGCCCTGAAGACCCTGTCCGTATTGTTCGATGGCAAGTTGAATGTGTTCTAAGAACACTTGCGGTGTCCTGAAATGTTCGCAAATAAACCAAATGGGGGTGTTCTGAGGACGCAGTCCGTATTGTTCGCTGGCAAGTTGAAAGTGTTCTAAGAACACTCGTAATGTCCGCCGACATTAAAAGTTTCCATAGGCCATAGTTGAAATGTTTGACTCTATGGGTGTGATATGCTGCGGTGGTTGTGGCCAGGGCATAGAGTGTTGGGTGCATGACCCTTTGGTCATGCACCCAACACTCTATGCCCTGGCCACAACCACCGCAGAATATCACACTTATAGTTGCTTATAACTTTGGGTCAAAAACAAATTTATAAGGAACAAAGTTATAAGATATTATGGGTGTGATATGCTGCGATGGTTGTGGCCATGGCATAGAGTGTATAATATACTTACTGTTTGGTTTAGTAACTGGAGTACATGTATTTCTTGTTAATTTCTGTGATAAAAGAAAATAGCATGTTAGTATTAGTATTTTGTAATGACTTATTACATTGTATAATCAATTTTTCTTTTTTTTGGACCCTCATATTTAGTAGATTACAAACCAGAGTACTGTGCAATTTGCTCAGCGTCTGTGTTCGTTGCTAAAATCATTGGGTCTGTGGGAGAAAAAAAAATCCATGTTGGATTTAAAAAAAAAAACTTTTTCTGTTATGCTACAGTTTATTTGTTTGTTTGTTTTCAGTGTTCACTTATTGCCTCTGGCTAATGCTTTATACATTGGGTTGTTGCATTTTTTTGGAGCAGTAACATATTATTTATTTGTTTGGATATTATGAAATTTTGGAGCAGTAAGATACCAGTAGGCGTATTCTAACTGTCTATTTATTTATATATTTTAGTGGTATTGATTTATCTGCTTGGATATTGTTAAATATTTGGACAGTAAAATACCAATTGGCGTATTCTAACTGTCTATTTTTTTATATATTTTAGGGGTATTGATTTAGCTGTTTCAATATTGTTACATTTTGAGACAGTTAGATACCAATTGGCGTATTCTAACTATCTATTCTTTGCTCTAATTTAGTGGTATTCATTTATCTGATTAGTTGTTGTACAATCTTTGGGTAGTTAGATAGCTTTTGGAATATTCTAACAGTTTATATTTTTTTACTACAAGTTTACTTAAGGTTTAAGTACAGTTTAGTTATCAAATTTTGGTTTTAAGAACATTAAATAAGCGTTTGTAAGATTTGCTGGTAATCTCTGCTTTAGAGTAATGGTACTATCATTACATTGAAACCATCCACATTTTTTTTTATATATGCAGTGTAGTGCCCTGAATTGGTTGTGGCTCCTGCGTGGTAGATTATAACTATTGCTGTGAAGGTTTTCTTACCAAGTGATATTTGACCATGTGTGAATCCAGTCAGCTTGCAGTTGTTTTTGGTACCATCTGCATTGTAACGTAGAAGCATTCGTATTACGTATTTACTATGTGTTTGTATTACTTACGTGGAGCGTTTTTCTGAATTGCAGGTAGAACATAATCTACCATGGTTTGCATTTTGTACAAGTTGCTGAAATGGAATGGATTCACAATTAGGTATTGATATATATACAAAGCGTTCATTGGGGATTTCTTCTTGTGTCACATTGTTGCAGAGAGTGCATGTATGTTTCCACATGTATGAAATCTCGAAGATTTCATTTATAGGTATGTTTTTGTTTTCCAGTACTTGTAGTAAGTACATTAGAAATTCTTGTGGATCTTCTTGTGAGTTTACAGTGAATTTCACCATTCCAGCACAGTAGTCCAATTTTTGTCTTATTCCATAAACACTATACGTGTTGTCAGGATTGGTTGCTGCATTTCTGTGAAGTACTAACATTTGCATACACAATCGGTCTGTACTGTGTAAGTAAATGATGTCAACAATTGGTGGTAATTGAAATAGAATATTCATTGCTACATTTGCGTAGCATCTTACACCAACTATATTTGAGAGTTTAAATGGACCAGGTAGTTCTGTATCTGACTGCTTTTTTTGGAGTTTGTCTTCCTTCTTTGAAGAAGTACCTGGTTTACTTTCCCTAATTGATTCTTTTTTGCTTGTGGTACTTGATGAAGTATTACTTTCTTTTACTCTCTTTGGAGGATTTGCAGTGACATCCTGTTGCATTTCTGTTTGATTAATTTTGCTTTTATAACGTTTTACTTTTTGTGGAACAGAATATGTGTTTAGTTGGGGGGTGTATAGTGAGTGAAGTCTATTGTATTCTAAAATGCAAGGAATATCAGTGTTTATTTTACTTGCATCAAAGTTGATTAGAAATAGACCGTCAAGTGTATGTAAGTGTGATAGTGCTAGGTATCTCATGCCTTCTTTAAAGACTGTGTTACCAATATCTATCATTGCTTTGTCTAGGGTAAGACCTTGTGATTTATGAATCGTGACTGCGTATGCAAGAGTTAGAGAAAATTGTTCTCTGCGTACATACATGTCTTTGAAGAGAAGGAATCGAGCTGTTGAGCGTCCTATCCTTTTTACTTCTGAAAGTTTGTCAAAGAGTATATTGACAAACTGAATTTTGTTGTCACGTGGGTATGTTTGAAAGCCAACAACTGTACCCAGTGCTCCATTAACTAGTCCTTGGTCCACGTCAAGGTTACGTTTAAGCATTACTCTGCTAAGCCCGAGCGCGCAAAGGGCATCGAATACATGGAGTATCCTGCTGTTGTGCTGTTTGGCAGCTGGGCTGCTCGCTGTGTAAGTACTATACTGCATAAGCCAGCAGCCACGATAGGTTGAGCTGAGATTTGAGGAAATAAAGCTTATACTGAGGAGCTGCACTACAGGATGAAACCTACGGTTGTACATACGGATGCATCGGGAACAGCCGTGCGAACTCGCCTGCAGGTAAGGCAAAAATGTGCATCACTCCCGGAAGTGAATGGTAGCCCGGAGCGCGCACAAAACATGCCGATGCTGAAACAATCTCGCTTACCCTTTTGCACCAAGAAGCGTAAAAGCTTGTCTGTGGGGGCCCCCGCGACCGATACGGGTAGCGAAAAAATGTCGAGTTTGGTTATTGAAGACCCTGTGCGGTTAGCTCCAAAATCACCTGTTCAACCTATGGCCTGTACAGTTTCCACTCTCGAAGAGCCCGTGAGTCACCTCCCTCCACCCTTTGAAACACCAAGTTTGCATGAGGAGGATGCCGATCAGATCAAGAAGTTAGATCTAATTGCTGGTGAAGGAGATTCCAGCAAAACGATCAATACTGCGCCCCCAGGAGATAAAGAAAAAAGTATAGTTGAACAAAACCAGACGGTAGGGGTGTTACTCGAGAAATCCCCAGTTCTCCTGGTCAATCTGAGCCTTGAAAAGACGACGGAAATACTAGACCAACCTAGCAACCTTGATACTTGGAGAGACTCGTGTTGTCCGATCCCATCTTTAATTTCCCCAAGAAGGGGAAATGATTCTGTAAACATGCCGACTAATGATCTAGTCAACTATGGAATTACACCTATAGCGGACATGTGCGAAAGCATGTTGGATGAAAATTCTAGTCTGCATGTGGCACTGAACTCCCCTACTCTGACCTTAAAGGAAACCACAAACAGATCTCTACTGATTGAGTCTGTGTGGGAAAAGGAGGATCAATGTGACAGAAATGACTCGGAATTATGGGAGAAAGCCTTGCCGGATCCCAACAAGGAAATAGAAAATAAAAAACAACATCTAAGAGCCATGGAGGAAACCACAACGATAAGCAATATCTTCCAGCCATACAGGGAAGATAACAGATGTCAGTGGCTCAAGGAAAAGAGCCCCCAAAATAATACCCAGCTAAGGGCAAATGCCCTGCTCTCAAATGACCTAACTGACCGTGAATCTCCTCCTCGGGCCCTACACAAAGATATGCCGGCGATGCCTTACCCTAAGGGGACGCTCCCTCCAAAGGCCAGACTAGAAAAGAAAACCCTGTGGGATTTTGGAAGTGAAACTCCGTCAAAAACAACAGGCACTGAAGGAAAGACAATGTTGCCATTAGCAAATTTGAGTAATTCAAGTTTAGCTAACAAAATTATGCAAGACCTCACTCTCTTGACGGGGAAAATAGAGAGAGAAAAAAGGAGGAGTTTCTCGATAATAAGCGAGAAAATGGCTGAATTGGAAAAGGAGCAAACTAAAGGGAGCTCCCTGGAGTTGGAGGCCGTGGGGGCCGAGGTCCTCGCAACAAAAACCCAAAGAGACTTCAGGTCAATGACCCTGTCACAAAGATCTTTAATTGAGAGGAGAAATTCATGCCTCGAAGATAGACCGTTAAGCTTAAAACCACAAGGACAATCTGTAGAACCCCAAATGATAACGAAAATGACTCAGACGCCCTTGTTGGATGACCAAAAGCAGTGTTCTGAAATCTTTAAGAAAGATCAAATTATACACCTAATTAAAGACGCTTACCAAACTGATAGAGAAAAGGATATGAAACACCTCCAGCAAGTGATCATGACCTCATTGAACATCACACTGGTACCATAACTAAAATTGTATGAGATGATAAATGACTCTGTGAAAGAGATGACTACTACTAACATACAAATTAAAGAGGCAAATATACAAACGGATTTGTCCCTGCGGAATTTGAATTTACGAATGGACAAAGAAGCCGAAAAATCCCATACATGGCAAAATCGCCTCACTGATCTGGCAAGGAGAGATGCTAATGATAAGTCCTTATCGATGGAGGCGGTTCTGGAAGATTGCAAGTGGATGCGAAATGTATGCAAACAGAAAAAAGATGAGGTAAGCATGGTTGAAAATCCGTGTCGAGGGAAAGGCCCCATGAAATTGAGTCAAAATAAACCAAATCAACCCATGCAAACTGAGCTAATGACCAAAGAGGTTATATTGATCTCTCCCGGTTGTAAGGGGGTGGGAAGTCGTGACTCAACAATTCAATCAGAAAAATCCAATTTCGCTATCTTTAGTGGTGGGACATCCAAGGACCTGCCCTCAGAAAAGGGAAATGAGCAGAAGAAAAAAACAAACGAAAATGGCAAAAAAACAAAAAATGAAGGCTTAAAACGGAAGATAAATGGTTCCAGGGCATTCTTAAGGAATCTAAGAACGCCCCCAAGAAGAGAAAACTTCCAACAGGCAAAGAAGCTGAGGAGAGAACTGGCAATGGGAGACACGAACATTTTGGAGGACACGAATGCAAAGGATGTGGGAGAGGGGAAAAACCCTCCTCCCTCCTTGGAGGATAATGGAGATGAGTCAGACCAACGAGAAGATCTAAGTGACCTGATTGACATTATGGAAGAAAATAGGGAGGTCGAAGAGTGGCAAAGCATCAGCCCATCAGAATGGAAAACTATGGACAACTGGGAGATGGTGGAGAGGAGCCCTAATCCCTCTGATCGCAAGAAACCCCAACGAGATATCCTGCCGAAAACCTTAGAGGAGACAAAAAGCGGATCCAACTCATCGGAAAGGGAGGAAGTCAATGAGACTGATGACAATCCTGCTAACTTCAAAACCTTAGAACAAAAAAGACAGGAGCTAGCTACCAAAGAAAGGAGGGTACGATTTCAACTTGAAAGATTTTATCTAAAACAGGATGGTAAAAACAGAATTAAAGAAACAAAGAAGATCAACAAAGGAATACAAGCATCCGTCCCTCCTTCGAGGAAAGCCCCATCAAAAGAATGCTATTTGAAATTAGAGACGACACTCAATGGACCAAGAAGGGCTTTGCTCAATAGGAGCTATGTAGTCTCGCTTTGTAACCAAACATCAGCTCTATGCATGATATCTACTGAGGACATTAAAGTTGTGGAATTCCCATTAGAACAGAGAATGGACCAAGTTATATTTCATCTTAATTCAAATGACATCAAGCAGACATATCTGAAGGCTACTGACATCCGAAGACAAAAGGGATTTCGTTTGACGGAATTAGAGGATGAGATTAAGCCTGATAGTATTAATATATCACCAAAGGACAGAAGACGTGCTAATAATGAGGTCTCATCCTGCACGGAAAAAGAATCTCTGGGAAAAAAGAGAGAAAAAAATGGTCAAGAAAAAGAGGAAAAGAAGATGAAGACTCCAAAAGAAAACGAAAAAGAATGAAAGAAAAACCCCGAAAACCATTCATACAGCACCAAAGAAAATGTTGAAAAACTAAAATCCTTGAGGTTTACGGTAGATAATTCACAAAACCCAAGGAAGGGTAAAATAAATGAAAACAAACCTGAAAATAAACCAAATGATTGGCCCCCCATGACAAATGATCGCAACTCAAAAAAAAACAATAGAATAAGGAAGTTGGAAATGGATCCGTTCGCTGTGCCTCATGGAATACCAGAGGATTTCATCATCTGTTCTCGAAGGAAAGTTCTTTCTTGACCAAATATGATCTCATTTGCATCCAAGAATCATGGCTGTGTGAACCTCCAATATGTGAAGGGTATGAAGTCTACTTCAATCCGGCAAAAAAGGGACTGAAAGGCCGACCGTTTGCAGGCCTCTTGGTATTAAAAACAAATCAATAGCCACTTACAAATACTCAAGCATGAAGCACCAAATCCTTACGTTCAAATATTGAAAATAGCCTCTACAACAGAAAATCAGGAGGAGATGACCAACTTGCTATTGATTAATACATACTGGAGGGAAAATATGCCAAACCCAGGGTCATACTTAACATCTATCACGAACGCCATTGACAAGTCCATGACGGAGGAAGAAGATCAGCTCATATTGCTGAATGGTGATTTAAACATCAAGCTCCTAGACAAAGGGGGTGAAATTAAAGAGATTGAAAATCTTACAGGAAAAGAAAACCAATGGATGAAGGAAATGGGCATAAGGGATATGATGATGTTAAACAGCCAAACAAATGGCGACCTCATGGGGGCCGACACTTGGCATAGTGGAAAATTGAGAGCATGCTTGGACTATTGTTTTGTGGGAAGAGATACGCTTGCCTGGATAAAATCATTTCGAGTCATCAAGCAAGCTAATAGTGACCACTCTCTTCTGGAAACTGAGCTTGCATGGGATTCAAGAGCTTTCAAAAAGGTGACCGTGGCAATCCTAGAAATTACAGGCCGATTGCGCTACTAGACTCCATTGGCAAGCTCTTCACCTCCATCCTCTTACGGGATTTAAAGAACTGGGCAGCTCAAGCCGGAATCTTGGACGAGAGACAAACTGCTTTCATGAGTGGAGTGGGCACCTGCCTTAACCTGTTCCTGATCAATATATTAAAAGCAAAGGCCCTAAAAGGAAAAACAACAATCTACTTGGCCTTCATAGATCTCGAACAGGCGTTCGATGGAATAAATAGAGAATGGCTGTGGGCAAAACTGAGGAATTGGGGATGCCCTGTGGACCTATTGGAGGCAATCCAGGCACTGTATACCGATACCTCGATCCAGGTTCAAATTACTGCAAATGGAGGTCTATCAAGGCGGATCAAGACATCCCGAGGTATCAAGCAGGGATGTGCCCTCGCCCCTTTTCTCTTCATACTCTATATGGCTGATATGAAGTCTTCACAAGATCAGATCCAGGCCTTCCCACCGAAGGTAAATGGCATAGAGATACCATGGATGCTATATGCGGATGACGCAGTGTTCATAGACCAGACGCCGATAGGTCTTCAGCGCAGGATTGAGGCTTTTAATGACTATCTTAAAGCCAATGACATGAAAGTAAATGCAACAAAAATCTATGATTTTGACTATGAAATCAAGCCGCGGAAAGAAACTAGCAGGGAAAATACAGACTTGGTCATTGGAAAAAGAAAAACTGGCAGTAGTCGATACTACGATCTACCTTGGGATAAGAATTAATAGGAACTGCAATGAGCAGGCCCATTATACCCTGATCAGAGAAAAACTAAAAAGTCTGGTTACCCAAGGGCTACTTCTACATCGTAGATACGGGAAGTTTTCTCTGTTGCCGATTACAACCTTCTATAAGCAAAAGGTAGTGGCCGTCATTACATATGGAGCCGAGGCCCTTATAGCCCTAAAATGGGAAGTCTGGAACCTATGCGAAGCCTATTTCTGGCGAAAGATCTTGCGCCTTCCAAATTCGCTACCCTTGGAACTTATAAGATCGGAACTAAGACTGCAATCCATCACTTCAATCACGACGTGGAAATCACTATCGCTTTATAGAAAGTGTATTTTGGACAATCCACCCGTGCCATTTAGAATCCTAGCAAAGCCAGGGGCCTTCAGTAGTGATTCAATTCTCCAAGACTGGAAAATGAGATGTGAAGAAACTTTAAAATACCTGGCGATCTCTGAAGACACCCTGAAAAATAACCCAGATAAGGCTAAAAGAACAAATCGGGAAAAAGACTGGGAGGAAACACAGGAAAAGAAATTAACACGAGACCTATGTCATAATGTCATCTGGGAACGCAAAGCTCTGAACATGTTACCTCCATATTTGATGAAATTTCCCTCACAGCACTACCGAGATCTGCTTATGTGCTGTAGATTTAACATCTGGCACTTGAGAGAAACAAGGTGGCGAAGAAGGCAAATTGACAAATCACTAGCATACTGTAGATTTTGCAGAAAGAAGGACCAACTGGAAACTATAAGGCATGTGATGCTAACTTGTCCGAACCTGATATTGAATCGCCTGATGTACATGGGAAATTATACAAGCCTGATCTCGGAGGAGAACGAAGAAGAGTATTGGGAAAGGCTCATCACAGCTGAGAAAGTGGGCCGTACTTTGGACGCATTGAAATTTGTTGAATCCTTAAAACTGGAGCAGGAGGAGGGGGAGTCTGAGGTGGACGACACCCAAACAACTGGAGACTCTGGCCTAGGGGCGATCATTTAGGGTTTTTGAACTTGAACCTAATTTGGGGGGCCTCCACCTCTTTGAGGAGGGATTGTTAAAGGAATTGTAAAGGTTTAACTTTGTTTAACCAATAAAAAAAAAAAAAAAAAAATTACTCTGCAATTTAAGGATAATTTTAATACCTTTTCTAAGCCTGCTGTGTTTGAGATTGATTTTTCTAAACTATTTAGTCTTGTTGTGGCTTGGTCACACATGGGTAGTGTCATACCATGTACATCTAGTTTGTCTGTGGCGCTAATTTCCATTATTGGTTGCATTTCTTTACTTAACATTATTTCATTGAATTTGAAACAGCTTGCAAGAGTTGGCATTAAGGCCATACAATTGACATTTTTGTGGGCTAATTGTTCCATAACATCTGTAGCACATGCATTATTGTCATTAAGTGCATTCATTTGCCGGGTTTTCAATATTGCTTCTGGTTCTTTAGAAAGTATACCAACTCTGATACTTTTTAAGATGTTGGCATAAGTGAGATCTGCAGATTGCCGCATTTTTTCTGTTAATTCTCTGTATTGGAAATGTTGCCAAAGGTTGACATTTCCAATGCTGCCAACAGTTTTACGACAGAGTTTGTGTCCTAATGTTTTAAAAATAAGCTCCCCTTTTACTGGTGTCAATTGAAGAAGATCTCCGAAAACAATAATGTGTTTTCCTGCAAAGAGCTCTTCATAGTTTGTTTTGAGTACTTCTTGTAATCTGACGTGAATCAAAGCCAAAATTAGGTTGGAGACCATGCTCACTTCATCTATTAGTAGCATTTTCATTTGTTTCAATACTCTGTGTAGTTTCATTGCAGCTTCTGCAGAAAGTTTGTAATAGTCTAATTTGTTCTGGTGTTCTACTGGTAATAGTATTAATCGGTGTAAAGTGACACCACCTATGTTGTAGGCAGCTAAACCTGTGGGGGCAGTGACAACAGCTGGCAGTTTGTTGTTTGTCAATTGTTGACGGAACTTACTGATGATTTTGATTGGGAATGTTTTGCCAGAACCAGCTTCACCACTGACGTACAGTAGTATAGGTTTATAATTATAGCAGGAACATTCTTTATTTTCATGTTGTACACCATGTGCAATTTGTTTTGTTACTTCTTGAAAAATGCTTGGTTGCTCATTGTTTAGTTTTGATTGTAGTATAGTTAAGTCTTCTTTATCTTCATACTGACACATGGTGTTTTCTACTTCTATCAAAGCTAATTCTGCCTCATCTATTATTAGTGGTTCTCCCAGTGGTTCTTGGCTTCCTGTTACAGAAGGTTGACTACTGTCAGGAGTGTCCTTATCTAGTTGGGCCTGGAGTTCTTCTTCGTGTTGCTGTTCATTGTGCAACATTGTTTTGTATTGTGTAAAGTTTACATCAGTTATAGTGCTTTCATTTGCTTTGAAAGCATCTTCATATGAGTCATAGTTATCTAGTATTTCTTCTTCTTTTCTCCATGGTTTAAAGAGTTGTAGCACGGACATGTAATATACTTCTTTATGTTGAGGAGTCTTTAATGGGAATTTGGTATGATTAATTACATTTGATTTAGTGAGTTTAACTAAGCTGCCTTCACAGTTTGTCACTCTGTATTTACCTTTTTTTTTCATCAGGTTTTATATTATTTTTGTATGTGTAGTTTTGGGCTATGTGGTATAGACACATGGTTTCCAAAGTATTACTTCTGTTTGGGTAGTATGTGTCCAATAAATTGTTTTTTAAAATGTCTTGGCTGTTGGGATCACGTTTGGCTATTGTTTCTATATCTTTGTATGATTTTAGAAGTCTTTTTCTAGATTTAGCTGGACAAAGACTTAGCCATACTATATTTTCAGATTTACCATACAATGCAGTACCAGTTAAACGATCAGCTGCTTCAAATGATCCATATTCTTTATGGGAGAGCATTTTTATGCCCAAGCTGTATAATTTCTGAGACACTGTTTTATCTGATAATAGGTCATTCCAGAGGTCTTGGAGCTCTGTCTTTTCTGTTTGGGTTAAGTATGCTGTGACATATAGTGCAACTGCAGTAGAATTGTCTGCAATGTACTGCACATCTGTCTTTGCATTCCATAAGTGGGCAATGATAGCATTATAATCATTGATATAATGTTCTTCTTCTTTTCTTTTTATGTAATATGTATTTTTAGGTGACTTACCTTTAACACTATGTCTAACTGAAGACATGGGCCCTCATTACAACTCAGGCGTTAAGGGTTAACGCCGCCGTTAACCCTTAACGCCTGATTCCAATTTTAATGGCTGCTTTCAGCAGGCGTTAAAATCCATGGCGCTAAACCGCCTTGGTGCTAATTACGGCACCGTAATTTACGGTGCCGTAATTAGCGCCTTCCCCACTCCCATTATGCCCCAAGGGGGGAAAAATAGGAATGGGGAAGGGTAAATGGGAAATGGGGATTTACAGCCCCACTCACCTTGGAATGGGGCGGTAAATCCGCCATCCACCATGGTGTAAACATAGTTTACACCATGGTGGTAAAGTTGGTGTACTTACCGCCTGGGTCATAATGACCTCCATGAGGTTGTTCACTTGACCTGTATTTGTAACTGGTCTAGCAAAACCAAATCAGCATTTGGTGTAGTATTTCCCTTTGTTTTTGTATTTGCGACGACAATATTTTCCACATTTGTGTCTTTGAAATTGTAGAATTTGTACATGAAGATCACTATTTGTGGCTTCTGATGGAATTTCACAATTGACATATTTTTCAATAAACTCTAAAACAGTGGCATCACTGTCTTGACCAAATTTAGGAGCATCTTTAATCCATAAAAGCATATGGATATGTGGTGCTCCTCTGGCTTGATATTCTTTTCCCCAAAAGAAGTGTTGCACTTCTCCAAGGGGAGGAACAGTTTTATTACAAATAAAATGTTGCATAGCAATGAAGCAATAGTCAAAATATCTTGAAACATTAACAGGATCCAAAGAACAAAGTTCTCCAGGTGTTAATATATCTATGTTTGTTTTGTTTTTGTTTGATATGAGTAGGAAATCATGTAAATCTTCCCATGCATATTCTGCACAACTTAATGTAACAAACCAAGTGGGTGGGCCAAGGTTTTTGATCATACAACGTACATCTCCATGATGTCGAAACATGTACTCTTTAGTACCACGCATATTTGCTAATAGATTTGTAATATTTGATTGTAAAATCTCATCCTTTTGTTGCACTTTTTGTAATAATTGTGTAGCTGTCATATTTTGAAAGTGTGATCCTGATTTTAATATGTGTGCAACACTGTAACATAAAGTAGCTAGTTCACTTTCAAAGAGTGGGTGGAATATGTATTCCACATTTTGTCTAAATCTGGGATCTTCAGAATACATCCATAATGAGCGGTATTCCAATGCTGATATTTGAATAGGTCTATCATCGTACCTTCCTTCTTTGCCAGTAGGAAAGAGTCGAAGAAAAACACGTCCTTCTATACTTTTTTCTCATATGCTGATTGGTGATCCTTTTGTTTGACGCATTTGGTATGTTTCCAGTGCATCTTCTATGGTGTCATTAGAGTGCAAAGGATGAATAGTATAATGGTCTAAAGTATTTGATATTGTAGCAGGATCTAGGAGCTCAAATTGACCAGTTTCTTGTGTTTCTTGAATTATTTCATTTGTATCCTTCAAGTTTACTTCAATATTAATTTCTTTGTAATTTTCATTATTCTCTTTAAGATATTGAGAGGCTTGTCTACCTTTATGTAAATCTACCAGCTGTTGCCATATTTTTTTGTCTTTTGTAGGTACTCCATTTACTAAGATAATTAAAGATTGCTGCATTGGACGTTGCACTCCTAGAGTATGCACATTTTCTTTTAGATCTAATGGTAAATAAACTACTTTCCCACGAATGCCTTTTACCAATTCAGAGGGAGGTAATTTTGCTGTTTTTGGTTGAAGGCGTATTATTGCTTGAAATGGGTGGACTGTTTGAATTATGATGCTCTCATATAAATTAAGTTGTTGTAGGGGTTTTGGTAGTGGGTATAATTCCAAATTATTTGTGATAGCACGTGAAGGAGTTTGGTTGTTGTCAAGTTTTTTAGTGCAGTAACTGCAAAGTATTAAGGGGTCAGTTATTTCGTATTTGTTTTCTGCTACAAGGTAGAGAGCTAATTCAAACTATTTAGAATCTTCATTGTCTTCTATTTTGTATGATAGGTCTACAGTTTTTGTGTTACTTTTATAAAAAGTTCTGCGGCAACATACACACACATGGTTTGGTACTTCAGCTGATGTACTTTTAAATAGTATTATTTCTTTTTGTATGTGTTTAGCAAAAGGTTGCCATGTGTAGAATTGTTGCTAATTTGGTTTAAAGCTATTTCATTCTGTAAGTGGCTTTCACTTCCAAAATATTTTTGTCTGGATATAGTCAATTTCTTCAAGTAGGTCTTTTGATGTACCACGTAGAAGAATGTTATTTAAATTTGCTAGTGCTAAAGCAGGACTTTTAGCATAGTACAGTTTATAGATTAGATTTCTTATAGTTGAATGATGTGTTGATATCCTTTTGATATCATGGAAGGTGGTTTTAAAAGTAGGTCCTGTAATGCAGGCCAATGAATGTCCTTGTAGCCCTGTTTACTTGCGCACTGGACAGGTATCCATATTTTGTCTTTGCTTTTTACATATTGATTGAGGAATTGGCGTAAAGACTTGAAAAATTGTTTGGAATGTTACACATTGACGTGCATGGCCATTTGTACACTAGATGTTCTGATTCAGTTGAATGGAGGGGTCATCCTAAGTTTTCAGGGCATATTTTTGTAAGGAGTACTTCTTGTTCCATTATGGTATTATTCACTTTTTCATAACCTCGACCACTGCTATGTATGGCAATTGTATTTGTTTGCTTTTGTTTGTACGCTTCTTCATTAAAGTATGGTTCTGTGCTTGTAGTGTGATTCCATTCATCTCTGCATATACTTAAGAAGTTCTTTCTGTTGACATTTCGTTTATTGAGAAGTCTTTTTTGTAATTTAGTTATTAGTTTTGTTAGTGGTTTCATTTTGTTTAACACTAAAATAAATAACTTTCTTTTGAGAAGAATTGTACTGTCTATCAACGCTGAAGATGAATTTCCTACGATAGGTTTTAAGGGTTGAACCTGGTTTCTCTCATGTTTTTATAAGATTTTGAAGGACTCTCTGACAGAACATTTTGGCTAAAATACTTTTCTTGGTATGCTTACTTTGAACTTTATCAAGATTTATAGAAACAGTTTTATCTGTAGTAATAGCTGACTTTTTGTTAATTGTTTTCTGGTTTGTTTTACATTTTGATAGAGGAGGCAAGGTTTTTCCACTTGAAACTTCTTTTGTTTCACTAAATGACTGTATTAGCTGTTTTGTTTCAACTTCTTTTACAAATTCCGCTAAATATGGATGCTTATGTTATTTTCATTTGCTCTACTTCTGCTTTGCTTTCTACGGACTTGACATTTGGTAGGCATTCTTTAGGGTCTGTTGAAAAAAATAAAGAAGGTATGGGTTGGGGTGTTCTGCAATGTATGTGTGCTGTGTACTTGAGTGTTTGAGTAAGATGATAAAGATCTATGTAATGGTGTGTGATTGTGCATTGGGAACTACAACTAGTACGGATGGGTATTCTTGAATTTACATGCTTCTAAACTGGGGTTCAGATGACAGAAAAAGTAAGCTAGTGGTGTGGAGAAGTACAAATAGTAAATCTAATGTATACAATTAAAACAGTTGTTTGTTCTATAATATCCGAATTGTAGCGGTTGAGTTGGGTAATTTGTGTGTCCAAAAATAGGAATTTGTGGGCCATTCTGTCTGTAAATCGCTGTTTAAGACATGGGGATATTTTGACAGAATGGTGCACAATCTCTATTTTTAGACACAGAAATAGCAGGAATTAACTTTACAGTGTGTTTCAGTAATAATACAAATATTATTGTGATATTCTACCTACTTTTTTTTAAATTAACAGGTTAATTCTTAGTTCTTCTTTGTTCTTCAAATTCGGTTGCTTCTTTTCAGGAGAATGGTCTTCACTGCAATTGTAAAAGAAACAAATTAGTAATTTTGTTTGTATATAGCACTGTTTTTAATTTAGACATTGATTTTTTTAATTGAAATCCTCAGCGCCTTCCTCAAAACCATTAAAACTATCTTATTTACATAAGATATGTCGCACCAGTTCAATACACATGATATGTCCTTAATGAACAAATTGTATTGTAATAACTAACTTTAGCAAACAAAATATCTTTACTATGTTTGTGAAATTCGTAATGTACCACTGAATACCACTATTTCTGTAACTAAGCTCTTCCAGGTAATAGTGTCTCAATGGCATGCTTAAATTAAAGTAATTGAATACATAAAGAAATAAAACAAAAATATTAAGTCAGTTTGAAAATGTGTTCATGTATTTTACAGAAAATATGCATATCTGTAGTTTGTGTTCATGCATTTCTATATGCATGGAGCTGCAAGTAGAAATCTTGGAGACTTGTAGAGTATTTCTTGTAGATGATGCTTACCAATGATATGACACTTGTACTCAGAGAGATTCACAGTACATTTGCAGTGCTGATCTATGATGATGCAGTTATATGTAGAGGTCTTGAATGTGATTGGTGGATGGACAATGAGGGAGTGGCACAGAAAGTGAAGTGGAAATGGTAGAAGGGCTGTTCATGTTACGATATGTCTGTGGACATGGCGGTAGTTTGCGGACATCGGGTGTTACATCCGGGGATTTTTGGGTTCAGAAGTCATGCACATGAGAATGAGCACTGAAAGGGATTGGTCAGTAAAGTTTAGTGGGTGTGTTGTGCCAGGAGAGAGTTTCTCAGATACTCTTTTTGCTGAGAGAACAACAGATAGCTATGGCTGTGTGTTTCAGAAAACAGATTGTTTGGATTTTGGGAGATTCATGCATACATTGGTTGAAGGTGCATGCAGAAAGCTGTGGAGTAGCTGTAGATCTTGAATTTCCACATGTGGAAGTACACTGGCATGGAGTACGTGGAATGAAGTGGTTGGACTTGCTACCTCTTTGTGCTAGTTTGGAGACAGAGCAACATCCAGACATAATTGTAATTCATTGTGGAGGGAACAGTTTAGGACATGTGTCTGGAATTTCTTTGCATTTTAATATGAAAGAAGGACTTGGAAAGTTCATGAACATGTTCCCTAATTCTCAAGTAATATTTTCATGGATTGCACAGAGACATTCTTCTTAATTTGGTCCACAAATGGAAAAAGCAAGCCGCAATGTTAATAACGCTGTTTGTGCCTTTCTAAGAGATTTTGGCATGTCGTCTTTTCACAATGAAAATATTATGTTTCGTAGTACATACATTTTTCGCAGAGATGGAGTCCATCTTACTTATGCTGGCAATCAGATTTTTTTTAGAAATATACAAAATGCATTATGACCTTTTTTTAGAATTACAGCATCCATTTTGAACTAGGTGTTAAGTATTTATAATTTTTGACATACAAACACCTCCAAAAAGGCTCTTTTCAGAGCCACCACTTCCTACCAGAGAAAATTGCAATGGTTATGATAGGGTAGCAACCCAATTTTTTAGATGTCCGCCGACTGTCTGTGGGCTTCTAAAAAATACAAAGGGCCCTGCTTCATTTATTTTCACTTCTATTTTTTAACTGTGAAAGGCGGCTCTGAAAAGAGCCTTATTCTTTTTGATTTTTGTAATTTTGTATTTTTTTTGGTTTTTTATACACGACACACTAGGAGAGGAGGGGAAAGGAGGGTAAAGGGGGGGACACCAACCACAGGGATAAGAAAGGGCGAGCGGAGAGAGGAAGATGTAGAGTGGGTTTTATTTGGGTAGTGAGCAGGTCTTCTCATGTTCTGAGACGATAGTCTCAAAAGCATTGCGAAGTCGCTCCCCCTGCAGAGTACTGTGTCACAGTACTTACATACAACTGTGACCCTCGAAAGGTAAGGGTCATCAGAATTCTGTATGGCCTGTGAGGCAGCTTGAGGAAGTAACTGTCCCACAGGTGGTCCTTGTGGAGACAGGATCAGAAACAGAGGATGAAGTAGAGGAAATCAACCTACTACATTCTTCGCAAGGTACAACCATGCGAATAGCCCCAGAGTCAAATGACCTCAGGTGTCGCTTCATGGTAGTGGTCCCAAAGCTGTACCACCATGCCTCCCGTGACTGAGTATCATTTTGCACTCATTGCAGGTGACACGGTTCGCACAAGCCTTAGGTGTCGTGACTTGCCGCGTAGTGAAGAGTAAAGGGGCCTCTGTCCACAAATCACCCACAGGAAGAAGTAAAGAACTCCCTGTGCGAGCTTTGAGGCCACAGGTGGTTTTGGTGATTCACTGGATCTGATGACGCCAAGGATCCCAGAGGCTGTTAAAAGGAAGTCAAGGTTAGCACAGGCAAACACAGTACTTTGATATGAAAGAATGTTAAATAACTTTCTTACCCTAATCTAGCGAGAGGGAGCTAGGGTGCCTAGGGTCAGATGCAAGGGAGCGTCAAGGATCCGGACAGCCGTATTCTAGATGGTAGGTACCGGCTGGTGCATGTAGCTCTTCCGTAGCCGAAGGGAACTTGAATTGATCACGAAGTCTATGGTTGGAAGATCAAAAAGCCAAGAGGGGAAAATCCAAAAGCAATCCGTTGAGCGTAGCAAAGAGTCCAAAGTACCAAAAATCCGTACAAAGTTCCGAGTGACAGTATCCGTGGAGCAAGAGAGAGCAAATCCGTGGTTCGTAAGCCTGAGTCCAAAATCCGATGAATCAAACAATGAAAAATCCTGAAAGCGCCAAACAGAGTTGTGAAACAGCTGTGAAGCGGTGAGCCGCTCGAACTTCCCGGCTTTTACGTGCGTCGGCTCCCAGTCACATGAGCGGAAACTTGACCACGTGATCGGGGAACCGTCGCGAACCCAGGAAGTAACCGTGATCGGGTGCTCAAGCCCAAACGCAGCCTCCACGGGAGTTGCCAATGAAAACGAGGCAACAAACCGGGCCGGCCTCTGCGCACGGCCCGGAACTGCCGATGATGACGACTCCCTCGCACCATAGGTGAAGTGATGGCTTGGGAGGCGGACTGTGGTCCGGGGAGTCTAGCAGTGTGTGTCGGGGTGTCAGGCAATATGGTGCGTGGTTGTGCTGGTTGTGCATCTGATTTGTTGTGCATGACATTAGGACCATTCCCATGAATGGTAGACAACCGCCACACCCAAGACTCACGCCTAGTGCGGGTAGTAGGGATTTCCTCTACCTCATTCTCCTTATCCTCTTCTTCCTCTTTTGCATCCTCACTCCTGTTCCCCTCTTCAGGCCCCTGGGGAGGTGGTGGTGGTGGAGGGGGTGGGGGTGGTGCTGAGGCAGACACAGCACTAGGTGGCAGCAGTGGAGCCACAGAAGCCATCAGGTTGAAGATGGAAATCTGCAGGTTGCAGCAAAAATCTCTGTGCTCTGTAGAATAGCCAGAAACACAATGCGAATAAGCTCTAGGGCGTGGTCTGTTATAGGGGTGCTTGTGTGCGGTCCACGGACATGCGCGCTGTCCACGGACAGATCGAACACAAAAAAAGGTTCAAAAGGTTTCAAAAAGTATGTATAAACTTATAATTAGTATGTGGGACTTGTGCTATGGTGAGTTTTTATTTGAAAATATTGTGGATTACTTGAAAATGTACTTTTAAATTGTTCGGGGACATGAACAGTGTCCGCATTCAGAACACGTGATCAGCGTGGGTGTGGTCACATGGTCGCTTCGCGAACATGTTTGCGAAGGAAGCGGCAGTCCGCAGGACACCAAATGCACGGGCATTGGTTTGCGCATGCGCGTTGATGTTCTACGGACACTGTTCGGGTCCTGAAGTAATTAAAAGTGCGTCAGACGTCAAATGAACAGTTACGGACAGGCGTTTGTTCTTAGAACAGTGTCAACTTGCTTGCGAACAATACAGACAGAAATAGCGTCCTCAGAACACCTCCATTTTCATTTCTTTACGAACATTTCAGGACACTGCGTGTGTTATTAGAACAGTTTCAACTTGCTAACGAACACTACGGACAGGTATAGTGTTCTTCAGGATACCTCCATTTTCGTTTATTTACGAACATTTCAGAACACCAATTGTGTTCTTAGAACATTTTCAACTTGCTAACGAACAGTACGGACAGGTATAGTGTTCTTCAGGACACCTCTATTTTCGTTTATTTATGAAAACATTTCAGAACACCAATTGTGCTCTTAGAACAGTTTCAACTTGCTAACGAACAGTACGGACAGGTATAGTGTTCTTCAGGACACCTCCATTTTCGTTTATTTACGAACATTTCAGAACACCTGCGCTGTCCGCAGACACCTACATTGTTTTTTTTTTTAAATGGAAACTAATTACAACTCAATATAAAAATTTTACTTTATTTAACATATATTAATAATTTATGACAGAGAAGGTGAGGCAGAAACGGAAACAAAAACAGGAGAATTAGGGGTTTCAACATGATTGGGATCAGGTGAAGAAGGGATGGAAGTCTCATCAAAACGTTTTGGGTTATGGAGAGGGTTTGGGGATAATTGACTGGGATATGGTGAGGGGGGACAAGTACATGTGGGGCAATGGTATGACGTTTTTGTTTTAAAATGATCTTCAACAAAAGTTTTCAAATTATTAAAATTGGTCAACAATAAATCAATTTTTTCTTTTATGCTGTCAAGCGTGTTTTCCATAACAGCTTCTTCAGAGGTATTTTCTATTTTGGTATGCTCTGCACAAAAAATATATATATATATGTTAAATGTGTATAAAATAATAATAATTAAATGGTTTATATTGTAAAGTGTTTACCATTAGTTTCATTATCTTGTGACATTTCCTCATGTGGCAAATGCTCCTCTTGCCATTCCAGAGTACTAGACATTTCTGTGAGAAAAAAAAGATATTATATTTTTTTTATCTAATACAGAATGTTTATAAATATATGAGTAAAATGAAGTACACTTACTATTTCAGGTAAAATATGTTCTAAGTACTGTGTAGTTTTGGTGTTGTTCTTAGTTCTGTAGTGTCTGTGAGGTAATTATGTTGGAAGCCAATTTATCTTCTTCTGGTATATGCCATTTTAGAACATATTGTATTTAAATAAATGGTTAGTGTGTTACATATATGGGTTACATTTCTTATGTATTACTACATATAGGGGCCGATTCATGGAACAAACGTGCTCCGAAAATCTTTGCGCAAGCAGGCGCAAGCAGGCGCAAGGGCAAAAAAACAGGCGCACGCGCACGCGTGCGATTCATGGAAGTCCCTGCGCATGTTTACCTCGGGATGTGCGCCAAACCCGTGCATGGCGCACAAGTCACTGCAACATCCCGAAAGGCGTGCGCGACGCGCACAGTGAAAGCGCACAACCTCGGCGCATACACCAGAAAGTGGGCGGGACACGGGGCGTAACGCGCGGAATCGGGAACAACGCGCGAAAATAAGGGCGTAACTGGGGATGTACTGCAGGGAAGCAGACGGAACGCCCACACGCACTCGAACCACACGTATTCATGGAATCGAATAGGGCAAAGCCACGCACAGCCAAAGACACGCACAAGCTGAAACACGTCCGCCACACGAAGGCAGGCGGTAGAGGCCCAGCACATCACAAAAGTGGCAACATACAGAAATTGGGCCTGTGCGAGCGGGGCACGTGTATTGCGGGGGTGCGCGGGAAGTAACACACGCGATTGAGCGGGGTACGTGTATTTCGGGGGTGCGCGGGAAGTTACACACGCGATTGAGTGGGGTACGTGTACATCGGGGGTGCGCGGGAAGTTACACACGCGATTGAGCGGGGTACGTGTACTTCCGGGGCGCGCGGGAAGTTACACACGCGATTGAGCGGGGTACATGTATTTCGGGGGCGCGCGGGAAGTTACACACGCGATTGAGCGGGGTACGTGTATTTCGGGGGTGCGCGGGAAGTTACACACGCGATTGAGCGGGGTACGTGTATTTCGGGGGTGCGCGCGAAGTTACACACGCGATTGAGCGGGGTACGTGTATTTCGGGGGTGCGCGGGAAGTTACACACGCGATTGAGCGGGGTACGTGTATTTCGGGGGTGCGCGGGAAGTTACACACGCGATCACATCAGGGTACGTGTATTTCGGGGGTGCGCGGGAAGTTACACACGCAATCTCATCATGGTACGTGTATTTCGGGGGTTTGCGGGAAGTTACACACGCGATCTCATCAGGGTAAGTGTATTTAGGGGTGCAGGGGAAGTATCACACGCAACATCAGCAGGGTATGTGTATTCCAGGGGTGCGCAGGAAGTTCCACACGCAATTCCATCAAGGTACGTGTATTACAGGGTTGCGCGGGAAGTTCCACACGCGATCTCATCAGGGTACGTGTATTACAGGTGTGCGCGGGGAGCACCACACGTGAATTGCACGTGTGAGTCCTCCCAGGTGTTCCCTCTACACCCTCCACGGCCCCTGCAGGTGGCTCACACCACAGGGGCCTACCCTGCACATGTCCTGCAGGCACCCCATCCACCATGGCCATGCCCCCCAGCCAACCCACATGTCAACTTGCACTACTGCCCACCAACGCATGTCTCCCTGCACCCCCAGCCACCAGGGGCACCCTCCACCAGGCCCCCACCCATGTCTCCACCACCCCCACCCCCCAGCCACCAGGGGCAGACTCCACCAGGCCCCCGCCCATGTCTCCCACCACCCCCAGCCACCAGGGGCAGCCTCCACCAGGCCCCCACCCATGTCTCCCACCACCCCCACCCCCCAGCAGTGCAGGGGCAGCCTCCACCAGGCCCCCACCCATGTCTCCCACCACCCCCACCCCCCAGCCACCAGGGGCAGCCTCCACCAGGCCCCCACCCATGTCTCCCACCACCCCCACCCCCCAGCTCTGTGGGGCACCTGCCAGCAGGCCCCCACCCATGACTCCCACCGCCCCACCCCCAGCAGTGCAGGGGCACCCACCACCAGGCCCCCACCCATGTCTCCCACCACCCCCACCCCCCCAGCCACCAGGGGCAGCCTCCACCAGGCCCCCACCCATGTCTCCCAGCACCCCCACCCCCCAGCCACCAGGGGCAGCCTCTACCAGGCCCCCACCCATGTCTCCCACCACCCCCACCCCCCAGCAGTGCAGGGGCAGCCTCCACCAGGCCCCCTCCCATGTCTCCCAGCACCCCCACCCCCAGCCACCAGGGGCACCCTCCACCAGGCCCCCACCCATGTCTCCCACCACCCCCACCCCCCAGCACTGTGGGGCACCTGCCAGCAGGCCCCCACCCATGACTCCCACCACCCCCACCCCCCAGCAGTGCAGGGGCACCCACCACCAGGCCCCCACCCATGTCTCCCACCACCCCCACCCCCCAGCCACCAGGGGCAGCCTCCACCAGGCCCCCACCCATGTCTCCCAGCACCCCCACCCCCCAGCCACCAGGGGCAGCGTCTACCAGGCCCCCACCCATGTCTCCCACCACCCCCACCCCCCAGCAGTACAGGGGCAGCCTCCACCAGGCCCCCACCCATGTCTCCCAGCACCCCCACCCCCCAGCCACCAGGGGCACCCTCCACCAGGCCCCCACCCATGTCTCCCACCACTCCCACCCCCCAGCACTGTGGGGCACCTGCCAGCAGGCCCCCACCCATGTCCAACTCATGTTCCCCACCACCCCCACCCCTCAGCACTGTGGGGCACCTGCCAGCAGGCCCCACCCATGTCTCCCACCACCCCCACTCCCAGTAGTGCAGGGGCACCCACCACCAGGCCCCCACCCATGTCTCCCACCCCCCCCACCCATAGCAGTGCAGGGGCACCCACCACCAGGCCCCCACCCATGTCTCCCAGCACCCCCATCCCCCAGCCACCAGGGGCAGCCTCCACCAGGCCCCCACCCATGTCTCCCACCACCCCCACCCCCCAGCCACCAGGGGCAGCCTCCACCAGGCCCCCACCGATGTCTCCCACCACCCCCACCCCCCAGCAGTGCAGGGGCAGCCTCCACCAGGCCCCCACCCATGTCTCCCAGCACCCCCACCCCCCAGCCACCAGAGGCAGCCTCCACCAGGCCCCCACCCATGTCTCCCACCACCCCCATCCCCCCAGCAGTGCAGGGGCAGCCTCCACCAGGCCCCCACCCATGTCTCCCACCACCCCCACCCCCCAGCAGTGCAGGGGCACCCTCCACCAGGCCCCCACCCATGTCTCCCACCACCCCCACCCCCAGCATTGTGGGGCACCTGCCAGCAGGCCCCCACCCATGTCCAACTCATGTTACCCACCACCCCCACCCCCCAGCACTGTGTGGCACCTGCCAGCAGGCCCACACCCATGTCCAACTCATGTTCCCCACCACCCCCACCCCCAGCACTGTGGGGCACCTGCCAGCAAGCCCCCACCCATGTCCAACTCATGTCCCCCACCACCCCCACCCCCCAGCACTGTGGGGCACCTGCCAGCAGGCCCCCACCCATGTCTCCCACCACCCCCACCCCCCAGCAGTGCAAGGGCACCCACCACCAGGCCCCCACCCATGTCTCCCACAACCCGCACCCCCCAGCAGTGCAGGGGCACCCACCACCAGGCCCCCACCCATGTCTCCCAGCACCCCCACCCCCCAGCCACCAGGGGCAGCCTCCACCAGGCCCCCACCCATGTCTCCCACCACCCCCACCCCCCAGCCACCAGGGGCAGTCTCCACCAGGCCCCCACCCATGTCTCCCACCACCCCCACCCCCCAGCCACCAGGGGCAGCCTCCACCAGGCCCCCACCCATGTCTCCCACCACCCCCACCACCCAGCAGTGCAGGGGCAGCCTCCACCAGGCCCCCACACATGTCTCCCACCACCCCACCCCCCAGCAGTGCAGGGGCAGCCTCCACCAGGCCCCCACCCATGTCTCCCAGCACCCCACCCCCCAGCCACCAGGGGCAGCCTCCACCAGGCCCCCACCCATGTCCAACTCATGTTCCCCACCACCCCCACCCCCCAGCACTGTGGGGCACCTGCCAGCAGGCCCACACCCATGTCCAACTCATGTTCCCCACCACCCCCACCCCCAAGCACTGTGGGGCACCTGCCAGCAGGCCCCGACCCATGTCCAACTCATGTTCCCCACCGCCCCCTCCCCCCAGCACTGTGGGGCACCTGCCAGCAGGCCCACACCCATGTCCAACTCATGTTGCCCACCACCCCCACCCCCCAGCACTGTGGGGCACCTGCCAGCAGGCCCCCACCCATGTCTCCCCCCAACCCCACCCCCCAGCAGTGCAGGGACACCCACCACCAGGCCCCCACCCATGTCTCTCACACCCCCCCACCCCCCAGCAGTGCAGGGGCAGCCTCCACCAGGCCCCCACCCATGTCTCCCAGCACCCCCACCCCCCAGCCACCAGAGGCAGCCTCCACCAGGCCCCCACCCATGTCTCCCACCACCCCCACCCCCCAGCAGTGCAGGGGCAGCCTCCACCAGGCCCCCACCCATGTCTCCCAGCACCCCCACCCCCCAGCCACCAGGGGCAGCCTCCACCAGGCCCCCACCCATGTCTCCCACCACCCCCATCCCCCAGCACTGTGGGGCACCTGCCAGCAGGCCCCCACCCATGTCCAACTCATGTTCCCCACCACCCCCACCCCCCAGCACTGTGGGGAACCTGCCAGCAGGCCCCCACCCATGTGGAACTCATGTTCCCCAGCCAACATGTCATCACAATCTAGATCCCTGGTCCCTATGGTCAGCCTCCAAATGCAAAACACCCACCCGAGTATTGCATCCAGCCACTCATAATTTGCAATTACATCACAGAACACCAATTGCAAGTTCCGAAACAAACACATTTCCCTCACATACACCCAATGGGTGTCAGTGAATCTCAAAACCCATATCATGAAATGCATAAAACCAATGAGATACCACACATTGAAGTTCACCAAAAAAAATATGTATTAAAGGAAACATAAATAGAATCAAAAATAAAGAAACAGAAATGTGAATGTACAAAAATTAAAAGAAGCATGTCCGTGAAAAAAAGCAAAACCAAAATTAAAATTCCAAATTAATGGTGTCCAAAGTCACTGTCCACAAAACAAAATCCAATGGGAAATAAAAAAGAAAGCCATTGCTCCATGGTTAAAATGTGAAAAAAAATACAATCCAACAGTGAACTATGTACATGGGAACAAGACAGGGTCCATTATGCCAACAAAATAAAGGAAACCTATCTAACTACACTAACTAATAAAATAAACTATATACAAAAATGTGGCCAATGTCCGAAAGGTCCAAATAAAATCAAAACAAAAATGAAACCTAACACTACCTACATAACTATGTACAAGGGCAGTGGGCTAGTTTGACGGCTCACTTGTGGATGTCCCGGGCCAGGGCATCATCGAACTCCTGCTCAATGTCCCGGAGGTGGTCCTCCTCCATGGCCTCGAGGGTCCGCAGGGCCGTCGACGTGTCCACCTCCAAACCCCTGCAGATTGCCTCGAGGCACTCAGCCCGCCTCAGGGCCCTCCGCATGGAGTTCTCCGCCCTGACCATTGTGAGCCGTGCCTCTTCCGCCCGCTGCCGCTCCGCATCTATGGCGTGGCCCAAAAACTGCCACACGGAAGACACTCTCTGTCCTGGGTCCTCCTGCCCTCCGGCCGATGCCTGCCCCTCCGATGTTGAAGGCCCCGAGCCTTCATGGCTCCCACCACGTTGCTGCTGCTGCTGTGCCTCTGCCCGTGCACTGCCTCCTGCTGCCTGCACATCCTCCAAGGGCTGGGGTGCAGTCGTTGATGTGGCCACCACTGCTGGACGTCCGACTCCCGACTGTGGCAGGGATGCCTCCTCCACCAGCCTCGTCGCACCGTCAGAGGCAGCTCCACAGGGCACCCAGGTGACTGATGGGTGGGAAGATGGCACGGAGGATGACTGGCGCGTAGGGGGTCCAGTTGAGGAGGGGGTCGTAGCAAGCCCCATCATACGGAGGAATCCGGCCTGGGTGACCTGTCCCAGCAGGCTGACGTGGTCAACGAGCCATTCGAGATGACGTGCAGTCTCCTCATGAAAAGACTGCAGGTCGCCTCGCATGGCCCGTTGACGCAACGCCACACCAGTCAGGACAGGCTCTGGACTGGACGTAGGCATCCCTGCTGGTGCAAGATGATGCAGGGACAGGATCAGGGACAGGATTGCACACAGGCACCTCTGCGGCGGCCTGTGCTGCCTCCTGTCCCTGGTCCTGCACTGCACCACTAGCACCAGTGGGATCCCGACCTCCAGACCCAGTCTCTGGTGCTTGCACGGCCTCCTCCTCCACCAAACCCCCCACCAACCTGGATGACTCCGTGCCATCTTCTCCTGTTGGGCCCTGTGGGGTCCCAGCTGCCCCTTCTGCTGCCGAGGAGTCCAACTCCAACCTCTGCCTCTTGGACATCCCCCCGGCAGCACGGCCTGGGACGCGGCCCCAGACTCCTCACTCCCCGACGAGATGACAACATGGGAGGGGAGCCGGGCCTTGCGTCTCCGGCTGGCGGTGGGATCCCCGCCGCTGTGCTCCACAGCACCTTCTCCGCCCTCTTCATCAGTTGAGGCTGCAGACAGGGAGAAACACAGGCATCAGGGCACTGTACAATGGACACATACACACATGACAGTTGTACATGAGTGGCATTGGCAAACCTCAGACATGTCATCACAATCCCCAACACACATGTCATTTCAACTCGCACACATGAGCCATACCATAGCCATATCGCAACTGCCAGCACCATCCATACACTTACAACAGCATGAGCAGGCAAAGGTGAGCCAGACATCACATGCAACACAGGAAGTGCACCACACATGTACACACACCACCACATGCATGTGTACACCCCTGCCAAGTGTTGCAGTGTTCAGATGGGCATCCATGTCACATCTGCCAATCAGGCTTCCACATACCGCTGTCACATGCATCCATGTTGCATCACTGTTGCACCCTTGTCAAATACACACACATGCACATGTACACAGTGCTGATACATGCAGCCGAAAACAGCATACATGCGTGACATCACGGACATGTCTACTTACATACACATTCATCCAAAACATGTGTGCCCACACAACTGCATTTGGCATGCAAGCCTACACACACAAGCACCATCCATGTCTCACACATTCCAGCCCTCGCATGTGTTAGCCCCACGGCCCTGTACACCCCCACCCATACTCGACCCCATACAAACAGATGTGCAACCTGCACACTACTGAAAAATCACCACACGCACTGCTCACAATCAGGATGCATGTACACTTACCGCTCGACTCCAGACGGGTCTGCCTCTCAAGGACCTGGACGTGGAGCGCTGGGGATATGCGTTCCAGGACCCTCATCTGTTCTTCCGACAAGTGGCCCCGGCGCCCCTTGGCATCCGCTTCCTTCAAGAGGTGCCGGGCCTTGTTCAGGGCCCTGGACCTGAAGTCCTCCCAGCGCTTCTTGACATGTTGTAAGTCGCGGACTGCCACCCCCTCCGCGTTGATGGCAGTCACGATGTCAGTCCAGATCCGAGTCCGTCCTTCCTTGTTGGGCGCGGGAACTTCCGAAGAGGGCATCATACTGTCCCAGGACTTGCTCCACCAGGACACCAACTTCGGTGGCACTGAAGCTGGTGCCCCTCTGCCTCTCTGGCCGGGGGTTGTCATTGGTCTCCGATGGTGTTTTCCCCGACATGACAACCCCAGAGGCAGGAGTGGGTGGGCAACTGGGTCCTGGGGCTGGGCTGTGGAGCGATGGAATCCCAGTCGGGAGTCTTCGGTTCCAGCAGGGGTGGTCACAGCAACAGCACCCCTGGCTGATGTGCAGGCAGCAAATGGCAGGGCACGTGGGCAGCAGGCAGTCAGGCAGCAGCAGATGGCAGGTGGAGCGTGCTCGGGGCTCTGGGGGGCAGTAGTTCGGCCTTCTGGGCAGGAGCGTGGTCTTCCGTGTACTTACGCGTGGCCAGCTTGATACGGAGTGATTTGGCACGTGAAAAATCTGCACGTCAGCGTGTAATTCGAGGAAAGGCCCTTAGCGCGTATGCACGGCAGCACGCATATGCGATTTCATTGGACCAAAGGCCCTTAGCGCGTGAGCGCGTCTGTGACGTGACGCGCACGGGTGTTTCCCTCATTGCACGTGATGACAGAACACACGTAGATTTCCACCAATCGCGTGTGAAAGTTCCCGCGCACCCCGGAACACACGTACCCAGGCTAATCGCATGTGGAACTTCCCGCGCACCCCGAAACACACGTACCCAGGCCAATAGCGTGTACGCTCACTCCCCTCCGATCACACGCGATGACACTCGGACGTACAGTCTTACCACGTATCCGAATACGGGAAACCCGCGCACGGCAAAAGACGTGCACAGGCGTCAACACGTCCGCCCACACGAAGGCAGGCGGAGGCGTCCCCGCGCACAGCATAAAAGTGCGCGCAAACAACAAACGCGTATATACAGCTACAATGAATGCCCCATTTGTCGCTGCACTGATCGTGGGACACCGCAGGAGGAGGAGAATAGCCAGGGCACGCATTTTCGCACCACGGACAAGCCTTTTTGGGATGCCTGACGACCAGGTCTACGGCAGGTATAGGTTTCCACCCCATATCATCCTAGACCTGGTCAGGGAGTGGGAAGATGACCTCACATCCCCCACCCTTTGCTCCCAAGCATTGAGCCCCTTGGAGAAGCTGCTCAATGTCCTGCATTTTTTGGCCACTGGGTCATTTCAGCGGACCACTGCCATAGTGGGGGGGGGGGTCTCACAGGCCACGCAGTCATGCTGCCTACACCAGGTACTGGCAATCATGACAGCGCGCCCCTCAGTCCGCAGGCACATATACATGCCCAGAACACCCGCAGAAAGGCAGGCCGTTGTCCTGGATTTTTTCAGGGTGGCACACTTCCCCAAAGTGCTCGGTGCCATAGATTGCACCCATGTGGCCCTACGTCCACCTAGGGCCACTGAGCACATCTACCGAAACCGCAAGCACTGGCATTCCATCAATGTACAGGTGGTATGTGAGCAAAGGGAATCATCACCTCTGTCTATGCAAACTACCCTGGCTCCACCCATGACAGTTTCATATACAGAATGTCCGCCCTGAGCTGGTCCATGGTGACACATGGCTCCTAGGTCAGTACAATTGCCCTTGCACATGCATGCAAGTCACACACAGACAAATATCCAAACCCTAATAATCTCAACTATTATCACCTCCCCAGGGGACAGTGCCTACCCTCTGAGCAACCACATGATGACGCCAATCCGGAACCCCACCACACCACCCCAGGTAAGATACAACGCCACCCATATTGCAACCAGGGGCATAGTGGAGCGCACATTCAGAGTGCTCAAGTCACGTTTCCGCTCCCTTGACCGCTCTGGTGGGCAACTACTCTATGCACCACCAGTAGTGTGCAGGATCATTGTGGCAGCATGTGTCCTCACAATGTTGCAACACGGCAGGGCGTCCCGGTGGACATGGTGGTGCCCCCACATCCCCAACCACAGGCATAGGCGCTGCCCATGGGAGGGGACAGGGCACGTGGCGAGGAAGCCCGGAACCAGCTTGTGGCCACATTTTTCACCTAAACTCCCACCCCTGCGGACTGCACACAGGCCTGGCACATACCAGGTGACAATCGATGATGACAAAGAGACAGTCAACTGTCACAACCCTACCACCCTGAGATAGTTGCCATGGAAGTGCCACATCGTCTGCATCCCTAGCTACTTAAACACAAGCTATCCTGTGTGACCAAAAGGCACACATATGACATATGACATGATATGGCCCATACACAAGTATTTCAAGGCGCAATGAGGCAGGGAGGGGGGAACAAGGGAAGACAGACAACGGTACTACTAGGCCAGGTGTCATTGAGATCGTGCAAGTGCAGGGGTAGAGGGAAGGGAAAAGTGCAAGGGGAAGGGTGGGGGGGAGTCCAGTACAGGGGAAGTAGCCCAAAAAAATAATACATAGGTCGGCTGGTGGCAACTGCAAAGGTAAGTGCAGACAAGTGCTGGGAAGGGAGGGCTGTAGGGATAGAGAGACAGTACTGCAGTGCAGGGGTTGCCAGGGAGGCAGTGCAAGTGGAGAGTGGCTGGGCCAGGGACCGAGGTCGGTGAGAGTGGCCCAGTTGCAGCTCCTGTGCAGTTCCAGTGAAGAATTCTGCAAGGGAGAGGCAGAGAGTAAGCAGAAGCAAAGAGGAAGGTCTTGAGGTGCTTCCAGAACTGCAGATGGTTCCCCTCAGTTCAAGTCAGCCAGGAAGTCTGTTCCAGGGGGAGGGCCCTGCCGCGGAGAGAAATCTACCCCCAGCTAGTTGCTCTGAGAAGCGGATGACCCTGACATGCAAGGTGTGCATCACACACACCTGCAAAACAGGCCATGGCCATCACTGTCATGTCACTCAAACCCTCCCAAACATCAACATGACATGGCAAGCAATACCCATACACCAACACAGTAACGATAAGGTACACATTGCCATGTCCTAAATGTACAGTGGCATCAGACAATGATGCCTGACCCGGAATCAGATGAAATGACAGACCAACAAAATCTCCCACCCAAAATAAGTAATTTCCAAATGCATTACAACAGTCGTAGACGTAACATGACAATGAATGCCTGTCTACATGCACATTATGCATTGCAAAATCAACACTGCAGCTCATGTGTGCAGTGTCCTACTCCTGCAACACACTGCTCAGCGCACAGCACAGTGAACAGCCATTGTGTGTGATGCACACCCTGAGCATCACATCTAAGTGACAGACCACATCAAACATCAAATTAGGCATGTACTGGATCCATAATCGGTCACAGAACATGTGCTGCAGGGACACAGTGGGCACTAGAAGGCAAACAGTGTACACGTGGATATGCAAGGGTGGGAGTATATGTAGTGCATCAGAGTGCAAGTGTGTGGTTCTGCAAGGACATCCACTCCACATATGCATGTGCACTCAAGTGACCATCAGTGTTCCCTACACATCACATGTGAACATTCACCATGTGTACACCCCAGCATGTCAAACCACAACTATCCCCTCGCACCTGAAAGGAAAACACAACACATGAACAGGCATTGATCAGCAGAATACAACATGTACATAGGATACCACCATTACAATGTCAGAGTTCCCATCACACTGCAGGGCAAGGCAACTATCAACTATCAAACATCATTGTTATGGCCTTCTGTAGTCCAGGCTTAGGAGTGGTACGAACCAACCACCCCCTCTAGGGTTTTGGCGCCTGCAAGTTCGGGGCTTACACAAGCATCCGCAACCCCAGCGGGGAAAGAGGGTTAGGGAACGTTGCTTGGATAGGTACGGGAAGCAGGAACACCGGGTAGAGGGTACAGGGTTCAAAATTGCATAGGATTCCGGGTGATTATGGGGAAAAAAACATACCAAATTGAATCACACATACATCCATGCATTAGTGCACCCCCCCAGCAAGCCTATGCAGAGCAGTTTGAAAGAAAAACAACAAGACACTTAGCTCTGGTTTTGAGTGCTGGCCTCCTGCCTGCGCACTCTCAGGTCCGGTTACAGGAGCACTGCAATGCTGCAAAGAGAGGCACAGTCAACAACCAGTACGTGCCAATTACACAAAAACACACCACCAAACATGCCCCATAGCAACAAAGTACTCTACAAACAGACAATCTGGTGTAGATGCTTCGTACCCATATATATCAGTACCCCTGTGACGGGGTCAGCCGCCGGTGGGTGCGTGGCAAATGGAACACCAATGTGTCACAATTCACACAACATGCAATGTTCCCTGGGTAAGCAGACAGACCCATATAGCAAGCCATGACTTCAGTGCAAGTTGCGTACCACCATGACCGAAACAAAGTTGGCAGTGCATTTTTCATAAAGTACATGGAAATGAAATGCACTGCACCCGAGTATGTCCCTTGCTGTATGTCCCTGTGAGCTGCCCCTTTCCATGTCTCGGAAGGCTACATGGTTGATACAAGTGCCTCAATGGACCTTGGTGTACTGGAGGGTATGTGCCACTGCCCCTGCATGTGTCCCAGACAACCCTACTATCAACAGCCATCAGTCCACAAACACATCTGAGCTGCATTGTGTGCTTCAACACCAATATTCGTCTAAGCTCACCCTCAGTGCTGTGACTAAGCCTGCATGTGCAACTCGCCTGTTGCAAGCTTTGCTGTGTCGTGGCCCCCCTGTGATGCTCACCTTGCCTGGAGTTCCTTGGAACATGTCAGCAATTCTAGGATGTGGGTCTGCAATCACTGTGCCTCTGCTTGTGCACACATGTGCATGTGGGCACCAACAAACGGGTCCAGATTTCCGTCGTCCAATGGGCCATGTCTGTTGGCAAAGGTGCTCTGGAGGCTCATCCCCCTGCAGAAAGGGCATGAAACACATTATTAATGCTTCAAAGTCATCTGTGTGTGTCTCATCAGGCATCTCATTACTTGACCATGTCAGAGAGTCACATCACAAATCACACCATCAGTCCGTCTTTCACATCCAAAGTGTGGTCCTATCTACAGCATGAATTGCAACAAGCATGTGTACAGGAAAGATATGAAACATACTACACAATGCATAGCAATCAATGTACACATTATTCATGACACACCCCATCTAGCAAAAGCCGAACAGTGGACAATGACACCAAAATCATTCCCACTAGGGGTGTCAACGCAAGTCACACAGCACCAGACATGCCACAGATATGACAGTCCAAAGCCCTTGTGTAATATTCTGTAACACCGAACCATCCTTGCGAGCCCATGGATAAGGGAGGCAGGAGTGGCATATGTGAGTCAAGGACCCCAAGCAGCAAACACATACACAAGACAACCATGAAGGGCCCAGCTGGAACAGACAGTGGATGCCTTCAAAAGCCACAAAGCACCGCACCGTCACATGAAAGCACAATAGACTAGCAATTTTAAACTAAATCAACTATTAACTAATTGCACTAACAATGGAAAACCTACATTACCTATTTAAACTAACTATCAAACAGAAACTTAACTAACTAAACTAAAAGAAAAATCAAAAATGGCCACATACGACCCGGGGGGGAGGGGAGGCACCCAGGAGGGGGGAGGTACAGGGTGCTGCTCAACATCCACATGCGATGATGCTGAGCCAAAAAAAAAGCCTCCATGTGCTCAACGCCTGCACAGCCCGACCTATGTGGGAGATAGATGGTCGTCCGAGTCTGGCTCATCCTGGAAAGGAGGACGAGGCAGAGTAGCCTGGCCACGCCTAGCCGCAGCTTGCCCCTCGTCGGCAGCAAGTCTGCCGGACTGGTGAGCCTGGTTCTGCGTGGCGATGTGACATAGGTCTGCATGCAGAACCTCACGTGATACACGTGCTTCCTCTTGCAAGGTAGCACGTGTAACACAGAGTTCCTCCTGCAAGGCCTGGCTGGACAACCGCTGCACCTCCCGGCAAGCCTCTAGCTCAGCCGAGATGGTACGCTCAAGCTGTGCAAACCTCTCCTCTGCCTGCTGCCTCTGGGACATCATAAGGACACCCAGAGTCGATCTGAGGGAAGCATACTCCTCCCTCAGGGCATCCATGTGCGCCTCTGCGTGAGCAGTAATTGCTTGATGCAGAGACGACATTTCAGCCTGGCGTGCCCTGTCTGAGGCCGCCATGCCCAGCCTGAGCGAGCGGGCCGTGGACTATGCTGCCTGCTGCTGGAGAAGCACCTGCCTAGCAGGGGGGAGCACAGATCGGGCCACACACTCCATGCTCTCAGCGATGTTCTCCATTGCTGCCCCCTGCCGTTCGGAATTGGCAGTCATGTCTTGCTCCCACTCAGTATACAGCGGTTGCCCGCGGCGACCGCGTTGCCGGGCTTGACCCCTGCAGGACCCAAGGACCGGGGGCCCTCGCTGTGTTGGCACCGCCTGCGGCTGCACGACTACATGCCCCCGTCGACGTGATGTCCCAGGCACATCAGTGACTGGTGTGGAGGGTGACCCTGCGTCCCGATCCACCACGGGCGGAGGAACCAAGACTGTCTGATCCCTCAGTGCAGGTGTCGCAGACAGAGGAGTGTCCACATCAGAATCACTCACCCCTGACACATGGACTTGATGCTCATGCAACTCAACATGGACGTCAGAGTCGTCATCAAGGCTGGACTCATAGGCAGCCAGAGACAAGATGGACTGCAGCACTTGGGTTTTTTTTCGTGGCCTACCACCCCACGACCCTCACTAGTGCCGGGTTGATGTGGTGTTACCAACCCTGTGTCTGGCATGACAACACCATCCTCCGCCTCCATTGCGTCATCACCTGTAAAATAGAGAGAAAAAAGGTCACTACACATGTCAGAAGCACACGACACACACACACACCGACAGCAAAGGCATCCGGCAGACATGTGACACACAACATATGACCTGGCATGCATGCTGGGTCTACTTTGAATAGCTTCTGTGATCAGACCTGTTGAAAGGTGGCAGTTTCCATGGAAGTGGGTCTATGCAGTGCAAAAAATGTGTACGCCACTCACTACCTACATGTACAAGCACTCCATGGTGTGTGCCAGGAAATGTAAAGGCAGTGCAATGTCAAATTCACACATCACGTGCATTGTGCATTCAATGTGTACCATGTCTAGAAGCCAAGCACCCCTCCACCCCAGTACCAAAGCAGGGATGCCTAGCATGGTATCAAAAGGCTGACCATACACCTGTGTATTGACAGGCAGTGTTGACTGGCATCAACAGCTTACTGTGATTCAAATTACAACACTGCAAATGATGCTGGGACAGTGGGCAGGACACATGATGAAAACTCCGGAGGCCGCCCACGTGTGAAGAAGACACAACAAGAGTTGGACAGAGTCATTGGCCATTGAACAGGCTGAGGCCTGTGAGCCACACAGATTGTCAGAGCCTAAACATGTGTGCAACGCAGGACTGAGCCACAGTTGACATGGGGAGGCCGATGAGATGGCAGGCAATGTATGTAACCAAGGACTCATATTACAGTGATCATCCAGTCAAGGACACATAGGGCCATGCGTGCAATGCACATGGAGCATGAATGGGCACTCATGTCCCTGCGGGACATCTGACCCATGCACAGTACAAGTGAGATACCCTGCATCGAGTACTAAGGCTGTACCACACGGCATATGTCTGGCAGTTTCTACGCTGGAAGTTAGCATCTACACAGGACACATGAACAAGAAACTACACATTGGCAAGATTGAAGCAGACCAGTGCAAAGGTGGAACTGGGGTGCAGAGTGGCGGAGGAGGGGCAAGGGAGCATGCCCACATGGAGTCCCGCATGCAGGCAGAGGAGACATGCATGACAGAAGCATTGCATTACTTACACATCAGAACCATGTACACGTCACATGTAGCAGCAATCATGCACAACACAACCCACAAGTGAAACACACACGTCCTCAACAAACACGCATCAACACTCACTGGACTGGGCATCAAAGTCCAGCATCTCTCCCACTCCTTCGACCAATTCAGGTGGTATGAACTCCACAACGAGAGCCTCATGCGGAGTGAGTTCTTCCTCCTCTGGTGCAGGCCCACCGCCAGTCACCAGAGTCAAGTTGTAATTTGAGGCACGCTTAGCCTTAGTGCTGCGCTTGATGTCATTCCAACGCTTTTTGCACTCCTGCGCCGTGCGCACTTCATGGCCGGATGAACTGACATGTTCCGCAACATGCTTCCAGTGGGTGTCACGTTGGGCAGCCGTAGTCTGACTATTGGCACCCACTAGCATGTCACGGCTGTGGCCCCGCACGTAGTCCACAAGGAAGTCCAGTTCCTGCTTACAGAAAGGCTTCTTCCTCGACGTTCAGGAGGTCGTGGCTGTGTGTGGGGTCCCAGCCTGTGCTGCAGGTGCAACCTTCCTCCTCTTGGACTGTGGCACAGACCCTGGCTGGCTAATGCTGCCCTGACCAGTATGGCCAGTCTGTTCGGTGGATTGAGCCAAGGGAGTGGCAGGTGGAGGGATGACCAAAGGCCTGACTTGTGTCAGTGGCAGCTGGGTGCCCTCTAATGGACCCTGCGCAGCAACATCAGCTGTGGCAGGGTCATTGACCGCAACGGTCCTGGTTGGCAGACTCACAACCAGGGTGCTGTTGGGTGCATCTGCCCCTGCACTTGCCAACACCCGGCTGTTCGGGGCAGCAGATGACATGACTGCCCCAGGGACACGTGTCTTGGTCTGAGCAGCCCGGCGTGCCCCTATGGTTTCCCCCCTGGCCTGTTGGAGATCTACCAAGGGCTCTTCAAGTGCCAACGCAGCCTGCGCTGGCAGACGCTGAGCCTGGGTGGCGGTGTCCACAGCTGCACCTGCAGCTACCACTACCCTTGGGCCAGTGGCAGTCGATGGAACGGACTGCCGGGTCATACGGGTGCCAGTGCAAGATGCAGGAGCTGCATCCCCCGGAACCACAGGGGGTGGTAGCATGGCTGCACCGACACATGGCACAACATTGTGCTCAAGTGGCGCCCCCCTGCCTGTTCCCCCTCTGTGGCTGCCCTGGACACCCTGGAGTCCCCCTACTCCCTGGTCACCACGGCCACGTCCCTGACCACGCCCGCCACGAGGAGGACGCCCAGCTGAGGCGCGCCTCACCTTTGGTGCCCTCCCAACCATGGCACAGATGTAGTAGTGCCGGCACAGATGGAGTGGTGCCAATGGGAGGTGTACACCACAATTGACCTGGGCAATTGGGGTGAAGGGGGTGGGAAGCAAGATGTTAACAGCCCCCCTGCACCTGCAAGGCTGTATGTGACCCCGGTGAGGTGGTGACGGGTCACGCAACGCTCAGGCACCCCAAAACTGCAGTAAAACCGTGCACGCAACCCTGCAGCCTACGTGCGTGGATTCAACCTCCCGCAGTACGCGGTGGCACCCAGTAACACGAATAACGCGTACGCGTGGGACACGCAGGCTACTATGACATCGAAAATGGGTGCGATACACAGGGGCACCCGCAGTGGGAAAAAGAGCGTGTGCGACTCACCGTCTGACTAGCGCGATGCAGAAAAACATGCGTAGCCAATACCCCCGCCAAAAGAAGAGATACGTCCTTGATAGCTGTGAAGTTGTGATGGCGCGCAAAACAACAGGAAGCAGCAACACACGTCGGTCTCCATGAAAGGCACGTACAGCGAACTGCTGGGCCCGCTCACCTTTAACCTATGCTGAGGGAAACGCACGCGCGCGTCACGTCACTTACGCGCATGGGCCCTTTCCTCGTATTACACGCGGACGTGCAGTTTTCCACGCGCGCTTACGCGCATGGGCCCTTTCCTCGTATTGCATGCGGACGTGCAGTTTTTCATGCGCGCTTACGTGCATGGGCCCTTTCCTCGTATTACACGCGGACGTGCAGTTTTTCACGCGCGCTGAAATGCCCATGCACCTCTGTACGCGTCACGTCACAGGGGCGCTTGCGCTTGAGGGGCCTTCTGTCCAATGAAAATGCGTATGCGTGCAGACGCGCTTACGCGCTAAGGGCCTTTCCTCGAATTACACGTTGACGTGCAGATTTTTCACGTGCAAATCACTCCGTAGCAAGCTGGCCACGCGTAAGCACACGGAAGACCACGCTCCTGCCCAGAAGGCCGAACTACTGCCCCCCAGAGCCCCGAGCACGCTCCCACCTGCCATCTGCTGCTGCCTGACTGCCTGCTGCCCACGTGCCCTGCCATTTGCTGCCTGCACATCAGCCAGGGGTGCTGTTGCTGTGACCACCCCTGCTGGAACCGAAGACTCCCGACTGGGATTCCATCGCTCCACAGCCCAGCCCCAGGACCCATTTGCCCACCCACTCCTGCCTCTGGGGTTGTCATGTCGGGGCAAACACCATCTAAGACCACTGACAACCCCCAGCCAGAGAGGCAGAGGGGCACCAGCTTCAGTGCCACCGAAGTTGGTGTACTGGTGGAGCAAGTCCTGGGGCAGTATGATGCCCTCTTCGGAAGTTCCCGCGCCGACAAGGAAGGACAGACTCGGATCTGGACTGACATCGTGACTGCCATCAACGCGGAGGAGGTGGCAGTCCGTGACTTACAACATGTCAAGAAGCGCTGGGAGGACTTCAGGTCCAGGACCCTGAACAAGGCCGGGGCCACTTGTCGGAAGAACAGATGAGGGTCCTGGAACGCATATCCCCAGCGCTCCACGTCCAGGTCCTTGAGTGGCAGACCCGTCTGGAGTCGAGCGGTAAGTGTACATGCATCCTGATTGTGAGCAGTGCGTGTGGTGATTTTTCAGTAGTGTGCAGGTTGCACATCTGTTTGTATGGGGTCGAGTATGGGTGGGGGTGTACAGGGCCGTGGGGCTAACACATGCGAGGGCTGGAATGTGTGAGACATGGATGGTGCTTGTGTGTGTAGGCTTGCATGCCAAATGCAGTTGTGTGGGCACACATGTTTGGATGAATGTGTATGTAAGTAGACATGTCTGTGATGTCACACATGTATGTTGTTTTCGGCTGCATGTATCAGCACTGTGTACATGTGCATGTGTGTGTATTTGACAAGGGTGCAACAGTGATGCAACATGGATGCATGTGACAGCGGTATATGAAAGCCTGATTGGCAGATGTAACATGGATGCCCGTCTGAACACTGCGACACTTGGCAGAGGTGTACACATGCATGCAAGTGTGGTGGTGTGTGTACATGTGTGGTGCACTTCCTGTGTTGCATGTGATGTCTGGCTCACCTTTGCCTGCTCATGCTGTTGTATGTGTATGGATGGTGCTGGCAGTTGCGATATGGCTGTGGTATGTCTCATGTGTGCGAGTTGAAATGACATGTGTGTTGGGGATTGTGATGACATGTCTGAGGTTTGCCAATGCCACTCATGTACAACTGTCATGTGTGTATGTGTCCATTGTACAGTGCCCTGATGCCTGTGTTTTGTTTCTCCCTGTCTGCAGCGTCAACTGATGAAGAGGGCGGAGAAGGTGCTGTGGAGCACAGCGGCGGGGATCCCACCGCCAGCCGGAGACGCAAGGCCCAGCTCCCCTCCCATGTTGTCATCTCGTCGGGGAGTGAGGAGTCCGGTGCCGCGTTCCAGGCCGCAGCTGCCAGGGGGAGGTCCAAGAGGCGGAGGTTGGAGTTGGACTCCTCGGCAGCAGAAGGGGCAGCTGGGACCCCACAGGGCCCAACAGGGGAAGATGGCACGGAGTCATCCAGGTTGGTGGGGGGTTTGGTGGAGGAGGAGGCCGTGCAAGCACCAGAGACGGGGTCTGGAGGTGGGGATCCCACTGGTGCTAGTGGTGCAGTGCAAGACCAGGGACAGGAGGCAGCACAGGCAGCCGCGGAGGTGCCTGTGTGCAATCCTGTCCCCGATCCTGTCCCTGCATCATCTTGCACCAGCAGGGATGCCTACGTCCAGACCCGTTTTCAGGCAGGGGATGAGCTCACGTCAACTGGCCTTCCTCTGCCTGCGGACGTGGCTATCCGGGTGCGGGTTGAGCCTGTCCTGACTGGTGTGGCGTTGCGTCAACGGGCCATGCGAGGTGACCTGCAGTCTTTTCATGAGGAGACTGCACGTCATCTCGAATGGCTCGTTGACCACGTCAGCCTGCTGGCACAGGTCACCCAGGCCGGATTCCTCCGTCTGATGGTGCTTGCTACGACCCCCTCCTCAACTGGACCCCCTACGCGCCAGATGTCCTCCGTGCCATCTTCCCACCCATCAGTCACCTGGGTGCCCTGTGGAGCTGCCTCTGACGGTGCGGCCAGGCTGGTGGAGGAGGCATCCCTGCCACAGTCGGGAGTCGGACGTCCAGCAGGGGTGGCCACATCTTTGACTGCACCCCAGCCGGCGGAGGATGTGCAGGCAGCAGGAGGCAGTGCACGGGCAGAGGCACAGCAGCAGCAGCAACGTGGTAGGAGTCATGAAGGTTCGGGGCCTTCAACATCGGAGGGGCAGGCATCGGCCGGAGGGCAGGAGGACCCAGGACAGAGAGTGTCTTCCGTGTGGCAGCGGTTGGGCCACGCCATAGATGCGGAGCGGCAGCGGGCAGAAGAGGCACGGCTCACAATGGTCAGGGCGGAGAAATCCATGCGGAGGGCCTTGAGGCGGGCCGAGTGCCTCGAGGCAATCCGCAGGGGTTTGGAGGTGGACACGTCGACGGCCCTGCGGACCCTCGGGGCCATGGAGGAGGACCGCCTCCGGGACAAAGAGCAGGAGTTCGATGATGCCCTGGCCCGGGACAGCCGTCAAACTAGCCCGCTGCCCTTGTACATAGTTATGTAGGTAGTGTTAGGTTTCATTTTTGTTTTGATTTTATTTGGACCTTTCGGACATTGGCCGCATTTTTGTATATAGTTTATTTTATTAGTTAGTGTAGTTAGATAGGTTTCCTTTCATTTGTTGGGATAATGGACCCTGGCTTGTTCCCATGTACATAGTTCACAGTTGGATTGTATTTTTTTTTCACATTTTAACCATGGAGCAATGGCTTTCTTTTTTATTTCCCATTGGATTTTGTTTTGTGGACATTGACTTTGGACACCATTACTTTGGAATTTTATTTTTGGTTTTGCTTTTTTTCACGGACATGCTTCTTTTAATTTTTGTACATTCACATTTCTGTTTCTTTATTTTTGATTCTATTTATGTTTCCTTTAATACACATTTTTTTGGTGAACTTCAATGTGTGGTATCTCATTGGTTTCATGCATTTCATGATATGGGTTTTGAGATTCACTGACACCCATTGGGTGTATGTGAGGGAAATGTGTTTGTTTCGGAACTTGCAATTGGTGTTCTGTGATGTAATTGCAATTTATGAGTGGGTGGATGCAATACTCGGGTGGGTGTTTTGCATTTGGAGGCTGACCATATCGACCAGTGATCTAGATTGTGATGACATGTTGGCTGGGGAACATGAGTTGCACATGGGTGGGGGCCTGCTGGCAGGTGCCCCACAGTGCTGGGGGGTGGGGGTGGTGGGAGACATGGGTGGGGGCCTGGTGGAGGGTGCCCCTGCACTGCTGGGGGGTGGGGGTGGTGGGAGACATGGGCGGGGGCCTGGTGGAGGGTGCCCCTGCACTGCTGGGGGGTAGGGGTGGTGGGAGACATGGGTGGGGGCCTGGTGGAGGCTGCTCCTGGTGGCTGGGGGGTGGGGGTGCTGGGTGACATGGGTGGGGCCTGGTGGTGGGTGCCCCTGCACTGCTGGGGGGTGGGGGTGGTGGGAGTCATGGGTGGGGGCCTGCTGGCAGGTGCACCACAGTGCTGGGGGGTGGGGGTGGTGGGAGACATGAGTTGGAAATGGGTGGGGGCCTGCTGGCAGGTGCCCCACAGTGCTGGGGGGTGGGGGTGGTGGGAGACATGAGTGGGGGCCTGCTGGCAGGTGCCCCACAGTGCTGGGGGGTGGGGGTGGTGGGAGACATGGGTGGGGGCCTGGTGGAGGGTGCCCCACAGTGCTGGGGGGTGGGGGTGGTGGGAGACATGGGTGGGGGCCTGGTGGAGGGTGCCCCTGGTGGCTGGGGGGTGGGGGTGGTGGGAGACATGGGTGGGGGCCTGGTGGAGGGTGCCCCTGGTGGCTGGGGGGTGGGGGGTGGTGGGAGACATGGGTGGGGGCCTGGCGGAGGCTGCCCCTGGTGGCTGGGGGATGGGGTGCTGGGAGACATGGGTGGGGGCCTGGTGTTGGGTGCCCCTGCACTGCTGGGGGGTTGGGGTGGTGGGAGTCATGGGTGGGGGCCTGCTGGCAGGTGCCCCACAGTGCTGGGGGGTGGAGTGGGGGTGGGAGATATGGGTGGGGGCCTGGTGGAGGGTGCCCCTGCACTGCTGGGGGGTGGGGGTGGTGGGAGACATGGGTGGGGGCCTGCTGGCAGGTGCCCCACAGTGCTGGGGGGTGGAGTGGGGGTGGGAGATATGGGTGGGGGCCTGGTGGAGGGTGCCCCTGCACTGCTGGGGGGTGGGGGTGGTGGGAGACATGGGTGGGGGCCTGCTGGCAGGTGCCCCACTGTGCTGGGGGGCGGTGGGGGTGGGAGACATGGGTGGGGGCCTGGTGGAGGCTGCCCCTGGTGGCTGGGGGGTGGGGTGCTGGGAGACATGGGTGGGGGCCTGGTGGTGGGTGCCCCTGCACTGCTGGGGGTGGGGGTGGTGGGAGTCATGGGTGGGGGCCTGCTGGCAGGTGCCCCACAGTGCTGGGGGGTGGGGGTGGTGGGAGACATGAGTTGGACATGGGTGGGGGCCTGCTGGCAGGTGCCCCACAGTGCTGGGGGTGGGGTGGTGGGAGACATGGGTGGGGGCCTGCTGGCAGGTGCCCCACAGTGCTGGGGGGTGGGGGTGGTGGGAGACATGGGTGGGGGCCTGGTGGAGGGTGCCCCTGCACTGCTGGGAGTTGAGGGAGGTGGGAGACATGGGTGGGGGCCTGCTGGCAGGTGCCCCACAGTGCTGGGGGGTGGGGGTGGTGGGAGACATGGGTGGGGGCCTGGTGAAGGGTGCCCCACAGTGCTGGGGGGTGGGGGTGGTGGGAGACATGAGTTGGACATGGGTGGGGGCCTGCTGGCAGGTGGGGGGTGGGGGGGTGGGAGACATGGGTGGGGGCCTGGTGGAGGGTGCCCCTGCACTGCTGGGGGGTGGGGGTGGTGGGAGACATGGGTGGGGGCCTGCTGGCAGGTGCCCCACAGTGCTGGGGGGTGGGGGGGTGGGAGACATGGGTGGGGGCCTGGTGGAGGGTGCCCCTGCACTGATGGGGGGTGGGGGTGGTGGGAGACATGGGTGGGGGCCTGCTGGCAGGTGCCCCACTGTGCTGGGCGGTGGGGGTGGTGGGAGACATGAGTTGGACATGGGTGGGGCCTGCTGGCAGGTGCCCCACAGTGCTGGGGGGTGGGGGTGGTGGGAGACATGAGTGGGGGCCTGCTGGCAGGTGCCCCACAGTGCTGGGGGGTGGGGGTGGTGGGAGACATGAGTGGGGGCCTGCTGGCAGGTGCCCCACAGTGCTGGGGGGTGGGGGTGGTGGGAGACATGGGTGGGGGCCTGGTGGAGGGTGCCCCACAGTGCTGGGGGGTGGGGGTGGTGGGAGACATGGGTGGGGGTCTGGTGGAGGGTGCCCCTGGTGGCTGGGGGGTGGGTGTGGTGGGAGACATGGGTGGGGGCCTGGTGGAGGGTGCCCCTGGTGGCTGGGGGGTGGGGGTTGTGGGAGACATGGGTGGGGGCCTGGTGGAGGGTGCCCCTGGTGGCTGGGGGGTGGGGGTGGTGGGAGACATGGGTGGGGGCCTGGCGGAGGCTGTCCCTGGTGGCTGGGGGTGGGGGTGCTGGGAGACATGGGTGGGGGCCTGGTGGTGGGTGCCTCTGCACTGCTGGGGGGTGGGGGTGGTGGGGGACATGGGTGGGGGCCTGGTGGAGGGTGCCCCTGCACTGCTGGGGGGTGGGGGTGGTGGGAGACATGGGTGGGGGCCTGGTGGAGGCTGCCCCTGGTGGCTGGGGGATGGGGTGCTGGGAGACATGGGTGGGGGCCTGGTGGTGGGTGCCCCTGCACTGCTGCGGGGTGGGGGTGGTGGGAGTCATGGGTGGGGGCCTGCTGGCAGGTGCCCCACAGTGCTGGGGGGTGGGGGTGGTGGGAGACATGAGTTGGACATGGGTGGGGGCCTGGTGGTGGGTGCCCCTGCACTGCTGGGGGGTGGGGGTGGTGGGAGTCATGGGTGGGGGCCTGCTGGCAGGTGCCCCACAGTGCTAGGGGGTGGGGGTGGTGGGAGACATGGGTGGGGGCCTGCTGGCAGGTGCCCCACAGTGCTGGGGGGTGGGGGTGGTGGGAGACATGGGTGGGGGCCTGGTGGAGGGTGCCCCTGCACTGCTGGGAGGTGGGAGACATGGGTGGGGGGCTGCTGGCAGGTGCCCCACAGTGCTGGGGGGTGGGGGTGGTGGGAGACATGGGTGGGGGCCTGGTGGAGGGTGCCCCACAGTGCTGGGGGGTGGGGGTGGTGGGAGACATGAGTTGGACATGGGTGGGGGCCTGCTGGCAGGTGCCCCACAGTGCTGGGGGGGTGGGGGGGTGGGAGACATGGATGGGGGCCTGGTGGAGGGTGCCCCTGCACTGCTGGGGGGTGGGGGTGGTGGGAGACATGGGTGGGGGCCTGCTGGCAGGTGCCCCACTGTGCTGGGGGGTGGGGGGGGTGGGAGACATGGGTGGGGGCCTGGTGGAGGCTGCCCCTGGTGGCTGGGGGGTGGGGTGCTGGGAGACATGGGTGGGGGCCTGGTGGTGGGTGCCCCTGCACTGCTGGGGGTGGGGGTGGTGGGAGTCATGGGTGGGGGCCTGCTGGCAGGTGCCCCACAGTGCTGGGGGGTGGGGGTGGTGGTAGACATGAGTTGGACATGGGTGGGGGCCTGCTGGCAGGTGCCCCACAGTGCTGGGGGGTGGGGTGGTGGGAGACATGGGTGGGGGCCTGCTGGCAGGTGCCCCACAGTGCTGGGGGGTGGGGGTGGTGGGAGACATGGGTGGGGGCCTGGTGGAGGGTGCCCCTGCACTGCTGGGAGTTGGGGGAGGTGGGAGACATGGGTGGGGGCCTGCTGGCAGGTACCCCACAGTGCTGGGGGGTGGGGGTGGTGGGAGACATGGGTGGGGGCCTGGTGAAGGGTGCCCCACAGTGCTGGGGGGTGGGGGTGGTGGGAGACATGAGTTGGACATGGGTGGGGGCCTGCTGGCAGGTGCCCCACAGTGCTGGGGGGTGGGGGGGGGTGGGAGACATGGGTGGGGGCCTGGTGGAGGGTGCCCCTGCACTGCTGGGGGGTGGGGGTGGTGGGAGACATGGGTGGGGGCCTGCTGGCAGGTGCCCCACAGTGCTGGGGGGTGGGGGGTGTGGGATACATGGGTGGGGGCCTGGTGGAGGGTGCCCCTGCACTGCTGGGGGGTGGGGGTGGTGGGAGACATGGGTGGGGGCCTGCTGGCAGGTGCCCCACAGTGCTGGGGGGTGGGGGGGTGGGAGACATGGGTGGGGGCCTGGTGGAGGGTGCCCCTGCACTGCTGGGGGGTGGGGGTGGTGGGAGACATGGGTGGGGGCCTGCTGGCAGGTGCCCCACTGTGCTGGGGGGTGGGGGTGGTGGTAGACATGAGTTGGACATGGGTGGGGGCCTGCTGGCAGGTGCCCCACAGTGCTGGGGGGTGGGGTGGTGGGAGACATGGGTGGGGGCCTGCTGGCAGGTGCCCCACAGTGCTGGGGGGTCGGGGTGGTGGGAGACATGGGTGGGGGCCTGGTGGAGGGTGCCCCTGCACTGCTGGGAGTTGGGGGAGGTGGGAGACATGGGTGGGGGCCTGCTGGCAGGTACCCCACAGTGCTGGGGGGTGGGGGTGGTGGGAGACATGGGTGGGGGCCTGGTGAAGGGTGCCCCACAGTGCTGGGGGGTGGGGGTGGTGGGAGACATGAGTTGGACATGGGTGGGGGCCTGCTGGCAGGTGCCCCACAGTGCTGGGGGGGTGGGGGGGGGGTGGGAGACATGGGTGGGGGCCTGGTGGAGGGTGCCCCTGCACTGCTGGGGGGTGGGGGTGGTGGGAGACATGGGTGGGGGCCTGCTGGCAGGTGCCCCACAGTGCTGGGGGGTGGGGGGTGTGGGATACATGGGTGGGGGCCTGGTGGAGGGTGCCCCTGCACTGCTGGGGGGTGGGGGTGGTGGGAGACATGGGTGGGGGCCTGCTGGCAGGTGCCCCACAGTGCTGGGGGGTGGGGGGGTGGGAGACATGGGTGGGGGCCTGGTGGAGGGTGCCCCTGCACTGCTGGGGGGTGGGGGTGGTGGGAGACATGGGTGGGGGCCTGCTGGCAGGTGCCCCACTGTGCTGGGGGGTGGGGGTGGTGGGAGACATGAGTTGGACATGGGTGGGGCCTGCTGGCAGGTGCCCCACAGTGTTGGGGGGTGGGGGTGGTGGGAGACATGAGTGGGGGCCTGCTGGCAGGTGCCCCACAGTGCTGGGGGGTGGGGGTGGTGGGAGACATGGGTGGGGGCCTGGTGGAGGGTGCCCCACAGTGCTGGGGGGTGGGGGTGGTGGGAGACATGGGTGGGGGTCTGGTGGAGGGTGCCCCTGGTGGCTGGGGGGTGGGTGTGGTGGGAGACATGGGTGGGGGCCTGGTGGAGGGTGCCCCTGGTGGCTGGGGGGTGGGGGTGGTGGGAGACATGGGTGGGGGCCTGGTGGAGGGTGCCCCTGGTGGCTGGGGGGTGGTGCTGGTGGGAGACATGGGTGGGGGCCTGGTGGAGGCTGCCCCTGGTGGCTGTGGGGTGGGGGTGCTGGGAGACATGGGTGGGGGCCTGGTGGTGGGTGCCTCTGCACTGCTGGGGGGTGGGGGTGGTGGGGGACATGGGTGGGGGCCTGGTGGAGGGTGCCCCTGCACTGCTGGGGGGTGGGGGTGGTGGGAGACATGGGTGGGGGCCTGGTGGAGGCTGCCCCTGGTGGCTGGGGGATGGGGTGCTGGGAGACATGGGTGGGGGCCTGGTGGTGGGTGCCCCTGCACTGCTGGAGGGTGGGGGTGGTGGGAGTCATGGGTGGGGGCCTGCTGGCAGGTGCCCCACAGTGCTGGGGGGTGGGGGTGGTGGGAGACATGAGTTGGACATGGGTGGGGGCCTGGTGGTGGGTGCCCCTGCACTGCTGGGGGGTGGGGGTGGTGGGAGTCATGGGTGGGGGCCTGCTGGCAGGTGCCCCACAGTGCTAGGGGGTGGGGGTGGTGGGAGACATGGGTGGGGGCCTGCTGGCAGGTGCCCCACAGTGCTGGGGGGTGGGGGTGGTGGGAGACATGGGTGGGGGCCTGGTGGAGGGTGCCCCTGCACTGCTGGGAGTTGGGGGAGGTGGGAGACATGGGTGGGGGCCTGCTGGCAGGTGCCCCACAGTGCTGGGGGGTGGGGGTGGTGGGAGACATGGGTGGGGGCCTGGTGAAGGGTGCCCCACAGTGCTGTGGGGTGGGGGTGGTGGGAGACATGAGTTGGACATGGGTGGGGGCCTGCTGGCAGGTGCCCCACAGTGCTGGGGGGTGGGGGGGTGGGAGACATGGGTGGGGGCCTGGTGGAGGGTGCCCCTGCACTGCTGGAGGGTGGGGGTGGTGGGAGACATGGGTGGGGGCCTGCTGGCAGGTGCCCCACAGTGCTGGGGGGTGGGGGGTGTGGGATACATGGGTGGGGGCCTGGTGGAGGCTGCCCCTGGTGGCTGGGGGATGGGGTGCTGGGAGACATGGGTGGGGGCCTGGTGGTGGGTCCCCCTGCACTGCTGGGGGGTGGGGGTGGTGGGAGTCATGGGTGGGGGCCTGCTGGCAGGTGCCCCACAGTGCTGGGGGGTGGGGGTGGTGGGAGACATGAGTTGGACATGGGTGGGGGCCTGGTGATGGGTGCCCCTGCACTGCTGGGGGGTGGGGGTGGTGGGAGTCATGGGTGGGGGCCTGCTGGCAGGTGCCCCACAGTGCTAGGGGGTGGGGGTGGTGGGAGACATGGGTGGGGGCCTGCTGGCAGGTGCCCCACAGTGCTGGGGGGTGGGGGTGGTGGGAGACATGGGTGGGGGCCTGGTGGAGGGTGCCCCTGCACTGCTGGGAGGTGGGAGACATGGGTGGGGGGCTGCTGGCAGGTGCCCCACAGTGCTGGGGGGTGGGGGTGGTGGGAGACATGGGTGGGGGCCTGGTGGATGGTGCCCCACAGTGCTGGGGGGTGGGGGTGGTGGGAGACATGAGTTGGACATGGGTGGGGGCCTGCTGGCAGGTGCCCCACAGTGCTGGGGGGGTGGGGGGGTGGGAGACATGGGTGGGGGCCTGGTGGAGGGTGCCCCTGCACTGCTGGGGGGTGGGGGTGGTGGGAGACATGGGTGGGGGCCTGCTGGCAGGTGCCCCACAGTGCTGGGGGGTGGAGTGGGGGTGGGAGACATGGGTGGGGGCCTGGTGGAGGGTGCCCCTGCACTGCTGGGGGGTGGGGGTGGTGGGAGACATGGGTGGGGGCCTGCTGGCAGGTGCCCCACAGTGCTGGGGGGTGGGGGGGTGGGAGATATGGGTGGGGGCCTGGTGGAGGGTGCCCCTGCACTGCTGGGGGGTGGGGGTAGTGGGAGACATGGGTGGGGGCCTGCTGGCAGGTGCCCCACTGTGCTGGGGGGTGGGGGGGGGGGTGGGAGACATGGGTGGGGACCTGGTGGAGGCTGCCCCTGGTGGCTGGGGGGTGGGGTGCTGGGAGACATGGGTGGGGGCCTGGTGGTGGGTGCCCCTGCACTGCTGGGGGTGGGGGTGGTGGGAGTCATGGGTGGGGGCCTGCTGGTAGGTGCCCCACAGTGCTGGGGGGTGGGGGTGGTGGGAGACATGGGTGGGGGCCTGGTGGAGGGTGCCCCTGCACTGCTGGGAGGTGGGAGACATGGGTGGGGGGCTGCTGGCAGGTGCCCCACAGTGCTGGGGGGTGGGGGTGGTGGGAGACATGGGTGGGGGCCTGGTGGATGGTGCCCCACAGTGCTGGGGGGTGGGGGTGGTGGGAGACATGAGTTGGACATGGGTGGGGGCCTGCTGGCAGGTGCCCCACAGTGCTGGGGGGGTGGGGGGGTGGGAGACATGGGTGGGGGCCTGGTGGAGGGTGCCCCTGCACTGCTGGGGGGTGGGGGTGGTGGGAGACATGGGTGGGGGCCTGCTGGCAGGTGCCCCACAGTGCTGGGGGTGGAGTGGGGGTGGGAGACATGGGTGGGGGCCTGGTGGAGGGTGCCCCTGCACTGCTGGGGGGTGGGGGTGGTGGGAGACATGGGTGGGGGCCTGCTGGCAGGTGCCCCACAGTGCTGGGGGGTGGGGGGGTGGGAGATATGGGTGGGGGCCTGGTGGAGGGTGTCCCTGCACTGCTGGGGGGTGGGGGTGGTGGGAGACATGGGTGGGGGCCTGCTGGCAGGTGCCCCACTGTGCTGGGGGGTGGGGGGGGTGGGAGACATGGGTGGGGACCTGGTGGAGGCTGCCCCTGGTGGCTGGGGGGTGGGGTGCTGGGAGACATGGGTGGGGTCCTGGTGGTGGGTGCCCCTGCACTGCTGGGGGTGGGGGTGGTGGGAGTCATGGGTGGGGGCCTGCTGGCAGGTGCCCCACAGTGCTGGGGGGTGGGGGTGGTGGGAGACATGAGTTGGACATGGGTGGGGGCCTGCTGGCAGGTGCCCCACAGTGCTGGGGGGTGGGGTGGTGGGAGACATGGGTGGGGGCCTGCTGGCAGGTGCCCCACAGTGCTGGGGGGTGGGGGTGGTGGGAGACATGGGTGGGGGCCTGGTGGAGGGTGCCCCTGCACTGCTGGGAGTTGGGGGAGGTGGGAGACATGGGTGGGGGCCTGCTGGCAGGTGCCCCACAGTGCTGGGGGGTGGGGGTGGTGGGAGACATGGGTGGGGGCCTGGTGAAGGGTGCCCCACAGTGCTGGGGGGTGGAGGTGGTGGGAGACATGAGTTGGACATGGGTGGGGGCCTGCTGGCAGGTGCCCCACAGTGCTGGGGGGTGGGGGGGTGGGCGACATGGGTGGGGCCTGGTGGAGGGTGCCCCTGCACTGCTGGGGGGTGGGGGTGGTGGGAGACAGGGGTGGGGGCCTGCTGGCAGGTGCCCCACAGTGCTGGGGGGGGGGTGTGGGATACATGGGTGGGGGCCTGGTGGAGGGTGCCCCTGCACTGCTGGGGGGTGGGGGGGGTGGGAGACATGGGTGGGGGCCTGCTGGCAGGTGCCCCACAGTGCTGGGGGGTGGGGGGGTGGGAGACATGGGTGGGGGCCTGGTGGAGGGTGCCCCTGCACTGCTGGGGGGTGGGGGGGGTGGGAGACATGGGTGGGGGCCTGCTGGCAGGTGCCCCACTGTGCTGGGGGGTGGGGGTGGTGGGAGACATGAGTTGGACATGGGTGGGGCCTGCTGGCAGGTGCCCCACAGTGCTGGGGGGTGGGGGTGGTGGGAGACATGAGTGGGGGCCTGCTGGCAGGTGCCCCACAGTGCTGGTGGGTGGGGGTGGTAGGAGACATGGGTGGGGGCCTGGTGGAGGGTGCCCCACAGTGCTGGGGGGTGGGGGTGGTGGGAGACATGGGTGGGGGTCTGGTGGAGGCTGCCCTGGTGGCTGGGGGGTGGGGTGCTGGGAGACATGGGTGGGGGCCTGGTGGTGGGTGCCCCTGCACTGCTGGGGGTGGGGGTGGTGGGAGTCATGAGTTGGACATGGGTGGGGGCCTGCTGGCAGGTGCCCCACAGTGCTGGGGGGTGGGGGTGGTGGGAGACATGGGTGGGGGCCTGGTGGAGGGTGCCCCTGCACTGCTGGGAGGTGGGGGAGGTGGGAGACATGGGTGGGGGCCTGCTGGCAGGTGCCCCACAGTGCTGGGGGGTGGGGGTGGTGGGAGACATGGGTGGGGGCCTGGTGAAGGGTGCCCCACAGTGCTGGGGGGTGGGGGTGGTGGGAGACATGAGTTGGACATGGGTGGGGACCTGCTGGCAGGTGCCCCACAGTGCTGGGGGGTGGGGGGTGGGAGACATGGGTGGGGGCCTGGTGGAGGGTGCCCCTGCACTGCTGGGGGGTGGGGGTGGTGGGAGACATGGGTGGGGGCCTGGTGAAGGGTGCCCCACAGTGCTGGGGGGTGGGGGTGGTGGGAGACATGAGTTGGACATGGGTGGGGGCCTGCTGGCAGGTGCCCCACAGTGCTGGGGGGTGGGGGGGTGGGAGACATGGGTGGGGGCCTGGTGGAGGGTGCCCCTGCACTGCTGGGGGGTGGGGGTGGTGGGAGACAGGGGTGGGGGCCTGCTGGCAGGTGCCCCACAGTGCAGGGGGGTGGGGGGGTGGGATACATAGGTGGGGGCCTGGTGGAGGGTGCCCCTGCACTGCTGGGGGGTGGGGGTGGTGGGAGACATGGGTGGGGGCCTGCTGGCAGGTGCCCCACAGTGCTGGGGGGTGGGGGGGTGGGAGACATGGGTGGGGGCCTGGTGGAGGGTGCCCCTGCACTGCTGGGGGGTGGGGGGGGTGGGAGACATGGGTGGGGGCCTGCTGGCAGGTGCCCCACTGTGCTGGGGGGTGGGGGTGGTGGGAGACATGAGTTGGACATGGGTGGGGCCTGCTGGCAGGTGCCCCACAGTGCTGGGGGGTGGGGGTGGTGGGGAGACATGAGTGGGGGCCTGCTGGCAGGTGCCCCACAGTGCTGGTGGGTGGGGGTGGTGGGAGACATGGGTGGGGGCCTGGTGGAGGGTGCCCCACAGTGCTGGGGGGTGGGGTGGTGGGAGACATGGGTGGGGGTCTGGTGGAGGGTGCCCCTGGTGGCTGGGGGGTGGGTGTGGTGGGAGACATGGGTGGGGGCCTGGTGGAGGGTGCCCCTGGTGGCTGGGGGGTGGGGGTGGTGGGAGACATGGGTGGGGGCCTGGTGGAGGGTGCCCCTGGTGGCTGGGGGGTGGGGGTGGTGGGAGACATGGGTGGGGGCCTGGTGGAGGCTGCCCCTGGTGGCTGGGGGGTGGGGGTGCTGGGAGACATGGGTGGGGGCCTGGTGGTGGGTGCCTCTGCACTGCTGGGGGGTGGGGGTGGTGGGGGACATGGGTGGGGGCCTGGTGGAGGGTGCCCCTGCACTGCTGGGGGGTGGGGGTGGTGGGAGACATGGGTGGGGGCCTGGTGGAGGCTGCCCCTGGTGGCTGGGGGATGGGGTGCTGGGAGACATGGGTGGGGGCCTGGTGGTGGGTGCCCCTGCACTGCTGGGGGGTGGGGGTGGTGGGAGTCATGGGTGGGGGCCTGCTGGCAGGTGCCCCACAGTGCTGGGGGGTGGGGGTGGTGGGAGACATGAGTTGGACATGGGTGGGGGCCTGCTGGCAGGTGCCCCACAGTGCTAGGGGGTGGGGGTGGTGGGAGACATGGGTGGGGGCCTGCTGGCAGGTGCCCCACAGTGCTGGGGGGTGGGGGTGGTGGGAGACATGGGTGGGGGCCTGGTGGAGGGTGCCCCTGCACTGCTGGGAGGTGGGAGACATGGGTGGGGGGCTGCTGGCAGGTGCCCCACAGTGCTGGGGGGTGGGGGTGGTGGGAGACATGGGTGGGGGCCTGGTGGAGGGTGCCCCACAGTGCTGGGGGGTGGGGGTGGTGGGAGACATGGGTGGGGGCCTGGTGGAGGGTGCCCCTGCACTGCTGGGGGGTGGGGGTGGTGGGAGACATGGGTGGGGGCCTGCTGGCAGGTGCCCCACAGTGCTGGGGGGTGGAGTGGGGGGTGGGAGACATGGGTGGGGGCCTGGTGGAGGGTGCCCCTGCACTGCTGGGGGGTGGGGGTGGTGGGAGACATGGGTGGGGGCCTGCTGGCAGGTGCCCCACAGTGCTGGGGGGTGGGGGGGTGGGAGACATGGGTGGGGGCCTGGTGGAAGGTGCCCCTGCACTCCTGGGGGGTGGGGGTGGTGGGAGACATGGGTGGGGGCCTGCTGGCAGGTGCCCCACTGTGCTGGGGGGTGGGGGGGGGTGGGAGACATGGGTGGGGGCCTGGTGGAGGCTGCCCCTGGTGGCTGGGGGGTGGGGTGCTGGGAGACATGGGTGGGGGCCTGGTGGTGGGTGCCCCTGCACTGCTGGGGGTGGGGGTGGTGGGAGTCATGGGTGGGGGCCTGCTGGCAGGTGCCCCACAGTACTGGGGGGTGGGGGTGGTGGGAGACAAGAGTTGGACATGGGTGGGGGCCTGCTGGCAGGTGCCCCACAGTGCTGGGGGGTGGGGTGGTGGGAGACATGGGTGGGGGCCTGCTGGCAGGTGCCCCACAGTGCTGGGGGGTGGGGGTGGTGGGAGACATGGGTGGGGGCCTGGTGGAGGGTGCCCCTGCACTGCTGGGAGGTGGGGGAGGTGGGAGACATGGGTGGGGGCCTGCTGGCAGGTGCCCCACAGTGCTGGGGGGTGGGGGTGGTGGGAGACATGGGTGGGGGCCTGGTGAAGGGTGCCCCACAGTGCTGGGGGGTGGACATGGGTGGGGACCTGCTGGCAGGTGCCCCACAGTGCTGGGGGGTGGGGGGGTGGGAGACATGGGTGGGGGCCTGGTGGAGGGTGCCCCTGCACTGCTGGGGGGTGGGGGTGGTCGGAGACATGGGTGGGGGCCTGCTGGCAGGTGCCCCACAGTGCTGGGGGGTGGGGGGTGTGGGATACATGGGTGGGGGCCTGGTGGCAGGTGCCCCACAGTGCTGGGGGGTGGGGGTGGTAGGAGACATGGGTGGGGGCCTGGTGAAGGGTGCCCCACAGTGCTGGGGGGTGGGGGTGGTGGGAGACATGAGTTGGACATGGGTGGGGGCCTGCTGGCAGGTGCCCCACAGTGCTGGGGGGTGGGGGGGTGGGAGACATGGGTGGGGGCCTGGTGGAGGGTGCCCCTGCACTGCTGGGGGGTGGGGGTGGTGGGAGTCAGGGGTGGGGGCCTGCTGGCAGGTGCCCCACAGTGCTGGGGGGTGGGGGGTGTGGGATACATGGGTGGGGGCCTGGTGGAGGGTGCCCCTGCACTGCTGGGGGGTGGGGGTGGTGGGAGACATGGGTGGGGGCCTGCTGGCAGGTGCCCCACAGTGCTGGGGGGTGGGGGGGTGGGAGACATGGGTGGGGGCCTGGTGGAGGGTGCCCCTGCACTGCTGGGGGGTGGGGGGGGGTGGGAGACATGGGTGGGGGCCTGCTGGCAGGTGCCCCACTGTGCTGGGGGGTGGGGGTGGTGGGAGACATGAGTTGGACATGGGTGGGGCCTGCTGGCAGGTGCCCCACAGTGCTGGGGGGTGGGGGTGGTGGGAGACATGAGTGGGGGCCTGCTGGCAGGTGCCCCACAGTGCTGGTGGGTGGGGGTGGTGGGAGACATGGGTGGGGGCCTGGTGGAGGGTGCCCCACAGTGCTGGGGGGTGGGGGTGGTGGGAGACATGGGTAGGGGTCTGGTGGAGGCTGCCCCTGGTGGCTGGGGGGTGGGGTGCTGGGAGACATGGGTGGGGGCCTGGTGGTGGGTGCCCCTGCACTGCTGGGGGTGGGGGTGGTGGGAGTCATGAGTTGGACATGGGTGGGGGCCTGCTGGCAGGTGCCCCACAGTGCTGGGGGGTGGGGGTGGTGGGAGACATGGGTGGGGGCCTGGTGGAGGGTGCCCCTGCACTGCTGGGAGGTGGGGGAGGTGGGAGACATGGGTGGGGGCCTGCTGGCAGGTGCCCCACAGTGCTGGGGGGTGGGGGTGGTGGGAGACATGGGTGGGGGCCTGGTGAAGGGTGCCCCACAGTGCTGGGGGGTGGGGGTGGTGGGAGACATGAGTTGGACATGGGTGGGGACCTGCTGGCAGGTGCCCCACAGTGCTGGGGGGTGGGGGGGTGGGAGACATGGGTGGGGGCCTGGTGGAGGGTGCCCCTGCACTGCTGGGGGGTGGGGGTGGTGGGAGACATGGGTGGGGGCCTGGTGAAGGGTGCCCCACAGTGCTGGGGGGTGGGGGTGGTGGGAGACATGAGTTGGACATGGGTGGGGGCCTGCTGGCAGTTGCCCCACAGTGCTGGGGGGTGGGGGGGTGGGAGACATGGGTGGGGGCCTGGTGGAGGGTGCCCCTGCACTGCTGGGGGGTGGGGGTGGTGGGAGACAGGGGTGGGGGCCTGCTGGCAGGTGCCCCACAGTGCTGGGGTGTGGGGGGGTGGGAGACATGGGTGGGGGCCTGGTGGAGGGTGCCCCTGCACTGCTGGGGGGTGGGGGGGGTGGGAGACATGGGTGGGGGCCTGCTGGCAGGTGCCCCACTGTGCTGGGGGGTGGGGGTGGTGGGAGACATGAGTTGGACATGGGTGGGGCCTGCTGGCAGGTGCCCCACAGTGCTGGGGGGTGGGGGTGGTGGGAGACATGAGTGGGGGCCTGCTGGCAGGTGCCCCACAGTGCTGGTGGGTGGGGGTGGTGGGAGACATGGGTGGGGGCCTGGTGGAGGGTGCCCCACAGTGCTGGGGGGTGGGGGTGGTGGGAGACATGGGTGGGGGTCTGGTGGAGGGTGCCCCTGGTGGCTGGGGGGTGGGTGTGGTGGGAGACATGGGTGGGGGCCTGGTGGAGGGTGCCCCTGGTGGCTGGGGGGTGGGGGTGGTGGGAGACATGGGTGGGGGCCTGGTGGAGGGTGCCCCTGGTGGCTGGGGGGTGGGGGTGGTGGGAGACATGGGTGGGGGCCTGGTGGAGGCTGCCCCTGGTGGCTGGGGGGTGGGGGTGCTGGGAGACATGGGTGGGGGCCTGGTGGTGGGTGCCTCTGCACTGCTGGGGGGTGGGGGTGGTGGGGGACATGGGTGGGGGCCTGGTGGAGGGTGCCCCTGCACTGCTGGGGGGTGGGGGTGGTGGGAGACATGGGTGGGGGCCTGGTGGAGGCTGCCCCTGGTGGCTGGGGGATGGGGTGCTGGGAGACATGGGTGGGGGCCTGGTGGTGGGTGCCCCTGCACTGCTGGGGGGTGGGGGTGGTGGGAGTCATGGGTGGGGGCCTGCTGGCAGGTGCCCCACAGTGCTGGGGGGTGGGGGTGGTGGGAGACATGAGTTGGACATGGGTGGGGGCCTGCTGGCAGGTGCCCCACAGTGCTAGGGGGTGGGGGTGGTGGGAGACATGGGTGGGGGCCTGCTGGCAGGTGCCCCACAGTGCTGGGGGGTGGGGGTGGTGGGAGACATGGGTGGGGGCCTGGTGGAGGGTGCCCCTGCACTGCTGGGAGGTGGGAGACATGGGTGGGGGGCTGCTGGCAGGTGCCCCACAGTGCTGGGGGGTGGGGGTGGTGGGAGACATGGGTGGGGGCCTGGTGGAGGGTGCCCCACAGTGCTGGGGGGTGGGGGTGGTGGGAGACATGGGTGGGGGCCTGGTGGAGGGTGCCCCTGCACTGCTGGGGGGTGGGGGTGGTGGGAGACATGGGTGGGGGCCTGCTGGCAGGTGCCCCACAGTGCTGGGGGGTGGAGTGGGGGTGGGAGACATGGGTGGGGGCCTGGTGGAGGGTGCCCCTGCACTGCTGGGGGGTGGGGGTGGTGGGAGACATGGGTGGGGGCCTGCTGGCAGGTGCCCCACAGTGCTGGGGGGTGGGGGGGTGGGAGACATGGGTGGGGGCCTGGTGGAAGGTGCCCCTGCACTCCTGGGGGGTGGGGGTGGTGGGAGACATGGGTGGGGGCCTGCTGGCAGGTGCCCCACTGTGCTGGGGGGTGGGGGGGGGAGACATGGGTGGGGGCCTGGTGGAGGCTGCCCCTGGTGGCTGGGGGGTGGGGTGCTGGGAGACATGGGTGGGGGCCTGGTGGTGGGTGCCCCTGCACTGCTGGGGGTGGGGGTGGTGGGAGTCATGGGTGGGGGCCTGCTGGCATGTGCCCCACAGTGCTGGGGGGTGGGGGTGGTGGGAGACAAGAGTTGGACATGGGTGGGGGCCTGCTGGCAGGTGCCCCACAGTGCTGGGGGGTGGGGTGGTGGGAGACATGGGTGGGGGCCTGCTGGCAGGTGCCCCACAGTGCTGGGGGGTGGGGGTGGTGGGAGACATGGGTGGGGGCCTGGTGGAGGGTGCCCCTGCACTGCTGGGAGGTGGGGGAGGTGGGAGACATGGGTGGGGGCCTGCTGGCAGGTGCCCCACAGTGCTGGGGGGTGGGGGTGGTGGGAGACATGGGTGGGGGCCTGGTGAAGGGTGCCCCACAGTGCTGGGGGGTGGGGGTGGTGGGAGACATGAGTTGGACATGGGTGGGGACCTGCTGGCAGGTGCCCCACAGTGCTGGGGGGTGGGGGGTGGGAGACATGGGTGGGGGCCTGGTGGAGGGTGCCCCTGCACTGCTGGGGGGTGGGGTGGTCGGAGACATGGGTGGGGGCCTGCTGGCAGGTGCCCCACAGTGCTGGGGGGTGGGGGGTGTGGGATACATGGGTGGGGGCCTGGTGGAGGGTGCCCCTGCACTGCTGGGGGGTGGGGGTGGTGGGAGACATGGGTGGGGGCCTGCTGGCAGGTGCCCCACAGTGCTGGGGGTGGGGGGTGGGAGACATGGGTGGGGGCCTGGTGGAGGGTGCCCCTGCACTGCTGGGGGGTGGGGGTGGTGGGAGACATGGGTGGGGGCCTGCTGGCAGGTGCCCCACTGTGCTGGGGGGTGGGGGGGTGGGAGACATGGGTGGGGGCCTGGTGGAGGGTGCCCCTGCAATGCTGGGGGGTGGGGGTGGTGGGAGACATGGGTGGGGGCCTGCTGGCAGGTGCCCCACAGTGCTGGGGGGTGAGGGTGGTGGGAGACATGGGTGGGGGCCTGGTGGAGGGTGCCCCACAGTGCTTGGGGTGGGGGTGGTGGGAGACATGAGTTGGACATGGGTGGGGGCCTGCTGGCAGGTGCCCCACAGTGCTGGGGGGTGGGGGTGCTGGGAGACATGGGTGGGGGCCTGGTGGTGGGTGCCCATGCACTGCTGGGGGGTGGGGGTGGTGGGAGTCATGGGTGGGGGCCTGCTGGCAGGTGCCCCACAGTGCTGGGGGGTGGGGGTGGTGGGAGACATGAGTTGGACATGGGTGGGGGCCTGCTGGCAGGTGCCCCACAGTGCTGGGGGGTGGGGGGAGTGGGAGACATGGGTGGGGGCCTGGTGGAGGGTGCCCCTGCACTGCTGGGGGGTGGGGGTGGTGGGAGACATGGGTGGGGGCCTGCTGGCAGGTGCCCCACAGTGCTGGGGGTGGAGGGGGTGGGAGACATGGGTGGGGGCCTGGTGGAGGGTGCCCCTGCACTGCTGGGGGGTGGGGGTGGTGGGAGACATGGGTGGGGGCCTGCTGGCAGGTGCCCCACAGTGCTGGGGGTGGGGGGGTGGGAGACATGGGTGGGGGCCTGGTGGAGGCTGCCCCTGGTGGCTGGGGGGTGGGGGTGCTGGGAGACATGGGTGGGGGCCTGGTGGTGGGTGCCTCTGCACTGCTGGGGGGTGGGGGTGGTGGGGGACATGGGTGGGGGCCTGGTGGAGGGTGCCCCTGCACTGCTGGGGGGTGGGGGTGGTGGGAGACATGGGTGGGGGCCTGGTGGAGGCTGCCCCTGGTGGCTGGGGGATGGGGTGCTGGGAGACATGGGTGGGGGCCTGGTGGTGGGTGCCCCTGCACTGCTGGGGGGTGGGGGTGGTGGGAGACATGAGTTGGACATGGGTGGGGGCCTGGTGGTGGGTGCCCCTGCACTGCTGGGGGGTGGGGGTGGTGGGAGTCATGGGTGGGGGCCTGCTGGCAGGTGCCCCACAGTGCTAGGGGGTGGGGGTGGTGGGAGACATGGGTGGGGGCCTGCTGGCAGGTGCCCCACAGTGCTGGGGGGTGGGGGTGGTGGGAGACATGGGTGGGGGCCTGGTGGAGGGTGCCCCTGCACTGCTGGGAGGTGGGAGACATGGGTGGGGGGCTGCTGGCAGGTGCCCCACAGTGCTGGGGGGTGGGGGTGGTGGGAGACATGGGTGGGGGCCTGGTGGAGGGTGCCCCACAGTGCTGGGGGGTGGGGGTGGTGGGAGACATGAGTTGGACATGGGTGGGGGCCTGCTGGCAGGTGCCCCACCGTGCTGGGGGTGGGGGGGTGGGAGACATGGGTGGGGGCCTGGTGGAGGGTGCCCCTGCACTGCTGGGGGGTGGGGGTGGTGGGAGACATGGGTGGGGGCCTGCTGGCAGGTGACCCACAGTGCTGGGGGGTGGAGTGGGGGTGGGAGACATGGGTGGGGGCCTGGTGGAGGGTGCCCCTGCACTGCTGGGGGGTGGGGGTGGTGGGAGACATGGGTGGGGGCCTGCTGGCAGGTGCCCCACAGTGCTGGGGGGTGGGGGGGTGGGAGACATGGGTGGGGGCCTGCTGGCAGGTGCCCCACTGTGCTGGGGGGTGGGGGGGGGGTGGGAGACATGGGTGGGGGCCTGGTGGAGGCTGCCCCTGGTGGCTGGGGGGTGGGGTGCTGGGAGACATGGGTGGGGGCCTGGTGGTGGGTGCCCCTGCACTGCTGGGGGTGGGGGTGGTGGGAGTCATGGGTGGGGGCCTGCTGGCAGGTGCCCCACAGTGCTAGGGGATGGGGGTGGTGGGAGACATGGGTGGGGGCCTGGTGGAGGGTGCCCCACAGTGCTGGGGGGTGGGGGTGGTGGGAGACATGAGTTGGACATGGGTGGGGGCCTGCTGGCAGGTGCCCCAGCACTGCTGGGAGGTGGGAGACATGGGTGGGGGGCTGCTGGCAGGTGCCCCACAGTGCTGGGGGGTGGGGGTGGTGGGAGACATGGGTGGGGGCCTGGTGGAGGGTGCCCCACAGTGCTGGGGGGTGGGGGTGGTGGGAGACATGAGTTGGACATGGGTGGGGGCCTGCTGGCAGGTGCCCCACAGTGCTGGGGGGTGGGGGGGTGGGAGACATGGGTGGGGGCCTGCTGGCAGGTGCCCCACAGTGCTGGGGGGTGGGGGTGGTGGGAGACATGGGTGGGGGCCTGGTGGAGGGTGCCCCTGCACTGCTGGGAGGTGGGGGAGGTGGGAGACATGGGTGGGGGCCTGCTGGCAGGTGCCCCACAGTGCTGGGGGGTGGGGGTGGTGGGAGACATGGGTGGGGGCCTGGTGAAGGGTGCCCCACAGTGCTGGGGGGTGGGGGTGGTGGGAGACATGAGTTGGACATGGGTGGGGACCTGCTGGCAGGTGCCCCACAGTGCTGGGGGGTGGGGGGGTGGGAAACATGGGTGGGGGCCTGGTGGAGGGTGCCCCTGCACTGCTGGGGGGTGGGGGTGGTCGGAGACATGGGTGGGGGCCTGCTGGCAGGTGCCCCACAGTGCTGGGGGGTGGGGGTGTGGGATACATGGGTGGGGGCCTGGTGGAGGGTGCCCCTGCACTGCTGGGGGGTGGGGGTGGTGGGAGACATGGGTGGGGGCCTGCTGGCAGGTGCCCCACAGTGCTGGGGGGTGGGGGGGTGGGAGACATGGGTGGGGGCCTGGTGGAGGGTGCCCCTGCATTGCTGGGGGGTGGGGGTGGTGGGAGACATGGGTGGGGGCCTGCTGGCAGGTGCCCCACTGTGCTGGGGGGTGGGGGGGGGTGGGAGACATGGGTGGGGGCCTGGTGGAGGGTGCCCCTGCACTGCTGGGGGGTGGGGTGGTGGGAGACATGGGTGGGGGCCTGCTGGCAGGTGCCCCACAGTGCTGGGGGGTGAGGGTGGTGGGAGACATGGGTGGGGGCCTGGTGGAGGGTGCCCCACAGTGCTTGGGGTGGGGGTGGTGGGAGACATGAGTTGGACATGGGTGGGGGCCTGGTGGAGGGTGCCCCACAGTGCTTGGGGTGGGGGTGGTGGGAGACATGAGTTGGACATGGGTGGGGGCCTGCTGGCAGGTGCCCCACAGTGCTGGGGGGTGGGGGGAGTGGGAGACATGGGTGGGGGCCTGGTGGAGGGTGCCCCTGCACTGCTGGGGGGTGGGGGTGGTGGGAGACATGGGTGGGGGCCTGCTGGCAGGTGCCCCACAGTGCTGGGGGTGGAGGGGGTGGGAGACATGGGTGGGGGCCTGGTGGAGTGAGCCCCTGCACTGCTTGGGGGTGGGGGTGGTGGGAGACATGGGTGGGGGCCTGCTGGCAGGTGCCCCACAGTGCTGGGGGTGGGGGGGTGGGAGACATGGGTGGGGGCCTGGTGGAGGGTGCCCCTGCACTGCTGGGGGGTGGGGGTGGGGTGGGAGACATGGGTGGGGGCCTGCTGGCAGGTGCCCCACAGTGCTGGGGGGTGGGGGTGGTGGGAGACATGGGTGGGGGCCTGGTGGAGGGTGCCCCAAAGTGCTGGGGGTGGTGGGAGACATGAGTTGGACATCGGTGGGGGCCTGCTGGCAGGTGCCCCACAGTGCTGGGGGGTGGGGGTGGTGGGAGACATGAGTTGGACATGGGTGGGGGCCTGCTGGCAGGTGCCCCACAGTGCTGGGGGGTGGGGGTGGTGGAAGACATGAGTTGCACATGGGTGGGGGCCTGCTGGCAGGTGCCCCACTGTGCTGGGGGGTGGGGGTGGTGGGAGACATGGGTGGGGGCCTGGTGGAGGGTGCCCCACAGTGCTGGGGGGTGGGGGTGGTGGGAGACATGGGTGGGGGCCTGGTGGAGGGTGCCCCTGCACTGCTGGGGGGTGGGGGTGGTGGGAGACATGGGTGGGGGCCTGGTGGAGGGTGCCCCTGGTGGCTGGGGGTGCAGGGGGACATACGTTGGTGGGCAGTAGTGCAAGTTGACATGTGGGTTGGCTGGGGGTCATGGCCATGGTGGATGGTGTGCCTGCAGGGCATGTGCAGGGTAGGCCCCTGTGGTGTGAGCCACCTGCAGGGGCCGTGGAGGGTGTAGAGGGAACACCTGGGAGGACCCACACGTGCAATTCACGTGTGGTGCTCCCCGCGCACCCCTGTAATACACGTACCCTGATGGAATCGCGTGTGGAACTTCCCACGCACCCCTGAAATGCGCGTACCCTGCTCGCACGGGCCCAATCGCGTGTGGAACTTCCCGCGCACCCCTGAAATACACGTACCCTGATGGAATCGCGTGTGGAACTTCCCGCGCACCCCTGGAATACACGTACCCTGCTGATGTCGCGTGTGAAACTTCCCCCGCACCACGAAATACACGTACCCTGATGAAATCGCGTGTGGAACTTTCCGCACACCCCTGAAATACACGTGCCCTGCTGATGTCGCGTGTGAAACTTCCCCCGCACCCCAAAATACACGTACCATAATGAAATCACGTGTGGAAATTCCCGCGCACCCCTGAAATACACGTACCCTGCTGCAATCGCGTGTGGCACTTCCCGCGCACCCCTGAGATACGCGTACCGTGCTCGCACGGGCCCAATCGCGTGTGGAATTTCCCGCGCACCCCTGAAATACATGTACCCTGCTGAAATCGCGTGTGGCACTTCCCGCGCACCCCTGAGATACGCGTACCCTGCTCGCACGGGCCCAATCGCGTGTGGAAATTCCCACGCACCCCTGAAATACACGTACCCTGCTGAAATCTCGTGTGAAACTTGCCCCGCACCCCGAAATACACGTACCCTGCTGAAATCGCGTGTGGCACTTCCTGCGCACCCCTGAGATACGTGTACCCTGCGGAAATCGCGTGTGGAACTTCCCGCGCACCCCTGAAATACGCGTACCCTGCTCGCACGGGGCCAATCGCGTGAGGTACTTCCCGCGCACCCCAGTGATACACGTAGCCCGCTTGCCGTGCTGGTACAGGGTTAGCGCAGCCCTTTGCGCTGGATTGGGTATATTGATGGCTTTTCCCTGCGCGAGAGGTGTTCTTGGGGGCGTAACTGGCACTGCTGCAGGGTCGCTGCGCCACTGTGCGCCACGGCTGGTTTTGGTGGCTGGAATCCATGAATACGCTGTGCGCGGAAATGGATTTTAGCGCACGCGGCTGGCGCAGGGATTCGCACGCGCACACTGTGCGCCAGCCGCGTGCGCCACTTGTGCGCTGAATTCTATGAATTACCCCCATAATGTGTATGTGTGTTGCTTTTTGAATTTGTTAAATGTTCCTATGTTATGATATAACAATCAAACATACCCACCAGAGTTTTTGGGTAGTGGTACTGTTCTCTGAACATGTCCGCGGGCATTGAAAGAGTTTGCGGACATTAAGTTCAGTAGAAGAGGTTCAGTATGTTCCACATTACATGTACATAAAGTCAAAGTTATTATTGTTAAGTTGTGCTACTAAAAACCTATGAAATTCAGTGAAAAAACTTTCTTAAAGGGACGTTATGGTTAAGTTGTGCTACTAAAAACCTATGAAATTCAGTGAAAAAACTTTGTTAAAGGGACGTTATGATTAAGTTGCGCTACTAAAAACCTATGAAATTCAGTGAAAAAAACTTTCTTAAAGGGACCTTATGGTTCCAAGTAAAACCGAAAAACCCTTGACATTTGCCAGTTATGGTAAACTAAGCAACCATAACTCGCCCACCACCGTGCACTGCTAAGACTAACCCACTGAATTTCGTAGGTTTTTAGTAGCGCAACTTAATCATAACGTCCCTTTGACAAAGTTTTTTCACTGAATTTCATAGGTTTTTAGTAGCGCAACTTAACCATAACGTCCCTTTAACAATGTTTTTTCACTGAATATATATATATATTACACAGCCACAGTAGTGGCTCTGTAGTTATGGTTAAGTTGCTGTTTCTATAGGAAGAGCACTTTTTGGGCGGCATATAACTCCGCTCTTCCTGGATTGATCCTCACCAAACTTTGGAAAGAAAATATATAGCCCACTATGGATAACGTTTGGTGAGGTTTGGTCCAGGGGGGGCAAAGTTATAAAGGGGGGTCCCAAAATGTCTTTTTCTCACGCCTACAGCCCAAACCGCTGGACAGATTTTCACCAAATTTGAACCAGGAGCAGTGGCTTCACCCCGAAAGCGTGCTTTTGCAAATTTGGTGAAAATCCATCCAGTAGCTTTTTTTTAAATGAGCAAAAAGTGGGTCACAAAAAATTAGTGATATCTATGTTCTGTCTGCGGACACACTTCCCTGTTCGCTCAGCGGACAGGGTCCTGATTGGCTGGGCGATCCGCGTCATGTCCGCGGACATTCGATGTGCTCGCTGATTGGGTGGTTGAGAGCGTGTGGTGTGCCAGATTTTCTGGGCACGCCCGCCATCTTGTATCTGCAGACATCCGCGGACAGCGCAGTGAAACTTGGTGGAAAAATACTATTTAGTCAAGTGTGTTGGTGTGTAAGACTGTTTGGGGAGGGTGGGGTAGTAATAGATGGGTCAAATGTTGTATTTATTTAGGTGGCGGGCACCCCTGTTGTGTTCGTTCTGACCGCAGACAGCAGCACTGTCCTTAATGTCCGTAGTTAATGAAAATGGGGTGTCCTAAGGACACGGTACCTGTCAGTATAGTTTGCATGCAAATCGAAACTGTTATAAGAATACATAAAGTGTTCTAGGATGTTCATAAATAAACAAAATGGGGGTGTCCTGAGGACAGTACGCCTGTCGTATTGTTCGTAAACAAGTTGAAACTGTTCTAAGAACACACGCAGTGTCCTGAAATGTTCGTAAATAAACTAAATGGGGTGTCCTGAGGACACTATACCTGTTCATACTGTTCGTAGGCAAGTTGAAACTGTTCTAAGAACACATCAAGTGTCCTGGGATGTTCGTGAATAAACAAAATGGGGTTGTCCTGAGGACGCTACGCTTGTCCGTATTGTTCGTAGGCAAGTTGAAACTGTTCTAAGAACACACGCGGTGTCCTGAAATGTTTGTAAATAAACAAAATGGGGGTGTCCTGAGGACACTATACCTGTTCGTACTGTTCGAAGGCAAGTTGAAACTGTTCTAAGAACACATCAAGTGTACTGGGATGTTCGTAAATAAACAAAATGGGGGTGTCCTTAGGACGCTACGCTTGTCCGTATTGTTCGTAGGCAAGTTGAAACTGTTCTAAGAACACACGCGGTGTCTTGAAATGTTTGTAAATAAACGAAATGGGGGTGTTCTGCGGACACTATACCTGTCTGTACTGTTCGTAGGCAAGTGGAAACTGTTCTAAGAACACATCAAGTGTCCTGGGATGTTCGTAAATAAACAAAATGGGGGTGTCCTGAGGACGCTATTGCTGTCTGCATTGTTCGTAGGCAAGTTGAAACTGTTCTAAGAACACATCAAGTGTCCTGGGATGTTCGTAAATACACAAAATGGGGGTGTCCTGAGGATGTTATGCCTGTCCGTATTGTTTGTAGGCAAGTTGAAATTGTTCTAAGAACACATCAAGTGTCTTGGGATTTTCGTAAATAAACAAAATAGGGGTTTCCTGAGGACACTATGCCTGTCTGTATTGTTCGTAAGCAAGTTGAAACTGTTCTAAGAACACATATTGTGTCCTGAAATGTTCATTAATAAACAAATGGGAATGACCTAAGGACACTATACCTGTCTGTACTGTTCGTAAGCAAGTTGAAACTGTTCTAAGAACACATCAAGTGTCCTGGGATGTTCGTAAATAAACAAAATGGGGTTGTCCTGAGGAGGCTACGCTTGTCCGTATTGTTCGTAGGCAAGTTGAAACTGTTCTAAGAACACACGCGGTGTCCTGAAATGTTCGTAAATAAACGAAATGGGTTCGTCCTGAGGACACTATACCTGTCCGTACTGTTCGTAGGCAAGTTGAAACTGTTCTAAGAACACATCAAGTGTCCTGGGATGTTCGTAAATAAACAAAATGGGGGTGTCCTGAGGACGCTATTGCTGTCCGTATTGTTCGTAGGCAAGTTGAAACTGTTCTAAGAACACATCAAGTGTCCTGGGATGTTCGTAAATAAACAAAATGGGGGTGTCCTGAGGATGTTGTGCCTGTCCGTATTGTTCGTAGGTAAGTTGAAATTGTTCTAAGAACACATCAAGTGTCTTGGGATGTTCGTAAATAAACAAAATAGGGGTGTCCTGAGGACACTATGCCTGTCCGTATTGTTTGTAAGCAAGTTGAACCTGTTCTAAGAACACATGTTGTGTCCTGAAATGTTCATTAATAAAAAAATGTGAATGACCTAAGGACACTATACCTGTCCGTACTGTTCGTAGGCAAGTTCAAACTGTTCTAAGAACATTCATATTGTTCGCGGACATAAAAAGTGCCCATATGGCATAGTTACAATATTTGATTCTATGGGTGTGATATTCTGCGGTGGTTGCGGCCAGGGCCTAGAGTATTGGATGCATGGCCATAGGCCATAGGCCGTAGGCCTTGCACCCAAGACTCTAGGCCCTGGCCACAACCACCGCAGCATATCACACCCATAGTGGCTTATAACTTCGGCACCCAAGACCAAATTTATAAGCAATGAAGTTATAAGCTACTATGGGTGTGATATGCTGTGGTGGTTGCGGGCAGGGCCTATAGTCTTCTAAGAACACATCAAGGGTCCTGGGATGTTCGTAAATAAACTAAATGGGGTGTGCTGAGGATGCTATGCCTGTCCGTATTGTTCGTAAGCAAGTTGAAACTGTTCTAAGAACACAGAAATGTTCATTAATAAACAAATGGGAATGACCTAAGGACACTATACCTGTCCGTACTGTTCGTAGGCAAGTTGAAACTGTTTTAAGAACACACACGGTGTCCTGAAATGTTCGTAAATAAACGAAATGGGGGTGTCCTGAGGACACTATACCTGTTTGTACTGTTCGTAGGCAAGTTGAAACTGTTCTAAGAACACATCAATTGTACTGGGATGTTCGTAAATAAACAAAATGGGGGTGTCCTTAGGACGCTACGCTTGTCCGTATTGTTCGTAGGCAAGTTGAAACTGTTCTAAGAACACACGCAGTGTCTTGAAATGTTCGTAAGTAAATGAAATGGGGGTGTTCTGAAGACGCTATTCCTGTCAGTATTGTTCGTAGGCAAGTTAAAACTGTTCTAAGAACACACGTTGTGTCCTGAAATGTTCATTAATAAACAAATGGGAATGACCTAAGGACACGATACCTGTCCGTAATGTTCGTAGGCAAGTTAAAACTGTTCTAAGATCATTCATATTGTTCACGGACATAAAAAGTGCCCATATGGCATAGTTAAAATGTTTGATTCTATGGGTGTGATCTATGGGTGTGATATGCTGCAGTGGTTGTGGCCAGGGCCTAGAGTCTTGGGTGCACCATGCATCCAAGACTCTAGGCCCTGGCCACAACCACCGCAGCATATCACTCCCATAGTGGCTTATAACTTTGGCACCCAAGACCAAATTTATAAGCAACAAAGTTATGATCTAGTATGGGTGTGATATGCTGAGGTGGTTGTGGGCAGGGCCAATAGTCTTGGGTGCATGGCCAAAGGCCATGCACCCAAGACCTAATTTATAAGCACCGAAGTTATAAGCCACTATGAGTGTGATATGCTGCGGTGGTTGTGGCCAGGGCCTATAGTCTTGGGTGCATGGTCAATACCCAATTTATAAGCACCAAAGTTATAAGCCACTATGGGTGTGATATGCTGTAGTGGTTGTGGCCAGGGCCTAGAGTCTTGGGTGTATGGACAAGACCAAATGTATAAGCACAGAAGTTATAAGTCACTATGGGTGTGATATGCTGCGGTGGTTGATGCTAGGGCCTAGAGTCTTTGGTACATGGCCAAGACATATTATAAGCAACGAAGTTATAAGCCACTATGGGTGTGATATGCTGCAGTGGTTGTACTTATTATAATATACTTACTGTTTGGTTTGGTAACTGGAGTACATATATTCCTTGTCAATTTCTGTGATAAAAGGAAAGATCATGTTAGTATTGTCTGTTGGCTTGTTGCAGATTTTTGGAGCAGTTAGATACCTGTTGGCATATTCTAAATGTCTATTTTTTGTTATAATGTAGTGGTATTGATTTATCTGTTTGGTTTTTGCAAAATCTTGGGGCAGTTAGATACCAATTGGCGTAGTCTAGCTGTTTATTTTTTTGATATAATTTAGTGGCATTGATTTATCTGTTTAGTTGTTATAGAATCTTGGGGCAGTTAGGTAGCTGTTGGCATATTCGAACAGATTATAGTTTTTTAATTGAAGTTTTGTTAATGTTTAAGTACAGATTAGTTATTACATTTTGGTTTTAAGAAGATTAAATAAGCGTTTGTAAGATTTGCTGGTAATCTCTGCTTTAGAGTAATGGCACTATCATTACATTCGAACCATCCACATTTTTTTTTTAATATATGCAGTGTAGTGACCTGCATTGGTTGTGGCTCCTGTGTGGTAGATTATACCTATTGTTGTGAAAGTTTTCTTACCAAGTGATACTTGACCATGTGTGAATCCAGTCAGCTTGCAGTTGTTTTTGGAACCACCTGCATTGTAACGTAGAAGCATTAGTATTACGTATTTACTATGTGTTTGTATTAGTAAGGTGGAGCGATTATCCCAATTGTAGGTAGTACATAATCTACCATGGTTTGTATTTTGTACAAGTTGCTGAAATGGAACAGATTCACAATAAGGTATGGATACATACACAAAGCGCTCATTAGGGATTTGTTCCTGTGTCACATTGTTGCAGAGAGTGCATGTATGTTTCCACATGTATGAAATCTGGAAGATTTCATTTATAGGTATGTTTTTGTTTTCCAGTACTTGTCGTAAGTACAATAGACATTCTTGTGGATCTTCCTGTGAGTTTATAGTGAATATCACCATTCCAGACAGTAGTCCAATTGTTGTCTTATTCCATGAACACTATACGTGTTGTCAAGATTGTTTGTTGCGTTTCTATGAAGTACTAACATTTGCAAACACAATTGGTCTGTACTGTGTAAGTAAATGTTGTCAACAATTGGTGGCAATTGAAATAGAATATTCATCGCTACATTTGCATAGCAACTTACAACAGTTATATTTGAAAATTTAAATGGACCAGATAGGTCTGTTTCCAAGTCATTTTTTCGGAATGTGTGTTGTTTCTTTGAAGAAGTACTCAAGTTACTTTGAGTAATAGGTTCTTCTTTGGTTGTGGTAATTGATGAACTATTATCTTCTTTTACTCTCTTTGGAGGATTTGCAGGATATCCTGTTGCATTTCTGTTTGATTAGTTTTCTTTTACAACGTTTTACTTTTTGTGGAACAGGATATGTTTTTAGATGGGGGTGCATAGTGAACGTAGTCTATTGTATTCTAATATGCAAGGAATATCAGCGTTTACTTTACTTGCATCAAAGTTGATTAGAAATAGACCGTCAAGTGTACGTAAGCGTGATAGACTGTGTTACCAATATCTATCAATGCTTTGTCTAGGGTAAGACGTTGTGATTTATGAATGGTGACTGCGTATGCAAGAGTTAGAGAAAATTGTTCTCTGCGTACATACATGTCTTTGAAGAGAAGGAATCGAGCTGTTGAGCGTCCTATCCTTTTCACTTCTGAAAGTTTGTCAAAGAGAATATTGACAAACTGAATGTTGTCAAATGGGTATGTTTGAAAGCCAACAACTGTACACAGTGCTCCATTAACTACTCCTTGATCCATGTCAAGGTTACGTTAAGCATTACTCTACAATTTAAGGATAATTTTAATATTTTATTTTCTAAACTATTTAGTCTTGTTGTGGCTTGCTCACACATGGGTAGTGTCATACTATGTACGTCTAGTTTGTCTGTGGCGCTAATTTCCATTATTGGCTGCATTTCTTTATTTAACATTGTTTCATTGAATTTGAAACAGCTTGCAAGAGTTGGCATTAAGGCCATACAATTGACATTTTTGTGCGCTAATTGTTTCATAACATCAGTAGCACATGAATTATCACCATAAAGTGCATGAATGTGCCAGGTTTTCAATATTGCTTGTGCTTCTTGAGATAGTATACCAACTCTAATACTTTTTAAGATGTTGGCATAAGTGAGATCTGCAGATTGCTCCATGTTTTCTGTTAATTCTCTGTATTGGAAATGTTGTCAAAGGTTGACATTTCCTATGCTGCCAACAGTTTTACGGCAGAGTTTGTGTCATAATGTTTTAAAAATAGGTTCACCTTTCACTGGTGTCAATTGAAGAAGATTTCTAAAAACAATAATGTGTTTTCCTCCAATGAGCTCTTCGTAGTTTCTTTTGAGTACTTCTTGTAATATGAGGTGAATCAAAGCCAACATTAGGTTGAAGACCATGCTCACTTCATCTATTAGTAGCATTTTCATTTGTTTTAACACTCTGCGTAGTTCCATTGCAGCTTCTGTAGAAAGTTTGTAATAGTCTAATTTGTTTTGCTGTTCTACTGGCAGGAGTAGTAATCGGTGTAAAGTGACACCGCCTATGCTGTAGGCAGCTAAACCTGTGGGGGCAGTGACAACAGCTGACAGTTTGTTGTTTGTTAATTGTTGAAGGAACTTGCTGATGATTTTGATTAAGAATGTTTTGCCTGAACCAGCTTCACCACTGACGTACAGTAGTATAGGTTTGTAATTTTGGCAGGTGCATTCTTTATTTTCATGTTGTACACCATGTGCAATTTCTTTTTTTTACTTCTTGAAAAATGCTACGCTGCTCATTGTTTAGTTTTGATTGTAGTATAGTTAAGTCTTCTTTATCTTCATACTGACACATGGAGTTTTGTACTTCTGTCATCGCTAATTCTCCCTCATTTGCTATTAGTGGCTGTCCCAGTGGTTCTTGGCTTCCTGTTACAGAAGGTTGTCTACTGTCAGGAGTGTCCTTATCTAGTTGGCCCTGGAGTTCTTCGTGGTGCTGTTCATTGTGCAACATTGTTTTGTAGTGTGTAAAGTTTACATCAGTTATAGTGCTTTCATTTGTTTTGAAAGCGTCTTCGTAGGAGTCATAGTTATCTAGTATTTCTTCTTCTTTTCTCCATGGTTTAAAGAGTTGTAGCAGGGACATGTAATATAGTTCTTTATGTTGAGGAGTCTTTAATGACAATTTGATATGATTAATTAAACTTGGTTTGGTGAGTTTTACTAAGCTGCCTTCACAATTTGTCACTCTGTATCTACCTTTTTTTTCATCAGGTTTTATATTATTTTTGTATGTGAAGTTTTGGGCTGTGTGGTATAGACACATGGTTTCCAAAGTGGTACTTCAGTTTGGGTAGTATGTGTCCAGCAAATTGGTTTTCAAAACGTGATGGCTGTTGGGATCATTTTTGGCTATTGTTTCTATGTCCCTGTATGATTTGAGAACTCTTTTTCTAGATTTAGCAGGACCAAGACTTAGCCATGCAAAGCAGTACCGGTTAAATGATCTGCTGCTTCATATGAGGCACATTCTCTATGGGAGATCATTTTTATGCCCAAGCTGTACAATTTCTGAGACAGTGTTTTGTCTGATGACAGGTCATTCCAGAGGTCTTGAAGCTCTGTTTTTTCTGCTCTGGTTAAGTATGCTGTAACATATCGCGCAACTGCAGTGGAATTGTCTGCAATGTACTGCACATCTATGTTTGCATTCCATAAGAGGGCAATGATTGCATTGTAATCATTGATATATTTTGCTTCTTCTGTTCTTTTTATGTAATATGTATTTTTAGGTGATTTACCTTTAGCACTATGTCTAACTGAAGACATGAAGTTGTTCACTTTACCTGTTTTTGTAACCGGTCTAGGGAAACCAACGCAGAATTTGGTGTAGTATTTCCCTTTGTTTTTGTATTTGCGATGACAATATTTGCCACATTTATGTCTTTGAAATTGTAAAATTTGTGCATGAAGATCACTATTTGTTGCTTCCGATGGAATTTCACAAGTGACATATTTTTCGATAAATTGTAACTTAGTGGCATCATTGTCTTGACCAAATTTAGGAGCATCTTTAATCCATAAAAGCATGTGGATATGTGGTGCTCCTCTGGTTTGGTATTCTTTTCTCCAAAAGAAATGTTGCACTTCTCCGAGGGGAGGAACAGTTTTATTACAAATAAAGTGTAGCATAGCAATGAAGCGATGGTGAAAATATCTTGAAACATTAACAGTATCAAGAGAAAAAAGTTCTCCAGGTGTTGGTATATCTATGTTTGTTTTGTTTTTGTTTGATATGCGTAGGAAATCATGTAAATCTTCTCATGCATATTATGCACAACTTAATGTAACAAGCCAAGTGGGTGGGCCAAGGTTTCTTATCATACAACGTACATCTCATGACGTCGGAACCAGTACTCTTTAGTACCACGCATGTTTGCTAATAGATTTGTAATACTTGATTGTAAAACCTCATCTTTTTCTTGCACTTTTTGTAATAATTGTGTAGCTGATGTATTTTGAAAGTGGGTTCCTGATTTTAATGTGTGTGCAACTCCGTAACATAGAGTTGCAAGTTCACTTTCAAAGATTGGGTGGAATATGTAATCCACATTTTGTCTAAATCTGGGATCTTCAGAATACATCCGTAACGAGCGGTATAATGATGCTGTTATTTGAATAGGTCTATCATCGTACCTTCCTCCTTTGCCAGTAGGAAAGAGTAGAGGAAAAGCATGTGCTTCTATACTTTTTTCCCATATGCTGATTGGTGATTCTTTCATTTGTTGCATTTGGTACGTTTCTAGTGCATCTTCTATGGTGCCATTAGAGTGCAATGGATGAATTGTATAATGGTCTAAAATATTGGATACTGTAGCAGGATCTAGAAGCTCAAATTGACCAGTTTCTGGTTACTCTTGAATGATCTCAGTGGTTTCCTTCAAGTTTTCTTCAATAATCATTTATTTGTAGTATTCATTATTGTCTTTTAGATATTGCAAGGCTTGTCTAACTTTATGTAAGTCTACCAGTTGTTGCCAAGTTGTTTTGTCTTTTGTAGGTACACCATTTACTAAGATAATTAAAGATTGCTCTCAGAGTGCCATTTACTAAGATAATTAAAGATTGCTCTCAACATTTGCACACTCCCAGAGTGTGCAAATGTTGTTTTAGATCTAATGGTAAATACACTACTGTGCCACAAATGCCTTTCACCAGAACAGAGGGAGGCCATTTTTCTGTTTTTTGTTGAAGGCCTATTATTGCTTGAAAAGGGTGCACTGTTTGAATTATAATGCTCTCATATAAATTGAGTTGTTGTAGGGGTTTTGGTAGTGGGAATAATTCCAAATTATTTGTGGTAGCACGTGAAGGAGTTTGGTTGTTGTCAATTTTTATAGTGCAGTATCTGCAAAGTATTAAGGGGTCAGTTATTTCGTATTTGTTTTCTGCTATAAGATAGAGAGCTAATTTAAACCATTTAGAATCTTCATTGTCTTCTATTTTGTATGTTAGGTCTACAGTTTTTGTGTTACTTTTATAAAAAGTTCTGCGGCAACACACACACACACATGGTTTGGTACTTCAGCAGATGTACTTTTAAATTTCAGTATTTCTTTTTTGTATGTGTGTAGTAGAAGGTTGCCATGCGTAGAATTGTTGCTAGTCTGTTGTAAAGCTTTTGCATTTTGTAAGTGGCTTTCACTTCCAAAATATTTTTTCTGGATATAGTCGATTTCTTCGAGTAGGTCTTTGGCTGTACAATGTAGAAGAATGTTATTTAAATTGGCTAGTGCTAAAGCAGGACTTTTAGCATAGTACAGTTTATAGACTAGATTTCTTATAGTTGAATGATGTGTTGATATCATTTTAATATGATGGAAGGTGGTTTTGCAAATAGGTCCTGAAATGCAGGCTAATGAATGTCCTTGTAGTTCTGTGTATTTGTGCACTGGACAGGTATCCATATGTTGCAATAGTTTAATTTTGATTTTGTCTTTGCCTTTCACATACTGATTGAGGAATTGGCGTAAAGACTTGAAAGATTTTTTGGGAATGTTACACATTGATGTGCATGGCCATTTGTATACTGGACGTTGTGGTTCAGTTGAATGGAGAGGTAATTCTGAGTTTTCTGGGGATATTTTTGTAAGCAGTATTTCTTGTTCCATTATGGTATTATTCATTTTTTCATAACCTCGTCCACTGCAATGTATGGCAATTGTATTTGTTTGCTTTGGTTTGTATGCATCTTCATTAAAATAAGTTTCTGTGCTTGTGGTGTGACTTAATTCACCTCCACAGATATTTAAGAAGTTATTTTTGATGACATTTCGTTTATTGAGAAGTAATTTTTGTAATGTAGTCATTAGTTTTGTTAGTGGTTTCATTTTGTTTAACACTAAAATAAATAACTTTTTTTTAGAAGGATTGCACTGTCTATCAAAGCTTCTAAGATTAATTTTTTTCAGTAGGTTTTAAGGGTTGTGCATAATTTCTCTCCTGTTTTTATAAGATTTTGAAGGACTCTGTGGCGGAACATTTTTGCTAAAATACTTTTTTTGGTATGCTTACTTGGCACTATATCAAGATTTATAGGAGCAATTTTATCAGTAGTGGTAGCTGAATTCTAATTGTTTTCTGTTTATTTTACATTTTGATAGAGGAGGCAAGGTTTCTGTACTTGAAGCTTGTTTTGTTTCACTAAATGACTGTATTAGCTGTTTTGTTAGAACTTTTTGTACAAATTCTGCTATAGATGAATGCTTATTTTGGACACTTCTATTTTCATTTGCTCTACTTCTGCGTTGCTTTCTACGGACTTGCTTTTTGGTAGGCATTCTTTGGGGTCTTTTGAAAAAAATAAAGAAGGTATGGTTTGGGCTGTTCTGCAATGTATGTGTGCTGTGTGCATGAGTGTCTGGGTATGATGGTAAAGATGTATGTGATGGTGTGTGATTGTGCATTGGGCAACTACAATTAGTTGGGGATGGCTATTCTTGAATTTGTGTGTTACTATAATGGGGTTCAGATGACAGTATAAAGTAAGCTAGTGGTGAGGAGTAGCACAAATAGTAGATCTAATGGTATAGAATTAAAACAGTTCTTTGTTCTACAATACTAACATTATAGAGGCTGAGTTATGTCATTTGTGTGCCGGAAAACGGGGATTTGAGTGTCATTCTGCCTGCAAATCCCTGTTTAACAAATGGGGATTTGTGGGCAGAATGGTGCGCAATCTCTGTTTTTTGAAGAAGAAATACCATGAATGAACCCCACAGTGTGTTTGAGTAACAGTAAACATATTATGGTGGTATTTAACTTACTTTATTGTGTGGAATGAGCAGGTTTCTTCTGAGTTGTTGTTTGTACTTCAGATTCTGCTGCTGCTTTTCAGAAGAGTGGTCTTCACTACAATTGTAAAGGAAAGAAGTTAGCAATTTTGTGTTTTTATAGCACTGATGTTAATTTAGACATAGTGTGTGCATGCAATTTTGTTTGGCTATGTGCAGTCTTTATGTTTTACTTAAAATATGTTAGTTCAACATGCTTTGCAAATGTGTGTAAAAATAAATTAAATAGCAGATAGGTTTGGAAGTGACTGTTGATTATAGCAGATGGGAAAAATGACAGTAAGTTCATTTTATAGGTTATACAGGTTAACAGGCAGTTAATCTGTTTATATGCATTTATAAGAATTGTACATGTACTGTACAGAAAATATGCATACCTGTAGTTTGTGTTCATGCATATGGATATGCATGCAGCTGCAAGTAGAAATCTTGGAGACTTGTACAGTCGTTCTTTTAGTAGGTGCTTTCCAATGATATGACACTTGTACTCAGAGTGATTAATAGTACATTTGAAGGGCTGATCTATGATGATGGAGTTAGATGTAGAGGTCTTGGATCTGATTGGTGGATGGTTGTGTGACTGTTTAGCTGTATCCAATCAGGGAATGGCACAGAGAGTGAAGTGGAAATGGTAGAAGGGCTGTCCATGTTACGATATGTCAGCGGACTTGGCGGTAGTCTGCGGACATCGTGTGTTAGATACAGGGATTTTGGGGTGGGGAGGTATGCAAATGAGAATGAGCAGAGCAAGGGATTGGTCAGTAAAGTTTAGTGGGTGTGTTGTGTCAGGAGAGAGTTTGTCAGAAAGTCTTTTTCCCGAGAGAAGAACAGCTAGCTATGGCTGTGTGTTTCAGAAAAAAGATTGTCTGGATTTTGGGAGATTCGTGGATACATTGGTTGAAGGTGCATGCAGAAAGCTGTGGAGTCCCTGTAGATCTTGGATTCCCACATGTGGAAGTGCACTGGCATGGAGTGCATGGAATGAAGTGGCTGGACTTGGTACTTCTCTGTGCTACTTTGGAGACAGGGCATCATCCAGACATAATGATAAATCATTGTGGAGGGAATAGTTTAGGACATGAGCCTGGAATTTCTATGCAATTTGCAATGAAAATAGGACTTGGGAAGGTCATGAACATGTTTCCAAATTCTCAAGTAATTTTTTCTCGGATTGCACAGAGACAAATGTGGCTGCGTTCTTCTTCATTTGCGAGGCGCAATGTCAATAAGGCTTTTTGTGCCTTTCTAAGAGATGTTGGCATGTCCTCTTTTCACAATGAAAATATTATGTTTCGTGGCACATACATTTTTCGCAGAGATGGGGCCTCATTATGAGTTTGGAGGTAACCATGGCGCTGCCTCCAAAACCTTACCGTCTCCGCCCTGGCGAATGGAGCAATTACCGGCCCATTCCAAGGTTGGCGGGACCGGTAATTCCCCATTCACCAGGGCCCTTCCCCATTCCCATTTGAGCCCCGATAGGGCTCAATGGGAATGGGGAAGGTGCTAAAAACCGTACTGCAAATTGCGGTACTGTTGTTAGCTCTAAAGTCCCTTTGCGGGTCCCGTCCTTAACGCCTGCCAAAAGCAGGTGTTAAGGGAGGACCCGCAAAGGGAACGCGTAGTAGAGCGGTAAGGGATTACAGGCACCGGTGCCCTTACCGGTGCCGGTAATCCCTTACCGCCCACCTCGTAATGAGCCCAATGGAGTCCATCATCTTACTTATGCTGGCAATCAGATTATTCTGAGAAATTTACAAAATGCATTGCAACCTTTTTTGGAATTACAGCCATCCATTTTGCAGTAGGTGTCGACCATTTCAAGTTTTTCAAACACAAACAAACACCACAAAAAGGCTCTTTTCAGAGCCACCACTTCCTCCCAGAGAAAGGTGCAATGGTTATGATAGGGCAGCACCCCAAAATTTTAGATGTCCGTGAACTGTCCGCAGACTTCTAAAAAATACACAGGGCCCTGCTCCATTTATTTGCCACTTCTGTTTTTAAACTGTGAAATGCGGCTTTGAAAAGAGCCTTTTTTTTATTTTTGTTGTTTTATATTTTGTTTGGTTTTTTACACACGACACACTAGGAGAGGAGGGGAAAGGAGGGCAAGGGGGGGACACCAACCACGGGGATAAGAAAGGGTGGGTGGAGAGAGGAAGATGTAGGGTGGGCTTTACTTAGGTAGTGGGCAGGTCTTCTCGTGCTCTGAGACCGTAGTCTCGAAAGCACTACGAAGTCTCTCCCCCCTGCAGAGTACTGTGTCACAGTACATACACACAACTGTGACCCTCGAAAGGTAAGGGTCATTAGAATTGCAAATGGCCTGTGAGGCAGCTGGAGGAATTGACAGGATTGGAAACAGAGGATGTAGTAGAGGAAGTCAACCTACTACGCTCCTTGCAAGGTACAACCTTGCGAATGGTCCCACCGTGGAATGACCTTTGGTGTCGCTTCATAGTTGTCGTACCAAAGCTGCACGAACCAAGCCTCCCGCGACTGAGCACCATTTTGCATTCTTTGCAGGTGAATTTGTCCGCACGCGCCTTGGGTACGTTACCATGAATGGTAAATAACCGCCACACCCAAGAGTCACGGCGAGTGCTGGTAGTAGGGACTTCCACTACCTCATCCTCTTCATCCTCTTCATCCTCCTCTACATCCTCACTCCTGTTCCCCTCTTCAGGCCCTTGAGGAGGTGGTGGTGGTGGAGGGGGTGGGGTTGGTGCTGAGGCAGATGTAGCACCAGGTGGAAGCAGAGGATCCATGGTTGCCATCAGGTTTCTGAAAAATCAGGAAGATTGGCAGCCAAAGTACATTGTTCTGTCAGGTAGCCAGAAACACCATGAGAATGAGCTCTGGGGTGTGGCCTTTTATAGGGGTGCTGATGCGTGCTTCGCAGACACCCGCACTGTCCGTGGACAGATTGAACACCAAAAAAAGGCTCAAAAAGTCCCAAAAAGTATGAAGAAAGTCAGGATCATTGTCTGGGACATGTGCTATGGTGATTTATTATTATAAAATATTGTGGATTGCCTGAAAAGGTACTTTTAAATTGTTCGGGGACACAAACAGTGTCCGCAATCAGAACACACGCTTAGCGTGGGAGCGGTCACATGATGGCGTCGCGAACATGTCCGCGAAGGGAACGGGTGTCCGCAGGACACCAAATGCACGGGAACCTTTTTGCACATGGCGTTGGTGTTCTACGGACAGTGTTCGGGTGCTCAAAGTAATTAAAAGTGCGATACAAGTGAAACTAACAGTTACCGACAGGCGGTTGTTCTTAGAACGGTTCCAACTTGTCTACGAACAATACAGACAGACATAGCATCCTCAGGACACCCCCATTTTGTTTACTTATGAACATCCCAGGACACTTGATGTGTTCTTGGAATAATTTCAACCTGCCTACGAACAGTACGGACAGGTATAGTGTCCTCAGGACACCCACAATTAGTTTACTTATGAACATTTCAGGACACCGCGTGTGTTCTTAGAACAGTTTCAACTTGCCTACGAACAATACAGACAGACATAGTGTCCTCAGGACATCCCCATTTTGTTTATTTACGAACATCCCAGGACACGTGGGGGCTGATTCATGGAATTTGTGCTCCCAAAAATTGGGATTTGTGTGCCATTCTGCCCACAAATCCCTGTTTAACAAATAGGGTTTTGCGGGCAGAATGGTGCACAAATCCCTGTTTTTCGGTGCACAAATTCCATGAATCAGCCCTTTGATGTGTTCTTAGAACAGTTTCAACCTGCCTATGAACAATACAGACAGACATAGGGCCTCATTACGACCCAGGCGGTAAGTTACCGCCTGGGTCGTACCTTTACCACCATGGCGTAAACCACGTTTACGCCATGGTGGTTGGTGGACTTACCGCCCCATTCCGAGGTGAGTGGGGCGGTAAGTCCCCATTAACCCATTTACCCTTCCCCATTCCCATTTTTGCCCCATAGGGCATAATGGGAGTGGGGAAGGCGTTAATTACGCCACCGTAAATTACGGTGGCGTAATTAACAACAAGGTCCCTTAGCGCCATGGATTTTAACACCTGCTAAAAGCAGGTGTTAAAACCTCCATGGCGCTAAGGGACCTCGGAATCAGGCGGTAAGGGTCGGCGCTGTTTACGCCGCCGTAAACCCCTTACCGCCTGGGTCCTAATGAGGCCCATAGTGTCCTCAGGACATCCCCATTTTGTTTATTTACGAACATCCCAGGACACGTGGGGGCTGATTCATGGAATTTGTGCTCCCAAAAATGGGGATTTGTGCGCCATTCTGCCCGCAAATCCCTGTTTAACAAATAGGGTTTTGCGGGCAGAATGGCGCACAAATCCCTGTTTTTCGGTGCACAAATTCCATGAATCAGCCCTTTGATGTGTTCTTAGAACAGTTTCAACCTGCCTACGAACAGTACGGACAGGTATAGTGTCCTCAGGACACCCCCATTTCGTTTACTTACGAACATTTCAGGACAGCCGTGTTGTTCGCTGACACAAAAACTGACTTTTTTTTAAAAAAGCACAAAGGACTAAATTAACACTCACATAAGATTTATTTTTCATTATATTATATATATGTACAATTTATGATAGAGAAGGGGAAGCAGAAACTGACACAAACACAGGGGAATTGGGGTTTTCAAGAGGATAGACAGGAGAAGATGAAGCGATGGAAGTCTCATCAAAACGTTTTTCTATGTGGGTAGGGTTTGGGGATAATTGACTGGGATATGGAGAGGGGGGACAGGTACATGTTGCACAATGGTATCTAATTTTTTCTTTTATATGGTCCTCCACAAAATCTTTCAAAAGGTGGAAATTTGTCATGAGCTTGTTCATTTTTTCTTCCATGCGCTGGAGAGTTTGTTCTAAAGTATCTTGTTGTGTATTGTTTTCAATGTTTGTATGGTCTGTTAAAAAAAAAAAAAATATATATATATATATATATATATATATATATTCGGTGCACATAAAGTAATGCTTATTAATTTGGTTATATAGAGAAGTATCTACCATTAGTTTCACTATCTTCAGACATTTCACCATGTGGGAAATTCTCCTCAAGCCATTTTAAAGTATTTGACATTTCTGTGAGGAAAGAAATATATATATTACTTTTATTGTATGTAATATAGACATTTTAGAAATATATAAGAAAAAAGAAGTTTACTTACTAGATTGTGGTAAGTTGTGTTCTCACTGTTCTATAGGTCTGCTGTTGCTCCTAGTTGTGCAGTTTCTGTGAGGTAATTATGTTAGAAGCATATCTTTCTTGTTTTGGTATATTCCATTTTAGTATATATGGTATTTAAATGGATGGTTGATGTATTATATATAAGTTCTACTTCTTATTTATTACTACATATAATGTGTTTGTGTATTGGTTTTTCAACTTGTGAAGTGTTCATATGGCATGATATAACAATTTAAGATACCCCTGAGGTTTTGGGTAGTGTTGCTGTTGTCTGCGTCCGTCCGGGGACATTCGCACAGTCCGCGGACATCAAAATCTCTACCTGGGGGTTCAGTATGTTTTATGTTACATATATATAAAGTCAGGGATATTATGGTTAAGTTGCACTTCTAAAAACCTATGAGATTCAGTAAAATAACTTTGTTAAAGGGACGTTATGGTTCAAAGTAAAACCGAAAAAACCTTGAAATTCGCCAGTCATGGTAAGCTAAGCAACCATAACTCGCGCCACCGTGCACTGCTAAGACTAACACCCAGGACATCAAAGATGACATCACAAAAGGTGTCCCAACAAAAACGGTACCTCATATGTGTGGGTTCACCTACCTGAGCTCAAAAGGGAAAGCCTAAAACACGGCTAACCCCAAGTCTTTCGGCACAACATAATTTCACGAATTCTGCTCATTCGCACACCCTACAGATTTGAGGGTAGGGTGTCCAATCCACCAAGGAAAACAGGGAACCCCATGCTTTTCTGAAACGAGGACACCCGTGGAAATCCACAGAGGTCAGACTAGTGCAAATTGGCCCAGAATGCATTACCCAGAAACCCCGGCAAAGCACGAAATGTGTAGAAAAAAAGACAATTCCTGCATATTTCACCCTGGTCACCCACCGAAACACACCGCCAACAACACATGGCCAACCGTCCCGCATTCCCACAGGTGTCCCGACAAAAACAGTACCTCACATGTATGGGTTCACCTACATGGGTGCAAAGGGAAAAGGCTAAACCACTGGTAACACCCAACAGGTGTGGAGAGACAACCTACAGAATTGGGCCTAGATGTGTCGAAGCCACCAAGGAAAACAGGGAACCTCAAGTATTTCTGAAAAGAAGACACCCGTGGGAATCCAATGATGTCTGACTTACGCAAATCTCCCCAGAATGTATTAGCCACAAGCCCCACCAAAGACAAAAATGGGAGAAGTTTGTCCAAGGCCAGAGACATTACCGCTGACTTTGCTGGAGCTCTGGCTGGCATGCGTAACAGATTCTCCCCACCCGGGAGTTCCGGCACTGTGCCAAGACCTCCCAGAAAGGGAAAAGCTGTAATGCAGTCCAGCCACAAATCCAGGACGGTTGGAGGTGATGTCCCTGGCCTTGGACATCCATTTACCATATGGATGTAACTTCCCCTAAGCACAGCAGCAGCTCCAGGCAGCCCCGGCAGGATCCCCATTCCTCCCCGGAGGTGACATCTGTAACGTAGCACAGCCAGATGTGCAGCCTGTGCTTGCAGATGGTCAACCCACATGGAAGACATCCGCTTTCATGGAAACACCAATGTTCTGCTGGCATGGGGGGCAATTTGTGACCAGCCCCTGCAATTGTGTCCCAGTCCACCAAAATATCTCCCCAGGTGGCCCATTCCCACCCACACCACCAACAATCCAGCCCCAGTCTCACCCGCCCCACTGACAGTGGGCCCTAACCATAGAATAATAAAAAACAGTACTCGCATAAGGTTGCAGCTGCTCGCATAGAAAACGATGTAAACAAAACAAAAAACATGTGTTACCCATGGTCACCCCAGCAAAAACAAATCTACACTCATACTTTCCAATGATGCCCCCCCCCCCCTTGCAAGCCATCCCTGGTGGTCTACATAACCTCACGCCCAGTGAAAACACATTTTCCCCTTCCTAGGGGCAGAAATCTGCCCCCAGGGAGGGCTGCATGAGGTGCCCCCCACATTCCATTTGGGGTGGGGGAAGAGGCCCATTCCAAAATGTCAGACAGTCTGCGGAAAAAGCAAATGTGCCCATCTGCGCCAAGGGAAGTTTGGTAAACAAAGAAAAAAATTGAAAATGGTAGGCTGCACTTTAGGAGGGGGGCTGAGGGACACCCTACACTGCCGGGGAATTTTGTAATGCAAAGGGGAGTGCACCTCTCCCCCCCACCCCAAATGGAGGGGGCATCTTATGTAGCCCTCCCTGGGGGCAGATAAGGGGGGCATGTCATGCACTCCTCCCTGGGTTCAGGTGTCCCTTCATAGGAGCAGATATCTAACCCCAGGGAGGGCTGGATGAGATGGCCCCCACTCCATTTTGGGTGGGGGGAGAGGGCTACCACCCCTTCCCATTACAAAATTACCCAGCACTTTGGGCTGCCCCACAGCACCCCCTAAAATGCTGTCTACCATTTTCCCTTTTTGTCCTTTGTTTACCCAACTCTCCTTGGCGCAAATGGTCACAATAATGTGCCATTCCGCCCCCAGGGTGCCCAAAACCTACTGCCCCATCCATTGGGGGGGCTGTCTGACATTTTGTGGTGGCCCTCTCCCTCCCCACCCCAAATAAATGGGGGGCACCTCATGCAGGCCTTCCTGGGGCTCCTACGAACAGCTGATGAGGTGCCCCCCTCCATTTGGGGTCAGGGAGAGTGCCACCAAAAAACATGGGACAGGCCCCCAGTGGGTGGGGCAGTAAGGTTTGGGCACCCTGGGGGCCAATTGGCACACTAATGTGCCCATCTGCGCCAAGGGAAGTTTGATAAACAAAGAAAAACATTGAAAATGGTAGACTACACTTTAGAGAGGCTGAAGGGCACACTAAACCACCAGGGAATGTTCTAATGTGAAGGGGGTGCCCCCCCACACCAACTGCAGGAGGCATCTCATTCAGCCCTCCCTGGAGGCAGATAAGAGGGGGCATCTCATGCAGCCCACCTTGGGGCCAGATGCCCCTTCCTAGGAGCAGATAACTGCCTCCAGCCAGGGCTGCATGACATGACCCCCAGTCTGCTTGCCCCTGGGGGCCCTAACCTGTAGGTCCCATCCTTTGGGGGGCCTGCCACACATTCCTGGTGGCCCTCCCCCCTCCAATTGGAAGGGGGACACCTCTAGTACTGGGTTGGGAGGGAGAGGGCCACCACTCTTTCATGCACCAAAAAATCCCTGGTGGCTAGTGGCCCCTACCACAAACCCGTTTTATGTGTTTTTTTCTTCTCATTTCCACTCCCCTGGGAGCAGATGATCACCCATCTGCCCCCAGGGGTATCTATACCTGTGGGTCCATGCTTTGGGACCTCAGGGCAGAGGGGTACGCTTACCTAGTAAGCAGAACACCCTCCCCCTGCTTGAAAAACGGATCCCTGGTGGTCCAGTGGCATTGCTGGCCACAGATTGAGTGTTCTGCGCCTGATCCATGACCAGCAATGCTTTCACACAAGGTGTCGTTAGAAAGGGGAGAATCTCCAACGACACCTGCCCGCTTGAAATACAGCCTGAGATCGAGGCAAAGAAAGGTGGACACTCAACTTCTCTTTTCACCATGGCAGCTAAAAATGGCTGCCTTGGTGAAAATACTTTCAGTTTCATGTCGGTGTGCATTATGCACACCGACGTGAAACTGAAGGTAATCCAACACCAGGGCAGTGAGGAGGGCGCTCTCCCCTACATAGCCGGGGGTTGGATTACAGTTTTGTGTAACAAAGTGCCTAAAATGACAAGCTATCTCGTCCTTGACAACCCTGGGGGAATGCCAAGGACGAGATACCTTGCCCTTGGCACTTAAGGGGTTAAACACTTACAGGAAGTGGAAATGATGATCCTATGTTTTCAAAGGATCAGATTGTGCAGCAGTATAATTAAAGTATTACAATATTTGAATTGCCTTCTAGTGAAAGATTTGACATTGTGTGTGTATCTTATCGACACACATTTTATAAGTCTCAAGTGCAACTAGTGTGCATTGTGGATAAAGTTAAAAACAGTGTAGAAAGTGGTTGGAAAGAACTTTATCTGTATTTGTTTGTGGAAGAAAAATTGACACAGGAGAGGCACTATATGTTTGTAGACACTGTGTTGGGTTTTATAATCAAAGAAGTAAACCACCAATAAGTGTTTTGAATGACATGGTTGTGCCTGATATCCCTTGTGTGCATCAAAATTTAACATGTTTGAAGTGCTTGTGGGATGTTCTAACCCACTAGTCTATGCCCTGAAACATCATTGTGCGCTGTTTTCATCAAAAACAACTGGATGGCCGCCAAAAGATCTGTACGTCAAAAATCTTTGAAAAGTGCAAGCAAGGGAAACCTGAAAAATAGGCCGCCAATCCATTTTGCCTATGTCAGTGGTAACACAGGAGACCACTGCCAAAACCTATCATTGGGCTACCCACAGAGTAAAATTAAACTACTTGAAAAAGCAGTGCTGCATTGCAAGGGAAACCCAAAACTTCTTTAAAAATCTGTTTTCCTTGGCTGTTAAATTTGCAAAATAATGATTCTCAAACAGCAGAAAAGATCCAACATCCTTGTTGGGTGTTAAACATCACTTTGTTTAAAGAATCCACCTAAGCCCAATGTCAGCAGAAGCACATTTCATCAGAAGAAAATCCACATTCAAAAGTGCTTGCATGGGAAAAATAAGTCAGAAATGGGCGCAGTACCGCCGCTCGCCTGTGTCAGAAGCTGGCATTTACTTATACTGTCATTTAAAATGTGTACATTAAAATCAAAGTATGGAAAAGAAGTGACTTCCCATCAAAAGCAATATAGGTGATACAATTCAATCTTTATGTTTAAAAAGGCTGGAATCAAGAGATTTGTGTCTATATTTGTTAAAAATGTAAAGTGTGTTTTAGAAAAAGACTATTTTAAAAAGTGTTTTAAAAGTAAGTTAAAGCCAGCCACTCTGGGCTTCAAAGATATTCCACAGCCTCTCCCAAACAAAGGAATCTTCCTCCCTTCTCTCTGCTGAGGAACTGGCAGGGAGATGTGAAAGGAGGTGGGAGAGGACTTTGGCCTGTTGCTCTGACAGGAGACAAAAGACTCCCTTGACTGAAAGGAAATGCAAATTTGGCCATCAACAGAAACCAGCCGCTGGCAGAAAGAGGCTCAGGTTACTCTTGGCTCAGCTAAACCTTGGGGGCGGGGCTAGACTGAATTGTGTATCTGCAACTGAAGAAAATACAGTTTTGAGAAAAAACTAAAAGAAAACAGTGCCACACTGGTAAAAATCTGAAATGTATAGGTTGTTAAAATGAAAATGTGGCTCACAAGTAGAAACTACTCTGGAATATGTGCGATCTTCAGAGACTGAACCATTGAAATGTTGATATTGTAGCAATTGTGATAATGCTAGAAATATGAAAATGTACAGGAGTATGCCCAGATGTTATGCACATGTATGTGGAAAAATTTGTACGGATCTGACACTTGGTAACACACCAAAAATGCGAAAAACTGTCATTTGTGAACCAAAACAAGATGGGACTTGGACAGATACGTGCCTTATTTAATCTGTAATGTAAATATGTATTATTAGCAAGTTGGTGATATTAGAAATATGCTTTATATGAAAAACATATTTTCTGTGTAGAAACAAAGGGGAGGTTTTTCCCTGGACCCTAAACACAGCGTCATCATGACACATCATGACACTCTGGTTTCCTTCTCAAATCAGGAGAGAGGGAATACTTTGACCAATCATTTTCCTAGAGGGTGGACTTATTATAATCAGCCTATCCACCCCTTTGGGAAATACATAAATAGGGACTGTTGAGGACCTAGACACACACATTCACCCATCAACCAATTTACTGGTGAAGCACTCTGCAGGAAGAAACTATATCCAGACTCCAGAACTCTGAAAGCAGAAGGCCCAAATTCCAAAGCTGAACCCTTCTCAGCTGGCCTTTAAAATCTTGCAACCTGTTTTTAACCCCAAACTTCTAAGGGGCACAACCAATTGAACAGCCGGGCTGTGCTGTTTTTCTGGTTCTTGCCAAGGACCCTTGCTAGAACCCAGAGATCCAATCCAGTAGAGCAGAGCTGTAACCCAGAACCAACCCGTCAGATCCAGTCCAAGAAGCCGTGCAGAGACCAGAGTGCCTTGCTGAGTGCAGAACCAAGCGCCTGAATCCTGTCCGGTGGCTAGCAGATTCCAGTCCAAAATCTTTGACCAGGTCCTGACGGGCCTATTCCAAAACTATAGTTGTAAGTATTTAGCATAGAACTGGCCATAGCCAATCTCTTATCCTTAAGTAATCCCATATAAACCCATGCTATCCTATCCAGACTGCATTGTAGAATCTCTTTTGTCTGTCCTGAATCCTTCTCTCATCCATATAGTCCTGTGATAATTGTAGTGATAAATCATCTTTGCGCTAATATATAGTTGCTGAAAAAAGGCAAGTGTCGCAGTGGGCAAAGATCAGACAGAGGCACCTCTAGACTGGTGGCTGTACCGTTGGTATCTCGCATCTTCATAGCCCCTTAGTGTAAAGCCAATCCTTGTTTGTAATCTTCAAAAGCACATCTTTCATTTGAAATCTTGACTCTTTTTCTGAAAAAATCGACCTTTACTAAAACCTCATAACTTTTGAACTGTACATGCTAGGAACTAAATGTATTCAGTTTTCTATCTGCTAGTTATCCAACCATCATTGCTAGTGTCTACCTGGAACTATCCAAAGCAGCTCCCACTAGTTCTGAATCCAATTTAGCGAATTAAAGTCATTTTTCAGTGTTTTTCCATTCAAAAGCAATTGACCTGTTTTAAAATTATTCCTGTTTTTCTCTAAGCTTGCTGGGGGGAACTGGGATTGAAACTGAATTTGTAGAGTGTTTATTCCTGAAACCTGTTTTCTCTCCTTCCATCTCTATATTGCATATTAGGGGGGACTGAGTAGTATCAGGGGGAAAGAGTTATTACATTGCATTTGATTGAATTAATATCACGTTTTATTTCTGTGCTGTATTAACTTCCTATCATTGTATTTCATTGAACCCACACAAAGTTTATTCTATACTACATTATTCTTCTCACCCATATTCCTATTGATGAAAGAGATTTTTGACTGTCATATCACCCATTGCTGATCACTGTATAAATATTAATAGTGTGATATTTAGATATTATTCATATTCATAAAAGTGTGATATATATATTGTTCAATTCATCAAATAAATCTTTTATCTTTGCAAAGCAAACTTCTTCTTGGTTCAGTGAGACGGGGGATTCAAAGAGAGGGGCGTGATATAAGGGCACATCATTCAGAAATAAAAGAACTTTAGACATAAACATATATAAATAAGGGTTCCAGCATGATTGCATTGCAAACTGTTCCTCCTTTCCAGGTTATTGTTAGATTGCAAACAAAGATGTCAAATCTGCCTGAGAATTCATTAGTGAAAGGTGTGAGAGGCAACAGTGTGTATTTACCTCTCAATTTGGAAGAAAATTTAAATACTCTAGTAGTGAAGTGTGACATTGGAGATTCTTTGTTTGCTTTAATAAATGGTATTGTCACTAAAGATAAGAGCATTTGGCAACAGCTTATAGATATTGGAAAAGTAATAAATGCTTTGGTGTTTCTATTGGAGCACAATGATTTATACAAAGGCAGTCTGACTATACTAGACTTGTCTCTGCTTGATGTGGAGTCAACAAACAAAAGCAGTGAAGATCAGTTTCTGCATCTATCTAATGCAGAAGGGAATAGTCTGTATGAACATTACACTATTCATCCTTTACACTCTCCTGAAATCATGGGTGACAGTTTAGAATTATATCAAACGAAAGAACAAAAAAGGTGCTCCAATCAGTATCTGAGAAAAGACATTAGAAGCCTGTTGTTTCCGTATGTTTTTTGCAACTGATACAGGAGGGAGATTGGATGATCGGAAGGTGAAAATCTCTGCTTCAGAATATCATTGTACAAGAATGTATTCAGAAGATTCATTATTCTGCACCCCACACCAATGTTGAATATATTTTGCACTTATTGTATGAAAGTGAATTTTCAACATTATGTTATGCTGTTGATCATACACTTCAGACTGGAACTAGATTTCAAAATCTTTCTACACATGAGATGTTGCAACATGTAAAAGAAATAAATTAAGTTTTAGAGGGTAAACTTACACATGTTCTTGGTACAATGGGAGGAACTAAAACATATTGGTAAAGGAGACACTCCAAAGTTCGATGCATGATCAGAAACCTGGGCTCTCTAACTCGGTTTGTGACTTTAAGTTGCACTGAGTATGGCTAGGATGATCTTGCAGAGTGAATTTGTGAAACTAATCCACAGAAAGAAAACATAGAACACATGACACTAGGAGAATTGTGTTCCATGGACCCTGTATGTATATCACTGTTCTTTCATCACAGATTGTTAGCCATGTTACACTTTATTTGTAATAAAGAAAATGGTCCATTGGGCACTGTTGTGGATTAAAGATGATCCTCAGTTTGGCAAGGAAAGTGATGGCAGTGTGATGGAGTTCATTGAAAAATATGCTACTTGTTCCATTCCAGCTCAGCATGTGGATGCTGATCTATGGAACAAGGTGGAAAGGTTTAAAAAGCACTCTTGTGGAAAGTACTGTCAGAGAAAATACAAAAGTAAAGATAACAACTACACTAAGTGCAGATTTGGCTTTCAAAGGCCTGTGACACCAGTTAGTAGAGTGACCAGTTTAACGACATCTGCTCAAAAGCATGTTACAAGTAAGTCATCAAGAAATACATATAATTTCAGCATACATGACAAAAGTTGAAAAGAGCAATGCAGCTGAAGTAGGGCCAGATCTATTAGCAGGTAAAAGTATTAGTCAGAAACACTTAAGCTTTGGTCTGAAGATGCTTTCACATAGAGAGCGTGGTAGCTGCAAAGCTGCAGATCGGTTAACAATTTTGCCTCTGAATGGACGAGGCATTAATGTACTTTGGTTAAGCCTTGGACCAGCTCGTACTAGAAATCGGGTACTTACGCCTTTGACTGAAATTGAGTAGTGAATTGTAGCAGTACATGACAGTACAGAGATTTTGAAAACAACTTGATGGATACATATTATCCAAATCGATCTGAAATGTTGGGGGATCTTTGTTTACATGAAGTAGCCCATGCTACACATATCGAAATATTGAAGCAAACAGTGGCAGAGGACGGTTTAAAGTACATGGAGGTAGCCATTTAGTGAGACATGAGAAGCTAAGTCTCATTAACCACATACAACTGTTTTGTCAAATGGCAGAGAAAAGGGAATTATTTTATTGTTGTGTTTTGCAATTGTTCTTAACATGGCGTACAGAAACTGATTTGCTTGGAAGTTTTGAAACATTTGAAGAATGATTTTTAGCCAAAAAAAGCTTCATTACATATCCACAATGTGAAAAGTACTTGGGGTTACTGGAGAAAAATGGGAGAAGTCAAGATTCTGCAGTAGGAAGTCAAAATGTGCTTGGTGAGCCAATTATTCAAACTGATGTTGAGCTTTCCATGGACAAAGTAGGAAGTGCAATGCAACAAAGTAAAGTTGTAGATGCAAATTGTGATGAAATTGTTAGTAAACTTAATGTTGCGCAAAAAAGAAGTATATTATCAAATTAAAGATAGGTACTTACATGGTTTACTGCATGACAAGCGTGAATGTTCTTGTGCTCAATACAAACCTGTATTTTTGTATGTTAGTGGATAAGCAGGAATGGGTGCATCTTTTTTAATTAATGCAATAACAGCTATGATCCAAAATGCAATGGATTCCTCTTTGTAATGTATTGTAACTGCCCCACCAGGTTTAACACATTTAATGTAGGAGGTGTTACTTTACATTGTCTGTTGATGTTACCAGTGGAGCATGTAAACACACTCGAAAACCGGTATCAAGTGCAGCACAAGAAGTAGGAAACGTTCTTAGAAAATTAAATACTTTGATTGTTGATGAAGTAAGTATGGTGTCTTACTTGATGATAGCTTTCATTCATTTGCAAATGCAAGAGGTTTTGAAGACTGGCTAAATTTCTTTTCGCGCTAAACATGTACTTGTTTTGGAAGACTTGTTACAATTAACCCCTGTGAAAGGTCAACTAGTATTCAACATGCTGCAATCTAAGGATACTAAAAAAAGTATAGGAAGTATTGGTCATGTTAACCTTTGGAATTGTTTTAAATTCCAGGAACTTACCATTAATTTGAGGCAATGTGCAGACTTATAACTAGAGAATTTAATTTCTAAAACAGCAGGTCTGAAAGGAGTTTTAAAATTGTGCATCATTGCACAAGTAATGTTAAAGAGGAACTTGAATGTAGGAATTGGTTTAGTCAATGGAGCGATAGGAGGAGTGATTGCATTTTACACTTTTCCTCACAGTACAAATATTGAACATGTTGAGTTTAAGTTTTATCGTGCAGATGGAACTCATTTGATTTCTAAGACCGTTTCAAGTTTCATGATTTAAAGGATACCTTTGTGACAAAGCACAGTTTCCATTGTGCTCTGCTTATGCAATAACTATTCATAAATCACAAGGGTTGACTTTAGAAGCAGCACTTGTTGAAAATTGGTCATACAGTGTTTAAAGAAGGAATGTCAGAAGTAGCTTCGTCATTGTGACAAATATAGAAGGTTTATTTTTAATAAACTTTGATGAAAGAAAAGTGACAGATGACATTTCTTGCATTGAAGAATATAATACTTTGTGTGTACTGTATCCTTTTCACCTAAACCTTATATGTGTACCTGCAAGGCACTCATCCAGGAAACATAAATAGCATTTGAAAGCACAATAAAATGTAATCAGTCCTTGTAAGACTAAAAAACAACAGAATTTAACAAAGTTGGAAAGTTGTTCAAATATAACATACTCTCATTGCAGATTCAGTAATGAAACTGGAGTAGAATGCTATTGTAAAGCAGCTTTGTGTAATTTGTTTCTAAAGACTCCATGTATACACGAAATAGCTTCCACAGCAGATAAGCAGCTATATGTGGAACTTTCATTTCATTAAATATCTGTAGATGAAAAATCACAGTTTTCATTCTGCAATGCCAATCCAAAATTTAGTAGCTTTTACAAGTGGAAATCAATCTTTTTCTCAAAATACACAGGAAGATAGTGAAGAATTTTTAATTACTTTCTTCAATTTATTAGTGAAGGAAACTGTTAGTGTAGATAGGTATGTAGGAATTAGTTACGAGTCGTATCATATGTGTCCACAATGTAAGAAAAGTTAATCTACTCCAGATCCTTGTGAACGATCTATGTATGTGCCGATTCCTCATCAGAAAAGTAATTTGTTCTGATCTTGTAACTAAAACATTCCATTACATGTATCCATGACATGTAATGCAGTGACTGTGGTTGTAATTTACAAGCAAAACTGAAAAATCTAGTTTTTAATAAGAATGTTTTGATTATGCTTCAAAGATACAGTGTAGATGGTCATAAAATGAACACGTCAATAATTAATTTTAAATTTGGTAATGTTTCTGTTAGTAAGAAAACTTTTAAAACATTGAAATAATGTTCATGAAGGGGTATCCATTAAATGTGGACAGTTACCAACAAGGGTGTATACAGAAATAGATTAGCTTGTTTTTAATGACTCTATAGTCACCACCAAGCTAGATTGCCAACGGTTCTAAAGAATGCTTACTTAATGTTGTTAGAACTGAAGTTTTAAAATATATGTGTAATATTCTTTGTGAATATAAACATATAAAATAAAAGTGTAAAATGGAAGAATAGTGTGATACGTGTTTTATATAAAGTAGGATATGGATTGTTACTATGGTGTACTTTAAAAAACAGTATGACATAAATGTAGAGGTAATATTCTAAAGAGTGTATACATTAGAAGAGAATAAACACTCTGCCATCTTCTGCTTCAGTTTTATTGTGCAAAACTCAGCATATTTTAATATGTACAAGTGTTCCCTATAAGTGCTAGGTTACATAAATGATTCCATGTACATTATTTTGAGTGTGAAGGAGTGTGGGATGTATTGACCCACTTTGCTATACTATGCGGCCTCACTCTGCTATCTATGGTGCAAGAAACATTAAAATGGCGGCAAAAACATTTGTGCGCGCCAAAACCTCCAAAGCCATGTTTTCCAACACACAAAAAGATGCCTGCACAACCTGCCACCCATGGTGCATGTGTGGTGGAACAGAGCACACACTGGAGAAAAAGTGCCAGTGGGCTCCATGCCAAGAAACATAGAGTGCAGAGGGAAAAGCAGCGCTTTGCAAGTGAAACTCCAAAATTTGCTTGTAATTGAAATTTATTTTGCTGCTAAAATTCCAAAATGCCTGTATACAACACTTCTCAACACCCAAAATCTTGCTTGGCTCTAAAATTAATTTAACCTAATGAAGCACTATGAATGTACAAAGTCCTGAAAGGTTAATAGCAAAACATTCTTCAGCAAAATGGGATTGCCTGTGAATACAGTTGCTGTTAGAAATCTGAGTGCAGCACACTGGGCTACCTGTGAATGACAGTTCCGGTGAAATGGGCTCTCCTGATTAGACTTTAAAGTTATCTAAACTAAAAGCCTGCCGGATTAGCAAATATAAAAGGATTGTTGCTGAAAGAAACACAGTTTTCAGTTGTTTGTGATCCCACAGGTTTAAATATAAGAAAGTAATATATCTATGTCATTTGATTCAACAAGTTTGTTTTCTCCTGGATTTTAAGTCAAGAAATTAAGAATAAATTAGCCTGGCTGGGTTGCAAGTACTGGAAAAACAGGTTTCCCCCAAAGGGAGGGCATTCCTCTCAGCAGATACTCACTGACATATGATAATTGTGGGATAGGACAGACTTTTGTCTGCAGCCAGAGACTGAACAATGGCAGATTCTCCAGGTCAGGAAATAGATGTGTGAAGAGGTCGTAAACTTGGCTCGCAGAAGGTTCCCAAAGGTAGGGGCTACTCCTTGAGCTCAAGGGAGAGACAAAAGGCGGACTATTTGCTGCTAAGAACGTGTAATGAACAATTTTTAGAGACTCATAACTTGTTATCAGAAATGGTGAAAAATATAAAAAGGGCAGATTTGTTAGTCTCATTGTTGGCACTATGTTTCAAAACATAGTGGAACTATGTAACATATTTGGAACAGGAATGGCGATATATGTGGTTTTATGGGAACTGTATTTATGCTAGAATAGTTAAACTTTATACACACATCCCTATGGTAAACACACATATTTGTGGAAACTTGGAGAAAGTTTGGAAATTGTTTTCATGAAGAAATAGACACAATGCTGCAAAAAGGCAAAACAAGATCTCACAGCTGCGGGATTTTGATGAACAGATACTCCATAAAATATGCAATCCTTGTATGTAATTTTCATAGAGGTTACAAATGTATAAATATGTATTTAGGACAAAATTCGATTTTGATACTAGTGGCTAGGGGATGTTTCAAAGGATTGTAAAAACCAAACCATAAACTTGACATCACCTGTGTTTGGGCCAATCACTCAGATGCAAGGCGGAGATGAGTGTCACGATCCATGCCCCTGACCCCCACAGGTATAACAGCCCCCTGGCATCAGTGGGGCTAAAGCCCTCACACCTGCCCCAAAGGGCCTTAAAACTCCATCAGAAATATGCATGGTCAGTCCTGAAGCCTTTGGCGCTAGGCTCATTATCAGGAATAAAGCAATACCAGTTTTGAACCTTAATCCAACATGGAGGCCTATTACACAGCTCAGTTCTTTAGAACCAAGCCATGCAGTCTAGTGTTTTGGGTGTGGCTGGGTCTGGAACTACTTGGCCTGGAATTACTTTACCTAGGCTATTTAAACCACACCCAAACAGCAGAACACGCTTCGCATTATTCTGCACTCCTGCAGCGTAACGCTCACCGTGTCCAGCTCCTGCTCATCTGCTTCTCTGGTGGTTCGTTCCTGAAGCCCTTGATCCAGATTCTATAAATAACCTGGAAGAACTAGAACACCTACCTGTGAAGTAACCGGCCTTGAATCCATCCCGCACTTTGCTTACCTCGCCCATCTCTGGACTTTGCCGCAACCTGCAAAGATAAAGAAACAAGGACAGCATTAATAACAATTCCTACCTGGGCAAGCAGCGAGTCCTGGCAGCACCCTGCGCTTCTCTTACCTCACCCATGTCCGGGTCTCACCGCAACCTGCAAGGGAGAAGGAACAAGATCAGCATTAACACAGCACTTACCTGGGCAAGCAGTGTTTTGATCGCTCATCACTCTGGAACATCACCGCAACCTGTACAAAGAAGAGAAGAGAACACAGGTTAGCAATTAACACCAATAAACAGCGCAGCACTCCGTGCATCAATACCTCACCGTGGTCTTCGCCATTGGCGCAGCAACACCAAAATGGCAACCATCCCTGTGAAAACAAAAATAGACATTGTTAGGGAACAGCGTAGTGGAGCAAGACGCCAAGAAGACAGAGAAAATGGAGGGGAAGAAAGAGACAGAATAAAGAGGGAAAAGACATTATAACTCACCTGGAAGACAGCAAGCAGAGTCAGAGTCACAGCCGATATGGACCCGACATAAGGGCACACGGACCAGTGAAGCAACTAGGCTCTCGGAACGCCCACACCCACCACGTGCCCCTGCACAAAGACGCAGGATGGAGAGTTCAACACTCAAAAACCTAAGGTAAGCAATAACCCCAAGGCAGGGGATTTGGGCCAGAGGGAGGTGGGAGTCCACCCATCACAGAACCAGTATCTTAACCCTCCATTCTCCTGTTATAGGTGCTACCCAACGTCTGGCACATAACCAAGCAGAGAGGGGTCCGGGATAGCGCTTAGACCTCCATCCAGTATTATTTTGTGGTGTCCCCGTGGATACCAGGTGAGTGTAACAATGAGGCTCTGATCCAATCCCAGTCCACAGGGGCAAGTTTAGTTAAGCCGGCCAATACACCCATTTTTGTGATGTCATTTGAAAGGATAAATAGAGACAGCTGACAACACATAGGGACTCACTTTTGTAATTCCAGCGAAGCACTCTGATCCATCATTCAACATCCTTCCAGATCCAGATGCCAAGACCAGGCCAAGCAGTAGCTGAACCATTTTCAACAAGGCCTCAGTCCTCAAACTAATTCTTACGACCCAGTGAAGCGCTGTGGTGTGAGAAAGCATCCTGAAACTAGCATCCTGAAACTATCTGGCTTGCTACCATAATTCTTGCCTGAAGAACTCCCCATCCCGCTGATTTGAAATATCCAGAAACAAGAAGGGCAGATCCTGTGCAGTTCCGGTGACCGGCCTAGCTGATCCATTCCCGCGCCTGATGTGCTGTTCTTCCTTGATAGACTCAATCCATTGACCAGAACCGTGACTGTCCAAAAATCTTAAATCCCAGTGGATTGTGAGTATTAACAGGACGCTAGAGAACTATGGTATACCTTGTTAATCTTGTTCCTCTCTAATCTCTGAACTATCCCTACTTTCATAACCAGTAACAGTGTCAAAATCTGTAGTGCTATCTTATTCTGTCTAGTTGCTAAAGCACCATTTTCATAGTCATCTTTATTTGTGTAACTCGGATCCATAAATCACACTTTGAGTGTTTTGACTGGTGCCGCCGGGGAAGGTGATGGAGATCTGTTACTCAAGTCATGAATCAGTCTCAGAGCTTACTTCATCCCAACTTGGTTGTCTAGCCTGAGCGCTCTAGCCTTGAATGAAAGCATAAGCCATATTTGCTAATTCTAAACTGAAGTCCTTGTCCAAAGTCGTGTCTTTATTTTTGAAAAACACCTCTCACTAAAACCTCCATAATTCCCTCGGTTTTTAAGATAGAAACACAACTTCAACTTCCATTTGTACCTAACATCCTCACATATATTCCCAACTCAAAATCGCATTGCGAATCAGTGCGGTTGACCAGTTATTATTAAAAACCGCTTAAGTAAAAGTTTGGAGCGAATATACATTTGTAAAAGTTTTACACATGTGAATTACATTTAAATTATTTCCCACTTGTCCTTTGAGATCCCAACTGTTTCCTTTTGATTAAATCATTGCTTGTGTTTGCTTGCATCTGTTCAAAGCGGATCCCCTAGGAATGTATAATAATTTAAGTATTTAGAACATATTTTGTGTTTTTGCTCAGCCAATTTCAAAGCCATTCTGACAGTGAAAAGTCAAATACGTATTTCTCTTGTGTTTAAAGGGGGAAGGTGGGAGTGATATTTGGTTTGGTCTGTGTTATTCCTGAGTACCTGCTCTCTCCTCACATCTATTTAAATTGCCTATTGGTGGGTTGAGGTGTGTTGCAGGGGGAACCTGTAACCATAATGCTATCTGTTCCAAACCAACCCAAAAGTATTCCATTCTTTGCTGCATTATTTTTGTGTTCATTACTTGATTCCTAGTGCTTTAAAGATATTATTCATTGTTCTTGTCACCCCATTGGTGATTGTTGTTACCTATTAAAACTCTATTGTGATTTTAAATTCTAAATAAATAAACAAATAATTACCTTTATAACTAGTCTGATTCCTGGTTCAGTGTAACCTGGGGTGTATTTTGAGGAGGGTGTGGTATGAGTGGTATATCATTCAGAATATTGAACTTATAGATAAAGATAAATAAGGGTTTCATTTGCGCACTACATGCCAGGCGAGACTTGGGTGTGTGCCTGATTGAAATCCCTTAAAGCTGTGTTTAAAGGCCTGAGTGTTTACATATGAAACAAGTAGGTTGTAGATTCAAAAACCATATACTTCAATGTTTGAAAAATAAATAAGATGTAACTACTAATAAGTCTTTTAGGGAACTATTCAGATATACAGTGTTTACTTATTATGTGTATATGTGTTGAAGATGTTGAATTAACATGGATGTTCCCAAGATTTGCAACGGTTTGTGAGAAGGGCACCTCTGCAAAACCTTACCACAGAAATTGCACATGACCCCCTCAATCTCCTTTTTGCTGTGTTGGTCCTTTACGCAGAAATATTGACAACTGTCAGAATTTATTTCTGTGTACATTGCTTCCTCCGTGGAGGTAAAGCTGAAGCCAGCCACACCACCTCATCATCACTGCTAGTCGTAGTCATTTTGAAATGCAGGACCTTGGAGAAAAAATAAATGCTGTAAAAATTCACAACACAAAAAGGACTCTGCTGCTTATCATCAATAAAATAAAATATAACAAGCTAAAATAACAAAAAATGACAAACTACAAAGCACAAGACAAAGCTCTTGAAAGATTTAACTTATGTATCTCCCATGCAATATTTTTTTTTTCCCCGAGGACATGGACCTAATGTAAACAACCCATCGCAGGGGTCACTAATTTCTTGATATAGTGACAGTAATTGGTATTCATTAGTAAAGTATTTCACCCACACCTCCTCTGTGATGGATGAGTATATTGTCACTTTAGGTTTGACAGTTGTATTCCTCATGGTAGACCAAAAGGATTTCATATTGTGACTACAAAGATTTCTAATCAAAGACTGATTATCCCTTATATTCATTCCTATCTTCAGAGATTTAACTAGGTTCCTATGTGTTTGACAAATTTGCCTTTTACGTTGCAGGTATTGGGCAGCAGAGAGTTTGGGTCAATAAACTTCTGATTTTCCTGTTTTTAAGTCGTTTGGACTGTGCCACTTGGTTGTTGTATAACTGACATTGAGGTTTATTTTTTTATGATTGAGGCCAACACCCATTTTAAGACATTTCAGTACAATTTGGTTAATTGAATGTGTTCTTTCAGGTTGTTTAGTTCATTGGTGTACATTACATCAAATATATTAAGATTCTTCTTTAATAGATTCATAAGTTTGTTTTTGGTTTTGCTATTCCACTTGAGCAAGAGATCAGCCTGTTCAACCTCCAAAAAGGTTGGTTGAATCTCAAAAATTGAGTTTTAATATTAAGAGTGAATTATAGGATTGTGTGATCTCCTAGCCCTGAATTGGATGTAATCATCCTGCTGCATGTGGCTCTAATTGCAGCAGAAACATAGAATTAGTCAATCTTAGACTAAACATTACCTGTGCACCATGTATAGGTCAGTGTTTCTTTGGCAGATTCTAACCAAATTATTTGCCATTTTGAGAAGGGAAGAAGATGTGAGATTTCTGGCCCCTACAATTACTTGTAGTGAGTGATTTTTGCATGTCCGGGTAATTATTTATCTTTGCGCCCTCAAAGCAGTTGCAGTTAAAGTCCCCTCCTATGATGATTTGATTGTTGGAATTAATGTTTGTCCAATCTTCAAGTAGTGCTGTTATTTTGGAGAGGAAATCTGACAATCCAATTTTTGCCAGATTCCAATACAAATTGATAATCAAGAAAGTAAACACCACTTCATCTACAAACTCCATTTCAATGGCTAACAAGACATCTGATGAATGTATCAACCTTGTTTTGGAATTAGTACTTCTATCAATTGCGATAGCTAACCCCCCAATGGGACGTCCTACTTATCCTCTTTTAGCCGGAGAAGCAAATGTTTCTTAACCTCTACGTTGGAATTTCTTTCTCACCATCGTCTCCTGAAGTAGAATAATTGTTGGTTTGTTGGCAGACACAAGATTATAAAACCATGAGTTCATGTTATTTGAGACACATACATTCCACAACATTATGCTTATGGACTTGAAGCTAGGGTTGCGACAACCCTTGCTGAATGGTGATAAACGTTTCATTATTGACTCCACCCAGGACCAGTCCTGAACATTATTGGCGAGGGTAAAGAGTTGAGCCACCAGTAAGTAATTGGTGCCTGCGGTAATGCCTTCCTGCAACTCCGTTGAATTTATATTGGTGTGGTCCCTTATACAAGTTTCTATGAATTTAAAGGCATAATCTTTAGAGTTCATTGAACACATTTTGTATCCCAGAGTTATTAAATCTTGGTGCTGTTCCCAGATGAGCTTTGATAAAATCACTGAATGGAATACACAGATCATACGATAATCATCAATAAGTGGTAGCGTTACCCATTCAATGTCATCTGAGTTTAAGGATCTGAGTACTGGAAATTTCTTGAATACATCCAGCATACACAATATATTAATTCTACTAGTTCTATTCATTTTAATGTCACTTTCCCAACCCATGATTGTTTAGAGGTGGGATTGCAATTTACTTTGTGTGAGCTGAGTTATCAATGGTTGAGTCAAAGAAAGGTCATTTGGGCTACAATTCACCTCCTACATGCAACTATGTCTTCAGTTTTGAAATAAATGTCTGAAGACATGCCACACTTGTGACATTATGAGTATAAATCTTTTTAAAGTGTAGTCATACCAATATTTCAAATATTAGGTAGACAATTAAAACTTTTGTGTGTGTAAATGTATTACCAAAAGCTACACTAAGAACCTAACAAATGTAATTTACATATTTCTTGTTTACTCTGTGGGCGTCCTTCGTTTGACCACATGCACACATGAGAAGTTAATAATGACATTTAAAAATGTACACATAATTTTTTTAATTTTTTAAAACTGGGAATTTTTATTTATTCTTCTATTTGCACAGATAGTTGTGTGCAATGTGGAATACGTTTTTAATGAAACTTAATTTTAAAACATAATTTTTATTTCTACATTGCCATTAGAATACTTCGTTTTTAATTTGATGTTTGTCCTTTTTCTGGCCACCTACATATTTAACAAGCTAATTAAAATGTTGTATAGACTACTGTAAAAAATGCTAAAAACCTCAACGGTGTAATGACACAATACATTGTACTACTTTTCTGAAAACTTCAAAACTGCAAATAGAAGATCTTTAAACATTGAACAAACTAACACTTAATGTAGGCTGTTTTCATTGTTTAATTGAATTGGAATACTTTTTTTAAAATGTTGTGTGTGTGCTTATTTGGGCCACCTACACACATGACAAGTAAAATACAGTATATCTAAATCCTTCCGTAAAACTCTTATTAGTAGTTGGATGTAATTTATTTTACAAACATTGTACTTTATTGTTTTTATCTACATCCTATCTACATCCTACTGTTTACTTGTTTCATATGTAAACAGTCATGACTTTCTACAATCCTTAACACTCAAAATAATGTGCATGAAACCATTTAAATAACCTAGCATGTATAGGGACCACGTGTAGATATTAAAATATACACTGTTTACACAAAAAACAGATGTAGAAGATTGCAGAATGATGTTTTCTCTTCTAATGTATGTAATCTTCTATTTTGCATGTTTATATTCACAACAAATGTAAAACATATTTTTAAAATGGTTCTAACAACATTAAGTAAGAATTAATTAAACCCTTTGGCAATTTAGCTTGGTGCCTGACTGTAGAGTCATTACAAACAAGCAAATCTACTTCTGTATGCACCCATGTTGTAAAATGTCCACAGTGAATGGATGCCCCTCATGAAAAATAATTGCACAAATCTTAAACGTTTTCTTACTAACAGAAACTTGACTACTTACAAAATTAATTACTGACATTCGTCCTGGTTATGAGAGCCTTACCCTGATTCTTTCGCTCACTATCTTTCGAAGGGTTGCTGTTGGTACTCTTGTTCAGAGGAGAATTGCCTAGCATTTCGGTGCTGGACTGCCCCAGGTCAGGACAAAGCTGATATGTTTGGGAAATTTCTCCTCTGTGAAAGATAGTGAGCTGACAAATCTGGGTAAGGCTCTCATAAAAGGGACAAATATCTGGCAGAGAGTCTCCCAGGTCCCCCTTGTATCTTTGAAACAAAATCAATACATGCTTATTAAAAACACGATTTTGCAGTGTAGATTGTAAATTACAACCACAGTAACTGCATTGTATGTCATGCAATGCTTTTGTTAGAAGATCAGAAAAATGTACACTTTTGTGGTCAAGGATAGGAACATTAAACATCTTTCATAAATATCCCGAGTAGTGCAATGTTTCATATGTTTTGAACACATATGATTTCACTTGTAACATATTCCTACATATCTATCTTCACTAACAGTTTCCAACAGTAATACATTGAAGTCATTAGAAATGCTCTACTATCTGCCTGTGTATTTTGAGAAAACTCTTGATTTCCACTTGCAACAGCTACTACATTTCGGATTGACACTGCTGAATGTGTACTGTGAGGTTTCCCATCTGCAGCTATTTTAAGAAATGATAGTTCCACACATAGCTGCTTGTCTGCTGTGTAAGCTATTTCTTGCATCAATGGTGTCATTTGAAACAACATGCACAAAGCTGCATTAGATTAGCATTGAATCCTGTTTCATTACTAAATATACAATGACAGTATGTCATAGTTGAATGACTTCCAATTCCAGTAGATTCTGTTGTCTTTTAGTCTTAAGAGGAATGATTTTATTTGAATGTAGTTTCACTGACTCCTGATGTTTCCTCGGTAAGTGATTTGTAGGTACCGATATAAGGTTCAGCTGAGGAGCATACAGTACACGTAACCTATTATATTCTTAAATCCAAGAAATGTCAGCTATCACTGATCTTTCATCAAAATGTATCAAAAATTAACCTTCAATATGTTTCACACGTCTCGGAGCTACATATGACATTCCTTCTTTAAACAATGTATGACCAATGTCAATAAGTGCTACTTCTAAAGTTAAAGCTTGTGATTTATGAATAGTAATTGCATCTGCAGAGCACAATGGACATTGTTCTCTTCTTACAAGGGTATCATTTAAAAGCATGAAACATATGCAGAGGTACAAGAACACAAATGAGTTTCTACTACACAATCAAACTTTACTTCAATATGTTCAATATTTGTACTGTGAGAAAGTGTGAAATGCAATCACTCTTCCCATCACTCCATTGACTAGACCAATTTATACATTCAAGTTACTCTTTAACATTACTTGTGCATTGATGCACTGTTTTAAAACTGCTTCTAGATCTGCTATTTTAGAAACTGAATTCTCTAGTTGACCTAATCGAGCTTTTGCTCTCTTATCCAACTCTAAAGGCATAACATGACCATCTTAAACATCACACGATTTTATCTGAACAATATTGTGCTTCTCTGGCAGTAGCATTTTAGAGTTACATTTGTTGTACTCTGCAAGTGTGCACATCAAAACAACACAAGAAATCTTTCTTTCCCGAAGAGTCGATATGACATCAGACGAACTGCAATCTGCATGAAACATGTAAGAACTCTGTCTTCGCTTAGAGACTGCTTTCACATTCTCCTCAAGAAGACCTATATGAATCTTATTAAGCATTTCAGCATACTCCAAGTCTGCAGATTGCCTGATATTAATGTTAAGTTCCTGGAATTCCTAAAAATTCCAAAGGTTCAAATGATCAATACTTTCTATTGTTTTTTTACTAGCCTTAGACAGCAGTATTTTCACACAACACAAGCATGCCTTTGGAAACACATGGTAAAGCTGGGTCCTTAAATCCAAAGATTTTAAGCTGTCTGCTAGGCCTCTTGTCTTGGGTTGTATGACAAATCAACTTCTGGGGCACCAGTGGTCCAGGGATGAATATTGGTTTCTAAACCTTCAGTCAAACCCACACCTCTACTACATAAGAAGGAATCCGAATGGGATTGGAAGGACTAGCAAATTATAATCCTCCTTGTCTTATTTTGGAAACGTGGATGGGATGGCATGCTTATCGCCGAAAGGCTTTTGATCATTGGTTAGTTGCAACACAGCGAAAATACAATTATTACCCAAGGATAAACAGTCAAGTTTGTATAACAATATCTACTGATTTATTATCACAAAAGACAGTAGCCCACTACAAAAAAGCAACCCACTCTTTAAATGAATGCAAAGGACAGACAGTTTCAAAGAAGGAAAAGGGATTCACTGTGAATACTGACAGGAGGGTGCCGGTATAATAATTAATCACAATAGTTTGAGGATATTTGGTTTCAACAAAAAGGGAGAAATGGGTCATACAATGTCACTAGGTACCTTCGGAGAAGCATAAGGGGGGACCGAACCACAACGTACCTTGTGTTGTAGGAGTAGTTTGTGCTTGATAGGGTCGACTCGGTTTCACGGTGCAAAAGCTTCTGCGACTGAGTTCAAGATGCGACACAGTTGCGGATACAGGCGGCAGGCAGTTTGGTGAGCGAAGCTGGATGGACGGCTTCAGGCAGGCCTAAATGGCAGCTCAGGGTCAGGAATCGTTGTCTCAGTACTCGTCAACGGTTCTGAAGTGTTGGTTGAGGTGTCTCAGCTGGCTTTAGCGACTGTGGTATAAGAACTTTCATCGGTGCAGTGGGTTGCAGCACGAGAGTCTTGTCTGGCTCGAATAAGTCCTTTATGACAGATGTCGGTAGATGCTTGTCGATGCACTCCTCCTTGCTTCTTTACTTGGCTCATATCGTCCTTTAAGGCGGATGGCCAAAAGATGAGGTGAATGTTGCAGGAGGCTGCTTTGTACTTGGTTTGGTTCAGAAACTCTCTGGCAATTCCTACCCAGGAAGCTTGCTTCAAGCATAGCAGGGCATGCTGTGTGCTGGAGGTGTACCAGTTCTGGAGCTGGTGGAGGGTCCTCTGGATTCAGTATCTCCCTCTGTTCCCTGGGAGATGTTTAGGTGAGGGATCTTATCTTGCTTCCCGCTTGGAGGTTCTGGCCTTCCTTCACTGGCAGAAGATGTAAGTCAGATTGTACCTTCAGCTAGGGTACATTGATGAGCTCTTCCTTCTGCTTCTGGTGCAGCCTTCAGATGATCTGCCAAAAGGGGGGCTGTGCCCTCTTTTAACACCAAATGGACCACAGGGATTGGTGGAGGCTAACCCTACCTTAATTAACCAATCCTGGGTCCCCACCAACAATCCCTTGTATGCATGAGGTCATAACCAGAGTACTTTGCAACAGAAAGGGTAAATGGGGTGAAAGCATGTAATACTAAGTCCCACCTATCTTCCTGTCTGTTGTGGATCAAAGGATCTCTCTGGTTAATGGATCTCTCCGCAGTTCCTGATTAAAGTGGCAGGTCTGCCCTGAAACTGCAGCTAGACCAGACTTCCTCTTTAAGTCAACCACATACTCCCAGACATGACATTTTACTGTCAATATATATTGAGGGCGGGTGCTGGCATAAAGTTGGCAGTTGCATACGAAAGGGTGTTATGGTTTCCTGTCTCCTTTGTTAGCTTCTGCAGCCAGGCCCCATGTTGGACTGTTATAATTAAACTCTGATTAGTATGTGAATGCTGCCAACCGCTAGAGGGTTCAACAAAAGGACAGGGCAGATCCATGGAGCCTGTTTTAGTTAATAAGGCTGGCCATGGCAAGGGGGAAGAGTTGCCTCTCCCCCTTATGGAGATGCATCGCTTATTCCATCTGTCAAATCCCAAATAAATATGACAGGGGGTACTGCATCTGTTTGCTGTGTCCACCCAGAGTACACGGGTCTATGTGTATGTTGTGTGGTGAGCATAGGAAAATGTGTGCGGATTTGTCTTACATATTTTCTCCAGAAGTTGATCTACCATCATTCTATTACATTTAAAATTTCAAAAAAATCCCTGGCAAGCGCACACCCAGGCGACTGCACACCCAGCGTGCGGATAGCCGAATTCCTCACAGGATGCTTCGACACCAGGGTTCTACAACCATGTTTGACTTCCCATATGTGTCTCCCAGGCCGGTAACGTGTGGTTGCACGTCCTGCAGGAGAGACTGAGAGCTAATTTGTCATTCTACTGGCAGTCTACTCTGTTTAGTATGCTCATCTTGTTCCTACTAAATGTTCCTAATTCTTCATCAAGCAGCGAGTTAGCATGCCTGGCCTTGTCCTTATCGCCAGTGCGTCGTCTGGGCATGCCAGAACACACAGGTGTGCGTGCGCACACACACACACACACACACACCACACACCACATACACCAGACACATCTACACAATCACTCTCTCGTAAATGCTTTCTGTTTTTGTTTAAACAACCAACACTACTGTCTGTACTTTTCAGTTCAGCCTGGAAAGGATCCACCTCGCATGGTTGACCTGTGTTGGCGTCAGCACAAGTTGTCCTAAGAGCATACAGGTGTGTGCATGACAGGTGAGTATTAAAATCCCCTATAGACACAAGCACCGAGAACCCCCAGAAAGAGAGGGCGCGCCGTGCAGGTGAAAGCTAACTTGAATCCTCACCCAAGGTCAGATCCGCGTTGCCTGACGCGGAATCCCATGGTTCCTCTGAAAGTAGGGGTTGCATTCCATGCCTTCACAATGTGCTCTCCTGTTCCATTCGCGTGTGTAACGTGAAGGTGAGCAGACCATCTATGTGAGTGAAGACGAATGGAGATAACGTTCCATGTGTTCCCTGAGGGAATCTGAAATGTCGGGTGCATTGCCAAGCAACATTTGTTGACTGCATTCATTCAAAAGGTGGCCAGTGAGGAGAAGCTGAAAGGACCGTTTTATTCCCTCCTCCCCCTGCACTCTCTCCTCTCCGTCTTTGCCTCCCTTCCTTCTCTCCCTTTTCGCCCCTTCCCTCCTTTCCGCCAGCTTACTCGCATGGAGCTGTCCGGCTGAACCCCCTCCTCCCCACCGCCCCATCCGTCACCTCGCTGCAGTATTGACAGCCACGGGGATGGTGCTGCCGAGTGAATCACGCAGATGGAGACACCAGAAGGAGACGCTTGCTCCCTGCCTGCCGGTCTCCGCAGCCTGCCTGCCACCTCCGAGCGCAAAACTTCCAAGGGCGGCCCCCTCCCACCCCGCAGCCACCGTCTGAGGGGACGGCCCCAGCTCACCGCCAGGCGCAGCCCCGGTGGAGACGGCGTTAATATTTAGAGGAAGGAGCCGGAGAGAACGGAACGAGGGCTTAGGTAAGAACTGCAAATCGCTCAATCGACCCGCCTGCCTTTCTCTTAACAGGTCTCCTCTGACTGGCAGGTGAGAGCAGCACATTGCGGACAGGGGCATTTACTGGGGGCAGAGTTTGGAAACATTGCACGGCAGACAGACAAGCGGAGGGGGGTTAGGGAGGGAGCACAGGCTCTCATTGACCGGCATCTGGGCTTTGGCGGCCAGTGTGTGGGGAGACAGCCGGCTTGCTGATGTTCGGCACTTCATTAAAAGGCAGCCACGATGTGTGTGTGTGTGCGTTTCCGCAGGCTGCACCTTTATTAAATGCACATAATTGGAGTCGCCGCGCTGCTGTGTCGGTGAGGGGGATGCGATTGTTTACAAGTGGGATCTCCATCCCTGCTGCTGTGTGCAGTCTTAGAAGATGTCCCTATATATGGTATAGCTGTGCGTTGCCGTCTAGGTCTGCATGCAGCGGTGATGCGTTATTGTGACTTTATGTGTGCGCTCTCCATAACACACAACGCCACTCCACACATCTGCCAACACCCGAACACAGGCGCATGTATACATAGCTGCTTTTTCCCCTTTGCTGCATCCCATGCGCTGACCTGGCTACATGTAGACCGTGCACGCATTACGCTGTCAGCCAGCGTCTGTGAAGCGTGGCCTTTGCCAGGACCATGCTGCCATGCCAAGCAGACAAGGCGTGTTGTCAGAAAATGGCAAGATCTGATATTACACGGACACTAGTCTGGCTAATTAAACTTCTAAACTGTGCAATTGCTCGGGCTGTGCACTGGGTGATCAAAGCACTGCACCCAGCACCTGCATACACAGCAGAAAGGAAGGCGAGGGGGCAAGCATGTAACTGGGCACCTCGTGTAGAAAGTAAGACAGCATTACTATCGGGAGACCCCTGAAGTACCCTGGTAGATGATCCAGGTAACCCAAACACCATTCAGAAGCATGTTATTGCGGAAACATGGCACATGCCACAGATCCTTGGACATGTACACATTACCCAAAGAACGCCATTATTCTGACTTTGAAGCACCACGCCCGACACCCCTCCCCCTAGAACCTCCACCACCCACAAGCACATAGACATATACAAGTGAAATACACACACAAGGCCCTCGTAATAAATGCATATGGATTACGTCACACGGCACGCATGCGTGACAGAGACTGACTTTCTTTGCACCCAAGAACAGGAATGACTGCACATTTGCAACCTTTCAATCTCACAATTACACAAATACTCTGACAGGTATACGCAGCATGCACGCACGATTACCAACTCCACTGTGCATCCTTACACACACGCACACACACACAGAAGCAACAAATGTAGAGGCGAGCGCTTTTAGCACCTAATAATAGACCCATGGACCACCACCAGCACCCGAACATGGACCTGGGCTGCAACATACCTACAGGCGCCCACAGAGCAACAATTGGCAACACTGGCAGGACTGCCAGGCCGCTACCAATAGTTAATGCTGAAACACATAAACAGGAACACAGAACGAGTGCAGCCTACCACATGCAGCGCGAGCGTGGCAGGTGCAGCTTTCCAATACCAGACACAGGCACGCCCACTGGCATGGATACAGATGGGAGCTGAAGCATCCAATCACAGAAGTCCACTAGAAGTGCCCTCAACTTGCACGACCATCACAATCTAGAGATACTGGATCTCTCTACACACATTAGCAGACACTCCCAACAATCAACTAGTGAAAAACCAACCAGCATAACTTATATGTAAACACACAAACCAAGTGCATGTTAATTATTACCCGCTAAACATAAGCACACCTACTTCTCTATGCAGCTCTTCCCCCTCAGTGCTTTGAAACATACAGTGCTATACAAGCAACCAACATAACACTATATTGGCTGCTTCCCTCTACTTATCCAAGTTCTTCTCTTCACACTTAGCGCTTTGAACTGGCCTGGCAGCATACGGTGCTATATAACCATCCAACATAACACTATATTGGCTGCTTCCCTCTTCTTCTCCACGTTCTTCTCTTCACACTTAGCGCTTTGAACTGGCATGACAGCATACAGCGCCATACAAGCAGCCAACCTAAGTTATCGGTTGTCTCCAATCTTCTGTTTATCCCTCCCTCTACTTTTCTTGTCGCGCTTTTCTTACTTTGCCGTTAGCGCTTTGGGATGCTAGGATGGCACTACATAAGGCACTACTTAAACACCCCAAAACGAGACATGCCATAAATTCCATACACCAATGAACACATGGAAATCGGTTAGACGATATAAAGTAGACGCTGCCAACACCATGTCCACAGATGCACTCCCAAGCCCATAGCCTCAACTATGAGCAACCTCCCTCCATCCTTTAAACGTGGGTGTTACTGCAACAACAAATAGCCATGTGAGCAATAAAAGACCGCTGCAGCGGCAGGCATACACACCACAGAACAAGACGAATCCTGACCCACGTCTGCATACTCATCCCGAGAAGATGGAGTGATGAGGCTCAAGCCCTGGTATCCAAACACCACCGCTGATGGATACAATCTATCAGCAAGAAGATGACAGACAGCCAGACAAACACACCCTGCTGCACGTAGGACCCGAATGAACTGCATGCAAACAACATGTAACTTCCAAAACGTGCATGCACAGAGAGGGAGAGGCAACTGTTGCTGCACAAGCAGTGACAGATTGCAAAGTATGAACACACTCTTACAAGTACACCATTGCAGATATGCACACACAGTGCACCGGCGACACATCGACCAGAAAGGGCCCTATGGCCTTATCACTAATAAATTTGCTGTATAGCCTGGAGACTCTGCTGCAATCCCACGTTCACCTGTGCCTCCGACCTCTTATCTGTTCAATTGCGAGTGCTTAGGCACGGGCTTACTGTCGATGCAAAAACGACACCTTACAGATACAAGCTGCAGAACCTATAGCACTCAAAAAGCAACAGGCAGCATCTTAAAATAAGACTCGAATAGTCTGTGACCAAAGGCAGTGGGCGGGACATCCTTCAGAAGAAGAGTGAGTGAGGACTTGGAGCCAGGTGTGCAACCCACACGCGTACAGGAACACCAGCACGGCCGCCAGCGACCAGCAGCAACGCAGACGAGTCCTACTCACACATTAATGCACGCAATCTCCCAGAGTCGAGCGACACGCAATTAAAACCCAAAGCTCCCTGCAGAGATAGGCCCAGCACCCACACACTGTCGCCTGCTAGCATGCAGCCTGCGCCACGCTCCCTGAACGAGGAGTTTCTCCCGGGCAGCACAGGGCGTATTTTCCAATTATCAAACAACCCTAGAATCGTTTGCCTACGAGAAGCGAAAAGAACGAAACGGATAGATAGATCAGACAAAAATAGTTGGTGTCATTCTAGAAACTTCATGGACTATTTACAGAGCATTTTAGGTGTAGGATTCTAGCACTATGCTTTATAAACTGCTTTGACCCTGGACGTCTGGTTAATTCAATATTTGAAGTTTCTATGCACTGATATCCATTTATTTATTTACTCATATACTGGAGGAACAGTGCTCCTTTGACCACAAAAGAACGTACAATAGATACGATATCAGATTTAACGGGAAGCAGTGAGCTTCTTGCAATGGGGTGAGTTTCAGGGACATTCGGACCTAGTTGTGGAGGGGTATAAGCAGAGGCGTAGGCAGGGTAGGGCCTGAAGGGCAAGGCCCACCCAAAATCTGTAAATGCCCATTCAGCAGCGCTGTGTGGGCATTTACAGATATTTTTGTCAGTGCAGTGGGTCCAACTACATTAGCTTCAGGCCCCATTTGCGAGACAATCCTGGCTACGCCTTTGGGTATAAGTGGACATACATAGATTAAGGACAACCAGCATTGGACATTTATAAGTGCAGGTAGGCAGTACGCCGCTTTGCTCAGGACATCCAGTGCAAGACTGGAGGCAGTAGAAGTGAGAGACAGAGGCAGGTTAGAGGCAAGGAAAACATGTTAGCTAGCAAGCAGATGAGAGGTACATTAAGAGGGGAACACAGAGGCGAGGAGGCTTGGTGGGGAACTTCTATTAGCTGTGCTTTGAGGAGGGGGTCCCAGGGAACACACATGGGTTCTTTGTCTTCCAACACTCTCATATTTTGCAAGTATCGATATTCCATATGTCCACTTTTCTTGGTCTATTACTATTTTCCGGAGCAACTGCGTTACGTTTGGAAACATTTTGTGCAGGGCACATTTCACCAACTGTATGTGGGAAGAGTAAACACATTCTTCTATGCACTAGTAACCCAACCATGTTCCACTGGCTGCCACGCCTGCTCTGTAATGGCTTCTGGTCAATGAGAAGTTCCAGTGCAGAAGTCCAGTCTTATGGCCCCATCGTGGACTGTTGTTTGGACTATGATCAATATTACAGGCCTCATTTGGGCAACTTGCATGGTTTACCTTCCTATGACTCGATATTCACTAGTGCATCATGTGGTGTTTGTTTATATGTTTGCCCCACTGAAAACTGTTTCAATTGGTTCTACCTACTGCATCTTGGGCTATGCACTGCATCTTAGGATATATACTGCATCTTGGGCTACATACTACATCTTGGGCTACATACTAGATCTTCGGCTGCATACTATGGCTTGGGGTACGCACTGCATCTTGGGTTTTGCACTTTATCTAGGGTTACACACTGCATCTTGGGCTAAATACTGCATCTTGGTGTGCATACTGCATCTTGAGCTACATAGTGCACCATGGGTTACATGGTGCATTTTGAGCTACATACTGCATCTTGGGCTATGTACTGCATCTTGCACTACACACTGCATCTTGCGCTACACACTGCATCTTGGGCTATGTACTGCAAAATGGGATATGTTATGCATCTTTGCCTACTGCATCTTCATCTATGTACTGCATCTTGATCTTTGTGCTGCATCTTGGATTAAATACTGCATCTCAAGATATGCACTGCATCTCGAGCTATGTACTGCATCTCGGACTACGTACTGCATCTCGGGCTATACACTGGATCTTGGGCTAGATGCTGCATCTGGGGCTATGTACTGGATTTTGGGCTATGTGCTGTGTGTTGGGCAATGTATGATATGATATTCTGTGGCATTTATAACGCGCCTGTACACAAGTGTTTCTAGGCGCGACAATATCGATCTTACTAGGCCTTGTGTCATTCAGAATGTGCAAATGCGGGTAAGAGGGAAGGGGAGATGTTCCAGGGGGGATGTGAAGGGTAAGTGCAGTTAACTCACAAGTGCCGCCAGCGGGTGGCTCATAAGTGCAGAGAGAAGGAACTGTAGGGTTGCAGACACAGACCCTTAAGTGCTGGGGAGCCCGGAGGCAGTGCAAGGGCAACTGAACATGCAGGAGCCTGGGCCTGAGTTCAGAGGGTGACCAGTGCAAGGAGCAGTCAGGTGTATCAGCAGGGGAGAGGAAGAGAGAACTCAGAAGCGAAAGTAAAGGTCTTGAGTTGCTTCCGGAACCAGAGGAGGCTCTGCTCAAGCTCGATAGAGGCCGGGAGGCTGTTACAGAGGGAGGCCCCAGCCGAGGAGATAGATCTGCCCCCAACTCTCTGCTTGGAGAAGCGTCTGACTCTCAGAAAGTTGGAGGTGGAGGAGCGCAGAGCTCAAGAAGGAAGATGTTTTGGAAGAGAAGGTTGGAGGTAGAGCGGTCCCAGGCCCCAGAAAGCCTTGTGGACAATAGAGAGGGTCTTGAAGTTAATCCTTGCAGTCACAGGGAGCCAGTAAAAAAATGTTCAGAGTTGGAGAGATACGATACCTGGGCTTGAGGCCAAAGACAAGTGTTGCAGTCCTGTTCTGGATAAATTGTAAAGTTCGAAGAGTAGAGGCAGGGAGATTTAGAAAGAGGCTGTTGTAATAGTCCAGCCTAGAGAGGACGAGAGCTCTAGAGACAAGGAGCTTCTGGGGGAAAGTGAGAAAAGGAAGAATACCACTGAGGAGGTGCAGCTGAGAGTTTGACTTCATAGAAATGTCCGAGATGTGAGGAGAGGAGAGGGTGGAGTTGAAGATGACAACAAGGTTCTTAGCCTCACAGGAAGGAGCAGGAAGAGGGCCTGGAGTGGGAAGCCAGAGAGAGAGAGGAAAGAAAGTAGGGGGTGTCCCAATGAGTATGATCTCAGTCTTACTGGCATTAAGGCAGAAATCATTGGCAGCACACCATTCCTGAATTGCGGCCAGACAGTCTGATATGAGAGAAGAAGCACAGGTGGCTAAGGTGAGCCTGAAAGAGAGCTGAGTGTCATCCACATAACATTGAACATTGGGGCAGAAAGTAGCAACGCGATGGGCAAGAGGTGCCAGATAGTTGTTGAAGAGCCAGTGGGAGAGGATAGACCCCTGGAGAACACCACAAGTAGAGAGAGAGAGAGAGAGAAATAGAAGAGAGGACAGACCCTAGTTGGACCTAATAGGGTTGGTCAGTGAGAAAGGAGGTCAACCAGGCCAGAGCCTGATCAGTAATACCAAGGTTGTCGCTGAGGCAATTGAGCAGTATGGCACGGTTGACCGTGTCAAAAGCAGAGGATAGATCTAGGAGAATAAGGACAGATCTATGTACTGGATTTTGTACTATGTACTGCATCGTGGGCTATGCAGTGGATCTTGGGCTAATTGCTCCATCATGGGCTATATACTGCATCGTTGGCTAGTGCTGCACCTTGGGCTATGTGCTGCATATTGGGCTATGTGCTGTATCTTGGGCTACGTGCTGCATCTCAGACTATGTACTGCACCTTGGGCTAAGAGTCCATCTTGCTATCTTGCCATGTCATTAATGCTCTTGTGGGTCAATACCGCTTTCACACAAATCTAGCTTGCACTTCCATGTTTGATCATTCAGCTCATCGCAGCATATCCTTGTCAATCTAATCTCTGTTGCCACACACTGCTTCATTTTATCCTCTAGCAATCCTGTCCAGGCCTACACTATTCCCAAACAATAAACAATCTCTTCCTTCTGGTATCAACAGTCACATGTGACATGTATGGATCATCTCCCATACAGTGACAGAGGCAGATCCTGGTACTGACAGGGGCCACACAATCCCCATGGGGCACTAGCCAATGTTACTTTACTACTTTGTGGGAAGTAGGTGGGGTTCATTAGAATCTCGAAGAAGCCATTTTTGCGTGGAAGGAGACCCTGCTGGTCCCCCCGCCCCCACCATCTCTGCCAATGTTCACACATTACCTGTAAACACAAAACCTACCCACGGCCTAACCACAAACACAGTCATGCACTGTGCTGAGTAAACATACACATCCGTTTATACCATGTTTGGAGTTATTGAAATCCCAGCTCACGTACCCACTGCAGTCCCGGCTCCAGGAAGTTTCATCTGGGTGGGCCTAATTTGTGATAAGGGGTGCCAAATCTTCATTGGGAGTGGGTGTAGGAGTACCCTAAACACATTGAGCCAGATTTCCCAGATCAGTGATAAAGCAACACATATTTTCCCAGCTCAACAGGTTTAGTCTGACCACTTTAAAAGGTGCAGAAGCCTGGATTCAAACCCAGGGAGTTAGGACCAGGGGTGAGACACTTACCCCTAAGACTACTTGAATGTCTGTTCAGGATGTTTGTAAGGTTTGCACTCAGTATCATGATTAAAGAAGGGCTTCATGGCCAAGATTGACAGAGGGCCCTGCATAGGCTGAGCATGAGTGTAGAGGTTAGGGTGGTAGTAGTTAATGGCTGTTACAAATGCAACAAATGTTCAATGTTTAAGTATTTTTCCTGACATGAAGTGATTTGCCCAGGATCATCGAATTTGTTCAAGTGGGAAATCTACTCTCTCATCCCATTTGCTCATCCCTTCCATAATCACATGCTCTCTAGTACCTCTTCCAATGGATTCTGCTCGCCTTTTCCATCTGCTCCATTGTTGCTGTCCATAAACTCCCAGAGTACTTTGATCTTCCATTCCCTACTCACTTCAGCTTCCATCCACCCACCCTTCTCCATAATAACAGCTATTGCCAAAGCATGTAAAATAAAAACTGTATGGTTAGACCCCTGAACAAGAGCCTGAGAGGTAAATCCCAATTAATTGTGCCCTAAGAACAAAATGTGTGTACATTTTTTCAACATAATGTTATAAATGAACTATAAAAACAGTACAGAGAGAAAGAGAAGCAAGCAAAATAGTGTGACGACATCAATATACCTATCTTCTCTTTCCTTCCCATCTGCTTTCCCTTTCTATTCTATTCACTGCTCCCTCACCTTTCACCCCAATCACCTTCCACCAGCTCCCCTAATCACCACTCCCAACTACCACCACTCCCACCTATCTTCACCATGCCTTCTTGTCCTGTCTGGGGAGAACAGAGGAAAACACCTTCTCTTCCTCTGTGAGGCCTGAGCGACGAGGCTCCAGTACTTATTAAATCCCAGATGGTATAGGCTCAAAAATGCCCCCTTGGACACTGTGGGTACTCCCAGCAGGCAATGGGGGAGGTATTTGTGATCCTGCCATCTTGTTGTGAAAGACAGACCCTCCTCCAGAATACTGAAGCATGGAATAGGACATGTTATCTCTTCCAAAATGATATTTTGAAGCACAAAATTATATTTTTTGTTGCATTTTTGCAGCACAATTTAATTGAGTTGAGGGTGTGAGGGAGTGCCAGCAGGCAGGTGAGAGATCCAAAGGGGAGCGGGATGCTGGATCAGGGGGCATATGGTGAAGGTTGAAGTGTTTCTGGCCTCCTGGTATTGCTCCAGGTGTGGCGTGGCAGAGAGGAGGCAGTCCTTATGCCGTACATAGTAATATGTAATTGTCCATGATGAGGTCTTGTTTGTCATGTTTGCTTTGATTTGCTGGTGAATGTCGCAATTTGGTTCAACAAATGCAGCATTATTTTTTCCAAGAAATATGAGTGTGTGTCTTCTTGGCAGACTCTGCCCCCTGCACTGCCCATCTATCAAACCATGAGTGAGGCTTTTTTAGAATAGGTTATATTAGGGGCACCTCATTTTGGCAGGCATGGCACAATGAGATTAAATGATTTACCCAGGATCATACACTTTGGTTAAGTGGCAAAGCCAGGATTTAGGCATAGTCTTAAAGTTGGGTACTTGACCACACATCTTCCCAGCTCAAGTTATTACAAATATGTGCAGATGTTTGGTTTTGCATACATTAAAAAAACACATTTTACGTATTATTTTAAAAATGCACAAGTGACATGATAAATCAACGTGACAGTGTATATATACACCACTGTATAAATGTGTTGCTGAAAAAGAGCAAGTGGGCTCATTTTGTTTTGAATCCTACATTTCATGGAGTGGACAACTCCTGTTGGCATGTTAGAAAAATGGCCCTCCATATGCAATTTTAATTTTTTCCACATAGCACTGGAAAAGTAAATAGTAAAACACAGGAAACATTGCCTTTGTTCTTCACATTTCCATTACATGTCTAGAAAAGTGTAACCCCCCGAAAATAATGATTTTGGGGAGCCATCTACAATGGAATCTGCCAGCTTTTACAAGGTGTAAAAGTCAGGTGGTTTTCACAGGAATCCATTGGTTTTCCACCAGCATAAAAATATATGCTGGTGGAAAATCAACTGGATTCGGCTGTGGGACCTTTAAGAACAGGCACACATGTAAAATCTGCTCTGCTCTCAAGCAAATAAAAAATGGCGGTAAATTATTTTTGGCCACTTTTTCCACTCTGCTTCACTTGGAAAAGTACCCACTATAAGTGTAGCTTTATTTTCCCTATCCTAATTGGAAGCTCACAATTTCCAGCATACAAATTAACGAGAACTTACAAAAAATCACATGAAAACCCTACAAGGTAATTTTTTCCAAAAAACCTGTTCTGTATACCACAATTTCAAATTACCCAACAATCACAGTTAAATAGCTTTTTAAAACCTTACATAATTTTAAGAAGAATTTACCACAACAATGTTCACTGCCAGTTGCCTTTTCTCATTCCAAATCACTTTCTGTTCTATATAATCTGCTCATGAGACACATTAAGTGATAAACCCTCCCTGGGAGGGACTGTGCCGCACTGACTGTCTTTCAGGGGAGAGAGGCCAAGCAGAGGGGTACGGGGGTGAAAGCATTTGTCCCTTGTCCGACTGTTGAATCTATCTCTGATTGGACATTGCAGGTAATATGTAAATACTGCTTTTTAGGCTTAAAGATGTACCCCTTTCATATTTTACCAGCAGCATTATAGGAAATGTTCTTTTCTTTTGTTATTTTCCAGGTACTCATGAATAATCTCCTGAAAGGAAAATGTTTATTGGGAGATAAAGAATAATCCTTATGTCCTGCTCCCCGCACCCATGTCACTGGTGGGATATCACAGTAAATAATGTCCATTTCTGGCACTGCCAAAACAGCCAGATCCCAGCACATATTGCCTTCTAAACATGACCCACAATAAACATGATCTATTCAGCTGGCATACAAAACTCTCTTAATAGTCAACAGTATGAGGTTATCAAGTCAGTTTGAATCATAAAAAGTTCTGGCAGGGCAGGCTAGGCTTGCACACACACAGATATGTTATATTATGGTTGAACCCCACTGGTAAGCGTTTATGTGAAGAAGATCTGAAACACGGCCATGCTTGTCATCCTAGCCTTGACATGTTCAGGTAGGGCCTTGTTGGGCTAACAGTGAGGTGCAGCTTGGTTACCTAGGTGTAACAAGCAAGGAACCCACATCTGGGCATATACACGTTCAATTGCTGAAACTAATAGGCCTTGGCAAAGGCAGGCATTACCACAAGTGTACCAACTGGCCATGAGTTGGTAATAGCTGGAAACTGGTGCTGGTACCTGGGCATATTATGCAATTGCCTGGCAAATAATACCTATACACAAGTTAAAAGTGTAGGCTTTGCAATAGCTTGTTTTAGAGAGGACTGCAGGGCAAGGAACACATGCACGTTGCACACACATTGCTTATAAATGAACAGGCTAAAGACAGACATTGTTAGGAGATTTTGATTGCACCAGCAGCTCCTTTATAGAGGCATCTAAGTCATCAAACACTCTGAGGAATGCATAGATATAAGACTAGCAAGACATATACAGCACACATGTTGGTGTTGGATTGCGAAAGAGCTTGCTCGAAGAGTTCCCAGGAGGGTATGCTTCCTTGGGGAGGGCCAGGTAATTAGTCTGAATGCTATAGGGATAAACATGGCAATGGGTAGTCAATGAGTTTGTAAATCACCAAACACACCTATAAATTGTGTGTCCCACATCACATCCCATCTCCATCCTATCTGTGCTACAATGCAAGAGTTCTGGCTTACACCTAACGACCAAAACTAAAGAAAATATGGATGTAAGTATCTGAATCAATCGTAACTACCAGCATTGCTTTGGTCAGCCTCGCAGGCCATTGTTTGAAAATCAACCTTAGCCCTGCCACAACTGTGAGCAGCACTGCCTACACTGCCAGTCCACACGCCCTAACGATACCTTTGGTTTCTTGTGTTTCAGTGCAGAGGGGATATGGCCTAGCAACTGAGATTGAACTGCACCAAGCGGTAGCAGAAGCAAGACTTATTTGTTAATGACTTGTTCTTGTCTGTAACAGCACTGACATACCAAAGGATTATGGCATAGAAGGATGCCCAAAGCAATGATAGTGGTAATGTTGATTCAAAACCTTGCTTCTATCACCTTTTGGTTTTATTACACTCTCCCCTCCAGAATGACATATTTCTTATTACCAACTTTATTTTTTCACATACACCCAATTAGTAAATTCAGCAGAATATACACCTTGAATGTCATTTGTAAGGACTGTCAGTCAGTGGATGCTCCTGCTGCAGAAATCTGTGTGCAAGTAACATCAGCAGCCATTTATTGCTTGAAATAGTTAACCATTTTATTAAGCATGATGGGAATAATGGTTCTATTCCCACAAAAAAACATACTTTAAAATACAGAAATCAACTTGCGATTTTAGGATTGAAAAATAGCTACCTTGTAACTGAGATGTTGGAAATGTAGGTTAGATGAACTGTGCAGTTAAAACACAGGGGGCCTCATTCCGAGTATGGCGTTAAGGGATAGCGGCCACCGCTAACGAGAGCGGTGGCGGTAATCCCTTACCGCCATACTCCGAGTTCCCTTAGCGCCATGGTGCTTTTAACACCTGCTTTTAGCAGGCGTTAAATACCATGGCGCTAAGGGACCTTGATGTTAATTACGCCACCGTAATTTACGGTGGCGTAATTGACGCCTTCCCCACTCCCATTATGCCCTATGGGGCGAGAATGGGAATGGGGAAGGGTAAATGGGGATTGGGGAATTACCGCCCCGCCAACCTTGGAATGGGGCGGTAATTCCGCCAACCACCAAGGCGCTGCCGGTCCGGGTACGGCGTCAACCAAGGCGTTAATAGCGCCATTGGTTAGCGCCGTACTCGGAATGAGGCCCAGGATCTTGCTAGATATATTTTAGGCAGCCTTCTGGAGCAAGTGTGCTACCACTGGTGTGAAATGCTTTTGTGCTCATTTGTGCTGTCATGGCTGTGGAGCATAAATCATTGTCCAGGGCAAGCAATCACATTTTGTCCGGGCCGCCTGCAGTACAGTCCCTCAGAAGTTGCTGCTACATGTTTAGAGCAAACTACCCTTGCCTGCCCTGACTACCCCCCACCCCCCTAACCATCCCAGTTTAGCACCACTGGAAAGGGCTCCTTTCTAGGGTGAGGGCCTGCGGGTAGTCTTGTGGGGGGGCTGCCCCCATGGCCTCCTGGGCCTGACCCACTGTACCTTGATAACATTAGGCACCCTTTATTGATATGATTAAAATTGAGTAGAGGGATCCCCACATGGTCCTTCGTCACTCCACACACACCCAGACCCAAGGCGGCCAGTAGGACCAGAGTGCAAGGCTCCACAATGTTTGCTACACCGATTATAAAAACGGCGGAAGTGATTGAAAGAGCAGATAATACATATCCTCATGTGCCTGTAAGCAAAATCAATACCTACATAATGGCACCATAGTTTCTGTGCTCAGATGTTTCCATTGCCATCCTATTTACCATCTTTTATCATATCCAAGCAGCCTGCCAAATTCTAACCCTACCTTATGCATACATTTAATACGTCACCTGCCAGGGCGCACAATCAGGCGATGTGCACCTGAGCGGTGACACCCTTGTTTTATTTACGTGGACTCGCCTTGGCTCCTCCCTTTTATATGTGTGGAGGCATGTCAGAGGTGGGGGGTGCACGCTCTTCATGTGACTCCTTTATTGAGGGTCAGCCACTTCACTCTGCCACTTTTGACGCTAGAATGGCATGCTCCCACATCTCCCATCGCAACTCGGTCTTCCCACATGTATGTCGCGTGATTGGGTAGTGGACATCCTTAGGTTGTCACTGCTAAGGCTTGTGTGCTCTGTTAGGACACTGCCTCTGGAAAATGCACCACCCGGAATATGCTCTTCTCTCAAACCCATCTCATGCTCACCGAATCACACACTCTTTAATTCGCATCATTTACTTTCTTGTTGAAACACAGATGGGTTGCATAGCGCCTCAACTTTTCAAGATGGGCCATCCTTTTATCCTGAACCCTTATATTTCAAAATATACATACAACCCTTTGCAGGAGTGAATGCCCAGGAACATGTCCTCTAAATAAAGTACCCCTAGGTTGCAATGTCGCCATTGGCCCAAAAAGGTATCCTTTGACCAAACTTGAAACACTTAATTCCCTGAACATGTAGCTAAACGAACTGAATGCTTTTGTTTGTTTATAAGGAATTGTTCATTTCAAATCCTTCAGCTATGGTCATTGTTAAATATTATAACGGCATCTGATCCACCTACTGCGACAATAGTGCCCACTGTTAATACATGCCCTCTGCTACCATTACTGTTCATTACTTGCTGGTAAGGTGCTAATTAACAGGCAAACACTAGAACGCTGTGCACAAACCAGCGACTGCCTGTGGCAAGAGAAGTTCTACAGGCTAGCTGATGAATTGATTGGTGATGGGCCAATCTAATGCGAATTATAACATACATTTGCATGAGCATGGTCCATGAAGCATGTAAAACCGCAGTAAAATATTATTCATGTAGTAGTGCATTCTTATGAAGTTGGCAGCAATGTTACCGGCAATAGCTACTAGTACCATGTGTGCATTTAATACACTGAAATCCACCAACTGCATTTAGTTATTCGGGGTGCTAATATAGTGCAAGCATGGCCTCAATAGATTGTATGGACGGATTACAGATGTATGCATTGATGTTTATATAGTTGAGGGGGTGGAGGTGATTATGATATGCGATCACAAGTATTGGGGCGGGGATATCATGAGTAGGCCAAAGAGTGCTGCAGTATTGCTGGGGTATTTGAAATGGTGAGTGCTAATCTCTTTCATGAAGTCTAAAGTGGGGGCAGAGAGTCTTAAATACTCTGGGAGCGGTTCCAAATAGTGAGGCACAGTAGGAGAAAGTCGGCTTAATTTTCCTTTCCTTATACTTTTTTAGGATCTCCAATCTCCCGATTCTCATAGTAACTCTGCTTCCTCATAACACGTCCTGGAGATTATGGACAGAGCAGGCAGTTGCAACGACCTCACAGTAGGTGTAATGCAAACACAACATGTGTTTCAACATAGTAAACTGCTTAAGTCCAGGGGACAAACTGACTACATTTTAGATAGATGTGGATTCCTGGGTAAACATAGACCATCCTTCAGGTGAAGGCTTGTGAGAGTAGTTGTGGGACTGTTATGCCATTTATTGTGAGGGGTGCAGGTTAGAGTTCATCAACACGAGGTCACTTTCTGGCAAGCCATTTGCTGATGTGAAACTGTTGTGTTGACTGGAAGTACTATGGGAGAGACACACTTTGAGGCTTGAGGGGCTAGGCTATTTCAAGAGTCTGCATCATGAGGCTCTCCAGATGTTTTGGACTACAACGCTCTTGATCCCTCACCATTAGCTAAGATGGCTATGACTCATGGTTATAGTAGTGCAAAACATCTAATGAGCCAAAGGTTTCAGGCCCCCTGGCTACTTGTTTTGAAAAGGATGCAGTGGGCAGTAGAGGGCCAGGAGAAGAATTAGGGATTGGGGGTTCATGGTCATTTGCAAAGCTCTAGTTAAGGGTCAGAAGTGAGCTGTGTTGACGTTCCAGATGATAAGGGTATTGTCATTGGATCAGTGGTGGATTGTTTGGACATGCCTTTGGTGAATGGTAGCTGTTGAGAGATGAGTTTACTGAATGATGTTCCTTGTCCTGCTTATCAAATTGGCTGGTAGACAAAGCAGTTATGCTCTATGATCCTCATGAAAAATGTGAAATGTCATAGTGCACAAAAGGGTGGCTGCATAAAGGTGAAATTATTTGTTTGTTATAGATCTTCTACCTATTTTAAATGTACTATGTTCTACATGGTGACTGCTTCCCCGTACCACTATTTTCTCCAATTTATGATCAAGGTTACGACCTTATCTATAATGATGCAACATTTTTCTAAATAGTACTTCTGCTCCCACACTATACTTCTCCTATGGTGAGCCCTGCCCAGCACCCCTCTGCAATTCCATTGTGAACTGAGCAGTGGATGTGCTGCAGAAGGTATGCGCTTTTGAGTGCTTATATAGGGCGTCAGTGTACGCCCTAGAGAAGTGGTCTCATTGTTCAAGAAGCAGATTATATGCATCCTAACTTGCTGGGGCAGTTAGGTCCTGTCCACCACCCAAACTCCACTCCCAGGGAAACACAGGCAGAACTTTATGTTTTCCCTGGCACTCTGGGTCCCCAGCGGGCACTCAAAATGTCACATTGTTTTGGGGCAAGTCATCTTCATTTATCTTGTTTATTTGGTACGAATTCCAATTCTCCTTCACAAATGTATGCGTGGATCTTTTGGCAGAAAAGAGTATTTCGGACCCAACACACGTGGCCAATGCATTTCAGACCCACTGAAGATGGTACCAGCACGATACATTTGATGATTATTTGAATTTCTGATTTACTTTGTTCATATGTGCATTTAAAACATAATAATGTGACATTTCTTACTAGGGGCAGCCATTACTGGCGTCAGTTGTTTCAGCCCTTTTTGTGTGAAGACTGCATATTGGCCTAGATAGGAAACTAGACAAAAACGCTGTCGATATTCTTAAACGACATCGTCACTGAAACACGTTTTCATGTGCCACTGTGATGGCCCTCTGAGCTGACATCAGATTAGCAGATGGTACTATCAGCTAGGGGGACGATTCACTTTGTTCATATGTACATTTAAAAAATGTAATGTATCACTGGCTAGTTGTTTCAGGCAACTTGTGTATTCTGACACCACCAATGTGCATGGATGGCTTTCTAGCTAGCCCCATGATATAACTGTATGAACTTTTTTCTGATATATTTCTAAAGAGCTGGCGTCCACTCACATCTTCCTTCTCTCAAGCTGCACTCTGTATACCCGTCAGCCTAGTGAAATCTCTCACCATTGAAGTTCAAGCCAATGGCTATTAGCATTTCAGCTGCTCTTGTTCTCTCACTCCAATGGCTGCTGTGAAACTGAAAGTGGCCGCTGCCAAACACACCTGTTTAGGCTCATTTTCTTGCATGTAAATATTCCCAGTCAGGGTTCCCTGTCAGCTGCGTATCTATGGCCCTTGGCACTGGTTACGATGCTACGTGGTGAAATTGCCTTTTCATTTAAATTAATGACACATATTAACTTGCTTAGTGAGTGTGCAGTACACCCCAGTTCCCAATACATTTAAGCTAGCTATGTCATCCTTCTAGTGCTATCACGCCCGTGCTTCCTTTAGCAAGGCAGTTTCAGGGTTTGTGGTCGGTTCCACTTGCATGCACACATGCTTGAAATTTTGGTCCTTGTATTTGCAGTGTTAGGTTTTTGTGAACCAACACTCCCCACTTACCTCTATGTATAGTAGTTTAACCTCAGCAGGGTGGGGAATAAATATACTGAAGTGCAGCATTTCCCAGTAGGTAGAGTGCTCCCTACCTGCTGCCACCCAGGAGCCTGGCTCTCCAGAGAAACAGGTAGCCTGGTGAACAGCGGACACACTCAGGAAGCCAGCTTCTGGTGTTGTGGCATGTACCGCTTGCATGAGTGCTTGGAATTCTAGTGGCTGTAGTTGCAGTGCTAGATTGTTGTGAACCATTACTCCCCAACTACATCTAATAGCTTAACCTCAGTGGAGATGGGGAGGAGATTGCCAACACTGCAGCATCTTGTTGTGGGGGAGGGTAGCCCTGTGCTACCCATTGGGTATTCTGGTTCTCCAGAAAAATAATGAAGCTTGGTGTGTGAAGGGTCACATTATAACTCCTGGCTGAGTGTACCTTGCAACTCTGAAATGTTCTCTTTCATGCCATTTCGAGCTTCATGCTCTCTTCAGCAAGGCAGTTTCAGGTTTTTGGACTGAAGAACTTACATGAGTGCTTGGAGTTCTGGTCTTTGTAGTTGCAGTTTTAGGATTTTGAGATCCAAAACCCTCACATTGCTTCTGCTCATTTACCCTCAATGGGGAGATGCAGGGAATAGACAGCAGATCAGCATTCCTCTCGGGAGTGGAGTAGCCCCAAGGCTGCCATTCAGCAGTCCTATTCTCCAGAGAAAAATGTTGCTTGATAAGTGATAGGAAGAATCAAATTCCCATCTGCATATCCATTCACCTCTGGGATGCTCACCCTAACACTTTCCAGCCATGTGCTCTCTGTGCAGAACAGTTTGAGGTGTTGTGGTCTGTTAAACCTGCATGCGTGCATGGAATTGTGGTGCTCCTCAAAGAAGGACCTGATCACACTGAACTATTCACCATCTATATATTTCTTCATCTAGACCTAACTCTTAAAAAAATAAAATCTTACTGGGACATTCCATCCACAGTATTTAGAGGGCTACATTTATTCTGCCATAAATAGGTTTCATCTTGTGTGGACAATGTTGAATTTGTTACACTGTTGAATTCAGCAAAGTCTTCAGAATGAGGATCGTGTTGCTCCAGTTCTGACGGAAATTGTGGTATGTCTTTGGTCAAAACGTCTGTATGGGTCCCATCAGTTCACACAGATCTGCCATTTTCAAACGTATTTTAAAAACGTTTGTGCTCAAAACAAACATGCACTGTATCCAGTTATTTGTGATGGGCGAACACATACGCCAAATTCTAAATGTGCTCACCACTCCTTTTGTTCAAGTACAGGACATATTTTTCTTGAGTATCTTATTTGATAGAATGTACCCATTAAGCCTCGTGGTCTATATGTCCAAAGGTTATCTAATTTGGTGCCATGTAATGTCATTACTCTTGGACAGCTAACGCTAGGTAAGACAAATAGAAGAATAAGTGATTTGCTTAAATCCAGACTCTGGCTACCATTTGTGAAATGAGAAAGGAATTATACTGCATTTGTATTTAAAACCTTAAACCAGTGGTTGCACAAAGATTATCTAGTTGATGAGATTGGGACATCCTTATATGCTTACTCTTGTCAGTGTTCTCCCTGCCGATTTTAGCAATCACAGCATTCAAGAATGTTTCTTTTAATTAATAAAGGCCAAGGGGTGAATCGTAATGTTTGGAAAGTGTCAGCCAGCCTGTTAGATATATTTCCTGGAGAAGTTACACCTAATTCTGTGGTATTTTATTATGGTGGTAAAGAGTGGTATTTTATTGTAGTGTAGTACCTCTTGTGGCAATTCGTTGGTATATTCTCTTTTGCAGTGATAAGACTCTCCTCAGAATATAGCCTAACAACTGTTTTTATTACCAGGGTCACTCTCTGCACAAGGTACTGGACTTGGTACACTCAGTGGAGAAACAGTAATTATTATTTCTACCTCACAGCATTGCATGTACAATGCTGCTGTATACCCTTATGACCGACATGTAAAATATTTAGATCATAACATAAACAAACAATTGTATATACACACAAGTCTGGCACTCCTAAAACTCAGTTATAAAAAAAAGCTATCTATTTCAGATTTTACCATTTGAGGCAATATGAATTACCGGCTGTGGTAAAACAAACCTGTCGCCTGCTGGACCTCAGTCTATGTGCTAATAAAAATGCAATCACATAATAAGAGCCCAACCAGTTTGTTTTCAAGCCTTACGGTTTTTATCAAATGTTAAATTCAAAACTGTTCAGACAATTTGCATTATGCGATACAAGTTACTTGGACATGAGAATACTAAGTGCCTTTCATTAGAGTGTTCGCACACATTAACAGAACCCGCTATGCAGAATCTTACCTTGTACATGAGAAAACTGGCACAAAATGCACTTTGAGAGAGAAAAATGATAAAATTGCAACTACTTTCGTCACATTTACCATCAAAATATTACACATGAGATGATCTATTTAACTGCCTAACTGCCTGCCAGGCACACCTTTTGGACCTCAAATTTAACTGTAGGTTACCTAGATCTGATGGTGATACTCCTTTCCCAATTTGGCAGGTAACCCGGGCTCGCACAGATAAGCCCAGTAAACAGCTCTCAGCTTGGGAGTCTATCAGCCTGCCAGCTTGCTGCAAATCACTGTCCCGCTCAGCCCAGAATTTGGAAAGGTCACTGAATGTATCTCTCATGATGTTCCTGAAGGTCTGCCTCCCTACACCCACTCACAGCCCTTTTTATGACCTCTCACTGCCACTGAAAAGAAAATACCTCCCATCTAAACCATACTACTGGAGTCCACGTGATCCTACTGTCAGAAAGCAATAAGATACATCTCTTCCTGTGATTTTCTTGTGCACACAATGGCTTGTCTTTTGCAAAACATAACTTCATATTTCATATTCGCAAAAGCCACACAGCTCCTAACTGCGCATATAAACCTCATTGCAGAATAGCATTTTCCAAAATCATTTTCATATTATTGCCATCTGGACCAATTTGCACTAATCTATATTAATGACATGTTACAGGTTACTGGGAATGAGTTGGCATGTTCATTTATATTAGCATTTAGGTTTAGTGCATCCTGAAATAATAAACACTTTAAAGCATGCTTTCTGTTTCAGGACTCTGTGCATTTCCCATCTAATGCACGCGCCGGTTGCATTTACCACCTATGCCTCGCATATGTTTATATTTTTGTACTTCTGTTTAAAGCCCACACTAACACTACATGTCTATACTAAGATAAGAAACCCCTGTAACTTACAGCCCCCCAGCTATTCAGAGCCCCCAGCTATTCAGAGCCCCCATCAACTCCTACAAGCCCAGTGAAATGGCCTGTGAGAGAGAGCTGAGGGTCCTTATCGTGGGCTAAAATCCATGAGGGCATACCTCCATTATCATCTCAACATAACATCCAGGAAGCTATGGGTATCTTGTTGGGGAGGAGCATAGACAGGCAGCAGGGAGCCCACAACATGCTGTTTGCACTAAATATAGATAACTACAAATAAGTTGGCCACCATGGAAATTGGGAAGGGATATCTAGGTGGAGCCCCTTTTCAATTTACATTGTGGCCAACCCAAAAAGAGAAGACCATTATTCAGCAGTGGAGGGTGGATATCCAGTGGCATATTTTGGATCAGGTAACTGACCATTTTCAGTTTAGTTTACTGGGTGTTGTAGAGGAAAGGGGAGCATTGAAGGATTAGGGGGAGGAGTGAGTGTGTAGAGTGCAGTGCAATTGGAGTGACCATAAGGGCACCTGGATTGTTGGCCATGCTACTAGCAATCTGATAGGCAGCTCACACCTGGCATTGTGCTAATTTAATTTTAAATACACAGGACACACTCTTGTGCATGAGGGAATTCTACAAGACACATTTTGTGTGAAGTCTGCTAAATTCTTTCCAGGAATGGACTCACTCTCATTTCGAAGCCTAACAGTTTTAATGTGTTTGCACATTTATAAGATGATTTTAGTGAATTGCTGGGGATAACTTCTTTTAACATTAATCAGTAATACAGGTATTAGTATGAAAGATTTGAATTCATTGAGATGTTTAACTTTCAAAACAAATATTTTGGTCATAGCTATGTTGACCTAAGACTTTGGAACATGTTGATTGGAAAATCCTCACTAAAAAGCAAGACTTAAACAGGGCCTAAGATATACTCAAAGTTGCTGTGGATTTCCATTAAAAACACAAAATGCTGTGCATCTTTGACACTCTTGAATTGATTAATAGCTGTAATGACTTATTGAGCTACAATAACTTCTCCCATCTATTGGATAACAATGACAGAAAATGATAGCATGAAAATGAAGTAAGAAATAAAACAGATAGGGGTCTCTGTAATGATAACCTGACTTCCAGGGAAGTAAAACATGGTCCATAATTCTAATGGAGAGTATGTGTAATCTCTAAAATGTCAGATCTGTCACAACCCAAGCAGTCTTGGATATTCCACAGAGAGTGGAAGCAGAGTGATTTAATGGAATGTTTCTTCACAAAGTTTACAAAGCAATCTGATGACACTCTAAGGGACTAAGGCATTCTCCTGAAGGGTGAGGGACTGTCCTGATCACACTAGATAAAGAAAGCTTAAAAAGTACAATTAAATGATAAGAGTGGGCATGTGTGCCCAGACCTATGCCATAAAATAATGGCACAACCAAAAAAAACAACTCATGACAATGGAAAGAAGAGACCAGTGTGAGGATTCTGTTCTGTCTGTGGTAGCTATCTAGGCCAAAGGTAATCCAGGATGGGAGGATGTATATGTCCAGATAGGCTTTCGACTCGATGTCAAGAAAGATTCTGTGGAAAAAGCTAACAGCATGGAATTGTCCCAAGGAAATCCTGGAGCTGATAAACTATTATATTCAAACACCTCAATAACGGTCAGACTCTCAAAAGACGGGATCACCACTCCTCCCATCAAGACTGTGAATGGTTTAAAGCAAGGCTGCCCCTTGGCGGCCACCCTCTATAACCTGTATACTGCCGATGCAGAAGACTATCTAAAAAACACAGCGTTAAACCCTCCGAAAATTAACTCCATTGCAGTCCCAGTTATGATGTATGCTGACGATATCATCTTGTTAGACAAAACAACATCCGGAATACAGATAAGTCTCCAACGGTTAGGGGACTATATGAAGGAAAACTAACTTTGTGTTAATTCCACCAAAACGAAAGTCATGTCCCCAGTCAAACAAGCTTTCAAGACACCAAAGCCACTGAATCTGTTAATAGATGGGAATCGCCTAGATGAAGTGGTAACATTTAAATATCTAGGCATCACAATAAACCAGTCAAAGAGTGAAAAACAATGGATTTTTAACCTACTAGGCAAAATGTAAGCCTTAACAAGACAAGGTTGTGTGCTTCACCGCAAATTCGGCAAATTCTCATTCAAGCCAATACTCTATTGACAGAAGGTGGTTCCCGCAATAACATATGGACCAAGGCAATGCTCCATCTACAACCCTCCAGCTGGACAAGACTAGAACCCCTATTCTAGTGCAAGATCCTGAGACTACCTCCCTCCTTTCCTATGGTTAGAATATGTCATGAACTAGCCATAGAGTCAATGATGTCCATAGTCAAATGGAAACAACTAGACACTCTGCGCAAACTGAAGACTGACGAGAAAACACCAGCAATACATATACTAAGAGATCAGCCAACTGCAATGAACAACACTGTCCTACAAGCATGGAAAAAGACTTGCTACAACTATTGTCAAAATAAGACATTTCAGTGGAAATTCTCACACAAAGACCACAGAATGCCAAAAAAAAATGCTGGAAAACGACTGGATAACGACATGTAACTTGAAAACAACCTCTTGCAGAAACTTACAATGTCATACCGACATACGGGCAATCAACGAACTACCAAAATATCTGATAAGATTCCCAGATGCTACGATCCGTGCAATTTATATGAATACGCAACTGAACACTCTGTCCAACTGAGAGAAACTAGCCATGTCCCGGTTAATACCTGCCTCAGAACAGCACTGCCGACTCTGTAAAAAACAAGAGTCACCGTAAATGTTATACCATCTTCTAATGGTTTGCCCTGAACTTTCCCAAAAGAGACACCTTTTTGGTACATACTTCGACATATCCGCACAGCATATGGACGCTGAAACACAATGGACACTGATGATGAATGGAAAAGAAAATAGCTCATCTATACAGTTGTGCAATTCCTGCAGAACGTTTTAGAGCTGGCGAACAGTACAGCTTGCAGAACCTCAAAAAGGATCTGCAGACCATTAGATGAAAACACATGAGAACACAGGCCCTTATGAAGACAGATAGACTTAAAGAAAAACAATGTATAACTACTTATACCTCATAAATGAAAAGTGTGTTACAAACTATACCATTTTAAATAAGAAACACATTAAAAAAATATGTATGTCCAGATAGGTAGATCCTGTTGCTGAGATCATAAAGAAGATACTAGCTGAGAAGGGTGCTGGATAAGGGGATCAAAAGAATGAAGGCCCTAGAAAAGCTGGAACCTTTATCTGGGAGTTTATGGGGTCACCACTGCAAAATTACAGAACACAATTTTCTGAAGTTGAAAGAGCATCATCTGGCTAGGTGGACTTTCATTTAAGTAATACACCCTTTTCTTCTTAGAAGGGTTACATATTTATTCCTCTCGTTGTCCCCTTTAGAATCGCCTCAAAGTGGGCATTTTCAAATGTGTCATTATTCATTGAATTCTGGGCTCACCAAATTGTGATTGCAATACATATTCACGAGGTCACTGCTTGTTCTGGCATATTTCTTCTATACATTTAGTTGCCATTTAATAGGGTACAACACAATTAATCCAATTAAAACAATTAATCCAACACACAAATGGTAATATTATATACTTTAGGAATAGCAAAACATGATAACCCATCAGGTACATGTAGAAATGACCAGTTTCCACACCCACCTGCCATCTTCTTTCCCTTCTCTCCACCTCACTGCCATTTTTCCCATCCTCTATTCCCTCGCCATCACCCTGCCCAGCAGAGAATCACCTCACCATGTGCATGGTACTGCTGCAAATCAGTGCAGTACACCACCCATATTGGCTTGCAATGGAAAAGGTAGAAAGGCTCTATGTGGAAACATGCAATCCATTTCCAAGGCAGCCATTTTAGCTGTATTTTCCTGTGTGTACAAGAATAGGGCACGTGCTTGCCACAGTCTGTGATTTTACACAAAACCATTGATCTTAGCTCAACTTTTAACAGCAACAACACTTGGCTCCAATTGCTGTACAGGGTGGTAAAATCCCAGGGACCTTTGATTTGGGCCCTTTATTTGTCCTGCCTTTTAACTTAGCCCCAGATCATTGCCACCCAGTATAGGCCATAGAACATGGTATTGTTGCGTAAAGTACAAATAATTGATACTTTCACGATCTTAAAACTTGTTCTCGCTCAAGAAACTGAGCATCTCTTAAAGTTTGGCAATCTTCACAAACAGCTATTTTACCTCACTACTTGGTTTGAATTGATGTGCAAAATGGAAATCAGGCTACTCTGGGTCAAATGCATGTGACGTTTGGAGTAATGTAATAGTCTTAAAATATAAGTAAGTAATTTAAACAATGAGAACATGAAGGGGCCCAGATAAACCATGTGCCTGCCTTAACTATTCCTTAATTAGGCAATTGCCCCCAAAAACAAAAACAAAAAATAGAAAGTAAAAGTAACTTTTGTGTGTGACCCTTTGTGTCACCTGCAGTGATGTGAAGACTGCCTACACTATGGTATGTATCATTTATAGGAATTGCTAGCTACAAAAAATATTTGGATTACAGGAAGGAGACCTGCTTTTAAAGTTTTGACTATTACTTGCCTAAAAATAGGGCATTGGAAATAAGAATGTTACTGTCAAAAATTCCTTTTACTCTAAACAACAGGAAATACAATAATCATATCTAGAATTCCTATTTTGAACCCTCATAACGTATTGGCACCATTGAAAAACACTTTTGTAAATCAGGCCCTTTGCTTCTTACTATATGTTTCCTGAAGTATGCATGATGGCCACCAGAATGTTTTCAAGTTTCTGCGAGGACTGCTTCACAAGTAGTGTTGATCATGCAGAATGTTTAATGTGAAACCTTGGTAAGATATTTTAGTGCGCTAAGTGACTGAAATACACAAAACTGCATGATGCCTGCACATCACTGGTTCAAGGGTATTAAGTGAACCTCGCGACATTCACCCAAATTTCCTGACTAAATTCAAACATTTCCCCAAAGCATTCTAGGATTAGAGTTTAGAATCATAAATGTCACTCATCTTAGAATATTTGAGGCAAGTATTTTAGGGGTCATGAAAACCAATTGCCTCTCCGACAACATTTTGCAAGTAAGATATTCACATGGAACCAGTTCAAGTGCTGGGAGGGCTGCCCTAGCCTTTCATTCTCGCAAGGTTGTTAAATTCCATTGAGTATTGCCATTTATATATTTTCAGATTTTCGAGAAGCCATTCAGTTTGTGTTGTGTGCACAGCATGTTATTGTTTCAAATATGTGTATATTTTAAGAGTCTCTCATTGTGGTCCAAGTTCAGAAGGTATTGGATTATTCTTCTGCTACCGTTTCTGCAGTGCAGACTCTTCCTGAGGGAGTCTCATGATTTTACCTATGGAAAGGACACAGTTAAAGGAAATTTGGATGGATATTGGGTTTCCATGCGTATTTCCCTTCCATGCTGCATGTGTACCGAGATGAAACAAGAAATAGTGGTCACTGATACAAAGATATGGTGGCCGTCATTACAAGTGATCCATGGGTACTCTATCACCTTTTTGCAGGTGGTCAAAATGCACACATATTCCACATAAATATAACTTATGCTCGAGGATGAAGAACAGTGACCTTGATTGTTATGATTTAAATGTGCCACATGAATGTAGCATAGAATCTGATATTCACAATACTTATCCTCATGGGTGTTCATATGCACACATCTTCCACATCAATCTAACATGTGCACATGGATGCAGAATACTGATCCCCATGGGTATGGTTCAGATGTTCCATATGCATCTAGGATGCACACGTGGATGCAGAATACAGATCCCCATGGGTATGGGTCAGATGCATACATGTTACAAATACCACATGTTCCACATGAATCTAGTATGTACACATGAGTGCAGAATAATGATCTCCTTGGGGATAGTTCAGATGTTGCACATAAATATAACAAATAAACAAGGATGGAGAATACCGTTCCCCACGGCTATGGTTAAGATGTTTCGCTTTAATATAGAATATACACTGGGATGCAGATGGTTCAGATATACACATGTTCCAAATGCATCTAGCATGTACACAGGGATGCAGAATATTGATCCCCTGAGGATGGTTCAGATGTTCCACATGAATCTAGCATATACTTATGGCTGCAAAATATTGATCCCATTGGGTATGGTTCAGATGCATATATGATCCACATGAATCTAGCATATGCACAGGGATGTAGAATACTGATCCCCATGGGTATGGTTCAGAGGCACACATATTACTCATGAATCTATCATATACACTGTGATGGAGAATACTGATCCCCATGTTTCAAGTTTCATACTGATACGTATGGTTCAGATGTTCCACATAAACATAGCACATACATGAGGATGCAGCATAGTGATCCCCATGCGTATGGTTCAAATACACACGTGCTCCACATGAATATACCAATAGCGCTGTTGTTGGAAGCTGTGGTAGCTCTCTGCTCTCCGCGCGGCTTGACTTCAGCTTCCTGCTAGGTCCTTTCTTCTAAAACTTTTCATGCCGGCGGTGCTGCTGGCCGCGGCTGCTCATTTTCCCGCTGCCCGCTTTCCCCAGTGAAGGCTTCCCATTTTTCCACCATCCACCCCACAACCCCACATCCCAGTCACAGGCACGTCGGGCACTCTGACAGTGGTGTCTCTATTGTGCAGCTGTCCGCATCAGTAGATTATTGGGAGGACGTGCATCATCCGGAATCCACTGGGGGGCTACAGGGCGCGTCCTGGCGTGATAAGAACCACACGTCTTTGCTGTCAGCTGGCTGACTGTTTCTGTTTGCTTCTCCTTCTGGAAGCCTCTGGTCTATGTGCTGCTTTACCTATTCATACTGTTTATGTGGGCCGTAGTTTAGCCCAATATGAGTACTGGAAAGGCAACGCACAAGGAGCCTGCGGCCAATTCTATCTCTAAATTGGTCTTGGGGGCATTAGCAGACTGCATGGCCCGATCGCCAATGATTAACAGGGATTGAGTGTCAGAGGTTGCAGCTTTTAGTGAGCGCAGGAGATTGAGAGTGCTTAGTAAGCAGGGTAAATTCCCTACTATGAAAATGTCCCTGAATGAAGATCTTGTTCCCTCACAGAAAGCATCAAGCCAAATGCAGGAACTTGATAGGACATCTGTGAAGGTTGGACACATAGTACAAACACCCCCAAGGATTGAGAAATCCATGGTGTCCACCTTAGTGGAAGTGCAGCCCATTGGTCCCTCCATTGTCTTCTCTCAGTGGTCCGAGCATATGGCTAATATTGCTAAAGAATTACTTGCATGCAAAGACCCATTTGACCTTGGCCTATTGGCGGAGGCCTTGAATAATTTGTCATCGAATTTACAGCTGACTAAAGTAAACACTGCTTCCCAGACACATGGCGCTATCTGTATAGGTGTGCCGGCACAGGTTCCTAGTGTGACTGTTGCCTATCAAGCCCTTATACAAAGGGAAATAATAGACCAAGGGACTCAAACTGATTGGCGTTGTAAGGATTCACTGGTACCTATTGGGGTAGTTGCGGATTGTAAGGAAAAGATTCTCGTCCCCAATACAGCTGGATCTCATGAATTCTCCCCTTTGGCACTGCAACGTGAGGCCATTTTTGTATGCAAAAAGGTTGATCAGCCTACAACTGTGAATGCTAAACTGAAGAGAGTACTCTCCCAGAACGTACAAATAAAAAAGTCACAAATGCCAAAAATTAAGGACGTGAACACACATGACTTCGTAATGGATCAGAGAAACTTTATTCTAACTAATGTCCAGAAAATTGAAGGAAAAGAGTCAAAAGAAACCCTATGCAACAAGGTCCTTGCATGGCTGCGTCCGAGAACAGGGCCAAGAGTGGTAAGACGCATGGACCTTATTATTACCCGAAGGATAAATCAGAGCGATTGGTGCTCGCAACCTAACACGGATTGCATTATAGTGGGTTGTGGGGCCAGCACCCTACCTACCTTTCTTAGACGCTGTAAATATCTGCCGAAAGTTGCCTCTAAATGTAATTTGATTATTTAAGTGTTACAACTCTCTCAGCGGAAATTTCCCTGTTTTTTTTTCCCTTCCTTATCATAGCCATAATGTTTATTAATTAATGTTTTACGGTAGTTTTGATGATGAGTTTGCTATCACAGTTTTAAGTCACTTGCGTGTGCTTAGGAAAAATTCTACCTCATACGCCATGTAGAGTTTATGTTTTTTACGTTGTTTGTCTCTGTCTGCACCATCACACCTACGGGTCTATTGTGCTCATAATAAGTGTAATAAAGTCAAGTAAAGTACACAGGAATGCAGAATACTGATCCCCATGGGTATTGTTCAGATGTTCTGCATGAATATAACTCATCCAAACGAATGCAGAATGCTGATTCCCATGGGTATGAGCCAGATACACACATGTCCAACATGAAGTTAGCCTGTAAACGGGATGCAGAATACTGATCCCCATTGGGGTGGTTCAGATGCCAAATGGTTCACATGAATCTAGTATGTGCACATGTGTGCAGACTACGTATCTCCCTGGGTATGGTTCAGATGTTCCACATTAGTCTAGCATATGCAGAGGGAAGTAGCATACTGATCCCTCATGTGTATGGCTGCAAGGCACATATGCTCCGCATGAGTCTAGCATTTACGTTGGGATGCAGAATGCTGATTCTCATGGATATGGCTCATATGTACCACATGAACACAGCATATACACGAGGTTGCAGAATACGGATCCTCATGGTTTTGGTTCAGATGGTGTTGTTTTTGTTTTACAACAGTGCTCTACCTGGGCCTCCTGCAGAGTGAGCCTGTGAGAATCACAGTATCATGAAGTTATAGCATTGCATTTGACCTAACAGCCCACATTTGGGAGTAGAGAATTAAAATAAAAGAAAGAAGGATTACAGAGAATAGAACTGATGCCAGGTTGACCTTGGGAATGGGCAAGCATGTGTGGGTCTCAGATGTGACTCTAAAGGAGGAAACAATGCCATGTGATTGAAGTATAGTAACCAGGGATTCTGTGATGTTGTCTGTGTAGCATATTCTATATTTACAGGACGTCACCATATAAAACCCGAAGTCTTGTTTTTGTAGATGATGAGTATTTAAATGCGAAGGATTTTCGTATTCTTTGAGTCGGTGCATTCTGTACAGTGTACTATTAAAATGAGGGCATGACCATCGTGAGTGCTGATGGACAAAGCACTGAGGTGAGTAGCAAGAACAGGGTGCATAAATTCATTGGGCCTCATTACGAGTATGGAGGTAGCCATGGTGGTATTAGCGCCATGGCTACCACCATACCACATACCGGGTCCGGTTTCCTGGTATGTGGAGTTACCGGGTCATTCCAACCTTGGAGGACCCGGTAAGTCCCCATTCTGAAAACCATTCCCCATTCCCATTCGAGCCCCCATAGGGCTCAATGGGAATGGGGAAGGAGCTAATAACGGGCCCCCAAATAGCAGGCCCGTTATTAGCTCCCTGGTCCCTTAGCGGCTGCCGCTAAGGGCGGCTGGTAAAACCAGCCGGCCTTAGTGGGACCCCCTAAGGGACCTCGGAATGCAGCGGTAAGGGGTTAACGGCACCGTCATCCATACCAGTGCCGTTCACCCCTTACCGCCGCACTCATAATGAGGCCCATTATGTTTGACTCAAGGGAGAAGGTTGTAAGTGATTTCAACCCGGCACTCCACCTAAGTCAATGCCTAGCGTGTGATGCACAGCTGGAACCCTTAATTATTATTTATGTCCATAAGTTCTTTTATTTCTGAATGATATACCCTAATATCACACCCCACTCTTTGAATCCCCCCTGGTCACACTGAACCAGGAAGCAAGCTGTTTCGCAAAGTTAAAAAGATTTATTTTAGGTATTTTCACTATATATATATATATATATATATATCACACTATTTAATGGTTTATACAATGATCACCATTGGGGTGATGTCACAATAAATCTCTTTAATCAAAAGGAGTAATGATAGAAAAACAATGCAGCATAGAATAATACTTTGTGTAGGTTCAATCAAAACTGCAATGTAATTACTCTTTACCCTGCACACTACTCAATCCCCCCAATATGCAGTATAAAGAGATGGAAGGAGAGAAAACAGGTTTCAGGAATACAGAATTCAACAACACAGTATCAATCCCAATTTCCCCCAGCAAACACAGAGAAAAACGATTGCAACTTGTCAAAATGGTTTTGAATGTGGCTTTAAATGAATGGTAAAAAACACTGAAAATGGATTTAATTCACTAAAATGGATTCAATACTAGTGGGGACCGCTTTGTATAGATTCAGATAAACACTAGCAATGAGTATTGAGTAATTATCAGGTTGAAAACTTAATTCTGAGGTCGGATGCAATGTACAGCTGTTTCACACGTGATCGATTTGAGCCAAATGAAAAATTTGTGGCAAACTTTTCTGCATATGGTACGCGCAATTGCGAATGAACTGTAAGGAATTGGGATGTGCTTACAAGTTCTTTAGGAATCTGAGGATGTTAGCTTCAGTTAGACACTTAAATTCCGTTTCTAGCATACAAGGTGAAGAAGTTATGAAGGCTTTTGTAGAGGTCGTTTTTTTCAGAAAGAGTCAAAATTTGTAAAACAAGGTTGCACTTTTTAAAATTACAAACAGGGTTTCTTATACTAGGGAGACTATGAAGCCACAAACTACACGACAGCACAGCCACCAGCCCAGCGATGCCTCTGGATGATTTTTACCCACCAAGACGCTTGCCTTTCTGCAGCAAATATATTACCTCAAAGATGATTTTAACACTACTATTACCAAAGGACTATAGGGAAGAGAGAAAGATTCATGTAAGACAAAAGATGTTCTACAATGCATTTCTGGATATAATAGAATGGGTTTGGATAGGATTACTTATGGATAAGATATTTCCTTGCGACAATCCTATGCTATTGATACTCAATACCACTATATGGAATGGACCCGTCAGAGATCTGGTCAGGGATACTTTCTGGACTGGAATTTGGCTAGCACACTGGACTGGACTCAAGGCGCTCTGGTTCTGCACTCAGCACGGCACTCTGGACACTGCACGGTGGGATTGGACTGGATCTGATGGGTTGGTTCTGGTTCGCAGCTATCTGGTCATAGCTCTGCTCTATTGGGTTGGATCTCTGGATTCTGGCAAGAATTCTTAGCAAGAAAGCAGCAACAGCAGAGCCAGGCTGTTTTTTCTTTTGTTCCCCTTGGTGGTCTGGGGTAAAATCTGGTTTTAGGATTTATTAAAGGCCAAGCTGAGAAGGGTTCAGCTTTGGAAATGGGCCTTTCTGCTTTCAAAGTTCTGGAGTCTGGAATATGGATTTCTCTTGCAAAGTGCTCCGCCAGCAATCGGATGGTGAGTGAATGTGTGTGTCCTTCTAGGTCCTAAGCTGTCTCTATTTATGTATTTTCTAAAAGGGTGGGTATGCTGACTTTTACTAGGCACACCCCCTAGATACTCTATTGGTTAGGGTATTTCCTCTCCCCTGATTTGAGCAAAAAAACAGATTCTCATGATGACGCTGTATTTTATGATCCAGATAGAACCTCCCCTTTGTTTCTGCACATGAAATCTATTTTTCATACAAGACATATTTACAATTTTACAAACTTGCTAGCAACAGCATATTGACATCACAGATTTGGTGGAGCAAGTATTCATCCGAGCCTCGTCTTGTGAAAGCTTGGGTCTAGATTTGGCAATTTCTCGCACTTTTGGTCCAGTACCCAATATCAGATTTGTCCACATTTTTACACATACGTGCGCATAATATCTGGGCATAACCATATGAAGTGTCATGTTTCTGGCATCACCACCTTTGCTACAAAACCACAAATTCTGTAGTCATGTCCCCCAACATGGCACAGAGTTCTGAGTAGTTTTAAAACGTGACCAGAATTTTCATATTAACAGTACTGTATTTTACACATTTTTACAATTTTGGACAGTCCTCTGTTAGTCCTTTTTCTGATGCTTGGAATCCATTATTATTTATTTTGTAATTTCAGCAACCAAGGAAAAACGGATTTCAGAGCACTTCTGGGTTTCCTTGCAATGAAGCACTGCCTTTCATATAGTTTCCCTTTTCACTCTGTGGGCAGCCCAATGACAGGTTTTAGCAGTGTGGTCTCCTGTTCCACCACTGATACAGGCAAAGTAGATTGGCAGCCAATTTTTCTGCTTTCACTGCGCAATTTTCAGAGGTTTAGTGTGCATAGGGCTTTTTGCGGCCATTTTGCTGGTTCTGGTGCCACCAGCACACAGTGATGTCGCAGGGCAGAGCCTAGTGCGTCAATGCATCCCACAAGGTGCTACAGAATGTAAGGGATCTGGAGTAGCAGTGGGCAAAGTGCATTTCTTTTAGTGTAGCAAAATTTGGGAGGAAGCATGTTTGTAGGCGTTTCTTCTCACCAAGCTTCAAGAATTCAGTGCAGACTAGGAAGTTATGATGCAGCAGTTAGTAAAATGAGGACGTTCCGCATAATCATTGCCATGGACTGGCCTATAGGGCAAGGCCCAAATTGCAGGTCCCACAAACTAGTGTGGGCCAGTTTTGTTGGTCAAAATGGGCCAGTTTTTTGGCCAAAGTGGGTCACTTTGGTTAGTTAATTCACTATCTGTGTAGTTGTTTTAAACAGTGTTGCTGAACACTGCAGAAGGTGTAATCCTTTTGACTGCAGACCTTCCCCTTGGGTTCTACTCAAGCAGTCTGTTACAAAAGGAAGGAATTGTTATTTGCAACTGTGGGCCACTTTTTCATTGGAGCGCAAGCCAGGTTTATGCCCCAGTCCAACTGTGCAAATCTCTATACGTGCAATAGACCCCTAAAAGCCAAAATCACTGAACCCCAGTACCAAGACTGGCTCCAGGGAAATGTAACTGAGATCTTCAGTGCTTAATAGGTAAATAAATAAGTGGTAGGGCCCAAATATTTTCCAGGCTCTGAACGTGCACACAGAATAGCCCCAAATGCAGAAGAGCAGCAAAGCTAGAGTCATACTGAACCTGGCATGCCAGCATGGTTTCCGAACTAGTGAGCTGCTCCTGGTACCATGGTGGTGCGCATCACACACCAAAGCCACCCACCCTTCTGCATCAGTTCTGCTAGTCAGCCAGTTTAAATATGGCACTGTGCTGACATGACCACCACCATCGTCCAGCACACGTTCCCTAACCCCAGTGTTATTTATGAAACTGAATAACTAGAACAGCATCATTGGTGTGGCTCACACTGTCGTTGCATGTTGTGTGACTCAGACTGAATGGCAGTTAAAAAAATTAATTTGGCAAAGCATAACAGTACAATACAGTTGAGTCTGAGGCAATATGTGCCAGTGCTCAGACATAGGTGCCAGGGCTAAGCCCTGTCAAACACCCCCACAAATTAAGCACTGATATGGCACATGGATCAAAGAACAGTGGCATTAGAGCATTTGCAGAACCAGGTTTCCAAAGCCCCAGGCACAGAGTGAAGTCACCACTGCAGATACGCCACACAGGAAGAGGAGCGATGGCAGCTGCAATCCACACTCTATCTCCATGCTCATGCATTTGTAAAGGGAATAGGCTAATTTAAATAAATCATCTGAGGATTGAATCAATGGTTTTTAGTTTAATCAAAAAAGATTTGGTTGGCCCAGATTGCAAGACACTCCTATAACCAATATAAATACTTGCACGATTGTCCCTCTATAAAATTGCAGAAACATGTATTGTTTAAGTGCATTTTCTTGATACTGATCAGATTGAATACGATGTCAAAAGTGAAAGTGAACCTTATGTGTGGGTCTGACAGTGAAGTCAAGGATGCTACATATATTAGAGGTGGCAGGTTGACTTAGAATGGGTGTCATGCTGCCCAGATGGGTAGGTCAAAAATCCAGGTTTGGAGAGGAAGGCTGCCTGTTTTTGAGCTGAACATCTTGTCTTGAAGGATTTAAGATTCATGTAGAATTTGCTCTAGTCTGTTATGGTTTCACACTAGGGGCCATCTTATCAAAGATTAGCACTGGTGCTAAAACAGATTTTGTCACATTCCATATTATCTAGAAACGTGTGCACGTGGGCAAACATAAATCAGGCTGTTGGTTGTACTATGTTTGCTGCATAACATAAAAAGAAATTTGTTTACTACATTTCTTTTCATGTACCTATCAAACATAGCAAATGAAACATTCTGTTTCCTTTTTGTCCATATGACAATATGTTTAGATAATACAAATTGGGGATAAACATGTTTGCTCCATTCCAATTATCTAAGCAGTAAAATCAGTGCTAAATTCATTTGCTCCACTCTTTCGCAGCAGTGCAATGCTTTGATAATCTGACCCCAGTATGATGTTGGGAAAAGTCAGAGTGTTAGTGTACAATGTGTTTGTCCCATGAGATTTCTCACCCAGTGACATCAGCTCCAGGAGAGATTAGAAAACCTAGTATACATGAAGTATTTCCTGTAATCTGAAATGCATGAAGAAGAAATTGGATTCAGGTTCCTCTGTTTGAACAAATGTTTTTCGATTGGACTGAACAACTGTTAACTCAGCAACCAATGCCCCCACCCTCACAGCATGGGAATGTAATTTATGTCTTGTACAATTTTGGTATTCCCCAAGCAAATGTATACATTAATTCATGTATTCCTTTAAATCTGCACAGCATCCTGTGACAACTTTAGAGTATTCGCCCCTTCTCCCCAGGGGAGATCCACCCCCTTTGAGGCTAGGGCAGTGAGTCTGTTCTGCAAGACCCTTCCTAATGGTCTGGGCCAGTGGGAACTCACTGGGAGTGACTCCCCTCTAGCGGACTAGGACTCTCATTTCCACAAGGAATTCCACAAGGAATTCCCTATACCAGCAACACTATCTGCCTCTATGGGTTTGCCTTCAGTAACAAGTAATGCCCCTTCCTTTTGTTTGGCTTCAGGAAATTCTGGATCAAACACGACGCATGAAGGAAAAGTGAATGCCCCCAGGAGCGTGGACTTGTATGCAACCAGGATGCATCGTTCAGAGAGGAGGAGAGAGAGCCATAGGCAGAGGAAGACTTTTGATGCAGCAACACCTTGGAGGGGCGTAGCAGTGTGGAGTCCATGTCAATCTGAGATGGCGAGATTGCCAAAGAAAGTCACTGGAGGCCCGGCGTAGCAAACAGTAGGGAATCTGCTGTCAGTACGGAGTCTGGGAGACCTTCCGACATGGTGGCCTGACCATGGACAAACTGTAGTGGGCCTGGGGCCCAATCAATGACTCAGAGACCAAAGGAAACAGAAGAGACAAAACCTCCCGTCAGCAGATCTATGCCCAGTCTTCCAACACAGCGGGATGCTCAGAGTGATTCCCCCATGAAACCAGGGCAGAGGAGACAGAGAATTGAGGAAACCGACCTGTAAGGATGTCAAGCCCAAAAAGCCACCCACGTTCAGAGAAGTTACTGGTGAGGCACTGTGAAGGCGGAGGCAACCAGCAGCACCCACATTCATAGAAAGGAACCACAAGGTTCACTGTGAATCCCTGAGAGAGCACACATATGTATATTAGGAACCATTTAGAAAGTTACCAAGTATACTTGGTGTTGAACATTTGAATTCTTTAACAAGAGACTGTGAAAAGCGAATGGAATCAAAATCCAGTAACAATGCGAGAAATCTAAGTAAGAGAGAGAGTATCCCAATAGAGAGGCCCCAGGAGTGGTGGTGCCACACCAATATTAAAGGTACATTAAACCCCAATTGAAGGAGCATTGACTGTAAGAATCTGAAGGACTAAAAGTACGTGGACAAACTGTAAGAGAATACATTCAGAAAAACAGTACAGAGGATATCAAGGACATTGATAGGTTTCTCACCATCTGGAGTATCAGACCAATTAATATATACGAGGAGTTACACTATCTCATGAAAAAGACACTATGAATCAAGAAGAACAATCTCAATTGACTTGGTTCTAGCTAAGTGGCATCATCAGACTTGTAGCAATTGGATACAACTCTGCAACATCTGGCTAAATGGAAGGTGCCAGAAGAAATATATTCTTGGATTTCTATAGTTATTTGTTCAAGTGGTAGGTTCAGAAAGAGATAGGTATTTTGGACTGAGGACATTTTTCTTTGAACTTTTGACTACAGACGGGCACCCTCAGTTAGTTTGGTTAGGCATAGAACATTCCCGTAGCACTAGGGTGAGTTACGCATTTTTATTATTATTTAAATAAAATAGTACAAATGTCTTCTGGTCTGACTCCTTCTGCTGAGCCACCACAATCCTCAGTTGCATGAGTCAAAACTCTGGAATGATAGACCTCATATGATTGACAGTCACGTGAAATTGTGAGTGCTAGATGATTCCCATAGACACGTTCTCAATTTTGGCAAGCTATCCATGTCAGTGCTAAGGGCCCATGTGAGTGCTGTACTCTGCACTTCATACATTATGCACCATTATAAAAATGAAATAAGAAAACTAATGGTAAAGTATTTAGAAGTGGGCAATCTTTGTGAAAGTCAATACCTTTTAAGAAGTAAACGAGTATGTGCATTTTAATTTGTTTATAGTTCACAATCTTTGGGTTTACAATGTTTATAGGCACAATTAAATGTGGCTTGCGTATATTGAAATAACGTCATAAAGAAACACCTGGGCTGCCAACCCAGGAATCCATATTCCTGGAAAACATGATAGGTAAATACATAGAGAAACAATGATGTGAATATCCTAAAAACATATTACAAGAGTCCTCCTTTATATAACTCGTACTGATGCTTTTTATTTTAAGACAAATATGTTTTACCAAAAATGATGTAGTCTTCTAAATTCTGAATCTGGAAGTTCCGGATCAGCGATGAGAGATGCCCTAAAATTCACAGGCTTGACGAAAACTTTGTGCATGTGACCCTATATTCATGAAGAGCACAGGCTACCTTTAAACATTACAGTGGTTGTTATATGATATTGTTGCAGAGAGATACAACAAATACGTCTCTTTGTACTGTCGAGACTAAACCAAGAAGAATAACAGTTGTCGAGCTAGTAAAGGGCTTTGATTACAATAAGGCTAACGAGGAGCTACATTTTAAAAAGCCAAGTTTTGAGCTCATTTCTAAAACCAAGTGTTTACTCTCATCATAGAAATAGGCAGTTGGGGTGTTTAAGGTCTTGCAATGCAGAATAAAAATGATCTTCCCCCGGCTCAGCACGGGTAGTATAGTTCAGTGGCAACACGCTTGTCTCGGAAGCAAGATGACGCAGAGCAACACAGGTTTGAATTGTTGGTCCGTGCTTAGAAACCTATTTGTTATTAAGCGTGTTATTAAAAAGCTATAATAATAATGTGGTCTTTCAAATTTGGGTACAATTAAAGTCTGGTTTTCACACTGTTCATGGAACAGAAACCCTCTCTTATTAATATAGTGACATATCCTTCCTGATACCAAGCAAAAAGTCATAATTGGCCAATTGTACACCTCCCAGGCCACAGTGAAATGTGGACTCCTGATGGCATATCAGATTTCTCATCTCACTCTCTATGTGCAAACTTTGATGGATCATTTGACATCTTTGACCTATCATATCATGTCATGCATACGCTGATGACATACAGATTTGCCTGTGTGTTATTGGGCCTAAGAATATGATTCTCTCTTATCTACCTGTGTTATAAAGGTCCATTCATCTATGAGGAACAGAAAAACAGAAAAAGTTAGAAGGCATTGAATGTCAAAATACCAAAATCACCAAAAAAGGCCTTGGCACTGGGGTGGGACCCATGGCAGTTAATAATGTTTTCAATGCTGCTGTGTATTTATTGTGGCCGAACTGCCACCCTGAAAACCGTCTACATTTCCTTCCCCACACCCAGTGCTCTTATGAGAAAATAATAACATATACAGAACATTAAAAAAAACTATAGGCATCCTTTGGGTACTAGAGATATGTGTGACCTGTCAGATCCATCCTTAAGATCTATTTTTACAGCTCCACCAACTTCTGCAAGCCTTACTGTTTTGCACCATTTAATTGGCATCACCTAGTGGTGGAGGCCTAATTTACACTAAATTTAAATATTCTAGTGCCCTCTATGTTGGCCTACAAGAACCCCTAACCCAATGTCTTCAAACATTCCTAAACATTGCTATTCAGTTGGCTTTTAACTCTGGTACAAGTGACTCGGTCAGCCCCGTTTGACGTTTGTCACAATGGCCGCCAGTGAATGGCTATATTTTGTTTAAGAAGTGACCGGCATTCGGGATGAAATATCTAATTTTGTAGAGGCCTCCTGTCTGGATAACCTGCCTATAGATGTTGACACTATTGCCCATGCTCTGTCCCCCACTGCAGAAGCTCTTGCTCCCCTTGGCACCCGTAATCCTAAAGCCCATATCCCTCAGCCTCGGTATTCTGAACAACTTTGCACGCTTCACCTCTTATGCAGACAAGCAGAGCGAAAGTGGCACAGAAAAAAGCTTGGCTGCAAAATCCTCAAATGTTTCCAAACAGGTGGGGAACTCAATTAACCAGCCCAAGGAGCTGTTTAAAGTGGTTTGCTCTCTATCATCCCATCCTTTTGAATCTGTTCCACCCTCTCAGCCCCTATGTTCCTCTCTTTGACTCTAATTTGTGGAGAAGATGGAAAAAATCCAAGAAACTATGGACTCTTCTAGCCGATATTCTCCTTCTTCTGATGTCACTTCTGGTAGTCCTCCTTCCACTTCACTGTGGTTCGTGTTTCCTGTGTTTACTACTGTTGATATTCTGTCGGCTGTCGTAAAACTGAAATCCGCATCCCATATCAATCCCACTCACCTATTCATTATGAAAGACATTGTGCCTTGCATCTGTTCTCTGACCATAGCTCTGTTAATACTTCTTTTTCTTCAGGGCTGATCCCAGCCTTTCTCAAACACTCCCTGGTGGCCCCCGTCTTGAATAAACCTTCACTTGACCCTGCTTTTCCTGCTATCATCTGATCTCTTTTCTTCCTTTCTTAATGAAACTACTTGAAACTTTGGTTGGTCCACTTAAGCTCCTTCCTTGAAAACACTTCCTTTTTCCACACATCCCAATCTGGCATTCACCCTGATCGGGGCACGGAAAGTGTGTTGGTGTGGGTGGTCAATGATCTTGCACTTTTGCATGATCAAGGCAGGGTCGGAGCCTTGTTGTTCCTGGATCTCTTTGCTGCATTTGACACTGTTGACCACACAATTCTACTGGATCGCCTCACCAGCACAGGCCTTTTTGGTGCAGTCCTCTCAAGGTTTTCGTATTTTCTCTCTGACAGGACTCAGTCTCTCTCTCTCTGCCTCCTTTCCATTCCTCTCCTACTTCGCTTTCCTGTGGTGTCCCTCAGGGTTTTGCCCTTTCCTCTGTTTTGTTTAATGCCTACATCCAACTGCTTATTGAGCTTTCATTCTCCCATGGCTTCAGTTGTTACTCATAAGCTGATATGAGACCCAACTCTTGGTTTGTTTCGATCTTTCGGTCCAGGACACTGCAACCAGTTTTCAGGGGTGTCTTGAAGCCATGGGGAAATTAATGTCGGACAACTGGCTTAAAATCAACGGAGAGAAAACTGAGGTGCTGGTTCTAATCTAATATGCGGAAGCAAACCGAGCGGCATTACGGTTATCAAGCCGCCTGATCCTGCACCTACAAGGATCGTATTCTGAAACAGCAAGAGGCTGAAAGCTACAAATAAACAAGGTAAGCCAAAGGGAGCTAACTAGTAAATAATATGAAACACCATCACAATACGTGACTGGCACCATAAATGCAAGCCACAAGTCTTACGTAGTCACAAAAATGACTGAAAAGTAAAAGTCTACCATTTTGGTTTGCTTTTCTTTCACAGCCTATCCTCGATTTGGATAACACAAAAAAACAAAAAAGAAAACGGTTTCAAGGCAACCTACTCGTCCAAGAGCATTTTGAAAGTGAGTGCCTTTTTCACTTTATAAAGTTCTCAAAATCATTAACTTGCTTTTTAAGCACATTAAGAAACACTTACTAATATGATTAGTAAATGCAAAAAACAATTTGAAACACAAATGGAGTTAGGAGCATTATTATTTTTTGATTTACGCTTAAACATGGAAGTAACAAAAGGAGCCTAACGTTCCTTTATGAAACAAATAAGCTTCCATAACAAAACATCTGCCAGGAATTTTGAAAGAATTATTTTGTAATTTTTATGGTTATGTTAGATAACAAACGCAGTTTAGAACACAGTTTATGAAGCCATATGTAAGAAATAAACCCTTCACATCCTTTTTTTGGATTAACGTCTAACATTTATGCAAGACCAGAGTAGAACTAATTTATCATCATAAAATAATCCACTAGGAGCAAAACATATCTAATATTGCCCTATCTAATATGGAAAAAAATGAATAACTAATTTCACAAATGTGTTTCACTTTGTTCATGACCATACATAACTGATATTCACTATTGAACAATAGGATATCGGCACAAAGCTACCACTTGTTATTTTCTACACACCAAAATGGGCACTGGATTGTTATGATTTTGATCATAACTTCCTTGTCTTTCCATTACCCCACCATACTGTTTTTTATTTATGTTAATATTCTGTAATTTTGTTGTACGCATACACGCAATAGATTGTATGACACACCACCCTTCCCTTCCACAATTGTACCTTCCCTCTTACGCTTTGTCCTTCTTTATATGTGCTCTGATCAAAATTATTGGCTTTCTTAGATTTGTACAATTCTTATTATTTTCTTTACTGCAGTAATAATGTCCACCAATTTCTGCAACTTTTCTGTGGATAGGTTGCACGTCTCGTAACTTCGGTGTGCCTAGTGTGGGTGTACATTTTACGTTCATTTTGTTCACATGCAGTTTGCGTGCACCCTGTGATGCTTGTGCTAGCACTGGTGTGCTTTTGAAACCGCTTCCAGAACAATATTGTGTGTCATGTTCAATTAAGTGAGAAAATTCTCCGCTGGCCATTGTCAAAATTTCATGTGCAGGTGAAGAGAACAAACTATGAGCCCGCCCGTCCCCTAGCAAAATTGTAAACATTTTAATATGTTGTGGAAAATGGAACAGGAAAACAGACAACATTTCCATTTCTCCTCACTTTTCAATTTAATTGGTGGAAAAGTGTAAATGCTGCTTGCAGTTAAGGATTGCAGGAGGTATTTACCATGGACTTATATGGAATCTGTCTGCTTTTTCCACGTGGTTCTTTCAGATGGATACCAGTATCGCCAGCATGAAAATCCATGCTGGCGCTAAGTCTCCTGCTTTTGCCAGGCAAAGCGTGAAATGTGGGCGGATATGGTAGGTGTGACGCGTTCAACAATTCCCTCTGACATATGCAGGAAAATGGGGCAGAATGTTAAAACCTGGCATTTTTTATGATTGGCTTCAGAACAAATACTACCCCTCTACGTTTTGTATATTCCGTGCTCCGATTAGGTCTCAGTGCACATAAAAGAGGCAATTTATAAAGTATTATTCTGTGCATTCTCAGGGGCATTAGACGACCTTGCTTTCAATTACTTCAAACTACGCTTTCCATGTGCTTAACAGGTCTTGCCCAGATATTTCAAAACATAATATGCCCATTGTGCGTCCTGGGGTATATGTATCTTAGAGTGTGTTAAAAACACATCACAATGCTGTCTTGCCTTGTCCGGTTCTGTGTTGGCACTAGGATGCCTGCCTGAACATTGTATAATATCCTACTTCCTCTTATCAGCACGCTCTTATAGTAGATGGAAGGAAAGTGATGAGATGTAGTAGATGTATATATGCAGAAACGCAAGGTAGATAAGACAACGTAGAAGCTTGCTAAAGTAGGAAATATAACAGGAGTAAAGCAGCCATGTTATGAAAATGGACTTTGGCATTGTATAATAGTGAGCAAGAATTCTTGAAGAGAGAGACCAAGGCTGCATTGTTGAAAGGTGCTCGAATACAGCTTCTTGCAAGAACAAATGGTATTTGCTTGGCTTAGGATCAAGGATGTCACAGCAAGAAGCAACTGCAAGGAAGGAAAGGTGTTGAAGAGGATAAGCCATGTATGTAAGACATATTGCTCTCAGATTAAGTAAAGGAGTGAATAATTATGAGTGCCAAGTATTGAACAATCAAAGCTGCAGAAAGTGAATACAATACAGAGCAACCAAGTCCCCAGAGGCCGAGAGGAGTAATAGAACCCAACATAATTGAACTAAATGGCATTAAATAGAAGTACAGAATGGACCAAATGATGGCCTCTCACACATGGTGTAAGAATAAGAAAACAAGGCCCATTAATTTGGCTCCACACTAGATTGCAATGTACCTTTACTCCATTGAAAGTTCTGAAGAAGAGAACAGCTAGCAAGGTCAACTATAAACAAGAAGCCTTGGCTTAGGGCCTAATTTATGAGAAATGGTCTGATGTTTCCCTGCACCTGGGTTTCATTGCTTACTTGCTGCTAACTAGCCAAATGTCCAAGGTTGGAAGACAGTGCTAAACAATTATGAGGGTCCAAGTTATAGTATACCATACATTGTTGCAGAAGCCTATCCGCTGCTGGCATTATGCTATTATGTGTTTTAAGGTGTGGCTACCAGATAAGGGCCAGCCAATGATGATATTAACACTTATATGACCTATAGATGTATATGTTCCCTTAACCAATTCCTCCACCTGATAGGATTTATTGTTTGCCAAATATGATTTATTTATTTATTGATTCATTAGCCATGGACGAAGTGCTAGGGGTTTTGATTGCTACACATCAGCTACACATCATGTTGATGTGTAGTGCTACACATCGGCTACACGAGTACATCAGCTATGACTTCATAGCTGACGTATATCGAGGTATAAAGCCGTTTGTGTAATGAAAATGTGATGAGAGTGTGTGATCTACTGATGCGTTTGTTCACCAGGTTTCCCTACTTTATTGAATTGATAATAAAGTTGTATTTTGTCATATTCTTTGAGTCTGTCTGGTTATTTGGGCCTCAGATCATTAATTTGGTAATCCCATTCGGCACTTGGAACGCTCCAGGTGCTATTGCAACTGAGAGATTGCAGTCAGAATATGGCAGATGCAGATATCAAGGAAAGAGATTGAAGGAAGCAAAGATGGGCAGTCGCAGCAGGTGTATTTTTGTACTGGAGGGGTGTAAAGGTTTGCGCAGAGTATGCATAAGCAACCAAGCGCACAGAGGGAGCCCAGACCAACCAGGAAGGTCTTTGGGGAGAGGATTGTCCCTACAAGAAACATAAATAATCGGTTAAAAAGGTTAAGAAAGCAATCGATGTAAGTCACCCACAATGTGCAGGAGCATTTTCTAACACATTTTGATGATACCTTTGTCCTCAACATATGTCAGTATAAAAACAATGTTATGCTTCCTATGCCCATGCATGTCCATGCAGATTACACCAATATTTGCCAGTATAACCTTATCAGAACTCCCAGCTAGTAAAATATGCCATCCCACGGAAGGAAAATATAACCAGAATGTCTACATCAATGTAGGCCAGTGTGCCACATAATCAAACATTTGTTTTTTACCCTTGATGCCCAGTACACAAATGCCATGACACACTAAGAATATATGGCCGGATAAACCAGCAATGTAGGCGAGTCTAGCCATGTAATAACATCTAGGTTTGCTTTACTCTTGATGCGAAGTAATTCATGTCTGTTACAGTAAGAACATATATTCAGGTGGCCACCACTAAAGTGGACCAGTTTAGATTATTAATAACACTTATAATGTTTGCTTTCTCCATGACACCAATTAAAATAATGCCATGCCACATTAAGGAAGTATATGCCGACTGGCACTAATGTATGACATTCTCACAATGTAATAACACTTCTCATGTTTGTTTGCTCTTGGTGCCAAGTAAAATATGCCATGCCCATTAAAAAGCAAATGCAGACTGTCACTACTAATATAGTCCAGTTTAGCCAGGTATTAACATTTATCATTGTAATACCCTTGCAGACAAGTAGAAATGCTGTGCCACATTATGATAGCTTATGCACACTAGCACTACTAATGTAGGCGAGTTTAGCAATGTAATACTAATGTTTTTATTACCTTTGAAGACAAGTCAAAAATATGCCATGCCCATTAAAAAAGTAAATGTAGACTGACACAACTCATGTAGGCCAGTCTAGTCATGTGATGACACTTATGTTTGCTTTAGGGTAATGCAAAACAGAATGTCATGCTTCCAGCAGTCGCCACCCATACATTTAGAGGCACTTCTCTCCCTACACACACACACACACACACGCACGCACGCACGCACGCACGCACGCACGCACGCACACACACACACACACACACTGCATTCATATATCATTCAAACAACTCTTTTCATGCACGCATACATAAAAAACAAACACACCAACATCCATATATCTATGCACCTTTAATTAAAAGAACACTTACCATACCTGCTTTCACTACATTGTACTTCCAAAAAGGACCGGATGGCCCACCTCTTCTCTCAGCAACACAGTAAACACGCTGACTGTCAGAAGTAGGCTGGCCAGACGTCCCTACACCCTCTCATTATTTTGCATTACCTTTGTTGAGGAGACCAAAGGGCTCTGCATACAAACAAACCCAAATGTGTATCGGGAGGATGCACCTTTGCTAAGATGATGGCAGCACAGTCCCCCGTGCAAATCAATCAGATGTGTGGGCTGTGCTGCCTGCCACCCAGGTGAGGGTGAGCGACCGAACCGCCCATAGTCATGAGCCGCAAAGGAAGATGGGGCATAAACAAAGGCCATAATGACAATGAGAAAGCGACTTGGGGTGTTAAAGTTACATCTCTGAAAGTAACAGTGGTAGTAATGATTCGTCATAGAAGGTATTAGTGGATATCAAATGTACTTTGTGATTGTACAACAGCAGCTAGATACCTGTGCTCTCCTAATTCTACTCCATGGGAAGCCAGCATATAACCAGTGACTGATTCCTGTGCACTTCTATATATGTCGTACTTTAACTTCCCATTTGCACTGATGTTGCTTTTCAATGCTCATATAGCATTCTGACTCCACAACTGTATTGCTGAATGTGTCATTTCAAGAAAGTCGTCAACATTAGTTGCATGCCATTATCAACTCTCCCCTCTAACCTGGTTTCAATTTAGGAAAATAGAAAAACATGTTGTTGACCAGCCTGGGTGGAACGCCTAATCATTCCGTCACATTTTAGCACACAAGGGCCACTCATTAATGAAACATTTTCATTGGGACATGAAACCAGCTAAGACTGGAATGTTGTGGTTAAGTAAACAAATCATTGATTAGTTACAGTTCCACCACTAGTCAGCCCCATGAATTCGAGTTGCCTAAATTGCAAAGTATCTTAATCATTCATCCAAATCAATTTTCACAGTGATCAAATCCAGATTTGTGTGATCCAATGTCTATAAAATTGTCTTTCTCTGTAGTTTATTTTATGGGTCAACAAATGCAAGTTAGTTTGTTAATATGATCGAGGACTTTGCATGCTATAAAGATTGTTTCATTGGTTTCTGGATATTCACTTTCGAAATAGTAATGCATGGTCTTGTGAATAGTGCATATTTTCTATGTCATCCACACTAATATTTTCCTTATTAGTCCATGTGTTGGTTCTATTGTATATACATTTTTATAAAAACTTTCAAACTTTTTCAAGACCACATCAAAGTGCTATCAGGGTGCACCCGCAGCATGACAAAAAAGCAGAAAGAGGGTTCAGGCACCAGAGCAATACGCTTGTAGAAATGCAAATGTTTTCTGTGTTGTGTTGAACTTAGGTCTCACATGGATTGGAGTCAGGATATAGTTCCATAATGAGGAATGTTTTCCATAGTGAGGAACATTGTATCTGGGTTGACCGGTAGCAAGCATGTTCTCATAGTCCAAGTCTGTTTTTCTGGTACGCTGGTAGTGAGGAAGTACTCTATTGTGGTAGGTTGGCTGAATTACATAAAAGGCTTTATATGCTACTTATGGGCCATGAAATTTAAAACTGTACCTTACAGGATGCCACTTTAGGATTTCAATAGTCCTGGGATATCTTCTGGATGCCTGAGACCAAATAAGTAGCTGGCAGCTTGATTCTGGGCTTGTTTCAGATTATTTAAAATTGTTCACAGCAACCCCATTTAGTTACTGTTTGAGTTATCAAGCCTCAATGGTAAGACGAGTAAAATCAACATGATATTGTGTGGATGACCTAGGAGGGGAAAATTGCTTCCATGGGTCACATATACATGTTGATTTGCCAGCAGTATTGATTTAAGATTTGTATAGTGAGTTAGTGTTGAAGTTGACTTCATGGTTCTGTGCCATATATTTGTGGGTCATTGGATGACCCAGGGTAAAGATCAGGGAAGAGGGAGGGGTGAGGGTTAGATCTGACTCACAGACATAATTTATGATTTTCTAGTAGTAAAGCTGAGTGGGTTATTTTCACTCCAACATTGAATGTGATGATGGCAGTTTTCCAAATTTTTCCTTCCCTTAGAGCCTTTTTGAAGGTAAGCAGCTTGGTGCCAACTGCATACTTGAGCTTGTGGAACCATACAAATCTTAAATAGGATTGGCGATAAGGAAGCTCCGTGTGGGGCATGGTAGAGTTTGGAGGTACATATGTAGAAAGGAAAGAAGGAAAGCAGCTTCACATGATAGTTGCCATTTGTGAAGATGAGACGAGCCAGTTGACTGCAGAACTTCCCTTTTTTGGAGAATTATTCTATATTCAATACTTTGGATAGACACAGGTTTTCTAAGTGTGTGCTGGGATAAGTGGACCAATTGAAATGCTTGATGCATGCATTGCAGGGTAGAGTGGCAGCATATTGCTTGGTGTAAGGGGGTGCTATTATGCTGAATAGGGGGCTCCTTGCCCTGCAGGATGGGTTCAAGAAAAAGTGAAGCATTCCATGATGGATCTCTTGCTGTTGAAAGAAGACTGAACCCACGTTGCAGTATGGCAGCTACCCAGAATAATAGAAAATAGAATGATTCTAAGAAACTTTGAAGAGAAGCTCTAGGTCAGGTCGCTTTAATATTTAGGCAGATTTACTATGTAAGGGCTATTTGCTAGGAGTTTCTGTTGAACTAATTTTCTTTCTTAGGGAAAATGTTTACAATACACAATTCCATGGGGGCTGCCAGGGGAAGCAACTGCAACCCCTAGAACCTTCCCTGTGACCCCTTGCACTAGCTCATTGGCCCCTGGTTTAGAAATACAGAGGTAGTGTAAAAAAAAAAAAGAAAGCAAATTCGTAGAGCCATCTTTAATTTCAGAAATCACCCCGTGAAGTTTAAGTTTCTCATGTGCTTTATTTTAAAAGGTGTAGCTGTAGATTAGTGTGTGCCTATATAGGCATGGAAGATTGGATGTCCCAAATGCAGAGCTTCATATTTGGTATCAACTTGATTGTTTTATGTTTCTGAGGACTATCATTTTGTGCAAAAATACTCCACGTTTTGTTTTACTGTAGCCTAGATGTTCCCGTATCCAGTTAAAATTGTTGCTATATCTTTTTTTTATTTGTAGCGGTTCATGTCTGACTCCTGATTCCCCCTGTTTCTAAGCATTGTAAAAATGAGAGTTATTACTATGAAATATAATAGTACTTGGTCTATCAATGTCAGATGGATGAAGGGCTGATCAGCCCTGCTGAAAGGTGAACTTGGAAAGTGCAGCCTTGCACCTGTCAGGGTTGATCTTTTAACTAACTGAGCTATGCAATTGCGACATACTATGCTGTCTAATCAATTGTGGAGTTACAAAGAAACCATCATTAAGTTATCTACCCACAACCCTGTCCTGTCCCCTCCAGACTTTTTTGAAACAAAATATTGCACTGCTATTATTGGGTTTACTAGTGAGCAATTATATATTCCTCCTGCTTATAAGCACTGTAATAATACGTTTTAGGTCATTAGAAATTGTAACCACCAGAGCCAATGCATTACCAAAGGCTCTGGTATGCACGTTAAAAGAGAAATAGCTGGCAAGATAGGTCAGTGGGTTATGTGCTTACTGCTAGGATCTATCTGTATTCTGCAGGTCACAGGTTTGAATCCTTGCAAGTTCTACTCATTCCTAAATTCTGCTGATCATATAGCTTAAACATTACTGGCCAATGCCATATATCATCATCAGCATATATGAGCACAACTCCATAGGGTCAGTCCTGTTGGTCTTCCTGATGATGATCCATGTATGGATAGAAACACGTTGAAGAGATATGGGCTCCCTTTCTGTTTGTTAGTTATCAACTTTTGGATTCAAATTAGATGGATATTGCCTCTTCAAACTTGACATTTTGAATACTGGGTGCATGGTTTTGTGTCGTCAGTTGGCTGTTCATCTGACTTTATCCGGTAACGGTACATGAGGAATTAAGTGAAATTGCGTGGCATAGCTGGTAATTTTAGGATGCACGTGGCATAATTAAATGAAGTGCTAAGGGCATGAATGTTTGTTCTGAATTCCTTTAAGGAATCATTACAGGCTCCCCACTACTGCAATTAAGGTAATTAAGTTATAGAAGGAACTGGATATATGAAACTTTAACTTAAATATTTTTACCATACCTTGTCTTTAGGCCATAACGGTCATGTGATGTCAGTATCCTAAAACAGAGACTACTTTTGAAGAAAGCCCATGTGTTGGGTGTGCAAAATGGCCAAGGTAAGCGGTAAATATGGTTGTAAGTCAGGTAAAATGCAGCGCTGGCTACAAGTGTCAATCAGGTAGTCAGTGGTAGTACAGAAAGTACAGTACAGGGCTGTACGAGACCATCCAGGGTTCATAGGTCATAGGTAAAGTCAGGTAAATGCAACGCTGGGCTACAAGTGTCAATCTGGGGGTCAGTGGTAGGCTGGGATGCAAGTGTCAATAATGTAAATAAGTAGGCCACGTGACGTACCAGTAGTCACAAGTAAGGACAAACAAGAACAGTACAGGCTGCAGTGACAATCTGGAGGTAAGGCAGAAGATGGAGGGAAGTACAACTCACAGTTCGAGGAAAGGATGCCTGGAGACAGAGGTGAAAGAGATGACCAGGCAGGGAAGAAGACTGGAGGCATAAAGGTGGAGCAAAGGTAGCAGACGATAGAGAGATGCACAATGGTTAGACTGAGATAGGACAAGAGGGTCTGCAGTAACAAGAAAGCGGGTGGTAAAGAGGTGGAGGCGGGAGGGCAGGTGAAAGAGATAGAGGAGGGGGGTGCAAGACATTGAATCAGACAACAAGTCGCATAGAGCCCGTCAAGGGACATAGACCAGGGGTTGGGGGGAACCAAGCCATGGTGAGAAAGGGTACGGTGGGGAAGAGATGTAAACTGCTAAAATGGCAGACTGGAAGAGGAGAGGAAAAGAGCCATAAGAGGCTTGTAAGGGGAAAGAATGCCAACGCATGCTGTAATGACAAACACTCACAGGGGAATAATGTGTCAGCGAGCACAGAGGGTCAACAGGATGACGAGGCGGTAGACAGATAGGGCGGTTACAACACATAAGGAGCGAAGAAGAGGGAGACAAGGGTGGGGAGGGGACAGAAAATGGAAGAATGTGAATAGAAGAGAGGGAAGGAGGCAGAGTCAAACCTTTCCTGCCAGTACAGTGATCTGAGCAGAGGAGAAAAACGAAGCAGGCAACTCCAGATTTTAGTGAAAAGGTGAACGGATGGCAGGGCCACTCCATGCTCAGACAGGCCTTCAATGGGGATGCCGGCATAGCCTGCCGGCTGGGAGTCGCATGTGAAATTTAAATTAATCCTCCAATCGGAGGGACTGCAATGCTTCCATTGAGGCAGTCTTAGGTTGTAGAATATGGAATATATCTGGGGGTATTTCTGTTACATTGTCACTGGCTGCTGTGAGCTTGTCAATTTTTATTAATTGTTCTAAATGATATATTAAATGTATATTTATTAAGTCACATCAGAATGTGAGGAGATATGTAAGTGATTTCAATCCGGCACACACCTAAGTCAACGCCTAGCGTGTAATGCACAACTGAAATCCTTATTTATTTGTGTCTAAAAGTTATTTTATTCTGAACGATGAACCACTCATATCACGCCCCTCTCCTGGAACCCCCCGGTCACACTGAACCAGGAATCAGGCTGGTTTACAAAGTTAAAATATTTGTTTATGTAGTTACAATTCAATCACACTATGTTTTAATGGGTACACAGTAATCACCAATGGGGTGATGTAACACTAAACAATCTCTTTAGTACACAAGGAGTAATAGTGGGCAAAACAATTCAGCACAGAAATAATACTTTTGTGTGTGTGTTCAGATGAAATAGCAGTGTGGTTACTATTTCACCCTGTACACCCCTTAACCCCCCTAATAGGCAATGTAAAGAGAGAAAAGGAGAGAGCAGGTATTCAGGAATGGCAGAATTCAAACAAATATCAATTCCAATTTCCCCCCCCAGCAACACAAGAGAAAAACAGAATTGATTGCAAGCGGTCAGAATGGTTTTACAGTTATCTTGAGAATGGATTGGGTAAAAACACTAAATAGGGTTTAAATTGCTGAAATTGTTTAAATTCTTATGGGAGCCACTTTGGATAGTTGCACACAACCACTAGCAATGATTTCATACTAAGAAACAAGGTGAAATCTTAAAATGAAGGTCGGGTGCAATCAAAAGCTGTTTTACACGTGTCAGAATTTCCCTAAAATGAAATTCACGGCAAACTTTTCACTGCGTGATAATCACGATAACGGGAGAAGATTTGGGATGTGGTTTTAGATATGATTTAAAGCTGTGGATGTTAGCTACAAGCAGAAGTTGAGATTTCATTTCTTGCACAAAAACTGAGGAAGTTATGGACGTTTTACTGGAGGTCCATTTTTTAAATAGTCACAAGAATGGGAAAACGGGAAGCGCTTTTAAAATGACAAAAAGGATTTCTTACACTAGAGGATGACTATGAATAAATGGATACTATACAAGAACACAGCCACTTGATCAGGGCAACTGCCTGCAGTGGTCCCGCCTTCTTCAGATGAAAAATATCAACACAAAGATAGTTTTAACAATACTAGCACAGGAGGAAGATAGGAGGGGTAGGATAGAGAGTTCAGACAATTCAAAAGTACTGGATGGATTTAAGATAGGGATTGGACTAAGCCAGGTACATATGCTAGTGACACAGTTCTATCTATAGGTACTCACTTGATAGGTTTAAAATGGAACCGTCAGGATTCTGGTCAGGGATTCTGGTCAGGGATTCTGGTCAAGGATTCTGGTCAGGACAGACTGCTGGGCACATTGGATTTTGGCAGCGTCAAGGGGCTCTGGAAACCGCACGGCACAGGACTGGATCTGATGATAATTACTTCAGCAGGCAAGCAGTACAGCGCAGCCCGGCTGTATGTTAATGCTCCCCTTAGGTTTGTGGGATTCTGGTTCTGAAATGTAAGGCCTAGCTGAAAATGGTTCATCTATATAATGGGCCTTTCTGCTTTGCCGAGTTTCTGGAGTCTGGAGCAAGTAAGATGGATAGTTCTGCAACAGGGTGCTCCGCCAGAATCAGGATGGTCGGTGAATCTGTGTGTGTTTCTGAGTGCTGGGCTGCCTCTATTTATGCTTATGATAAAGAGGATAGGAGGAGAAAACCCTGTGTCATCTTTTTGTGTGGGTTTATGAGGCTTAGAGTCCACCCCTGGCCTCTTGAACACAAAATCTACTTTTGTCACAATAAATATTGCCACATGTCCAACCTCTATAACAATCACATATACAGATTACATATTCTGTACAGCAGCTACTCCTCCAAACCCTGTAGCTGTAAGATATTGTGTCTGCTTTTCCCAGAATTTCGCCCTTTTCATCAGGAACACAATGTCCCGCCTATCTGCAAATTTCTACAAGTGTGCACGGCTAACATGGGCATAAGTGTATAAAGTTTCATACTTCTAGCAGAAATACATTTGGTGTAAAATCACATTTTCTGCCGTTTCATTACAAATTATATCAGACGATCTTGCCGCCTCTTGAAATGTGCAGCCAGAAATCAGATTTACTATTCTGTGATTTTTGTGTTTTTGACAATTTTCAGTGGCTAGTTATATATCTTTAAACAACATTTTCTTTGTGAATGTTTAGCCACAGATAGTTGTTTGTCCGCACCTCTTTTTGTCTCCCTTCAGTTCAGGAGCAATCTCCTCCCAGTTCTCTTGGCAGAGGCCATTTTACGATGGTTCACACTTAGCATTTCCTTTAGCTGGAGGATGTCCATTGTTTAGTCCTGGGCTCACCAGCAATTTGCACCTCCCCGTGAGTTTCAGCTGGGGGGAAGTGTCCTCCTTTCGTGAGTTAAGCTGTTATTCCAGTTTGGGTGGCTTTAGCCAGGCTTACATTTAAATGTTATTTCTGTTGCATTTTTCCTTAGCTTAAAAACAAACTTGTGATTTCAAACTAGCAGCTAGAACACTTATTTCAGATTTTAAACCATGGGCTCAAACAATTACAACATAGGTTACTCTCAGGAACAGGCCACTTTGATTTCAAACATTTATTTCATTTTATACAGGTTTTAATATTTATCATGCAGGCTTCTGTCATTCAGGCGGCCGAGGGTACTGCACCCAAATTTTGACAGATTCCACATGCAGGCAACTTTTGCTGTGGATGTTTCTTTGATATTTTCAGCTTTTCAGGACATTGTAAATTCACAATGATTTCTTAAATTAAGTGAATTGTAGCACCCAGCAAGAATTTTGGATGTTTGAGGCTGTTTTGTACCGACATTCTGCAGTTTCAGCAACCAAGAATATTGATTTAAAATACGATTTTGGGGTTTCCTTTAGCAGAGCACTGCTTTTCCCGCTGTGCTCCATCTTCACATGTGGTGGAGCCCAGAGACATATTTCAGGAGTGAGATCTCTGTTACACCACTGACAACCTGTGTGGTAGATTGGGCAGCCATCTTTTTGTGCTTTGCAGAGTGCGATTTTTAGAGGTTTTGGCGCGCACAAGGGTTTTGCGGCCATCTTGATGTTTCTGGCGCCATCAGAACACAGTGATGCTGCATGGCAGGGCAAAAGTGGGTTAAGACATCCCACAGATATATGTTGTAGTGTTTTATGGGAATCTGGGGAAATGTACGCAATCCATGTATAATGGTTATGCCATTCTTTTAAGTGAGAAATTTTATGATGGTCATTTGTATTAAGGGGAAATTGGATTTTAAGGGAAATAATGTTTGGGGGTTGTATTTATTAACTGTATATTGCAAAGGTTTGTTGGAAACCATACGCAATTAAATAAATACATAAAGTACATTAGCCATACTGCATTATGACAGCACCTGCAAATGTGGGGCTTTACCTGACATATGATCACTAGACCGGACATGCAGCTATAATTGATATACGGTGGCAATAAATGGGCATATAAGGGTGTATTGGCATATGTATGGCAGTGCTGCTGGCCTCTGCTGCCTACAAACACACCAAACGAACTGGAGACCTTATCTTTATAGCAATTCCTCAGATAGTGCCGCCTATTATCACCCACGGAGTTCACCTCATCAACACTCTATATGTAACACACACACATACATGCACATTGAGTATCTCTGCATAATACTAACATAAATTATTGCACAGTCCTGTCCAAAGCTTTCCTGGCTATGCCTAGCATGTGCCTGTGTTAACACTGCATACTGCAAGAAAATATGAGCAACTCAATATAATTCACAATAATTCTTCTTCTTCTTCTTCTTCTTCTTCTTCTTCTTCTTCTTCTTCTTCTTCTTCTTCTTCTTCTTCTTCCTATCATTAGGTGCATCCTTACAATCAAGGGTCAAGTCATAGAAAAAAAAGTTGGGCTCATTAACATATCAATTGAATGTGGCATAACCAAAAATTAGCATATCCATGTGCCTTACAAAAAAGAGTGGGGGGAGGGACTCCTGAAAAAAGTTGGAGGATTCCGTCCATCCAGGTGTACCCTCGACTTCAGCCCTGCTCACAATCCAATATGCTTCCATTTTACCTGTCATGATAAAAGATTGCACTTCTGGGATATGCGAATTTCAATATAGAATTTTTAAATACATTTCTGTTTCTAATACCTAATTGCCTGACCACATCTTTCGCCGTGGCAAATATCTAACTCAAATCTGATTATCTTCAATTCATTATTCAAATATCACACAGATATAAAATGATCTACTCTTAACCAGAGTTTCACATTTCATATCAGGAAAACAGTCTTCACATATCAATCAGTTAGTTAACCATGAAATTCATTCAAATTGCATACAGCAGATACATAAATATGTAAATGCACAAAATATAATTTGCAGCAGGAATATTCATCAAAACCTATATTTATATATAGCCCTTTGCATGGGTTTAGCAGAACTCATTTAATTTGACGTCTTTATCCCTCCCAGCTGGGTTTTTAGTATTAGCAGTTATGGAGTCAGTGCACCTCTTCATTTGTATCCTAGCCATTTACTGGCGCCATTGATCTTTTCAACAGCATAGTAGCAGTGCAGCCCGAGAAACGAATAGGATGGGCAAGTCGTCCCATGGTACATGATTTGTTTGCACCCCGTACCTTGCCTCATGGTGCTGTACTTGATAAACTGTTTCATTCTCCAGACTATCCGGAGATAAACGATTTGATTGTAATAGGCACATTTTGGCATTGATTGAATATGTATCAAACACGAGGATCCTTTCTACCACAGGGACGTAATGAGTGTTCTGCGTGGCAGTTCATGTCTGTGCAATGGGCATAGAATGTGCAGCCATTCTGAGGACCCCGCGGATGCTGCTCAGCAGCTAACAGCTGCAGGGGACTTGAATGTCAGAGTGATTGATGGTTCTGCCGGATGCATGTCTCTTCATGTTAGGCCACTGACATATATTTTATGACAGAGTATTTAAAACATTGCTAATATTAAGGAGTGTCAGTGTTACTAAAAATACATTCTGAGAAGAAATGTTACTGTGGCAAAATACTGTGTGAGCTGCCATCACTTTGAACCCAACATGGAATGAACCATCACTCATGGCAATATCCTAAGGTAAAGTGACACAACCAAACATATCCTGGTACATTAATCACATACTGAGATAGGGAAAGCATGGTGGTGGAAAGAAGAAAAGTGGTGAGGAGGTTAAGGAAAATTGCAACAAAAAGACAACAGCAGGAAGACTGGGAAAACTGGCAGATGGAGGCTAAGAAATATAACCATTGGCTAAAGCAACATAGACTATGGATGTACCAACAAGATGCGGAAAAAATGTTGAAAAGTCTTGGTTCAAAGAAAACAAGCGATTTCTGGAGAATAATCAAAGAAACAAATAGATCGAAGCCTCCAGAACTGATAAACCAAGTCCCTGAGTCAAACTGGAAATCATATCTAATGGCACAATTTGAGCGACCAAAAACGCAAACAACCAAAGGATTACTAGACACGACAGCCACTTGGGTGAATGTGGCTAACATCACAGACATTGAAAAAATCATCAAAAACTTAAAAACATCAAGGGCCCCCGGACCGGACGGGTTGTCTAATATCGACCTAAAGCAATCTGCGAAGGCATGGGCAGTGCTAATCAGCAAAATTTTCTCACATTGCGCCCAGACAAAAATGGTGCCGGAAACTTGGCTAAATGCCATAATTGTGCCAGTGTATAAAAAAGGCGACAGAGAAGACCCAGAAAGCTACAGGCCCATAGCACTATTAGACATTGTGGGCAAAATTTACGCAACCCAGTTGTTAATCCACTTTGGGACATGGGCAAAGACTGAACCCTGCTTCGATATCTTTCAGACAGGATTCCAGAAGAAGGGAGGCACGGCAATAAACATACTGATCCTTCAAATCATGAAAGCGAAAGTAAAAGAAGGTGCCCCAAAAATCTACCTGGCATTCGTAGACTTATCAAAAGCCTAAAAGCCTTTGATAAAATTGATTGTGAAAAATTATGGCTGAAACTGAGCAAGTGGGAATGCCCAACATCGGTCCTGGCACCAATAAAAGCGCTTCATGAAAACACAAAAATCAGAGTAAAACTGAATAAGCAAGGCATCTTGTCGGAAGAGATTGAAATCCAGAGAGGTGTAAAGCAGGGCTGCCCACTAGCTCCAGCCCTGTTTATCGCTTTCTTGGGGGACTACCAGATCGAAGAAAAAAAAATAAGAGCTTTCCCACCAAAAAAATAGGAAAGGAAATCATACCACGATTATGGTACGCAGACGTCGCCATCATTATTGACCAAACACCAATTGGGCTACAACGAAAACTAAACAACCTGGCAAATTATATGTCAACAAACCATCTGGAAATTAACACAACAAAAACTAAAGTGATGGTCTTCGAAAAAACCGCAAACAAAAATACAAAGCAGACAACCTGGCACTTGGAAAACGCCAAACTGGAAGTAGTTGACAAAATCAAATACCTAGGGGTAACCTTAGACGGATCAGCAGGTGACAACGCAATACAAGATCAGTTATGGGACAAAGTCAAAAGACTTACGGCACAAATGAGACTGGTGGACAAAAAATTTGGGAAATTTTCCATTATTCCGGCAATAAAATTTTACAAGGCAAAGGTTGTGCCGTCTATCATCTATGGTATGGAAGCCGCGCTCAACTTACCGAACCCAATATGGCAAAAATTGGAAGGACAGGCGTGGAAGGCAGTACTAGGCCTACCGAAATCAACCTCCATGCCCGCAATTAGAAGGGAGTTGGGCCTGGTCTCGTTAGCTACATCAGTCAAGCAAAGCAAGCTGAGACTTTATAGAAAAATCATAATGGCCGATTCATTGCCAATATGCGCGGTGATAGCAGAAGAATTGAAAATGGGCACTTGTAAAGCGCTCAACAATTGGGCAACAACTATACAAGAAACACTAAACGAAATATCATGCACAGAAGAAGATCTAAAAAAAACCCCAGACCGAGTAAAGACAAAAATCGAACTCATGGATTGGATCCACACTGTAGACACAGCGAGAGCAAATAAGCTACTCACCCACCTTCCACCGACGTTCAACAGGGTGAAAGAGCCACTGAACTACTGCAAAAAGTTCCCGAACAAAAAGATGAGGAGCACATTCTTGAAGGCAAGACTAAACCTGCTGATGACACATCAAATCCTAGCCATTAGATCATCAAAAATAGATAAAAGTTGCCGCCTATGCAAAAATAAAGAAGAAGTGGAAACATTGCGACATCTAGTCCTAAGATGCCCAAAAACCAGCATAATTAGAGACAGATATATACAACCATGTCTGCAAGGGGCGATGACGCTAGATGAAGAGGCGGTCTGGAATAGGCTAATATCAGGAGAAACAACGAGATGGACCATAGCGGCAGTAAAATTGATAGACCTTGCCTTCGAAAAGATTTCCAACACACAGGCCCATATGAAAATAGCAGAGATGGCCGAAACAGTGAAATTGCCCACTGCAAGCCAAATCTAAGAAATAATCAAAAAACAGCGAAATTCCGAATAGAGAAGGCGGAAAGTAAACATTAACTCAGAAGCGTCAACATCAGAAAAATGACTGTCAAAAGCGCCTCGGCGCATCTGTAGAAGAAAAAGGGTTCTTGTAAAAATCGTTAACTCATTTCCGATTAAAAACAAGTAAATAAATAAATAAATAAATAGGGAAAGCATGCAGTCTTATCTGTGTCAAGAATTTTGATTAGTTAATCTTGATTATATGTGACATTCCCATGTCTACCAGTTGCCTGTCTTTGCCTAGATGAATTGCTTCAACCAAATACACTCTCTACATGTTATGGGCGAGTGCAGCCATTGTATAAAAAAATATGTGTCTGGCATTCATGGAATGATTATTCCTATATATCTAAACATCTGTTCATGAGTGCCTCTCCATCTGCAGATCTTCACAGGTGTTCAGGAGAGACGTGTCCATGCCTCTGGCCAGATTGATGGTCATGGAGACAACCAACGGATTCATTGTGGAGAGTAAACTGGGTGATGGCCATCTTTTCCCGGAGTTTGCCCAGAAAGAAGTGGCAGAGATTGGGCGATAGTTTGGTGGACAGGAAGGGTAGGTAAAAGGCTTTTAAAGAGGGGATGCACAAGGGAGTGCTTGAGGAGAGAGGGGAAGGATCCAGTGGCGAAAGAGTGATTGCAGACATCTCCCAAGGCTGGAGCGAGGATGTCAATATGGTCCTTGATGTTCTGGAGGAGTGGGGAAGCATGTGTTCAGAGGACACTTTCATAAATCGGACTTGTCTAACACCATCGTTGGGTGTTGTCAGAGAGAAAGAGGAGAAAGGAGGAGGAGAGAGGGAAGCAAACAGAGGTGGGAGGGAGAGGAAGAAGACAGCAGGAAAGGATCTCCTGGGTTTTAGTGGTGAAGTGAGAAGCCAGAGCCGTACAGAGGGCCTGAGAGTCAACGGTAGAGGTAGAGACTGCAGAAGGATTGGCCAGCTCCTTGCAGGTTTTAAAGAGTTTGGCGTGTTGTTAGAGGCCACAGAGACACAGGCTTGTATGTGGACTCTCTTCATGGATAGGACAGAGAGTCTGTATTGCCTCTGTAGCAGGCAGCAGGCCAGTATGTCAGCGGATGCGCCCAAAGCCCTCCACTTCCTCTCAGCCACCCTGCTCTTGTATTTCAGGGCAGCGAGGTTGGAATCATACCAAGAGTTGCACTTGGAGGTAGGCTTCAGATGGCTTTTCATGACAGGGGCAAGGATATCCAGAGCGTTGGAGATAGAAAGATGAGGGTTACAGCGGGCTGTGTCAGGGTGTGAGTCCGCCACAGGAGTAGGAGAAGCAGAGAAAGTGACGTTACGGTGGCTTTAGCTGAATTTCTGGGGTTGTGTTGTTCTCACATTAAGGTCCCTGCAACTAAAGTGCATTCCTTGTATGTATACATATATGACTGAGGTGATGCCAAAGACCCTCTGCACTTGTGTCAGCAAGAGAATCACTATTGAAAGTGAAATTGAAGAGGCGCAGTGTGAGGGTTTCAAGAGGCCATTCATTTATTTTTTAATGATTGACTGCGGAGGGAGTGAGAGGGTCTGACAAATGAGGTAGGGGACTTTACCCCACGGGCATGCTCATTTGATTGGCCACAGTTATATTTTGCCCTCTAGAGCCCTTTCACAAGATGTGGATAGGGTAACAGAAACAGGGGCAAGGCATGGGAGAAGTCACCAGGAAAGTATTCCATTATGACTCCCCTCTTCAACCTAGCACCACTGTGCCATAGGGACATCTCAAAAAGTGTAAATGGGAACAGGAACAAATAAAGAAAATAATCTTTCAGTTGCACATGTCTCCTTTGCACATGACTCCTTTGGAAATGACTCCAGGAGTCATTTCCACCTTCGTATTCCAACTGACAGAATATTCAACTAAAGCTTCAATGCTGTCCAAATCTCTCTGAACTCTATGGTTGAATGCATTCACACCGTTGATACGTCTTCATCTTCCATTCTATATGTGTCTCATATTGTTTTGCAGAATTAGAAAGAATTATTTCAGATAATAATTGATGCAACTTCATTTCAGGCAGAATATGTGAACATGGCACCAAAAGCAAAACAGAAGAGTAATGGCTGGACATGTTTAAGTTAATTCTGCCATTCCATTGTAATTGATCTGAAAAACCCTCCAGACCATCTTTGTTCCAGCCTGCCATGCTATTACAGATGAGAAAGGCCATATGAAAATCAGTGTTGGTGCACCCCAAACGGTGCAATCAAGCCCAAACTGCAATGCCACATCACTTCTGGAAGATAACATAATAAATATCAGACAGGTTTCAGTCCCTTTGGGCATTTGCAGTGAGGTGTGGTTTGGCCTTCCAGTCATTACAAGCTAGGGACCCACGTCGGGCATACCTGACCCACTTGGGCGCACTTCAGCAACACAGAAGAGTGATGGTTCAAAGGTTTTTAATGAATCGAACACCAGTGGTTTTGCTCTGGGCAACTTTACAGACCATCGATTTTGAGCCAGAATCGCCATTGCAGAAGTGGCATAGCATATGCAAATGTGCAAACACCATATGCAAATTAGACATTGCCCAGCCACAAAAGGGGTAGTCCAGCTGAACTGACATGGCACATCGCTTATACATGATACCACAAGCAGCCCAGAAATATTTTAGCCCAGTGGGCATCATGAGGGCTAGTATGTTTAGGCAATAATCCACTCACCAGGGTGCTATTACTACGTCTGGTAATGCCCTGGGGCCATAGTTACAGGTCTGAGCATTGCAAGGGCCTTAACGAAGCCCCTGTGGGCATTACTGGATGTGTTAATGGCGCCCCGACAAGGGGATTATTGCCATTAGTACCCCAGCCTGTTAGACGGGGGTCCTAATGGTGTTTAAACAAACAAACGGCCACCATGGCAGAGGGAGAAGGGACTGCATGCAGTTTCTTCTCCCTTTCCAGGACGGCCTGAACAAAAAAAAAAGAAAAATGGAAGACTGGCAGGCAGTAGGGACATGCAGGTTTACCATAAGGCAAGGCTCGCAAACGCACCAATTGGTCATTTGTTTAATTTTTCTAACGCGCGCCTGGTACTAATTCTTCATAAGCCCTTGTTGGTTTCAATTTATAATAAGGTGCAGTGGCAATGCATTGAGGATTAATGGCAGAATCCCATTTAGGTGTGTCAACTGCAAGCTGTTGAGACCCCCAATGATCCCCTTACACAGTGTCAACTGTGAAATGTGATAGGGACATCAACTGCGTTCAATACAGAGCCAAGTGGAATAGACCTGGCAATTGGACCATTTGGGTCCTAATAGTTTGGCCTCATGCAAACATGTGGGAATCCCTCTTTCACACTCGTGAATCACTCATTCGGTCCAGCATGACCACATAGCCAGTAGTGATGTGCATGTTAAACATCAATTAGTAATTAGTTGCTCATTCCTAAATGGTTGCTTACATTTTGTTGCATAGCATATTAATTATACATGAATTAATGCATTGTTATGCTATTAAAATGTGATTCTTAAAGTTCTTTAAGGCATTTCTCTCCATGCATTGTCAAAAATAGTATTTTGGAGTAGGCTGTCCAAAGACATATGTGGTTCATAGGACCGTCAGGACTTGAAGAAGGGCTACTGGAATGTGTTCCTCTCTTTAATCTGTCTACCATTTTCCATTGTTTTTACACGACTGGTGAAGAATAATTGAAGTCAGTTCTGTAAATCACTGTTGAGTTGTTTTCAATTGACTCTTGAAGGAGCCTGTTGTTTTCTTGTGTGACAGGCTTGCTAGTAGGATGCTTGCATGTGAAGGAATGAGTTTGTGTGTCATTATTAGCTTTCATGCTCAATGTACAGGATGTGTGGAGCACTTCCCTTACTTGTTGGCCTCTCACTATCAGCATTCCCTCTTCTTGGAGGAGGGGGAGGAAGGGATGACAATACAGAGTGGTCGTCCCATCAGTCACCTTAATAGTTTAACCGAGGGCTCTGGTGGGAGAAGAAGGGAGAGAATAAGAGAGAGATATTGTAATTATGGAGTTTTAGCTAATTACAGTTTTACAAATTGCACAATAATGAGCGGTTATTACATGTCCTACTCAATGGGATAAATCAGCTCAAGAACAACAAAAAGGAACATGCTGATAAGGAAGGGGGTTGGTGAGTGATCTTTCGGCTGTGGTTTGCTAACATGAGTTTCTAGTTGGCGCAAGCATCCTGATTGAATTGACTTTCCATTTTACTCAAAACCAGGCATGCTCTTTATACTTCCACGACCTACAAGTGAAGATTGTGTAGTTTGCATTTTTAGGAGTGACTCTCTTCTTTCTTTGTCGTTGTTGGCTTCTTTTATTTCAGGACTGCAATCTCTTTCCCTGCACTCACTTGGCCAGAATCAGCATGCCTCTATCACTTGGACCGATGTGTAACCATGTTGCCCCTGTGATAGCTCCAATGCCATGTGACTTTTATCTGGCTGGCCTCATGCATGAAACATGATATTGCTCAAAGTTCAGTAGTATTGGTGTTGTGTACTGTGTGTCCAATAAGACAAGCGGTCTCAGCTGCACATCCCTCACATCTAAAAGTCTTTCTATTCTCTCTCTTTCAGCAGCTTCTGATTCAACACCTCTCCAAGCATGTCCCTTTGTATTGCAAGCCCTTATATCGTTATCTCAATTCACACATCCATCTATCTGTCTGCCTGGGCTTTCAGGAGATGCAGCTTCAAAAATGATAAAGCCACTTGTGAACTTTACAAAGAAAGTTGTAATGATGATACTGCTAATTTACATACTATTATCATAACATTTTAATAGCAACTTCAGTAAAACATCATTCACAACATTCTATACACGTACATTTTAGACATGCTACGAGTTAATTGGTTATCATAATTGTTTTCTCATGCTTTTGTGAGGGTAGGATAGGAGTTGGGTAGTGGAATGAGTGTTGCATACAGTTACAAGGACACAATGATTGCCCTTGGAACTGTATAATTTGTTCAATGATCATTTCCACTATTTTGGTACTATCCCTCGAACAACTCTGAAATAGGAGGATGGAGTGATGTTCCAAACATTGTGTATATGTCTAATAGAATTATTTTCCCCGTTCAGCCATTGGAAATTCTGAATCCGCTTTACCCTACTGTGGATGAGATGTAGAAATGATCTCTGTTATTTTTTTAAGGTTTTTATTTCTGTTGGTTTGATTAGAATGCCTTACAGATACAGATTGTGGGCTCCAAGACGTCCGGTGTGTAAACGTTTCACCCAGCCAGCGATAGGAGACATTTTCCTCTTTGTGTCCATCTGCGATTGTGCAAGTTATTGACGTAGAAATCCCCAAATGAAACATTCTACAGATGTGCATGTTAATCATACCGTGCACTAAAGATACTGCATTCTGATTAGCAAAAGGTTAGCTTAAGACACTCAAGTGTAACTCATTTGCTTCTTCTGCACAGACTGATTACATTATGAAGCCAGTAGCTCATCAACACTAAATGAACTCCTTGTTGGGAGCGAAGAGTGATGTTGGAAGTTTACCGAACTTTTTAAAGTATTCAGAAAGTGTGGAAAGTCTTGTTGTTTACACATTGTTAGGCTTTTCCTATCTTTATAAAAGTGAAGTATAAGAAAGGAATACTTAAGCTATAATTCTGATAAACTCCATTGTGATTATGACATTATTTCTTTTGAGCCAAGTGGAATATACTCGGGTTATTCACAATAAGCTCTTCAACATCCTAGTTTTTGTTTATTTGTTAATTGAGACCTATTTAACAATACAGTCACAACTCAATTCTAATATTACTTTTTGGCAGAATAGGATCTCTGAAATACTTAATCTTTCAATTATTTTAAGGTGTAGTCTAGGTTTATTAAGGTAGATGAAGCATTCCTGTGATCATTTCGTATGCACTTCCTCACTGACAGTCTATACTCCTTGTTGTTTTTGAATATTGTGCCATGACTCCCCAGGGTGATGCTGGGCATTTTTCCTAGCAATCAAAACAATGTCATGAATAGGAACTAAAATCCCCAATACATGCTCTGTCTGTGGCCTGTCGGGCTGGTCGGGCTGGATTACTAAGAAAATCACACATAAGGATATCCAGCAAGAAATGCATTCCGTGGCCACAATAGGATTGCACTGCTGGAACAGGATTTTTATCTGTGTGCCAACCGCACAGTGTCATTTCCGGATGGTATTTATTCCTATGTGAATCGGCACATTCCACAAAATTTGCACAAGTGGCTTAAAAGAATAGTTTTCAGGACTGCTTGTTGTAGGTTTTCGAGAAGATTTCAAAGGAGTTGCATGTCTGTTGTTTTGTACTGAGAAGGCTACGTTTATTTAGATGTAACCCAGTTAAATGCAGAGAGGTGTTTGTACTTCTCCTGAACCGCTAAAGTTGTTGTGGCTACTTCTGTATCTCGCTGGGCCCATTACCACCCACATTTCTTCCTCTCTACCCATCTTCAGACATCACCCTGCGAGGTTCACTCGTAGTCTCTCTCCTTGCCAGTTTATTTCTCACTATTAGTACTCAGCACTGCCCCTTTCCCTAACCTCCTCTTATGTAGTGGCAACCTGCTGATTCCTTGGGGATTCTTGAAGAACTCTGCAAATATTTAACATTCAAAATATATAATGATGTTAGTGAGATAGAGAAGCACACACACACAATTTAATTGTCAGGTTGGTGGGCAATACATAACTATTTCTTCCTCTTATTTGTGTAAAATATTAATTTATATAAAACATGTTTAAATGCAGATTTACAAAGTGAATTTCACATAGGTTGTAGAAAAAGTTACTGTGAGAAAAAAGAGTATGGGCAGACTTTCTCATTACATGCATGACTACACCTGTATCCATGCCTGTATGTGGAGGAATGAAAGAGTATTCGGGCATTTAAGGATGCACATGTGAAGTTGTACCCTACCACACAGTGAGGATACAATCATACAATGGTAATATTGAGGCACGTCCTGCTGTGCTTGACATATCACAACTAAGCAACTATTGTCCTCACAAAGGCACACTATCTGTGCAGGGAATAGGTCCTTGTTTTATTCTGCATGTTATTTTTTGTAGCACTTTTTTTCTAGGTTATATAGTTCATGGCGGGTGCTTGATTCCCTGATTCAAAGATGAATGATGGAATAGAAAGATGGACACATTACAACCTTGTATTGTCCATTTGCTGAGGTGAAAATTACCAATATTACACCCATAGATGCATGCGTGAGCAATTGAGAATTGGAAAAGCACCACCAAAGTCTTAGAGAAAGACTTGGTAAAGACATGTTCCATAAAAGAATAAAGAGATCATTTCATTGCATTCAGTGAAGTGCCTCTTTGGTGTCAAGTCTCAGTGGAATAATGTTTTACTGTTCATTGAGTGCTGCCATATGCTTAGAGGAATGTGAGAGCAGTAATGGGAAGCACAGTGATTGTATGATACCAATTCAGCCATGTTGACCTTCTCAAACTTTTTGCTCGATCTCTGGGCGATAGGAAAGGGGAAATACTGTCAATGCAACGTGCCCTTACCTTTGTCATGTTTTCACATTGAAATTTGACAATGAAATGAGCTGGTAATTGGAGTGTGCGCCAGGGGGCCCTTGACAGTTGTGCTAATACCATAAAATTAGATTCTCTGTCTCTGCTGTGGAGATGTTATGGTTACAGTTTAAGTGAAAGCATCCCCAACAAGGAGAATAACACCTGTTGAGGCAAACTTCAATGTCCAATTGACAGCTTAGAAGGCAGATGTTATGTTAGACATATAGGCATAACAGTCTATGGCGTGAGAGGGGCAACAGTCCTGAAAAGATGTAATACATAACAGTTGTATTCAACGTAAAGAGGCAGAAATAAGATATGAATGAAACAATCAATACTTCTAAACGTCTGCAATATTAAGTTGGTTTCAGATGTCAAACCTTAAACGCTTTTTCCCACGAATAAAATTAACTAATATTGCCATTAAAAAAAAAAAGACATTTTGGCAATTTTGGGAACACTTCAGAAATCACACAAAAACCTACAAGGGTACTGTAGACGATGGTGTCTTATAGCAGACAGAAATATTGGGACAGGACTGAGCATAGATCAAACCTTTAGGAATACTGACCTACTGTACTTAAGAGCGACATTTGGAAATATCCCTAATTCCAAAGACTAAACTATTTTCAAATAGGAACATAAACCATCTTATCCTGGTACTTTCCCAGCAGTGACAGATTTTTATTAGCTCAAAATCTCCTAACATAATATTTGCTCCTGCAGCTATGCTATTTGATCACCGGAAGTATCTGGGTCATATATTGTCAAGAAAACAGCATTAATGGAGCGGAAGGTGACACAAAGGTGTACAAAGAAGTAAGCATAAACAGCATCAGTGTCCTCATTTGATGTAATAACTACTCATAAAATATATTTCATACAGAACATTACTTTACGTTAATTAGCTTTTTATCATCATTTGGAATCTCGGCTAAGACACTTTGTTCCCTTTTCTGAATAATGATTGACTAAATCTCATTCTGAGCACACTCATTTTCTTTGTTGTCTCATGCATCTCTGACACAAAATAGAAAGGGAAAACAACTGCCAAACAGTGGCTGCCACCTTGGACTGTTGATTCCAGCCACTGTTTTCATTAGCGTCTGTCAGAGTATTTTCTTTAAACATTCAGTTGATTAGTTCCCCTGTATGTACTAATATAACTATTTTAATATTGTTTTAAGTGGTGATCATTTTGTTTTAAATAAAACATCTTACAATCAGGTACATACCTTGTAGTTAATATGTAACTGTTTTTATTCACAAAGTCTTAAATTCTATTTGTGACTGGCCACAGGAATGGCAGGTCATGATATAGAAAACGGTGGGCGACGTTGTGTTTTCTGATTCCTCTGTACTTGGAATTTGGATGTATGCACATTGGATGAAGGGCACAGCATATTTGAAGTTTTACACGCAGTCATGGCCACCAATCTTTGAAAGGGATAAATCTCTTGGAAATACTTGTCCCAGAAAGCAAAATCAAACCAGCAAAAAGAGTGATATGTTATAAAGTTGCACTCAAGCACAGTAAATGGGTACTCCAAAAGGTTTAGTCTATGCCCAGTCCCATCCCAATATTTCTGTCTCTTCACTTCACCAGAGTTTACCAGACCCGTTAGGGCATTCATTCATTTTGAAGGGTTTCCAGTACACAAATTGATCTATTCCTAACAAAGGCAATTGAGGTTTGACATCACTAACTTGCCCAATATTGCGCTGTGCAGACGTTTTGATCATTCCGTTACACTCTCTCCAAAAGTCTATTCTTGTAAGACATATGGACTCAATACAAGGCCTATAACTTTTGAGTATAACTGTCAAAATTAGCTGGCATACCATTATTTGTGACCTTCTGGCTAGGTAAAAAATAATGAAAGTCTGAATGTTGTAGAGTAGAATAGAACTGCAAACTCTAACACTAAGATAGTGATGTATCCAGACATTGATAGACCCACAACTTTCTATTAAATCTTGTGAACCCTTCTGGACTCCCATGAAGCTAAAACAACTTCTGTCTACTAATCTGTCTGGCATGACATTGCATCCTTCCCAACAATTTATCTGTTAATCTCCTTGCAAGGGACAGTTTTACATAGAATTTAAGTAAAAACTAAAATGGAAATATTGTAAGACAGGTACACTTCAATAGCATCCTCTAGACATAAATGATGGTATCCACAACTACCCAATTGCCCTTATAATCCTGTCTTTTCTGCAGAATTGTGCATTTCATTATGTTGCTTATAATTTCCATTTATTTTGATGTAAAATAAATGTACACTTCCTAGCCAATCTAGTCATGTATGACTGTAAATGCTATTGATTCCGGTAGGAGTGGCCTTCGTACAGAATCTGCCTTCTGGCAGACCTTTCTAAAGCGCAGAGTTCATGTATATGCATTTTTAAAACATATATATTGAAACATTAGGTTTACCAAGTGTAGTGGAGCCAGTCGCTGCATAATTAGGAACATTCAATTCTAAGACACAACTACAGTAATATAATAAAACATGTGCTATCATTAAAGGTATATTTCTGCGAGTGCCCACCAGTCGGACCTTCCCTACTGCAGTGTTAGCCCCTGGTTCTGCATCAATGATCACCTCACTTGGCTTCTTCTGCAATGGGGGAACAAGCAAAGGAGGTTCCATTTCAATCCCCACAAAAGACCCAACAGTGCCAAATCATCGTTTATTTTTAAATTGGATTGCTCATGCTATTTACATTCCAGGAATGTAATGTATGCAATGTACCAGATGGCACTGTCTCCCCTACTGATATATGTATTACTCTAAGAGTACAAGAAACAATTGAAACTAGGAGCAGAGCACAAACACCCCTACTTGTCCACATACAATCGCAGTAACACACTTTGATTACCCACATATTGAACCTTATGTGACATCCCTCACATCCTTTCTAAATAGAGAAAACATCCCTTTCCCTCCCACTTCCTTATTAACACTTCAACAGCAAATGCTGACACTAGAACAAAGCCACCTTGCTGACAGGAACTGATATACCACATTACGTCCCCAATAACTAAGTGTCTAGACCTGTCTTTAGTATGATATGATATGATATGGCATTTATAACGTGCCTATATACAAGTGTTTCAAAGCGCGACGAGGCAAGGGAGGGGAAACAGTGGGAAGACAGACAACGATCCTACTAGGCCAGGTGTCATTCAGATCGTGCAAGTGCATGGGTAGGGAGAAAGGGAAAAGTGCCTGGGGAAGGGAGAGGGGAAAGTGCAGTACATGCGATAGAAGAATAAATAAAATAAATAAAAGCGGCAAGATGGTGGCAAGTGCAAGGTAAGAGCAGACATAAGTGCTGGTAGGGGGACTGTAGGGATACAGAAAACAGTCCCTAGGTGCGGGGGTTGCCAAGGAGACAGGGCAGGTGTGCAAAAGGTGGGGTCTGGCCCCAAGATCAGAAAGGGTGGCCAGGTAACCAGTGCTGTTTCAGCCAGGAATTTCAGCAGGGGAGAGAGGCAGAGAAAGCAGAAGCAAAGAGGAAGGTTTTGAAGTGTTTTAGGAACCGGAGATGGTTCTCTTCAAGTTTCAGGGAGGCAGGAAGGCTGTTCCAGAGGGAGGCCCCTGCCGAAGAGAGAGATCGACCACCAACTCGTTGCTTGGAGAAGCGACTGACCCTGAGGTAGTTGGAGGCAGATGAGTGAACAGCCCGAGAAGGAAGGTATTTGGGAAGAGAGAGTTGAAGGTATCGCGGCCCCAGGTCCCAGATGGCCTTGTGGACAATGCAGAGGGTTTAGAACTTAACCCTTGCAGCCACTGGGAGCCAGTGCAGAGATTTCAGTCCTGGAGAGATATGATCCCTGGGCTTGAGACCAAGGACAAGTCTCTCGCAGTCCTGTTTTGGATAAGTTGCAGAGGGCAGAGAGTAGAGACAGGCAGCTTTAGATAGCGGCTGTTGCAATAGGCCAGCCTAGAGAGAACCAGGGCTCTGGAGACAGTGAGCTTCTGGGGGAAGCAGAGGAAAACAGTAGGCAAAACAAACACATCTGACTTTATAGAATCCTTAGAAAAAGAAAACTGGGCATGTAGTGGTACCTTCCACAAACTCTGTGATCTATACTGCAGCAGGGGAGTAGAATTTCGGTTGATACCTGGCATGGGCAGTGGGTGGGGGTGGGCAAAATTGCAAAAATTCCCACTGTAAGCATAGGGACTTTCGAGCAGATGGCCTTTCCGGGAGCAGGGGAAGAGCACCCAGGTACTGGGTGCCCCTGTGCTACTGTATGGGGAACCCCGAGAGCCTTGTCTGAACTCAATATATTATGTGATATTTCTATCAGGCCTGTCATTGTCGTGGCCTTTCGTTTATCGGGGAATTCAGCATACCCTTGCCCGAACATACATGATTAACAATATCTTGCATTGCTTGAGGAGGATGTACAAGTGCAGAAAAATTATATTTTCAGGATGAGTTAACTAGTCTATTGTATTTAATCAGCTTTATGTACTGGATGGTGGGTCCTCTGCTATTGCTATTTCAGTGAATGCGTGATTGCATCCATGTGGACCAAATTTGACATGCAACTCTTTAAACTTGGGGAGACTGTAAAATAAGGTGGAGTGAGCAGCAGCATACATGCACCTATGTATCCCTAGCCTAGAGTAAATGACTGTAGTTGGGGGCTCTGCACATGGATGTTACACTAACCTACAGATTACATGCACATCTGGTAAACATCACATGTTAAGCGATACATTACATTGCATTGCACAGAGGGTGCATTTGGTACATGTGTGTTTATATTATGCACTATATATAACAACTCCATTTAACATAGGACTAACAAAGCTTAGTGTCCGTTGTGTGTACAAGGTAAATACATAAGTATGTACATTACATACCTGTGTTAGGTGCCTTAAGTACATCTAGGTCTATGCAATAAGGATTATCCAGTCAATTTAATGAATAAGAACCCCATTTTGAGCATGTCTGCACCATGAGGATGTTGGGATTGTGGTATTATTATTTTGATGTAAAGGGTAATAATTGTGAGCATTTCAATTCATTCAGAAAGAACCATCCTTCTGTATGTGTAAGGGAACACGCTATTTCACCCACAAACTGATACACGATGTGAGAGGAATTAGGTTGAGGAGGCTCAACTTTAGTGCAAATGTAACGGAGTGGGTGATAGAGGAGTTTTTAACTTGTGGAGGAATGGAGTTCCAGTGGTGCGTGGCAAAGTGGGAGAAGCAGCTAAAGAACGAGAACATGCAAGGTAGTCTAGGAATGGAAGGGTTAAGTAAGGTTCTAGAGCAGAGTTTGCATAGAGGAGAGTAGTGGGAGATCATATCAGCTAGAGACGGGGTGAAAGTTCATACATACATGTGAAAACAAAAAGTAAGAATTTGAAGAGGGGCCAGTTTTTCATGAAACAGTGTTAAAGACATATTTCGCTTATGGACTCATCATATAAAATCCACACAAAATATTTATTAACCAAAATAGAAGACTGTGTCTGCGACAACTCCGTTTTGAACTCCTTCCAGGCCGGCTTCAGAAGTGTGTATTGCACAATAGATAGGAATGCCAAAAGGGCTTGTAAATGTGGTATGATTATGCTATAAAGTTGCCATAGCAACGGTCCATATACAGAGGGATGGAAGCTGTACAAAGTCCTTCCCAGCCAACATAGTGGTGAGGCAGGGCTGCCTGCAAGCCCCTCTTCTATTTATTTTGTTATTGACTGACTTCAATCGAGATGACACAGTGGGGAAGGTCTGTCCTCCCCAAATGAAATTTGTTTCATAAAGTGTGCTCCTAAATACCGACAATGCTGTAATTTTGGACGGGACTCCAGCTGGTCTCCAGCAAGGATTTGACTATGCTGAGGAATACCTGGGTGCGCATGAGCTGAAAATAAACAAGCTGAAGTAGATAATGATGTTTTGGGGGGAAAAAAGGCAAGTCAGAAAAGTATTCACATAATACTTAATAACACTGATATAGACATAGTGGCTATATATTCATACCTGGGACTAACATTTGTGCGCATTGGGGACTGGTCTGCGCATATTAAGATCATAGCAGAAAAAACGTCCCTGAAGGGCAAGGGACTCCTAAGATGCTACTACATGATACATGCCAATTACCCTGAATGGTAGCTAAATCTGGGGCTAAACCAAATGCCCCGAACTTGAAGCTGCACAAAACACATTTTTAAGGCATTTACCAGGCATCCCAGCAGGAAACCTGACAAGCGCACTGACACTAGAACTAGGGGTCTCGAGTATAGCACAAGAGGCAAATTCAATTTTAGTTTACCTCTTAAAGACTATTCTGGGACTTTGCATTCACGTGAATGTGGATTCAGGGTTAGCTGAAATGGCGAATTTCCAGGCTGGTTAAATGTATCAGTGGTACAATGCAGCCAGTAGATTGTGGACGGCTTGGTCGATCGATCTAAGTAGCTTGAGGAAAGAAATCAAAATGAAAGCGACCAAATGAGGAAGAAATGCAGAGATGCAATCAATTATTAACATGCCCTCACATTATATGCAGACCGTCGGGCACATGATCAAGAGAATATTACTAGGATTAGATCCCCAGTTTGGAAAAGGTGGTTGCTTCTTGTCAGATTAAATCTACTGATCCTCAACAAACAAACCTAATGGAAAAATGGAGGAAAGCAAGTGCAAATATCACATGGGGCAGGAAGAAGATCTGACTCATTTTCTTAAAATGTATCCTCACTTTTTAGACCTCTACAGAATCTGGGTCAGACCATTTTTTAAGGCAAATGAAATAAGGACATGTCAATCAGTGATGAGGCACATGATGAATTGTGAAGATGCGGATTTTGTACATAGTTTGGCAGATTTTCTTAAAGGAGCAGCCCTTTCTGAAGGACAGTCAATGTATTATGATGGGCTTAAGGCTATGATGACATGTTGGCAACATTTTGTTGCTTTTTAGTGCTGTTTATATGTAAATTGAGAAATCTGAATAAAACATACAGATGTTGATAACGGAACTGGCATACAGGCAGTGCATGTAGTTGAGGCCGATCAGTGAAGAATGTTGAGGTTAAGGATGGCAAATCTGAGTACTTTGTCAAGCAGGGTAAGAGGCAGAGGGGCGGGCCCAGGAGGAGGCTGGCACTGTGCTGACGGTGACTGAGTACCAAGGTCAGCATGAGGGCTTTGGTGAATTCATAAGTGAGGAGCAGTGGATTTTCTTGATAATAATGAAGTCGATAGTGGTCAATGTAAAGGTGGTAGTGATAAAGTGGTGTAGGTTGAGACCGCTATAGAAAGGAACCTCAAGGTTTCATATTTTAGGGAAGGAAGAGACCAAGTCGGGTGGAAATGCAGTGGCTGATAGACAGAATGGAAAATTGGAGGCAGGGCCTTGGGTTAGGGAGATGCTAAGAATTATAATCCAAAGTGCCATCCTGTGGCAAATCTCTGAGAGGTAAGCAGTAATACATCCATAGATGTCAAGAGCAAGAATAGGGAAGTAGAGTAACTAACTAACTAAAGAATTTAGTTATATAGCACACACACACTCAAAGGCCTCAGGGCGCTCACATGACAAACAAACATAGAACAGAGAGAGCTGCAAATGCAATTTAAGAAGATGGGCCCTCAAGTCCATCCAGGATAATAATTTAGGGATCAATTATATATCAAAAAGAAATGTTTTAATTCGTTTCCCCTATTTCTGAGTAGAGACACAGCTCTTGATGTTGTCCAGGGGAACCAAGTTCCAGAGTGACAGGGCCCAAGCATTAAAGCTTGCACTGCCAAGTTTGTTCAGGGCAACACATGGTTGTTCCAACAGCATCTTATTATTCAAACGTAATGTCTGATGGGGGTAGCTTTTTCACTCTAGCGGAGAGGTAGCCAGGTGATTCTACCATCAGGCATTTAAAAACCATAACGGCACCTTTGAAATGTAAATGCCGTTCGATCAGGAGCCAAGGCAGCTTCCTACTGTTTTCTGAAACATGAGTTTGGCGGGCAAGACTGCAGACAGCTCGATTTTGCAGTACTTAATATTTCCTTTTGATGTCCTAAGAAAAGAAAATTACAATAAAACAACTTTTTGTTTAGTATCTCTGCTGCAATCAAGGGTCTATTGGGTTCAGATAGATATGGGCGGATGTGCCAAAATAAGTGCACATAGTAAGAGCACATGGATTTTAGATGGGACACATGTTTTGAAGTGATGGATGGGAGTCAAAGACCCCCAGTGAAGAATAGGTGTGTGCCATTTGCAAAGAGGTGGAAGAAGAATCCAAAGAAGGAGGAAGTTTAGAGGGTGAGGAGGAAGTTGTCAAGGTTGAAGAATGGGGGAAGTCAAAAGGCAGGGTAGATAAGATTAGAGGTGATCATGTTACACAAGATAGGCAAGGACTGAGGAGATATATAGGAGGCAACCCATTTAAGCTTAGTGCCATGGTTTCCAATGTCGGCAAGGGTCATGAGAAGAAATGAGTGGTCCATTATGTCAAAGGTGGCTAACAGGTCCCAGAGAATTAGGAAAGAGGATACTTTACATTGGTGGGAAGAGGTCAGAACGTTGGAGATGAAGGTGAGGACTGTTTAGCTAAAGTGGCACCCATGGAAACCAGACTGGAGAGGGTTATGCCAGCCATTAGTGAGGGAGGCGAGACAAAGGCCAATAGATGATAGGATGATTAGGGTCAACTGGTCAACCGAGGGCTTCTTAAGGACTTATTGGATATTTGCTACCTCAAATGACATTTGGTACCTCACTCAGGTGAGTGGTGCAAGTTACTTCACCGTCTGCAGTGTAAAGGGGTTAGTGTGGGCACAGGAGGGACTGGTAGTCCACAGAGAGTGAAGATGGGTGGAAGGAGCAGAGCTGGAACGTGTTAGACATAAATATGGAGCATCTGTACAGCCAGGAATATAGGCCTGAGGTTTATGCAACTAAAATAGATATATTTATTTGAACAGTGCTCATTTACACCAGGCCAATCTTTGAAATATTATAGGCTATTGCATAATTTTATGTACATAAATGAAAAGCACAGTCCAACCAATTGCTCTTTCCTTTACAAAGTGATGTGAGCCCAACGAATTCTGGGTTTTACAACTGTACTCTCAAGACTCAAAACAAAAGGCACTGTGTGATACGGTGATACGGGACCTGTTTGTAGTTATTGTTTGACAAGGCCATGCAGCTTAGTTTGTATGATGTGGCAAAAGACATTGTTTGTGTATGTTTAAAATTCACACATTTCAATAAACCAAGAAGCTTGAGTAACCTGGGTTTACTCTATGATGCAATTTGTTGTTTTGAAATATTACATTGGTAACAGTAGTGTGGTGTGGAGGTCTTTGAGTCCCAATGCACCTATTGCAGTGCTTAGCATTCTAACATTCACACTTGCTCTGTGGAATTGTCAAAGGCAAAGATGTAAAAGTCACTGCAACATAGTGAATACCAGTAGATGTACAGCATTTTATTTAATACATGTTATTATTAACCAACTGAATCCTAAATCATGACCCTGATTGAATGTAAACACATCATTGTTTTCTCTCCTGGTACTAAACAGTAAAAATCATGCAATATAACAGCTGAATATGAACATTCTAAAGCCTGCTAGACCTAGTAATACAAAAAAACACTATCTAATTTACTCATCTAAAATAACTACTTAATAACTACTTAATTCATACTCCTGTTCCTTAATAATATGTTGTTGAAACATAGATCTCCAATCATATTCTATAACTTTGTGTATTTGTAATACATGTCATTTTGTATTGCCGTACATATTATACATGTAAGACTACATGTATCAGACCGCAATATGTGAGGATAAAAACCATGACAATTTATAAAACATCACACCTACCATAGCACACCTTGTGATCTCTGCAAAGCCCCCTATGCTTTACTATCTTCAGATGTACACAATCTAGACACACCTGTGTGATGGTTACCTGCTTGCAGACCTTGCTTGGCATATTAAAGAATATTGTTACCGTGCACAGTGTGCATAGCACACCAGGGACCAAAGTGTCAGACAGACCTTGTAGGAAAAATAAACCATTGATGCTACATTGTGGGAAACAGAGAGTAAGTACAGCAAATCAAGCATGGCTTCTGTGGGAAAGGAGATGTTGAGTCTGCATTCTGAGAAACAGAAGAGTACCAAGCATCCACCAGACATTGTTAGAGAGAAGAATTACTGACTGCGCATTGCGGATACCAAAGTGTACAACAAACCTCGTACGGAAGGAGAAATATTGATGCTGCTTTATTGGAAAGCGAAAAGAACTACCAAAAGCATCCCACAGGCATTTTGTGAGAAAGGAACTACTGACTCTGCATTCTAGCGAATGTAGTACGTGTATCAAAGTGACCAACACAATTTAGTGAAGGGAGAAGGTGTAAAGCAACACTGTGTGAAGGTAAATGGGACAGGGCACTGCTGACAAAATGAAAAAGAAAGGTGGGCATATAAACATACTGACAACTGGGGGGAACCGTCATTTCGTTTAGTGCATGCTATTTGGTGGTGCTTCAAGCACTGTCAAAAAGCCAAATATATTGGCAATCGAAGAGGAGATTGGAGGGTTCATAGCCACGACATTGCCTCTGACTATCCCATTCGCTACCAGCCCCACCACACCCAAAACAAACCCACAGAAGATCTCTTTGAGCTAGCTTTATGCTTTTAAGCGGATGTTGATGTTATGATATTATAAGCCATTTATAAAGCCCCTGTGCACAAGTGTTTCTAGGTGCATCAAGACAAGGGAGGGAAAGCAGAGGGAGGACACGACAAATTATCTTACTAGACCTTGTGTCATTCAGATCGTGCACGTGCGAGAACCTGTAGTGCAAGGGAAAAGGCAGGGGGAGGTGCAAGGAAGAGGGGAGGGGAAAACAGGGAAGCAATGCTCTGAGTAAGTGCAGACAGGGCAGTGCAGCTCTGGGTAGTGCAAGGTGAACAAGGCATTGTAGGTTTCCAGTTACAGCCCCTAAGTGTGTGGTAGGCCCGGAAGCAGTGCAAGGGTGACTGATCAAGAATGAGCCTGGTAACCCAGTGACACTCTGAGGGTAGCCTAGCAACCAGTCGGTACTGCCCACGTATAGGTCAGGTAGGGCAGCATGGGAGGGAGAGAGAGAAAGCAGAGGAGAAGAGGAACATGTTGAGCTGCTTCCGGAACGTCAGCTGGTCCGGCTCAAGTTTGAAGTCACAAAGAGGCCATTCCAGAGGGGGGCACCTGCAGATGAGAGAGATATACCCCCACTCTCTGTCTGGAGAAGTGTCTAACCCTTAAAGAGTTGGAGGTAGCCGAGTGAAGGGCTTGAGAAGGAAGGTATTTTGGAAGATAGCACTGGATTTAGTGTGGGCCCCGGCACCAGAAAGCCTTGTGGACAATGCAAAGGGTCTTGAACTTGATACTGGAGTGGAGAGATTTCAGGATTGGAGAGATGCAGTCCCTGGATGTGAGGCCAAGAATAGGTTTTGCAGTCCTGTTCTGAATTAGTTACAGAGGACAGAGAATAGAGGAAGGCAGATCGAGAAAGAGGGTGTTGCAGTAGTCTAGCCTAGAGAGAACCGGGGCTCTGGAGACGGTGAGCTTTTAGGTAGAAGCGAGAAAAGGGAAAAGTCCCTTTGAGGAGGTGCAGCTGGTAGTGGGACTTCTTGGTGATGTCCGAGGTGTGAGGAGAGAAAGATGACACCAAGGTTTTTTGCCTCGCATGAAGACGAAGGAAGAGGGCCCAAGGCGGGCAGGCAGAGTAAGAGAGGGAAAGCAGGGGCAGAGGTACCATTAAGAAGGATCTCCGTCTTACTTACACTAAGGTAGAGATCGTTGGAGGGGCACCAATCATAAATTGTGGATAGGCAGTCAGGAATGAGCGAGAGAGGAGAGAAGGCTGAGGGTTGCCTGAAGGAAAGCTGAGTGTCATTTGCATAACACTGACAGTGAGAAGGGAAGGTAGAAATCAGGTGGGCCAAAGGGGCCAAGTAGAGGTTGAAAAACCAGGGTGAAAGGATAGAACAGTGGGGAATACCACAGGTGGTGGAGAAAGGGAGCAAGTTGGACCTGGGAAGGGTGGTTCAAAAGGAAGGAGGTCAGCCACTCCAGGGCCTGATCCATGATGCCCAGGTTCTTACTGAGTCAATTGATCAGGAAGTCGTGGTGTCAAAAGCAGAGAAAAGATCAAGGAGGATGAGGATAGAAGGAATGCTAGAATCAAGGTTCGAGAGCAGATCTTCACGGATGTTCAGGCGAGCAATTTCTCTGCCTCTGGCAGTTCTTAAGCCAGACAGACCCAACCAACAGATTCAATGTGGATTGTACGCTGGGAGATGGCTAGCTTTTCCAGCAGTTTGCTGAGGAAAGGGGTGATGAAGATTGAGTGATAGTTTGCCAGGCTGTAGGATCGGCAGGTGGCTTCTTGAGAAGGGAGTGCACTAGGGAGTGCTTAAGGGGAGAGGGGAAAGTTCCAATGGTGAAAGAGTGATAACAGAAATCAGCCAAGGCTGGAGTGAGGGTGTCAATATGGTCCTTGATAGTTATGGAGGAGCAGGGGACAAACTGTTTGGATGACACTTTCATAGATCGACTTGTCTAGAAACCTTGCCAGTTGTCATAGAGAAAGAGGAGAAAGGAGGAGGAGAGGGTGAGATGGCCAAAGGGAGGCCGAGAGAGGAAGAGGAGATAGAAGGCAGGATGTCCTGAGTTTTAGCAGAGAAGTAAGAGGCCAGAGCCATACAGGGGGCCAGGGAGAGAACAGGAGAGGTAGAGACTGCAATAGGATTGGCCAGTTCCTTTTCAGATTTTAAAGAGTTTGGACATGTTGTTAGAGGCCACAGAGATGCGGGCTTGAATGTGTGTTCTCTTTTTGGACAGGACAGAGAGTCAGTATTGCCTTTGGAACAGGCGGCAGGTCAGTTTGTCAGCGGATGCGCCCAACAACCTTCACTTTTCTCAGCCACCCTGCACTTGCGTTTCAGGATGGCGAGGTTGTAATCATACCAAGAGTTGCACTTGGAGGTAGGCTTCAGCCGGAGTCTCATGACCAGGGCAAAGATATCCAGGATGTTGGAAATAGAAAGATGCAGATTAGAAAGGGATGTGTCAGGGTGTAAGTCAAATGCAGTAGTAGGAGGAGCAGAGAAAATAGAGGCAAAGGCATCCACTCACACATGCTTCATGAAACGAATGACCAAGAAGGTAGGTGGCAGTGCTTGGGGGGGGTTGCATGTGGGATAGAGAGTTTAAGAGGAGAGGAGAGTAGAAAGTGGTCAGTCCAAGAGAGAGGAGTAGTTAGAGGGTTAGCGAGGGGGATGTCAGAGGTGATGAGAACATCCAAAGTATGTCTGGCAGAGTGTGTTGGGCCAGACCGCATAATGGAAAGAGAGAGAGTGTTGCAGAGGTTGCGGAAAAGCCCAGAGGAGGAATTAGAATCACCCAGGTGTATGTTGAGATTTCCAAGGAGGAGAAGTTGAGAAGCAGAGGCAAGGAGAGAAGAGGAGAGGTTGGACCATTCAGAGAGGAAGAGGGAGACCTGGCCAGGTGGCCTGTAGATGGTGGCCACAATTAGAGATATGCCAAGAGAGATAGAGAGCCTGCAGACCAGGCATTCAACGTTGGAGTAGGCCTGCATAAGGAAGACAGGGGCCTGGGACCCACTCTGGAAATATCAGGGCTACTCCACCTCCAGAAATATTTTTTCTTGGTTCGGATAGGATCTTGTAGTCCACAAGGAGGAGATTATCAAAACATGTGACAGAACTGGCCGTAAACCATGTCTCAGTGAGAGCAAGGACATCTAGGTCAAGTTCTTCAAAGAGGTGACAGATTTCAGAGGAGTGTTTGACAGCAGCACCAGGGTTAAGAGTAGTGATGTGGAGCATGTTGCCACATTTGAAAGATTTCCATGGAGGGGTACAGGGTTGAGGTACACCCTGCAGAGGTGGTAGAGGGGCCAGGGGTGGGGAGAGCAGGAAGATGAGTGTGCCAGAGAGCTGGCAGAAAGTATATCAGGAGAAGGGAGGAAGCTGGTAAGATGTGGGAAATGCCTATTGAAAAGGAGGAGATTCTCCTCAGGACGCTGAACCAAGACAGTGCCATTCAGATAGATATTAATGATGGGCTTGGAGGAGTGTCGGACAAGACGTTATTTCTAAGACGTCTTCAGAAAGATACTGGCTTAATTGCAGCTATAAATCATCTCCTGATGTAATAAAATGTCAAAACCAAGTGTACCTTCACTTGATTTATACGCGATAAGTGTGCCCTTGCATCTGTACATTGCACTCAATTCTGATTATTAAAAACAAGCCTTGGCAAAGGCAGCAGTTTTGTCTCTTTTAAAAATATAAAATAGGCATTTGCCAGACATTCCCAAAATGTGCTCAGACACTAACATCATTTGCAAGGTTTTTTCATTGTATGGCCTTGTAATACCATCAATGTAGTGCCTAGAAAGTGACTATCCCATCAAGACACACACGCCAAAACATTTGGGTTTGCCAATTCATGTTGAAAACATAGTTTTGGTTCCTAGAATCTTTTGTAGGATGATTTGCCTCAGATGAATTACACATTACTCTTTATTGCTTTTCTTCTGTACCCAATTAAAAATTACAATGGAGCTATTTTTGATGTGAGAGGTGTGTCCATTACTGTTTTCTGTTACTCCTTCAAATGATAATCCATTAAAGCATATTAGCACGTTATTTTTGGTTAGTTTACCGAAAGATATAAATACTTTAACGTTTTTTAAAAAGCATTGGAGTGAGATGCTGTCACGCTGAAAGAATGGGGTTGCATGTATTTCTCCATATAGTTTGTTGTTGTGTCCAGTGTCAGAGAACTCTGATCAGCTGGATGGAAAAAGGACAATTAAGGACATTTGCTTGCGAGGCTTTAACTGGGCCAGAAATAGAAGGGCCCATTAGTGCCTCCTGTTGGAGTTATGCCATGTAAAATGTCACTATTACTGAACTTTCATTGCATTTGATTTAAGCAACAGTGCTTTTCTTTATATCAGAGGGTTTCATTTGTAAACAAGCTTTTTATTTGGATTTGCACCTGGTAGGCACATTTGTACATTTCAGCATGAACAGCTAACATCCTACAATCAGAGAAGGGAATATTGGTAATAAAGTTTTGTCCATAATGAATTGGGGAATATCCTGCAGAGCACCTGTCTACACCCTGCTCCGGGAACTCCATGCTACACGCAGATGATTGATCAACTCTGCCCAGGCCAACTACTACCAAAACACCATGGCCAAGGCCAACAATGAAAGCATAGCCCTCTTCAAAGCCACCAGGCACTGCATCATCCCTCTACGACCCACCCATAGCACACTCCATCAAAAGATCCACTGCCATCACTGCCACTGCCATCAACTCTTTGTCAACAAGATCAACATGATCCACTGTCACATCAACACTGACACCAACACCACAGCTGACAGCACACTTCACAACTACCTGGACAACTTTCAAGACACTACCTATGGAAGACCTCAATGCCACCTTAGCATCCCTCAAGGCCACATCATATCTGGATGACATCCCCCCTGCCTCTGTACTCAAGACCCTTCAGACTGAGTGACTTCTCCCTTACCCGACAATCAGCAACATCCCCCTAACTCAAGGCCTCCTATCCTCGACCATCAAGACCAGACAAATCCTCCCACTCTGTAACTACCACCCCATCACCAATCTTCCCTTCCTAAGTAAGATCCTTGCGAAAGAAATAGCCATGCAACTGCTCCAAACATCGAAGCCAATAACGTCCTTCAGTCTTCCATATTTGGCATCAGACCCAGATGCAGCACATAAACAGCTACCAGCAAGGTAATTGACAATGCCTTTATAATTCTCCATGATGGCTACCTTCGTCTCATAGTTCTCCTTGACCTCTCAGCAGTATTTGACACAGTAGACCACCAGACACTCACCGACAAACTACATCGCTGAATGGGGATCAGCAAGATCATCCTCAGCTGGTTCAAATCCTACCTTGCTAATTGCCAACAATTCATACAAATGGGTTCTTTCAGATCACCAACTCTACCCATCACCTGAGGAGTCGTGTAAGGATCCATCCTGAACCCCATCTTTACATGGAACCGCTCACAACCCTCATCACTCCACAAAACATTGACATCCACCAATACACAGATGACACACAGATCTAAGATATCCTCCATTGAAGACATACACAAGCTCAAGGCCTGCCTCACATTTATCAAGTCCTGGATGTCCAGTGCTTACTTGAAGCTCAACCCCTCCAAGACTAATTCTTACTACTGACCAACAAAACCAAACAACCTGATATCCAGACCTGGCTCTCTGCTGTGAACTTAGAAGGCATCACATCCCAGCTGGAAATCCCTTGTCAATTCCCTTGGGTTCCACATTCAAAGACATTCACGTTCAAACAGCGAATAGCAAGAAAGTCACAAATGGCTTGGTACAAACTTTCTTTACTGCAGGAAATCAAGTCATTCATCCATAAAACAACTTCAGATCCGCTCTCCAAGCCTTAGTCCTCTTGCACCTGGATGTGCTCATTCCTTTACGGAAGGCCTACCGGTGATAACACTGGCGACCATGAGATGTGTCCTGCATGGTGCACAAAGACCCTTCAAAGTACTCTGCAAATTCGAGCACATCTCCCCAACCTTCATCCGACTGGACTGGCTCCCACTGTAAGCCTGTAACCTCTTCAAATCCTGTTGCATCATCTACAAGACTGTCACCTCAAGCTACCTCACTGAGAAAGTCAGCTTCTCTGGAGGCTTTTGATCCACCAGAAGTAAGGAAATGTGCAGACTTGAACTCCAATGATGCAGGAAGGAAATAACCAGAAGACAGGCCTCCTCGGTCTATGCTCCAAGACTCTGGAACCTCCTCCCCATCAACATCAGACTTCCCCTATCACTTCTACAGTTTCAGAAAGAGCTCAAGACCTTCCTCCTTAAGGAATGGCTCCTCCCTAACATCTAGGTCTATACTTCCTCCACTCCCCATCCTATCTGAGACTCAGTGATCTACTTCCTACTGTCGCTTCCCCTAGTGGTTTGTAGATCCCTTGCTGCCAATTGCACACCCTCGCCGCCCCCTGTTAGTTCCCTGCTCCCTTTTTCTCTGCTTCTCTCACTGTGTTCTTCCCCCTATGATTGTAAAGCGCTCCGTTGCAGCCCAAAGCTAGGTAGACACTCAATAAATACATTAATAATAACAATCATGATAAAGATTTGTGTTTATTCCTATGCCCAGGCTCCATTTCTATCCACTTAAGGTACAAAAATAGATGAGAATATTGTATGTTATCTAATTGAGAAATCCAGCCTGAAGACAGACAAAAGGGACTGATGATCCTTTTATGTTTCTTTTCCTCTTGTACTCGGCTGTTCCATGTGTGGTTGTATCTGAACCTTGCAGGTGTGTTAGAGTATTTGCATGGTGTTAGCAGTGTTCCTTTAATGTGATTTTTATTTATTTATTTTCATTTATTTCAGCGCACAAAGCCTGTGGGCATCTAGTTACAGATGGTGCATATATATGGTTTTAAACATTTGTAAAGTGCAAGGATATGGTTACAAATATAGTAGGTATATGTATCCAACTTTGAAAGGCCTTGCCTCATGTTCCGGGGGGGGCTATAAGAAGTATGGATACAGCTTTCGTAAAATGCACGCATATGATTACAGACATAGTTGGTATATGTAAACTGCTCTGCAAAGCAGCTCCTCATCTTGTGGGGGGGTATAGGAAGTATGGTACAACATTCATAAAATGCAAGTATATGGTTACAGGTATAGTAGGTACATGTATACAACTTTGCAAATCCACTCCTCATGTTACTGGGGGCTATGAGTAGTATGTAGTGCAGTCAAGCATCGAGATCGAGAAATGCATGTTTGCTCTCTTCACAATCATCCCTCCCCTGCATGTCCTGTGGCAGGATGAACAATGGGAAAGCAGTGTAGCCCTTGCCTCTGAGTCCAAAACCTACCTAAACCACTATGTGGGAGAATGAATGCCTTGCATAGGAAGTTGATGATGGTGTAATTAATGTTTTAAAGTCCTGTGTTAGACGAAATGTAGTAGGCAAAGGTGGATAGGGAAGTAGAGATGGATACAGTCTTAAAGTGGCATGATGGCTTGTAGTAGAAAAGGAGAGTTTGCAGGGCTGAGAACAAAGGGTAGCAATTATTTTGGAGAAGTAGGATGACTTTGCAGATTCAATTACAATAGTCAAGGAGAGGATGGCATTATTGTAGAAAGGTGGAACAGTCCTTGTGCCACTTATTTAGGAGATGCTGCGTGTCTGTTTTAAGGAAGTGGAACTGAGGGCCGATGCAGTTTTGGATGCAAAAAGTGCCAGGGGTGAATGTGTGAGATGAATAGTGTTGATCGAAGGGGGGTACAAGAGTTATGCTGATATATGAACACACCTGGTTTAATGGAGGTGGACTGAGGAGGAGAAAGTGAGAAGAGAAAGAGAGAAAGGAGGACCTGATTCCGACTGGGTAGGGGAACAAGACGTAAGGTTTGAATATTTAGAGAGGGATGAGATGGCAGCAGAAGCAATTGGAGGAAGTAATGATGAAATGCAGGATAGAGTGGTCAGAAGGCAGGAGTCAATGAGATACTAGGTCTGGAAAGTCAGGAGAAGATGAGGAACAAGTCAAGAGCGTTTCCAAGGAAGTGGGTGAGTAGATGTTTGAATGTATGGCAAGATAGAAGGGAATTTCTTAGTTTATGGATGAGAGGCATTTTGGGGAGGCTGCAATCTCCCACAATGCCTAGTGGTGTTTCATTAGGAACAGAGTCAAGAAGGACATCCACATCTGGAGTTGAGAGGGCACGGAGGCAGATACATCATATGGATAGAGAGAGGACTAGGAGAGAAGGGTTGGGTTATATACGATAATAAAACAGGTCCTGCATATGTGGGGCACAACTGTGGTGAGTGGAGTCCTGGGTATCTAAACTTGCTTGTCAGTCATGACGGGCTCATTTTTTAACGCTCTCTGAACATACTGACCCTCGCTGTCTATGACCTGCCAATCATATAGATAATCCACAACGGTGATCCTTCTAATCACATGGTAATCCATTGGTTATGACTGTGCACACAATGTTTTCTTTTTGAAAGGCAAAATGTTTCACCTCTTGAAAAGCATCTGAAGGTAGTCAGGCAGGCCAACGCGTAAACCTGAGGCTAACATACTGAGGACAGGAGCAAGTAAAGTCAAGTTCTGTCAATCTTGCCAGCAGGGTAATTCAGTTTGATATAATTCTTGGTTAGTCATATGCATCCACATTTACTCCAAACTCCGAATATGCAGAACTACAATTGCATAATCAAGACCCTTTAGGCCCAGGCGGTGGAACAACAATGACAAACCTATCGATCAGTGACAGCCTAGTTACACTGGAGTAATATTAAGAAACCATGGCTACAGTGGTGGGCTGCACATGGGTACAACAGCCTACAGCTCGAGTTAATAGGGGTGAACCTAACCATGCCAAATGGTGGTTGCTAATTGCAAGGTTTTTCTTTCATGAAAATTTGTTTGTTATTTTTCTATTTTCATGTAGGCCAACACAGTTTTGGAGACAAGTGGAGCCAGACCAAAATGATTAAAAGGGAAATTAAGGCAGAGAGTCTGGAGGATGCCACTGCAAAGTGTATGGAAGCACGTGCTGCTGTAATGGAGTCCTTTAGGAAACATAGAACACAAGCTTAAATCAGTAAATAAAGCCTGCATTCTGCATTACCTGATTGGTTCAAATTAATCGCAAAGTTTTACTTAAGGAATAATGTGGTGTATCCCACGACATACTGGATTGATAGGCTGCTGAAGGAGTTACTAAACCTGAGAATAGGGCCTTTAGCTAGCCTGCCACACATGGCATTATTGCCATTTACGCCGAAGCCCCATGGCATTTTGTGTGATGCTAATAGCTTTATTAGATAGGTATGCACAGCACAGACTTCACACACTATATTTCCTTCCCAATAACAAAACATATTCAGTTAACAAATGTCAAAGGGAGAACGCAGAGAAGTCCCTTTACCATGTTCATGACTGGTCCGGTCATGCCATGAGTGGCTGAGATATAGCAGGGGAGTTGATGGCATGCTAGGAGCATGGGGAAGTAAGGGCGACTTTTTTGTTTTGGGAGATGGGAGAAGGACTCTGCTGGTGGTGGCCTGAGGGTAGAGCTTGTACAGCCAACATTTAACCTTTTTGTAAAGACAGCGTTTCGAGCAGGTTGACTGAGTGCACCCCAAGACTTAGCTGCTACTTACATTTCTCCTCAAAGTTGCAAAGTAGAAAGGTGCACCTATTGTTTATGATACTGGAGCTACTATGGAATGCATAGCAGAGAAGAAGAAATAAAGGAGGCCATTTCATGAGCACAGGAACAAAGACCTCTGATAAAACATGGGAGATGTCTGCTTGAGACTGTGCATGCTAATGCATGCTAATGGGTCTATATGGTCTAAAGGGGAACACATGGATGCAAAAGAAATATGTCAATCAAGCGATTGACACACGTAAACTGTAAACATGGCTATGCGAATGGATTACACATCAGAGGATTTCTCTTTTCAGAGCTCTGATTTAGCACCTATGCTAATTCTTTTTTTTTTTTTTTAAGTAAGGTGGGAGGGCCATGTCCACACTGGTAATTGTTGTCCATGAAGTTGTTGGCTATTAAGCATAAGCAGAGTAAGTGGAGACATCCAACCAAAAAAGATCCTTGAGTTGATGACTGAAAAGATCCACCAGCAAAGCCAATTGGTCATACAAATGTTTGACTTTCAGGTCTGGTGTCAGTGTTCATCTTGACTTTATTGTGCGTTATTTGTATTATTCATATTTATTTATAACACTAAGTGATTACTAGCTAACACGCGTTTCATTCCAAATAGGTGCCTTTTCAATGCTTTCACATTGTATACAAGCTACTTAAGAGAACCATTAAACAATCTAAGCAGATCTTATTGTTTAGAACTGAAAGTTGGGAGACAATAGATTGCCCAATCCCAGGGACCACAGTAGGGATTCCGATTGCCTCGCAATGACATTTACTGTTTATTTCATTCTGAAACTGATGACGTGAAGTGGCATCATGCCCTTCCTGGGCCATCACATGAAAGTATGCAGAGCGACTGTGTTTTGGTATTTGATTAATCTGTTTCCAGTCATTCACGGTTGAAAAAAGTGCAGCCTTCCACTTCCAGGTGTAAACTTCATATTTATCAAACCGACATATTGAAACACATATTTGTAGGACAAACTGTTCGTTAGAAATACATAACCTAGGGAACTTGCCTTAGCACATTCGGAGATGGCCGCCTAAATCGTGCACTCCTGCAAGACTTTGGGTCTCATTAGTCCCCTGGCGGCTGCGGAATGAACGGTGCTGTTAAGGGACCGGCACTGTTCATTCCGGGCCGCCTCATTACAAGGTCTGCTGCGGGTCCCGCTCAGGACGCCTGGCCAGACCAAGCGTACTTAGCGGGACCCGCTAGCAGACCATGTTGCTAACAACGGGCCCATCATTAATGGGCCCGTTGTTAGCATCCTTCCCATTGGGAATGGGGATTATTTTTTACTGGAGCCCAGAAAAGGGCAATTACCGGGTCTGCCAAGGTCGGCATGACCCGGTTATTGCCCTTTTCTGGGCTCCGGTAAAAAATCATTACCGGCCGCGTGCCCTCAAAAAGGGCGCGGCTACCGCCAGTGTCATAATGAGGCCCTACATATCTTCACTGCACACTCCTAAGTGTGTGTTATCCAAAAAAGTAATGATTTCCTTACTTGTTTAATATCCCTGGTGGTCTGTGGCGTGATATTTATGAGCTGGTGTGACTGCGCCTGAAGTCCTCAGAAGTGTTGGTGGGCTGGGCCTGCAGCCACAAAGTCCTGTGATAGCGACGCCGACGTTTCCTGTCAGCTCTTCGATAAGCGTGTCAGAAGAGGCACGCTTAATGCAGGGGAAGCACTTTTCCTCACAACACGGGCACAACTTTCAAATAAGGCCTAGGAACTTTTCGTTTATTTAAAACTAAGGTACTTTCAACTCCTTTTAATGCAATGTATGAATAATTATTTTCGAAACAATGGGTCTAATTACTGGCTGAAAAAATAATATGCTTTTAAGACTCTTCTGTGGAGATTTATTGTCTCCTTCTTTCACAGTTATAATATGTAATTAAGCTAGTGCTGGTAGTATTGGACATTGGAGACCACTTGATGTCATACTGAGGGCAGGTATCACTTCTCCCTTGCTGCATAGTTATCAAAACAAGATAAAGCCAGTTGGCTATTCATCTGTGAAGGGAATACCAGTCCATCAGTCGACTGTATCAATATACAAAGTGAAGTACCGGTGGATAAGCAACCACATTTGTGGTTCAACATTAACATCTTCAATATGTCATCCAAAAAAGCTCAAGTTAAAGATGCACCTATATCTCCCCCTAATAAGAGAAAGAAAAGCGAATCGCTGATGCCTAAAGAAGACTCTCCTAACCCAAACATGCAAGCCATCCTCATGGAAATACAGGTTCTAAAATCTTTCCTAGAAGCAACCAATGCTAAATTACATCAAATTGATGACAGATGGTCTGCTTTTAATGCTGTAATAAGAGAAGTTGACAAAAGAGTAAGTGATGTCGAAAGATGTCTCGGGAAGAGTACAAGCGCTTCAAAACACACTCAAATCTTTGCAAAAACATACTCAAAATTTGGAAAACTGCAATAGAAGAAATAACCTACATATTAAAGGCCTGCCAGAAGGTATTGAAGGAGACAATCCAATTTTGTTCCTAAACACTTTGCTCACCAAGCTCCTAGATATACTGATGTCAGCTCAATTCAACATCCAAAGAGCACACCCAACGCAATCATCTAACTACTCATCTAACAATTGATCCCAAACCTTCTTATTTGCGCTGCTTGACTATACATATGTGCTTCCTATTTTGGAAAAAGCAAAATCGATAAAGCAACTTGCTTGGAATGGCAAAAGGATTTTCATTACCCTAGATGTAGCTAATGCTACGGCGGCCAGAAGAAATTAACTACTTGCTTGTAGACCAGCTTAAACAAAAAAAACAACTCAATGCGAAATATGGGATCAAACACCCTGCCACTCTTAAAGTTACTCTCAATGGTCACACCTCTGCCTTTCAAGACCCAACAGATTCAAGACACTTCATCCAATGCCAGAGGAGAGAAGACATAGACACGTCAAGACCACATACTTCAACTTCATTACTTATGCTTTCAATCAAATATAACTAAACATCACTGCAATGTTTCCTCACCAGTGTGTCCTCACCAGTGTGCGGTGTGAGAGTGGCTATCTCCTCAGAGGCTCTCCTACCTCCATTTGTTCTTTATTGCCCAAAATGGATTGGTGTGGCCCTTTCCTGTTAGCCACAATTATTTCTGCTGTCCTTCTTTTTAGATATATATCTTCCATGTTTATTTTGTTTGTCCTCCCACTTTTATTATGTGTCCTATCCTCCATGTTCATGTCATATGCGCTAATGAATGTAACCACTTATTCAAAAAGGTGGCCCAAATGCTGGCTTAACATCCTTAAAGCCTCTCTTACAGTAACTATTATTGACTTATATTTGAGATCTGCAGCATGTATGCTATTTTACTGTAATTCATTACATTCAATGTTACCTCGTGAAACATTAAAGGGTTACATAACCCTATTAAAAGACAGAAGATACTAGCACATCTTAACAGAGCCAACCCATCCATAGCTTGCATTCAGGAAACCCATCTTTCACACGCAGAAGCGGTCAAACTCAAATGCCATTGGGTGTGCCAAGTCTTCTCGAGTGTCAAGTGTAAGCAAATAAATCTGATGACATAGGCAGATGAGTATTGGTTAAACTATTATTTGATTCCATCGCATATACTGCGCCAGACCTCTGTTTTTGGGTACAACTTAAAAATCAAATTGTCCTCTCTAATCCCAACATTTTAATCGTCTACATTGATGGCAATGAGATTATGGACCTGTTTTTAAATAGGAAATCCAGCGTGTGCTTTAAACACACAATATCCCATATGCAAATCACCAACAGTTTTTCTTAATTAGGCCTTGTAGACACTTGGCGTAAGACTCACCCTTCCGATTTAGAATTTACATTTAATTCCAGCCCCCATAAAACTCTTTCAAGATTAGATTATATATTCATATCTAAATCTCTAACTAGTTGCCTCCTTCATGCCAGAATTGACTGCATAGCTTTATCTGATCATGCACCAATTCATATTCAAATCTCCTCTGCACAAAAAACATGCAAATCCAATAGATGGAAATATAATCCAGCCCTCCTTAAAGATGAGTCATTCACACCCTTCATGATCCAACAGCACAATAATTACATTTCAGAAAACACAAGTCAAGGCACTTCAGTTACCAACAACTGGGACTGCTACAAAGCAGTACTTAGGGGGCATACTATCTCCTGTGTGGTGAAAAATAAAAAGTTACTTAAACAAGAATCAGGGAATATTCTGAAGGAATGTAAAACCCTAGAATCTCAATACTCACACACTAATTCTGAATAATCTTAAATAACAATATTAAACTCAGAATAAAATACAATATAATTGTGACACAATATTCCTGTGATAACCTGTTGAATACAAAGTGAAAATATACCAATTTTCTAATAGATCAAGTTAGTCCCTGGCTTCATACCTAAAACTTTAAAAAAGATAAAGCCACAATTGTAGTTATTAAAGATTGTTTGGGCAATAGAACGTTCTTGGATAAAGAAACTATCATAGTTTTCTCTACATTCAATCAGAAATGATACACCTCTGAAGCCTCTCCTAATAACGTACACATTCAGAAATGTCTTCAAAACATACCCCACTCTACATATCCATTGGTTAATTTACAGTCACTCAATATCCCCATTTATTCTAGAGAAATCCACAAAGCTGTCAAAGACCTTAAAAAAGGGAAAGCCCCTGGACCAGATGGCTTCTCCAGTGATTTTTATGCACACTTTAAAGACCTTCTAATACCTAAAGTTGGTGAACTTTTTTCTCAATTCATCCTGGATGGTGAGATGGAGGGATTCCTTCTGGAAGCCATGCTCATACGTTTTTCCCATACCCGGTAAAGATCCCGAACTAACTGAAAGATATAGACCCATTTCCATTATCAACACAGAATGCACAATTTTTTCAAAATCTTATCTAATAGACTTCTCTCTGTGCTACCTAATCTAATAATACAAGATCAAGTAGGTTTAACTAAAGGCAGATTATCTTCCTCCAACATAAGATTGGTTTTAAATATTTTAGACTCCATTCATGGCTCCAAAAATCCATACACAGCAGTTGCCCTAGACGCTGAAAAAGCGTTTGATCGGGTTGAATGGCATTACATATTTGAAGCCCTTAAATGGCAGTGTTTTGAGTCCCCGTTTCTCACAATGATTAAAGTTCTCTACTAAAATCCTAAGACATCCATTTTCATTAATGGACAAATATCCTCATACTTCCCCTTATTCAGAGGTACATGTCAAGGGTGTCCTCTTTCCCCACTTCTTTTTATTTTGGCCCTAGGATCCTTTTTGGAAGGAATATGACAGAATAATAATATCAAGGACATACAATGTGGTTGTCATGAACCTGGGTAACTGGCGCTTATGGAGGAAATGGAGACTTGGCCTCCATTAGAATGTGCTGTTACGTTTTCTGTAGAGCGTACTTCAGTGGTCTAGTTTCTTTGCAACATGGCCGCCGCCGAGTGCCATTTATTCATTCTGCACTCGGTATTCGGCGCGTTGCAACATACTGGATTTTTCTCCTTTGTTGTGTGCGCTCCCGAGTTATTTCTCTTGGCGGCGATCTGCCCTACCTTCATGTACTTTCCCCTTTTCTACCGTTCGCTTTCTCTCTCTTCCTAGCCTCCTCCCACTTCCTTTCCTACTCGTAGCCCTCTGCTACTATTTCTTTCTTGGTATTCTTCCCCCAAGATTTCCGCTTGCTTTCTCTTGTTGTATATTGACATTCAGAGTTCTTACGTTCTTGGTCCTTTCAACTCTTTAGCTCTGGTGAGCCTTCGGGTTCATACTTGTCCAGCTGTCTCCTCCCTCCGGTGTTTATTTCTTGCTGTTTACGTTCCCATGAGGAATCCTAGTATTTCTCCTGTGTGCTGAGTTTGTTCCTTGCTTACAGCGTTTGCCGGGTTTGGGACATTAATCCACTCCTCGCAGCCCTGCGATCAAATCATCAAAGCCCATCCTATCTTTGGGGGTTTTTTTTCAGCCAGAGGCTTTTTCCCCCACAACGTTTCCCGGCTGCTTCGGGAGAGAGGTCACTGGATTGCCAAATATTTGGGTCACAGTGGCTTCCTCTCGAGGCAGACCCTATCTAAATAAAAAAAAATAAGGATACTCCACAAAGAAGAAGAAAGAAGGTGAGGTGAGGAGGAGGGGGAGGAAAGGGAGCTCTTACTCTCAAGAGAGGAGGAGGACATCATAATATGATAATTCGGATAGTGGTAATCTACAAATTAAATTGTCAGCGTGTGCGGATGAGGTCCTATTACTGCTAAACAATCCTGACACCTCCTTGCCACACATACTAGACATTATTTCACAATTCTCTGTAGCTTCAGGATATAAACTGAAAACAGGCAAGTCAGATATTCTCCCTCTTAACGTACACTGTAACAAACATCAGCCACTAACCTCAGGTATGAAATGGTGTCCTTCTGGCATCAAATATCTTGGTATACACATTAATTCCCTCCTCTGTCAAAGATATCATCAAACTTAACACTAGCTCTCTACTCTCTAGAATAAATGAGCTCACCAATTTCTGGACCCCCTTTAACTGTCATGGTGGGGCAGATTAGAATCTATTAAAATGATATCTCCAATTATTCTGTATCGCCTATATATGCTGCCAATCCCTCTTCCCTCCGCTTTGTTTAAATCCATAGACACCTGCCTAGCCAAATTTCTTTAGGGGAAAAAGAAGCACAGACTAACTCTTTGTTAACTTAGGAAACCATGTGTTGCTGGAGGGGTGGGGTTCCCTGACTTAAACACATATCATATAGTTTTGTTTTAAAACAAGTAAATTTATGGTTTACTCATGACCTTTCTAAGGATGTACCCCAGTGGTTGTGTCTAGAGAGGGCAATGGTGTCCCCTCTAACTCTTGCTATTTTATCAAGACGAAAAAAAGATGTGTTAAGAGTACAAGTATTACCTTATATTCTCGCTACCTCAGAACATATTTGTTCCCTCTAAATTCAAAGCCCTGTTATTACATCTCACCTTACATTTGGTTTAACCCACTAATTAAGATTAAAAATAAATCAGTTTCTGGAGACCATGGCTCTCTCTGGGGATCAAATATCTTGATAAACTGTTTGCACAAGGAACCCCAGTCAACTTTAATGAACTTGTTGATAAATGTAATGCCCTTTTCTCATTCTTGAAAATAATCCTGTATATTATTGATGCTTTTATGGAAAATTATGACTCCTTCATCTGTAAAAACACTGCCCCTAATGTTGATAGATTACATCCTCTATACAAATCGAATATGACTGATTCAATATATTATAAAACTCTTCTGAAAAAATCCTCTCTGCGTGATTGTGCTCTAATGGATAGTCAACTAGAATGGCCTCCATCAGCTATCTGAAATCACCACATCGGCAAGCTTACTACAGACTACATACATTTTTTAACCATAGAATTTGTATCTCTCCTTCATTTCTCTCCAGAGATGGCCATATACAAAAGGATAATTTCTGGAGCTGCCTTCAATCCTCATGGTCTTTTAAACATATGGTCCTTGAATGTAGATTTCATAAACCTTTTTGGCTCAACACATGGAACACCCTCAAAAACATCTTTAACATACTAATAGACTTCTCTCCTCAAGTTCTTTTTACTGGCAGTGTTATCTTAAAAGATGCTATTGGTAAAAATAAGTGTTTCTTCTTTGACTTGTTCATTATGCTTGCCATTAGAACTATTTCATCCAACTGGAAAAAACTAGACAAACTTCATTATAAGATGTGGTAGAATTCAATCTGTAAAATTCATAGACTCTAGAGGTGCAATGCATCTACTCCGTCTTTATTACTAAAACAACTGAACTGACATAGAACCCTTTTATTGAATTTCTAACATCTGTAACTTTGGCTTAACTGTTACTTATTAAGAACAAATTGTGCACCCTTTCCCATTGCCCCCACCCCCATAACCCATCATTCCTTCTGTGTATGTTCCGTCCTTGTCTTGTTCATGTTCTTAAATGTATGTTTACTTCCCCTATTCACCCAAAACTGAGATCTGTCTGATTAATGTGTTTGTATCCATGCAAGGCCTCTATGTACTTCAACAGCTAAATCCTACTGGTAATCACCTATGTTCATAATGTTTATAAGACATGTTACGATCCTCTTATGCCTTGTATGAGTTGATATTAATAAAAACCTTTGTGATGGTTTGTGGATAGGCTCCTTTTACTAACATTTTTTCTAGATTGAGTCTTTTTCTCTACCAAAGGTTTCTTGACTCTAGAACCTTTGCTCCAATTGGGAGTGTTTTTTTTCTTCTGTAAGGGCCAGGTTTACTGAGTGGTGTATTAGACTATTAGACATCACTATAACTCCTTCATTCTGTGTTTCGCCACTGGTTTCTCCACTGCACTTCAGTTTCTGTGTTCCTTTTAAAGTCTACTCATCATTAATATTGTCTCAAAGAACAACAGAGTATTACAGCACAATTACAATTAAAGTGTGGCATCCACACTAGACCAGACAATTGGAGTAGTTCTATCTTAGTGAGAATGCATCCTCTCTCTATGATGGCAGACTTGCCAGATAGCAAAACTTTTTTTCACTGGCCTTTTATGAGCACACTCTCTCTAAGGCGACTTCCTTGCATCCTGAACCCCATAATGCCAAAGGTGGCAATGGAGGCACTTGCGGCTGATCATTATCTACACTCAAACATTTTGCCATAAAAAAGCTACCCAATCAATGAGGTCTGTAATCCTCTCCCACAAATGATCATGTTATGTACTTGCTAAATTTAAAATCTGTTTTTTGCACAAATGTTGCTGGTCACACTGCTGCAGATATCTCCAGGCAAAAGCAAGATTATTGGGATTACTTAAATTAATCTTGTAGAATTACTGTGATAACTTTAATTTGCACATTCTGTATTGCACAGTTTACTTGTAGAAAACTGCCTGGCATTTGATGTCTTATGCAGAGAAATGTTATGGTAGAAGTTGAGTCATTTCAGTATGAGAGCTGAACTTTTGAGCAATATTCAATTATTTTCGAGAGAAATCCTGTGTAGAGATACTGATGCAGAAAACCAGACATCATACAGGAAAGAGCATCACATCTACTACATTTCCGTATTGGCTGACTGCTCTTTCAAAGGGGCTCTATGGAATTTTTTTCCAACCACTTTTGTCCATCACAGTACGTAGGATGGTTTGACACAGGGTGGCGTGCTCATTAGCCCAAAGCCTGACCCAGAATAACAAAGGGGCTAGTGCCCACTGATCTTCCCAATACTCCACCCCCAATTCTCTATGGACCGCTATACCAGAAACACTTGAGCAATATTCAATTATTTTCGAGAGAAATCCTGTGTAGAGATACTGATGCAGAAAACCAGACATCATACAGGAAAGAGCATCACATCTACTACATTTCCGTATGGCTGACTGCTCTTTCAAAGGGGCTCTTGCCCTATCAAACCCTAGTACATTACCTCGAGCATGTTTTACACACGTAAATGATACAGTGATTCCTTCACCAACGCTGAAAGGCTTCCACATGGGCTAGGACCATTGTTAGCATAAATGTTTATGAGCAAATGTTTGATTAATTACACAAAGGCTAAAATGTCGAGATTTGGTAGATGTCGAGATTTGGTAGATATCTCGCAGCACATCTCCCTCTGAAGCTTTTGATAGCTACACATAATATTAATTTGTATGCAAGGCCCAATGATCTGTCAGAATCCTGGTGATCCTGTTTCAGTTATGTTTTGTCACACAATGTGGCACCTCCATCAATTTCAAAACACATATTTTGGTCTATCCAAGGTTCATCTCTGAAGCGTCTTCCTGACTATAACACGCTACACCAAAGTCCTTGTTAATAGTGCAGCTATACAGGATTGGGCTTGGTCCCTTTCTCCAGAGACAGGCAATTATTGAGCGCCATGTGCTTAAATTATTGGTAAAGATTTGCTTGTGTACTCTGGTGCAAGTGAATCATTATAGACGAGGAGTTGATAGGACACACATTTCACCTTCTTTACTTCTTACTGGAGGATAAACTGGCAATGGACGTCTGCCCCCTGTGTAGCATGAAGGAAAATGCTGTCTTAAGAACAATACACCTTTGTTTTATTTCTGGAAGGTTTCAAGGCACATTCAAAGATTTGAAGCTGCATGGACATGGGGTGAAAGTAAGGACGGTACTCCATGCACACCTAATTTTCAGGGATTCTCTGCATGATATGGAAACCCCACGTGGAAACTCCAAACCAGAGGTTCTGTGTGGGATTTCCACACAGTTTGGTGAAGGCCAGTCCATAAGTATTCACATCCGTGTCGAGAAGATGGATTTCTGTGGACCGTACTTGCTTTTGCTGTACCAAGAAAAGCCAGGCATAGTCTACTCCATAGGATCCACCCACCCAATGAAATCCATGACATTAGTCTGGGCTGCCACCATTGCTGATTGCCTCCACTCGCATCACTCTGGATTTACTCCATGGAGTGGTTAGAGGCATGAGAACCTGGGACCCGCCCTTTCTGAACTATCATGATGCCTTCCACTGCTATATGCTTTGAATCATGACAACCCCGGTCGAAGAGCGTGACCCTCCAAATGTGTTTACAGCCTTGCACATTCACCTAGATCCTCCAGGCTCAGAGAAATGAGCCCATATCAAGTGTTGCTAAAGGAAATATTGCAACATTTAGCCTCCCCTGTGATGGTATGCATCTCTAAACTGAGGAGGGGTATCTGAAATTCAAGCCCTAAGATTTGCCACTTTGTTGACACAGTGATATTGGGTGAAGTCACTGGTTCAGTCTATGACTCGGCAGTGCTGTGTTATGTGCTTTGTTTCTTTCTGATTTGTAGAGCTTTGTTCTTCCAGAACCATAGATTATTTTTAAGACACAAGGTAATGAAATACTTGGTAAGAAACCTGCAATCTGCAATGCTGTAGTGTGTTTGTGGGTTGCAGTTAGTGAAGCCAATATAGTAACTGCTATTGATTTGTGTGTTGCCATTCCAACTTGAACTCCTTTTTATGCATCAGCTGTATACACTTTAATATTAGCTAAATCTTGAGCTGTTAATTGGGCTTCATACTTAGTTTAGGACAGCCTTTCTGTACTTTCAGCCAGGCTATGCAGTCCAAGCTATCGATAATGCACTTTAACTAATGAATTGAGCGTTTACGAAATGGAACGTGCACCTGGATATTTACAACGTTAAGGTGAATATTTTCTGCATTAGTGTATCAATACATTGAGCAGTATACTTTGACCAGGACTGCCTGATTAGTAAATATATGCATTGTGTGATGGTTCTAATTGTAAGTAGAAAATGTCCACTGTACTTCTCTGAATTGCTTTACCAACAAATGATTGTTTGTTTACATTTTGGAAAAGCTGTGCTGATTTTGTGAACATGATTTGACTGCTTTGTCTGCAAACTTTTCCTTTATTTGGGCAAACCATACATAATGTGCATGCTTGTGCAGCCATGTCACCATATGGCAATAGTCTGTTTTGTAAAATAAAAAGTACTTTCAGGTAATACTTAGGAGGACAGAGATGGTCTTGCTTGGTGAAGCATTACATATTGTATCTTTCATTGATGTTAACGTTTTAGAGCATTGCCTGATCACCAAGCGTCTTCATTGCCTATGTAGGCAGGGAAGACCACTTATAAGACCACTTATAATTGCACATTTTCCAAATTGCTCCTTATAATACAATGGGCCTCATTACGGGTTGGTACCAGTAAGCTTGCCCGTACCGTTGTATCCGGACTGGCAAACTCTGAGTTGTGCTCACGGGTGCCTTTCATTACACCATGTCTGATCTGGTGACCTGGTTATAAACGGTGCCTGTGCTTCCTCATTCCCATTGAGCCCTATGGGAATGGGAAGAATTTTTCCGGCACCAAGGAATGGGCAAATACCGGGTCTGGAAAGGCCGTAATGACCCGGTAATTGCCAATTTCTTGGCGCCGGAAAAACATTTATACCGGCCGCAGCCGTGCCTGTATTACCCAATATATTTCTAACTTTGCATTATGTTTACAAAACACAACTGTGTTTATTGTACTCCATGCATTCTGCAATGTGATACTAATAACACCCTAATTCTGAACGCCCAGTTGTGGGGGTAAAAGTGTGTAAACATATTTGGACTGTTCCCCACACCCACACCATTCTGACAATGGTGATTGGATGAGTTCTGATCAAGTGTGAGATCCACTGTTTCAAACCCGGCTGCCGTAGAGGATTTCCTCACCGTGCAGGAATTCCTCCAAAATTCCTCATGCTTGTGAGGGAGCAACATTATGATACCATGTACAATGGTGATTTCATCAGATTTTGCACATTGTTCCTGTGCAAGGAAATAGCAGTCACAATGCACTGACACCACAACCCAACAATGCACCACCGCGTCACAACTGCAGATCGATTGTCTCAAATTCACCAGAAATATGCGGTGAAAGACCGAGAAACCATAGTGGATACCAGGTTACTGTGCCTTTCACATCAAGCGTGCAGCCACTCCATAATCCATCTCTAACACAGATCAGAATCGCTGGGAGGAGTGATCAGAAGAAGATGCGTGGTTGCTCACATAAGCCTGCAAAAATGCAATTAAAATGCTTATGCGCTATAAGGTCAATGCACATGTCCCCTACCCATGCTGCCCCCTTTTCTGCATCTCCGGAGACCGGAATGGCATTTATAATGGAAATGGCATCTGTAATCGTTTCATGTGCTACATCCTACCTTGGGAATAATGGGCCTTTTGTTTTTGCAGTTTTGAATGGAAGAAAAAATGGTAATATAAATAGGGCAGCGGTGTAATGTGCACATTTGGTGAAAATAAATATCTTTTCTTCTTTTGACCTGAATTCAGTTGTAGTGGTATCCTGCCTCATAACGCAGACCATTTTCCATTTTATGCCCATCTCTTTTTATTCAACCAAAAGATCAAAGTTGTCGTACAAATTCGGTGTGTTAATAGACATAAATGCATATGGAGTAAAGGTTCGTGTACATGTGTATCTTCATTCATTTACATTGCTGTAAACTATTTCAGCCTCTCCACCATTGCGATCATTATACCTCCTTAGCACTATTACCATGTGCCAGAGATTTCATCTCTGTGGTGCAAGGGGTTAGCAAGTCTGTGCTTTATAGGTCAGTCCATGCACCAAGTCTTTCTCCAAATGCACAATATCATGTTGGTTATGGGTCTGAACATACATGAAATTGGCTAATGGCGATCCCTATGCATCTCTCAAAATGCTGACTTTAAAGTGCATTCATATCTTCAAGAACTGGAAATCGTGCATGAGATTATCCTTCAGTTATGGATATACTTCAGTTTTCCAACATAATCGTGTATGGTTTGCTCCTATTTCGGCTTGTAATTTGTGTTCAGCATTGTTGCTTGCCAGAAGGTGGGCTTGGATTGTATTCATAATAATTGTAACTGAACTGTTTTCTTCTGCTATATGCAGAGACATGTAACTGCACCGGCAGCTTTTATGGTTAATTACACAAGGATCATTTAAGAATCCTCACACATTTATTAAATTTAGGCTAGCTCCTGCACAAATGCTGCATTCGTACTTCTTCAAGCGTATAACCAATACATTGAAGGTGTTCTGGAGGGTTGCCCAGAGCAATGCCAATGGTTATGATTCATTCTCAACCTTCCAGCCATCACCTCTTTGTTTTTGCTTTGTCACCCCGAGTGGGATGGGTATGCCCAGACGTGGGTCCCGTGCCTGCTGGGCCTAGAGACCCAAGCTACTCCTCACTGATGAGCCCCAACAAGGGCAAACCATGTTTGGGGATGCTTGTGGTCTCGTGCAGAAGGGATGTGGCCTAGCAGTTCGGGCTGGACTGCCCCTTTTGGGGTGGGGCCAAGCCTGATTTGCATATGGTCTTTCCCCTTCTCTAATGGCTTGGCAGGCGAAGAACGGTGGTCTGGAGGGTTGCCCAGAGCAATGCCAGTGGTTATGATTCATTCTAAACCTTCCAGCCATCACCTCTTTGTTTTTGCTTTGTCACCCCGAGTGGGACGGGTATGCCCAGACATGTGTCCCGTGCCTGCTGGGCCTAGAGACCCAAGCTACTCCTCACTGATGAGCCCCAACAAGGGCAAAACATGTTTGGGGATGCTTGTGGTCTCGTGCAGAAGGGATGTGGCCTAGCAGTTCGGGCTGGACTGCCCCTTTTTGGGTGGGGCCAAGCCTGATTTGCATATGTCTTTCCCCTTCTGTAATGGCTTGGCAGGCGAAGAACGGTGGTCTGGAGGGTTGACCAGGGCAATGCCAGTGGTTATGATTCATTCTAAACCTTCCAGCCATCACCTCTTTGTTTTTGCTACATCCTACTTTAGGAATAATGGGCCTTTTGTTTTTGCAGTTTTGAATGGAAGAAAAAATGGTATAGTAAATAGGGCAGCGGTGTAATGTGCACATTTGGTGAAAATAAATATCTTTTCTTCTTTTGACCTGAATTCAGTTGTAGTGGTATCCTGCCTCATAACGCAGACCATTTTCCATTTTATGGCCATCTCTTTTTATTCAACCAAAAGATCAAAGTTGTCGTACAAATTCGGTGTGTTAATAGACACAAATGGATATGGAGTAAAGGTTTGTGTACTTGCGTATCTTCATTCATTTACATTGCTGTAAACTATTTCAGCCTCTCCACCATTGCGATCATTTTACCTCCTTAGCACTATTACCTTGTGCCATAGATGTCATCTCTGTGGTGCAAGGGGTTAGCAAGTCTGTGCTTTATAGGTCAGTCCATGCACCAAGTCTTTCTCCAAATGCACAATATCATGTTGGTTATGGGTCTGAACATACATGAAATTGGCTAATGGCGATCCCTATGCATCTCTCAAAATGCTGACTTTAAAGTGCATTCATATCTTCAAGAACTGGAAATCGTGCATGAGATTATCCTTCAGTTATGGATATACTTCAGTTTTCCAACATAATCGTGTATGGTTTGCTCCTATTTCGGCTTGTAATTTGTGTTCAGCATTGTTGCTTGCCAGAAGGTGGGCCTGGATTTTATTCATAATAATTGTAACTGAACTGTTTTCTTCTTCTATATGCAGAGACATGTAACTGCACCGGCAGCTTTTATGGTTAATTACACAAGGATCATTTAAGAATCCTCACACATTTATAAAATTTAGGCTATCCCCTGCACAAATGCTGCATTCGTACTTCTTCAAGCATATAACCAATACATTGAAGAGAAACCTGACGGAAGGCCTCTGGTGACACCGGTACCTGGCATAGATATTTATTTGGAATACAATCAAAAACCCTCCCAAAATATGGGAAGTATATCCAATATAACCAGACCTTGCTCCCGAGATCAGCAGATCACCAGGCAGAGAGCATGTCTCACAGCATGAGCTTCTCCAAGCTAAGATTCAGTGAATAGAACAGCATGAGACTAATCGAGAGTGTGGTACCAAAATCAGCATGGGTCAAGGGGGGGAAGGGTGACAAACTGTAATTAGGGAAAGCTAGATTTCACTCAGAAGTTCTTGTTTGTAAATATATGCAGTACATTACACATGCTTGCAATTTGAGGCATACAAAGATAAGGGTTTTTGAAACACATGCAGTTTTTTGGTCAAGTGCCAAAGCCAGAATTAAAATCTACGAAGCCATGCTCCACAATTACCAATTAGCCACCAGTCTTCACTTGAAAAACACACCTGAAACACGTTCATGACGAGGAAAAATTGAATCCTTTGATCACAGAGGCTTTTTATTTCGGAAAATGGTGAGTTATTATTTAAGCAATAAGTCCTGAGCACCTGAAGTGGTAATCCCCCCGCACCCCCTGTGAGGGGCTTATTGCTATTAGTACCCTAGCCTGTAAGACCAGGGTACTAAAATCATTTTTTTTCTGTTAAAAGAAAATGTAAAAAAATGTCTACCGGGGAAGGTAAAACAATGTCTATTTCCCTTTGCATGGCAGCCATTGAGAAAAAAAGAAAAAAGTAAACAAAAACATGGCGCTCATTAAAAAAAGTAAACACAAAAAATGGCCACCATGGAAGGAGAGAAGAACTTCTTGTACTCCCTTCTTCAGATCGGGAGTGGACATGCTGGGGACAGAAGTGATCACAGCCCGTACACTCCCGAAATCAACTGAAAAGAAGGTAAATGGGCCTGGGGGCTGGGAGGGAATTCTGTGGATGGGGAGGGGAAAAGGGGACCATATTTACCTCGTTCCCCGGCAGGGGAAGGTGGTGGCTTGGAGTGAGGGGATTACTGCTGGTAATTCCCAATTTCCAAGCGTCCTCATTGGCTGAGAGCCTGCCCTCCCCCCTATCCCCTCACCGGCTACTAATAAAGGTTAGCCACTTCAAACTTACTAGTATTGCTTTTGAGACTGCTGAGACTTTGTGAACAATTCCAGTAATTTCAATTGGACGTGCTTCCACTCAGTTGAAACTTTGTTTGGATTATTAACAAGGATGCAGTTAGTCAACAAATACAATTTTCAGTGCCTTTTATGAAGCTGTTGTTTCTTGTTTCTGCAGTTAGCTTATGGTGCACTGCAGAACCCATAGTCTAACGTAAGCCAGATGTCTATGAAATAGCTTTCAACCAAGAAGAATAGTTTCCAACTTGCTAGTAATTTTATAGCAAGCAATAGTTTTTTTTACACCATGTCAACTGATTTAATACAGTTTCTATAATGACTCATAAGGTTTAAATTGAAAGAGGCTTTTTTTTAAATCATCACTCTAGAGTCCCATAATTGTAATTGTTGGATTCCTGATGGAAGCATGCACACCCGTCTCAAAACATATTTGAACAGCTTACACATTTAAGCTAAAATAACGTATTACTCTTAGGTGTGGCACACTGCATATTTCAAAACACATTCTACCTCAGAAATCAGCCTTTTAGAGTTCTGCATTGCATTTTGGATGAGAGAGAAGTTTCAATGGGAAAATACATCCTTTCAAAAACAATGATTGCATTTCAGAGAGTGCAAAATAACTCTAACTTAGTATAGACATTATACAAACATTTTGCAACCATGATATGTTTTAAAATGCAAGAACATATGGTTCAAATAATGAAAGGGGGATCCTAAACCATTGAGCATGGATGTAATGCAAATATCTGCTGTCTAAGTCTGGTAATGGGGCGTCCAATGCTAATCATTTCAAATAAGCATCTGGATGGCTAAGGCTGTTTTTTGGTAAGGACTATTTAATTGTCTGCATAAAGCTCAATGCTCTAAGCATTCAAACTAAGCAGAGCACTTTCTAAAAAAACACGCACTGGCAATGCCAACAGTTTGGGCTTTTGCATTTGTGTCTATTCATTGGAAAGGCACTTGCCAGACACTGCCATAGTGATATCAACTGGCTATTTATGGTTGCAGGTAAAAAATGGTGCAAGCACCTGGGCATCTAATAGCAGTGCTGGGCAAATGTCTAATACGTATACACTAACCAAAACAGTGGCTTTGACAGTGCTTGTTTATAACAGGACCTCAGTGAAAGACACATATAGTGCTTATAAATCGAGTGGCGGAAGGCAGACCTGGTTTAGTTATTTGTATTACACCAGTAGCGTGTTTACACCTCCAATTGAGTCATTAACTCTCAGAGCACTATTTGAAAAAACATTGGCAGGTACTTTGAGTGCAAAGCTTGATGGTGAGGCTTGATTAAAGTGAATTGAAAGAGTTCCCATGAGGAGGTGTTTTGGGCAGGCACTGGGTGGGAATGGCCATAGGGATTAGCATGGCCATGGGCAGTCGATGGGTGGGCAAATAACCAAACAACATCTTCAAGCTTAGTGTCCCTCCTCATAGACCATTTCTCCCTACCTGTACTCTGATGCATTGCAATAGTTTCGGCTTATAAGTGGCTCTACCACCTAATATCCCAAACTAAAAAGGAAACAAAGACACTACAAGGCCAGACTTGGCTGGACTGGGACATGTGATGAAGAGATTAGCCTCGATCATCCTTATACAAGTAAGCTATAAAGGGGAGTGGTAACACAGAGCTTCATGAGAATCCAGATGAACTGATTCCATGCAGGGTGGCAAAGCGGAAAGTACTGACTGGCTTGGATAAGAAGAAGCAGCATCTATTGTAATGTATTTTCCAGAGCAGAGTACATCAGATTTCTGCCCTTACAAATAGTGGCACTTTATCATTTATTTTCAAATTCTAGGCGTATGCTTTCTTCTGCATTCTGGGGATGATGAACGTGTTTTTATACATGTTTCACATATAAACTTTTTTTTAAAAAAACACACATGTTTCTTTTCCATGACATTAAAAAACAAAAGTGGCCTTAATGTATTTTTGTTGGGCTGGCCCCTAATTGTCCACTGGGGCGTTGCGTAGGACTGAGACCTTGTGTCATGCAAGTCTGGGCAAAGGGCATTTCTTTAGGTAATTGTGTTTGCAAGCTATAGACCTTTGATAGAGATGTGTTTCGCTCTTTCCATTTATTGGGTTCATTGTTGCTAGGATAACACAAACAGGCTCCTTGCTCACCGATCGTCACATCACTTTTGAATATATATTTAGTTTTACCATGCCACATTGTAGGCGCCTATGCACATTATGTATTGCCTGTAGGCTTCAGATTCCTATAAGTGAATAGGAGAACAATAGAATGTTAGTGATATCATCATTTCCACATGACTATACTATGGCATTCCCTTTACATCACGTGACCACACATCCCCTACCTGCCACTCCTTTCCCCAGTCCCACAGCAAGACAAATCAAACCCATCACAAACAGAACTCTCACATCCCTCATGCCATCCTCCTCAGTCCCAAACCCAACCCACCTCACTTCTCGACAATTACAACAACCCACAAACTCCCTAGTACATGACCACCTCAAAACTCAGAACCTCACAACCATCTTTACCACAATGGTTCAATTACTTCCTTCTCCCCCTCAAAAAAGCTGCCAGATGTCTAGAATGTGACTGGCAAAGGAGCCCATGCCCCTCCACCAAGACACCCTAACCCATACCCCTCCACCAAAACACCATTTCAAGGCTGCCATTCCAAATACAAGATTGCATATGTGGCTCCAAAGCTGCCCACTACCCCCAAGAGCTGAAATCCACATCCAATCGCACACAGAAACGTTTTAACATCAAATATCCCTGCCAAACCCCCCACCAGCCCTCCACACCCCCAGCTGACTCAGTATGCATGGAGTATTTCAACTCCAAAATACACAAAATCAGATAAGCCCACCCTCCACGGTCCCTTTTCTCCTCTTCCACCTCCACACCCTTCAACAAATGGAACATATTCCACCCCCCTGACAAAGACAACCTTATCAGCTCAAAGCCAAATTTAAACCAGCACCTCAATGATGTAGGGCCAGTTGAAGCTGCATCTAACTGCATCACTACCTATTCACGCCACTGGATCAACATCATTATAAACGTGTGCATCTGAAAAGGGGACAATCACTTCTGCACTCAAAACAGGTCACATCTCAACCCTACTCAAAAAACCACCCCAAACCTTTGCTTTGCTGACAACTACTATCCATTCTCCAGATTCATGGCATGCTTTCTCACAAGGGAAATGCACCAACACATCAATGCAAGCAACCTCCTCTACCCCTTTCAATCAGGTTTCTGCCCAGGGCACTGCACCTACATTGCCACACTTCACATCCTAGATGATCTCCACAACACCAGTGACAAAAAATACACTGCCTTTTGTCCTCCTTGACCTCTGTGCAGCTTTTAACACTAACAGCCATGCCATCCTCCTTAACCTGAAACTCTCAGACACTGCTCAAGCCGTTTACCTCCATCCTGACAGGACTCCCATTGCCTCCATACCCCGATTGATTAATCCTGACCCACATCAAATATGGGGTATCATAAGTTTAATTGCTATCTTCCATCCTCTTGCATTTAAATGTTAAATCCCTCAGACAGATTCTTAACCACATTCACTTTCACCAACATGCAGACAGCGCACAAATATACTCCCATATCTCCTCTCGCTCAGAACTCCACACTCTCAATAAAGGTCTCTCCGCTAGTACCACCTGGATGGCCACGTACTTTCTCAAAATCAATCTATTGCCCTTTCACAAACCTAACCTCAAACTGAATCAAAGAACACACCACAGACAGCCTACACACAACTGTCTCCAAATCAGCAACGTCCCTGTGCTTTACCATCAACCTCCACCTATCCCTTCACCATCAACCTCCACCTATCCCTTCACACAACAAATAGCTGCTGTCACCAAAACATGCAACCTACAACTACACCGCCCACACACAATCAGATGCATGTCTCTCCCTAATGACTTCTGTATTGCAATCTACATATTAGTTCTCTCCATGTTGGAATAGGGAAGCGCTATCCTCATTGGACTGCCAAGAAAAACACTCACCCACATGCAAGCAACAGAGACTCAGCATCATGACTAATTCTACATGTCTGCCCGCAGGCTAACTGTTAATTCAACTGGGCTCTTGTGATGAAACCAGTCAGGAGGGTGGGTTGTGATATAAAGATGGGGTGTCAGAGCCGCCATGACTGAGAGATGAGCCACATACATTATACGTAGCTGGAAGCGCACAATATAGTGATGCACGAGTCACTTTTGGCTAGTAGTGAGGCCACACATTTCTATTATGGTGGAAGGAGAAAGAAGAAGGATAAGGGTATGGCAGGCAGTCCAAGCTTGTGTAATGACAGTGTAGGCAACATGTGGAATTAATGGCAGCGATCATATGTTTGTGTAAAGTAAATCCCAGGTATAAAATATTTCAATGAATAGCCATGGGTTAATAGGGTTCATTTATTCCACGAGACATTCTAGTTCTTCTGTATAATCTAAAAACCTTGAAAAAACATTACCAGAATGAATTTTCCCTTCTCAGTGTTCATTTCTCTTAGTTGTGAAAATGCTGAATGAATGCAGCAGAACAGCTTACATGAAGGCCAGTTTTGTGAAGTAGACTTTCTCATGAAGAGCGGAAAGATCTCAGGCACAGGTTGCTTGGCCCCATGTTATTTCGGTAATATTTGAAAGCTGGGACTTTTACACCCACATTTGCAATGAACACAATTTAAAACACATATCTAGAATTGCCTGCATGCAAATGTATGTGTTAGATAAGGGAGCTCTCTTTGATGTTGAACTTTGCAGCTGAGAAACAAGAGACATGGGTCCTCATTACGACTTGTGCGGAATGGGTTTAATGGCACCGGTAATGGTACCAGCACCGTTAAACCCACTCCACACTATTATGAGGTCCCCTCACGAGATCTGCTCTGGACGTCTGTTTTTTCCAGACATCCATAGCGGGTCCCGCAAGGGGACCAGGGAGCTAACAACGGGCCCGTTTGTAATGGGCCCGTTGTTAGCTCCCTCCCCATTCCCATTGAGTCCTATCAGGGCTCGAATGGGAATGGGGAAGGACCGGGCCGGGTTCCCTGAAGGAGGAAATACCGGGCCCTCCATACTCGGAATGGCCCGGTATTTCCCCATTCAGGGAACCCGGACCCGGACACGATTTTGGAGGCAGCCATGCCCTATCTCCAAAGTCGTAATGAGGCCCATTAGACGTAGTGGTGCATTCAATATATTATGTTTTTAATGCTAAATGGTGCAAATGATGCCTCTGCAAGTTAACACGCACTTCTGTGTATTGTTTCCTATTTTAACCCCTTCCAGTGAGGGGGGATTCTGAGATCTTGAGTACTTGCATGCATGTTGTGATGGTTGGTGCAATATTGTGGTTTTCTTTGTATTGTGCTTTTTCATTATATACAGATAAACTACACCGACCAGAATGATATGATATGATATGGCATTTGTAACGCGCCTATGCACAAGTGTTTCAAGGCGCGAAAATGCATGTACAAGGGCAGGCAGGAATGGAAGGGCTGCAATACTAGTAACGAGACAAGTTGAGATGTTTGAGGGTGTTTTATGCCTGCACACATTCTAGAGGCTTCATTTGAAGCATCACACAGCACTTCCCAGTTGTGAATTTTCACTTCACTGAAAGAGTTATTATTTTAAGGAATGTCGAAGTGGGCCAGTGCATGTACTCGCTTACAATCTTTAAAACATGTTTACGATGTAGTCATATAAGAGCCTCATGCTTATATTAACAGGTAGCACAGAGATAAGGGCTTGGTCTTTGCCTGTTTTAGGTGGTCTCCTCTTGAAACACGCTGTACACCTGTCAGTTTCCTACACTTATAAGATTTTTTTAATGCTTTTCAATACCAATAGTGCTGGTGAATTAGTGTTTCGAAAACAGATAGACGTGTTGAATTATACACGCAGCAATAAAAGCAACATTTTTGTAACCATGTAAAAACTCTTGCTGTCCACTATTCTTTCACAAGAAAATTGGATGAGCGTTTATAAGAACAGATTTGTATACACTGAAAACAAATAGCCTTACACATGTGATATGACCATTAAATGATGATGATACATTATATATTATATATAATATATCACTTCTGTGCATTGGAAGTGTAGGGGATGACCCCTAATTACCTCAGCCCAAACGGGGTCCACCACCTGAAGAACGAGTTCATGTTTTATACATTAGGCAAGTTCCTTTTTCAAAATATCCAGGGAGCAGTTAGATGGTGTTTTATGACCAATCTAATCAAACTCTCAACAAACCACATCAGTTGACATCTTCTATACATTTGTGACAGTTAAAACACTCAAAGCTACTTGTTTGCAATCCACCCCCCAACATGATTACACAAAAACCTCTTCAAATAAATCCCATTTTTTCCCAATTCCCAAGTTTTCATTGCCCAGTTTTATCTTAATAGTCATCTTCACATCATATTCATAACACAACTCTTCTTAGGATTCATCTGTAGTACGTCATGGCGTCAGCACATGGTTAAACATTGGTATGAAACATAATTCATTACCAGCAATAACTGGCCTTCTGCCTTTAATAATAAGTGTGTTTGCACATGGTTTGCTTGAATATTTTAGCAATACAAGGAAAGCCTGAATAAACAGGAATTTCTTTGAACTACTGATTGAATCTCATCTGCCCCAGACTCCTGGCTCCTCTTAAGACATACTAATGTATGTAACCACTACTCCAGCAGATACACCCTTAAGTTTCAACCTCTGAAAACAATTGACCGCTGGATACCATGGCCTCAGCCCTCATCTTTATTACTGGCCTAAGTAACTGGTCAACCCCTTCTACGTGACTTGAATGCAATGAGCGCAATTACATCTGTTTTTCATCAACCCTCCAGGCTCAGAAAACCAGAATGTCCATGCTACCTAAAATTCACTGTGCAGCTTCTAACCGCAAAGGTTGTGAAGTTACTCATTGACCTACCCTCTGCCTTCTGAAATCCTACCAAAGTCAGTTTAAAATTCAAAGTTTATTTTGCAAAAGGGCCCCAACTACAGTGTTTTTGATTCATTTGTGAGATTCACTAATTCCCTATGTACTTGTATTATTGTGCATGCATGTTTTTACATTCGGTGGGTTTAACATGTTATCTTTCTGCTCGCATGCAGGCTATTATGTATCAAGTTCTAGTCCAACAGTAACACTAATTTAACATCTCCCATCCATAAAGAGCTATAATAGATGTATATGAAATTGCAACCTTGTTCCCAATTTGCTGCTGCCCCCCAGTAATCAATATGGTGCCCGCAACCCAAACCTTTTGTGATCATGCGCACGCTTCCTGACCACCCCAATAGAAGCAATAGCAATTGGGGAATTTAAAATGTGGTGGGGGGTCGGAATATTTCCCCTTGAATTGTTGTGAATGAATAAAGCAGGTGGGCTCAAACTAACTGTATGGAAGTTGGGAATTCTTGCCTCAAGAAATTAAAAAGATTTGTTGAAATAGTGCATTTTATAGCGCAATTTTTAGGGGGAATTTAGATAAAAAGCCACAGTACATTACAGGCTGTTCGGACACATGAGATATTCTTGTATACAGGAGCATTTCGCTGTAGCAAATCATCTGTGTGCCAAAAAGAACATTCTTTGATTGGTCAAAGCACTGGATGAAGAGTAGACAATCCTGTATTCATGGCACGTCACTGAAACACTGCCAGATCCAGTGTGCCGTTACTACAAAGAGAACACATCATATGGCAGTAGAATTTCCGCCAGTTTTAAATATTGTGCTGTATCTATGAATGTGCATAATCTTTCCGTTGATAGCTAATAAAATATAATTGGAATGGTCAGATCACAACATAAAATCACAATTAGTAGTATTATCCCCATGTTACAGGTGACTTATAATGCAAATACAAGCTAAATGTGCCAGCCTATCTTTTTAAACAATTCCATTGCATTTTCCACTTTGCAAAACCATTATCTGCTTCATTTAATCAAGCATTATCAATGTCAGGCTAGTTTCAAAAACCACATGTTTTCCACTGTTGATGAATCAAAGCATCATTGGCATCGTCACCAGAAAGCTGCCATCCCAATGACATTTCTGTTATATGCAGTTCCATGCTGCTGTCTATATTTCCTCCAGAAAAAGCATGACAAATCCAGGCCAGTTATGTCACATTAAAATGTGTTATAAGTCTGACATCTGCACTTGCCCCTGGAAATTGTGATGACAGTCTCAGAATAGAAATGCCAGTTTTGCCCGAGTAAAACCTATTATAATGCCAGCTAATGTAATGCAGGCATGGCATATTTCAAACAGGCATCACATGCAAGGAATCTAAAAATAGTTATAGGCGCCCCTCTGCTAGAACAAACACGGCTAAATTACCTGTTCTTTGGGAAGGTGCCCACTCAAGAGTCCGCAGCCACACTTTAGCTCACTGTACCTTTCACAGAAGGGGATTATCCATTTGCATATCAGTCTTTGTCCCGACCCATATGAGCTAAAGTGTGGCTGCGGATTCACAAGTGGGTACCTTCCCAAAGAACATGTCATTTAGCCGTGTTTGTTCTCGCAGACGGGCGCCTATGACTATTTTTCAATCACATGCAAGGAAACACATTGACAATAACTAAAGAATAAAGTGACACTGTCAGCTTTAACAACAGCATCTCTGTTGCCTCACTTCAGCAAATTGTCAGAGTGGCAGCTATATTGCCCTGAAATGAACACCATGCCACATCCCTCTAAAATGCACCACTGCACTTACTTACTTTGTCAACAAAACCACCCATTTCACATACAATGTCTCAATGATGTGCCCAGTGGCACTTCCATAGCGCTTTAAACTGGGCCTTTGGTCTTTGAATTCCTCAATGTCACTCTTACGGCTCACTGAACAGCAGTGTTACCCTTTGTTCACCTTGTCACACTTGTGGACTTTACAATTGCCCTATGTCATGTTCCACTGCCCCATTGCCCAAACTCTCCTATTGTCACCTGTTTTGTTATGTTACTCACGTTGCCCATTAAATGGCTTCATTTCCCTTTGCTATGCTGCATGTAACTCACATTGCTCCCAAAATTGGCAATTGAGTCTTTCTTGCCCCATGAAACCCACATTACCCCAGACCTGCCCATTGTTGTTGCAGTAAAACATGTTGTTATGATTGTATCTATAGTTCCCAAGAAAACTCATGTCAGTCTACAGAAAGCAACAGTCTTGACCTAGTAAAACATAATAAGGTGCCAGCATGTGAAACACGGTTTAACATGGTAAAACTGTCAATGTATTTTTCAATGGGCATCACACATTTCTGTGCCAATGGAACATATTAACACTAGCTCCAGAAATGCATGCTGATGTTACACTCAACAAAACCAAGTCTCTGTTATCTCACTTAAGCAAATGGTTAAGCTAGCATCTACATTTCCCTAGGAACTAAGCCATGGCACAACCCTCTGCTCTCTGAAATTCACTGCAACACTAACACATCGTTTAAAGGCCCCATGTCATATATCATTGTGCAAAGATGTTCCAATGCCACTTTTATTGCCCCCCTCAACCTGTTGCCTCATGACTTACACCATGCCACTATCATTGCCCTTAGAAATTGCTGATTGTGCCCTGATGTTCCCTGTGCCACTCTCATTTACCCCAGAAATGGACCATCACTCCTGTCACCTAAGTTGCCTCATGAACTGTACCACTCCTCCCTGACTTGCTTCTCGTTACTCATTTGCTGTTAGAACTGGTGTATTTTCCCCATAATTGATATATGTCACTTCCAATCCTCCTTAACTGCACCTTGTTCTGCCCATGTAATTTTCCTTGCCATCAGAGCTGCCCAATTGGCCCAGGTTTTCTGTATGTCACTGCCACTAGGCACAGTAATATCTCATTGTCCTCTGATTTGCCCCATTTCAGTCTCATTGCCCTCAGGAATAAGCCACATCCCAGGGATCTGTCCCATGCCAATCACATTACCTCCAAGAACTATCTCATTGCCCTGTGCTGTGACCAATGAGACATTTTGCATAGAACTGGTACATGGAACTGATTAGCAGCAGGCACGTGCATGCATGCACACATGAACACACACAAACACACACACACAACCAACTCATAAAGTGTGCAATCCTCATCAGCAGCCCATTTCCTCTTAGTCCACTACTGTACTTTGGCTCCCTGAAGAGCATGGAAACAGAAAAAAGATAGAGAGTTATTAATGATGTCTCTACGTGAGTCCTACTTCTAGTATGCCTCAAACGGAGGCCCAGTAGAACTGCACGCGCAGCTCCAGTCATATGCAGTTGTGAGCATGACAGTGGCTGTCTGATTTTGATGTCCCCATAATTTCCTGTGGGTTGTCCTCACCAGCGCCTCTTTGTGCTTGCAAGAACAGTGGCAGCACAGCCACCATTCATGGTGGCTGTGCTGCCACCAGATATAAGGATGCAAAAGACTGAATTCTACTATAAAGTCATGAAACCCCAAAGTGATATTCAAAAGCTTTGCACGCTTTTTGGTTCTATTTTATGAATTATTATAGTTTGTTTCTTGGTTCCTTGTTGCCAACGTCCTCGATAAGAGGTTTCCTGGCCTCTGCAGTATGCCAGGGTCTCGTTCCCGGGTGCTACTGGTTACTGCTTATTTTCTCACCTGAAAGCTTCCCTGCAGAGCCCGAATGCTTCACCGCAGAGTCTTTTCTCGCTGTTCACTCATCAGATGGCTGAGGATTGACATGGTATTGGTTTTATGCCGTAGTCAGTTTTTGGCTCTGTGGATACATTGTAACATCAATTCTATTTTTACCGCATTTTAATTTTGGTTCTATTTTATTAATTGTTTTAGCTTGTTTCTTGATTCATTGTAGCCAAAGTCCTGGGAAAGAGGTTGCCTGGCCTCTGCAGTACCCCAGGGTCTGGTTCCCAGTTGCTACTGGTTACTGCTTATTTTCTCACCCGCACATTTCACTGCAGAGTCTTTTCACGCTGTTTCCACATCAGCTGGCTGCTGATTGGTTCCTGGTAATATCATGTTGGAACTCAGTAGCGCAGCAGACGAGCTCAGCGCAGATGTATCATGCGTGCCAAAGTTTCACATAAGTCAAGCTCATCTGCCCTCGTCCGTGCTGTGGACAGGCCATGGCAGTGAAATCCACAGGTCTCTGATATAGTGAAATGGTGCCCAGTGATTTACTTTTCCAGCTGGCCCTGCCAGACACAGTGCTGCCTCCAGCCTTTCCTCCCTGCCATTTGGTAAGACCTGCATTAGGTCCCCAGAATTTGGACCCCTTAAAATGTTTTTTGTTTAATATTCAACCACAGGTTGCACACTCAGCATCCTGTTATGATCTTATTAATGATCGTAAGCCCTACCTGGCCTTTGTTACCAAAACTTGGCTTAGAGATTCCTCTGGCACAGCAATTATTCAAACCCTACCAGAGAATTTCTGTATCGTCTGCCTTGATCGGGCGTCTGTTCATCCAGGAGGTGGAATAGCTTTAATGAAGAGCTACCTGCTCTTAGACCTCTCAATTCCCCTTTCCCACAACAACAAGATGGATGCTTTCCAGATTCACCTGACCATCTCGGCATTGATGCATGTACGTATTTTAATTGTTTATCATTCTCCTGGGGCTGATTCCCTTTTTAGCAAGTTCTTTTTAGAACTTGTGGCTAATCTTCAAATTCAATTCCCTAATCTAGAAATACAAGGTGATTTTAATCTAAGATTTTTTGCCCCAAGTGTCTTGGCTTCTATTCACTGTTTTACTGCTATGACTGATTTAGGTCATTATCAATGAGTATTGGAGCCAACACATCAGTTGGCTAATACGCTGGGCCTTATTTTTTCTGCAGCTCTGGCAAACTATTTTTCCTTTTTTTCCAGTAATCTGGTCTGACCACAGAGTGATTCCGTTTCTGGTACAAACTTTTGCTCCTCAACCCACTCCCGCTTCACAGGATGTTTTGAAATGCAGCTGTCACGCAGTTGCTGACCTGAGATCATTTCCCTAATTGCTAAATGCATCAATGGCCATATTATTGATCATAGGAAGTGGGCGTAAGTGGTCTACCGTGGTCACTGCAGACTTCGCTGTTGTTTTGTGAAGTGTTCTGTGAAGCCTGTTACACTGTTGTCCAGAGTCAAGCAGCTGACTCATGGACTCACATACGGTGCTGCTTATCACTTTAAGGATTTATTGTGTGAGACTTGGACTTGCAGGAAGAGGATGCTATCTAACTACAAAAAGCCGATGCTGCGCAGAAGCGTGCAGAAGTGGGAGGAAGCGGTCTGCCATGGTCCGCTGTGCAAGCTGGTGTTTTGTGGCCTACAGTACTGAAAACGACGCTCATCCAGTATACACCCCAGGCTGTGGAAGTGAGGGGACACATTTAGCCTTGATTATTATTACTAGATTTCCAGTGAAAATATCAAAGCGTGCTTTAAGAACACAGTAACAGAAGTATTGCAATCAGTGGCAATGACCGGACACATAGCGCTCCTTCATTTAGATTCTCATATTTCAGAAAGACTGCAAATGGCAGTGTTGGCTACCACCATAAATAAGAAGAAGCTTGCCAAGCCTCCCCTGCCTCGTCCTTGCCTCGTCCTTACGCGCCACAAATCAGAGTAAAGCATCACGCGGCTGCTCTGCAGAAGTTAACCTGCCGTGCTCACACACTGGCGGCTCCAAGTGTAAACATCAGATTTGGCACAGGCAAGCCATATCATATTATCTCCACAAGCTCCCATTTTAAATCCGGGATGCACGCCAATTAGCAACAGCAATGTCGACCGAGCAAAAATCACCAATTTCTTTTCGCCTGCTAACAGAGCCTGCACTAAAGTTACAAATATGCCCAGCACTCTCCCCTTTGCCAGCTAGCCTATTACGTTGAACAATATTGACAGTAATAACTCACTTTTGAATTAATGCCTAAACCTTCAATGGGAAACTGTGGAAGGAACTTTGCCTCATTCCAAGATGGCAGATGACATTGTGAATTGTACGTCCCTAACACTAACCTATCAGCCAGTCCTGACTTGGAGCATATGGTTGCAGCACCCTCTGAGAAGCTTGATTCAATAGTGGGGAGTCTAACGTGTCTTACATCAATGAACATCCTATGCCTGATGTAACATCTTTTACTCACAGTTTGAACACAGCTTCGGTGACTGTCCATGCTATATTTGGTTTGTGTTCCACTTTAGTACATGATCAATTGGCTATATAATACTTGCAAGGGTGGTTGATGTTATATTAAACAATAGTGTGTCATCTGTCCCCGATGTGGCATCTATACTGGACGATGAAAGTACTCACTTCTCTAACTTTGAGTATGATGGACACTCCTCCTTCCCTCTCTCGTCTGCCTGCTCGGTCTGGGCACAATGGGTATACAACCTATGGAAAACAGCTGAATGTTGTTGTGTTACCTATCACACAACACCCAGCCTCTATGTGTAAGCCCTCCATCACATTGGGCAATAGAAAATCTCAAGGTAAACGTATAAAACAAAAATCTATGTGGAAATTAATAACACCTATTTGTCCTGCACCTATGCTTTCCCCCAAGGACTCACACTAATGAGGGTTCCTTGGTGCAGACGTTTAATTCTGTTTTAGTATGTATATCAGTATAAAGTGTCTATGAGTTGCTATCGAGGAATGTGGCTACAGTTAACCCTAATTCTAACTCTAAGCCCACAACTGTTCTTGCTGGCACACTAGAAAAGTGGCTATGGGTTCCCAAGAACAGTGAGCAAGTTACTTCTTCCAATAACCGTACTTCCTCTTTGCCTATCAACCTACAGCATGCCCCAGTTTATCTCTAAATGTAGTGTTGGTGTACAGAGTGACTGATTAGCGAGTGGGCACACCGTTGGGGCAGGTATAGCCACTTTGCCATCCTAGGATTCAGCTAATGCTGTACTCCTGCCCACACTGTCAGATCTAGAAGTAAATAACACATTTTCTACACAAGTATCTCTCACTAATGACAGCCCTTTCTTTTTATATATTCACATTATTATTAAAATATTTACCCTTGCAATTCGATAAAGACAAAAGGCCAATCAAACTAAAATGAACGTGTGTCTAGGTCAAATCCAGAAATCTACCAGAAATCTACCCCAAATCTCCTCGTACAGACCTTCTTGTGCCTGCGCAGGATGACCTGCTCAAACAGCGACATCTTCTGCAGGTCCTCAACCCATGCTGCCAATGTTGGAAAGGTTGTACCCTTCCATTCCCTCAATGCAATCTTCTTTGCAGGGAAAGAAGCCCTAACAGGCCAGCTCTGTTGTGGGAAAGTCCAATCCATCCAAGAGCTCATCCACCCCCATGATAATAATCACAAAATCAAAAAAACAAGTTCTGTTCTCAGGAATTTGGTCATTGTCTCCGTGACTCCACACCAGAGCACACATATTCTACAGCATTCCCACATCATGTGCTCAAATGCGCTGGACCTCTGACCACACCCCCAACAAGCATCAGAGTAAATCATACTAGTTGGCATCCAGTAAACATTGTTCAGGATCTTAATTTGCTGTACTCTCTCCCCCAGATTCAATGAAGTCAGGGATACATTTCTGCATTGCTTAGGTTCTCCCACCTGCTCTCTGAAATTTCTGCGCTATTTGCATTTGACCATGTTCTAAGAAACTGTTCTTTCAATTTCTTCCTGCTCATCAATAGCTTGTACATGTTTGATGCAAAATGTCTGTTCCTTGAGAGCGTCTTGTTCGCTCACCACAACATTTCCTATTACCGCCCTCAATTTACTGTATTCCCCATGTGTACAGTCATGGAGGCCCATAATCCTTGAAAGTCAACCAAAAGGGATCTAATCATTATTTTTGAGTAGGTCTCCAAACCATTGCACTTCACTCAAAAAAAGTGCAGCCAGAAACTGGTCTGCCCATCTATTGGCATGCTCTTGTTCTGCCACATCGAAGTTCTACGAAACAATGCTGGCTCCTCTCCAAATGTTCCCTATCAGTTGTCAAAAGGGTGTCAGGCGTTCATACTTCATTCTGTCTTCAACCAAATACTAGGTGTTTCCTCCAGAAACGCTATCAAATGAAGTGCTGAAAAAAACAGGTGTTACAATTCAAAGTCTGGAACTCCTAGGCCTCTACTCGAACATGGCAGCTGTAGTTTCCATAGTATCAGGTGTGGTTGTTTCTGCTCCCATAAATAAACTTTGCAACTGTCACTCAATCTCCAAAGAGCCTGACTTCTTCACATGAAGAGGCAGCAAACATATCTTGATAGCGTAGACTTTCCCCCAAAGGGACAGGTTCAACTCTGACCACCTTGCCAGATCCAATTTCATGTTCGCCATCAAATACCTCATGTTTTCGTTCATCATAGATCCCACCTCGTTCGTCAGGCACACTCAAATGTACTCCATCCTTTCTGGACACCAACTGAATGTAGACCCGGTAACATGTGCACTTCTGCATGACAAAGACACTGGCATGGCCTCATACTTAGACCAGTTGATTTTGTAACCTGAGAATTAAGGCAAGGCCTCTATTTGTTTCATCATTGCCAGCAAGGACGAATCCAGATCCCTTTTCACAAGCGGGTGTGGTCACTGTAGAGCCATACATTCTGTAATGATTCCTGGTACCCTATGCCCTTTATCCTCTCATCTGACCTGATCCTCACTGCTCAGGGCTTCATCGCCAACACAAAAAGTAAAGGTGACAGGGGGCAACCTTGCCTAGTGCCCCTCATCAGTTCATATTTACCTGAAGTCATGCCATTCATGTTGACTGATACTGTCTGATCAGTATCTAGTAATGACATCCAGTCTCTTATCTCTTGTCCAAATCCTATGCACCCCAGCAATGTAAAGACGAAGCTCCATTCTATCTTGTTATACGCCTTTTCAGCATCAAGCGAGAGAGCAGCAACAGCTGACGATTGCTTCTGACTTTCCTGTAATGTCAATACCAGTTTCCACATGTTGGATGACAGACTCCTCCCTCTCACAAACCCTGATTGATTCTCATCCACAAGATGCTGCAAAATCCCCTCAAGCCTCATTGATAGTGCTTTTGCAAATAGTTTATTGTCAGTGTTGATTAGACTTATACGCCTGTAGCTTGACCTGGCAGTTGGAAGCGTGTCTTTCTTTAGAAGCAATGATATGGATGCATGTTGCATCGATTGAGGAAGATTCCCCTTCAGGCTTGATGCCGGCAACATCTCCAACTACAGTTCAAAAACCTTATTCAACATAATCTTTTATTACTCTGCTGGGAGACCATCTGGGCTAGGACACTTTCCCCCATCCAGGTGATTTGCCACCCTTTTCAGTTCATCCACTTTGAGAGCCGAATCAAGGCTGATCCTCACCGAATCCAGCAAACGCTGCAGACCGCAGTTATTAATGTATCTCTTCTGGTCGTCGAAATCAGGTTTCACTTCAGACATATACATATAAAAAAAATCACAGAACTCTGCATTAATGTTATCAAGTTTGTATGTCACAACCCCAGAGGCACCCATGATGACGTTGATGGTTCAGTCGCTCTCCTGATCCCTTTGACGTTAAGCCAGCAGTCTGTTGCACTTTTCCCCAATTTAGTAATAATTATTTTTAAATGTTTTATTTTATTATACATATAGCCAACATTAACTTTGTATAAAACAGACAGTTTACATACATCTTAAATTTACATGGGTTAAGAACAATTACAAATACTGCAATCAAGCATTTCATTGTTAATAGAAAATACAGACTAAACACTAAAACAGGTTTGCCCCATTCATTAGGTAATTCTTCTAAAAGCTTCATGCTTACTGTATAAAATGTTATCATATGGTGAATAAAATTAGCATCATTACCCTCCAATAATCGGGCCATAGTGAAGGCTTGCTCTCATCCTGAGACGTTTTGAATACGTTTGGATAAAATGTGTTCTTAACGCATTTAGGGGCCGATTCATGGAACAAACGTGCGCCGAAAATCTTCGCGCAAGCAGGCGCAAGCAGGCGCAAGCGGGAAAAAACAGGCGCACGCGCACGCGTGCGATTCATGGAAGTCCCTGCGCATGTACACCTCGGGATGTGCGCCAAACTCGTGGATGGCGCACAAGTCACTGCAACATCCCGAAAGGCGTGCGCGACGCGCACAGTGAAAGCGCACAACCTCGGCGCATACACCAGAAAGTGGACGGGACACGGGGCGTAACACGTGGAATGGGGAACAACGCGCGAAAATAAGGGCGTAACTGGGGATGTACTGCAGGGAAGCAGACAGAACGCCCACACGCACTCGAACCACACGTATTCATGGAATCGAATAGGGCAAAGCCACGCACAGCCAAAGACACGCACAAGCCGAAACACGTCTGCCACACGAAGGCAGGCGGTAGCGTCCCTGTGCATTACAAAAGTGGCAACATACAGCAATTGGACCTGTGCGAGCGGGCTATGTGTATATCAGGGGTTCGCGTGAAGTTTTTCACGCGATCGGGCCTGGGGGAGCGGGCTACGTGTATTTCAGGGGTTCGCGTGAACTTTTTCACGCGATCGGGCCTGGGGGAGCGGGTCACATGTATTTCAGGGGTTTGCGTGAAGTTTTTCACGCGATCGGGCCTGGGGGAGCGGGCTACGTGTATTTCAGGGGTTTGCGTGAAGTTTTTCACGCGATCGGGCCTGGGGGAGCGGGCTACGTGTATATCAGTGGTTCGCGTGAAGTTTTTCACGCAATCGGGCCTGGGGGAGTGGGCTACGTGTATATCAGGGGTTCGCGTGAAGTTTTTCACACGATCGGGCCTGGGGGAGCGGGCTACGTGTATTTCAGGGGTTCGCGTGAACTTTTTCATGCGATCGGGCCTGGGGGAGCGGGCTACGTGTATATCAGGGGTTCGCGTGAAGTTTTTCACGCGATCGGGCCTGGGGGAGCGGGCTACGTGTATTTCAGGGGTTCGCATGAACTTTTTCACGCGATAGGGCCTGGGGGAGCGGGCTACGTGTATATCAGGGGTTCACGTGAAGTTTTGCACGCGATCGGGCCTGGGGGAGCGGGCTACGTGTATTTCAGGGGTTCGCGTGAACTTTTTCATGCGATCGGGCCTGGGGGAGCGGGCTACGTGTATATCAGGGGTTCGCGTGAAGTTTTTCACGCGATAGGGCCTGTGGGAGCGGGCTATGTGTATTTCAGGGGTTCACGTGAACTTTTTCACGCGATAGGGCCTGGGGGAGCGGGCTACGTGTATATCAGGGGTTCACGTGAAGTTTTGCACGCGATCGGGCCTGGGGGAGCGGGGTACCACTCACCGTCTGCCTTGCGTGTAGAAGAACGCGTAGCCAACACCCGCTGTGAAGTAATAGCGTGTGAACCCCAACGGATGGAAAACACACGCACCGCACGAAAAGCACGTACAGAGCAGTTTAAAGGCACGCGGGATCTCCAAGCCCTGCTAGGGCAACGCCCATGTGCGAAACGTCACAGACGCGCTTACGCTGTAAGGGCCTTTGGTCCAATGAAATCGCGTACGCGTGCTGACGTGCTTACGCGCTAAGGGCCTTTCCTCGAATTTCACGCTTACATGCAGGATTTTCACGTGCCAAATCACTCCATATCAAGCTGGCCACGCGAAAACACACGGAAGACCACGCTCCTGCCCAGAAGGCTGAATTACTGCCCCCCAGTGCCCCGAGCAGCATCCCACGTGCCATCTGCTGCTGCCTGCCTGCCTGCCTGCTGCCACCGTGCCCTGCCATTTGGTGCCTGCACATCAGCCATCTGCAGGGGTCAAGTTGCTGTGTCCACCCCTGCTGGAACAGAAGACTCCCGACTCGGATAACATCGCTCCACAGCCCAGCCCCAGGACCCAGTTGCCCACCCACTCCTGCCCCTGGGGTTGCCATGTCGGGCACATCAACATCTGGCACCAGTGGCAACCCCCGGCCAGAGGGGCAGAGGGGTACCAGCTTCACTGCCACCGAAGTTGGTGTCCTGGTGGAGCAAGTCCTGGGGCAGTATGATGCCCTCTTCGGATCGTCCCGCGTTAACAAGGAAAGACGGGACAGGATCTGGGACGACTGTGTGGTTGCCATCAACGCGGAGGGGGTGGAAACCCGCACCATCCAGAAGGTCAAGAAGCGCTGGGAGGACTTGAGGTCCAGGACCCTATCATTTACACTTGGATTACTTTTCTGACTGTGACTTTGGACACCATTTATTTTGATTGTGCTGTGTGTTTTTGATTATATTTCATGGACATTCATCTTCTTTTGGTTGTTGTGCTTTGTGGTTTTTCTCATTTCATTTCCATTCAAGTTGATTTTAAATACATTTTTATTTTCATCCTTCAATGTGTCGTATCATCTCATTGCTTTCATGCATGTCATGTTGGGTGTTTTAACATTCACTTGCAGCCATTGTGTGTGACAGACATGTGTTCATTTGCATTATTTACATTGGGTGTGTAACATGTAATTGCCTTTGATATGTGGATGGATGTGATAGTTGGTTGGGCCTTTTGGCAGGGGAGGATGGCCATTACGGACATGATTGGGGATTGGTGGGACCCAGGTGCAGGGGGCATGGATGGGACATGGGCGAGGGCCTGGTGGAGGGTGCCCTGCCCCATGACTGCTGGGGGTGGGGGTGGTGGGAGACATGTGTGGGGGCCTGCTGGCAGGTGCCCCACAGTGCTGGGGGGTGGGGGTGGTGGGGAACATGAGTTGGACATGGGTGGGGGCCTGCTGGCAGGTGCCCCACAGTGCTGGGGGGGGAGACATTGGTGGGGGCCTGGTGGAGGGTGCCCCTGGTGGCTGGGAGGTGGGGGTGGTGGGAGACATGAGTTGCACATGGGTGGGGGCCTGCTGGCAGGTGCCCCACAGTGCTGGGGGGTGGGGCGGTGGGAGACATGGGTGTGGGCCTGGTGGAGGGTGCCCCTGGTGGCTGGGGGGTGGGGGTGGTGGGAGACATGTGTTGCACATGGGTGGGGGCCTGCTGGCAGGTGCCCCACAGTGCTGGGGGGTGGGGGGGTGGGATACATGGGTGGGGGCCTGGTGGAGGGTGCCCCTGCACTGCTGGGGGGTGGTGGGAGACATGGGTGGGGGCCTGGTGGAGGGTGCCCCTGGTGGCTGGGGGTGCAGGGGGACATGCGTTGGTGGGCAGTAGTGCAAGTTGACATGTGGGTTGGCTGGGGGGCATGGCCATGGTGGATGTGGTGCCTGCAGGACATGTGCAGGGTAGGCCCCTGTGCAATTCACGTTAGGTGCTCCCCGCGCACCCCTGTAATACACGTAGCCTGATGGAATTGCGTGTGGAACTTCCCGCGCACCCCTGAGATACACGTACCCTGCTCGCACGGGCTCAATCGCGTGTGGAAATTCCTGCGCACCCCTGAAATGCACGTACCATGCTGAAATCGCGTGTGGAACGTCCCCCGCACCCTGAAATACACGTACCCTGCTGACATCGCGTGTGGAACTTCTCGCGCACCCCTGAAATACACGTACCCTGCGGAAATCGCGTGTGGAACTTCCCACGCACCCCTGAGATACGCGTACCCTGCTCGCACAGGGCCAATCGCGTGAGGTACTTCCCGCGCACCCCAGTGATACACTTGCCGTGCTGGTACAGGGTTAGCGCAGCCCTTTGCGCTGGATTGGGTATATTGATGGCTTTTCCCTGCGCGAGAGGCGTTCTTGGGGGCGTAACTGGCGCTGCTGCAGGGTCGCTGCGCCACTGTGTGCCACGGCTGGTTTTGGTGGCTGGAATCCATGAATACGCTGTGCGCGGAAATGGATTTTAGCGCACGCGGCTGGCGCAGGGATTCGCACGCGCACACTGTGCGCCTGCCGCGTGCGCCACTTGTGCGCTGAATTCTATGAATTACCCCCTTAGACTCTTACAATCACATAGAATGTGTTCGCTCGTTTCAATGGTCATCTCCCCACACAAGCGACAATAACGCTTCTCACGCGGTATGCCCATTTTTGCACCTACTATTACAATCACCTCAGAGCGGTTACATTTGCATAGCAGGTACTTACATATGGTGTTACTATTGGGGTGAGCATCTATATATTTTGGCTTTGTAGTGCGGTCCATCCAATATGAGATAAAAGGGCCACTATTGACATTAGATGCATTGTAGGAACACTAGTTTGTTCCACAATTTATTCCTCATGACCGTGTCTACGGCTGCACTAAAATCGATGAATGAATGCCTCATACACCAGAAGTTTACGCTCTTCCCAAGCATATTCAATGCTTGAGGTCAGGCATAGTAAATTGTGGCTGGTGTTTGATTTTGCCCGAAAGCCTGTCTGGTTAGATGGTAACATCTGCTGATCATTTATTCACTGGTTCAGTTCATTCAGTAGGACAAGTGCAAATATTGTTGCTGCGATATCTAATATGGCTAGCATGCGATAGTTTGAAAGAAATTTCCAGCAGCCTTTTTTGTAAACTAGCACTATCGTGCTCTCTTTCCAAGAGTCTGGCACAATTCCACTAGAACCTATTTCACTGAATAAAGGACGAAGGGCATTCCCCCAAGAATGGGGGAAAGTTTAAGAAGGGCATTGCATGTGCCATCAGGGCCTATTGCCCTAGATTTGGGTAATTTTTCTATCATCATCGAGATGTTATCTATGTATCATTTGCAGATTCATTTTGCTTTATCCACTATGTGTTCCTCGTCTGGCGGTAAAGTGGCCCCCAAGGTGTTCCTAATGTGGCACCGTCAACATTCTTACAGCACACAATCGGCATGTTTTTCTTTGCAGCCCCTGTAAATGTGGTCCAGATCCCAGTTTTATTGTTTGTCTTTGCATAATATACTAGCTTCATCCAAAGTTCGGATGTCATTTTTGCTTTTTTTTAAAGGTTTTTAATAGTTTTCGGGATGGCGTGCTGTAATAATTATTGCATCTCGTCTGAAAAAGGAGTTGTTCCGCCCGTTCGGTCAATAGTTTGTTCAATTGACATTTTTTCCTCAGAAGCATCACCCTTTTCTCATCAGTTGGAGACACCAAATAGCCACACTCAAGCTGTTGAATCTCCTCCTTCATCAATCTCATCTCTTGATCCTTAGTCCTGTTTCTTTTACTAGAGAATCCTATTAGGAGGCCACACATGTATCATTTAAAAGTTTCCCACACCGATTCCATGCTCACCTCAGGCATTTTGTTTGTAATTATAAAAAAGCCTGCCTCTTTCACCAATTTGTCCACAGTTTCATTATCCTGGAGCAGCAAAGTATTCATTTTTCAATAGTTTGTCTTGAACATTGAAAGGACAATGAGATTTCAGCAGAAACGGGAGCATACTCAGATACATGTATTACATTGATGTCAGCATGAGGTAACCTCTGGGCGCATTGATGGGACTTCAGGAGCATATAAATGGGTGAGTAAATATCATGAAGTCCTGAGTGGAATTTATAACATTTATCGGACAGGTGAGTAGGTCTACATGCATCAACAAATCTAAATTTATCAAGCAAAGCGTGCAAAGACCAACGGTTGTCACCAGACATAGTGGAACCACTGCTCCGGACCAGGAGGGGGTCAACAGTCTCATTAAAATCACCACCCTGCAATATGTTATCAACCCACTGTTGATGAAATTGAGCAAGGTAAAAAAAAAAGGAACCATCCCTGCTGTTCGGGCATAGATATTAAATATCCCCATCACAGAGTCTTGCAACTTTATTAGTGACACAGACAATCCGACCCTCATCATCTTTATTTTTGCAGAGTGGACTAAAAGAGGGGGACCATTCTGAATCAAAATGCAGATCCTCCTCAAGTTTGACGAATAAGAAGAGGAGTAGACTGACCCAACCCTCTCCTCAGTGTCCTCACATTGATGTCAATCAAGAAAGTCTCTTGCAGTAGGGCCACATCCGCCCTGCAATACATTAAGATAATCCAGGACTCTCCTGCGCTGTTGGGGTCGTTGACACCATTAATGTTCAGGAGACTATACACACGCTCCGTTTGCTGGAACAAGACATTTCAGTCACTTTGTATACCTGGCCAAACACAGAACACAACAAAAACAAAGACAAGGACACATAAGCAAAACAAAACAAAAAAACACCAAAACACTTGCACACTTCCTGTAGGCACGTCAGGCTGCAACGTGCCACAGAAATTTGAATATGCTCCAAAATATCCCAAATATCCAAAATATCCAATCCCCGCGCCCACTCCTTCCAGTCACCCAACTCCCAAAACAAAAACACCTCTAAAAACTGCAATTCAGTGCTCGGTTCCCATTTCCACCCACATCGATACACCGTGGACCAAACATCCAACGTGCTACAGCATAACACTCCACTCGCCAAAAACGTGGCTTACTAGTCCTACTCATCAGCTGATGCCTATGTAATATATCACTCACACTACCTGGCCTCCACATTTGAGTAACAGACCCCTCACGCAACCTTGATCTCTCTCCTGCATAAGAGGTCCTTCAAAGATCCTCCAAAGACAGCAAGACTACCCCGCTTGAGATTCTATTAAATCCTGTAAAATACTGTTAATTTTTTGTATAACTTTTATTTTTCGTTTTTGTGCGTGATTCACACTTGTCATAAGTCTGTCAGACATATCTGATTCCTACACATGCATGTTTATGGTAGCTTAAACATGGGTGCTAAACCATATTTTCACATTGTACAGAGTCCTCTGCACTAATTTACGGCGAGTCTCGGTTAACATTGGTGCTGCAGTGCCTGATCCCTGGCAGCAAGCCTTGAAAGAAAGGGACCATCCATGTAAATTCTGGTTCCTGAAATGTAAATATGGTAACTCTAGTATGAACTGTGTGTTCATTATGGCATTTTTATATTGTGTGCATTCTTAAATTAAATGTTTTAAATCAACAGTTTACAAGGCACCCTGTAAATAGCTAGCCACCAAATCCACAAGACACCGTCCAATTTGCAGTTACCTCTGCCCACATAGGATTCCAAAGCCACTCAAACATGCCATGCATGCTGCACCCCCACCCACTGCACCCAGGATCCACAGAGGGCAACATCAAAACGACGCAAATCCAGTCATGCAGACATCCATGATCCCGGGAGGTGGGGCCAATAACGTCCAGGAGAGGTGCACCCACCAGTAGACTCCACCAACACTGCTACTACAAAAAGGGGCCACTGCAAAGCGGAGAAATCATGTCCACCCCATCCACATATTGTGAGTGTCTGTGCCATACATAAACCGAAGGGCATCTCCCATCAACCAGTATCAATCCACAAAGCACTCAATCACTCAAATGGGCAAAATCCATCCAATGCAAGCATCACCTTGTGCCATGCCATGCCACGCCGTGCAAACACAAATGCGGCCAATAGGCACACGGTGGCCCAGCCCACAAACTCTGGCAAAATCTGGCCCTGCCAAGCCTGGGTCCTTCCAGACCACACAGAAAACACAACCCAAGGTAACCACATTGACCTGCAAACATTGCTCAGCATCCGACACCATGCCCTAGAATCAATCATTAAGCCAGAGACTTCCTGCTAGAGGAAGGCACCCCGCAAATCTGAACCACCAATAGAGTTAGAGATATACTTCCTGTAGACACAGCAACGTAGAGTAAGTGACCCCTCTGGAGTCGTGAGAGGCAGCACAAGCAAGCACACACAAAGAAACATAATAAAAATTAGTAAGAAACCAGTAAATAAAGTCATGTTACATTTTTTTTAAAATGAATTAAACAAATATTCTAAGCTGTATTGTGTGATACAGCATGACAAACAAATCAACAAGCATCTCAGTGACACATCAATCAAACAGGAGTTAAAAGAAGTACTCCCCAAGCTATTCCAATTCTATCCTAGATGAGGCATCCTTTATCCACTGTGTAGCTTCATTGGGGTTTTCTGTGTACCTTATTTCATCTCCAAGAAATATCTTCAGGGTAGCTGGTTTCACCAAAATAGCACAGACATTTTTCGCCCTTGCCAAAATCGTTGCTTCCTTAAAGGCTTTCCTCTTCTCCACAACCTGCTGGAGATAGTCTGAGAACATGACAGCCCTTTCTTGAATCATGTTAACTTTCTCTGCTTATTTCATCAAGTCCAGGAGCTGAGAATAATCTCGCCACACGACATAGAGACTGTTGAATTGCCAGTTCTCCACAGCTCCACTATTTGGGCGATAGTACTGTTGTATCACATGTGATAGTGGACAGGTTGGCTACATTTGTAAGATCATTCAGGAGCATGTGTTTCGAATTACAGGTGCACCAAACTGAACCTAGCCACAATCGTACCTTTTCACCTCTATACACCCTGGCTGGGAAAAGAGATTCCCCATTCCATTGTGAGTCCAGGTCAGGTAGGCCACTTGCCCATAGAAATTATTTTCCAGCTGATACTGGCCCAATCAGAATGACAGCAACATTAAAGGAGACTGGGTGGTTTCCTGTAACAGACACTCCCAACATTGACAGATTGGTTTAGCACACGCATGGCAAATCAAATGCTTTCTGGGAACAACCGTGGTTACCAGTCTTTTGTCCACTCATGTTCAGTGGACCTGTTTCTTCTACACGAGACTTGGATGACCAGTAAATTTATACTCTATGGATATTTGACTTTTTCTCGCCTGGCCTCAAAATCCAACATAGGCGTCCTAGGGCGGGATTGTGCATTGGTGTGAAGGTGCTATTTTATTATGGGATTTATTGAGTGCGGCCCTGGCTTTGAGAAGCAACAGTGTGCTTTACCGAAGTATACAACAACACAGATACATAATGGAGCGCTTCACAGAAGTATACAACAGTACAGATGCATAATGGAGCTCTTGGAAGCACAAAGTTATGATGTGGTTGTAAATGTATTAACTGTTTATGTATCATGATCAACAACTTCCCGGTTTTTACCACATCCACATTCATCCTTAACCTGCATGACCCGCGTGACTGTACATGCACTACAGAACTATTTACATATATAGATAAAGGTCTGAAGGGGCAGCAACTTCATTTTTCTAGTGGTGCGATCCTGCTGGCTGGTGATTTTAATGCACATTTCATTGGCGCCGAAGATGAATAGCTGCTTGATCTTGGTGAAGACACAGCTGTACCGTATGATAAAAGAGGGTCGAATCACCAACACCAATTGTTTAGAAAGGGACGTGTGTGGTCATAGATGCTACTGAATTTTAACCTGCAACCTTTAATTCCTAGTGATAGTGTCTCTCTTCTTAGAGTCACCACTTGGCAGAATGGTCAAAGTTTGTCCTGCTTGGCTTGCATATTTGTCATTCATGGCTTGTCTAACCATGTATCGGAATATACTATTAACAGTACTACTCTAAGTGACCATGCTACGTCATGTTTATCTTTCTGGTCACACAACAGAAACAGGTTGTGATGGGCGGTACTTAGGCACAGGTGAATGTTGAGAAAATTATTGCTTTAGCCATTAATTGCGATTACTCCCCTGTGGAATTGCTGCATGTTTGTAATGGTGATCTGCATTTATCATTGAAATTGTTATGGCCTATCCCTACGCTTAGGAAATGTATGATTCTGAAGCATAACAATTCTCCGGCCCTTTTTGACGCTGCAATCCATGAAAGAAAAACTTTACTCCGTAAGGCAGTAGTGACAATTAAGCAAAGTAAATCTAAGTCTAACAGCACAAAGAACCAGCAGATAGGGGCATTGAACACCCATTATAAAAATTGGCTGCGGTTGTATAAATACAATATCGTCTGCTCCAACTCGAAGATGGCGTTTGGTTTGATTAAGACTCATGATGCAAGAACATTTAGACTTTTTAAACAGCAGCCATCTATCGACGCAATCTCCAAGGGAGCTGTGTGGCATTACTGAGTCTGCTTTGAAGGCTTATGCTCAACAGCTATACTGGGACATGAGCTGGATAGGGCCCAATCCCCTTGCATACAACCTCACACACTCATGGGGATTTAGAATGTAATGCTGCTGATATCTTGGACATTATAAGTAAAGGCCTCAAGAGCTCCCAGCCCTGAGCCAACGTACTCCTTAAAAGGAATCCCTCTTATTGGACTTAACTACATCTGGCAATGTTTGTTATGATTGCTCACAGCTGCATCATCCCATTGAGCTGGCATCTGTCTATTTTCATACCTCCAAAAAGGGTTCCTACACTGTGTCTAGCAATGTTTGCCTGCTAGCCATGCTGGATTCCAGAAGTAAGTTGGTTTCATCGATCCCCCTGCATTCCATCTGTATTTGTGCTGAATCCAGAACGTTACTTAAACCTCAACAGATTGGATTCAGAAAGGGATGCAGTACTACCCATTCCATGTGGGCTTTACAATTTATGGATGCTGGCATTTACCGAAGATCTGATAGTGGTTTATATCTTTTCTTCAACGATTACTCAGCAGCATTTGATTGTGTCCCCCCACCCCTGACTTTTGGACACACTGGAACATTGGGCCATTAATCCTCATCTATTGTATTACATCAAGCCGTTGTATTCTGGCACGCATGCAGCTGTTAGACTGTCACAAGATGTACCCATCTCTGCTCCCATTACAACCAACAAAGGTCTTCAGAAGGAGTGTCTGCTTGCCCCTCTTTTGTTTGACCTTTATTTGGCAGATATGGACAATACTTTGAGAAAGTGTCATAATTATCCGCCAAAAATAGGTGGGAAGAGAATCTCTTGGTTATCAAATGCGGATGACACCACGCTGCAGGACCAGACTCCTCTGGGATTACAGCGTGCAATGGATGCGCTCTTTCGGTATGCGGTTGACAAGCTTGTGATAAATCAGAGTAAAACGAAGATAATGACGATTAATGGGACAAGATGTCAAGCGTCTTCGTTTTCTAGGCACATGGGGAATTAAAATAGCAATATTAAACTGTTACACATACTTGGGTCTACTCTGAGTTTTCCTTCTGCACAGCACTATAAAGAAGGTCTATCCCTCAAAGCCACTCGCGAGTTGCAGGTGATAAAAAGCTTTATTGGGGCAGGTGGATCCATTGAGGATTTCCTCGAAGAATATAAAAAAGTAATGATTCCCAGCATCTTGTATGTTCTAGAGTCACTTCCTGCGAAGCACGTAAACTGGCTAAGTAATATTGAAGGCAAACTACTTTGCGCCCTATTAGGACTTCCTGCCATGGTCCCTGTTGAGGCCCTCTGGCTGGAGTTGGGACTGCCATCCTTACTGACTCTATGGAAGATTGCATGTTGCAAACTCCAGGCAAAAATCTCTCAGGTGGGCGGAATGAAGGTTCTTTATTATTTGTGTTTTCTGATCATCGTCATTCTAAGTCTAATAACGCTGTGTACTTAGGACTAGTTTACACAGTCCATTCGCATCTGACCATTATCGGATTACAACCTAGTGATAGGCTGGATAGTGGCAATTGTTTCTTTAAACTAAAAGCAAAATCCTTAGACTGGGATCTTATTATATTCAGACCCTAATAGCAACATAGAGGTACACCCATTATGCCATGCAGGGATTTTTCCCCGTTCAGCCACGCAGTTATTTTGTGAAGATATGCAGTGTATCTCTGAGGCAGTTTATTTTGTATCTGTGTATGAATCTGTTACCCATCTATGAGTACGCTGGCTCATGGGCTAAAGTCCCCTGTGAACAATGATAATGCTGATTTTGTGCTGGGACTATTAACTGAAAGGATATGAGAACTTCTGCTCAACTCATGTCTGTATTTGCTCTGACCAATTTTGGTCCACTATACTTTCTGCTGAATTATTGGTTATTATTGCATCGGCCCTACATGTGTGGGAACAGATTTTACCGAAAATGTTAGTATAATGTGGGAATTTGTACAACTATTATTATTTGTTGATTGTGAGATATGCCATCTGTGTTTTATTGTATTTTATATACATTGTGCAGTTTATGTTGTGCTCATTTGTGTATGTTTTTTTATTGTGACAGTAATTGTATGTATTTTATATATTAAATATGTAGATAATTTATTCTGCAAAAGATAACAGACTAGAGATATTAGCCTTATGCTTATGCTTATGCCTTATGCAGTTAAATAAACAAATATATGTGTTATTGAGCTTCCTTATTGACTCTGGCATTCACATCTATGGCTCGTGCTCCACTCTGACTTTCTTTGCTTCATGGTTGTTCATCTGAGCCATGGTTTAATAATGATCTTAAACTACTTTGCCTCAAACATAAGCAGGCCGAGCGCAAATGGCACTGGACTTACTGTCCTACTGACAAAATTCTGCTGTGTTAAAATTCTACCATTAACAACAAGTCTGTTAGGGTGGTGAAACGCACCTATTATATTACTTCAGTTGAAGGTGCACTAAACCAACCTAAGGAACTGTTTACTCTTGTGCACTCCCTATCATCCAACTTCTCTTCTCTGTCTGGGGTGGCTCCTTTTCAAGAACTATGTGACCCTCTTTCAAATCTTTTTGTACAAAAGATTGATGACATTTGTAACATAATATCTTCTTCTAGCCTACGAACAGGGAATATACCTGTGTGATCTGAACTACTGGCCCTACTCATTCCTGTTTCTCCTTCCCATTATTCACCCCATTATTCGCAACATGAGACAATTTAGCTGCCTCACAAAATTAAAATCGCCTTCTCCTCTTCATCCCATTCCAGTCCATATTCTTAAAGGTATTATGCTGCACATTGCCCCCTTGGTCACTTAGGCAGTGAATGTATCATGCACCTATGGCGTGATCGCTTTCGAATTAAAGCAAGCATTCGGGAATGCTCTTCTTAAAAAGCTATCCTTAGTCCCTTCGGTACCAACAAATCTACATCCCATCTCTCTTCTTCCCTTCTTTATGAAGCTTGTTGAATGATTTGATTTCTCTCATGCTGCGTTAATTTCTGGAAGACTCTTTGGCCCTTTTCAGTCAGGATTTCGATTTGGATGTGGCACTGAGAGTGTCTTGGTTTCTTTGGTCAACAAGTTAGCCCTACTGTCTGACCAGTGTGGAGTGGGTGTGCTGATTCAATTAGATCTTTCAGCAGCTTTTGATACTGTTAACCTCCCTCTCCTTCTTGACCGCCTATCCCCTATTCTTTTCAATGTTTATATCCAGCCGCTAGTTAGTCTCATCCACACCCACAGCCTCTGGTGCTACTCCTATGCTGATGACACCTAGGTTACAGTTCGGCTTACCTTTGCTCAGCCGGAAATGGCCCCTCAGCTGGAGAGCTGCCTGGAGGGAGTGGGATGTTGTATGAGCAACAACTGTCTTAAGTTGAATGGGGACAAGACAGAAGTGATGGTGGTTTTCCCCCCTTCTTCCACTGCTCTTTGGACTCCTCCGTTCTGGCCCCCTTCACTTGGATCTTTTCCCAAACCTGTTTCTGATGTGAAGGATCTAGGTTTTAACATGTCTTCTTCTGTCTCAGCAGAATCTCAGGTCAGTTCTATCTGTCAAACTGCTTATTTCCAATTCAGGGTACCTCAGAAGGTTTTGCCATTTTTTCCCCTAAAGTTACATTCTACGGTTGTTGCTTCATTTGTTTTAAGTAACTCTTTATTCCTAGCGCAACTTTTATATCTTACTCACCGTCTTCAGCTTCTTCAAAATTTTGCAGCAAGAGTGGCCATGAGTCCTCCTTTTGGTTCTCATATTTCCCCTGTTATTCGCTTTTTACATTGGCCTCCTGTTGAATTTAAGTCCTTATGTATAGTGCATCGAGGCTTTTATGGTCAGGATCTTGAATAGGGTTTGAAAGGTATGAAGGGTCTTGAAAGGGTTTTGCGCTCTGAAACACTTGTGTTCGAGCGCGATAGAAATCCAATATCAATATCAATATCAATACTTGCAAATTAAGTTTCGGCCCTATATCCCGAAGCACTTCTTGTTTCAGTTCCACGTTTCAGACTCTCAAGTACTGGTGGGCGTGCATTCTCAGTGGCTATGGCAAATCTTTGGAACTCTTGCCTCTTTCACTCAGGGCCGCTGAGAACCATCTAATGTTTAGGCATCTTTTAAAACCCTTTCTATTTTAGCGGGTTTTGCTTTGTTGGTTTTTCTCTCCTCTGTATCTCTGGTGCCAAAATGCCTTCTGGTGGATGCACGCTTTACAAATACTTTTAAATTAACATAACATAACAGGCTATTTTGCAGGAGATCGTCCAATTTCGAATATCTAGAAAAATGTAAAGCATGTACGTTTGAAAACAAATACATACCCATATGCTGCTAATGTGTTCCAAACCATTATTTTGAGGAGTTTAATAAAAACACATTAAAAAGACGTGTTTAAAAAAAAGGCAAATAATGAAATCCATCAGACACCTAATTGAACATACTACCCTAAGTAGCTCTTTATAAATGCATGCTAATTATTGTCAGTGAAAGTTATTTCAGAAGAAAGGAATCTCAAAAGCTAGTCGTGCTTTTAAGTGCACGAGTGACAGCCTGCTTTCTCCTAAGGGAGTTGTGCTTCGCAGAGTGTGCTGGCTCCTTCAGCTTGCAGTGTGACATCACTAATCCAATTACATTTCAGTAGTGATATCATTGTGTTACAATACAAGGAGATTTGCAATATCTATGTAAAGGCCTGGAAACAATGTTCTTATTACAGAATTGTTGCAATATCACAATGCAATAAGAAAATGACATCACAACTGCTCTGTAATTAGTCATTAACCTTCGGTTGTGACGACACAAAGCCTGCTGTTTGAACCAGCAGAGACAATTCCAGCTGTCACTGCAGCACTTCATTAAAGCCGTGAACGGCTTTTCTAATTCTCTGCTTGCAGTTGTTTTTTGTTTCACTTTACATCCATTCATTGACAAGGAATGGTTTATGACAGAATGTTTAATGTATGCACTGTTGGAGATTAACACATGTGAGCAAGAATCTGCATGTTATTACTTATTTTAAAGCACAAAATGAAAACTTGTTAAACTTCTTCAACACATTAGGAGCTGCATTTTTTGCTTTTATGAATCCAAACAGATTCTATATGGATTTTATGGATCACCAAATGGAAGATCTCTTACATTATATTATTTAAGCGATGAAGAACTAAATGGAATGACAGTGTGTGGCCATGTATCATAAGGAATAACATACCTGTGACAAACATAAAAAGAATATTGCAAGTCACTTTGGAATATCGTGACCTCATAAAGGAACTCGGCCGTTGGCCATGTTCCTTTATTTCCTCAGGAAACTCCTCAGTGACTTGAAATATCCTTATAACATATGGTAGGTGTTACTTTATCCCATATACTGCAAGTTAACAGTGACGACACAAGTAGACCGTGATTAAAACATATTTTCCACAATGCTCTGGAGAGTTTGCAGGCTTCTGTGATATCTACCAGCAAGGGATATTCAATTATTCATATTTTATCTGCCGATCATCTCAGAAAATATAATTTTGTATCTCTAGCCATATGGTTAAAATGAAAGATTCACCTACAACAAAGCATTATTTATATTTGTTCATTGAAGAGAACGTGTCAAATACACCTGGTGTTAGGGAGATTTCTCACACAAGTGCTAAATGTTCTCTACCTTAGAGCCCTCCAGCTCTTTTGCTAAATTTTGGGGCTTTGAACTTTTCAATGTGTTTTACTTTTGTGTTCTTTGGCTATGGAGTTTTAAAACAGCTCCATAGGCATCATCTTTTTCTGTGTGTCACCCAGCATCTTCAGTGCAGTGGCACATGGATGTCTTTTAGGCTTCCTAAGGTTTAAATACCTTCTCTGGGACTGACTACTGTCTCCCAGATTATGTGAAGTTAAATTGACTTTGCTAGTCTCTTTAAATTTACAGATCCAGCACACACTATCTTCCTATAGAGTGCTGGAGGGGTTGCCTGGCTTCTCCTGAGTCAAAACACTAATGTAACAGTCAAATGTTATCCATTCCTACTTTAAATTGCTGGTGGCAGTGGTTTAGATGAAACTACCAAACTACCATGATTTTTCCCGACCGCGAACAACGGTAGCTAAAAATCAATATGGCGCCCAAGTCATATCTGTAAAAACAAACTCTGGTCGACTTTTTTCGCCATTTCTTTTAGGAAAGGTCCTTCTTGTGTTTGTCTCTGCGTGCCAAACCAGGTTTGGTCCCTTTGTTCGTTGGCCTTTGGCGGGCTTCAATGCTAAAGCCCTCCTCTGGCGCCAGGGTGTCTCGGGTGGACAGGATGGGAGGGAGGTACCCGAAACTCCCTGTGCTTAGTCTCCTAGGAGACTGAATGCACTCTGGAGTGAATGGCCGGCTGGCTGTCTGGCAAGGACAGTCACCCTGCTGTGTGATTGACAGCCAGGCTGGAAAGAATGGGCGAAAACTGTTTAAAAGCAGGTCTCTGGGACTTAGAAAGCAGAGTCTACCACTGGAACAAAAGAACCGAAGACGAGCTGAAGGAAGAGGACTGCTGCAACTCCTGGACGAATGGTGAAGCCATGCTGCAGGTCCGAATTGCCTGAAACTCCATCGAAAGAGAAGCCCTTCCAGGTTAACTTCTTCCCTTGAGTTTGGTGGGAACAACCAGCTCATAAGCCGCCTGGACACCGTCCCCTACTGGTTGAATTTTCTGTGGAGTGCTATGGAAACTGGATAGTCAGTGGGAAGGATACAGTTTGTGGTCTTCAAGGCACTCACATCTTAAGCCTACGTTTTGCCAAACTTGTGGCCTCATCCCTGGGCAGTGCAGGAACCTCCCAAAGTCCTCCTTCTTGTCCCCACGACTGAAGCACAGGAACAGCAAGATCTGCTCGAACTGCCAGGAACAACTGCCACAGCTACAGCTCTTCTTCACTTTAAAGGTTCTGTGCAAATGCGGTCCGGAAATCTTTTCGGCCACTGCAAAAGTTTGTAGAACTTTCCCAGCTTCGAAGGCTTGTCCTTCCCTAAACATTCATCTAACTTTTCACCTAGTCCAATTCTTATAAACTCTGTGCCAAAGACTTAACCATTTACTACCAGAACTGTGCTATCCTATACAAAGACCCGGAACCATTGACTTTGGCCAAGGCCTATGAACTGAATTGCTGGTTGTAGTTCACTGAAACCTTTTGCTCTGCCTATGCAAGTATTTGTGCTACTGATTCTTATAACCTTGCCTTTTTACCCCTTTTAAAAGTATCTGAAATGCCATTTTGCTCCCACTTCAAGGGAGCTGAACTGGTTCAGTAACTTATTTGTTGCCTATCTGTGGTGTATTAATGTGTGATATTGAGCTGCTCTTGCTAGTGTAATGTTTTCAAACTGACTGTGTAAATAAATGTATATTCTTTTACCAAGAAACCTTGAGTGTTTGTTTGAACCACTGTATTTGTTGGTCCTTTGTGTAACGTGTTCTACTGCTCACTAAACTCTTGAGATACGTCTGGCTGATCAGCCAATGCTACCACATAACTGTGTAGTACAGGCTTGTATGAAAGGTGAAATTGTACTCACACTTGTCGTCTTAATTGCATGTAGTGTCCCCAAAGGGATTCTGCCTAACACCTAGTCACTTGAGAATTAAGAAACCTTTGGATTGTAACTCATTTACCATAAGTTTCTTTCATTAAGATACAGTGCACTCATTCCAATTAGACCAATGCCCATAATTACAGTCAGACACATCCTGCACTTTAAGTGCAAACAGGCACTGATATTCCTCATCTACTCCTTATCTCTTCTGTCAACATTTTAAAAAGTTATACGCAACCTGTCTGACTGGTGATAATATCCTTGCGGTACACACATTTTAACAAAGGTTCATACATCTTAACGAAGTGTAAGTCTTCCTCTCTCTGTATCAATGGCTTTGAGAGTTGAACTAATTCATAAAGAAAGGACACCTGGACTAGGATCATCTGAGATCAGGGAGACCACAGGTCTTGGATCTCAAATTGTGAGAGACATAATTTGGGGATTCATAGCTGCTACACACCTGATGATGGAAAGCTCACAAACATCTCTTCAACAACCAAGATTGTAGATTGTGATGGTGCATCACTCCAATCTTATCTGGAAATGCTGAAGACACAGATGATGCAGGCCATCCAACCAATCAGCATCTCGGGAATTCCTTGTCGTAGCTCATTCACACAGCTCTCCACCAACGCTAAACAGTCAACCATGATCATAACTATATTGTCCTACAAGGACATGTAATATTAGATGGCACACTATGGGCCTCATTTCGAATATGGTGGTCTGGAAAAAAGGGTGCTGGTAGCAACATACTGACACTCTTTCCAGACTGCCATACTACAAGGATGCAGGTAGGGGCCACAAGTCCCCTGTCCTATGGTACTCCATGGAAATGGGGAGTAACCGTTACCACCGCCCTTGTGAAATCCTGGTGGCACTGTGATAACAGGCGGCAGTACGGTTGTTACAACGTTTCATAAACCCGCCGTCTACCGGCAGGCTTTCTGGCTACCCCGTAACGAGGGCCTACGTCCTGCACAACTAAATCTGCAGTTTTATGCAACGGATTTAAAAAAGGAAATGTCATGCTTTTATTAACGAAATGTTTTTACATGTGGGCTGCACCTGCACTGATGATGCTTTGTAAATGTTGTTAACTTTCAACTCGCATGCTTTTTGTGACATGTTGTCTGAATTGCTGGTTTAATTTCATATCCGGTTGTATGCAGATTTGTCCTCTTCTTAAAAGTTGTTCCTTTACAACTTGGAGTGTGGTTTGCACTATTGAAAACATGTCCCTGAATGCATGCAAATAGGAACATAAACACAATGTAAAATCATCTTGGCAATGTATGAGAAAAAAGACTGCACTCCAACCTTTGACTGTCATCTTCTAGCACATTATGCGCCTCCGGACTGGATGATTTAACATACTTTGTTTCTCAGACACATAAAAGACATGTATGCTCTCACACTGGTCTATCATTGTTCATGATATGCATCATGTTCAAGGGCACCTGATGCTCCGTCAGGAAAACATATATAGATAATTTATTATGCCTTGGCAAACATTCAAAACATGTATATGCAGGGTCCCACAGATCTCTTAGTGGAATTCGAGAATATATTCTGGTTCCAGCTGATTTTTCTTCAAGGCCGAATCTGCCTGAATCTATTTTCAGAATCATAAACCTTCAGGGGCCATTGGTAGAAGGTTGGGCAGGATTGGGCTGAGGTGTGGGAAAACACATCATATGCAAAATAACTTAAAAGGCCACAGGAAGACATAGGAAGGTTAGGGGAAATGAAGGGGTCGGGTAAGCTGGACGGGGTATTAACAGTATGAAATGTAATCGTGTGAATCTGTGAATGTTATCCAAACATGTGAGCAAATTAAGCTTTGGAGTAAGATATCTCAGCAGATTAATGGCCCTACTGGGGGCTGGAAGTATAACTCAGGGGCAAAATGTTTGCCTTAGAAGAAAGACGATGCAGGGCATCACTGGATCAATCAAGGTCCCGCTCTTAGTGGCTGGTCTCTGGCATGAAGTGCAATATAAAAGCTTGATTTATTTATTATTTTATGTACTGCAGATATATGTGTGCTAACTGTAGGTCCCAGGTTTGTATCTGGATAAGAGGAACTCAGCCTTTAATCTTTCTGAAGTTGATCAAATTAGTAAAGTTGAAGTGGAGAACTTGGATACTGCATGCTATAGCAGCATAGTCAGTCACACGCCAGGAATATTTGGGCCTGCTTTTCATCATTCAGCAGCATACAAATTGTGTATTATTGAGTTTATAATGCAGTATAGAGATTCATAACTTACATGAACCTCTGGAAAACGTATACGGCTGGGGGAGACTCAGTCATGCATCAGGGGTTCAAAAGGTTTCATCTAGCTGACTTTGCTTCTATGAGGAATAGTAAGGTTAATTATTTACCAATAAGGAGAAACTATGGGAGGAGATCAATGACCTCAGAGAGACCAGTAGAGCTGAGGCAGTCAGTCACATGTCAAGCATTCCCTATGTAGACTCTGACGGTACTTAAAGAACTGCTATTTAGTCTGAAAGGATTGCAATGTTTTGAGCTCTGCACCTGGGAAAACACATATCTACATTAAGAGGCTTATGGCTACACCATGCATGCTACAAACACTAACAGATGTGATGGGGCCAGCAAGTGCATCATGTGTGCTGAACCACAGACCCCTGCAAGTACACAGGTCATCTTTCAGCATAAGATGATCAGTCATTTTGTTTTCAAATGCAAGCCTTTAGTCATTTAGATGTTTTGCTTTCTTTCAGAAGTCCTGGCAGGAAGGTTTGTGATCGACTTTCCCATTCCATTCACTTTACACTTGAACATGTCCTGGCAGCTAAAGGTCTGAGCATTTTAACCCCCTGTTCACAGAAACATTTCATCAGCATTAATTATCATACGCTTAAGCAAATCCTTTAAAAGGTCTATTAAGCTGAATGGACCGAGTAAAGTGAAAGCTCTGTTGATTCAGGGTTCCGCTGAATTTAAGCACCAAGAGTCATCAATATGCCATGTGTGATTTTTATAGTAGGATAAAGTGTCAGGAATGTCAGTTACCAAATAATGTGTTTTCTTGAATAGTTTTTTTTTTTTCTCTAGAAAACAGAAAGTCTACTATACCCCTAACTGCATGCAAGGCATGCACCTTACTGCATCCTCCATGCAACTGGATGGAACAAGGGCAATATGCTTAGTAACCAGAAACAAAAATGTAACACATACTGTTGGTGATCATACTAAAAATAGACACTGACCAACTCATGGGGTCATTAAGTATTGGGGGTTTTGACATTCGGAATACTGCACGATTTGAATAAGATATTTAAAACCTCATTCATTCACTGTTTACTACATAGGCAGCATGTAGCACATCAAGCAAATACTGCAATACTCACAAGTATTGTTCGGGAAAACAGACAGTAGTCCAAATAGCACGTGTTATTATTACTAATTGCTCGGTACGCCGCACAACAAGCATCTCAGTGTAACAAGTTCTCCCACCCAATACACAGAAAATTCACTGGTGTAACGGGGCACAGGGGTCCACCAGCACATGACATGGGAGGGGGCCCCCTTGTACTACCAAAACATTTTGTTTTTTGTCACTCTGCCTTCATAAAGAAATAATTTCTGTTACAGCACAACATAAATAATTTCTTTATGAAGGCAGAGTGACTACAAAAAAAACTATTTCTTTTTGAAGTCCGAGGGTTCCCCTTTGTACCCATGACATGGAAGCCTCTAGGCTGGAGTCCTCCATGTCATGGGGTGGGGGAGCTCTATGACTTTTAAAAGAAATAGTTTCTTTTTGAAGACACTCTGCCTTCATAAAGAAATCATTTCCAATGTGGTTTGGTCCATAACATCAATCATTTCTTCATGAATTCGGAGTGACTTCAAAAAGAAACCATTTCTATTTGAAGTCATAGGGCTCCCATCAACCCCATGACGCATGCGTGGGTGAGTGCATGGTGAAAGGGTGCACACTTAAATGTATATGTGTCTGCCGTTGTGAGTGTATGGTGAAAAGGTGCACAATTAAATGCATGGATGGCCGGGTGGGAGTGTCGAGTGTATGGTGAAAGGGTGCACACTTTAATGTATGGGTGGCTACCTGGGTGTGCCTGAATGATGAAAGGGTGCACACTTAAATGTATAGGTGTCTGCCGTTGTGAGTGTATGATGAAACGGTGCACAATTAAATGCATGGATGGCCGGGTGGGAGTGTCGAGTGTATGGTGAAAGGGTGCACACTTTAATGTATGGGTGGCTGCCTGGGTGTACCTGAATGATGAAAGGGTGCACACTTAAATGCATAGGTGGCTGTCTAGGTGTGCCTGTATGGTGAACTGCTATACACTTAAATGTATGGGTGGCTGGGTGTGCATGTGTGTTTATTGTGAATGGTGTGTGTGCTTGTTTTCAGGGGCGCAACGAAACCTATATTTAGGGGGGTGCTAATCCTTCAAATGTTGGGAGAGTGCTAACTTCACAGGGGGTGGGGGAAGGGCAAACTTATTTGTGTATGCCATCTAACTTCGTTATGCATTCCAATTAGACTATTCTACTGCAGTTTTGATGTTATAAGCAGTTAACTCTCTCTGTCAAGTCTGAAAGCACTCACTTATAGACTGCTGAGAGAATAAGCAGTGTCCTGTTCCCTCTCTATCATTGCAATCACTTCCCTGGCATGCAAGTACTAAAGCCACTTCAAGATTTCGATTTCTTAAAGAATTATGCATTTGAACAGGTACTAACAGTGAAATGCTTTACGTTAGTAATTGCTGTGCCTTTGTTAACAGTGAAACCCAGGTGCCGTTTAACATCTGTGTCCTGTTCTGACCGGCAACGGCTCTGTAGGTCAGCCAGGACGAGTCAGCATAGCCCAAAATTTCAGGAGGGGTGGGGTTGTGGAGGAGGGCTGAAGCCCAGTCAGCTCAATGGCGCTGCACCACTACTTGTGCTTAATCCCTCGTTTACTTACTGGTAAATCTTCATTACCCATAGCCCTATTCTTCCTCATCCCAGTACTTGTGTAGGAGGCACATTTCCTCATACACAAGTACTGGGATGAGGTAGCGGGAAATGGAAGTAATTCCAGGCTTGGTTACCTGTAATATTCATTACTCCTAGTCCCATTCTTTCTCATCCCAGTACTTACCTATGAGGCAAGGAAGCCCATACGTAAGCACTGGGACAAGGAAAAGGGTTGAGGAAGTAATTCTGGGCCGATAAGCTGATTTTGGGGGTGAGTGCGGGGGTGGGAGGGAGAGGGGATGTGTGGGGTGTGGAGTGGGACAGGGATTGTGCAATAAATCGTAATGGTCATCCATGTCCAGTCTAAGCAGGCATGATATGTAGTATTAGTGGCTAGAGACGGTTTTTTGTGCAGCCAGCCTAGTCATTTCTTAGTTTGGCTTGACTTTTTTTTTAACTGGGCATCTCTGATAAAGCAGTCCTGCTAAGTGTAATTACCTGGCTAGACTGACCTTTGGGTGCTGCCAGTCTAGCCGTTTCTTACTGCAGCATTGTATATTTTTCGGGGCATCTCTGATAAAATAACCATGACAAGTGTTATTGGTTTGAATTGCATTTTGGTGCAACCAGTTTAGCTTGATGTGTTTAAATGTGGCCTGGCCTGCTTTACCGTAATGTTATTACGTGTCTAGACTGGTCTTCATTGTGCAGCTAGTTGGACATGTTTTCATTGTGGCATGGCATTTTTGATAGCAACGCATTATATTAATTAAAGCATTAATGTTCCTGTGCACTGTTGGTGACTTGCATGTATTGGATTTTTGGATTGGTGTTACCTTACAAAACAATTACAACCGCTCTGGCCTTGAAATGTGTTATATAATGCACTAAAACACACATTTATATCTTTCTCCTAGTGCAGTGTGCGGCATACACCTGCAGCAGCATGTTGATGTTTATTGTGCAAGTGTGGTCATCTAGGCCAGCCCAGATTGTATAGCGAATCCGTGATTTGTTGCAGAGATGGCGGGGCCATCTCAGCATGGCTCGCAATGGGGGCCCCATCATTTTGTGTTGCACCAATGAGTATATTACGAGGCTCTTAAGCATCAAAAAATTATACCTGTTTTACATAGTCTATTGTACCCAGGAAAATGACATGTATTAATTACTGAGGTTTTCCTCTGCCAAATGTGGAATGGTTTCCGTGCACAGGGGCAAAGAAAGGTCAGGGTGTTGAAAGCAGGGGGCAGAAAAAGAAATGCCGATTTGTACCACACAAAGTGGTATGTGTTCACAGAAACATTTAACTTTCAGAGAAGACATTTTCTGTACAAATGTTTTGGTAAGAACTGCCTTAATATAAACTAATGAGCAAAGTGTGAAACATTTCTTAGTTAAAAACATGATTGTTTGCAAAATAAATAAAATAGAATTAGCACCCGGCATGAAGGAACCAGCCAATTAGGTGACTAGAAATGCGACCTGAAACTTACAATTTCAGCCTGCGTTCCAATCCACCTGATGGCTGCTTCCCCCTGCCACCATCTTCCGGCCACTATCCATTCCCTTATTTTGTTTTGTTTTACTTTCTATTTGCCACCCTTCTCCTCAAACCCACTTACCTGTTTGTTGTGGTGAGCCAGGCCACCGCCGCAACTTCCCAGCTCTTCTGGGCACTATGGAAAGGGAAGAGGGGTTCTGTATGGAGCCCCACCTTCCCTTTCCATGGCGGCCATTTTAGCACAGTATGTTCAGCCATTGAACAGGACGCTTAAGCCATCCCTTTCAATGATTGAAAATAGTTTTTTTTGGCACCCCCGTTTACCGCTTTGGTAACCCCGGGTGCTAATGGAGTTAAGCCCCCGTTCCAAGGGCTGCAATGGGGTGTTCCGGCCCAGAGCCCTCGTTAATGACCCTCATTTTGCTTGGGCCGTTAACCTGGGCTACCGAGCCATTACCCCTTGTTCTAGCATTTGGAACGGGGGCTTAATGCCACTTTATGGATTAGATTATTGCATCACAATCCTTTATTCTGACCATAACCCTTCCAAATGGTAATATCATTGCATGAGTTATTTGGGTTGCAAAGTTATATTACGATTTCTGATTTAGGAAAGAACTTGGTTAATTAACAGTATGTTTTCTATACCTAAACTCAGACATTGTGTTATGGGAAAGAACAAAATTAAGGTTCTGTCGCCACAATAATAACTCTCCTTCCCATCACCAGCAATAGTCCAGATAAGGACGGCTCTGGTTCCCATTTACCAGGCAGGACTAACAGACATGGATATGATATGATATTTTACTTATATCGCACTCATACACAGGTGTTTCAGAGCGCGATCATACACAAGTGTCTCAGATGGCTACAGGGTTTATTTTACCATCACACATGGATCTTTGTCAAAAAAATAATGAGTCCATAAGTGTTCGGTAGAGAATCTGTCCTATGCAATACTCTTAGACGATTCACATATGATTTAAAATATTGGCATTCATTCTGTTTATTGAAATACATGTCATGAATTGTGGCCTAGCCTTGTGAAATGTGGCAGCGAAGTAACACTAAACCCTTCACAATGTCTTCTTGCTGATAACATCATATGCTGTTACACAAAGAAAAGAGGATCCATAGGTGGAACCCTCCCGTCCCCTGCACTCCTTACGATTCCGTCCTTTGATGGTTAAATCATTAATTCATAGCAAAATAGTCAATGCTTGGTTAGTTTTTAGATTCCGAATGAAACAGCTATGAACATAGCTGTGTAACAAAGAATTGTGTTTAATCATTGAGTGGAAAAACTATTTTGTAAAAATAAAGTTAGTACAATTCAATTCTCACAAAATGGCTGACGCGTTTCGAGAAAGACATTGGGCCTCATTACGATTTTAGCGGTAGCCATGCCGCCAAACTTGGGTCCGGGTTCCCAGAATGGGGAATTACTGGGCCATTCCGAGTTCAGAGGGCCCGGTAATTCCTCCCTCCAGGAACCCGGGCCAGGACCTTCACCATTCCCATTTCAACCCCCATAGGGCTGAATGGGAATGGGGGAGGGAGCTAACAACGGGCCGATTACAACCGGCCCGTTGTTAGCTCCCTCTTCCCCTCGCGGGACCCGCTCTGCACGTCTGGTGAAACGGGGACCTCGTAATGTGGCGGAATGGTGTTAACGGGTCGGCACCCTTTAACCCATTCCGCCACTCTTGTAATGAGGCTCCAGATATAACCTCTTTCCTGATCAATGTTTTTTTTTTGTGCAAGGCATGTCCATTGAATAGTGCAGACAACTACATATGTATTTCACAATATGTAAATCTGTAGCCAACAACCCAACTGTTCTAAGTATATTGAACTTACATTAAGTTTCATGCTATCACGTCCCTTTACCAGTGATTATTTATCCTCCTCTTACCAGCTTGAGTCTCCAAGACCATTAATAGATGAACATTAGCTGAACAGCATGGTAATTCCAACATGGCCGCTAGAAGGACCGTCCAATTCTAACCGGGTTTGTTCACTGCTTAGTCCTTCCTTTATGTTAACTCAATTGAGAACCACTTCAGTTCCCATGCGAGGGGCATATTCTACACGCCAGGGACGTCGGACACCAATCACAGCGATTACACTAATCACAGTAAGTCATAGACTCCTCGGATCCTAACTAGACTTGGCCATATTGAGTAAATTCCTCTTTTTTTCATACATGTTGTAGCGCGGTTAAGCGTCTCATTCACAGTACTAAACGGCAGCTTTACAGAAGACACTAAGGCTACAGACACTTTTCACCGCCTCACGACCAGCCGCAGATGCTAATAGAAAAAAAAAGATGTTACATGGACAGACTTTTTGACCCAGCACAAGTTAACTGCACTCAGCTTTTAAATGCATATTTTGGTGAGTTTGAAACCTTTATTCATGTGATCCATCGTTCTAAGCCTTTGCATTTGCGGACCCCTTAAGTCACAATGACTGGTTCTTACACTTTGTTCATAGGACCAGCATTGTGACCAGATTTCTCACAGGAGACGGTAGATAACTTAAGGAACCACGATTTACATAGATGTCGGGGCACAGCTTTTCTGTAAAATCACCCTAGAACCAAAACGAAACTCACCAACCTTATCCTGGTGAGTGTCAGTCTTGAATGGGAACTCCTATACCTGTTCCAGTTATATTACCAAAACGAATATTGGAGAACATTGTATATACATGTTAATTAGACAGAGGGATTTAGGCATTTTCCTTACTTCTTTGACCTAAAAGCACAATACTAGCTTATAGCATGGAGGCTGTTGGCTACAGATACAGACCCAAAATGGTCAATTGTCTGAAATAATATCTGAATAACGTTATATTTAGAAATCACGCGATATATGTTTGCTAGTTGGCAATATAGAATGGATTTAGCCTCATTTTCTCTCATCTCTAATTTGCAGTACAGAAGTTTCATCTGGCTCTGGAAGAAGAGAATGGCCCTCATTACGAGTTTGCCGGTAACCATGCCGCTATTGGTGGCATGGCTGCCGCCGAAATCGCGTCGCTGTCCGGGTCCTCGGAATGAGGACTTACCGGGCCATTCCGAGTTCGGAAGGCCCGTTAATTCCTCCCTCCAATGACCCGGGCACGGCCCTTCCGCATTCCCATTTCAGCCCCCATAGGGCTGAATGGGAATGGGAGAGGGAGCAAACAACGGGCATTACGAGATGGCCCGTTGTTTGCTCCCTCTTCTCCTCGCGGGACCCGGTAAGCACGCCTGGTTTTCCCAGGCGTGCTTACCGTGTCCCGCGAGGGGAACTCGTAATGGGGTGGTACGGGGTGAACGGCGCCGGCATCATTTACAGCGCCGTTCACTCCATCCCGCCAGGGTCGTAATGAGGCCCAATGTCTTTCTCGAAACGCGTCAGCCATTTTGTGTGAACTGAATTGTACTAACTTTATTTTTACAAAAATGTTTTCCACTCAATGATTAAACCCACTTCTTTGTAACACAGCTATGTTTATAGCTGTTTCAGTTTGAATCTAAAAACGAACCAAGCATTGACTATTTTGCTATGAATTAATGGTTTAACCATCAAAGGACGGGATCATAAGGAGTGCGGGGGACGGGAGGGTTCCACCTATGGATCCTCTTTTCTTTGTGTAACTTTAGTGTGGTGGCTCTGTGCCAGGGCCATTTTTCCTCCCCCGCACCTAAAAAATACTTAACATTCAATCCAATAACAATAACGATTTAAAACTAAGTAACCTCAGGTGTGCTCAACCCAATTCTTTGTTCAACATCATATGATGTCACCAAGACACAATTATTGACATTGCTTATCACATGGCAAGCAAATATTTTCTCCTCACATTTATAGAGTGGGCTATAAATGGTATGCCCATTAAGAATTGACTTGAAAAGAAATTTCTCAGTGGATATATTTATTTATTTATGGCATTTATATGACGCCCAGTCACTGGGGTATCATGGGGTTTGTTGCAGTAGTAGCATAGGTTACAGACATTAATGGGTTACATCAATTTATTTCAAAATGTCAACAGCATGTTAGCTGTGATAGTCATTAAGCCATAATGGCCTCTGTACCATAATAAAGTTGTGCAGTGCAATGTTTGCACTACTGCAAACATTAATTTAAGCAAGCTTATTTACACTAGCAAAATGCTTGCAGTGGCACAAATATTGCACTACGTTATTTCAAAAGATCTGTAATTTGAACAAATGTGTCCTGAAAACACATGCACCATTTTGCAGTGGAATAGATAAATATTATTATTATATTATTATTATTATTATTATTATTATTATTATTATTATTATTATTATTATTATTATTATTATTATTATTTTGATATTTATTGGGCACATACCTAGCTTCAGGAAGCAATGGAGCACTATACAAGTCATAGGGGAAAGTACATGGTGAGGGAAGTAGACCCCAAGGGATCACTGCATGTGAGTGGTGGATTAACAATAGGCAGATGAAGGGTGGACAATTTGTCAGCAAGGTAACCACAAGCAACCGAGGAGGACACAATGGGGAGATGATCACCCAGCCTTAGGTGGGGAGTGGAGGGTATGTGAACCGCAGTGTTATGGAGGAGCCATTCCTTGAAGATGAGGGTCCTAAGCGCCTTTCAGAATTGGAGATTTGAGGGGAGGCGAGTCTCTCCTGTTGATGAGGAGAAGGTTCATCTGGGGCGCAGACAGACAGAGAAGGCCTGTCTTCTGGTTCTTTGCTTCCTGCTCCTGCAGGGTTCAGGTCTGCACATGTCATCACTTCAGAAGGATCGTGGGCAAACAGAGATGCTGAAATTCTCAGTGAGCTTGCTTGTACCCTGAAAACAAAGCTGTTATAGTTGATGCAGTAGAATTGAAAGATGATACATGCTTGCATCTAGTGGGAATACAGTTCAATGAGAGTGGGGTTAATATGTTTGAATTCGTAGAAAACTTTGATAAGTCATATTTCATCTCAGGGAATGCCTTACAGGAGGGCATTGCCACCATCCAGGTGGGACAGGACCAGGGCTTGGAAAGCAGATCTCTTAAGTTCTTTGCTGGGATAAAGGTCTTGATTTTCTGCTCTGTCCTCCTTCAGCATCCTCAGAGCAGCCTATCTGGTTATGAAATACAGAACATCTTTAAAATAATTAATCTAATTTGATATTACCTCAAAAAAGGGCTGAGGACTTAGGTGGCCATATGTCCCGTCAATCTATCTCTAGAGGTGGCAAATGGAAGAGAATGGTTCAGCCATTTCTCCAAAGCACATGATACTGGTGTGTAAGAGCATAGAGGAAGTTAATTCCCCCTCTTTCCATGGGAAATAAGGAGATGGCCTTGGAGTAACCTATCTGACTCAACTTACTTAGAGAAAGGACCACTTAGTTTCCTCGCCTCACGAGGATGGGTATTGCCAAAGAAGACAGGGGAAAGATTTCCTTTCTTATCCATAGGAAGGTTATGTAACTACTGCCTGTTTATTTTTCTGAGGTTTTTAACCCAAGTGTGATTGGGCTATTTCACATCCTTCCAAGGTAAAACAAGAAGCATTGCAACAGTGTGATGTTATCACAACAGAGTTCTACACTCTCTAACCTTTGCACTGACCTTGATTTGCACCTTAGAGGGAAGGCCAGGGTCAGGGAAACTTGCCCTAGAAACCTTACAGGCAGAAGATAAAAACGGTAAAAAGTTTTAAGTAGAATCTAAAATACAAACAAAATAATAAAAAACAATCAAACATGAAAGTATGTGAGAAGGGGTACTATTTATTAATTCAAATCTTGCCAAGTGAGCCAAATTATATACCCCATAATGATTTGTTTATTGAAATGTTCTGCCTGATCCAGCATTACACATGTGTGAACTATTTGTTGAAAATAGGATGTTTGGTATGGCATACAGATTTATAATGTTATGTTCTGGCAGTGCTTGCTGCCATTAGAATTTCATATGATGAAAGGGTAGGAGACCCAATCAAACTATGATTCATCCAATACTTGTATACCTATTGGAGCTTTAGTTGTTATACATATGTGTTGGTTGAGTGTGCCACCCATTTACATAGACTTCTTTAAATTGACAAGGTATACAGACTGGACCCTTTCTGGCTTTACTGCTTGGACTGGAGCTGGTAAAGGGATGAGGGTATGGCTAAATGGAATTTTCTAATTTTGTAACACATTGATAATTGTCTCCTGTGACTTATCAAAGGAACTTATCACTTCCTCCTAAGGGGGAGCTTCCTCTCTGAGGCCAGGGAGGTGAGCCTGCTCAGCAACACCCTCTCTAGGTGTTGAGGCAAGTGGGACCTCACCGGGAGAGACTCCTCCTTTGGGGACAAGGAATCCTGTTCCTATGAGGAACTCCCTGAGGTCCCCCACGTGATGGTTTATATGGAATTGTATAATACACCATAGTGTTATCCATTTCATGAAGATAACGTGAACCAATATCATCAGCAACAAAAAACAGTGGATTTCCCTTTAAATCAGACTCTCCAATGGACTGTTCTGAGGTGGCTGATAAGGGATGATATGCCAGAGAACCAGCAAGAGAGGGCAGAGAGCCAATACAGAGCTGAATACCATGTGAACCAGGGGAACCCCATGTATGTAAGAGAATGGAAGATGGTGTCAAAGTCATAGAACATGGATTCAGTGTAAGCCAGAGGAGCTCTGACATGTAGCAAGAAATGCTGGGAGACCGGCGTGTCAGAGTGAAGGAAATCCAAGTCCGGTGGAAGAGAGAGTTCAGTGGTGGCGCAAACATGAAGAAGTTGTGGGGGACAGTCCACCTGTACAACAAGGCTGACACCACCAGTGAGAGGAAATCACTCCCAATCTGAGTCTTTGCATGAGTGACGTTTAGAAGATGAGAGCGAGGCACATTAAAAAGAGATGCCACAGAAAGTAAAACACAGAGCTACAAAGCAGACGGGAGGGAATCCGATGTCCACCAGGTACCGGCACTGTTGCCCCTAAAACAGAAGGTAATATGGGGAACGGGAATACCAGAATGGCAAGAGGCACCCAATGTAAAGCAAACAAAACCTGTCCCAGTATAGGTGTTAAGTGAATTGGAAATTAAGTAAGAAACCAGAACTGTGTTAATGAAATTGAAAGAAACTCAAAAATTACAACGAGGGAGGAAAGAAAAGTTAGAAACCTCTCACATTGGGGAAAAAGGAAAAGACACTTGGGAAATTCAGCTGTCTGAGTGCAAGAAGAAAAGCCTCATACAAGAAACAGCACTCTGGAAAGGGTGAATTATAACTGGAAATTGAGTATTCAAAGTATTCAAGAGGAGAACAATATACAAGGGCGCCCATAACAATACAAGAGAGAGAATGAACTTAAATCGAACTAAGATTATTAGAGAGAAAGAGAAAAAGGAAACTACCAGGGAGCTACAGAACTTAACTAAAAAGATGAAAAAAGACTATTTGCATTTGGTCTACTGAGTAGAACAGAAGAGTCCAAATGGAATCCCTGTGGAGTAGACAGTAAGCAGGAGAAGGGGGTCATACACCTGATCTTAGTTTGTTAGTTATATTAGTGGTAGGGTCAGATAGGTTAGATTTGGACAGTGAACAGACTGTTTTGGACATTTACACTGACTGACACGCACTTTAGTTAAAAAATAGTTAGGGAACAAACAACCCATAGCCATAGGGAAATATAGGCCTTATTTTACTTTAAATAAACTTCACAGTAAAAAAAGTCTTTACTGCGTACACATGCTTCTTCTGATCCACCATACTCTCCAAAAATGTGCTTTAAATCATTTAAAAAGAGCTCACGATTTTTCATCATCAAGAATTAATATCGGAGTACATAGATCAATGATGAATGGCAGACACGTTTTGGACCTTTAACAACAGTTCAAGGAGTTTGTCAGATAAAGTTGAAGCATACATAAGACACAATGAATTGCATACAAAAAACCTATGAGACTATTTTAAAAGACATTTTCTGTACACTCTACTGCCCAGACAGCTATTTCATTTTAAGGTGCAGCAGTGCAGTAGTATTAGCAAACGGTTAAGAATACTACACTGCACATTCCATCTGCTCCCTGAGGCTTCTCTCCATCTTTCTGGAAGGGAGCTGGTGGTTCAGGCATGAATGGCAATGATGAAAGACTGAAATGCGTTATCATGCAATGCAAAACGGAAGAGGTGATGCTCTCCAACAAGACTTTAAGATGTCCAAGCCTGAAGGGAGCTGGTGGTTCAGGCAAGGTCTGGAAATGATTAAACACTGAAATGCTGTCTCAAATACTGCAAAAGAAAATAGACAATGTCCTACAACAAGACTATGTCAAAGTTTACTGAACGTGTGAAATAGACCCTCAAGGGAGCTAGTGTTTCAGGCAAGGATGGGAATGATGAAAGACTGAAATGCTGTTGCATATAATGCAAAACAACATAGATGATGGCCAGAAAGCTTTAAATGAATCTGAACTACTGGCATTACTATGCCAGTACTATTCCCACGGTTCCTTGCCTGCTAAACCATTTACAAAAAGGGGAAAGAACGTATGCAAATCAAGCGTGGTCCCCTCTCAAAAGGGACACATAACACAGGGCATTGCAGCAGCGACGGTGGCTATATTTTAGAAAGGCTACATGAATGTTAATGGCAAAATTGCTGAGCTGGAGAAGAGTAAAGCTAAGCACTCAGCACTCAAGGCCAAAGCAAAGTCCCTGTGTCAGCGTTGGATTACAATTACCTTCTATAACATTTAAATAACATGCATTAATAAAACAACAGAAATGTGAAAGAAACAAGCCCACTAACAGGGACATGCTTAGAGGGGATGTAACTCCCGGTAGTCAAGGGCCAACCTTTCTGTTCAGCAGTAGAACAGCCCTGCACTCGCTTTTGAGATTAACAATTACTTTAAAGAAATAAGGGTAAAATATTTCAAACGGTGCACTTACTATGCTGACAAATACCTTTAATATGAGAGGTGCATCGTGCTCCAATAAGTGTGATGGTGCAGGATTGAGTGCAGCGTTCAGAGCATTAACCTCCCACACGAAATGCATGAAAGACTCCACATGGCCTTCACTGCCTGTTGCTGTGGAGGAAGCAGCCATGTTATGCAGTAAAGTTCTTTTCACAGAACAAATCTCCTTTCAATAGTAAGACTGAACGTTCACATATGTCATAAACGGAGCGTTGTTATTTTTCAGCAAGCTGATTAATACTGACTAGCTGTTGAAACAAAAGGCCATTGCAGTTAAAGAAGTCCTCACGAGGAGCAGTTTCTGGAGACAGAAAGCAAACATTTGCATAGATTTTAGCATGGCGCCAGACATTCAGTGAATATTTAAATAGGCAAAGGACACAAATTAAACAATGGGCCTCATTACAATTTTCCCGGTCCGGAATGCAGTGATTCCTTGGTGACGGTAACACAGTTTCTGCGTCCGCAAGGTAGCGGAAAGACCGGCCGATCAGGGGCTGTCGGTTGCGCGCACCACACGGATGCGGAAACGGTGTCACGGTCGCCACGTAAACACCTACGGAAATGGACATAGCGGCCCCACAAGCAGTGTAAAAACCGTGTCTGCCGCCGTCGTCACAGACGCGGAAGCATAAATACCATGTCTGCGAAAACCCAAAACAGAGAGGCAGCCATCATATAAATCACAATCCACTGCCATAAGCACAAGCTAATTCAACACAGTGAGAAGGCAAAAAGGACCACCAGCATGTCTGCCAGGATCCCTGCCCAGAGGCAACACAAACAGCGCTTTAGTGAGGCGGAGCTCACTGTATTGGTCGACCATATAGTGCAGCATGCTGAGATGCTGTTTAGTGCAGACCAACAGCGTGCAACACAGCAGCGCAGGAAGGAAGTGTGGGCAGAAGCTGCACGCAAGTGAACCACTGGGGGGTGACTACGAGGAGCGTCAAGGACTGCCATAAGAGGTGGGACGACCTCAGACTAATGGTGCCGAACCTGATCTCAACACACCGGCAATGCAGCAGTGGGACTGGTGGAGGGCCCCCATCCCCACTGAGGCTGCAGACATGGGAGGAGCGCTGCAGCAGTGTCCTCCACCTTGAAGCCATCCATGGGATTGGGGATGCTGAGGCAGGAGCAAGCCCACCTGCAGATGCTAGTAGTTGCACAAATATGAATGCAATATGAGTACATGTGGAGTGCCCCAAAGGACCCATTAACAACCCCCCATCCCCAGCCAGTGCATGAGTGCCCCAAAGGACCCATTAACAACCCCCCCTCAGCCAGTGGATGAGTTCCCCAAAGGCCCCATTGACAACCCCCCCAGCCAGTGCATGAATGCCCCAAAGTACCCATTAACAACCCCCCCAGCCTGTGCATGAGTGCCCCAAAGGACCCATTAAACCCCCCCCAGCCAGTGCATGAGTGACCCAAAGGACCCATTAACAACCCCCCCCCAGCCAGTGCATGAGTGCCCCAAATGACACAATCATGATCCAGATGACCGTTAACAAGCATATGCATGTAAATGCAATTGTTCACCGATCAACCTGCCTGATGTATGTGATGCACCCATCAGGCACCACCACACAACTAATTACATGCCCTCTGTGTCCCCACAGCCATATCAAGTGACAGTGACACCGCACAACAGCCCTGGCAATCGGCTTCTGCACATGTGCAAGCCAGCGCCCCTGCCCAGGAGGATGCCGCTAGCAGTTCTGCAACTCTGCCCCGAGTAGCATCTGGTACACATGTACTGGCCACCAGCACCACCATCTCCACCATCCCCAAGCCACCTGCTGCAACACGGGTGCCACGGGTAGCCATCATGCCCACACAACCCACCACAGATACTATCTGCACTGCAGAGGAGGCAGCAGGTAGCGACAACAGTGCCCCAGCACTGCAGTCTGATTTAGGGCCACAGGGGGAGGTGCCCAACCTGGATGACTTGTATCATTTCATGACCTGGAGTTCATCCCAACATCACTACACAGTCCAATGAGGTCGCCTACCCCCTCAATGGCTGAGCTCAATGCCCGAATGCAGCGGATGGAGGAGCAGCAGGCTACCCTCAGCCAGCTGGTGGAAAGGCAGCTTGAGGAATCCAGGCTGCATAGGGAGAGCAACAGCACATCTGTGCGTCAGCTCTCAAGGTCAATTGGACGCTTCGCCAACACAATAGTGACACTGGCATGCCATGTGCGGGAGGGCAAAAACAACACTTTGAGTATTGCAGAGTCAATGTTGCTAGCCCACCAGGCATATCTTGGAGGTTTGCCACCAATGCCAGCAACAGTGCCATCCACTAGCACCACTCCATCCAGCTCAACCTCTGCCAGTCCAGGGAGGCACTCAAGTCGCCTAGCAGGGCCCTTGGGCAAGGAAGCACAAGCGCCAAAGCACACACGCAAATGATGGCATGTGTGTTTGGCACTGCAGGACACATGGGGACTAGAAGGGTGTAAGGGGGTGGGTACGTTTGGGTGGTGGGGGAGGTCCATTAGCGGGTGAGTGAATTGGGGCCTGGTTGGGGGTGGGTACGTTTGGGTGGTGGGTGGGCACGGGTGTACAGCTTCCCTACCCATTGCACCTCCTTCCCTGTTGTAATGTTATCAATATATCATCCTTGAATAAAACCATTGATGAGTAGGCATCCATCATTTCATTTGCAGTACATCAATTAATTTACTGGCATCGTCATATCCATGCAATGCTGTCAATGTGCAGTCTCTCAAAAGTAAATGTGAATCAGTGCATCCCGTGCTCGTTGTATATCTAGTACACCCCCGGGAGGAGGTGGAGCCATCCCATGCCCATCCCCATCCCCATCTCCATCTCCGTCCCCATCCACATCCCCATCCCCATCTCCATCTTCATCCTCTGCGTCTGGGGGCATTGGAATGTTCCTGCGAAGGCACAGTTTGTGCAGCACGGCACAAACAAGGGTTATTTTACCCGTCTTCACTGGGCTGTACTGCAGTGATCCACCAGATCTGCTCAAACAGCGGAACCGGGCCTTCAGTAGTCCAAATGTCCTCTCAATCATGTGTATGGACGTGTGCCCTGCGCACGCCTCCTCATGTCTGTTCCTTGGCCTCCGTACAGGCGTCATCAGCCATGGCGTGAGTGCATATCCAGCATCACCTACATGGGATGTAGATTTGGGGGACATGTCAGTGTTTGTCGTATCATGGCTTCATCAGATGCATTGCAATGTTGTGTCATTGTTCATTCATGCATATGTGGCATGCAGTGGTTGGACCAGTGGGTGATTACCATTCCTGGGTCATTGTAGTGGATGTTGGCATCTGGACATTGACCAATGCATTGGTGTGCATTGGTTGGTAAGTATGGCATTGTCAAGTGATGTACACACATGGCAGAGTCAATCAGTCCACTGCGATGATGTTGTCGATGCAGGAAGTCTCATGTGCAGGCATCATGTGCATTGGGGGGGCAGTGGTGCATATTGTGGGTGGATGAATGCAGTGGCTCCAGGTGTATGGGCCAATGCTACTATCGGCTGTATGTGTCATGTGGCAGGGTGTGTAAGGGCACACTGTGGTAACCTGTCATGTGTAGGTACGAGATGTTTGGGTTGTGCTGTCTAGTCAGTGGATGGGCCGGGGGGGTAATGCATGTGCAGTCGCAGCAGCCCACTCACATTGTTTATTGCCCTGGACACACACCCCCTTCCACAGGGCCTGGCCATTGGCAGCTGTACTCACCCAATAGCCATGTGCTTTGTCCAGCATAGCGTTCCATATACCGTGGCAATGTGGAATTCCACAGAACCATTGAAATGTGCGCAGCAATTTGTTATCACTTGTGCGGCATCACATACCATCTGTAAATTCAGTGAGTGGTACTGTTTCCTATTGCGGAACACCATCTCGATGGCAAGTGGTACTGTCAGCTCAATGTGGGTGTAGTCGACTGCACCTATGCAATTTGGCATGCCTGCAATGGCATGGAAGGCCAACTTGGTGGCAATGACCTCAGGAAGGGTACAGGGTAGGGCAATGTGTTCAGACACATGGCACAACAGGGCATCCAGTACCTGAACCAAGATTTTAGAGAAACAGTGTTGTGATAGCCTGTGCAGCTCACCAACTGTGTGCTGATAGGTTCCGGTGCCAAGAAAATGCAGTACCGACACCACCTTTAGGAGGGGGGGGTGGCGGTGGTGATGTCAATGTGGCTGCTGATGTCGTCCGCTATCATGGCAATAATGTACAGGATTGTTGGACGGTCCAGCCGGTATAATGTGTGGATCTTTCCTGGGGTAAGGTTTCAGGGTGAGGCCCGGATGCGTGGTATTGCTGGCTGCCTGCGGGGTGGTGCCGGCTGTACAATAGGGTTTGCCATGGGTACAGGGTTAGGTAGTTGCCGCCTGCGCCTCCTCCACCTCCTACTCTGCACCATTACTGCCAGCATGTGCAGTGCTGCCTGTTGGTTGAGTAGCCCCAGTGCCACTGCTACTAGAGCTGCTGCCTGCATGGTTCTGTTTGGAGTTGGCCTGGGTGTGGCTCTTTTGTAGGCTCCCAGTGACCTGCTGGGTCCAGCTGGGCTCATTTGGTGCACCTGTGGTCTGATTCAGGTCACCAGGCACTGTTTAATGTCATGTTGGCGGTGCCGGCAATACCGCCACCGTGGTCACGGTATTAGTGCCATTTTTGTGGCAGTGTTTCCATGTCCATGCTACTTGTGATGCACGCTGTGTTTCGTATTGCTGGTAACGTAGGGATTTCCGTGTAGGCGATGTTTACGGGCGCTTTCACTCCACGGTGGTGGTTTGTGGTGGTGCTATTTCCGGGTCCGTAGGTCATAATTGAGCGGTCGTGGAAACGGTACTGGTATGGTTATACCGGCAGCGTTAAATCCAGACCAGAGTACTTGTAATGAGGCCCAATGTCTTTCTGCACTGTTTTGGACTACCCAATAAGCATGCATGGACAGGTAGCTTATATTAGAGCCTTTAATGGCAACTTGCACCTGGATAAAAATTTATGCTTACTGTCCTTTATGTAGTTGGGCAGGAATTTTAGTGGGATACGACTTGCAGAGTAGATGTCGTGGTTGCAAGCTGGCCCTAGGCCAATATCATGAGGAGCACCAGGGCTGCAGTGGTCTCCTTAGTGCTCCATGTGCTCAGAATGCTGCTTCGTGGGAAGGCTCTGCCTCTTGCAGTGTTGCGTCATCTCGGGAGAGGTGGGGTGTGACATCAAGCGGGGTGCGCTTCTTTATATACCTCCTTTAGTTGGGCAAGAAAGAGTTACTCCCTCATGTAGTCGGCAAAATGTCCAGGTCTTCCCCTTCCCACTGCAGACCAGTTCCTTCTGCCTCTCCCTCATGTGGAGAAGTTTTCATCTCTGCAGTTCTCTCCAGGCGTACTTCACCTCCCCATCGTCTGTCCCTTTCTTGAGCTTGAATTCCTTTCTACTGCTCTGTCTCTTGTTCAGGCTGCTCTTCAGCTAACGACCTGTCACCTCTAGAACTTCTCTCATTGCTGTCTCATTCCTTGATTGTTGGACGGTACATTTCTGCTGTTCTCTTTTCATATAGAACTACATGTTCTAGGTTACATCTCCTCCCATCTTGGGTACGCACATGATTGGTCCCTTGTGATGTACTCTCACTGGTCAACTAAACTTGGATCCTGTCACGGGGTCTTCATGTGACAGCTTAATTTTGATAAGGTCCCCCTCTTGGATGGTACTTCTCTGTGGAGCTCTCCTCCAGTTGTTCCATGTTTTCATGCTCTGTTTAGCCCTCCTCAATCACCAGACTAATTCCTTATTGTCCACAGTTTAATTTTCCCTTATTGTTGACAGCCATGTTGGCATTAACGTGGATGCTGCTCTGCGGCCTCTCTAGAGGCAGAACAGTGATATGTTTGTGATCCCATTGGAGGTAAGACGATGGGCTGCCACAGCTTCCTTAACTGTGCTGTGATGTTTTGTGTTTTCTGTCCCAACTGTCAGAGCCTTTATGTCTCAGGGTCCACAGCACGCTATATGAATGATGTAGTGTAATAATGTAATCCTGCTGCTGTGGCTAGTTGCATAGCCCCTTCGAAAAACCTGTTTGTGCATTCCACCAAAGCCATTTGCTTGGGCTTGATACATGGCCGCCTTTATCTGGTGGATATTATTTTCCTTCAGAAACTTTTCCATTTCTCTTGAGACAAGATGGACCGCATTGTCTGTCACCAATTCCTTTGGTAACCCCTTTCTTTGGAAGATATTTTTGAGGAAGCAGATCACGGTGGGTGTACTGAAGTCCGGACAAACTCCACCTGCACCCACTTCGACAGGCAGTCTACTAACACAATCCCATGCTTGTGTTCTGGATCCATTAAATCTAGTGGGCCTATAAAGTCCAGCCCTAGTTTTTGCCATACCCCTTCCGGCTCTGTTATTGGATGTACTGGAGCTTGTCTGACTTTGAGTCTTTTATCGCTGTTGAGGCATTCATGACACCTTGCTGTCATTGTTCCTATATCCAAGTCCATACCAGGACACCAGTACTATTCTCTCACTCACCTCCTCATCATGTGGCTACCCAGGTGTCCTGCGTGAGCCCTACACACGATGGATCTCCTCAGTGTCACTGATGGGATGACTTGATCGCCTCTCATTAGCATACCCTCTTGTTCACAAATGTCATCCAAAACTTTCCATTACGGACACGGACACAGGCCATCTGGGATCGCCTTCTCGTCCGGCCAGCCTTTTCTGACCCAATTTGTGACTTGTTTTGTCGTGGTATCTTTAGCCACCTCCTCCTTCCAATGATTCTCACTCATCTCAAGGGATTCCTGGCTCCTGATGTTGCCTAGCAATGCAACTGCTCATTCATCTTTGAGAATGCTGGCCTCTGTTTCTTTAATTTCGGGCAAACCTGGAATTGCAGTCCGCATTGGTATTTTTCCAACCTGCAATATGCTGAATCTCATAAGTATATTCTTGCAACTTCACTGAAATGCAGGCCAGGTGAGGAGTAGATGTATGGTTACCTCCTGGACTCAGCAAGTGTACCAGGTGCTTGTGTCCATTACCAGCTGAATCTTCGTTCCCCACACATATGTCCCAAAGTAGTCCACTGCCCAGTACCATACCAGCATCTCCTTTTCTATGGTGGATTAGTTCCTTTCTGTTTGTGACAGTGCTTTCAACACAGATGCCACTATGTGCTCCTCATCACCTTTCTTCTGGGTTAACGTCACCCCTAAACCATATGAACTGGAGTAGGTGGTGATCCTCGTTTACCACTGTGAGTTAAATGGCTGGAGGCATGCTGCATGCTTGAACTCTTCGAAGGCTTTCGACTGCTCTTCTCTCCATTGATACTCTGCTCCTTTATTGAGTTGTTCCCTCATGGGGGCTGTGGTTTCCTAGAAGTTAGGCACACATTTAGCATAGTACTCACATAGGCCTAAGAACGACCTCAACTCCTCCTTACTGTTGGGAGGGGTGCCTTCACTATGGTCTGCAACAGATCCTTCTTTGGGCTGATCCCTGACTTGGATATTGTGTAGCCCAGACTCTCCATTTTTGCAGCCTGCAATACGCACTCATTGTAGCATAGACGAACACCTGCTTCCTGCAACTTGGCTAGTACTTTGTGAAGCGCTTTGTCGTGCATCTCCTGATCCTCTGCATATATCAGGATGTCGTCCTGAAAGTAGGAAACATTACCTGTGTTCTTCAGCAAGGAATCCATCATGCATTGAAAAGCTGACGCTGATGAGGAAAGGCCTAATGGCATTCTCATAAATTGGTATGTACCATATGAAGTTATGAAAGCAGTAAGGGGTCTTGACTTTCGATGTAGATTGACTGATATTAGGCATCTCTCAGGCAGAGCTTTGAAAATACTGTGGCCCCTTTCATTAGCAAAATACTTGGTAAGGGATAGCTGTACGATACTACTTCAATGTTGAGATTGCAAAGATTGTTGCAGATTTACAGATCCCTACATTTTGTTTTTTATGAGGACCACCGGTCTGAGCCATTCAGATGACTGTACTGTTTCAATTGTTCCTTCCTTCAGCATATTGTTGGGCTTCGCCTGCAGTGCACTTCTAGCTGTTGCTGGCACTGGTCACACCTTGTGCTTTAATGGCATGGCTCCCTGTTTCAGTTTGAATTTGAGTAAGTACTTCCTGATTTTCCCAGGTGTGTCGGAGAACAGTTCTGTGAATTCTTCTTCAGTGATCGACACTCCTCCTCTGTCTATGGACAATAACTGTCCCTCCACACTACGATCCAGTCTGATTGGCAGCTTGGCTATCCCATCCCAATACAGCTGGGCCTTTTTCTACAAATTATATCTTTGTCTTCGTGACTATTCCATTTAACTCCACAGTTGTTCAAATGTATCCCAGTAATTTCACAGTGGCCCCACCAAAGACTATTGTGTTGTGCTTGGTCTTGCATACGTCCACTCTCTCTCTGCCGACCATGCGTTTGTACATGTCTAACAGCAATGAAGTGAGGTCTGAGCCAGAATCCGCCATTACACTTGTTTCACATTCATCCACCTTGATAGTGCAGTGGGGCTTTTCTCTGTGAGCTGTGACACCAAGTACCATGATAACTGTGGTACATACCTCTTCTTCAAAGGAGGCCTCATCCCTGACCTCCTCACTCTGCACCACCATCACTGCCTTCTTACCTCTCCATATGCAGACCGAGGCAAAATGTCTGAACCTTCTGTATTTGGAGCATTCCCTGTTCATTGCAGGGCAGCTCTATTATTCTCCAAATGGGTGGTGCAGGCGCACCTAGGTTACTTTAGTGGTTCACATCTTCCCATGGTATCCGTCTTGGAATCACGTTGCCCTTTATCTCTCCTTCCTTTGTAATGTACGACCTGCACTTTGGGTACTGAGAGTCTACCTGCCCACTCTTCGCACCTACAGGAGGTTTCCTCTACTGCTCTCGCAATCTGGATGGCTTTATCTGGATGAAGCTCCTATTCGAGGATGAATTTGCCCTGCACCTTCCTGGTGTTGGTGTGCACGATGAGCATCTCGCAGATCCTGTCTTCCGTCGTGCTGCCAAAGGCACACATTGACGCTAATTTTCTCAGCTTGACTACGTAGTCATCAACAGCTTCTGCAGGCTCTTGTTTTCTGCTGTAGAACCTGATCCTGTGTATGACTACATTTTCTATGGAATGAACCTCTTTGCTATCTGCCTCACTGCTTCTTTATACGCATCGTCATTGCCCCCTTCCTGAGCATCTGGATGCAGGCCCAAAAAATTCCTTTGGCCTTCAACTCCTAGTGCATTGAGGAGCATGGCCTTCTGCCAACCGCCTCCAAATACATCTGAAACAGGGGCTCCCACTGAAGTCATGGAATGACTGGCCTACCAGGGGCCTGTAGGAATGACGGGGGTGGCGTCGCTCCCTGCATCTTGATAGACGTGGGTTATCCTTGGATCCTCATCGCCAATTATGTTGTGGCCTACTCAATAAACATGCATGGACAGGTAGCTTATAATAGGGTCTTTAATGGCAACTTGCACGTACAGATTGATTCGTACTGCCCTTTATGGAGGTAGGCAGACATCTTTGTGGGATAGGACTTGCAGAGTAGATGTGGTGACTGCAAGCTAGCGCTAGGCGAATGTCAGGAGGAGCGCTGGGCTGCTGTGGCCTCTGAGGTGCTCCCGCACTCAGAACGCCGCTGGAAGATGCTGCCTCTCGCTGTGTTGCATCATCTTGCGAGAGGTCGGGTGCAAACGCCCGTGGGGTGTGCTACTCTACATGAACACTCATAAAAAAATAATTGTGTCACACTAGGTAGCGCCAAAGCACCATTTTGAGCCAACATTATCAAGACAATTCTTTCACTGTACAGCACTACTAAACTGACTTACACAAGTTACACACATGATATTGGGAAAAGTAGTTCACTGGAAAAGAGTTTCCTAATATTATGCTTACAATTAAATATGGTCATTCTGTTATTACTCGTATTTTGATTGTTAAAGGTGTTGTAGTTTGTCTTTGTATAGCTCTACTCATGCTTGGACTGGCTTACAGGGCAATAGGGCAATGCCTGAACCAAAACTACAAAAATCTAGCGAGGGCCAATTTTCATGTCAAAGTGGGCCACTTCCATATGTGGCAAGGAGTTTTGACCAGTTTTACTGAATGACTATTCTTTAAAATGCACAATTTGCATCACATTTGATCCAAAAAACCTCCTCCTTCGGTGCTACTCAAACAGTATGTCACAAAAGGGATTAATTGCCATTTGCAACTGTCAGACACTTTTCCATTGGTGCCCAATACAATTGTATGCCCCAGTCCGAGCCTGGCTCTACTTGATAGCCTTGCTGTCTGCTTTACCTCCCCACCTATTCTATAGACCAAGCTCCTTTTGAGATGGGAGACATGAATGTAGTTTGCAAGAGAGTTGCTACTTGAGTTCTCTCTAGAGATGGGGAAGGACACAGCGCATATGTAGGTTAAACTTAAAATACCAAAGCAAACAGATTCCATGCATTATTTAAGCAATAAGCCCTAAGCTGAGGGGGTCGTTACCACTTCATGTAATTCCCCCTGGCCCATACCTGAAATGGTAATGCCCCCCACTGACCGTGGGGCTTACTGCTATTAGTACTTTGACCCACTGGACCGGAGTACTAATGGCAAAGTCTGTTTTCCCTTTCCATGGTGGCCATTTAAAAGATTTTTAAAAAAGTAAACAAAGAAAATGGCCACCATGGAAAGGAGATAAGGAACTACATAGTCCCTTCTCACCTTTCCATGTCGGCCAGTCATTTTTAACATTCTAATTGTCCCTCGCTGGGTACTAATTTTACATGCAAGACCACTACCAATAACATTACATAAGCTTATGTTTTTTTATTTCTTTTGTAAATGGCCCATGTTTGCTGATTTGTGTGGGATATAGGTCAAAGTGAGAGGTGGGGGAAATAGAGAGCAAGCATTTGCAATGCCCACGGTTTGGTTTTCCCAAAGGCAAATCTCTGCCCCCATTCAGATATTTTTTACTTTAAAGCACTTTTAAATGAATGATCCCGATAAACTGGTCTTTACCTACTCTTTACAAAATAAAGGAATAATAACATGTAATGCTAGTCTTTACGTTGTCTACACAAAGGAAAACACAGAAACATGGACATAGGCAATAAGAGCATGCAGGCCCATTAACAGTAGACATTGCAATGTGTACCGCAAACATTTGCTATCCTGATTCTTATAGTGACTGTGGGCCTCATTACGACCCTAGCAGAACGGCTTAATGGGTGCCGCAAAAGGATGCAGACCCGTTAAACCGGTCCGCCACATTACGAGGTAAAACCAGGTGTGCTTACCGGGTCCCGCGAGGGGAAGAGGGAGCAAACAACGGGCCACTCGTAATTGGCCCGTTGTTTGCTCCCTCTCCCATTCCCATTTCAGCCCTATAAGGGCTGAAATGGGAATGGGGAAGGTCCGGGTCCTTGGAGGGAGGAATTACCGGGTCCTCCGAACTCGGAATGGCCCGGTAATTCTTCATTCTGGGAACCCGGACCCGGACGCGATTTCGTAATGAGGCCCTATGTGTTTTAGATGATTTTTTTTAAATTATATTTTGTTGCTCTATCGTTTTTTCCGCGGCACATTTATGATGTACACAGCCTATTGCGTTGTTGTCAACATTTATGCATTTGCATGTAGGGTGGCCACACAGGTTCTGTTTCCTCTATGTATATACAGCGATCTGGGAATTTGTGAAGAAGTAAGTATAGTTTTATACAGACATGTTAACAATTTTGAAAGGTTGGTGGGGTAACTCAGAGTCTTGCATTCCCCAATTGAGGGCAAAAGCAAAGTTTCCTAAAGCGATTCGAATCAGTTGCCAGCACCAGACATGGTCCAATGAACTCTCATACAATACATTCCCTGTCAGTTCAGTGGTTCACCCAGGCAAGTAATGAACATCATTGGGTCTTTTGAAAGAGTGCGAGTATATACATATCAATCATCAGAGTTAAGATATATATATATATATATATATATATATATATATATATATATATATACGACATAGCGCACACTGCTGCAATGTGGCAAGGAGGATCAACTATGCTAATATATAGCAGTAGCGCTCAGTTTCACAGCCTTTACTTACTGCCACTGTAACTGTAATTTGAACGCATGCGTAATGTGCTCAGTCAATGGAGACCTGCATATGTTATGTCATATGCTTGCTTTTGTTCTATGCCAAATCACCACAGTAGTTTCATAACGCCAATGTATATCTACTCTACATCATCCAAGCTGAGGGACTTTCTCCCTCTAGGTGATCTTTTGATTTATTGATGTATTTCACCAGACTCTGTGAACATGATCTTTTCACAGCTCCCACCATATTCCTCCTCTATCTAACATACTGCATAGAAAACAGCTTTCTATACGTGTCTAAGGGCCCAATTCATGGAATTTTCTGCATGGTTCAAATTGACTTTGCGCTGCTGAAAAGTGACTTTGTACAGCCTACTCAAACCCTTATTCATGGAACTGTGCAAAGTCAGTGCAAAGTGACTTTGCACTGAGGTTTGAGCTGCAAAAATACACTTCGCGCAGTTCCATGAATCAGGGTTTTTGTCGGCACAGAAAAGTCACTTTTCAGAAGTGCAAAGTCACATTGAACCATGCAAAAAAAATCCATGAATCGGACCCTAAGTGTCTCACCAGACTTGTTGTCATAGGTGGCTGCTCAGCAAGGCCCCACATGCTTGGGTACTTATTGGTTTCTCAGAAGGATGGTGATAGTGCATGTTGGAACTATCAGCAGATGACAGGCGACTATCATCAGAGGACAGAATCACACTGAGTGCTTCCATGCGGATCAACACTGAACTTGAAACATGTTTGAACATCTCCCAAAATCTTGAATCTGTCAACGTTTTAATCGGGAAGGGCTTCTTAATAGAGCCAAGAATCGGAAGCCAAATATGCCATAGGACCAGCACTATAGGCTGCAGAAATACTCCCATGCAAGGTGAAACAAAAGCGTTGACTGAGCAGAGAGAACGGAGTGAGCAGCTGGCAAGTTCAACCAGCGCACGTCCGCTGAATCTACGAAGGATGCTCTCAGAATATACTCGACTATTTCCCAAGGACAGCAACACACATAGCATTACCCTGATGGAGGTGCTCTGTGAACATGGTGAACACAACGCAAGAAGAGACTCTGACCCTGATAACCTTCTGGTGGAATTCTACGATCCATGGAAAGGAGCCGATCACAGAAGTAGGGTGCAGGTGGTTTTGACCTGATGAACAGGCTCACGGACAGGTCCTCAGCGATGGCAGCTCTATGTTTAGCCCCACTGGACCTCTGCCGACCGCAGAGCAAGTTTGCAACATAAAGGATGAACAAAGTTAAATAGTCCTGGCAACAAGACTTTTGGAGGCTAATGTAGTAAACACTGACTTGCACATTGATGTTGCTAGCTTAATAGCCACATAACTGACCCTTACAAACCACCTTACAAAATCCTCACAAGAAATATATGACATACAGGGTGACCTGAGTTGAATGGATACAAATGAAAAGATATGCTCTGTGAGGGTAGTTTGGGTGTTGTGTGAGTGGGGAATTGGTGGGAATCCTCTGAGGGATTAGGTGGCCAGCAGAGTTCAGTAATTAGGCTCATAGCCAAAGTACACCTACAGGGCTGTGTGTCCCTCATAACATCTAATCATCCCCATACACATTCATATACCAATAGTTTTGGGTTATAGGCGGTGCTGATGCACCATGTATGAGCCAAAGCAAAAAAGGGAAAATAAGTCGAATCTTGCTTAACTCTTCATTCAACACTAAGGCTTGGACCAAGTGAATATATCTGTGAAGCCTGCATAATATAACTACATCAATGAAAGTGTAAATTTCCAGCTCTAATGGATGAGCATTAGGTGCAGGATAGAATGGTCACACATGTTCTGAGGTGTAACATATGAACAGATGTTCTGCATCTGTACACAGCAGGTGAGGGTTAAGTTAAATGTGAAAAGGAAAATTACTGACAGACTTTTTTTTATATCCCATTGTTATATTCTATGATGCAAATATTCTGAAGGGCGTATTCTCCAGCGTTAAAATATGATTAACATTTTATATCGTTGGACTTTATACATGGTGAATGGTAGTTATCTTTATAGATTGACTTTATTTCTCTGCTGGACAAACAAAAAAAAAACATTAATTAACCAGAATGAAAAAGGCTTCCAATGAGTACATACATGTAACAACACAACTAAATTCTATTATAATATGTAATTATTTTGCTGTCATTGTCTAACGTCATTTATCCCCCAAAATGACTTGGTTTCGTAGACAGTAATGCCTGCTGCTCATAGTAGAAATGTGATGCTGCCAGAGTTGCCTTGCTGCTTTCTAGTCTTTAATTGGTATTGGAGACAACTGAAGATATTTTGCCATTAGCACTCTGTGAGCACAACTGGGCCCTAACCCCATTTTTTTGTTAGGGTAAATACATTGACCCTGTAGTGTGCAAGGCTTTTTCCACCAATAAAAAATACTGTATTTAATGTACTCACTATGGAGGTATGAAATAGAGCTCCTGGAAGGGCACCGTGACCCTTTCCATGGTTATCTGTAGCAACCCAAGTTGGTCTTTCACCCTCGGATGGAGCCCTTGTTATGTGACACAACATATTTGCCAAAATGATCCTGGACCAGAGTCATAAATTTAGCATAATGGCCCTGCGGGTTTCTCTCAGGCTGGCTTCTGCAATGGGTCATTTGTGGCAGAGAATTGAGTTGCTCTCGGCCTCTCAGGCACAAAGGCTGTGGCAGTGGCAGCTGATCCATTCCATGAAGTTTTTGCCACAGCACTTGATTTTGCAGCTTTGTCAAAGCTGTGAAAAAAGATGGAGAAATGGGGATATTTGAGCAGGACATCTAAAACATCTTGTATTCCGTAGTGTGTGCTTGTATTGCTGTTGCTAAATATGCACGACCATTCCAGAATGCCAGCGCTGATTTAAATATGCACAGCCATACCTGTATGCCAGCTCTGATTTAAATATGCACAACATGTCAGTGTGCCGGCTCTGTTTGTTTTCTAAATGGCACATGTTTTGAATGTGTTGCCGTCTGCAAGCTGGGTTTTAAATAGAGAGTGTATATATAACATCCAATCCTCTTTTGTCCGTACCTAAGAAATATGAGAACTCTCTTCTTAGGAAAAGTAATGGACGAATGTACGACCTATAATAGTGAAGACTGGTGGTCCCAAATGCATAACAGTTTCTGCAAAAAACTAACTTTAGCACTCACGAGGTATTTAGAAAAGTTACAAATGAAGCTGGAAACGGAGAAGAGTGCTTCCTGAAAACTTCCCGAGAGTTTGCACACATAGCCTCTTCTCATTTTATTAATGTTAACACGAGGTTTTATGTAAGTATTAATTTTGTAGTTGCTGATGTATCTATTTCAAAAGTTTAACCAAATTTTATGAAATAATAAAAAAATATAAAAACAGAGAGTGTATATATAGTTTTAAGCAATATGCATCTATATGAAAAAAATAACAATGCAAATACAGTTTTACTTTAGGTGAATGCATACTGTGCTCTCAAGATACTAATCCTGTTTCTTTCCAGAAGGGACATTTTTCAGTGAAACCTTTTAACCTTGTGAGAAATATTTGAAAATGAGCAGAATGGTGATGGAATGTGCTAATTCTAATGTGCATACAGTGCATTGAAATGTATGTTTAGAATGTTGGTGACAAAAATAGTGAACATTATTATGATATGTATGTGATATACAGTTGAATATGGAGCGTTTTTCAACAAATTGTAAAATTGACTTGTTTGAATGCTTTGAGCAGATGTGAGTGGTGCTTTTAAGCCACTGTTTTGTTGGTCTGTTTGCCATTAATGCCGTGTTACTTACCACGAGTGGGCGTATGTGTGGCTATGTATGGTCTTGAGGCCATTCCTGTGATATACATATTATGGCCCGGATGTGGATTTTATTGAGTATAGTTGAAGGAGTGTATGTTAGCGCCTGCGATTGATGACGTGTACGTGTTCATATAGGGGCTAACGTTTTGTGCACTTTAACATTTAATAGCATGCATGCATTTTTGTGATCTTGCACACTTTGATATAGGTCTGATCAACCTTTTATCTGTGTGTCTCTCTGACATGCTGTTTCTCCAGCAACCACGTTTGTTTTCATGTGTTCTCTGTTTTGTTTGTGGCGTCCCTTTCTTTTCCTTTCTTTTATCTGTGCCTCTTGGGGAGATGTAGTACTGTCATCTGTGGTGTGTCAGGTGAGTCGGTTTTCTGTTTTGGTGAAGGAATGATTGTGCATTTGGTTTTGCTGATGACAGGATCATTGTGTGAGAATGGGTGTTGAGTGTGTTAGGTTATGGTTCTATTGTAGTACGGATAACAACAGTTAGTTATGATTAATATATGATAGATGCAATAGCGCTTGGGTGTGGCATGCCCAAGACCGCGTGTTACAGGTGGGGTGAAAGATGAGTATGCTGTGATGGTTGCAGATGCAGTTGTGATTGGTTTGTGATCGAAGGTGGCAGCTTGCAGATCCAGGAGTGGCAGTCCCAGATTTGGTGGTATGTTCCCTTGATTAGTTATAAATGTTAGTTACGCAGTGTGTTCAATATGTTTGGGTGGTTGTGATTGTGGTAATGGCTCTGAAGTGTTTGATATGGTTGTTTTGGTCTTTAGTGTATGGGATCCTGTCATGTGTTGTGTGTGTGTTTCCCCTTCCTATAGTTTTATAAGGAAGGGAGATGTGTAGTGTGTGCTTGTATTGCAGATGTAATACAAGCCTATAGACTGTTGATGATGGTGGAACACTGTGTGTCCTCAGTGGTCCACATATGTCAGTTAGGGCGTTCAAGGTGGCAGTTGACAGCTTGATGATTTATCCTCCTGACCTCCCTCCCTCTTTCACACCTCATTCCCTGAACCAGTAATAAAGCTTATTCTACTTCTTACCTATTGGCTACAGTGTGGGTCCTGCCACTTACATGTGAATCCTGTGATGAGCGACGCTACAAATGCCAAAACTAGTGCACACAGGCATAGCGATGTAGAAGAACTTCTTTGACTCTCAGAGAAAGTAATTATGAGTACACACTGCATCTGCTGTTTAAACTCTATGTGGTGCTTCTTTTTAATGTTCTGGGGAATCTAAGGACTTTTCCCCATGACTTGGGTAATTCCAGCTACATGAGTCTCCTTATGTGAATGACACAGTGCTCCTGACCCAGACTCCTCTTGTATTACAAGGGTCCTATCAGATGGTCCAGGTGTATTATGTAACGAATGAGCTTCCCATAAATCATGTTAAGATGGAGTCCATCTGTACGATGCCTATGGTTAAGTGCAAGGGTAACCTCAAGTAAAACAACGTTGCAAACCTTTGTCTGGAGGTTGTGTCAGTTCATGCTTCAATGGAAATGCTACCCAAAGACAAATGTACATGCAAAGGGCGGTGAAGATGTGAAAAGCAGGTAAATTAATTAATCTGCTCTGTAATTTGAACCACACATCCGGGGGCTCTCCCAATATGTCTCTTCTTTTCTGGGTTTACACTTGGCATGCAGTGGGGTGAAATGATTTTGCCAATTGGTGCGGGCAATATCTGGAAGCAGGCTTTGGTCCTAGAAAACGTGTCTCCATTCTAACCAATTATTCATGAGTTGACAATAACTTAACTGAGGGCCAGTGCACACAGCAGAGGTGTTGATTCTTCTCCAGAAAGTTGGAAGTATTTAAGGGAAATGTTTGATAGGGGTTCAAGAATGTGATCAAAAAGTGTAAAGAACATTCTTGGTACAGTGCACTATGTAAGGAATGATGATTGAAGGTTGACTCTCTCAACGGTCTACAATACAGACAGTTCAATCCTAAAACAAGGGACAGGTTCAAGGTAATGATGCAAGGCTTCATGACGAAGGATCCTGCGTGGAACCTAGGGTATCTGAATGTGAAGAGTATGGTCAAAGGAAGAGGTATGCAATCCTACCTCTGGGAAATTTCAGATTGCAACCTTTAGAGGGGATTCTTGATGTTCCACTTCAACCAATGGAATATGCACGCAAGGTTCGGTTGAAGGAGCACAATCCTTAATTCACAATTGTGCATTAAGTGATCAGGACATTGACAATATTTGATTCATTGTGAAGAGCTTAGCACTTGGGAACCAATTTTTTGTAGAAGCGGTGAAAGAAATATAAATTACTCACACAGACGAGGTAATGTTATACATGAAAGCCCCTGATAGGATTGTTGTTAGTGATGTGACCGGTGTATAGAAATGCTTTGGGGAAGAATGGTCCTTTGAACTAATGTAGATATCTAATTGTGTATGCAGTATTTCTGTGTGTGTAGCGGGGAAGTCAATGCATTTATGGAAGTTCTTGCTTTGATGTGTTTTATTCAGATATATTTCAGAGTATAAACTGGTGTTTGTTTGACTTTTTTTTTAAACGTTGTTAAGAAACGCGAAATACATCAAAAGAAAACGAAAAATATATATGGTCAAAAGCAGTATTAATTATAGCAGGTGGGGAGGGCAGAAGAGCATTGGAAGGCTGATTGGGACTATGGAGAGTTCTAAAAAGATGGGCTGCTGAGTTGAGCTGGGGGGACAGCACTCTCTTGCGACTAAATCAAAAAAGAAACAAAGGGCCTGATTTATGGAATGTTTAGTGCAGTGCAACATGACTTTGCACTGCCAACAAACCTGATTCATGCAGCAGTGCGAAGTGTATTTTTACAGTGCTCCCCCAGCATGCAATCTTACCCCCACTCTTCCCTCAGGGATCTGAATTGGAGGTCGTCAGAGGTCGCAACAGTGACCTCTGCCACCTCCCCAACGATGCGTGGCATAATTGTGTGACCTCTGGCCCTGGACTGGAGCCTGGAGCTTGCGCTTTTAAAAAAACAGTGTGTTGCTTCAACAAACTATTTGAAAAAACGAGCAAGCCCCAGAATGTCTGACGCCACCGAGGCCTGCCCAGTGGAAGTAGTGTGAAGATACTGGTGGGGGGTGCCTGTACCTCTGCTCTCTATATGGTAGAGGAGAGGCACAGAGGACCCCAGCCAAGATTATCAATAAGGTAGCAATGGACGAGCAATCAAGGCGTAGCTTCTCGGAAGGTGATCTAGGCTGGTTCTTAAGTACAGTGTAGTCCCCGAACACCCACAAAGGAATGTCCACACACTCTATTACTGAAAACACAGTCTTTATATAATTAATATTCAAAGGTATGTACACGATCACAATAACGCACTTTGTACTCGGAAATCAACAAAGATAAATATATACAGTTCTAAAGTGGTAGCACCAATGTTATCAAATCTCATTAAAGTGCATCAACTGTACGGTTAAAATGTCACAAGATCAATAACGAGGAAACCAGCAATAGAGATAGGAAGGAACGTAAGATGGTTGAAACAATAGGCAGAATGCTGACCCCTACCACTAGGCACAGTTCTGTGAGGAGATCCCCCCACCTGGGCAACCTGTAAAATAAAGATTTATAGCACAAGCCCAGTCCATATATTGTTCAATAGCCTTATGTCCTCCGATTGAGGTTCTACCCCCCCCCAATGTACCTGGTGGAGTAGAGTTATTCGAAGACGCATCGAAGGATCCTTCTTCAGTGACTCCCTTTAAAGCAGGAGCCACAGATCGTCGAGAGGCGTGGAAGATGGTGAACTTGTCATCGACGGCGCCGATGAAAAGTTCAAGGGTGCTGAGACCTCGATGTCGATCCAGGCGTTGCTCATCAGCGACGTCCTGTGAGGATGAGGTGTGCGGGGCACCTCGGCGATGGATTGTTCAGGACCGCAAAGAGTTTCAGAAGAACTGTGGCCCAGCAAGGGCGTCGAGTTGTCGAAGTCTTTGAGATCTCTTGGTGGCGGGAAACCACTGGCGGATTCTCCTCGGCGCATTGGTCATCCCCGACTTTCTGCGGCGGGACAAAGCGGTTGACGTTGCGGACAAGGGAGTCCTTGGATTCAAATGTTCTTAGGCAAAGGAGCGGGCGGCTCCGGTCGTCGGCAGCACGGTGTCAAGTGGTCCCCACGGCTGGGCAACACAACTTCGACGGGCCTCCAGCGGTTACACAAACCTGCAAACCCTAGTCGACGGCAATGGACTTCGACAGCGACGAAGTCCGGGTGCTTTGCTTCGTTCTCCTCAGCGGTCCCGTCTCGGGTCGGCAGCCTTTCGAGGGTCTGACTTCCAGGGAGCTTCGGCGAAGGTTAGCGATGCTCGATGGTCCCTCGGAGCACGGGAAGAGGGCGCCTTACCAGGTCCTCTCTCGGATCAGTCCTTGACGAGTTCAGCAGCTTTCAGATCAGGTCGAAGTAAATGCAACAGCAAGTTTTTGTCTTCCAGCTGGGTGTCGAGGATCAGCAGTTCCAGTTACTCTTAAAGTGTAGACACAGCTTCTGAACGCTTCTGAACGCTTCTGAACAATTTCCAGTGGTAAGAGTACTATCTTGTCTCTCATCCACACTGCTGGGACAAGCCCCACAGCCAATCATACAGAAGGGAATTCATGCAGTCAGTCAGCCAATCAGGCACACAGTGCATTCAGGCCATCCTCCTCCCACTCAGACACTCACAACAAGGAATGTGGATTGGGATGAGTACCCAGCCATTCAACACTACACACTGCATTCAGGCCAGTTTCGGGCAGGGCTGTCTCAGTCTTTGTCTCTCATACCAGAAACCAGACAACCACAACAAGAAGTGCATATTGGTCACACACTCCATTCACCCACTTCCCACCCACAGGAGGTACCCACAACATACAGTCACTGGGAAGGCTCCAGCTAGTCTGGCCGGGCCTTCACAACAACACCATATATGGAACTTCCACCCAACAGCCAGTCAGGGGGAAGGGACAGAGTCAGGGCTTCCCAGGACTTTGGGAAAACAAGGTAATAGGTAATAGAAAGCAAGAGGCCACAGGGGCCATCTTGTTTTCCATCAGGAATCAATTGATTCCAATGGCAGGGCCTGGGTATCCCAAAATGGAGGACACACAGAGCACCTGTCAAATTCAGCATGGAGCTGCCACCAGCCTATACCCTGCTCTGTGGGCCACCCACAGGTGCCCAAAAACATACACTAGGGGCACAGGGTTGTACCCCCACCCATGGGTGCCGTAAGGGTATCTCACGGTTCTGTTCACCAAACCAAAAGATAGAGAGCTGCACCACCAGGAGTCCCACATGAACTCCTGCGTGGAAAATACGACAGAACACACAATAAAAAGGCAGTAAAGGACAAGGATACGGAGGCACTGTCCCTCCAATGCATTTCCAGCATCACAGTCGCCCCCCCCCAGACTGAGGTGGAGGGTGCCTAATCTCCCAAGGATAGACACCCTCATCCAGACAATTAACATACCTTCTGGACAGGCCATCTGCATTATCGTGACTCTTCCCTGGTGTGTGCTCTATGGTTAAGTCTAGCCCTTGCAGGCTAATGGACCACCTGAGCAGTTTCGGATTTTCACCCTTCATCTCCATAAGCCACTTCAGGGGCTTATGATCTGTTTGGACCTTGAAGGTAGACCCCGTAAGGTAGGGCCTAAAATGCCTAAGGCTCCAAACTATACTGAAACACTCCTTCTCAACAGTAGCCCACCTAAGTTCTCTACCCTTGAGTTGTCTGCTGATGAATATGATAGGATGTTCCCTCCCTTTGACATCTAACTGGGACAAGACTGCTCCAATTCCAGTGTTGCAGGCATCCCTCTGGATGATAAAGGGTCGGCTGTAGTCAGGCGCACACAACACAGATGCCCTACACAGACTTTCTTTCAAGCCATCAAAGGCCCTCTGACAGTCTTCCGTCCAATTAACCTTCCTAGGTTGTTTGGGGGAAGTCAGAGTTGTCAGTGGTGCAGCTATGGTTCCATAGTCTGCCATGAAATTGCGATAATACCCAGTGTGGCCCAAAAAGGCTCTCACCTGGGTTTGAGTAGTGGGAGTCTCCCAGTCCTGTACATCCTGTACCTTACTGGGGAGAGGTTGGATTTGATCTCCTCCTACCTCATGACCAGATATTTGACTTTCTCCTAAGCTATCTGGCACTTGGTGGCCTTGATAGTGAGGTTAGCCCTTTTCAAGGCCTGCAACACCCTACCCAGATGTGTCAAATGCTCTTCCCAAGGGGAACTGTAGACGGCAATGTCGTCTAAATAAGCCACACAAAAGGCTGCCAGCCCACTGAGAGCTGGAAGGTGGCAGGGGCATTCTTCAACCCAAAAGGCATGAACCTAAACTGGTAGAGTCCTTCTGGTGTTGAGAACGCTGTCTTTTCCTTGTCATGGTCCGTCAGAGCTATTTGCCAATAGCCTGAGGTGAGGTCAAAGGTGCTCACAAATTTGGCAGCACCTATGGTGTCCACGAGCTCATCAGCCCGGTGCAATGGGTGCGCGTCAGTTTTGGTGACGGCATTGACTCCTCGGTAGTCCACACAGAACCTCCAATCCTTGGTACCTGCCTGGGAACTTGCCTTGGGGACAAGGACCACGGGACTGGACCAGGGGCTGGTTGAGGGTTCAATAACACCCAGATCCAACATCTTGGCGACCTCAGCCTGGATGTGGTTCTTAACAGTATCTGACATACGGTAGCTCCTGCTCTTGACAGGTACGCTGTCACCAGTGTCAATCTCGTGCTTACACCATGGTGTAAGGCCTGGTGTCAGCGAAAACAGAGAGGCATACTGCTGGAGCAAAGTCCTGCAGGCCCTCTGCTGCTCTGTTGTCAAATCTGGAGAGAGATGCTCTCCCTCCACTGAGCCATCCTGAGGGTTGCTAGATAGCAAATCAGGAAGGGGCTCACTCTCACCCTCTTCTTGCCCGGAAGTCAGCAAGAGACATGAGACTTCGGCTCGCCTGAGGAAAGGCTTGAGCCTATTAACATGGAATACCTGAGGGGCTACCACTGGGATTCCCATGTCAACCAGATAATTGACCTCACCCATCTTGGACATTATCCTGAAGGGTCCATTCCATTTATCTGCCAATGCCCGAGGCTTGGTAGGCTCCATCACAAGGACCTCCTGTCCCGGAGTCCAATCCACTTGCAATGCTTTAAGGTCATGCCAGTACTTGTTCAATTCCTGGCTGGCCTTGAGATTCGCTGTTGCTTGACCCATCATTTGTGTCATCCTCCGTCTGAGGCCTAACACATAGTCCCCCACTTGCTTGGCGGAATCTGGAGGGGTGGCTTTCAAACCTTCTCTGATCAAGGCAAGGGGCACCCTCACGGGATGTCCAAAGAGTAACTCAAAGGGGCTGAAACCAACACCCTCTTGAGGTACCTCTCTGTAAGCAAACAGCAGGCATGGCAGGAGGGTATCCCATTTCCTCCGTAGGGGCTCTTCCAAAGCACCTATCATGCCCTTGAGAGTTTTATTAAATCTCTCAACTAGACCATTGGTCTGGGGATGGTAAGAGGTGGAGAACTTAAAGGTTACTCTGCACTCTTTCCACATGGTCTTCATGTAACTAGACATGAAGTTGGATCCTCTGTCAGAGACAACCTCCTTGGGGAATCCAACACGGGTGAAAATGCCCATGAGAGCCCTGGCAACCACCTTGGCAGTTACAGTCCGAAGGGGTATAGCCTCAGGGTACCTGGTGGCATGATCTACCAAAACCAGGATGAACCGATGTCCACCTGAAGTGGGAGGGTCCAGTGGACCGACAATGTTGATTCCCACCCTCTCAAATGGTGTGCCAACCACTGGCAATGGCTGCAGTGGGGCAATGACACTGCCTCCAGTCTTGCCAGACAACTGACAAGTTGGGCAAGTCCTGCAGTGGGACTCCACTTCTACTCCCATCCGAGGCCAGTAGAAATGGGCAGAGAGCATCTGCTTATTCTTCTTGGTACCAAGATGAACAGCCAAGGGCACCTCATGCGCCAACTGCAGTAGGAAGGGCCTGTAAACCTGTGGTACCACCAACCTCTTGAGGGCACCCGGTTCAGGCTTAGTGAGCTCACTAACAAGGAGCTCACCGTCCCAATAAATACGGAATGTCCTAGGCACTTCTCCTTGTGCCTGGAACAGGGCCTGTTTCCTCAGACCCTCGAGAGAGTGGCACTCTCTCTGTCCTTCATAGAAGTCTGCCCGGGAGGGTCCCCCTTCAGCTAACAAGCATTGAAGATCGGGATGATCCTCCGGGTTGAGAACCTCTCCCACAGGAGAGTCTTCTGGCTCTTCTCCCACAGGAGTTGAGACAGGGTTTACCACTGGACCCAGCCCGTCCGGAGCATGGATCCCAATGGGTGCTGTAGTAACAGAAGGAAGAGAAGGAGCTCCCTCCACAGAGGCGACCTTCTTGTTCTTCCTTCGTCTTGCCTTAGGCTGCGCCTTTGGCTCGCATACCTGACTCACAGCCAGACCCGGGTCACCTGTGACCTAGAGACCGCAGCAGCAGTCATGTGAAGACCATCCGAGATCAATCCCAACACTAGTAGATCATTACCTAACAGAATGTTAGCAGGGACATTGTCCTGAATCAGGACAGGAAGCTTTGCTGTCTTGTCTCCAATTACGAGTGTGACTAAGGCTACAGGCGATAATTTGTGAGGCCCACCAGCTAACCTGGTGGTTCTCAGATGAGCCCTTACATAGTCCTCTGGCTTGAGCAGGGTCCTGTCCACCACTGTCATGCTTGCCCCAGTGTCTCTCAAACCAGTAGAAGGCTGTCCATTCAGGAGGACACTTCTCAAAAATCTATGGGTGTTCTGTGGGATAGTCGGCAGTACTTCCGCGTACTGGTCCCAGGCCCCAAGGGACACTAAGGAAATCTCTACAGGAGCACCAAATATGATCCCTGTAGAGGAGGGGAGGACAGTGGCCTCCACCTCAGACATGGGATAAGGATAGGTCAGGCTGACAGCCTGTACTCCAAGTACCTTACCTTTACACTTGGAGTCACCCCTCTTGTGATCCAGAGCCCCACAATCCCAACAAGTGCCGGGAGTGCGGGGTACGGTACTGGAACCACTGGGAGCCTGCGTTGCAGCAGGTGGACCACTACTCTTATTCCCACCCACAGATGACTTATCCCCACTAGATTTTTAGGGTTTTAGGAGAGGAGGGTTTAGATTTACTTGACTGTGACTGTTTTGGGACTCCTCAGCTTTCTGAGAGGCCTCCTTTTCTTTGTCCTTGTCCTACCCACTGGAGTCCTTAGGGGACACCCGGTGGGAGACCCACCTGTCAGCCAGCCTAGCCAGCTTAAAGGGATCTAAAATGTTCTGGTCAGCAACATACTGACGCAGCTCCGGTGAACAGGCTTCAGAAAAATGCTCCAGAAACAACAGGTGGGACAATTCAACAAAAGTTTTCAACTTGTAACCATCAATCCACCCCATCATGTTCATGTGTGCAGCACTCACCCAGTCAAACCAAGAAACATTCTCTCTTTTCTTAAAATCCCTGAACCTTTTAAGGTATTGGGTAGGTAGGTGTCTTGTCAAACTTGGCAATCAAAGCAGATTTCATACACTCATAATGACCCCTTTCTTCCACACTCAGCTTCAGAATACAGTCATACCCAGTCTGAGGCACTCTGCTTAACAAACACTTAGCCCAATCTCTTTTGTCAACATCATGAATTGCATAAACCATTTCAAACGCTTCAATACATTGGAGGATATCAGAACCCTCCACAAACACACCAACCAAGTCTTTCATAAATTTAGTTGCTGGGGACCTGACACTCTCTCTGGGTTTCGCTGAAGTCTCCACTCTAGCTTTCTCTAGCTGGATTCTCTGACATTCAGTGTCCTGGTTCTTCTGTTCAAGGTCCTTATTTTTTAGCTCCACTTGTTGAGCCAACTCCTCCTTCTTAAGCTCAGCATCTATTTCCAACTTGCGATATTCAAAGGCCAATTTCATCCTTAATAACTCAAGCTCCAAGGAATTGCTGGGGTTCAGAACAGAGGCAGCAGGAATTGTGGCATTCCCAGAAACAGATTCAGTAGAACCCCCAGGGGCAGAGTCCTCATTGGTTGCATTCCCCCCCTCATCAAGAGTTTCACCATCAGTCTGGCAGTCCACCAGGGCAGCTATCAGCTCCGCCCTAGACTTATCCACAAAGTCTAACTCCCTGGCTTCACAAGCACTCTGGAGAGACTCTAAACTCATCCTAGTCAATTTACCATTTGCAATAGACTCCATTTCTTGTAAAGCAGTTATTTTGTACACAACCAAACCTTAATTTAATAAAGTGCAGATATTTTGTAAGTGGCATGGTTATACACTGATTCTTAAAACCATAAGCATCCCACCGCTGCCACCAGTGTGAAGATACTGGTGCGGGGTGCCTGTACTTCCGCTCTCTATATGGTAGAGGAGAGGCACAGAGGACCCCAGCCAAGATTCTCAATAAGGTAGCAATGGACGAGCAATCAAGGCCTAGCTTCTTGGGAGGTGATGCAGGCTGGTTCTTAAGTACAGTGTTGTCCCCGAACCCCCACAAAGGAATGACCACATAGTATATTTCTGAAAACACAGTCTTTATATAATTAATATTCAAAGGTATGTACACGATCACAATAACGCACGTTGTACTCGGAAATCAACAATGATAAATATATACAATCCTAAAGTGGTACCACCAATGTTATCAAATCTGATTAAAGTGCATCAACTGTATGGTTAAAATGTCATACAGATCAATAACGAGGAAACCAGCAATAGAGATAGGAAGGAACGTAAGATGGTTGAAACAATAGGCAGAATGCTGACCCCTACCACTAGGCACAGTTCTGTGTGGAGATCCCCCCACCTGGGCAACCTGAAAAATAAAGATATATAGCACAAGCCCAATCCATATATTGTTCAATAGCCTTATGTCCTCCTATTAAGGTTTTACTCCCCCAATGTACCTGGTGGAGTAGAGTTCTTTGAAGACGCGTCGAAGGATCCTTCTTCAGTGACTCCCTTTAAAGCAGGAGCCACGGATCGTCGAGAAGCGTCGAAGATGGTGTACTTGTCATTGACGACGGCGATGAGAAGTTCAAGGATGCCGAGACCCCGATGTCGATCCAGGCGGTGCTCGTTAGTGACGTCCTGCGAGGATGAGGTGTGCGGGGCACCTCGGCAATGGCGTCGAGTCGTCAAAGTCTTTGTGGTCTCTTTGTGGTCTCTGGGTGGCGGGAAACCCACCGGCGGATTCTCCTCGGCACATTGGTCGTCCCCGACTTTCTGCGGCGGGACAAAGCGGTTGACGTTGCGGACAAGGGAGTCCTTGGATTCAAATGTTCTTAGGCAAAGGAGCGGGCGGCTCTGGTCGTCGTGGCACAGCGTCAAGTGGTCCCCACGGCTGGGCAACACAACTTGGTCAAGCCTCCAGCGGTTACACAAACCTGCGAACCCTGGTCAACGGCAATGGGGGTGCTTTGCTTCGTTCTCCTCAGCGGTCCCGTCTCGGGTCAGCAGCCTTTCGAGGGTCTGACTTCCAAGGAGCTTCGGCGAAGGTTAGCGGTGCTAGATGGACCCTCGGAGCATGGGAAGAGGGTGCCTTACCAGGTCCTCTCTCAGATCAATCCTTGACGAGTTCAGCAGCTTTTAGAACAGGTCGAAGCAAATGCAACAGAAAGTCTTCGTCTTCCAGCTGGGCATCGAGGATCAGCAGTTCCAGTTACTCTTAAAGTGTAGACACAGCTTCTGAACGCTTCTGAACGCTTCTGAACGCTTCTGAACAATTTCCAGTGGTGAGAGGTCCCCAGATATACTATCTTGTCTCTCATCCACACTGCTGGGTCAAGCCCCACAGCCAATCATACAGAAGGGCATTCATGCAGTCAGTCAGCCAGTCAGGCACACAGTGCATTCAGGCCATCCTCCTCCCTCTCAGACACTCACAACAAGAAATGTGGATTGGGACGAGTACCCAGCCATTCAACACTACACACTGCATTCAGGACAGTTTCAAGCAGGGCTGTCTCAGTCTTTGTCTATCATACCAGAAACCAGACAACCACAAAAAGAAGTGCATATTGGTCACACACTCCATTGACCCAGGTCCCACCCACAGGAGGTACCCACAACATACAGTCACTGGGAAGGCTCCAGCTAGTCTGGCCGGGCCTTCACAACAACACCATATATGGAACGTCCACCCAACAGCCGGTCAGGGGGAAGGGACAGAGTGAGGGCTTCCCAGGACTTTGGGAAAACAAGGTAATAGATAATAGAAAGCAAGTGGCCACAGGGGCCATCTTGTTTTCCATCAGGAATCAATTGATTCCAATGGCAGGGCCTGGGTATCCCAAAATGGAGGACACACAGAGCACCTGTCAAATTCAGCATGGAGCTGCCATCAGCCATACCCTGCTCTGCGGGCCACCCACAGGTGCCCAGAAACATAAACTAGGGGCACAGGATTGTACCCCCACCCATGGGTGCCGTAAGGGTATCCCACGGGTCTGTTCACCAAACCAAAAGAGAGAGAGCTGCACCGCGAGGAGTACCAAATGAACTCCTGCGTGGTAAATATGACAGAACACACGATAAAAAGGCAGTAAAGGACAAGGATACGGAGGCCCTGTCCCTCTGATGCATTTCCAGCATCACAAGCAGCATGGCATGGTGTCTTCATGTCTGTTACATTTCGAGCTATGGTTGCTTAGCAAGCATAGCTCATCCGGAGCTGAGGCAGGGCAGAGCAGAGCTCTGAGAGCAGCAGCAGCCATCCACACTGAGGCATGTGGGATTCCTCTCTGGGCTGAGCAGACCCAAAGCATAAGTAATGAACTCCACAATGTATAGCCTTTCTTATGCATGATGGTCCACAATAAAGCAGCACACTTTGAAATTGTGTTCATACCCATAAGGTGTAATAGCTTGATATGCTAAAAAGTAAAGTTTGCTTGATTTATTGGTGAAAGAAAGCAAAAGGAAAGTGTGCAAGTAGGTTGGTTGCACACAGAGCCCCTGGTCTTGTAGCAGAATTGATTTTGCTGCAGTCAAGAGGGCCAGCGCTGAGCAGCTTCTGTTCACAGCCCTGATTTATTGGTGAAAGAAAGAAAAAGTAAAGTGTGCAAGTAAGTTGGTTGCGCACAGAACCCCTGGACTTGTAGCAGAATATCTTTTGCTGAGCAGCTCTGGTCCACAGCCCTGATTTACTGGTGAAAGAAAGAAAAAGTAAAGTGTACAAGTAGGTTGGTTGCATATGAAGGCCCTGGTCTTGTAGCAGAATTTATTTTGCTGCAGCCAAGAGGCCCAGTGTTGAGCAGCTTCTGTTCACAGCCCTGATGTATTGGTGAAAGAAAGAAAAAGTAAAGTGTGCGAGTAGGTTGGTTGTACACGGAGCCCCTGGTCTTGTAGCAGAATTTCTTTTGCTACAGTCAAGAGACCAGCGCTAACCAGTTCCGGTCCACAGCCCTGATTTATCGGTGAAAGAAAGAAAAAGTAAAGTGTGCAAGTAGGTTGGTTGCACACAGAGCCCCTGGTCTTGTAGAAGAATTGCTTCTGCTGCAGTCAAGAGGGCCAGCGCTGAGCAGCTCGGGTCCACAGCCCTGATTTATTGGTGATAGAAAGAAAAAGTAAAGTGTGTGAGTAGATTGGTTGCACACAGAGCCCCTGGTCTTGTAGCAGAATTTATTTTTCTGCAGTCAAGAGACCAGCGCTAACCAGCTCCAGTCCACAGCCCTGATTTATTAGTGAAAGAAAGAAAAAGTAAAGTGTGCAAGTAGGTTGGTTGCACACAGAGCCCCTGGTCTTGTAGCAGAATTGCTTTTGCTGCAGTCAAGAGGGCCAGCGCTGAGCAGCTCGGGTCCACAGCCCTGATTTATTGGTGAAAGAAAGACAAAGTAAAGTGTGTGAGTAGGTTGGTTGCACACAGAGCCCCTGGTCTTGTAGCAGAATGTCTTTTACTGCAGTAAAGAGGGCCAACGCTTAGCAGCTGTGGTCCACAGCCCTGATTTATTGGTAAAAGAAAGGAAAAGTAAAGTGTGTGAGTAGGTTGGTTGCACACAGAGCCCTTGGCCTTCTAGCAGAATTTATATTGCTGCAGTCAAGAGGGCCAGCACTGAGCAGCTGGGGTCCACAGCCCTGATTTATTGGTGACCGAAAGAAAAAGTAAAGTGTGTGAGTAGGTTGGTTGCACACAGAGCCCCTGGTCTTGTAGCAGAATCTCTTTTGCTCCAGTCAAGAGGGCCAACGCTGAACAGCTCTGGTATACAACCTGATTTATTGCTGATAGAAAGAGAAAGTAAAGTGTGTGAGTAAGTTGGTTGCACATGGTGCCCCTGGTCTTGTAGCAGAATTTCTCTTGCTGCAGTCAAGAGGGCCAGCACTGAGCAGCTCGGGTCCACAGCCCTGATTTATTGGTGAAAGAAAGACACAGTAAAGTGTGTGAGTGGGTTGGTTGCACACAGAGCCCCTGGTCCTGTAGCAGAATTTCTTTTGCTGCAGTCAAGAGGGCCAGCGCAGAGCAGCTCTGGTCAACAGCCCTGATTTATTGGTGAAAGAAAGAAAAAGTAAAGTGTCCAAGTAGGTTGGTTGCACACAGACCCCCTGGTCTTGTAGCAGAATTTCTCCTGCTGCAGTCAAGAGGGCCAGTGCTGAGCAGCTCCGGTCCACATCCCTAATTTATTGGTGAAAGGAAGAAAAAGTAAAGTGTGCTTGTAGGTTGCTTGCACACAGAAAACCTTGTCTTGTAGCAGAATTTATTTAGCTGCATTCAAGAGGGCCAGCGCTGAGCAGCTGTGGTCCACAGCCCTGATTTATTGGTGAAAGAAAGAAAAAGTAAAGTTTGTGAGTAGGTTGGTTGCACACAGAGCCCTTGGTCTTCTAGCAGAATTTCTTTTGCTGTAGTTGAGAGGGCCAGCACTGAGCAGCTGGGGTCCACAGCCCTGATTTATTGGTGAAAGAAAGAAAAAGTTAAGTGTGCGAGTAGGTTGGTGGCACACAGAGCCCCTGGTCTTGTAGCAGAATTTCTTTTGCTGCAGTCAAGAGGGCCAGGGCTGAGCAGCTCAAGACCACAGCCCTGATGTATTGGTGAAAGCATCCACTGGAGGGGAGAAGTGCACAGGCGCCTAATCCCAGACTTGTGCACCCCATGATATCAGGTGGTGCTGTGCCAGCGAAGGAAGAGCAACTGTATAAGAACACGTGTTCTCTGGTGAAATATTTCTCCCCCACCCTATACTGGATTTCGCTGATCCCTACACTTGCCTATCCACCCCTGTCCCCCCATGATGTGATTTTGCTCTCTAGTCATGTTAAAGTAACAGGTAGTATCCACATGCAGAGGGGATTTATCATTTGGGTTCATACACTTCTATGATAATATGGGCCTTGACACACTGCCACATATGACAATTTATTCTAGAATTAAATGCGTGTCATATTACATCGATATTGTAACCATATTTTTCTTAGTGCACTGAGGGATAATGCTGTATGATGCCACTTCTGGTGATGTCACATGGGGGTTGGGTCAAATGACATCACTTCCTGTGGTGTCATTTTGGAGCGGGGCATGTGATGTCACTTCCGCTACCATTGCCATTTTGGTGAAATGACGTCCCTGTCTCCCCTCCCCTCTGGTCTCTTTTTCCTTCCTTCCCTGCACCTCTAATCCACTTACTTGATTGATCGAGGCAGTGCTGCTCCAATCTCCAGGATCACCATGGAAATGGAAGATGGGCTCTGTATAGAGCCCTGCCTTCCAGCTCTACGGCGTCCATTTTAGGAGAGTATTTTGCATCAATGAACGGGACATCGCAGGTTTGTTCGCTCACGGAGCTTGGGCCTACAACAGATTTGGTATTATTGCTATAATAGCAGTGACAGCTCCAAAAACTTTGGTCAAGTAGGTTTAGGTCTCCATCTTACATTTTGTTCAGACCACTGTGTTTTTTTCTTTTAGACTCTTGCTCTGTACACCCCTTCTGTCAAAAGTATAACTATATTTCCCATAGGGTAATTCTTGCATAACTGGCATTATAGTACAAAATGCAATTGGGAATGAAAGTGCATCGCACAAATAACCAGGGTTATTTTAGGAATAACCCGGTTATTTGTAATATATCACATAATCAGGGTTATACTAATGACGGTTATGGGAATATGTTATTATTTTTTAAAGCGAGATACACACACAATAAAAGTGGAATTTTACATCTACAGTGATGGGGGCGAGGGGGATAATGGATGTGGCTGAAGACTATGTTACTGGGTTACTTTAATGAACCAAATGGTGAAATATGGAAAGTGGACACAATTGGAGGCCGTCCCTATTGCCCAAAGCCCAAGGCCATGGCTAGTGGTCCCCAACGAAACCTATTGGGGCAACATGTCAAATTGTGTGGTTGACTGTGATATCCGTCAGAATGGTGTTTAAGGAGTGTGGAGAGCTGTATTGGTGTATCTGTGGTTGGGTGTCGTGGTGGTTAGGAAAATTGAGTGTAGACATGTGTATTCAGTTGGCATATGTTCCATTGTGTAACTAATGTTGTTTTGCTTCTGGAGTTGTGCCAAGATGTGTTGTTAGGTAAGGGGATGCTACATCAGGTGACACTATGCTATGACACAAATTCAGAGACCAGCGTATCTAGTCATTTGTCTGGGACCTTGCTTCTGACTGCCCACTGACACCTCAGACACTACAGCTGTAGAGCGGCTCAGTCTTGCATGGAATGATGGTACAAAGCAGCTGGATATGCATCATCAACAACCAACTGACAAATCCAACCATCATTCACAGCAATACCTTGCTGGCAGTTACCATCAAAATGTACACTTTATGTTTAAAACCAATCATGTTTTTGACAAATATCACTGGCCCAGCTAGAGGTAAATCTTGACAACGTCGTTTCACTCCCATATTTCTCAAGTAAATGACAAAATAAATACACTCTGTTGTTCTTTCCAGAGCAAAACTATCTAAAATGTCTCCTTTCTCACGTACACAATTGCCTTTGAATGGAGGTGAATTCTGCAGTACAAACTAGCAAGCCACCATCTTCTCGAGTGGATGGGACACTGACAACGGCACTGTACTAATGGAAGGCTGTCTTGGTGTATTGTGCAAGGCCTGCATGGTTGTGGAAATTTCACCCCTTCCTTTTTGATATTATTGAAGTTCTGAAGTGCGCCATAAAATGTACCTTATCAGACTCTGAGCAGATGCCAGCACTCTGCCTGGCAACCCCCCATTTGGCCTTTTCACTAATGAGGAGAACGGTATGCTGGGCTAGTCGCTGTGCAATCACTGCTGCATCAAGTGACATGTGGATTAAGGCAGCAGCGTGGCTGTTTCTTTTCAATGATTCCCCTCCTGTTTAAAGCAATGCTTCTCCCACATAGTCGCAATGTTATTAGCAGAGCTGTTAAAGAGATAGCTTTGTTGCAGCCATTAGGGCGGCCACGCTTTGTACATCGGCACTTATGTAGGCCGGGCTGCGTTACTTCTGTAATCTCCCTCAGTTTATAAATCATTCACTGATGCTTTAACATTTGTTAATTCTTTGAATTATTATTTTTTTTTCATTGTGACTTAGCCAAAACAAAATCTTGACTTTTTACACAAACATAAACACCATCATATCTGAAATTTTAACATTTTAAAGTAATGATTATTTACAGTTCCCTTTCGGAACATGCATAACGCCCATAAATTCATTAGATAAAAGGCACATCAGTTAAAAAACACATATAAAGAAAAAGAAGAACAAAAAAAGGAAACTCCAACTCACACTCCTGGCAGATATAAAATTTCTAAGGTGGGTAGAAGATTTAGTCTAAATCTTAGGTAGTCAGCCATCGTTCTCGGATCTAGCGACTTCCTCAGATAAGTGGACAGAAAACATCTGGGTTTATCAAAAACAGAAAGCAAGGATGATAGTTTACATGCTCTCATCCTCTCTATCGTTCTGATCCAATCCCATCTCAAGTCTCTTTTGTTTTTAGTGGATTTTGCACCAGGATATATACACCAGAATCAGCTTTAGTTAGGATATCATTACATCTATCGCTGAGTGTATTTAATAATCCATTGCCACCCTTCTGAAGCTGTAGGGCCACGTCTTCATAAAGAGACAGTAGAGGAGGTTCAAGGACAAGTCTGTATACTGATACCCATCTCCATTCCACCCAAGCCAAGAGAAATGTTAAGCCCAATTTGCACCAAATGGATACTATAGAGGCCAATCTTGGGAGATTCAGCGTGCTCTTCCTCCAGTTTATCCCAAACAATTTAAAAACTTTGGCTGTTACATTCGACACCAAAGAGCAGGGAGGGTACACTTTACCTGTATAGTATTTTATTAGTGGAATAATTGAAAATGTACAGAATTTATTGTGGATTTTAATCCATTGTGAGCCTAATTTCAAAATCTTGACATCCAAGTTATTAAGTGGAGCCCTTTTTGTCGGAAATGTGTTGATCTTTGAGCCCAAATACGTGATCTCATTTATGATAGGGATGACTTGGTTTTCAATAAAAGGGTCTAGTTCTCCTCTGGGACCATTTAAATATCACTATGCTGGATTTTTCTGGATTTATGGTCAGATGGTTTAATTTTGCAAACTCTGCAAGGGCCTTAAGCAGTCGTTGCAAACCAATGTGTGTAAAATCCAGGATTGTGATATCATCGGCATGAGCTAACCAAGATATTTTTGTTGTTCCCAGTTTGGGACTTGCTAATATTAACTTTTGAAGCCATTGAAAAGTTAAAGAGAAATGGGGCGACTAAGCAGCCTTGGCAAACTCCTCTATTTATCTCAAATTCTTGAGAAAGATCTTCAGCTTTAGACAATCTGACTCAGAGAGTGGAATTGTGATGGAGTTCTATCAAAATTGCCAGCAAATTATCGGCAAGACCCAGCTCTTCAATTTGCCCTAGAGGCGATCTCTGTTACTAGTGTCGAAGGCCTGGGACAAGTCAACCCAGGCTCCAAACAAGGGTCTGCCGTCCTTCTCAAAGCAGCCTGAACTGACCCAGCTGAGAATCAGGCTATTAAGAGAGGTAGATAGTCCTCTCCTAAAGGCAGTTTGAAACTTCCAAATGATTTCTTTAGATTTGGCCCAGCCGTCCAGATCTCTAAGGACAAGGCCAGAGAATATTTTACAGTTCGTGTCCAATTGGGCGGTAATTAGACGCGGCTAGTCGATCACCTCGTTTATATATAGGGATTATAATAGAGCTTTTCCAGGAGTCTGGAATGGTTCTTGTTTCTACTATTTTGTCAAAGAGGCCTTTGAGCACTCTCGCCCATGTGGCAGGATTTGATTTCAGGATTGCGTTAGTGAGGCCATTGGGTCCCGAGGCTCGAGACGCAGATGATTTGATAATTAAAATCATAATATCCTCAATGGAGCAACTGAGAGCCCAGGAAGTTTCAATCTCCATCCTGGGTTCAATATTCTTAGGTTGGGCATAGACTTTAGCAAAATGGTCAACCCAGGACTGTTCCTGGATTATCACATCTTGTGATTGATTTACTTTCATATTTATCAATGCCCAAAAACATTGTGAATTTTTGAGGCATATAGCCTTTAACATTACCTCATAGTATTTCTGGAGCCTCAGGAACCTATAAGACCTCATCCAATTCTTTTAATGGAATGCATTAAAGCATACTATGGTTTTAGGAATGTGGCTAGTGGAATGTACGGAGGTCACAAAGGTGTATATTTGCCTATCTTTTTAATTTGAATTAACCGTACACTTGTATCGGCGTGTTGCATCTCTGTTGCCCCAGAATGATGTGCATGCATTTGCGGAATGGGGAAGTGTGAAGAGTACTGCAGCCTCCTCTATTGCACATATTCTGTTATTTGCAAAGACTAATGGATGCATCACGTGGGAGGTAGGCATTCGTCTATGAGAGGCAAATTATTCCCCATGGAATCCGGTAAATATGAAATCCAAAGGTAAATCAAAAATCTGAAGGAACATCAAAAATCCAGTCCCTCATCCAAAATACAACCACTTCTGATTGCACAGACACGTACAGAGGACATCGTGTCTGGAAGCTTGGAGTAACAAAGGCACCAGTAGAATGTTAAGGCTTCTTCAGTGCACACAGTGGCGTAATACAAAATGTGGGTGCCCACATGCAAGACCTCCCGATGAGTCCCCCCTAAGCTCCGCCACAACATAGTTATATCCCACCCACCAAATTAGACCATGCCTATGCAAATTCTCTCCACTGGTATATCTACTTGGTCACTTTAATTCTTTAAACATTGCTGCCAATTAATGTACAATGTATTTCATCTAATACATAACACAGACAGAATATAATGCAATACTTATGTTATCCTATGACATATACAAACTAAGCAAATATACATATAGAAGTGTTAAAGATAACACACAGCAAGTCTGAGTATAGTGATCAAAGTCAAATATTAAAACATATATGCCTCTGCTTGTCAATAACACAATATAGTCCAGGTATTGTACATTTGGAATTGCAGATTTCCAAAAAGAAAACCATGTTAATGACATCTGTCACAAGCAGTTAACTCTCTTCTTCATTTCTGAAATGTCACTCTTTAGGACTGCTGTGAGGATGAACTATTCTCCTGTCTCCACTACCCTTCTAATCATTCCTGTGATATTCAAGTGGTAACCCTGCATCATTATTTCAAGTGCCTGAAACTGTATGCATAGGAATGCAGGTGCTAACAGTGATATGAATCATGTTAGTAATTGCAGGACCTTTGTTAATAGTGAAGACCAGGTTCTGTCCATGGCTCTGTAGCTCAGCCGGGTCGAGTGAACATTGCCCAACATTTCCTGGGGGGGGGGCATGGGTTCTAGAGCCCGATCTGCTCAATGCTGGTGCACCACTAGTGTGTGGTCAATGGGGAATCTAACTTCTTTAGACATTATTTCTAATGAGACGATTCTGATGATGGTTCAATATTACAAGCGGTTAACTCTCATTCATTTCTGAAACGTCACACTTAAAGACTACTGTGAGAATGACCTGTCTCCTCTTGACCCTGCCCAGACCACAATGCTCTTCTAATCACTCCACTCCCCTTGCCTGCTAGTGCCAACTCCACATCACAATTTAATTTCAAGTGCCTAAAAATGTATCCATATGAATGCAGGTGCTAACAGGGAAATGCTTTATGTTAGCAATTGCAGAGCCTTTGTTAGTAGCGAAGCCCCGGGTCTGTCCACCATGGCTCTGTAGGTCAGCCAGGTCGAGTCCAAAATTTCAGGAGGTGTTTGCTCTAGAGCCTGCTTTGCTCAATCAATCGTGTTGCGCCACTGCTGGCATGTAAAAACAGGGTTCTCAGACTAGAACAGATAAGTAACCGCTACACAAGGACTAATGGATTCGACTTTTCTGAACAATTGCTATATTTCAGGATTCCTACATCAGAGCACTGGCCACCATCCTCTTAACACTCATATTATGGAATTTATTTTTGTTTATTGGGAGTCAACATTTAGGCCCTGATTCATGGAATTATTTGTGTGTAAATGGGGATTTGCATGTGATTCTGCCTGCAAAAATCACCCTTTTACATGCAAATAATTCCATGAATCAGGGCCTTGGTTGCCAGTGGCAAAGCCTGCAGTCTCTGAAGACCCCTCCCCGACAAGCCAAGAATCTGATTATATGTACAGCTGTGCATGATCCCTCAGACAGTAGAGAATTACTTGCTTCCCATGGTATCCTGTGATAATATTGCAGGAGATCATAAAGAATTAATTTATAAAGATGAAAAAATACTGCAAAAACAGAAAAAATATTGAAATAAAGAAAAGGAAATTAAATGATAGGGGTGGGTTTTATGTGTAAAAAAACTGATTTATGTAAACATTGGGATAAGGGGAGGGAGACAAGGAGAATTTTGGAATAGGAGAAGTGAGGAGGGTTTGGGCGGTCATCCCCAAAAATAGGTATTTTTACAATGTGCACTGTAAAAGGCATTTCAATATTTTTTCATGAAATACTTAATACTCTTTGTAATTGTACATCACTGTTATTTCCGGAATAAAATCACAGCAAACCGCTTTCTTTTTGTGTACATAAAGGACAGTGATATAACATCTAGAAATACTGAAGTCCCATAACGCTATAATGCTAAAGTAATGTGTAGTATCACCTGAAATCCCACTGAAAGGTGAATTCAAATGATCGGTTTTCCATAAACCTGCTCATGTTGAGGAGCAGGATTTTGCCTTACCTCCTCTTCTCATCTTTATTGTAGGCAGCAACAAGCATTGTTGCATAGACAAGTCCCCGCAGCAAGCTGAAATTGCATCTTTGTCCAACAGATGTGATGCTTCTTTGGTTTGGCTTACGGTAGCATCAGTGCCTGTTACATCTTCCCTTTTCGATTATTGGCTCTGCCAATATAATGCGTTTTTAAATATTAGCATACAAAAAATGTATTTTTGCTATCCTTTCAAATTCAGTTTGACTTACTGAACACCACATCCGTGGAGCCGGGGGATGGCGTGGGCTCAAACCCATCCAGCAAGCAGCTCCTAACTATACAGCAGTTTGCGTCTCGGGGAGTGTAAAAGCAGGAGAACAAAGTGTGACTGAGCCAAAGCCCCTCCTGTTTCGGCATAATTAACACATCGGCAGACATGTTCTTGGATAACCAAACTTCATACTGAGCCCTCTTCCTGTGAAGCTAAGATCCTTGGTGTCATCTTTCACTCCACCCTCTCCTTCTGACGTCACATCTCTGACGTCTCTAAGAAGTCAACCTATCAGCGGCACCTCCTCAGAGGTATTCTTCCTTTTCTCACTTTCCCCCAGAAGCTCACTGTCTCCAGAGCTCTGGTTCTCTCTAAGCTGAACTATTGCAACAGCCTCTTTCTAAATCTTCATGCCTCTACTCTTCAACCTTTACAACTTATCAAGAACAGGACTTCAAGACTTGTCCTTGGCCACGCAACCTTCCACCTTCATGGCACCTTTGCCGCGGCAGCAGTGCGGGGGGTAGACACAGCAGCACAGCAATACCACAGAGCTGTACCCCAGCAGAGAGGAGCACCCTTCAGCATCTTAGCATTGGCACCCCCCGCACTGTGGGGGTTGCAGGGGCTTCCGCTATGCCACTGATTGTGCTGATAGATTTCCAGTAATCACATATTGTCTGTTCGGAGCCTATGTTATTGTGTAGTCCAAAGAATAGAGACGAACTATCCTCCACTGTACATACAAGTTAAAGGAAGACCTTGTGTAGCCCTGTAGAAAGCCAATCAAAATGATTGGTGTAAATATCAGAGCCCTGATATATAATAAAGATAAAGGCCCTACTGATAGCAAAATACCATTTGCAAGGAAAGAAATCATTTTGTCCCGTGTGTTGCACAATTTTGTTCCACCAATCCACCACCTTCTAACCACCTTCTAACAGTAAGGGCTGAGGCATCGCCCTCCATACTTACTCATCTAATCTTGAGTCTTCAACCTTTGGTTTCCCAGATGTTTTGGACTACAGCTCCCACCATCCCTAGAGATCAGAGTCAATCTGGATAGTAGGATAGTAGGATACATTCTAGCTACTAGACACTGGAACACCTTACCCACCAATATCAAGAATGAAATATCCTACCCACTATTCAAAAAATCATTGAAAACGTGGTTATTCAACCAATATTAAACGCAGCTTAGATCCTGAACCCATCCTGACCAGACCTCCACCCTCCACTTGTATATACACTGTATGCAATACTACCACTGCTCTATTGTGTTATTCTGTTATAATATAAAGATTGTACTTACCCACTGTCTGTAACTAAGCTGTGATACCTGTGGGTCTGGGTGTACAATAAATGTAATAAATAAATGTAATAAATAAATAAATAGGAGGCCTTAGCTGTGTTGATGAGTTGTTGGCAGGTTAATCAGAGTTCCTTGCGGAGCACCAGGTTGGAGGAAGTCCTGGAGATGCACCAGGTCTCTCCTTTTTCCTGATAACTCTTTTGATGAGGTTGACTTCTTGCTTGTAGCAGGGTGCTAATGGTGTCGGTTTGCAGGTGCGCTGTTTCAGAGAGGTGTGTCGGTCAATGGACGCTGAAAGGGTGGTAAGTGCTTCTAGTAGAGAGTCACAGTTCGGTTGGGGGTGTTCAATCCATGTAAGGTGGAGTTTGGTGGGGTATTCCTTGAGGGCTTCAACAGGGAAGTTCTTGAAGGACCTGATGGTTTGTCTGATGGGTTTCTGCTGGGAGTGCTTGACTGCGGTGGTGTGCAGGATGTTGGAAGGCACGGCTAGGTTGTCAGACCAGTGAAGCAGGAGAGGCGAGCTCTAGTGGAGGGAAGACAGTACATTGATGATTATGTCGTGTGTTGGGTCTTTCGTGTGTTGTTTGAGGCGGATAGTGTTGAGAAGACAGAGGAGAGCCTCCATCAGGTTGGTGCCTTGTTGTCTGGGAGGTTGAAGACACTCTGGAAGCTGTTGTTGGTATGCGTGATGGACATAGTGGTGTCCAGGTTGATGAAGTCTCTGATGAAAATGGTATTGGGTCTGGGTGGTCTGTAGATGAGATGGAAGGTGACTGTGTCCATCGGGGAGAGTAGAAAGTGACAGGCAGGAAAGGACGTTAAAGGAGCCAATGTTGTCGACGTAAAGTCTGATGCAGGGCCGCAAGGTCTTGTGTATGACTGCGAGGCCTCTGCCTGTCTTGTTGGGTCGTTCTCTGCATTGGATGCTGTAGCTGCTGGGGACAAGGATGTCTAGGATGTGGGTGGATGTGGGTGTCAACCTTGTCTCAAAGCTGAAGATGATGTCAGAGTTGTGTGTGGTGATGAGGTCAGCAATGTCTCTTGCATGGTTGATAGCTGAGTAGATGTTGGCGCGCATCAACTTCTGAGTTGTGGATGGTGAGGGGTGCTGATGGCCTTTGGGGCTGATGTGGGTGAGGTCCCCTAACCAACAAAGCCTCTTGAGTGGGTTTTGGCTAAGCCACTTCAGGCTGCCTTCCGCCCAACTAACAGCAGTCCTATTCATAGGTGTGGACAACTTGAAGATCCATGTAGACAAGTGACTCATGACCACCCTTGACCCTGTTGATCCGGCTGCTGCCTTTCACAAGGTGGATCATTCCATCCTTCTTCACAGACTTGATAGTATCGGGGTGGTTCATGATGCTCATCACTGGATTACTTATTTTCTGAAATAGTACACATCAGCAGTGGCTTTTCCAACCATTACATCCCAATCAATGATCTCCACTCGCATCAATACTATCCACACTTGTATTCAATAGATGCATCCAGCCACTAATGCAAGCAATGAGAATTCATGGCATAGACATCTTAAACTATGCCGATGACACAAAACTCATTTCAAACTCTCTGATCATCCTATGTCCTCCACTCATTTGAGACAGTGTCTCTTTGAAAGCCATTCATAGATTGATACTAACTTACAGAAGAAAACCCTACTAAATGGTGATCATGGTAGTACATTCACTACCATGACATATATAGCAAGCCACATTTTGGACCCAAGAACTTGACCCAGGCCCTCAACTAGTTAGTAAGGTCAAGATGCTGGGGACAAAGTTGGATCAGTCTTGTTCACTAAATTCCAAATGACATTTATTTAACCCGGCTTCTACTATTTTTGCAAATTGAAATTTAAACTCCTTCTGCTTAATCTCTCATAACAACCCTTAGCTATTGTGACAGTGATCCAATCTAGAGTTCATTGAAGCCTTTCTTCTGGCCCTGTTCATTATATTTCCAAATTGTGGTCAACAAAGCTACGTCCAGAGTCAGAGGTAGAGACCATTTCACTCTTAGGTTGCAAGTTTTGCACTGGCTTCCTGGCATGGCAATGTTAACTTTAAGGTCTCTTGCATTGTTCACCATGCCTTTTATATACTTAGCCCGTGTTGCATACAAGATGTACTAATTTCTTTATATACCATATTGGACCCTTAGTTCATTCAACACCCTCCTCTGTCTTTGTGTTCCAAAATTTAAAAAAAGAGCTCTGGGTCACAGAAGTTCTTTATCAGGTGTGGCAACTGTTCTACAGGAGAATCTCCCATTATCTCTTTGCACCATTACTTTGTTTCGTTCATTCAAGAAAAAGTAGAACACCTCTTTTAACTTCAGATTTTGGAATTTTATTGTACCCTACCTAACACTGTTCACAGCACCCAGTGCCAGGAGGCCATGTGTGGTGTTAGTGTGCTTTACAAATGCAACAAGATAACAAAGCATACATGGATTAATTAATGCAATCTTTCCCCATCCAACTTTGTGCAAAGACTTTTCAGGAAGCTAGTGTTCCACTCTTTGATATCATAGCCATTTGGTTGTCTACTGGGCAGTCAAGCAGAAACAAGGTCAGCAGTGATCAATGCATGGAAAAGACACATGTTTTGCCAAGAGTAATTGAATTGACTTTTAGAGAAAGGCATTGTTAAATAGATTAGTATATACTTACTCTATCTTGGCAATTGACATGTTGTGGGATAGATGCCTGATCACACTTTGGCCAGAAATATCTAAGTTATTAGATGAAGCGGCAGCTAATGTAAAGTAAAATGTAGGACAACTTGGCCTGCAATGCAAAATGCTTTAATGAATTTGGTAAACTGTGAACTATTTATCTTTTGCATATAAAATTGTAAAATTGTTTGTATAAAACAATGTGAAAAGTTATTAAATGGCTATAACACACTTAATAATAAAAAATGATAAATGTCGACAGATGTTGCTTGAACTATAATATAATGGCCACCCCTCCACCAACCCAGAAGGGATTGAAGAGTAATAGTAGTACACATAAAACACTTCTCATTTTGGCAACTGCATTGCCAAGCTATTAATCATGCCTTTATTTTCAGAACAGTTGTGTAAGGGCTGGTAATCGCTCATCGTTCAGGAGTACCAGCTGTAACTCTAGCCCATCTGAATGGCATATAGCAGGCTGCAGTATGGCATGTCAAAGGCCTTTCGACTATACAACCCCATCCCTAAGGAGATGCACTGCAAACACTTTCTAGCATGCATCATATTCAAGGCAGTTTTCATCACTTGCATCACAGTCATATCCAGATTCTAGAGGGCAATGCACAACCAGAAGCCATAACATTGCCAGACTGGAAATAAAGAATCCAAAGAGGGAAAATACTAGGAAACAGACCTTTTCCTGCTACACATCCTGTCTCTGAAGTCACCACACAGAAAAGACTTCCCCCCCTCCTTCTGACACTTCAGGAAGGATCTGAAGACTCTACTCTTCAAAGAATATCTTGACAATCACTGATCGCTCTACTCCAACCATTGAAGTATTTCCGGCCCTCTAGCAATCCCTCCCCACTCACCAAACCCATTCCAAATAGTTCTGCTACCCTGTCCCATTCCTGTAGTGAGCAGGTGTTTCCCCACATGTTGCTTTCTAGCTTGGTGTGTGCATTTTCCGTCCCACACATACAACATGCTTGGGGAATAACTACATTTTGATGGTTTGTCACAATATGTTTTCTGGCACAGTAATACCAATTGCATTAACACTGCTTGTGGTGTGAGTTCCCGGCTGCATAGCATGGGTCTGATATGAACGGATATATTATCACTGGGTGGCAATTGTTGTTGCTGCAAGTGCATTCGACCCATTTATGCCCAGGAGGTAGAGAAAAGGGTCTGACAAAAATAATCATGCCTCAGATAAAACATTTCCTTCTAAGTTAAGGAGGGATAAAACACAACACATCAACATGACCTGCCTGTTTTTGATCTTTTGGAAACTTAAATTAAATGTATTGAAAATCATCAGACATATTTGACATCACTCACAGTGCTGTCTTATCCTGCAATACATATGTCCCTATGACCTGCACAGAATAGCTGGACTTCACAAACTATTTTACTCATCCTCATTTAAGAAAATAATAATACCATATTGTTATATACTGTAATACAAGTGAGATGTTATGTTATGTTATGTTATGTTACCTGAACTTGTAAAGCGCACGGTCGCCCTAGGGCATCATGGAGCTGGTGAGGAAGCTATCAAACAGGAAGCACAGTAAAAGTCAGAGAGCTAAAATAAAGTAGTTTTCAGGGCTTTCCTGAAAGCCAGATGGTTGGAGATAGACTTGAGTGGCAGTGGGAGGGTGTTCCACAGCCTTGCCGCAGCAATGGAAAAGGCTCTGCCACCGAGTCTTTCCCGGTTATACTTAGGAACCACCAAGAGATTGGTGTTCAGGGAACGAAGGTTGCGTTCCGGGATATAACGGACAAATTTGGTTTGAAGAAACTCAGCACCTAGGCCCTGGATTGCTCGGTGGACAATACACAGTGACTTGAACTTAACTCGCTGGGCCACTGGGAGCCAGTGGAGTTGACGAAGCACTGGCGAGATATGAGCTCCATAGGGGGAACCTGTGGCTAGTCTAGCTGCCAGGTTCTGTATACGTTGGAGACGTTGGAGAAGGCCCGTCGGCTGAGCGAGGTATAAGGAATTACAATAGTCCAACCGTGAGAGGACTAATGCAGCTACCACAGGAGGGCGCATAGCCTCTGGGATCATAGGAAGGACCCTCTTAAGTATCCTAATCTGGTGGTGGGCGGATTGGCAGACCGTAGAGACCTGATTTGTCATGGACAGGGAGGTGGAAAGAATGACTCCTAAGTTTTTTACTTTGTCCACTGGACAGGGCAAGGGGCCCAGTGAGGTAGGCCAAAAAGCAGGGGTCCATAATGACGGGCAGGGAGGGCAACCCACCAACATCACCTCAGTCTTGTCGCCATTAAGCTTGAGCCAATTGTGGTCCATCCAGACACCGACTGATGTCAAGCAGTCATGAAGAGAAGCTGAGACCTTGATATGATCCTGATCCAAACGGATCAGGATTTGGGTATCATCCGCGTAGGAATAGCAATTAAGTCCATACGAGCGGATAAGGCAGACCAGCGCCCATATGTAGATATTGAATAGGATAGGAGAAAGAGAGGATCCCTGGGGGACACCACAGGTGAGGGCACAAGGGACAGAGAGAAAAGGGGGCATAGCAAGGGTCTGAGTGCGGTCTGCAAGAAAAGAGGTGAACCAAGCCAGGACTGATCCAGAGATCCCGATTTGTGCTAGACGTGAGAGAAGAATAGGATGGTCCACCGTATCAAATGCGGCGGACAGATCCAGCAGAATCAAAGCTCCAACACCACCTGCGTCCGCGAGTCTGGACATGTCATCTTGCACTGAGACAAGCACACTCTCTGTTCCTCTTCCTGGCCTAAAACCTGCCTGGGCAGGATTAAAGATCTTAGAAGATTCCAGAAAGGAGGAGAGAAGGGGCGTGACCAGTGATTCCAAGAGTTTAGACAAGAACGGGAGCAGGGATATGGGGCGAAAATTAGAGGGGATAGTAGGATCAAGAGACGGCTTCTTAAGCAGGGGAATAACCCTAGCAGATTTAAGTTCCGGCGGAACCAGACCAGACTGGCATGAATTGTTTATAGCCGCTGTGACGTCAAACAGAATGTCTGGGGCAATAGTCTTCATCATACTTGCCGGAATAGCATCCTCTGGAGAAGAGGATTTAATTTTAAGAATCGCTGCTAGAACCTCTGCCTCAGTGAATAGAGGAAAGGTGGACCAGCTGGCAGGGGGGTCAGTGAGGGTGAGTGGCACAAAGTTAGTAGTGCCGGAAGATTGCATAGCGAGAGATTTGGCGATGTTAGATCGTATCACATCGATTTTCGTAATAAAAAACGATGCTAGGTCATTGCATAGCTTTTGCGATGGTTTAACCATCGAGGTAAGGGGTTCAGAGGAGGAGAGTGATTGAACAATAGAAAATAGTGTTTTAGGTTTACATAGAGCACTTTCAATTTGTTGGGCGAAAAAAGTGGCTTTAGCCAGCTTGACATTGGCTAGGTAAGTGTAAAGGCTGAGCTTGTATAAGTCTTTAAGCAAAGGGTCGTAACTAGCTCGCCATTTGCGTTCGGCTTGTCTAAGTAGCAGGCGGGCGTTTTTTAGCTGATCAGTAAACCAGGGCTGAGAGAGTAATCTCCGACTCTGGGTAAGTTTAGGTGGAGCGAGAACATTGGCGGCAGATAGCAGCGATGTTGAGAGCGTGGATAGAGATACAGGTCCCAAGGAGGTGCACTTAGAGACGATACAGGCCCCAAGTGCCTTGGGATCAACTGACCGCCAGGAGCGGAGTAACGTCTTGGGAGGGAGAGCTTTACAGATAGGAGTGACTAGAATAAACGGGCATGAAATCAGATGGTGATCAGACCAAGTCACTGGCTCAATAAGGCCAGGGCCGAGAAGAGCATCGTTGGCAAATACCATGTCTAGAGTATTTCCATGCAGGTGGGTGGGTGCTTGGATCAAAGAACAGAAATGAAGATCAGAGAGGCTATCCAAAAGCAAGTTTAGTTCATCTGATCTTGGGGGGTTAAAATGCAGATTAAAATCACCTAATACCACGAGATTGGTATGCTGCAGGTTTAGAGCGGCAATAAGGTCAGCTAAGTCCTTCCCAAAAGTTCCCATAGGGCCTGGGGGGCGGTAGATAAGTAGAAGGTGGGTGACACATGATGTCGATAACACACATCGACAAAGGAGGGCTTCCATATGTATATCGAAATGCACACCAGTTTCCTTCTGCTTCCAAGCACTTATATAATAGTTTGTGTATCCATGTGGAAGCAGTGTGATTTAGAAAATAAATGTAGTTTAGTACATACATGCTAGTCTCCGCTGGGAGTGCGACATATAACCTATCTCTGAAGTTCTAGCACATAAGCCTTTGATATACCGGACCACACTATGGAACGCACCAGGACTTGCCAAATACAGAGACACGTTAATAGATTTGCAGAACGTCTCTGGTTGAGGTTCTCTCCCTCGGCTATAGTTCATTCGCAAAGCGTTGGAGGACCAGTACCTGACTGCATTTTGGTCTAATGCTGCAGGGTTACTACCCAGTTTAAGAGAAAGGGTTAAAATTAAGTGCAAAGAGGCGACTAGTACAAATACGAAAATGGCATGTGCCGGGTTGTCAACAGGATCTTTGTATTTACTGTTGAAGCAGAAGGAGGGTTTTGAGCCCTACTTAGATTGCGTGGCACCCGGTTATGCCCAAGCCCAATACCTTCAATTGTGTACTAACACCTTGAAGGTGGCTATCTTCACGGCAAAATGGGCCATTCTTCCGGTAGCCCAATGTAAAGTGTGTGACAACCCAGAAGAATCAATTAGACATCTCCTTTTGTTTTGCCCAGGATTTTCGGGCCTGAGGAAATGTTATTTGGCAAGAAACAGAACTGTGTATTACTACCCAGTAGGCCCAAATGCACTCCTGATTGGGTACAGGACCCAATGTTGATTTGTGAATGTTTGAATATGGCTTTAGCCTATAACGGCTAAATTTGTATTTGTACATAAATTCAAATTCTTGCTGAATATCAAAGGATATTTTATAAGCTTTACTGAACAGTGTAGCTCATTCAATAGAACCAGTCCCCAACACAAATGTTAGAGACTCTCTTCCCTTTAATTCTCTAATTTTAAACAAAATTAATATAATAAACAACAGATAGCAGATATCAACATGATTCTTCTTTTTGTAACAAAATATCAAAACATCAAACAAGAAGTGAACATAGGAATACAATTGCCTCTTAGAGCGGATAACTCCCTCCAGGAAAACCCTTCAAGGTTGTAACAAGTAACCAACGCGTTTCGGATCAAAGATCCATCTTCACGGTAGGGGCTTCTCTGTTCCTATACATGGTGAGCTATGAAAAGTAGCAATTTCCTTAATTCAGATCCTGTGGGAAATTCAAACGAACATTCATTGTAATAATTGTTTAAATAGAGAGAGGCTAAAAGTAGGGTAAGGGGAGGCTAATGGTACTAACCTATCTCAGCAGGCTGGTAAGGTCCAGAAAATGACCTATCAATGGAACAAGAGAGGACAAAATAGCCAAGGTAAGCATTTTTAGTAATGTAAAAAACTACTCACTCAGAAGTAGCAAAATGTTATGGGAAGTGACATCCCTGCACTCACCCAGTCTTCTGGTGAAGATCACTGGAGACTGGGATGCGGCCACGCACAGTACAGCAGAAACCCTAAAGTAAATACGTGATACTCATATTTAGGGACATGAAGAATCACAAAACATTAAACATTATCTCCATTCAATCTAATGCATTTAAAATCGGACGGCGGACAGTAGTCCATAGAACGCTTGATCGTGAAATCTAGAGCCTCACAAGCAACGTATATCTCTCATGAGGGCGGCGCACATGGAGAAAGCGCGTGCACAGCCCCATCGGTCTTGATTCCCAAAGGGGACTGAACAAGGACTCACCGAGTTGTGGAGTTTCTCCTCCCGCGCCGACTGCTAGACTGAAAGCAGCGCGGCTACGGGTAGCGTCCTAAATTGACCTGGCAACCCTGTGCATGCGCACTGGGGTGGCCGGGCGGAAGCCATCTTGGTGTGGGCTTACGGCCGTAACATAGATTGTCATGGGATTAAGAATGCGTGGGAACATCCAATCTGTTAACAATCTCGATGAGCTCAACTAGTGGGGATAATGACCTGGTATACTGTGTGTATATTAATAGAAGGAATGGAAAGTGACAGATGCGCGTGGGGGCACAACCGCGGTTCAAGGGAATCTGCGGGGTGCCCCCACGATGCATCAATTATGTATTCATTCATAAGGGCTTCTGGAGGGTTGCGCACAGGCCATATCACAAAGATGTGCAGTGCTGGTACATTGGTTGCATGTGTCACTTCATTGGTATACAATCAATTACAGATCACAAGGTACATACATGACGAATTATTTTACCCTGCATTGATTCCACCTGGCTAGTGACCTGGCGTCTTGCCAAGTAACATAACTAGACAAGGCCATATCTTGAGCACAGTGTAACACTTATCAGGAATTGAGCAAGGTCAAGTCGAAATTCGAACCCTCAGATTCTCAAATTCACAGAGCAACAGTTCAAACGGTTATGATTTACATTGGTGCAGTCAGAAGCATAATTTGAATAATGTGGTACATATTCCAAAGTCACACAAAACACATTAGGTCAAACTCAGTGTTCATGCCTCGAGGGCTTAATGAGTCCAAAAGTTCGATCCATAGGATCTCCCGCTGTGACAATTTACGTTGTACATCGCCCCCCTGCTTCCTGCCGTTACATGCTCTAAGATGACACATTTTTGCTGGGCAACGGTGTGCCGTGCTTCTACAAAGTGCACTGCAACCGGTGATTTCTGATTTTTTTGTCTGAATATTGGACTTGTGCTCAGTCCATCTCGTTTTCGCCTTCCTGGTTGTCATGCCAACCTAGTAAAGTCCACATGGGCATTTCAAAGCGTATATTACATTCTGGGCGGCACAAGTACAGGAGTGTTTTAGTAGTACAGGTTTCCCTGAATGGGGATGTGAGATGAAGTTGCCCCTAATGATATTACTGCAATGTTGGCAGTTGTGGCACGGGAGTGTTTCTTTAAATTGAGTTGATGTCACTGGGGATGGAATCTCTGCCTTCACTAGGCTCTTACGTAGAGATTTGCTGTTTCTGTATGCAAACGTCGGAAGATCAGGGAACAAGTGTTGTAATTGTGGGTCCAACTGTAGCATTGGTCAATGTTTTTTTATTGCCCTCTTGATTCTCATACTTTGTACTGAGTATGTGGTAACATACACTAGTTGTTCCCTAGACTTCGGTGGTTTAGGTACAAGCAGAGTCTGTCGATATATGATATTTGGTGCCACTTTTTAATTTGAGGGGAATTAGACTGCTGCAGCAGAGGCATTCTGTAAAAGCATCAACAATTTAAATGTAGTCTATTTTATCTTGCAGTTTCGTCACAAGTCTTGGTTAAGAAGATCAAAGTTTGTAAGCTAACCTGTGATAAACTTCACCAGCAATGTGAGATATATTTGTAGCACCCATTGATGTTGATCTGCAGGTTTTATATGAATTTTAAACTTGTTCTATCTGTGCTTTAGAGGATTATGAATTCTAGTCTGTTCCTAGGCTGTGCTGGTAATATATGTACTTTCATCAATATAACAATTTGTTTTAAATGTGTTCTATTTTATATTGTGATGTAATATTGCTTTGATGTTGTTTAAAGCCGAATAAAGTTATGCCTGATTCTTTATGTTAGCATAGTTTTGGTTTGATGATCGAACACCAATCATGCACTAAGTACAATAGTTATTTTCTCTGTATTTATCCTGCCATAAAAACATCAATCCAACATGAAATAATAACAGATATATAGGTAATGCATACATGGGACTGTACATGACAACAGATAATAAATAACGTATAGAAAAAAGTGCTATGATACTTTCACAGAAATGTAAAAAAAAAGTGTTTCCAATGTGTAAATTATAAATTAGGTGGTGATCCTATTTGGTTCTAGCCTACTTCAGGACTTAGACAATGTAAAGGTCATATTTGATATTGATTTAACGATTCTAAAGAAAATCATTGCAGTGTTACGAAATGGAATTTTTTATTTTAATTTTACAGAATTGTAAGCGGTTTGGAGGGGGCCTGCTAGTGCAAATAGAGAGCCAAATCCTCATGGGGTTCCTAGAGCTATTAAACGGCATGCATGAGTTCTCTGAGGATTACTGTAAATAAACGAGGAATCACTTTTCGGGAGGCTACTGGCTTGATTAGAAAGGGAATTTAGCTGATTTGAGTGTAAGAGGCATTCTGCTCAGGCAAGGATTCCTCAGTGTTCTAAAAACGAAAATGTGCATAATAGGTATTTAGGCATGTGCGTGCAGTGCTATTTGCATTGAAGCTGGATGGTGAGAGGCTGGCTCATATCTAGCAGTGACCTTTTTGGAATGGGCAGCTTGCTCAGAAACCAGGTGGTTCGGGTGTGGCCATCATCTAAAATGGGGACTGTATCTAGCAACACAGGGCATGATTTACAAAATAAACTTTAAATGGAATTGCTCCATTGTAAAATGCATTTTTAAATCATACCTAGCCTGTACGTGGTAGACATGTGGAACTCATATGTACATTTTTATACTGACGAAGTGTTTAGTAACCAAAGTAACAATGACCACAAGCCAAAAATGCAAACTTAATATCGCGCAAGTTGAGAATGCTGCATTGTAATGGTGGAACGGCGAGAACAATGAAAATAAAGTCTGGGTTTTATGCAACTTTACACCAGGTATCAGAGTACTAGGGCAGCCTTTTAATGGCAGCCAAGTTGCATCTGGGAAAGTCAAACTATATTACCACACCAAAGTACAATTACGACAAGGACCAATAAGATATCATAGGTCCTCATTTTTCTCCCGAATGTAATTTGCCCGAAGAGGACGATTTACCTCTGCACGTAAGTGTAAGCATGTCTATGTCCAATTTTCATCATTTTTCTTGGGAAGTGTAAAAGAGCAGTGTAAAGAGACGTTGGAAGTCAGTGCAAATAGAGTAGGACTACCTGTCATGTGTGCATGACAGGCATCGTTTATAATGATTCCTCATGGAATCTGCATGCTTTTTGCTACAAAAAGCAGGCGTATTTTATTGGAAATCAATCGTTTTATGCAAACATGAACATGTCATGAAAATGTTATGCTAGCGTGACACCAAGTTGTTTTTGAAGGCAAAGTGTAAAAGGGAGGTGGAAACATACCTCATGTTCTGCCATCGCCCTCTGCCTTCAAAAACAATGAAAATGACCTTAAGAAAAATGGAGGCGTTAAGAAAGCCATAATACTTGTTGTATACTGTCACTCTGTTACTCTGTTTCAGAATGTTTAATTTATTTAGAAATTGTACTGCTTGTAGCTTAATTTCATTTATTTGCTATTGTATTTATTAGGCAGTTGTGGATTGGTTTACTTAGGGGAAAAAGTTTGTTTGAAAACCCACTTTTGACTGATTTCAAACTCTGCTGGCACTAGGGACTAATTCTCCCATCTTTACCAGCGTATTTACATGGGGTACCTGATTCCTAGTGTCCTCCAGATTTGATTCTCCTTTCCGGGCTAGAACTACATTTCCTATCACCCTTGTAGTCCCGGCATGCCTATTTTCTATTGGTCAGGTGGTTCAGCGCTGGCGCGTCAGGGACTAGCAAGTCTGTGCAAGTCCGCGCTGATGCAGGTACACAGGTTTCCCGGTCTCAGTGATTCTATTACCTTGTGTTTCCTGGAACGTCCCTTCCGTTAGGTAAATCATTTCACTTATAATTTCGCCATGGGACGGCATTCAGAGCTAATCCTGCTTTTACAAACCCAAAAGCTTCAAAGGGAGGCAGTGGTAAAATGTTTTACAGAGGAGTGCAGCGACAACTACACATCACTGCCCTCTACCTTAAGAGCGCAGAATACACAAACATGCCAACCAGCCGCTCCGATAATTAGTACACTGGGTCAACATTAGCAGATGACCCAAGCACTCAGGTGAGGAGTGATATTATGGAAACAAGAGTGCCAGAGAGGAGCAATCTCTAAGTTTGGTGTTTTTAAAATACTACTATTTAAAAACCTCTGATGTCTTCATTGTTTTCGCACCCGTCTTCTGAACAGGAGTTTGTTCTTTCACACATTTGTAGCTACTGTCTCATCATTCCAGCCTAGAGCGGCCTTGGCTTCTTCTGGCTCATCCAGCCTCGCCCTTCTTGATTCACCTCTGTAATTCAGTTGCTTTTCTGCTGCAACATACTGGAAAAGCCTTCCTTTCAAGGTCCAGCTCTTTCAAAATGCATAGTGGAATCGTCTATAGTTCACTCACTCTTATATATATATATATATATTCAATAAAACAACTTTGTTAAAGGGACGTTATGGTTCAGTTGTGCTACTAAAAACCTGTGAAATTCAGTTAAAAAAACGTTGTTAAAGGGACATTATGGTTCCAAGTACAACCGAAAAACCCTTGAAATTCGCCAGTTATGGTCAGCTAAGCAACCATAACTGCTAAAACTAACACCCAGGACATCAAAGATGACATCAGAAATATCATTGATGACATCACTGATGACATCACATGTCTAGGCCCTTCGGTTTTTTGACTGAATTTCACAGGTTTTTAGTAGCACAACTGAACCATAACATCCCTTTAACAAAGTTTTTTGACTGAATTTCACAGGTTTTTTAGTAGCAAAACTTAACCATAACGTGGTTGCATGGTACACCCAAAAAATAAATACTAAAATTTAAAAGTACATCCGCTGAAGTACCAAACAATGTGTGTGTGTGTTGCCGCAGAACTTTTCACAAAAGTAACACAACAATTATACACGTAACATACAAAATAGAAGACAATGAAGATTCCAGGTGGTTTGAATTAGCTCTCTACCTTTTAGCAGAAAACAAATACGAAATAAGTGAACCTGTAATATGTTGCAGTTAATGCACTACAAAACTTGACAACAACCAAACTCCTTCACGTGCTATCACAAACAACTTGGAATTATTCCCACTACCAAAACCCCTGCAACAACTCAATTTGTATGAGAACATCATAATTCAAATAGTACACCCATTTCAAGCAATAATACACCTTCAACCAAAACAGAAAAATTACCTCCCTCTGAATTGGTGAAAGGCATTTGTGGCAAAGTAGTTTATTTGCCATTAGATCTCACAGAAAATGTGCACACTCTAGGAGTGCAACATCCAATAGAGCATTATTTAATTGTCTTAGTAAATGGTGTACCAACAAAAGACAAAAAAAAATGGCAACAACTCGTGGACTTACATAAAGTTAGACAAGCCTTGCAATATCTGAAAGGCAATAATGAATACTACAAAGACATACATATTGAAGAAAGCTTAAGGGAAACAACTGAAATAATTCAAGAATCATCAGAAACTGGTCAATTTGAACTTCTGGATCTTGCTGCAGTAGCCACTCTTTTGGACCATTATACAATTAATTCATTGCACTCTAATGAGAGCATATATGATGCACTAGAAACTTACCAAATGCGACAAACCAAAGGTTCACCAATGAACATATGGGGAAAAAGTATAGAAACACGTGCTTTTCCACTACTATTTCCTACTGGCAAAAGAGGAAGATACGATGATAGACAAACTCAGATAACAGCATCAGAATACCGCTCATTACAAATGTATTCTGAAGATCCCAGATTTAGACAAAATGTGGAATACATATACCACCTACTCTTTGAAAGTGAACTAGCAACCCTATGTAACGGAGTTGCCCACATATTGAAACCTGGAACCCACTTTCAAAATATGTCAGCTACGCAATTAATACAAAAAGTACAAGAAAAAGATGACATTTTACAATTAAGCATAACTAATATGTTTGCAAACATGCGTGGTACGAAAGAATACTGGTTCCGATGTCACAGAGATGTACGTTGTATGATCAGAAACCTTGGACCACCCACTTGGTTTGTTACATTAAGTTGTGCAGAATATGCATGGGAAGATTTACATAATTTCCTACGCATATCAAACAACAACAAAACCAACATAGATATACTAACACCCGGAGAACTTTGCTCTCTAGATCGTGTTAATGTTTCAAGATATTTCCATCATCGCTTCATTGCTATGCTACACTTTATTTGATTTGTAATAAAACTGTTCCTCCCCTCGGAGAAGTGCAACACTTCTTTTGGAGAAAAGAATACCAAGCCAGAGGAGCACCACATATCCACAAGCTTTTATGGATTAAAGGTGCACCTAAATTTGGTCAGGACAGTGATGCCACAGTTTTGCAGTTCATCCAAAAATATGTCACTTGTGAAATCCCTTCACAAACAACACATAGTGAGCTTCATTGACAAATTGTACAATTTCAAAGACACAAATGTGCCAAATATTGTCGTCGTAAATACAAAAACAAAGGGAAATACTACACCAAATGCCGCTTTGGTTTCCCTAGACCAGTTACAGAAACAGGTGAAGTGAACAACTTCATGTCTTCAGTTCGACATAGTGTTAAAGGTAAGTCACCTAAGAACACGTATGACATAAAAAGAACAGAATAATCAAATTATATCAATGATTACAAGGAAATCATTGCCCTCTTATGGAATGCAAACATAGATGTGCAGTACATTGTAGACAATTCCACTGCAGTTGCTCGATATGTTACAGCCTACTTAACAAAAGCAGAAAAAACAGAGCTGCAAGACCTCTGGAATGACCTATCATCAGACAAAACACTATCTCAGAAATTGTACAGCCTACGCATAAAAATGCTCTCTCATAGAGAATGTGGTACCTATGAAGCTGCAGATTGTTTAACCGGTAGTGCTTTGTATGGAAAATCTGAAAATATAGTATGGCTAAGTCTTGGTACTGCTAAATCTAGGAAAAGAGTTCTAAAATCATATGAGGACATAGAAACAATAGCCAAAAATGATCCCAACAGCCAAGACATTTTGAAAAACAATTTACTAGACAAATACTACCCGAACAGGAGTACCTCTTTGGAAACCATGTCTCTATACCACATAGCCCAAAACTTTGCATACAAAAATAATATAAAACCCGATGAAAGCAAAGGTAGATATAGAGTGACAGATTGTGAAGGCAGCTTAGTGAAACTTACCAAACGAAGCTTAATTAATCATGTCAAATTGTCATTAAAGACTCCTCAACAGAAAGCACTATATTACATGTCCCTGCTATAACCATGGAGAAAAGAAGAAGACTGTGGGCCTCATTACGACCCAGGCGGTAAGTTACCGCCTGGGTCGTACCTTTACCACCATGGCGTAAACTACGTTTACGCCATGGTGGTTGGCGGACTTACCGCCCCATTCCGAGGTTGGCGGGGCGGTAAGTCCCCAATCCCCATTTACCCTTCCCCATTCCCATTTTTGCCCCATAGGGCATAATGGGAGTGGGGAAGGCGTTAATTACGCCACTGTAAATTACGGTGGCGTAATTAACATCAAGGTCCCTTAGCGCCATGGATTTTAACACCTGCTAAAAGCAGGTGTTAAAACCTCCATGGCGCTAAGGGACCTCGGAATCAGGTGGTAAGGGTCGGCGCTGTTTACGCCGCCGTAAACCCCTTACCGCCTGAGTCGTAATGAGGCCCTGTGACTGCTATGAAGACGCTTTCAAAGCAAATGAAAGCACTATCACTGATGTGAACTTTACGCAGTACAAAACAATGTTGCACAATGAACAACAACACGAAGAGGGACTCTAGGCCCAACTAGATAAGGACACTTCAGACAGTAGTCAACCTTCTGTAACAGGAAGCCAAGATCCACTAGTACAGCCACTAATAGCAAATGAGGCAGAATTAGCTATGACAGAAGTGGAAACACCATGTGTCACTATGAAGAAGCTACAGAAGACTTAACTGTACTACAATCAAAACTTAACAAAGACCAGCACACCATTTTTGAAGAAGTAACAAAAGAAATTGCACATGGTGTACAACATGAAAATATAGAATGTACCTGCCAAAATTACAAACCTATACTGCTGTACGTGAGTGGTGAAGCTGGGTCAGGCAAAACATTCTTAATCAAAATCATCAGCAAGTTCCTTCAACAACTGACAAAGAAACTGTCAGCTATTGTAACTGCCCCCACAGTTTTAGCTGCCTACAACATAGGCGGTGTCACTTCACACTGATTAATACTCTTTCCAGTAGAACACCAAACCAAATTAGACTATTACAAACTTTCTACAGAAGCTCAATGGAACTACGCTGAGTATTAAAACAAATGAAAATGCTACTAATAGATAAAGTGAGCATGGTCTCCAACCTAATGTTGGCTTTGATTCATCTCAGATTTCAAGAGTACTTAAAAAAACTACGAAGAACTCTTTGCAGGAAAACACATTATCATTTTCAGAGATCTTCTACAATTGACACCAGTGAAAGGTGAACCTATTTTTAAAACCTTAGGACACAAACTCTGCTGTAAAACTGTTGGCAACATAGGAAATGTCAACCTTTGGCAACATTTCCAATACAGAGAATTAACGGAAAACATGTGTCAATCTGCAGACCTCACTTACGCCAACATTTTAAAAAGTATTAGCATTGGTGTACTATCTCAAGAAGCACAAGCAATATTGAATGCCCGGCACATCCATGAGCTTCAATGTGATAAGTTGGGCTACTGATGTTATGGAACAATTAGAGCACAAAAATGTCAATTGTATGGCCTTAATGCCAACTCTTGCATGCTGTTCCAAATTCAATGAAACAATGTTAAAAAAAGAAATGCGACCAATAATTGAAATTTGCTCCACAGACAACTGGACGTACAAAATATGACACTACCATGTGTCAGCAAGCCACAACAAGACTAAATACCTTAGAAAATTCAATCTCCAACACAGCTGGGTTGGAAAAAGTATTAAAATGATCCTTAAATTGTAGAGAAATGCTGAAATGTAACCTTGATGTGGAGCAAGGAGTAGTTAATGGGGCACTGGGTACAGTTGTTGGCTTTTAAACATACCCACGTGACAACAACATTCAGTTTCTCAATATTCTCTTTGACAAACTTGCAGAAGTAAAAAGGATAGGGCGCTCAACAGCTCGATTCCTTCTCTTCAAAGACATGTATGTACGTATAGAAAAATGTTCTCTAACTCTTGCATATGCAGTCACCATTCATAAATCCCAAGGTCTTACCCTAGACAAAGCATTGATAGATATTGGAAACACAGTCATTAAAGAAGGCATGAGCTATGTAGTATTATTATGCTTACGTACACTTGACAGTCTATTTCTAATCAACTTTGATGCAAGTAAAGTGAATGCTGATATTCCTTGCATTTTAGAATACAATAGACTACGTTCACTGTACACCCCCCATCTGAAATCATATCCTGTTCCACAAAAAGGAAAACGTTGTAAAAGAAAACTAATTCAAACAGAAATGCAACAGAATCTGACTGCAGATCCTTCAAAGAGAGTAAAAAGCAAATACTTCCTCAATTACCACAACCAAAGAATAACCTATTAGTGAAAGTAAATCAGGTACTTCTTCAAAGAAGGAACACAAACTCCGAAAAAATCCCTCGGACACAGAACTATCAGGTCCATTCAAATTTTCAAATGATACTGGTGTAAGTTGCTACGCAAATGTAGCAATGAATATTCTATTTCAATTGCCACCAATTGTTAACAACATTTACTTGCACAGTACAGACCAATTGTGTTTGCAAATATTAGTCCTTCATAGAAACGCAACAAACGATCCTGACAACACGTATAGTGTTCACGGAGTAAGACAAGAATTGGACTACTGTGCTGGAATGGTGAGGTTCACAGTAAACTCACAAGAAGATCCACAAGAATTTATAATGTACTTACTACAAGTACTGGAAAACAAAAACATACCTATAAATGAAATCTTCCAGATTTCATAGATGTGGAAACATACATGCACTCTCTGCAGCAATGTGACACAGGAACAGATCCCTAATGAGCGATTTGTGTATGTATCCATACCTAATTGTGAATCCATTCCATTTCAGCAACTTGTACAAAATGCAAACCATGGCAGATTATGTACTATCTGCAATTCAGTTAATCACTCCACCTTACTGATACAAACACATAGTAACTACATAATACTAATGATTCTACTTTACAATGCAGATGGTACCAAAAACAACTGCAAGCTGACTGGATTCACACACAGTCAAGTGTCACTTGGTAAGAAAACCTTCACAACAATAGGTTTAATCTAGCACGCAGGAGCCACAACCAATGCAGGTCACTACACTGCATATATTAAAAAGAAATGTGGATGGTTTGTATGTAATGATAGTAGCATTACTCTAAAGCAGAGATTACCAGCAAATCTTACAAACGCTTATTTAATATTCTTAAAGCCAAATTTAATATTTAATGTGTACTGCAACATTAACAAAAATTCAATTAAAAGACTATAAAAAGTTAGAATACGCCAACAGGTATCTAACTGCCCAAGATTGTATAACAACCACACAGGTAAATGAATACCAGTGAATTGTAACAAAAAATACACAGTTAGAATACGCCAACAGGTATCTAACTGTTTCAAAAATCTGCAACAAGTCAACATGTAGAACATTAACCAGAAACAACAAGTGAACACTCAACGAAAACAAAGAAATGGTTTGTAGCATAGCAAAGAAAGGTTTTTTTTTAATCCGACAAGGATTTTTTTCCCCCAGACCCAATGATTTGAAAAACAAACACAGAAACTGAGCAAAATGCACAGTACACTGGTTTGTAAACTAAATATGAGGGTAAAAAAAAGCTAAAATGTCTATTATAGAATGTAATAAGTCTTTATAAAATACAAACACTGACATGCTCTTTTCTTTTAACACAGAAATTAAAAAAGAATATTTCCTCCAAATACTAAAGTAATGTAAATAATATATCGAATCTCAACAAATGAAACAGTAAGTATAATTTCACACATTTCATACATATTTGAATCTATACGTGTGACCTGTGGCTGTAATATGGTGCAGTGGCTGTGGCCAGGGCCTAGAGTCTGGATGTATGACATACGGCCTACAGCCTGCGGCCATGCAACCAAGACTGTAGGTCCTACCCACAACCACAGCAGCATATCAAACCCATGTTGGCTTATAACTTTGGTCTTGGGTGCATGGGCTGCGGCCATGCACCTAAGACTCTAGGTCATGCACACAACCACTGCATCATATCACACCCATGCTGACATAACTTCAGTGCCTCTAACTTCATTCTTGGGCGCATAGGTCCTGGCCACTACCACTGCAGCATATCACACCCATTGTGGCTTATAACTTCAGTACTTACAACTTTGGTCTTTGGTGAATGGCCTACATTCTGGCCGCAACCACCACATTAAATAAAACCCATGTGGCTTATAACTTCACAGTTTATAACTTTGTTCTTGGGTGCATGGCCTTTGGCAAAGCACTCAAGACTGTAGGTCCTGGCCACAATCACTACAGCATATCACACCCATTGTGCCTTATAACTTCAGTACTTAGAACTTTGGTTATGGCTGCATGGCCTTCGGCCATACACCGAAGACTCTAGGTCCTGGACACAACCACCGCAGTATATGAAACCCATGGTATTCAATTCTATGGCTGTATCTATGGGTGTGATATGCTGCGGTGGTTGTGGCCAGGGCCTAGAGTCTTGGGTATATGGCCTATGGCCTACGGCCTACGGCCATGCACCCAAGACTCTAGGCCCTGGCCACAACCACTGCAGCATATCAGAACCATGGTGGCTTATAACTCATTGTCACACCCATACAATGAAACATTTTAACTGCAGCATACACTCAATTTGCACCCAAGACTCTAGGCCCTGCCCACAACCACCTCATAGATATTCCATTCTATGGGTGTGATGTATAGGTGTGATATGCTGCAGTGGTTGTGACCAGGGCCTAGAGTCTTGGGTGTATGGCCTATGGCGTACGGCCTGTGGCCATGCAACCAAAACTCTACGTCCTGCCCACAAACACTGCACTATATACAACCCATGATGGCTTATAACTTCAGTGCTTACAACTTTGTTCTTGGGTGCATGGCCTTTGGCCATGCACCCTAGACTGTAAGTCCTGGCCACAACCTCCACAGCATATCACACCCATTGTGGCTTATAACTTCACTGCTTATAACTTTGGTCTTGGGTGCATGGGCTGCGGCCATGCACCTACGACTCTAGGTCATGCACACAACCACTGCATCATATCACACCCATGCTGACTTATAACTTCAGTGCCTCTAACTTCATTCTTGGGTGCATGGCCTTTGGTCATGCACCCAAGGCTCTAGGCCCTGGCCACTACCACTGCAGCATATCACACCCATTGTAGCTTATAACTTCAGTACTTACAACTTTGGTCTTGGGTGCATGGCCTACATTCTGGCCACAACCACCACATTATATAAAACCCATGCTGGCTTATAACTTCACAGCTTATAACTTTGTTCTTGGGTGCATGGCCTTCGGCCATGCATTCAAGACTGTAGGTCCTGGCCACAATCACTACAGCATATCACACCCATTGTGCCTTATAACGTCAGTACTTAGACCTTCGGTCTTGGGTGCATGGCCTTCGGCCATACACCGAAGACTCTAGGTCCTGGACACAACCACTGCAGTATATGAAACCCATGGTATTAAATTCTATGACTGTATCTATGGGTGTGATATGCTGCGGTGGTTGTGGCCAGGGCATAGAGTCTTGGGTATATGGCCTATGGCCTACGGCCATGCACCCAAGACTCTAGGCCCTGGCCACAACCACTGCAGCATATCAGAACCATGGTGGCTTATACCTCATTGTCACACCCATACAATGAAACATTTTAACTGCGGCATACACTCAATTTGCACCCAAGACTCTAGGCCCTGCCCACAACCACCTCATAGATATTCCAATCTATGGGTGTGATGTATAGGTGTGATATGCTGCAGTGGTTGTGACCAGGGCCTAGAGTCTTGGGTGTATGGCCTATGGCGTACGGCCTGCGGCCATGCAACCAAAACTCTACGTCCTGCCCACAAACACTGCACTATATAAAACCCATGATGGCTTATAACTTCAGTGCTTATAACTTTGTTCTTGGGTTCATGGCCTTTGGCCATGCACCCTAGACTCTAAGTCCTGCCCACAACCTCCACAGCATATCGCACCCATTGTGGCTTATAACTTCACTACATATAAATTTGGTCTTGTGTGTATGGCCTTCGGCCATGCACCCAAAATTCTAGGCCCTCCCCACAACCACCTGATCGATATTCAATACTATGGGTGTATCTATTGCTGTGATATGCTGTGGTGGTTGTGGCCAGGGCCTAGAGTCTTGAGTGTATGACCATAGATATTGGAATCTATGAGTGTGCAGTATATAAAACCCATGGTGGCTTATAACTTCAGTGCTTATAACTTTGTTCTTGGGTGCATGGCCTTTGGCCTTTGGCCATGCACCCAATACTCTAGGCCCTCCCCACAACCACCTGATCTATATTCAATACTACGGGTGTATCTATTGCTGTGATATGCTGCAGTGGTTGTGGCCAGGGCCTAGAGTCTTGGGTGTATGGCCTACGGCCTACTGCCATGCACCCAAGACTCTAGGCCCTGGCCACAGCCACTGCAGCATATCACACCCATGGCGATTTATAAGTCAGGACCACAACCATAGAAACAAACATTTTAACTGCAGCATGTACTCAATTTTAATGTTCGCTAACACCACGCGTGTCCTTAGAACAGTTTCAGCTTGCCTGCGCACAGCACGGACATAAATACTATCCTTATGAGACACCTAATTTTCTGTAATTACAAACATCCCGGACAGCGCGAGCATGGCGATACATCATTAGCACTTGCCGCCTAAACAAATACAGGATTTTACCCATCTCTTACTCTCTAAACCTCCCCAAGCACTCTGACACACCAAAACACTCCACAAAACAGCATTTTGCCTCTGTTCGACGCCACGCTGGCAGCGGATCCAAGATGTCGGACGCATCCAAACAATCTGACGCACATCACGCCTCAATCCAGCCAATCGGAGGACACGGCGCATGTCCGCGGTCATGACGCGAGCCCCTTAGCCAATCGTTATCTTGTCCGCGGAGCGAACAGGGAAGTGTGACCGCGGAGCGGACATAGATATCACTAATTTTTTTAGACATACATTTTGGTCGTTTTAAAGAAAACTTCTGGACGGATTGTCACCAAATTTACAAAAGCACGCTTTCGGGAACAAGCCCCTGCTGCAAATTTGGTGAAAATCCATCCATCGGTTTGGGCTGTAGGCGCGCGCTCAGACTATGGGAAAAAAAGACGTTTTGGAACCCCCCCTATAAATGTCCCCCCCCCGGACCAAACCTCACCATTCGTCCAGGGGGAGCGGAGTTATAAGCTGCCCAAAA